>NC_140524.1:81677305-82898138 GCF_964339955.1 Pipistrellus hanaki
TGACACATGTGGTTTAGAGGATTTGTTCAGTGGTGTTAGTAGAGTATTAAAGTCCCCTACTATGATTGTGTTTCTGTTAGTTTCTACCTGACAATTTTGGTCTGATAGGGCCAAGTTGGGATCAGTTTTAGATAGAGTTAACAAGCGGTACAGATTCCTTAGAAAGATACAGAGTAATGACTGAAGGGAGATGTGACTTGCTCTTAGGGGGACAGTATATATAGCATGAGGGAGATGACTGATAGTTCCTAGGGAATGCCTCGGTAATGCACCTGATTGAAGATTTGAAGGGACCATACTCCTCATAACACAAATGGCTCTACAGAGCTCAGCCGCACCTGCCTACTGTCATCCCTAAGAATTCTCAGCCTGGCTTTCCTGGTTGCACCCTGAGGAACATTGAGTATTTGTCTTTCATGTGTATGGGGGACACAGCATCCAGGAGGACAGGTACTCTGTGAGGCCCTGTGGCACTATTGTCAGGAAAGGACCATTGGAAGTGGCTTTTATCAGAGCCACCCCAGTTGAGATTAGCATCTGAAGCCACTCACATCTTCCTTCTTTTCCTTAGGGAGTGATTCCACATTTTCTTCTTGTTCACACTCCTGATTACCACAAGTGTCCTCATGGCTTTTCCTCAGAAGAATCCACAATGCTCACCTGATCAACTCTCTCAGACCCACAGTGAGACCCAGGGCCTGGAGGTTGCACAGGAGTCCAAGGCTCTGGAGGAAGCCTGTCTCTCCGCCCATCCTGAAATGCCTGGAAATCTGAAGGAGGATCCTGATGCTGGTATCCCCAGTACCTCTGAGAGTGCTCAGAGTTTCTGTTCTTCCTCAATTGTCACCACAGTCTCCTCATCAATCAAATATGGTGAGGGCTCCAGTAGCAAAGAGGAGGAGGATAGTACCTTAGAGGTAGATCCAGACCCCAGTAATGTGCCCATAGATGCTCTAGATGAAAATGTGGCTTCATTGGTGAATTTCCTCCTGCTCAAGTATCGAATGAAGGAGATAATAACCAAAGAAGATATGTTGAAGAATATCAGCAAAGATTATGAAGTCCACTTCATTGATGTCTTCCAGAGAGCATCTGAACGCATGGAGATAGTCTTTGGCCTTGATGTGATAGATGTTGATCCCTTCAACCAGTGCTATTCCATCTTCATCAAAATAGGCCTCACCTATGACGGGCTGCTGCATGGCGAAGTTGGTGTGCCTAAGACTGGCATCCTGATACTTATCCTGGGTGCAATCTTCCTGAAGGGCAACAGTGCCACCGAACAGGACATTTGGGATGTTCTGAGTGTGATGGGGTTATATTATGAGAAGAAGCACTATATCTTTGGGGATATCAGGAAGCTCATCACCATACATTTTGTGGAGGAGGAATACCTAAAGTACCAGAAGGTAGACAACAGTGATCCTGCAGAATTTAAATTTCTGTGGGGCCCAAGAGCCCATGCTGAAACCACCAAGATGAAAGTCCTACATTTTCTGGCGAAGATTCATGGGACTGTCCCACGTTGTTTTCCATCTCAGTATGAGGAAGCATTGAAAGATGAAAAAGAGAGAGCCAGAGAAAAAGTGATGGCCATAGCTATGGACTCTGATAGCCACTGCGAGTTCTAAGGCCAAGCCAGGCAGCTCCTCCCACACCTTAGGGAAGTCAGGGATAGTTTCCTCATGCATTGTTTGAAGAGGCAGTTTGTGTTCATGAATTTAGGTCTGTGGTGGGGCTGAAAGGAACACACTGTATATGCCTGTGTTCCTCTTTTATATGTGTACCTTGAAATTTTATTGTTTGTTGACATGTATTATTCAAATATTGGTTTTAGTAGCTTCAAAATATCCAAGTATATGAATGGTAATGGTCACACATTTAATACTCTAAGGAGGTTTCTTAGTAAGCACTTTTGTTAAAATATGAAACCATCCATCTGTTGTCACCTGCAATAAGATACCATCACATTGCTATAGACATTTACTAGAAATGTGAAAGAAATTTGTTTTAAGATACTTTTCAATAGCTAGAGCAGGAGTAAAAGATTGTCAGTTTACTCCTTATACATTTTATCTTTATAAAAGAAAATTATATATGGTTGAATTTGGTTAACTTGTTTGTGTATGCATAAGAAATAAATCTCAATAAATTATATCCTGTGCTCACTCTATTATTCCCCATACTTTATCGAACTTTTGCCATTTGGAAATCACCACCTTAGCCTTTGGGGGGGGTGGGCAGGGCTGCAGGGGTGGGAAGTTGGCGGCGACCAGTATATCAGGTAAGGGCAGTTAGCGCAATTGGCCTTTCAAGGGAGGGTAGTTTAGGGACAATTGAACTGGCAGGGGAGCAGTTAGGCATCACACATGCTGGCAGGCGAGTGGTTAGTATTAATCAGGCTGGCAGGCAGAAGTGGTTAGGGGCAATCAGGCAGTCAGGCAAGTGAGTGGTTGGGAGCCAGCAGGCCTGGATTGTGAAAGGGATGTCAGACATCCCTTGAAGGTTCCCATATTAGAGAGGGTGCAGGCTGGGCTGAGCGACACAACCCCCCATGCATGAATTTCCTGTACCAGGCTTCTATTTATATAAAAGCCCAGCAACCAGAACTGTGGAACAACCACAATGACCAGTGGCTATGACCCGAAATGCGGCAGCCAACCAGCCTAATCTGGGTCCTGGTTGCGCCCCGCCCCCTCCAGCTTACTCCACCCCTGATTGGCTCCCAATACCCCAATCCAGGATGGGGCTGGCCTGCCAACCACCTTTGGCCCCTTCCCTTATCTGGCCATGGCTCCTGCCCCACACTGGCCTAGCCCAAAGGGCCCCCATTGGGGTAGGTCAGTCAGATCCTACCCATGCACGAATTCATACACTGGGCCTCCAGTGTATAAGTGTGGATGTAACCTGCCATTTTCCAGAGCACTATCTTAATTCACTGAGGTTCTGCTTCCCAACGTATGTCAACAGTTTGGCTCCAATAAACTCACAAAAATTCTTTACAGGTTTTGATGTTTTTTTACGTTAACATTACGTGGTGTAGTCATAGCAGGATTCCAAAGAAGCTCACCAGAATCATTCCTTGAACTTGGGCTCAGTTCTAGGATCCAGCAAAGGGCCCATGGAGCCTGCCAGTTCTCCACCCATTGGGTGAACTTGGGTGAGTGAGTTGTCTCTTGTATCCAGGACCTTCCCTTGCTTTTGGTAGAGGGCCCTGCTTTGAGTTGTGTATTAAAATCCTTGAGGTGGAACCAGGGTTGACAGAACCCAGCTAAGGTGAGACTGGAGGAAAAGGGTGGCTGGTTTTGATTTTGGATTTTCAATTGGAATCACTGAGAGTCTGAGCAAAAAACCCTTCACCATATAAATAAGCTGAACTCATTCAGCTCCGAAGATAAAAGGGCACATCCTCCCTCTAGTCTAACTCTGGGGTGTTCTTAGGTGACTAAGAATCTTTGTGGAGTTGTCAGAAATGTAGGAGCCCCATAGGGAAGCCCCAACTCAACTGATAACTAAATGGTTCATTTAGGGGGCCGCCATAAGGCCTGGTCAGTCTGGGTCCTGAACCCTTCCTGTGGTTTTAGACATCCAGGAGAGAAACTTAGGCCACCCTTGACCCACTACATAACATGTCTAGAAAGTTTGCTCAGACTACAGATTAAAAAAAATAATGAACATGGGACATTGTGCCTCCAAGGCCAGAAGCTCCCAAACCCCAGCCCTCATTTAATACTCCTGATCAGAAGCCTTTACTTGCAAGTGCTATTAGAAATTGGAAGATTTAATTAGAAGATATCAACTTAGAAATGGCCAAAATGCAGTTGTTTGGGGGTACCTACATTAATATTTTGCATGCAGAAATTTGAAAAATGCCAGCTTTGAAATTAAACTGAATGACTATAAGGGAAGCATATATTGATTTGGAAATTAGAAGCTTCTAAAGAAAAACATAGAAAAAATTATTCCAGAAAAGATTAAATTAATAAGAAATCTTAGAGACTGTCTCAGAACTATTCTGAAGTTAATAAAAAAACTAACTCATGCCTCTGATTTATCTTCATGGGAAAGAAACAGTAGGTTGCCAGGCCATTACTGGATTTCCCCAGAGCAAATAGAATGTGGGGGAGGGGAAAGAGGATATGAAAAGTACACATGGCTGTTAGCACTGGTCCTAGGAAGATTTCCCCCAACGAAGGGAAGTAGAGGCAAGTAGAAAAGGCCCCTGTCCATTTTGAAATAGTCCATTGAGAGAATGCTGAGGTACTAGAGAGGGGAAGTTCCTGAACCAGGGACAAAAGACATTGCTTTGGTGGTTTTTAATGCCAGACATTCTGTGGTGTAAACTTTTAGTGTGTTGTGCATGCTTGTATAAGAGTGTTGATATTTTGTGTTTCTTTGTTGTTTGATTTGTTTAAAGAGAAGGCAAGTCCCACTTTGGGGAAGCCCAGTTATGTGTGGTAAGGTTAAAACATGACAGATATTGGAGGAACATCCCAGCACCTGCCAAAAATTCTTTTTTTTTTAAATATATATTTTATTGATTTTTTAGAGAGAGGAAGGGAGAGGGTTAGAGAGTTAAAAACATCAATGAGAGAGAAACATCGATCAGCTGCCTCCTGCACACCACCTACTGGGGATGTGCCTGCAACCCAGGTACATGCCCTTGACCTGAATTGAACGTGGGACCCTTTAGTCCACGGGCCTACACTCTATCCACTGAGCCAAACTGGTTAGGGCAGCTGCCAAGAATTCTTAATCTTGAGGGTTCTTCTTGCTTTCCCTCTCAGGGCTTCAACCACCAGAAACAGCTAGCGAGATTTCTGTCTGTGTGTCTGCAATGTAATTTTGGCTTTCTAACTTTTAGAGATTTTGGCCTGCTCTATCCTTCTTTATGGATATAGGGACAAAGATTACGTACATGGGGAAGTAGGGATTATAGGCATGAGGAAGTGAGTTATACAGGCTGTATTGGGGCAACAAGGTTAATATTTCCATGGTAACGAGCAGCTCTTAAATGATAAAGGACCACATTACAAGGTTGACTTCCAGGTCCTGGGGGCATGGGACTCCCAGCCAGGTTGGAATGTCTTTTGAACAGAAAGGGCAATCAGGGTTAACAGCATAATCAATATCCCCCATAACCATAATTAGTCCCCAATGTTCTATTTTCCCCCATAAACTGGAAAGAACAAATCTGTAGAAGTACCCTCTAACAGTGAATGGTGGGGATGGGCACTCCTGTTTTATAAAGGAAAATAAAATAATACTTTTACATTAAAGCCACTGAAGGCTGGTGAGTTATCCCTGTTACAAATTTGGTGAAGAAAATGCTTTAGGTAGTAATTGGCTTTAAAATCTCAAAATTGTTAAGATATAACAAATAAATGTAACTAAAATGAAGGATTTATGATAAAGCATTTCAATGATAATCCAAGGAATATTAAAATTACATTTTGTCACCAATACATCTTTTTTTTTTACATCTCAAGAAAACTACAAAAGTTAAAAAACTAGAAGAATATAAGTGTAAAAATCTATTAAAAGAGGCTTCTGGGCCTGCTTTCTTCCCCTCTCTTCCTTGTTTCCAGGCTCATATACCTAAATGGTAACTTAAAAACTTTGGAGCATTTTTGGGCTAAATAGTAAAATAATAATAATAATAATAAATTTTAATACGTAGTACTTTAAAGTAACAGGATACTGAAACTTTATTTAATCTGAGTTTGCCTTGTATAAAGAATCTAGAGGATATATTTGATTCTATTAGTTGAATATGTTTTGTGTTTTATTTGAAATATATCCGTAAAAATGTGAATGAATTACTAATCTGAGAAATGTTAAGTATTTAATTTGCCACCTAAAATTTGAGGCTTCTAAGAGTTAAAAGTTCAAACTAAATCAGGAGAAATTATATAGTTTTGATAATGGAATACATGAAGTATGGAAATTCATTTTTGAGGAAAATAATTCTTGTGTTTTCTCTGGAAAATTAGTAGTTCAAAATACAATATAGTCTTTATGTGTATGTGTGTCTGTATACTATGTGTGGTAAAATTTCAACCTAGGATATAATATTTTATTGGCCTGAAAAAAAAAAAAAGAATTGTATGGTTTGGACCACATTTTTTATATTAAAACCGGTTTTAGTTTATTGTGTTTTAGAATAATTACAAAGAATGCGTGATATAATCTTTGGATTGTGTATATTTGACAGTCTTCTCAAGTTAAATTTCAAGACTTTAACCGAGAGATTGAGAAGGCTAAAAAGGGCTAATTCCAGTGTAACCCTGATATTTTAGGGTGGCTAGCAATCTGAATCTGAGCCAGAAAGCCCAGGGTACATTCTTGATAACCTATAATTAAGTTATTACCTCTTTCCCAAAAACCAGTCTTACAAGACCTATTACTTAAATGGTCATATTTTACAGAGGCCATAAACCATGACCTAGCCCCTGGAGGGGGGTTATCAGTGCTAGCACCAGGCCAGGCCCTTAGGTATGGTCTCAAGACCCCCAACATTTGGGGCTTTTTGCAAAGCTTGCAAAAGGTCCGGAAATATAATCCACATTTGGGGCACAAATATACCAAAAGGGGATAAAAGAGGGGCTTCCACCATATTGGTTTATTTAGAATTTGAGAGGCAACCTCCTCTGAGTCTGCTGGCATAATAAAGCTGTGTAACTCCATTTCTCTAAGTGTTGCTTGGATTTTCTCTGGTCTTCTATAACAGTATGTTTCATTTACATAAAATACCCAGAATAAGAATACCCATAGTACAGAAAGCATATTGATGCTTACCAGAAGCTGGAGGAGAAAGCTTTAGGGAGTGACTGTTTAATGGTTACTAGGTTTCCTCTTGCAGAAATAATACTTTGGGAACTATACAAAGATAGTGGTTGCACAACATTGTGAATGTACTAAATTCCAATCAAATGTACACTTTCATAATAATAAATTTTATGTTATGTTGATTGTACCACAGTTGAAAAATTCCCAAGTTAAAACTCTTTCTGGTTGTATTATTTTGAGCAGAAATTGGGGGCTTTCATTGCACAATGGTCTGTGCATTAAAGCAGACTCACAATTATTTCCTAAGAATTTTGGCTCCATTTACAGTTACTTCCTTAGTGGGGTGGGTTGCCTTCTATTCAGGCATAAGTCTTTATTATGTTCCTCAATTTTCACATGAGTTAAGTGAACTCAACCTTTGATTCAACTGTTAATTATAGCATATTGTTTGTTTACTTGTAACTTAACTGCTATAATTTAGTGATATACAATAGTTACTATTTAAGATGTAATTTATGATAGACACTTTGCAAGGCACGTTGTTTTATCTCAGGACATTTTTGGTTTCCCCATATGAAATTTATTTAGGTCATCTCCCATCTGCCAATAACCACAGATCTTTTCCTAGGAGCTTTTTCTGGGTACCAGAGACTGCATAGCCTCTGAAGTAGGCTTTTTTTTTCATTTTTTAAAATGAGAAAACTGAGACATAGAGAGGCTTAGCAACTTGCTCAAATCACAGAACTATGAAGTGATGTTGATGTCAGAAAAACTCAATAGCCCATGGACACAGACAATAGGGTGGTGAAGGCCTGGGATGGGGGCTTGGGATAGGCTAAAGAGGTCAGTGGGAGAAAAGGGGGAACTTAGGCAATACTTTCAACAATAAAGATTTTAAAAATAAAACAAAAAAAACCACACCAAAAACTCAAGACTTTATTTATTTATTTTAAAATTTCTTTATTGATTATTATATATGTGTCCTTATTCCACCATTATCCCCCATCTGCCATTCATGCCCTCCCCCTCCCCCCCCCCCGTTGTCTGTGTCCATTGATTAGGCTTATATGCATGCATATAAGTCCTTTGGTTGATCTCTCCCCATTCCCCCCACATTCCCCTACCTTCCCCCTGAGGTTTAATTGTCTGATAAATTTTTCTCTGTCTCTGGAGCTATTTTTGTTACAGTTTATGTTTTTCATTATATTCCACAAATGAGTGAGATCATGTGATATTTATCTTTCTATGCCTGTCTTATTTCACTTAGCATAATGCTCTCCATCTCCATCAATGCTGTTGCAAATGGTAAGAACTCAGTTTTTACAGCATTGTAGTATTCCATTGTGAAGATGTACCACAGTTTTTTAATCCACTCATCTGCTGATGGACACTTAGGCTGTTTCCAAATCTTAGCTATGGTTAATTGTGCTGCTATGAGCATAGGACCAAAACTCAAGACTTTAAAGTTGGGTCTCTGAATCCCTTTGCACATGGCCTCTCTAAGCAGGCAGAACACTATCTCACTAATACCTATTGAAGATGTAATTCTAGTAAATGATTAGAGGAAAGACTTGTAATGTATGTTTTCCTTTAAGTGCTCTAAAATCTACTTAGTGAGTAAATCGAATGATCAAAAGCATTGTGCCTGAAATTTATGTCCTCCCCTTATCACACTAAGATCGCATTCAGTGAATTTCACTTTGTCTTAATGTCATCTATACACATCAGATGGCACAGAAATATTCTAAGGGATTCATTATAATGTGGAGGTAGGAATATTATTAAAGGCTTTCTTGTTACATTGCAGTCTTTTAATGAAAACTTTGGGAGAAATTGCTTTCAGATAATAGTATCAGGAAGAGCAGGTGGACTCTTAAGCAATTAGTTTTTATCCTATGGTACATGATTGTGTCACTCTTCGTCTTTCCTCTATACACAGCCTGCTAGAAATGTACTTTGGTTTATCCAGAAAAGTATGATGACCATCACTGACTGCAGGTAGTCTTCCTAATCTTGTTTCTATTTCCTAAAAAAATATTTGTAATTAATCTTTTCTTGTGTTTTATATCTTTGTGATACCTTTAAAAGTTTTTGTAATAGATGAGGGCATAAATAAATGCACTTATGAGACAGTTAGCACCATAGTTTTTCCAAAGCTTTTGATTGCTACAAAAGTATCTTAAACATGATGTGGTAAATCAATAATAGTGAATTGTGGCTCTCCACTTCTTTTGGATTTATCCTGTCTTTGTTTAGGAATAGCACTATCCAGGCAAGAACATGTACAGATTACAATAGGAACATAGCAAACCAAAGGAACTTTTAGTTGAGTATTATGCAAGGTAATGCATAGAAAAGATTATGTTTCAAGGATCCATACAAATCTGAAGGCCTGCCAACTACAAAAAGTGAATGGGATAGGATGGGGTGGTTGGGTGAAAATTCAAAGATGTATCAACAAGTCATAACTATTTACTTATATTCTTGATTATCTGTTTGGGGAATTTTCACTTGTATGCTGGTTGTCACATTGAAGCATGGCAGATGCACTCAGTTTCTTTTTCTTGGATAACTACTAGATGTAATTATTTAAGTACATGAACACTATTTTATCTTAACTTATTCAAATATGTCCTTAGTGGGGGGAGAGGTGGGTACATCAAGTAATAAATGCGTGTTTATTTAAAGGCCTGATTAGGTAGACCACATAAAACTTTGTTTATAATAAATGAACAAGATTTTTTTTTTATAATCCATTTAGTTATAAGTGTTCAAAATGTGTTACTTATATTATCTACTAGAGGTCGGGTACACGAAATTCTTGCATGAAGGTGGGTGGTGTCCCTCAGCCCAGCCTGCACCCTCTCCAATCTGGGACCCTCGAGGGATGTCCAACTGCCCTTTTAGGCACGATCCCCTGGATCAGGCCTAAACGGGCAGTCGGACATCCCTCTCACAATCCAGGACTGCTGGCTCCCAACTGCTCGCCTGCCTGCCTTCCTGGTTGCCCCTAACCGCTTCTGCCTGCCAGCCTGATTGATGCCTAACTGCTCCCCTGCCAGCCCAATTGCCCCTAACTTCCCTCCCTTGCTGGCCCGGTCACCCCTAACTGCCCTCCTCTGCCAGCCTGATCACTCCTAACTGCCCTCCCCTGCAAGCCTGATCACTCCCAACTGCCCTCCCCTGCCAGCCTCATTTCCCCTAACTGCCTTCCCCTGCTGGCCTGGTCCCACCCTCCTCCCCAACTGCACTTCCCTGCAGGCCCAGTTGCCTCCAACTTCCTTCCTCTGCTGGCCTGGTCACCCCTAACTGCCTTCCCCTATAGGCTTGATCGCCCCACTGCCCTCCCTTGCAGGTCTGGTCTCTTCTAATTGCCCTCCCCTCCTGGCCATTTTGTGGTGGCCATTTTGTGTCTATATGGGGGCATCCATTTTGTGTGTTAGAGTGACAGTCAATTTGCATATTACTCTTTTATTAGATAGGATGGTAATCACTGATGAGGTTTCTTGACCTCAGCAATTAGCAAAAGGCCAGGAAGTTACAAATTGAATCATCTTGTTATAGGGGAACATTCAGTTATGCTGTCAAACCAATTTTCTTAAATTTTGTCTGATTTTAACAGATGTAATGACTGTATAAGTTGTCAATCAGAGTACAGAATATTACTTTTAAGGTAGCTAGTACTTTCAATTATGACTATCATTTTATGTTTTTCTATAATTGCTTTACTTGTGGTTTTTATTATATTCCTATTTAGGAGATCAGTGGTATTCAGGAAAATAATTTTCTGTAAAGATGAATGACAGTTTTTTTGCTATAGTTTGTGCTTAATTATGGCATGCCAATCATGATGATTCACAGTGACATAGGCCCTTAGGGCCCATAAAATAATCTGGCATTGGAAAAGTCATCATTTTAACATCAATTAAAAGTTTAACACAACATTATTAGTTCTGTGCAATTTTAGAATTCCACAAGCATTGGTAACTAAAATTACATCTGCTGAATTATTTTTGAAATTTGCATGAGGCATAAGAAAAAGGTCATAAATGCACTTCACTTGAAAGCTTTTTATCTCATATGATATTACCAAGGAACTGAAAAACATCTGCCACAAAATGAAAGAAAATTTTTGTAAATTCTGTGTTGGAGAAATTTTTACTATCTAGAACATATATATGTGCGTATTTATGCATATGCTCTTACAACTAAAAAATAAAAAAAGACAACCCAACTTAAAATGTACAAAGGACTTGAGTACTTAAAAGTTAAATATGGTATTACTATATGACTCCTAAATCCCACTTTTACGTATGTACACAAGTTAACTAAAAACACTCAGATGCTGTATGCCATTTTTCACTGCAATATCAGTTATAATAACCAACGGTGGGAAAACCCCAACTGTTCATCCATAGATGAAAGGATAAAAAATGTTGTATATACATACAGTGGAACATTATTCAGCCCTAAAAGAAATGAAGTTCAGATACATGCTGTAACATGGATAAATATTGAAAATATTATGCTAAGTAAAATAAGCCAGATACAAAGGGATAAATATTATCTGATTTCACTATACTAAATAGCTCTAAAGGAAAAATATAATCAGAATATAGATTAGAGGTTACCAGGTCTGGGAAGAGGGGAAAATCAGAATAATTGATTAATGGTTATATATTTATATTTAAAGTGGATAAAAAGTTTTAGAAATAATGATAGATATGCAACACCTTGAATGTACTTAATGCCACTGAATTGTACATAAAAATGGGTAAAATGGCAAATTTTGTGTCACATACACTTCATGGCAGTAAAAACACAATGTATAAATAATTCTACACACTTTAATATAATAGTTCATAGCACCTTTCCTACCAAGTCTACGTTCATCTTGTTTTTTTTTCATCCACTGACCTGGTGTTTGTTCTGAAAGAGATGGGTTTCAAAAATGTTTTTATTAAGTAATAATCATTCACCTATTCTTATTAAGACTTGAAATTGCTCAGCAGTATTTTCTTAGAGGGTAAGGGGGCAAAAATGTGGTTCCTTATTTTTTTTTTTTCTGAGTTGTAGCGGAGGCTATTATATACTGTCCAGATAACCCTTCAAAACTGAAATCCAGCTTGTGGAAATACTGACTGTTGAGAGCTTGCAGTTGTCAGCCCTTTTGGAGAACTGTCCTTCACTGAAGAAAAGAGAGTCAAGGTCTGGAGTTTTTTCCATAGGCAAACTGCATCTTATGACTGGTTGACTGAAGAGATATAAAATTTTGATTCATACATCTCAATATAGGACTAATTTGAAGAGCCTTCCCAGATTCCAAGCTTCACATAGGGTCAGCTGAGACCGTTTTGTGATTGAATTACATCCCACCTGCTATTTAATCCTACTTCATTCTCTTTCATTACAGATGTTGCTCCTGAATGCACTCCTTGATATACTTCCTGGAAAGTAATCTTTTAAATGTATGCTCTGCTGCCTGACACCGAACTGTATTAAGATGATTCTGAGTGATATAGTTATTTTTTTAAATATTTTTATTGATTTCAGAGAGGGAGACAGAGCAACATCAATGATGAGAGAGAATTATTGATTTGCTGCCTCCTGCATTACCGCCCCCCCGCCCCCCCCCCCCTGCCCCACTGGGGATGAATCCTGCAAGCCAGGCACATGCCCTGACCAGGAACTGAACTTGACCTCCTGGTTCATAGGTCAACGTTCAACCACCGAGCCACGCCAGCTGGGTGTTAATATTTTCAATTTAATATTATTTATCACTATTATGGTTAATTTATAGCAGTATTGTTTATTGGATTAAGAGCCCAGTGTGCCTTCATTCAACCTTTGCTACTTATTGTGCAATTATTGTAAACAAATAGCTTAAACTGAGGAGCCTGAGTTTCATTATCTTTAAAATTAAAATTATAATATTTACTGTAAACAATTCTATGTGGATAAAAATAAATATTTTATGGTGCTTAAAACACTATCCTTTATAATACAAGGCTAATATGCAAATAAACTGAATGGCAGAACAACTGATTGCTATGATGCACACTGACCACGAGGGGGCAGATGCTCAGTGCAGGAACTGCCCCCGGTGATTAGTGTGCTCCTGCAGGGGGAGCAGGCCTAAGTCAGCAATCAGACATCTCCTGAGGGCTCCTGGACTGCGAGAGGGTCCAGGCCAGGCTGAGGGACCCCCTCCACTAGCACGAATTTTGTGCACTAGGCCTCTAGTCTAACATATGAGGTCAGTATAAATGTTTATTAAATACAACAAAAAATATAGCCAATAATTTATGTATGAAATTATCTGATAAAAAGGGTAATATTTTCTAACTCATATTTATGTAATGGAAATAGAAAGTGTAATATTAAGGAACACTGTAGCCAGGGTACAATTAAGGGTATTACTTGTATTAGAAATGTAATTCACAGAATCATAATTGGTTTTAGTTAATTGTGAAAGCTAACTCTAGCTTTTTAACTAGTCATTAGATCTCTAGAGAAAAGCACTCTGTGTGGAATACTATAGTAATCCTAATTGTAAGATCAGGTCCAGTGTCTCTATCAGCTATTGCTACAAATATGCTGAAAAACAAATCCATCTTAAAATTCTGTGATTTAGAACAACATGACTTTGTACTAAAGCATATGTGTGGTTAGCTGGGGTTTAGATCACTGAGGTTGGGATTTTTGTGTTGTATCTAAGTCTCCTCAGAAATAAAAACAAAAACAAAAAAACTATCATCACCAGCTCTGAACAAGTCAATAACCTTTAATCTTACAATATGGATTAGTTTCATATTTTTCTAGTTATCTTCTGTAAGGGAAATTATGAATGCATTTCATGTACCAAATCCATTCTCAGATTTTCCTCTTTTGGCCGGACATACAAATCTTATTTTTTTTTTGCTCTTTATTCTTCCTGAACTGTAGCTTAATTGGTTGCCTTTCCTAGAGCAACTGGGCAGGTATTGTGATTCATGACTTCTTGATATAAGTAGACAGAGTCATTATTATTATAGTTAAATTTATCTTTTTACCATGTGTAAATGGTGATCCAATATTTACTACAAACTATACGACAAAAAAACTGTTAAGAGAAAGAGGGGAAATGATGAGATATTTATCTTATACCCAAGCAAGTAATTCCTGGGTACATTAGCAAACTGTCCACGTATGACATTAGTTTATTTATGAGGACTCAGTTTCGAGACTTCTAACCTCATATCTGGGCCTGGGCAGGCGCCCCACAACTCCCTCCTATCTCCGGCTCTTCCCCTTCCCAGGCTCCCCAGCTCACTCGGATTGCCAGCTACACCTCTGCCCAGGCCCCCACAGCTCCCTCCAATAGCCCGTACCACACCTGCCAAGGCCTAAAGCCTCTGGACCTGGGCAGGGGCCCCCAAATTCCCTCTGATCTCTGGCTCTGCCCCTGCCCAAACCCCTGAGTTTGCTCCTATCACTGAGGCTTGGGGCCTGGAAAGGGTCACCCAGCTCCTTCTGATTGCCGGCTCTAGCCCTTACAAGGCCTAAAGCCTCCGGGCCTGTGCAGGGGCCCACCACCTCCTTCTGATCTCTGGCTCTGCCCCTGCCCAGTCCCCCCAGCTCCCTCCAATCGCCTAAAGTAGGGGTGTCGAACTCAATCAGAGAAGGGGCCAAAATCTAAAATCCAGCCTAAATCGAGGGCCGAATGGTTTACTGAACAGTCATAAACTGACAATGTCATAAACTGACAGCGGAGTGCAGTGATGACAGCGCGGTGCGGGCCACATTGCAAGGCCTGGCGGGCTGGATTTGGCCCGCGGGCCTTGTGTTTGACACATGTGGCCTAAAGCCTCAGGGCCTGGGTTGGGGTCCCCCAGCTCCCTTCAAATGCCAGCTCCAACCCTGCCAAAGCCTCAAGCCTCAAGGCCTGGGCAGTGGCACCCTAGCTTCCTCTGATCTCCGACTCTGTCCCTGCAAAGGCCCAACAGATCCCTTTGATTTCCAGCTCCACCCCTGACCAGGTGACACCCCATTACACCTCTGCTGCTGCCACTACTAGCAGTGCAAGCCCTGGCTGGCCCTGGTTACCTGAACCTTGGGCAGCCCTCGGGGGGGAAGCTGCCATTCAAGGCTTGCCTGTGCCTTGGGCATCAGCTGGGCAGCCACCATCTGAGGCTTGGCTGTTACTTGGGCCTGCCTTGGGAAGCTGGGTGTTTACGGGAGTAGGGGATTCTGAAGGCAGGCATGCAGAGCGGCCAGACCCACCTTGGGGTGGGCCCTGCTGTGCTGTGTGCCTGCTGCCCCAGCGGGGCTGAGGGGACTTGGCACCGCCATCTTCTGGCTGTTGGCGTGATGGCCAATTAGCATATTCCCTCTTTATTACATAGGATATGTCTATGTGTTCCAGCTGCTTGCTAGGGATTTTTCATTTTCTTTCTAGTTATCCATATTATAGTGGTTATTCAGGATATTTGCTGTCCTCTTTTTCTAGGCATGTATGTTTGTCTATATCAATAGCCTGCTATAGCAGCTTACTTTGAAGAGGTCTTTGTACTATCTTCCAGTGGATGTTGCTGATTCTCAAGATTTTTTTTTAACCAATCATTAACTCCCGGAGTTGACGTTCACTGCTTCCATAAGACAGTACATCAAAGCTGCTTGGTGGTAGGGATCATTTTGCCCTCACTGTAATGGTGACCCACCCCAAGTATAGCACATGTGGATTGGTCACAGAGGGAAACAGCAGTTCTATTGCAATAGCTCTTGGTTTACAGATAGCATGCTCCTCGACCTGACAGGAGGTAAGTTTTGTGAGTCCAAGTGGTGGCAGGACTCTTTGGTTCTGTTTCTTTGTATGAAACACCACCACTGAGCCTGACAGTGGAGAGTAGCATTGCAGAATCCTGTACTCTGTCAATGTCTGCTGGCTCAGTCACTGTTTGCTCCACCTGCCCTGCTGAACTGCCCCCTGCAGCTCTCTGTTCCTTCCAGCCTCCAAAGGAAACACTTGCTACCAGTGGCTTCTTCCCCTCTCCAGGCCTAACCATGATCTCAAGGCTGCAGGGCTGCTTCTACAGGTCATCCGAACTTCCCTCCCTTCTTATCTCCCCATCTATTCCCAGTTGCTCATCCTTAGATGTTTCAATATCTGGGTCTCTCAGGCATGCCTCTGTAAGGAGTAGAGCATTCCTTGTTGAGTTATAGTTGGTTAATTTATTGAAATTCCAGGTGGGGAGGCCATGGGGATCTCTCACATTGCTATTCCTCTGAAGTCCTCTTGTTACTATAACTTATAAGATTTGTTACATTGGCAAGTGTTTTAATCTTGCTATATCAATTTTTCTAATTATAAAATGGGAATAATCATAGCACTTAACTCTAGGGGTTTTTCTGGTAATTAAATGAGAATACCCAGAAGAAAGGCCAGTTATTTACTATTAATTATCTGTGACTTATTTAGTAATAGTGAGCTTAATATATTTGCATTTATGAAATACAAATTACTGTCTCGACTGGTTTGGCTCAATGGATAGAGCGTTGAAGTGAGAGGTCCCATATATATATGAAATACAAATTACATTTGGTGGAATTAAAAGAATCTTCAGTTGGGGAATATTGAAGAAGAAATTTTATATTTCCTTTTTTTTTTTTTTTACTTTATTAATGGATTAGTAAGAAGTTCCACTTTTTTGAAACATCTTTGAATACTGTTTGTCTTATTACAAAGAATAATGAAAGTGTACAGCCAACAATACTTTAGTAATATTTAGATATTCTTTTTGGATTTGCTGCTATTATATAGATTGTAAAGAACTCATAACTTCTGAAACCTCTAAATACCTGTCACGAATATGTTGTTTTTACAATATGGCCCCATGATAATTGGATTTTAGCTCCCTTATCTTCCAGTTAAAGCTGGTCTTTAAAATAGCAGCTTCTTGGCCAAAACTGGTTTGGCTCAGTGGATAGAGCTTTGGCCTTCGGACTGAAAGGTCCCAGGTTCTATTCCAGTCAAGGACATGTACATTGGTTGAGGGCACATTCCCAGTAGGGGGTGTGCTAGAGGCAGCTGTTTGATGTTTCTCTCTCATCAATGTTTTTAGCTCTCCCTCTCCCTTCCTCTCTGTAACAAATCAATAAAATATATTAAAAAACAAAAACAAAAAACAAAACAAAACAAAACAGCAGCTTCCTGGACAGCAGCCAGATTGAACGAATCAGAATTCAGGAGGTGGGTTTCACCAGGCTCTCTTTGTGCCATAGGTTATTTTTATATAAAGCAAAGTTTGAAAATTTCTAGTCTAGTATGACATAGGAAACTGCTGTCAATAATTTTGCCTTCTGATTTTCAAAAGAGTGAGAATTTTTCTTCTTCCTTCTTCCTAAGGGTGGACTGTTTAATAGGGCTGGTTGATATCTTTTTAGATAAATGGTAATAGTGTACTTGCAATTTATTATACTGTAATTTTTGTTTGAAAATAATTTCTTTAAAAATATTTATTAAGGTACCAATACCTCTTTCCATGATTTCAGTTACCTGTGCTCAACCATGGTCTGAAAATCATAAGTAGAAAATCACAGAAATAAACAATTCATTGTTTTTAAATTGTGTGCCCTTCTTAGTAGTATGATGAAATCTCTAGCTCCATCAAGCTGAGGATGTGAATCATCCCTTTGTCCAGAGCATCCATACTGTATAGATGTTGCCTACCCATTAGTCATTTAGTAGCCATCTCAGTTATCAGATGGACTGTTATAGTATTGTATTAGTGGTGTTCAAGCAACCCTTATTAGTTCAAGAAAAGCCATATAATTTGAATTTGGTTGGTTTCTTTTTTATTGTAAAGCTAATAACAACACTCCTTTTAAATCTCTAAAACCGAGGGTGAATGGAAGCTATTGTAAAACAATTATTTCAGTAGTTTTAATTTTAACAATTGGGGTGAAAATCCACATATCTAATAGTTCCTTTGACAATAATGTTACTGTTTTTTTAAATTCTCACTATCCTTACTCTTGAATTAAAAATGTGTAGCATTTATATATATTTTATAACTACCAAATTATTTTTAGGATGTTTCAGAAACATGTCAAGATGTTTCTCTTTTATTTTTAGTAGATAATTGATTGTACAGTTTCCATAGAGATAAAGTTTAAAATTTATTATAATACCCAGTCATCTGATCAAAGTGCTGTAATAAAACCTAGACAATGCTCTGTTGAAATTTTAACAGTAACTTTGCTTATGTCTGCTGTAGAAACACCCCCCCCAAATTAAAACTATAAAGCAGAAAATTTTAATCTAAAACAATGAGTGCAAGAACATTGTTTAATATGTGTTATATAAATTATGTATAGTTCATTTCCATTATTTCCTTCATAGGTCATTGGAGATTAACTGTGTGATTTCCCTTTCAATGGAGTCATCTGTTGATATTTCAGTTTTATTTATATGTAGGCTTCTGTATCTATCACCCAGATAACATTCAAATGCAGGGTCATTTTTATGTTTGTGGTTCTGCAAGCCACCTATTCACTCTGGATTCTTATGTGCTCATATCCATTGGGTCAGATAATTGGAAAAGAACTTCACTACCCATCACAGTGGAAATACAATGGAAAATGAATCCATTGTGATGGAGAGATGCTTTCATTGCCACAGCACTAATTTCTTAAGGAATTGTATGACACAATTAGTGATAAAATAATTGTAAATTATGTCACATTAATTTCCAACTTTTGGATTTAAGACAGTAAAGTTAATTATGTCCAGAATAGTTCATACAGTTACCTCAATCATTCTAACTCTCTCAATTTACATTTAGCTGTATTTTTATTGTTTATTTTACAAATGTATTCTAGGTCCAGAGTGTGCAATATCAGACTGTAAATTTTAGAATGAAATATAAATTTATTTTAGATACTGTATTATATTACAAATACACATACATTTGCATGCTCACCAGTTTTGTAGTTTTAGTATATATATATGATTATTTGCCACAAGAATATAGTATAATAAATTTCAAAAGCTCTTCCCATTAAAATACCAACGGCATATTTCACTGACCTAGAATAAACTCTCCAAAAGTTCATTTGAAACAACAAAAGACTCTGAATAGCCACAGCAATCCTGAGAAAGAAGAGAAAAGTAGGAGGGATCTCAATACCAGACTTCAAGCTGTATTACAAAGCCACTGTCCTCAAAACAGCCTGGTACTGGCACAAGAACAGACATATATATCAATGGAATAGAATCAGGAACCCAGATATCAACCCAAATCACTATGCTCAATTAATATTTGACAAAGGATGCACGAATATACAATGTAGTCAAGACAGTCTCTTCAATAAATGGTGTTGGGAAAATTGGACAGATACATGCAAAAGAATGAAAGTAGATCACCAACTTCCACCATACACAAAAATAAACTCAAAATGGATACAGGATTTAAACATAAGACGGGAAACCATAAAAATACTAGAGGCATCCACAGGCAGCAAAATCTCAGACATATGCCAAAAGAACTTATTCACTGATACTGCCCCTAGGGAAATGGAAGCTAAAGAGAAAATAAATGGGACTATATCAAAATAAAAAGCTATTTTACAGCAAAAGAAACCATCAACAAAACAACAAGAAAGCCCACTGTATGGGAGAACATATTTGCAAATGTTACCACTGATAAAGGTTTAATCTCCAACATCTATGGACAGCTTATACAACTAAATAAAAGGAAGATGAATGATCCAATTAAAAAATGGGCAATGGACCTAAATAGAATATTTTCAAAAGAAGACAGAAGGAAGGCCAAAAGGCACATGAAAACATGCTCAAAGTCACTAATCATCCAAGAGATGCAAATCAAAACAACAATGTGGTACCATCTCACACCTGTCAGAATGCCCAACATAAACAAATCAACAAATGACAAGTGTTGGCGAGGTTGCGGAGAAAAAGGAACCCTCGTGCACTGCTGGTGTGAATGCAGACTGGTGCAACCACTGTGGAGAACAGTGTGGAGTTTCCTCAAAAAACTGAAAATGGAACTCCCATTTGACCCAGTAATCCCACATCTAGGATTATATCCCAAGAAACTAGAAACACCAATCAGAAAGGATATATGCACCCCTATGTTCATAGCAGCACAATCTACAATAGCTAGGATTTGGAAACAGCCTAGGTGCCCGTCAGCAGATGATTGGATCCAAAAACTATGGTACATCTACACTAGGGGTGTCGAACTCAATCAGAGAAGGGGCCAAAATCTAAAATCCAGCCTAAATCGCGGGCCGAATGGTTTACTGAACAGTCATAAACTGACAATGTCATAAACTGACAGCGGAGTGCAGTGATGACAGCGCGGTGCGGGCCACATTGCAAGGCCTGGCGGGCTGGATTTGGCCCGCGGGCCTTGTGTTTGACACATGTGATCTACACAATGGAATACTATGCTGCCATGAAAAGAAGGAATTATCATTTGCAGCAACCTGGATGGGATTGGAGAATATCATGCTGAGTGAAATAAGCCAGTCAATGAAAGAGAAACACCACATGACTTCACTCATTTATGAATAATAAAGAACACTATAAACTTATGAACCAAAAGATAGATATAGAAACAGTAAAGCAATAAGCAGACTGTCAAATTACAGCAGGGTGGGTAGGGAGAACTGGGGGAGATAAGAGATCAACTGAAGGACATGTATACATACATATAAGTACAACCAATGGACACAAAACTCTGGGGAGGGAGGGTATGTATGGGGGGGGATGGTAAGATATGTACACAGATAATAATTTAATTTAAAAAAATTTCAAAAGCTCTGTCAATACTATGATTTCCCCTTTCCCATACATTCAATGTATATTTTCTATGCACCGGACTCAATAAAAGTATAATATTTGATATATTTGTGAGGAACATAAGTTATCCTATTTATTTAGATTCTCATTCACATAGCCCCAAAGCTAAGGCACAAAGAAAATATTCATACAATATCTTTATGTTATTAATGTCTATACAGATAAATTATATTTTTATTTCTCACAAGATCATTGACAACTGCTCTTCCATCAATATTGAAAATACATATTTTTGTAATATGTAATCCATATCCATACATATTATCTATATTCATCTAATATATATTTTACATATATTTAACCTTATTTTTGAGATAATTACAATTATTTATTTTTCACAATTAAAAATGTAATAGTCTTTATTTTGTAAATGGAAATCAATTAAAATTTTAAAAATACTTTACTAAATTAGTTTAAATATACATTAATAAGATGCACTGGAATAAGTATTTAGAATAAAGAATTGCTTGAATAAAAAAAAATAAAGCATATAATATAAAGCACAATTTTTATAATGTCACACTAATTTTGCCAAAATTATAGGTTATTGCCACAATGAGAAAATTTATGTGTTCACAGTGACCAGTTGCATTCATCATATAATTATATTCTTGAAGCAAATTCCCTATGTACTAATCTAGCCTTCTTTAATATAGAAGATACATTTTTCAGAAACATTTTTATAGTATACTAGAGGCATGGTGCATGAAATTCATACATGGGGGAGTGTCCCTCAGCCCAGCCTGCAGCTTCTCTAATCTGGGACCCCTTCACGGATGTCCAACTGCCCCTTTAGGCCTGATCCTAAAGGGGCAGTTGGACTTCCCTCTCACAATCCAGGACTGCTGGCTCCCAACTGCTCGCCTGCCTGCCTTCCTGATTGCCCCTAACTGCTTCTGTCTACCAGCCTGATCACCCCCTAACCACTGCCCTGCCAGCCTGATTGATGCCTAACAGCTCCCCTGCCAGCCTTATTGCACCTTACTGTCTTCCCCTGCAAGCCCGGTTGCCCCCAACTTCCCTCTTCTGCTGGCCTGGTCACCTCTAACTGCCCTCCCCTGCAGGCTTGATTGCCCCCAACTGCCCTTCCTTGCAGACCAGGTGCCTCCCAACTGCCCTCCCTTGCTGGCCATCTTGTGGTGGCCTTCTTGTGGTGGCCATCTTGTGTCCACATGGGGGCAGGATCTTTGACCACATGGGGGAAGCCATCTTGTGTGTTAGATTGATAGTCAATCTGCATATTACTCTTTTATTAGATAAGATAGAGGCGTGGTGCACAGGTGGGGGCCGGCTGGTTTGCCCTGAAGGGTGTCCCAGATCAGGGTGGGGGTTCCCTTTGGGTATGGGATGGCCTGGGCGAGGGGCCTGTGGTGGTTTGCAGGCTGGCCATGCCCCCCGCAGTGACCCAAGTGGAGGTTCTGGTATCTGTGATTTATTTATACTCTATAATTGAAATTTTATAGCCTTGAGTGGAGGCCAGGGCTGGCAAGGAAGCTTGGCCATCACAGGGGGAAACCCAAGCCTCCTGCTCTCTCCAGCTCCATATATGCCACCATTTTTGTTGATATTTATTTATCTCCTATAATTGAAACTTTATAGCCTCAAGTGGAGGCCAGGGCTGGTCAGAGCAGGCAGGAAACTTGGCTTCCTCCATTGCTGGGAAAACCCAAGCCTCTGGTCACAACATGGCCACAGCCAACTTGGTTATGTTAATTTGAATACTCACTTCTGATTGGCTGGTGGGTGTGGATTGTTGGCTTAGTGGATGTATGATCAATTTGCATGTTTCTCTTTTATTAGTGTAAATTATTTTATATTGATTAACATTCATGTGTGTTATCTTGTATATTCTTTAAATTACTTGTAATTATCTTTTGTCAGGCAGAACATGCATCTTTGTGTGTATGCATGCACACACACACATTCATATATTTATATGTTCATATTTTATATTGTTTATGTATGAACTAGAGGCCTAGTGCACAAAATTCATGCACTGGTAGGGTCCCTAGCAGCTGCTAGCTGCTGGCTTGTTACTCCCTTTCTTCCCCCTGATGGCCCTTCCCCCTGCCTGAATTCCCAAATGAACTCTTGGTCAAGGGGACAATTTGCATAGTATGCTTTTATTATAAAGAAAGGTAGAATGAAATGCTGGTATATAGGCACCATTGAAATATGTTCTCACTATTTAGTGCCTTGTAAATTTGTCAGGTTTAAACTAAAATTATTAATCAGATGATGGGAATTGATTAAAAGTTACTACCTAACTTTTAAGAGAGTAGATCCTAAAAGTTCTCATATATAAAAAAAAACATTTTTTTTATAATTAGATGAGATGATGGATGTTAATTTAACTTATTATGATAACCATTTCCCAATATATATGTTAAGTCATGCTGCATACTTTAATTTTATACAGTGCTATATGTCAATTGTATCTCAATAAAACTGAAAGAATGAAAAGTTATTACCTAAAAACATCCACTTTCTCCTAGATGAGCAAGATCTATAAGGAATCTGACAAAATCATTTTGGAAAATTTGAAAGGCAAATCAGGAAAATAATCTCTCTCAAACAGCTTTTGAAAATATAATTTTAAAATGGTCCTAATTTATTGCTTTATAACGTTTTAAATTAAAGTAATAATATTATAGATAACTATATAGAAAGATTTCAGGTTTCTTTTCATCCATAATTCTCTCTGAAATTCTTTTTTCTCTGCTTAGTGCTACCAGACTCAACAAGCTCATTATTCTTTGGCTAAATACACTTAAACTTATAAATGTTCATTTCTATTCTCCTGAAACATGCCTTACTATACAGAAGTAGATTTGACCAGTCTCTTCTCAACTTTAATATTATTCTCTGTATTTATGGGACCTGAACATTTATAAAATCAGGTGTCCTCTCTCTTGTCTAATCTTCTTAGAGGTATCTGATAATAATGTGATTCCTTCCCCTGCCCTTATTATTTGTGTAACTAACTTGTTTGCACTCTGTACATTTCCCTTCTTATCCTTCTCCTCTCACCCATTTCTTTATGAAGGAATAAGTCTGGCCACAACTTTAAATATGATTTTATTCTTTAGCATATGCAAAGGCAAAGCAACTATTTTCCCCCTAGGGTGCATTTAATTGCAGTTTATTCAACACATTAAATAGTGTTCAAGTGTCATGTTGTCCATGCCATTTTGTCCTTTCCATAATCACTTAAATCCCTCATGGTGAAAATTAAGACACTTCACTCTGATTTGAACTCCCATGGTGTTTTAGGAAAGCTCATTAATCACCAATTAATCACACCCTGCCTTACCTCATCTGAGTGAAAAACCAACTGAGAAGTAAATGGAGAAATAATGTAGATGGAAATTAAAAAGTTAGCTAACCATTTATAAAGATAAATTGGAAAGTGGTTTTGAACTTTGGACACAATGGGTATATTAATAACTTCCATTAAAATTGAGTGTAGTCACACCAAACCGGCCAGTTGTGGACTTCCTACAGGGGAAAACAACCTACACACAAATGAGGAGAAAAAGTTGTGCATCCTGTATTCAAATCATTGGGAAAGAGAGAGAAGTGTCTGCTTATCTACTGAAGTTACATTCCTTCACCCAAATTCACTTATCAAATATGTCACTGTTCCTCCCATGGCAAATCGTGAGGGAAGAGGCAAGTAGAAGCTGGTATTTTTTTCTCCCATAACTTTCCATTTTTGTGAGTAAATAAGCTCTTCTATATAAACATGGTAACTAGGAAATAAGAATCTCCACCACTAACTTTTAATTTGTTTCCCTTTATTTCTATTATTTTTTCCCCTTGGTCCCATAAAATTACCATGCCTCATTAAGTATAACTGTTAGGACCCCTTTGCTCTCTCTTTGCCCCTACTCCATTGATCATTTTAATAACTTTGTCATTTAACAATAGAGTGAACATCTTTGCAGCCAAATACTATGGTCTGTCTCAGAAATGCGAAAATGAACAAAACACAGATTCTGTTGTCAGGATGTTCAATGAACATTTATCCACCATGTTTTATTTATGTATTCATTCTATTTAAATTAGTTGTTATTTCCCTATTAGGATATTATTATCCTTAGATATTTAGACTTTGTTTCACATATCACTTCTATAAGATTACAAATCATTCTCTATCAGCAGAATGTTCCCTATCCTTGTATTTCTTCTTCCTAAGTAACTCTTGTTACAGATATTCTTTGTACTTCTCCGGGCAGATATTCAGCGACTTTTCTCCATAGAATGTTCTCTGTGAGAGTGATTTTACTGTTTAATTATACATCAAATTCATGGCTTTTCTCTTTATTTCCCAGGAGGTCTATAGCTCAAGAACATTGTTCTTTGACTAACTTATCTTTTCTGTGTGTCTGATTTGCAAATTTATGTGATGCTGGTCTCAATTTACCCAAAGCCAGTCATCTTGCTGTGTTTTGTGTTTTTTTTTTTTTTTGCATGTTGTATGTGTACTCTCTTGTCAGGTTTTGTTTGTAATAACAAACAGGTCCTTAGAAGACTGTCATTAGTTCTCCCATGACCTCACATTGGCTTGCAGACCATAATCCTTTGCTCTGCTCTTCCTCGCTGTTTTCTCTGATCAACTTGCTTCATTATGGCTTCTATCCTCCTCAGTTTAGTAAGACTTCTCTTGACAAGAAGGCCAACTTTGTCTGTTATGCCTCTACTCTAATGATCAGATTTGTATTCTGAGCTTATTCAACTTATCAGTAGCATTTACCCTTTGACTAGTTGAAGTTATTTTTGCCCTTAGATTTCATGACTCACTGTATTAATTTATTTTGTCATGGGATCTATTGCTGGCCCTTCTTCCCTGATCTCTGACCCTGATGGCACCTTCTCAGCAATTATGCCATGTGACAGACCTAATATCCTACGGTGTGAACTCTCAAATCAGACAGCTTGGTTTCTCATTAAGTTTTGCATAAATGTTAGATATTACCATTATTATTATTTGTACTTCCAGTTGAGTACTCTCTGAGGATATGTAGTAGAGTGCCCAACTTCCATCTTAAGTGAGTTTTCTCAGAATTACACAAAATAATATTCTATGGAAAGAAAGTACAAAAATATAATGCTTAAATCTTGGATAGAGTCTGAAATTGAATGCTAATTACTGAAAACTCAGATAAAGTATGTATGTTTCAGGAAGTCCCTTTAACTTTCATTTCTGGAACCTTTTTAAAAGTAGAAAATGTGTAAGAAGAGCATCAGGTATGTGACCACATTTTTTTCTTCGATTTTTATTATGTTGCTACCTGTTCTTGCAGCCAGAGCGAGGAAAATGCAGTTATTTTAATTTAATCGAAATGTCTAGTCTTTAAATGGCCTTCTGAAAGTGAAACAAAAACGTGTAAATGAAATACTACTTCAAAAATATATGCAATTTTATTAAAATAATAACTATACAGATGGCATTTCTAAGTTATATGAGCAAAGAATATAGTTTCTGGTAGTTTATCTGTCATCCTCTATTTTCTTTGAATATCTTGTTATTGTTATATAATTTCAAATTTGTCTTCAGTGATTCCATTCATTTATTATGTCCCTTTAAATAAATGTATATGCTTATTATTGAAACACAGGAAAATTACAGAAATTTAGGAAAATTAAATGGATAACTATTTCCTTTATACTTTGATATTCTCTATCATCGAGATATTTTTATTGAGTTTACCATAAAATATACTTCATATAGATTGTTTTATTTTATAAATAATTTCTGTAGTTCAATAGTTTAATTTATTTATCACATTTAATTAAATACTCTGGTGTGTGTGTGTGTGTGTGTGTGTGTGTTTTAAATTACTGGTTCTACTATATTGATTAAAACTCATTCACTCTTCTTAGAAAATTCACCCAAGTAACAGGCACTCTTGGCCAACAGAGCTCCTGCTGTATGATCTTTTGGTGCTATGATACAGACATTAGGTTGAATAGTAATTATGCAGTGATAAAATATGGATGGGACACTTATACTTTGGTTCAATATGATGACTTTGTTGGCATATACAAATGATTATTACTACTACTCTTATGACTATACCTGCTTGATTAAATATTTTGTGTATCTATTTTTAAATACTTCTATTGATTTCAGAGATAAAGGGAGAGGGATATATATATATATATATATATATATATATATATACCCTGTTTCCCTGAAAATAAGTCAGTGTCTTATATTAATTTTTTCTCCCAAAGTTGTGCTAGGTCTTATTTTCAGGGGATGTCTTATCTTTCCATGCGCTAGGTCTTATTTTCAGAGGATGATATATATATATTGATATATATATATCAATAATGAGAGAGAATCAATTGGCTGCTTCCTGCATGCCCTCTACTAGGGATCAAGCCTGCACCTTGATAGGAATTGAAATGGACCCTTCAGTCCACAGGCTGATGCTTTATCTGTTGAGCCAAACCAAATAGGGCTATATATCTATTAAGAGTATGAATATAATACTGAAGTGATGAACATGATTCTAATTAGCAATCATGATTGCTCATGTAGCTCCTGATTTATACATAACTGAACAGTTTTTTTTTAATTTTATTTAATCTACATCTTCTTCTCACACTTGCACATACAACTACCTGGCCTGACCTACTGCAGAATCTTCATTAATTTCTCTCTTTGTGTCTCCTTTACTCAATTTATCATTTTAAATGAACATCACTTTCATATTTAAAACTACCCTGCTATCCCTAGAAGTCCCAAATCTTCACCATACTTTGCATTGTCTTGCCAACTTTGCTCAGTTCATATCTTGACAAGTTCTTCCCACTCCCTCCACTCCACCCACATAAGTTCTTCCTAAAAACAGGCCATGCTGGCTTCCATCATGGATAATTTGCACATACTGCTCTGGTACTAGAAGGCAATTTATTCCTCTTTATATTGAGCTAGCTCTTATCCTTCAGGTTTGGTGTATTGGTGTTTGCAGTCAGGATCCTAGGACCTCTGCACTTACAGCCTTCTTCACTTATTCATGGTAACAGTTATCACAGTAATAATTTTAAAACTACTGTGTTGGCAATTACTATTTTGCTGAATGAAAGGAGTGAAAATATAAATAATAAAAAATATTTTCAAAGTATATTTAGATATTGGTTATTAAAAAAAACTATCTATTTCATATTTATGAATTTAGCCACAGCAAGGAAGTTAAATGGTGGTGAATCTAGAGGTCATAGTGGTTCATGAAAATCTTCAAAGAATGGGAGACAATTCACAAAAATGACAATGGGAGGTGCTTTGAGAAAATAAACCTGTGCTATTATACATATACTGGAGGCCTAGTGCACGAAATTTGTGCTTTCATTGGGGGGGGGGGGTGTCCCTCAGACCAGCTTGTGCCCTCTTGCAGTCCAGGAGCCCTCTGGGCATGTCCTTAGTGCTGCCGAAGAGATGGGAGAGGCTCCCACCACCACTGCTGCACTTGTCAGCCATGAGCCCGGCTTCTGAGTGTGACTCCTGCATTGAGCATCTGCCCCCTGGTGGTCAGTGCGCATCATGGTGACCAGTCAATCCACCATTCGGTCAATTTGCATATTAGAGTTTTATTATATAGGATTATAAGATAGGAGAAAAACAATAGTGGTTAGTAAATATTTACATATTATTTAAACACAATTGAAGTTAAGCATATACTTATTCTGAATATCAATTTCATGAATTCAAGTGTCTTTCTAAGTATGTGCTAAAAAAAGCAGAATTTTCTCCAACATTAAAGGTTTGTTACAGTAGTTCTTAGGCCTATTGAGTTGTAACTTTGAATTTTTAAAATACTTGTTTTAGAAATCAGTATTTATTCTCTTAAAGTTGTCAGCTATGTTTATCATAATGAGATTGATTTTATTCAACAGCCAGATGATAATTCACCTTTAAAACATAATGTAGAATTTCAGTTTATCATGATTTTTGTCAATGGTGATTCTGTCCCTCTTGCTCAGGGGCTTGTATCCAATATATCTGAGTAATAGACAAGGTGGATATATATGGAATAAAAAATATATTCACTGATTCTTACTTACTTCACCCTCGGTACCCCAGCTTATAATCACATCTTTGTTTACCAATGGATATTCTTATAGTAATTAGAATTATTTCAAACATAGAGACTGATTCTTAAACCAAAATTAGCTTCTCATTTATGAGCTTAATTTGACACTTGTTTCCATAAAAGCATCAACAATTAAACAGAAATACATGCAGATGTCAACTACATAAATTGTTTACATTTCTGGAAGTAGATTAGTATATATAAAGAAAATGTTAGGCTGAAGGAAAATGGAAAGATCAAGAAGAATGGGAGACAACTGACAAAAGGGAGAAGGAAGAAAATGAAGGAATGTTTGATTTCATTTTTGTGTTTTGTTTTGTTTTTGTTTGTTTTTTTAGCTTCAAAATATTTTTATATATTAAAGGGAGAGGGAAAGCTAAATTCTAAAAATAGAATTTTTGAAGAAACGGAAAGATAAAGGTTCTTAATTTACTGTGATCATTTAATCGCCACAGACAGCATGAATGTAGGACTGCTTGTTAAGAAGATGACTGGGTGTTTTTCTTAGTCTTTTCTACATAGTGCCATAGGACATGGCAATCTGCCCCTATTGCTAAGCCACTCTATTACTTTAGGTTTCATGACCAGATCAGTGGAAGTATATGGCCCTCTTCAAGTGCAAAATTATTTACATCTAAATGCTCTTCCCACTAGAACACTTTTCCAATTGCAGAAACATTTGTGGTCATTTTGTACCCCATGTCAAGGGATATGTGACCCTTCCTGGCGTCCTAGGTGGAGAGGAACTCATTGTCAACAGTGATATTGTATTTTATCGATATTGTATTTTATCTTTCCTGAAAAGTGATAGGATTGGTGGCCAAGAACTTTCCTATTCTTTGAAACAGTCAAAGTAATTAATTGTGTTTTGAAATTATGACTATATTTTAACTATTAATATAACAGTAAGTATTTATTAATGTGCTCATGAATGTATTTATAATGGCCTTGAATATTTATGACTATTTACATCATACCAGAATAATATTTAGGAAGCAGTAATAAAATCAAGCTTCAAGAAGAGCATAATTTATAAACATCATAGTACCCCATTATACATTTTCTTTGATATGCACAGTTTTCTGTGTTTAAGTTTAAGTCTTTGTTCATACTCAGTTTTTTATTGGGTTAATTTAGTGATATGAAATATACCAGCAAAAACTAGCAGGGGATTAGATAATATTTATAAATATGGGCAGAGCTAGTGCCCATTATTATACTCAGTAAAGTACAGGTGGATTTACAGTTTATTGATAAGCATTTGGAAACCAATATAGGACAGTTTGCATGCATGAGATTCATAATTTTCTATGACTATTGTGTGATGTTCTGATTAATTTTAATAATTCTATTTTAAACATATATTTACATATTAATTGACTTCTTTCATTTTTTGTTTTAAAACTATTTGACTTGCTTCATTGGAAGAAATACATAAATAACAATTAAGTATTAATTAAAAGCAATAATTCATAATTATCAAAAACTAGAGGCCCAGTGCATGAAAATTCATGCACTGGAGCTGGGGGTCCCTCAGCCTGGCCTGCCCTCTGTCACAGTCTGGGAGCCCTCAGGGATGGGAGGCAACCCAGCAATTAGGGGAAGGGGATGTCCCATCACACCTCTGGTGCTGCTGCTGCCGGCAGCACAAGCCTCAACTGGCCTTGGTTATCTGCGCTTTGGGAGGCCCTGGGCTGCTGGGCAGCTGCCATCTGAGGCTTGACTGTCTCAGGCTGGCCTTGTGTGGCTGAGGGGACTCTGGAGGCAGGCTTGCATAGTAGCCAGGCCTGCCTACAGGTGGGACCAGCAGGGCTGGGGGGATTGGTCGCCGCCATCTTATGGCTGTGGGTGCTGCTTATCTTTGAGGGCATGGCAGTGAATTAGTATATTCTCTCCTAATTGGCTGTGGGTTCTGCCATCTTTGAGGGCAGGGCAGCAATGAGCATATTCTCTCTTTATTGGCTGTTGGCACCAGCTTTTTCATGATCACATGAGGGTCAATTAACATATTCCTTATTTATTAGATAGGATAATTACAATAAAATATTACCATAAAGTAATAGAATGTTAAATATGCATTACATATTTTCATAGGTTGGTAAAGAAAAATGCACCATTACTTTAGAATGTATCCTTTCGATAAATTCTAGGTAATTTTTTATTTAAAATATTTTGAGATACATTGCACTAGATAATGAAAGGGTTAAAGAGAATAAAACAAGGCAGAGAAAAACTTATTGTGCTTAACAGATATCTTGTAGCCTTGAGCATAGCATAACTCACATAACCAGAAACATGGGAAGAACCAAGGACAGATCAGACTCTTATGTCAGCAGAGCAGCTTGCAGCCAGCAAAAATTAATCAAAATATTTCTCTCTATGCTCTCTTTACTGATGCCTATCTAGGTCTCAGCCCACCTGCACAGGTGCCCAGAATAAAATCTCTTTTTAAAAAATAATAAATCTTTATTGTTCATATTATTACAGGTGTTCCTCTTTTTCCACCCCCCATAGCTCCCCTCCACTTGATTCCCCACCCAACCCCATGCCCTTACCCCCTGCCACTGTCTTCATCCATATGTGTAAAATTTTTGTCTAATCTCTTCTCACATCCCCTCAGATCCCCTTGCCCCTGAGAATTGTCAGTCCACTCCCTTTCTATGTCTCTGATTCTATTATATTCGCCAGTCCATTCTGTTCTTCAGATTTTTTATTCACTTGAGATTTAGATTCACTTGTTGGCAGGTATGCATTTGATGTCTTGTTGTTGTTTAGTTTTTTCCTTTACCTTTTTCTTCTTCCTCCTCTTCTTAAAGAATGCCTTTCAGCATTTCATATAATACTGGTTTGCTGGTGATGAACTCCTTTAGCTTTTTCTTATCTGTGAAGCTCTTTATCTGACCTTCAATTCTGAATGTTAGCTTTGCTGGGTATAGTAATCTTGGTTGTAGGTTCTTGCTGTTCATCACTTTGAATATTTCTTGCCACTCCCTTCTGGCCTGCATAGTTTCTGCTGAGAAATCAGCTGACAGTCATATGGGTATTCCCTTGTAGGTAACTAACTGTTTTTCTCTTGCTGCTTTCAAGATTCTCTCTTTGTCTTTTGCCCTTGGTGTTTTAATTAAGATGTGTCTTGGTGTGGTCCTCTTTGGATTCCTCTTGTTTGGGGTTCTGTGCAGTTCCTGGACTTGTGAGTCTACCTCTTTTACCAGGTAGGGAACATTTTCTGTCATTATTTCTTTCAATAGGCCTTCGATATCCTGCTCTCTCTCTTTTTCTGGCACCCCAAAAATCCAGATGTTGGTACACTTAAAGCCATCCCAGAGGCTCCTTACACTATCCTCACACTTTTGGATTCTTCGTTCCTTCTGCCTCTTTGTTTGGGTGTTTTTTGTTTCTTCATATTCTAGATCTTTGCTTTGACTCGGGGTATGTTGATGTACAGTTGAGTTTCTGTATATTCTTTATTTCAGACAGTGTATACTTAATTTCTGACTAGTCCTTTTCCATTTTTATTTTTTTGTATTCTCATTAAGGTTCTTGAAGGTCTCTTCAAGTTCCTCAGCGGTTTTTAGAAGATTCTTGAGTAACCTTATAAGTGTGATTCTGAACTCTGTGTCATCCAGTAGTTTACTTTCCTCCATCTCTCCCATTCGTGACATGCTTCTGTGTCTCCGCATTTTGGTTGCCTCCCTGTGTTGATGGAGTGGCTTTGTGTGGTAGATGACCAACACTGGGCCAGTAGTTCAGCTTCCCCAATTATCCGAAGTTGTTGCTCTTGGTGCACCCCTTTGTGGGCTGAGTGCAAAGTTTTAGTGTAGTTAAGCCTTTTTTGCTGTTGTTATAATGGGAGGAATTGACCTCTAGGCCAATTGGCTGTGAGCACCCGCTGTATCTATAATGTAAGAACTGCTGCAGTGGAGACACGCTTATGTTGCAGGCCTTGTTTCAGTGGGGCTTTGGTGCTCATTGAGTCTGCCTCCCAAATGTGTCACTTATGGATGTGAGGAGTTGAAATCTGGTTTCTCACACTGACCACAATGGCTTCTAGATCTCCAATGGGGTGCAGTTCAGCTACTGTCTGAGGCCACCTGCAGGAACTACAGTGAGAACCACAGTCCTCTCCTCTCTGCTTGGAGCTTGGAAGCTTTAGAGCTGTTTGCACCAGGTTGCAAGTTTGCTAGGTAAAACTGCAATAGAGAAGGCCATTCATATGCAAAAGCCGCTGCTTGGAGCTTGAGTGTGTTTGTAGATTGTGTGGGGCAGAGTCTCAGGGCATCACTAAGCTGGGGCGTGGCAAACAGCAATGGCTGCCAGTCAGCTGCTTCTGCCTCTTTGACTGTGTCCCTGCATCTCGCACACTAGTACAGCAAACAATTATTCTTGCGTGCAGCTCTGCAAGCAAGCCACCCTCACTTTCCGACCCAATGGCAGACAGTCTAGCTTCTCTCCAGAAACTGTATTTCAGAGAGATTGGGAGATTGTCTCTCTTTGGGTTGAAGAAAGCAATGCCCTCCACCAGCCAGGATCCACTGCCATCCCATATTGCGCACGCACCCCGGTATCTCAGTTTTTTAGCGCTTGTGCCCTGAATGCTCCTTTCTTTTCAGTCTAGTTGTAGAGCTTCCTTTCAGCCAGCTTTCCCATGGTTCTGAGTGATAGACATTTTGTCTTTTAGTTGTAGTTTTGAAATTGTTGTGCACTGCAGCAGTTTAGGTGTATTTACCTAAGCTATCATTTGGATCCCACCTCTAAAATATCTTTTGATACATTATGGCCTCATGTCATAGGTGCATGACCCAGGCCTACTCCAAACCTTTCATTTGGTGCTGAAACCCAAGAAGGTCTAGTGAGGGGTCTGGTAAGAGCCATTGCAGGCTTCTAGCAACCAGGCACTTGGCACTCAGAGAGACTGTGATCATCTGGCTCCTGAGCTCCCCTTGTGTCCACAGAAGCTCCCCAGCTAAGCTCCTGCACAGTTGAACTTCTGCTGATCTCACAACACTTATTTGGGCCCCCCTAGCCTTCCTCTGGACTGGTCTGGGTCGTGCCTGTGACTGGATAGCGGACCTCTTCTTGCCTTGCCTCCTCCTGCATCAACACCAGGTATAGAGTCTTAGGTAAGTGGCTTTAGTCTGTTTTCATCTGTCCAGATTGTCCTGTTATTTTGGGTTTGGAAACATGCTCTGGGCTGATACTATTCAGCCGGCCCACGGAAATCCAGTGCTGGTTGGGACAAGTCCTCTGGGGGAACCAGTTCCCTAGCCCACTCTCCTGATGGGGGCACCTTTCACAGATGGAGGGCTTCATCCGTTTCTGGTGAATGTTATGGGGAGATGTGAACGACTTTCTCAGCCTTAACTTCACAGAAAGCAGACCTTAAGCCACTGCCCATCACCATGGGGAATTCACAGTCGACCATTCCCAGCACTACACCTCTGGGCTGTCTACTTAAAAGCCTTCAGACCCTAGAATTCACACAGGACTTCTGGCTTCAGTAAAACAGCACTTTAAATTTCCAAATTCTAACTGACCTTGATAATTCTGCCACAGGCAGGGCAACTGGTCTGAAGCCCCATATATCTAGGCTTTTTTATATTCAAGTATACATCCTTCGCTGTGGAACAGCTGCTCTCCCTCACAGATTTTTCCTTCTTTACACTAAAGCCCCCAAAGAACATCAACTCCTCCTCTTCCTTCATCACTTATGATCTTGCCAACCATCCCTCTGTCCCCCAGCTTATGGCTCCTCAGTTTTAGCAGCCTAAGTGTCCACCACCCTACCTAGTGAATCCCACCACCACCATCCCATCTCACATCTGCTCTAGAGCAGTTTTTGGCTCTCTTCCTCCCTCCACTACAGTACTAGCCTTAAAGAATCCCCTTGGGAGATTGCTGGTTCCAAATCTGGCTTCATGCCCAGGGCCAAACAAATACCCTCCACCGGCAGGCCCCTGTTCTCCCAGTCGGAGCAGATGCTGTCCCTAACAGGGACCCACAATGAAACTATCAAGAAGGGAAGGCAGGTCTCAGATCTCAAGACCACACTGTTCTATGCCTAGAAGAACTGAGAAATAGTTCTTTATAAAGAGCTGTTTATAATTAACAAAGCAGTTAATTATAAAAAATTAGCAAAGGTCACCCAGAAAAGACATAAAAATCCAGCAGTCTTCCTCTTCCGCCTTACACAGGCCATGAAAAAATATGCCAATTTTAACCTTACAAACTTATAGGGGACAAACCTCCCAATGAGACCTTTTAAACATGCCCTTTAAGGTCTTGAATAATAGAGAGAAGGAGACCCAAATCCGAAAACAAAAATGAGATCAAACCAAAGCTAAATCCCAGATAAAGGCCTTTCAGCTCCTAGACACCACAATCAAGAACCCCAAATGAAGTGCTAGTCCTTCAAACAAGAGTAAGTCAGGGGCTAAGCCTCCTCCAGGCCCATACTTCAAATACAACAAGAGAGGACACTGGAACAAGTCCTGCCCAAACCTGAGACCCCCGCCCAGGCCCTGCCCAAGATGTGGGAGGGAAGGCCATGGAAATCACACTGTATTCTGGCCCCTCCAAGTCAGACCTCAGCAAGGCCACCCTCTGGATCTGGTTTGGAGCTCCCAGACCTCCTTGGACTGGCTGTGAAAGACTGAAGCTGCCAAGCTCCCAACAAGGCCTCACAGACTTACATTACCAGGATAGAGGCTTGGGTAATGATTGTGGTGGCAGGTAAGCCCATCCCCTTTTTACTTTATACTAGGGTCACTTATTCTGCCCTCTTCAAATTCACTAGAACCCTTGTCCCCTCCTCAGTCTCTATTATAGGGGTTGACATATTAGACTCATGATCATAAGCCATCTCACCTTTACACTGCATCTTACTAAATACCCCCTTATCCACTCTTCTTGCCCGACTGAAAGGGTACAGACATCCCCTCATAAAGCCCATTTGTCCCAATTGACAGTCACCTACATCAGTCAGACCTCAGCAAGGCCACCCTCTGGATCTGGTTTGGAGCTCCCAGACCTCCTTGGACTGGCTGTGAAAGACTGAAGCTGCCAAGCTCCCAACAAGGCCTCACAGACTTACATTACCAGGATAGAGGCTTGGGTAATGATTGTGGTGGCAGGTAAGCCCATCCCCTTTTTACTTTATACTAGGGTCACTTATTCTGCCCTCTTCAAATTCACTAGAACCCTTGTCCCCTCCTCAGTCTCTATTATAGGGGTTGACATATTAGACTCATGATCATAAGCCACCTCACCTTTACACTGCATCTTACTAAATACCCCCTTATCCACTCTTCTTGCCCGACTGAAAGGGTACAGACATCCCCTCATAAAGCCCATTTGTCCCAATTGACAGTCACCTACATCAGTTTCACTCTCCGCCCCACACAATCACACCATTCCTTAGACAGTAAACGCCTTATCTCATCCATCACTGTCCTCTCCTCTAAATAAGAAATACACTCCTTTCTCGGGCTTGCTAGGTACTCTTGCCTCTGTGTTCCCAACTTCAGTCTTCTCACAAAGCTCCTCTATAATATAACATGGCAAAGGGACTCCTCACTGAGCCTTCAGATCCCAAGGCCAGCATTCTCAGCCCTTTAATGCTCTGAAAACTGCTCTGACCTCAGCGCCTTCTCATAACTCACATACCCCTTCCCAAAGAACAACTTTCTTTACTGCAAAACTACAAATGCTTACTTAACAGTCTGGCTACTAGCAGAAACTGAACTCATTATCACCCAAACCTTAGCATATTATCTCTAAGGAAAAAAATGTGGCAGTTTTAAATCCAAATGGCTAGAGGCCTGGGAACAGACTGCTAGGCCTGCTCTCTCCTTCCTCACATTTTCTCCAGCCTCATGTGCCTATACATAATTTTCCACAGTTTTTGGCAAATTAAAACTTTAAAACATTATTAAATGATAAACATCTAAATATTTCAACAAGCTTTAAGATCACCTAATTTTAGCTTTTATTACAGAAAATCTACAAAGTAAATTTAAAACTGTTAATATAATGTCTTATGCTTTGTTAAAGATATATTTCTTAAAAGTGAGAATGTTCATGGATGTCAATCTAAGAAATGCTGGCTGTTTACTTTTTAATCTTCATTGGGAAATTAAAGTTTAAATATTGTAAATGACAGGCCAGTAAGCTAGAACAAGTAGAATAGAAAAACTGAAATGATAAAATAGCAATCCTAAGCCATCTAGCAAATCCTATCTTCCCTAAACAAGGACAATTAAAAACAATTAAAAAATAAACCTCATTTTGGTATATTAGATTACAACCCTCCAAACTAATGTCTCTTTCCTTCCATCAGACCATTTGTCATAACTCTTATTGTTTTAACTTTGACTCCAATGATACTAAAATGTATAAAACTGTTTGTCTCCACCAAATGACAAGCCCTACTTGTACTACCACCATTAGATATCATCACAACCTCCTTTTGTGCCCAGGCCTCATCATCCCTGACCCACAGAACAAGGAAAATAGACCAGATACAGGTGTATAAACTCACCAGGGCAGAAAGCCCCAGATGCCTAACAAGGGGAAAAACTGGAGGAAAAAGAAAGGAAGGAAGGAAGGAAGGAAGGAAGGAAGGAAGGAGCCTCATCTCCAGAATAACTTACCCTCCCACTAGCCTTCCTGGAAAAATAGCCCCTCTCACTTATCAGTCAAATAACTAATAAATTATATACCCAGACTTTCACATTCCTCCAGATTGTTAGTGACAACATTTCCCTACCTGGCACAGACTATCCCATCTGAACAGTGCAATTTTGAAACTCATTTTTTAAAAAAATATATTTTATTGATTTTTTACAGAGAGGAAGAGAGAGGGATAGAGAGTTAGAAACATCGATGAGAGAGAATCATCTATCAGCTGCCTCTTGCACACCCCCTACTGGGGATGTGCCTGCAATCAGGTACATGCCCTTGCCCGGAATCGAACCCGGGACCTTTCAGTCGCAGGCTGACGCTCTATCCAGTGAGCCAAACCGGTCCCGGCTGGAACTCATTATAGACCTCTGGTGCCAGGGCAATTTACAGGATTTCTCTCCAGATCACATCCATTTGTTTACCTTCATAGTGCTGCAGATTCTCGCAGATCTCTTATGTCCCTAAAATGGTCCCCTCACTCGCCCTAGACCAGTGGTCGGCAAATTCATTAGTCAACAGAGCCAAATATCAACAGTACAATGATTGAAATTCCTTTTGAGAGCCAAATTTTTAAAACTTAAACTTCTAACGCCACTTCTTCATAATGGACTTGCCTAGGCCATGATATTTTGTGGAAGAGCCACACACAAGGGGCCTCGCGAGCCACAGTTTGCGGACCAGGGCCCTAGACTATCTTTTAGCCAAAGAGGGAGGGGTTTGTTTAATTGCTAACATCTCCTGTTGTTTTTATCTAAACTCTACAGATCAAATAGAGGAATAATCACAACACATTCTACAGAATACTAAATGGCTCAAGGAGATCAGTCAGGACAGCATGTAACAGTCCATATGGTCCAGTCTACAAGCAGCTCTGCCCAAATTAACCCGGCTTTTACCCCTTACAGGCCCCCTAATACTATTACTCTTACTCCTTCTCTTCAGGCCCTGCATTTTCAGAATAGTTACCAAATTTATACAAACAACATTACAAATCCTAGTTAAGACAGTAGGAGAGTTTGCCCTTACCCAGGTAAAAACAACCTACAGGCCTATATCGCAGGAAATAATCAGAATTTGCTCCTTAGACATCCAGGATAGCCCCTCCCATGCGTGAAACAGACGAAGAGAAAGGTCAACCTCATCCCCCTTCTTTTCCTTTATATATACCCCTTACGATGGAATGAAAGGGTTAAAGAGAATAAAACTAGGCAGATAAAAACTTATTGTGCTTAGCAGATATCTTTCAGAAGGCTTGCAGCCTTAAGCACAGCATAGTTCAGATAACCAGAAGACACCTGGCATGGGAGGAGCCAAGAACAGTCCAGACCCTCATGTCAGCAGAGTGGCTTGAAGCCAGCAAAAATTAATAAAAACCTATCTCTTCCTGCTCTCTTCATTGATGCCTTTTTCGGTCTCAGCCCACCTGTGCCCAGGTGATCAGAATAAAATCTCTTTTGATACATTATGGCCTCATGTCATAGGTGCTCGACCCCAGCCCACTCTAAATCTTTCAGATAATATGGTCAATGATCTGAAGTTATGGTCTTTTATATAAAATATATCATTTCCATGGCCTTTGGCCATTTTATCTTGATTGCAAATAAAAAACAAAGACTTATATAACAACTTATATCAATGAGGACATTTTGATTGGGGACAGAGCTAATATAGCATTAATCAGTCTGATTATTCTAGAATAGGAATCAGCAAACTTTTTTGGTAAAGTGTCAGATTAATCTATGTGGGTCATATGTTCTTTATCACAACCAATCAACTTTGCCATGATAGCATGAAAGCAGATATAAACTATTTGTAAGCAATTGGGCATACCTGTGTTCCAATAATATTTTATTAACAAAGGCAGGTGGTAGGCTGCACTTGACCCATATAGTCTGAAATACTAATTATCTTAACAGTCCCTGTAGCTTTTTCTGTCAACCACAGTTTACATTCAGTCCCATTCCACACCATTTTCATCTGTACAGCAAAGTGGCCGGAAAACCATGCACAGAGTGGTCCTCTACTGACCCAAGCACCTACCTGGCCCATACCCAATTATCTCGACATTATTGACTATATCCCCCATGCTGCAAACCACATCTCTGTGGCTGTTCCGCCACTACCAATCTTTTTCACCCAGCCTCTCGACTCCCCTCATCTGACAGTTGTCAGCCTGTTCTTTGTATATATGAGTCTGTTTCTATTTTGCTCATTGGTTTCCACATATAAGTTAAATCGTATGGCATTTGTCTTTCTCTGACTGGCTTATTTCAAATTAGTATAATGCTCTCCAGGTCCATCAGGAGGGGTTAAGATGGCTGCATAGAAAAGGTGAAGGGATTAAGCAAAGAAAAAAATCCTTATCAACAGAGGGAAAGCAGGGAGGAGGCAAGTAAAAGAGAGTAAAAGGAGGATAAATGGTGATGGAAGGAAAGTTAGAGTGGTGGACACACAATATACAGATTACGTATTATAGAACTATACACCTGGAAACCTATATAATTGTGTTAACTAATGTCACCCCAATAAACTAAATGAAAGTAAAGAGCATGAAACCTGAAAAAAACTGTGAGCTGAACATCTTGACAATTATATTTCTGTAAATATTTGCTTTACTAGGTACCTGTTGTCAAGAAAAGTTTCTTGGATTTATACAAGCACATATTCCAATGAACTCTAAGCACAACTCTGACACATTCTCAGGGCACTCTTGTGAATTAGGAAAAGGCTAAACCAGCTCCAACAGCTTTCAGAGATGGTAGAAGGAAGCAGAGAGGCTGAGTCACAAGGCAGAAGGGAGCCAAGAGGAAACCAGGGTGAGGATTGTCTGGTTCTAGATGTACATGTACCTCTGCCTCTCCCTCAGTGTGGCACTCTCCTGTCTCTCCACAAAGCTCAGCAGGCCATGGATTTCACAGCCAATGGCCCAAGCCTCCAACAATCACTGAGAACCAGGCTCAGCAGCCCCTTGGAAGCACACCTAAGCATTTGGCCTACAGGGAGGAAGACATAAACATCTATTTATAAGGGTGGGCTCTGTTACACAGGTTGACAATCTTTGGGAAAACCCAAACTGGGAGGAACTCTTATTATTCCCATTTCACACAGCAGGGAACTGCTGCTCAGAGGGGACAGATGATTGACTGTCCAGGATCTCATGGCCAGAAAGTGGTGTCCGGGGATGGCCAAGTCATGTCCTCTGATAGCATTGTTGAAGCTGGCTAGGCAGCCTCTGACCAGCCCAGCCCTGTATGACAGGTGATGAAGCAGCAGAGGGGAGTGAACATTGGTGGAAATGTCAAACTTTGATAGTCACAGGAAAGGGGTTAGTTTTCTACAATATTTAATTCAAAAACTAAAAAAACCTTAACAGCACATAAAAGTGTTTTTAAAACTTATATGTGCTTTTATAAGTCCATCAGTTGGGATAGAATTTATAAAGTACATGTACATTTTAAAACATGTATTCAGCCACTGATAATTCTGCTACTCAATTAAATATGATAACAAGATAGGTGTTTCATTTGAGAATGAGATTTATACTTATGTTTGTAATGCAATATTCAGTAATCATTAAGAATTGCTTGAATTTCATGTCTTAGACCAGAGAGTAGCTTTTATATATTATTGTTTAAAGAACCAGTATCCATAAAAGAGGACAAAATAATGTATTGTAAACGGCAGTTAAAACACTAGCTAATAATCACTGTCTCGAGTCCTTTTTTTTTTTTTTGTAATGAGGCAGTATATAAATAAATAAAATCAGCAGACTCTAATTCCTTTTATGTATGTTTGTTTTTCCCACCACTCCTCATTCCTCCTGTACAGCCTGTCCCATGAATTCATGCCAACTGCTATGCTACCCTCTGCCACTCCCTTGCCACCACCTCCTACTTTTAGACATTCCCCAATCATTAATAAATCCTTTAGCGCCTCAGTCACGGTCTTCAGCCCCATCCCAGTTACCACCATCACTCTGGGAGCCACCCCCACCCCCCAGCCTTGACTTGTTCAGAACCCATGTGGAAGTCTTCTCTTTCCCAACAACCTCTACCAGTTATTCCCACCAGCGCCCCTCCCCTCCCCTTCACCATTAGAAACTGTTCCTTTAAATCCCTAATTCCACCATTCCCACCCTGCCCACACCTTCTACCTTCCAATTCTCCATGAGGTATCTCCTGGATGTCTCTCAGCTACTTCCCACACCAAATGACAGAAACAGTGGAGTCAAAAGTACTGCGATGATTTTCAATCCTTTAATGACATTCGTTGACAACAGAACCTGGCTTCTTCAGCTAGGTGACTTTCAGCTTGGGCTGCTCATACGACTCTTGCCAGGCTCTGGGACTCAGGCTTCAGCCTCTTCTGGATCCACGCTTTTGGTCAAACAGAGTGAAGGCTGCATCACTACCGTGCGGCTCTCCATTGCCATTGGCTGCCCCCTGCGCCGGATGCTGGATGGTCGACACACTTTCGTTGTTGGCTTCCATGCCCACCATCTCCACGATGTAGTCAGTCAGCGAGTCAAGCATGACCATAACCAAGTCATCTGTGCGTGAACTTTGATCCTGCGGGTGATTGTTTTGAAGAAGGCGATCCACGTAGGACAAAGGAGATTGCCACTCTGCTGTTATAAGATGGTCTGGAGTCTTGGAGGAGTTCTCAGGGCTTTGATTTTGTGACATGGTTTCTGAATTTGACTCAATCAGCCCTTCTTAACTCACTAGCTAGACTAGGTTTCTGAAGACACCAGCGCTCAGCTCCGCCTTTTATATCCCTGCTCTCTAGCCCCTCATTGGTCAGGGAGCCCTTTGTGACATCCTAGATTTTGGGTTGCCATAGGTGTCCACTGTGACCTCATCAGACCTCAGCCTAGAAATGTCCCTAACAGGAACCTGTAACACTTGTGATTGGCCCCTGATTTTTGAGGGAACTGTCATTTTCTGCTTGACTTTAACATTGTAGAAATAAATGTGTTTCAATAGAAAACTTTTCCCATCTTAAGGACACAACTCCACACTATCTGATTCTAACCTTACATTGTCTTCAAGGTCCTTTACAACCTTTGATTAGCTGTACTGATAAACAAGTACACTGTCTTGTCAAATAGAGATTAAATCGTCCCCCTGTGATGATGTCATGAAACCAGTTTTACATCCATTTATACATTCATTGAAATATTCTTGATTAATAAATATTCCCATATCTAAATTTGTTTTTTCTTTTCAACCAGTTAGAACACCTTGCTATTCCCTCATTGAGAAAACTGATTCTTTTAACACATGTTCATTTTATATCTGTATGAATGTCTTGGATTTTTACACCATTTGAAAATATATTTTACTCATTTTGGAAGTCACAATGAGATTCTCAGTAGATTCATCTGTCAGAATCAGGTGGACGTTGTTGAGTCTGATTTTTAAGAATAATTCTAAGCCCAGATGTGCTTTTTTTCTTGGTTGTTCTAGGTGAAGCCAAAGCACCAAGATATGTTTATTTATTTATTTGTTTGTTTATTTATTTATTTATTATCATTTTCATTTTCGTCTCTACTAATATTGTATCTGTTTTGTTTTTGGTTCTTTTATAGTTGATCACAGTTATAAATATGTCTATACCAAAAGAGAGAATGTAGAAGGAAGAAAGGAGTCTCTGACGTAAGCAATTTCAATATTCAAGCACACAAACCTTCATAGCTTCAAGGTCTGGGAATAATCATTGGTGAGGTGAGGCTCTTCCCTTTGATCCTATGACTTCACCTGGCTTCACAGCTCTGCCCTTTATATTCTGCCCTCAGAATCATCTTTCCTTTTGAATTGAGCACATGTTTGCAGCTGAGTAGTTTATCAGTGCGTTTTCTGCTTGTCAACACCTGGAAGTACCACAACCTTCTATCAATTCATCCTCTGTCTATTCTTTCAGTTAAAATGACATTGTTCCTGTTGATTTAACATATGCAAAAATTCTGTAGTCTTCTGTGTATGTCATGGGGATTCATGTCCTTAGACAAGAAGCTCCTTCCCAGATCCCTCTTGGAAAATCTCATCTTTATTTGTTGATTCTGCTAAGATAGCTAGGGATATCCATGATTCATATCCCATATTGCGTCAAAGAGCCCTCTGAATACTCTGAACTTTTGATTCCTCAGCTGTACTAGCACATGGATGACTAGCTACATCCTTGATTTTATCTCCATGGGACACTTTCCTGACAGTGAATCCTCTCATTTTAATGTCTTTAAGAATCTGGATACGCTGAGAATTTCTTTTATCTTCATGTATTGGTTCTTTTTTGCTTAACAGTTCTTCCCTCAATTTATGTATTCCCTTTAATATTTTGCTCTTAATAGCAAGAAAAAGCAATGTAATGCCTTCAACACTTACCTTGGGAATCTGTTCAGGTACATGTTCATTGTTACAATTCACCTATGATTTCTGCCCTTACATAATAAGAATCCCCTTCCTCCAGTTTCCAATATTTTCCCTTTAAATCTTCACAAACAACACCTGATATTCATGTGTCTACCAATAGCTTGCTTTTGATTAGGTATTCTCTAAGTCTTAGAGTCTAAGACAATATAGACCTTCTCAGCTGTGCTCCTCACTTTCTTTTCTAAATTAATCTTTATTATCGAAAGTATTAAAGATGTCCCTTTTTTCCCATTTACCCTCTCCACCCTGCACCTACTCTTCCCAGGCATTCACCACACTATTGTCTATGTCCATGGGCTATGTATAAATGCATATACATTATGCATTGTGTGCCTCCATCAGCCAGCCCTCTAACTGCCCACTACCCTCTCCTTACCAGGAACAGACCTGTTGGGTGTCTGTTCCCCAATTAATCTCTTCCAACCCACCCACCTACCCACCCACTCTACTCAGCTTTCCCTCTGAGATTCCTCAGTCTGTTCCATGCTTCTATGTCTCTGGATCTATTTTGTTTATCAGTTTATTTTATTCATTAGATTCCACATATGAGTGAGATCATGTGATACTTATCTTTCTCTGGCAGGATTATTTTGCTTAGCATAACACTCTCCAGGTCCCTCCATGCTGTCTCAAATGGTAAGAGATACTTATTTTATAGTAAGAGATCCTTCTTTTATGCAGCTGCACAGTTTTCCATTGTATAAATGTGCTATAGCTTTTTTTTTTTTTATCACTCATATGGTGATGGGCACTTAGGCTGTTTCCATCTTAGCTATTGTAAGTTACACTGCTATGGACATAGTGGTGCATTTATTCTTTCTGATTGGTATTTGGGGTTTCTTAGGATATATTCCTAGAAGTGAAATCACTGGGACCCATGACTACTCTATTTAGCAAGGCTATCATTCAAAATAGAAGGTGAAATAAAAATGGAATCCCTTCCTTTTAAGCTCTCATCAGTAGCACTTTAAAGATGCATAGTTCTACTAACTGTTCAAGGTAATCTAGAATTTATTTTTATTATGCTCCCCAACATTATTCTAGCCTATAGCCATTATCCAATTCCAAAGACACTTCCATATTTTTAGATATCTGTTATGGCAGCAATCTACTTCCTGGGACCAAAACCTGTATTAGATTCCTATGGCTTTGCTACAAATTGGGTGGCTTAAAACAACACATATATTTTTAAAAAATATATATTTTATTGATTTTGTACAGAGAGGAAGAGAGAGGGATAGAGAGTTAGAAACATCGATGAGAGAGAGTCATCAATCAGCTGCCTCTTGTACATGCCCTTGACCGGAATCGAACCCAGGACCTTTCAGTCCCCAAGCCGACGCTCTATCCATTGAGCCAAACTGGTTTCGGCAACAACACATATTTAGTATTAGACAGCTCTGGAGACAAGAAGTCCAAGTTCTTTTCACTGGGCTGAAAACAAGTTCCCAACCAGGCCCCATTCTTTCTGGAGGTTCTAGAGGAGAGTCAGTTTCCTAGCCTTTTCCAGCTCCCAGAGCTACATTCCTTGTCTGTGCCCGCCTCCTTCAGCATCACAGCCAACATTATAGAATCTTGCTTCAGTGGTCAAATTTCCTTTTCTGTGTCACATTTATTTCTGCCCCTTCCCTTCCCTTCCCTTCCCTTCCCTTCCCTTCCCTTCCCTTCCCTTCCCTTCCCTTCCCTTCCCTTCCCTTCCCTTCCCTTCCCTTCCCCTCTCCTTCCCTCCTTCCCTCCTTCCCTCCTTTCCTCCTTCCTTCCCTTGGTCCCTCCTTTCCTTCCTTCCTTCCTTCCTTCCTTCCTTCCTTCCTTCCTTCCTTCCTTCCTTCCTTCCTTCCTTCCTTCCTTTCTCTCTCTCTCTCTCTCTCTCTCTCTCTCTCTCTCTCTCTCTCTTTCTTTCTTTCTTCCTTTCTACTCCAGAGGATATGTTTCCATTGATGATTTTGTAGATGTTTTTAGGTTTTATTTATTTATTTAATTGATTAAATTTTATTGGTCAACATGAACATATAGGTTTAATGTATGTATTTCTAAATAACAAAATCTGTATATAGCACAATGTGTCCGCCAAAGTCAAGTCTTCTCCTGTCATCTCATATTTGGACTCCCTTCTCCCCTCATCCTACGGCAACCACCACACTGCTTTTGTGTTCATAAGTTTCAGTTTTATATCCCACATATGAGTGAAATTGTATGGTTCTTAGCTTTTTCTGTCTGACTTATTTCACTTAGCATAATGCTCTCAAGGTCCATCCATGTTGTTATAAATAGCATCTACTGACTTTTAGAGAGTGGAAGAGAGAGGGAAAGACAGAGAGAGACATTGATGTGAGAGAAATACATTGATTAATTGCCTCCTGCATGAGCCTCAACCAGGGACGGGGCCGGGGAAGAGCCTGCAACTGAGGTACGTGCCCTTGACTGGAATCAAACCTGGGACCCTTTGGGCCACAAGCCCACACTTTATCCACTGAGCCAAACTGGCTAGAGCTATCTCTGCCTATCCTATATAATAAAAGGCTAATATGCAAATAAACTGAACGGCAGAACAACCAAACAACCAGTTGCTATGTCATGTGCTGACTACTAGGGGTGGGGTGCGGAACATGGTGTGGGAGGGCAGCAGGTGTCAGAGCACAGAACACGGCAGCATCCGCTGTGGTGGGATGGTGGGCCAGGTGAACAGGCCAAGGCTGTGTGCTAGTCACTGTAATCTGAGCAAAGCCTCTTGTGGTTACTAAGAGTTCTTTGCTCCCGCATGCCCTGGTCTCACCTGGTGGTTGTACCCACTGCTGGTGATGAAGCTGCCACTCGCACCTGGTGCTGCCGCCCAGCACCGGCCATGATTGCTTGGTGCTGTCAGCAGGTGTCAGCAGCAGCTGCGGGCCCCAATCGCCCCTCAGGGCTTCTCCACCTCCCCCTGCTCCTGAGGGGCAATTGGGGCTGGCAGCTGCCTTTCACACTCACTGCTGGTGATGGCCCCGCTTGCGCCTGCAGCCAGCTCTGGAGCCACCATTCATACCTTCAGCTGGCACTGGAGCTGCTGCTGCTTGTACCTGCTGCCAGTGCCCAGCTCTGGTCCTGATCACTTGACACTGTCAGCAGGTGCAAGAGGCAGCTGCAGGCCCCAATTGCCCCTGAGGGCTTTTCCACCTCCCCCTGTTCCTGAAGGGCGAGCAGAGCAGCAGCCACTACTCGCATCCACTGATGGCACTGGCCCCACTCACACCAGTTGCTGGTGCCGGCCCTGATCACTTTACACTGTCAGCAGATGCGAGTGGGGCCAGTGATGTCAGCACATAGGAGTGGTGGCAGTGGGAGCAGGGCTGCTGGCAGAGAGGGGTGCAGGGACTGTGGCTGGAGGGGCTAGGCAGGTGGCATGGAGAATGGGCCAAGACCCACCCCTATGACCACCACAGCCTCACAGCCCACAGCTTCTTTCAAGGTCCATGAATTTCATGCACCGGGTCTTTAGTTTCTTATAAGGGCATAGGGGCTTGCTCTTAGGCTATATCAGATAATACAGAATAATCTCTCTCCTCAAGACACTTAATTTAATCTTATATGTAAATTCTAATGTGACATATAAGGTAACATTAACAGGTTCAGGGGACTTGGGTTTGGTTATCTTTGGAGGCCATTATTAAGCTACCATAGGAGGTATCCTCAAGAGACCCTAATAGGTAAGTGAGGAATTTAAACAGGAAAGGGAAAGAAGCAAACAAAGTTTTCATCATTGATCAGTTTAATAGCACTGAAAAACTTTAGAAAACACACTTGCCATGGAAAGATAATGCCCTGGAATTCTGGAGTATCATGTTATTGGTCAGAATGGGTTCTGGCAGCCTGATAAAAGCCCTCATAAAAAGAAATTCAGGTACTGACATTTGAAACACAGACCAATATGCACATAAATGGTACAAGCTGTGGGGTATGAGGGGACAATGACAGATTCTTCTACACTAAGAAATCCTATATAATAAAAGGTTAATATGCAAATTGAATGGACAATGGAATGACTGGTTATTATGACATGCAGTGACCACCAGGGGCAGATGCTTAAGCAGGAGCTTCCTCCTCGTGGTCAATGTGCTCCCACAGGGGGAGTGCTGCTCAACTAGAAGCTGGGCTCTCCTGCCTTCACTGCAGTTGGACATCTCTCAAGGGCTCCCAGACTGTGAGAGGGTGCAGGCCAGGCTTAGAGAACCCCCCAAGTGCACGAATTTCATGCACCAGGCCTCTAGTGTTCTTATGCTTTCCTTACAAAGTAGTTTTCTTCCTCCTTAGCTCTTGCCTACTCTTCTTTCGTTTAACAAATGTTTATTATGCAGCTAGCCTGATATGAAGTCTGGAGTTAGATGCAAGATATTTGATGTTAAACAAAATAGACATTATCTCATCCTTATGGAACATCCGATCTAGTGGGAGAAACAGATGTTAAACAAATGCTAAAATAAGTAGTTCCAAACTCATGCATGGTCTAAAGCAGAGATGTTCAACCTTAGCACTGTTGACATTTTGGACTGGATAATTCTTTGTTGTTAGGAAGAAAGGTTGTCTGGCATAGGATTTTTAGTAATATTCTTGGTCTCTACCCACTAGATGAAAAGAGTACCCTCCAGTTGAGATGCCAAAAAGTATCTCAAGATATTGTCAAATGTCCCCTAGAGGGTAAACTTCTATTTGACTGAGAAGCACATTATATTTAAAGAATATATATTAAAAATCAGTTTTTTTAAGATACAATGAGGAGATCTAACTTAGATGAAGTAATCTAGGAATGTCCTCTGGGGGAAAATCATTGAAATTGCGAACAGGCACAAGCCTAGGAAATGAGGCACAGAAGTGTTGAGAGAAAGAACATTCCAGGAAGATGGGATGGGCAAATCTCTGAAATGGTAAAGTATTTGGTAAGACTGAACATGCGTGCAAGAAGGGGGTGGGGTGTTTGACATTGTATTTATCTAAGAACAATGAAGAATCTGGACTTTTTCAATAGACTTCTTGGTGCCTGGATCCATCTTTCAAATCTGGATAAATTTATATATACCATGTTTCCCCAAAAATAAGACATCCTCTGAAAATAAGACCTATTTACAGGTTTCCTTCTGAGTGAAATATAAGGCATCCCCCCGAAAGTAAGCCCCCCCCCCTAGGCTAAACATGAGAGATTTGGTCCACTGATTCTGAAAGAAATGGAGTCACAAGAAATTCACCAGGAAATTCAGGAATTGGATTGTTATGATGATGTTCCAGAAGATGATGACATGATTGTCATTGAATAAATGAATAAATTCTTGATACTGTAGGATTCACAGTTTGTCTGATTTGTGTTGACAACTACCATACTACCGTACCGTATACCGTATACAGGTAAAAATTTTCCTTTATTTTCATTTAACAATAAATGTGTACCATATTCTTCTTCATGGAAAAATAAGACATCCCCTGAAAATAAGACCTAGTGCATCTTTGGGAGCAAAGATTAATATAAGACACTGTCTTATTTTCGGGGAAACACGATTATATATATATATATATATATATATATATATATATATATATATATATATATATATATATATATATATATACTAGTGGCCTAGTGCCTGAAATTCTTACACAGGGGGCTGTTCTTCAGCCTAGCCTGCATCCTCTCCAATCTGGGACCCTTGGGGGATGTACGACTGCCAGTTTAGGCCCTATTCAGCAGTCAGACATCTCTCTTGCAATCTGGTACCTTTGACTCCTAACCACTCACCTGCCTGCTTGCCTGATCGCCCATAACCACTTTGCCTGCTGACCTTCTCTCCCCCAACTGTCCTCCCCCCCCCCTTGCCAGCCTGCTGAATCCCAACTGCCCCCCACTTGCTGGCCTGCTTGCCCCCAACTGCCTTACCTGCTGGCCTGATAACCACCAACTGCCCCCCTTGGCAGTGTGCTTTGCCCCTAACTATCTCTGTATGGCTTTGTCCTGAAGATCTTTCGGAAGGTCTCCTGGTCTAATTAGCATAGTATCTTTTTAATAGTATACTAGAGGCCTGATGCATGAAATTTGTGCACTGGAAGGGGGTTTCTCAGCCCAGTCTGCCCCTTCTCAGTCCAAGAGCCCTCAGGGGATGGCCTACTGATGGGCTTAGGCCTCCCTCTACTGGAGGTAATCGGCCAATCAGGAAAAGGCACTGCTCCTATCACTCCCTTACTGCTGCTGCCTCTGGCCTCCCTCTGTGGAAGGCAACCCTGTTATCCGGGGAAGGTGACATCCACATCACACTTCTGCTGCTGCCACTGCCGATCGTGAGGCTGCCCGAGCCTCTGCCATCGCAGCCACAGTAGCTTGCCTGAGCCTTGCCTAGCATTCATTGCTTGATCCTCAGCCTTCACAGCAGCCAGCCCTGGACAAATGGCAGTGGCCATTGACCACAAGCTTCCCTGTGCTTAACTAATTGGGTGCGCTCATCCAGTGATAGGCAGACTGCACTTTCCAGTGTTCTGGCTGCAGGGGAAAGTGCATGTCTCCCTCTGGCCCTGGGTCATTGTGTCCAGCTGTTAGAAGAAATTCCCTACATTGGTTGCCCAGACAGCTGGAGGCCTTCACAGATTCCCAACCCTGAACCGAGGGGCATTGAGGGGCAATGGAGGAGTCCTGGGCAATTGAGGAACCAAAGAAAGGAGGTGCCTTTCTCAGAATCACTGGTCCACAGTGCTGGAGGCTAAGGAGAGGCCTGGCCGGGCCAGGAGTGCTTAGCTGTAGAGTTAAGACTTTCCCTCACATGCCTTCCCTACTGAACTGACCCTCGCCCTCACCTGATTTCACTGCTGGTCTTTGCCTCACTCAACTGCGTTCTCTGCTATCTTTCCCTTGCCCTCACATGGCTTCACTTCTGGTTTTTCACCCCATCACCTGTCTTCACTGCTGGTCTTTCCTGGTCCTCACCTGTCTTCCCTGCTGATCTTTCCCTTGCCCACCTGGCTTCTCTGATGGTCTTTCTCTTGCTCAACTGTCATGTCTGCTGGTCTTTCCTTTCTCAACTAGCTTCATTCCAGGGCTTCCCTTGCACTCACCTGCCTTCACTGCCAGTCTTTCCTTAATCCTCACCTGCCTTTGCTGCTGGTCTTTCTCTTGCCCTCACATGGCTTCACTTCTGGTCTTTCCAGCCCAAACCTGGCTTTATTACTGGGCTTTCCCTCACCCTCAGCTTCCTTCCCTGCTGGTGTTTCCCTCGTCACCACCTGCCTTTGCTGCTTGTCTTTCCCTGGCTCACCTGCCTTCGCTCCTGGTCTTTCCCGGCCCTCAACTGTTTTCATTGTTGGTCTTTCCCTTGCTCACCTGGCTTCACTGCTGGTCTTTTCCTGGCCCTCTCCTGCTTTAGCTGCTGTTCTTTCCCTCACCCTCACCTGCCTTCGCTTCTGGTCTTTCCCTGGCCCTCTTCTGTCTTCCGTGCTGCTCTTTCCCTTGCTCACTTGGCTTCCCTACTGGCCTTTCCCTTGATCACATGCCTTTGCTGCTGGTATTTCTCTCGCCCCCACCTGCCTTCCCTGCTAATCTTTCCCTTGCCCTCACATGGCTTCACTTTTGTCTTCCACCCCATCATCTGGCTTCACTGCTGGTCTTTCCCTCACTCACCTGTCTTTGCTGCTAGACTTTCCCTTGTTCACCTGTCTTTGCTTCTGGTCTTTACCTTGCCATCACCTTCCTTTGTTGCTGGTCTTTGCCTCACCCTATTCTGCCTTTGCTGTTGGGCTGTCCCTGACTCCCCTGCATTTGCTATTGGTGCTGAGGTTTCCTAGTAGAGAGACTCTGCTGCCACTCTGTTCCTTCTGGACAAGTAGCATCAGCAATAAGAATCGCTCCCAGCTGCCACTGACATGTGGTGAATCCAGGCCGCCCTCCATTTGCCAGCCATGGGCAAATAACAGCAACCATTGGGAATGCTTGCAGGTGCTTCCACCGCTTGTGGGGAGTATAGGCAGCCTTCCACCAGGCTCCCCCACGCTCCACCTATGTACCCAGATCTGCTTACCCAGGGGTGGCCCTGAGTAAGCAGCAGCTGCCATCATGTCCTCAATACTGCAAGTCCCCACCCCCATTCCTGATGCTACAAGTTTTTGCCCACCCGTGCTGGTCGTTACTGTGAAGGCATCCCAGCCAATTTGCTTATTACCTGGTTTATTAGTATACTAGAGGCCCAGTGCACAAAATTTGTGCATGGGGTAGTTGGGTGTCCCTCAGCCCAGCCTGCACCCTCTCCAATCTGGGACACCTCGAAGGAGGTTAAACTGCATGTTTAGACCCCATTCCATTGGGATCAGATCTAAAAGAGCAGTCGGACATTCCTTTCACAATCCAGGACTGCTGGCTCCCAACTTCTTGCCTGCCTGCCTTCCTGATTGCCCCTAACCGCTTCTGCTTGCCAGCCTGATCACCCTCTAACTACTCCCATGCCAGCCTGATTGATGTCTAACTGCTCCCCTGCCAGCCTGTTTGCCCCCAACTTCCCTCCTCTGCCAGCCTGGTCACCCCTAACTGCCCTCCCCTGTAGGGTTGATCACCTCTAATTGCCCTCCCTTGCAGACTTGGACCCTTTCAACTGCCCTCCCTTGAAAACCTGGTCTTTCTCAACTGCCTTCACTTTCAGGCCTGGTGCCTCCCAACTTCCCTCCCCTGCTGGCCATTTTGTGGTGGCCATCTTGTGTCCATATGGGGGCAGGATTTTTGATCACATGGGGGCAGCCAGCTGTGTGTTGGAGTGATGTTCAATCTGCATATTACTCTTTTATTAGATAGGATAGAGGCCTGGTGCATGGGTGAGGGCCAGCTGGTTTGCCCTGAAGGGTGTCCTGGATCAGGGTGGGGGTTCCCTTGGGGTGTGGGGCGGCCTGGGTGAGGGGCCTGTGGTGGTGTGCAGGCTGGTCATGCCCCCTGGTGACCCAAGTGGAGGCCCTGGTATCTGGGATTTATTTACCTTCTACAATTGAAACTTAGTAGCCTGGAGGAGGCTTTGGCCTGCCAGGGTGTGTGGAAAGCTTGGCTTCCATTGCCTGGGAAATCCAAGACTCTCTCAGCTTCTCTCTGTGGCTGTAACCATCTTGGCTGGGGTTAATTTACATACTCACTCTGATTGGCTGGTGGGCATGGCTTGAGCAGAGTGACGGTTAATTTGCATATTACTTTTTTATAAGGTAGGATATATCCTATCTAATAGAGAGGAAATATACTAATTGACTGTCATGCCTTCACAAAATGGTGGCACCCACAGCCAATAAGGAGGGAATATGCTAACTGACTGACCCTCCCTGAAAAATGGTGGTGCCCACAGACAATAACAATGGAATATGCTAATTGACTGCTGCGCCCTCAAAGATGGTGGAACCCACAGATAAAGGATGGTGGCTCCCAGTTCCCTCAGTTTTCTTGGGGTGGCAGGTGCACAGTAAGGCCACTTCATACACCTGCCTCTGGTGTCCCCCAGTCCCTTCAACTCCCCAGCCACCCAGGGTTGACCTGAGGCACAGGCAAGCCTTGGATGGTGAATGCCCAGCCAACCCCCGAGGTGCAGGGAAACCACAGATGTTAGCTCCTCAGCCGCCAAGGCCAGCCTGATGTACCGATATACCGGAAAGCCTTTGATTGCAGCTTCTCAGCTTTCCAAGGCTGCCTGAGGGTCAGGTAACCAGGGCCATCCAAAGCTTGTGCTTCAGGCAGGGGCAGCAGCAGATGTGTAATGCGGTATCACCTTTCCCTGATTGCTGGGTTGCTTCCCACCCCTGACGGCTCCAAGACTGTGAAAAGGGGTAGGCCAGGCTGAGGGACACCGCCCCCCCCCCCCCCCCAGTGCATGAATGCACTGGCCTCTAGTGTGTGTGTGTGTGTGTGTGTGTATTTTGTTGTTGTTGTTTGTTTTTTAATTAACCAATGAAAATTGTTCTGAGAGTGCAAGGAGGTGCAGGATGAACAGTCGTATTATTGTGTGATTGTTTGGAGAAGTTCCAATTATGCCATTTTCTGAATTTACTCTGAATATCCACATTTTTTAACTTTTAAAAAATTTGATAAGCATTTATTCAGTCTACTATGTTGTATATTTTCCCATATTCTGTAAAACTATGTATTTTAATTTTTTTTGTAACCACAGTTTACATTTAGTACCATTTCACACCAGTTTCAGCTGTACAGCAAAGTGGTCAGAAAACCCTGCACTCTACAGATTGATCCCATCTAGTCCCATACCCAGTTATTTCTACATTACTGACTCTATTCCCTATGCTGCAGCTTTTTATCTGCTCATCAATGATCAATAGTACTTTTCAAACTGAACTCACTAACAGAAAAGTAAGTGCAAAAATGGATGGGAATGAATAAACAAATTCTGATGTATTTATGCAATTGAGTACAACTCTCCAATAAAAAGCAACAGCATAGTGATATGTGTGTCAACATGGATTAGTTTCAAACATTTCATGCTTGTGAAGAAAGTAGAGTATATACTCTTTGACTGCATTTATAGAAAGTTGTAAAAATATAAGCAAAACTAACCCCTGGTAATAGAAATCAGAAGAGAGGTAGGTTGCCTATGGAGTGGGTGATTGATTGAGAAGGGTCATAAAGAAACTTATTTCAGAGGATATAAAATCTAACACATTTTTTTTAAAGTAAAAAAAGTAAAAGATGGCTAAGAAAGGAATCCATTTACCAATGTCCTTCTAATCATAACACAAATGCAAGTAACCTGGGATTAAGGTCAAATTCATAATTTGATTCAAAGATACACAATGGTAGTCATTTACATGCTTCAGCAATTGTTTCACATTTACTTATAATTTGACTTATCAATATTTTGCATTTTGTCACTAGAACAGACATGAGAAAGGAAGCTCATATCTAGAGGATTCATGATGTGTCTAAAAAATGTTTGACCCTATTCTTTGAACTATACTTTCAGCAACTTGAATGAATTAAAATAATATTAATAACTAGAAGCCCAGTGCACAAAATTCATGCATTGGGGGGGAGTCCCCTCAGCCCGGATTGTGAGAGGGTGTAGGCCTGGCCAAGGGACTCCATTGGTGCATGATCAGTGCTAGGAAGGTACACCAGGGGTTGGCCAGCTGGGAAGGGACTGCAGGAGGGCTCCAGGGCCTGTCTGGCCTGTCTTAGTCCTGATCAGCTGGACTCAGCAGCAAACTAACCTACCAGTCAGAGAACCTACCTCCTGGTGGTCAGTGCACATAATAGTGACTGGTCAACCAGTCAACTATCTGCCTCCTGGTTGTCAGTGCACATCATAGCAAGCAGTTGAGTGACCTTGGAATATCATTAACATATTACATTTTGATTGGTTGAGCGGACAACCAGGTGACTGGACACTTAGCATATTAGGCTTTTGTTATATAGGATAGGATGTTATGTTGTAATGTTTCTTTGGTCATTAGTAATTGTAATTTAATTTAAAAAATAGAAGTATTTCTCAAGCAATGACATGAAACTTTGCAAGTATTCACAGAAAACATGCATTTTCTATACAAAGTAATTATAATTTTAAAAGGGGACATATGTAATACTTTCAATAAAAAAGATTAAAAACAAACCAACAAACAAAATGACAATTTTGGAATCAGCCATTTTGAACAAAAACCCCTCATGTATTATGCTCTTTATCCTAATACTTGGGCTTATTTTCCAAATCTTTCCTTGTATTCTTTATCAAATATTTTCTGCTGGTTAAATTTTCAAGCCACCAGTTCTTGGCAAACAATGCTAAGTGATTACCCTAAATGGAAATAATAATATAAACCATATCATAAAAATTCTTTTTGAAATCTAATTGGCAACCACCTGAATGTAAAAGAAATTAAAATCCACAATGATTTTCTCAAAACTGGAAGGTTTATGATTTTAACTTGGCTATTGATATAGCATGCTATGGTTCTCTTTCTTTGTGTTCTAAATCTGTATTGTTGTTTTGTTTTGTTTTGTTTTGTTTTGTGTTTGTTTTTTTTTTTTTTACACCTCGTAGTTTATTCTCTTTTTCAAGTCACACTGATAAATAAAGTACACAATAAGATCTGGAAGTTTCCCATAATGTTGGTTATCACAGAGCCTGAAGTGGACAGTGTCATTGGCATTGAATGACTCAGCTTCCTGAGTAATTTATTACTGACTTTAGGCTGACAAGTCAAAGAAGGTAATATATCAAGAAAAAGTACATGTCTCAGTTTCGTGAAAGCAATTTATGTTCAACTGTGAAACAAAATTTAAGATTGAAAATCCTATTAGGTCTTCTTTTTCTCCTTGAGCTTTTATGCTCAAAATTTATACATTTAGCACATTCATTAAAATATAGAAAATATAATGTCTGCTAGGTGAAGAAAAAAATGTTGGAGGCAAAAGGAATTAACCAGACATTGATTGTTTAGGGAAGTGCTGGTCAATTGGTTAGGGAAATTGCTTGGTAATGGGTATCCCAAATGCATATTATTTTTTAACATACATGGATTTTTTTTTCAGTAAGATTTAAAGGTTCTATATTATGAAATTATTTAACTAAGCAGATGGTTGGATCACACATTAATTCCATTTTCTAATTTTCCTGCTGTAGCATAACTGTCCTTATTGTACTTGCTACATGACAACATTTTAGCCTCTGTCACATGCATGTGGACAATATGTTTTAAGTACACTCTGGTAAAATATAAATTCTCCCCATTATTTTATATTTGAAGTGCTGATTAGGAACTAGCTCGTATTACTTATTTTAATTTTATTCATCACATGCTAGAGAAATGTTACGTTTCTGTTTGAATAGGTCAGAGTCTCCCATAATGACTTTTAATCTTGTCCACTCAATGCAGACTGATAAACTTTGATGGGTTTAGAAATAAGAGTTTTATATTCCCAAGTCTTCCTGAATATTTCCCACAAAAATGGGAGAAGTATGAATTCTTGAGGTTGAGACATAACTGATTGATTTTCTTCATTTTATAACTCAAGATGTGTTGGCATTACTTGCCTGTCTGAGCTTTGTGGCACTCAGTATGTTTCCTGTATTTACCATAAAAGTGAACTTTACAAAGACACTGGGTATATATGAACGCATTCTATGGACTTCAGTAAAAATTAAGAAACAGTGAAATGTCTGATCACCTATTATAATTGGAATTCTCCACTGAATATATTATAATACTGTCACCAAACCATTTTATGCCAATTAACTGTAAAAATGGAAAGTTATTAGATTCCTTTTTAAAAATATAAATATATTAAATGATTCTAAAAGAGTTTTTCAGGCTTAAGAAAATATTTTCAACTGATTTCATGAAAAATCAATGTGATCTTCAGAACAAATGTTAGAAACACTTGCTCACTTTGAAATATTAACAAAATCAACTGATAATAGGTCACAAGAAAGCATTTTTTTCATTTCACAAGAAACCATTTGCTAATTTAATTTTTAAATATATTCCAATAACACTACTATCATTTTAGGTTGGATGTTTTCTTCTTCATGTTTGATCTAATACAACTACTTCCTCCTTGGTCTCATTCACTTCCAGTCCACCTTATAGTGTACCATAAAATCAGTCTCCCTTATTCATTGTTTTAAATATATAACTTCCCTCATCAAAAGCACTCAAGATTTTCTTATTTGTTTACACAGGGTGGTGTCTCAATTGCACATGCTTTACACAGTATAGGCCTACTCAGATTTTCTATTTTCCTCTCTATTGCTTGAAACAGATTTTCTCCTTCAGTCTTTTCAGAGAGTCACTGTTTCTAGAGCTTGTCTTAGGCATCCCTTTTCCTCAGTTGTCTTCATTTTCTTTAGGCTCCTAAAATGCCCTTCTTACCTCCTCTCAATCTACTTAGATTCTATTTTTCAAGGCTATTTTATGATGCCAACATAGTATTATCTGATCAGTAAAACACAGAGATTCCTCTCCTGTCTTAAATTTCTATTGCACTTATATCCACAAAGAGCTCATTTTTAATTTACTTGTAGATAAATTGACTTGTTTTATGTATGTATGTATGTATGTATGTATGTACTTACTGAATGACTTCTTACTTACTATTTGGTGTATAGTTTTAGTTTTAACAAAGGTACAGATTCCCATAACCAGTGTCATAATAAAGATACCATCACTGCTAAAAACTCTTTGTTGCACATTTGTAGTCAAACACTCCTTTCAGCCTAGTCCCTGATAGTCACTGATCTGTTCTCAATCTTTACATTTTGCTTTGTTGAGAATGTCATATCCATGGAATTATGCAACATGTAACATTTTGAGACTGTCTTCTTTCATTATGTATCATAATGCCTTTAAGATGTACCAAGTTGTTGCAGGTATCAATGATTTGTTTCTTTTCATTTTTGAGTAGGTATTTCATTACATGGATTTACCATGGTTAAATAGCTATTCAGGCCTTAAAGAAGTTTTATATTTTCTCTAGGTTTTGTCAATTACAAATAGAGTTTCTGTAAACATTTGTATATAGGTTTATGTGTAAACATGTTTTCATTTTTTTGGGATAGATACCTGTGTGAGAGTTGAACAGGGCTATGTTGAGACATACTGGAGTCAGGCAAATAAAGGAAAATCAATAACACTGATTCTCCAATTAAAATTTGGATTTTTTTTTCTTCATGAATTTTTGCATGAATTTTGATATTTTAAAATATTACACGAAAATAATATTGATCTTGAATACTGAGGTGTTTTTTTTTACATGACCTTAAGTTTTATTCTTGAGGTGAATGCCTCACTTGCTTCACTCTAATTTTGATCCTATTTCTGATAAATTTATATTTAAGTTTATGGAAAACTGCTTTCTAGAGTGTCTGTATCATTTTGCATTCTCACCATTAATGTGTGACAATTTCAGTTGTTCCACATTATTCCAAGTTCTTGGTATTATACATTATTTAGATGACTATGATTATTATTTTAGTTAGTTTGTAGGTGTGTAAAGGTTTCTCCTTGTGGTTTTAATTTGTACATTCCTTATTTGTTAATGTCATTGTTGTTGAACTTCATTTGATGTGATTGTCATTCATATAATTTTTATGAATTTTGTGTCAGTGTTCATGGGTACCGGTATTTATTTTACTATTCATTTTATAAAATTTATTTTTTAATGACTTCAGAGAGAGGAAGAAAGAGGAAGAGAGATAGTAACATCAATTATGAGAGAGAATCATTGATCAACTGCCTCTTTTATGCCCTCTCCTGGAGGTTGAGCCCACAATCAGGCATGCACTTCGACAAGGAATCCAACTGTGGCCTCCAGGTTCATAGGTCAATGCTCAACACTGAGCCACACAGGCCGGGCCTATTTTACTATTCTTATATTGCCATCTTAACAATATTATATATTCCAATTCATAAGCATGATATGTCTTTCAAATTATTTCAGTATTATTTTTTCTTTCAATGATATTCTGTGGTTTTCAGTATATACATCCCAAACTGTGTGATAGTTAATTTTATGTGTCAATCTGAGTTAGCTAGGAATTTTTTGCTGATAAAACATTATTTCTGGTTGTGTCTGTTCGGGGATCTCCAGAAGAGATTATCTTTTGAATCAGTAGACTCAGTTGAGAAAAATACCTTCACCAATGCAAGTAGGCATCATCCAATCCATTGAGGGCCTGGATAAAACAAAAAGATGAACAAAGGGTGAATTCAGTCTTTGCTTGAGATGAAATATCCATCTTCTTTTGCCTTTGGACATTGGCATTCCTGGTTCTTGGACTTTTAAACTCATAAAGGGACTTATTCTGTAAGCCTCCAATACTCAGGGCTTTGGACTCAGACTGAATTACTATATCACCAGTTTGCCAATGGCAAATCATGAGACTTCTTTGCTTCTATAATTGCAATGGTCATGTTTTTTGTTGTTCATTTATTCTATACATACAGTGTATTAAATTATTGCACTCCTGGAATAAATCTCATTTGGTTATAATGTATAATCATTTTATTTGGTGCTGCATTTGGTTTGTGTTTTTCTTTGTTTTTTAGTATTTTTGAGTCTATTTGTATACATAGTATTTATTTGTAGTTTTGTTTTTTTCTTGTGCACCTTTGTCTGATTTGGATAGCATAATAAGATTGCCATATACAATAGAATAAAATGGGAGTATTCCTAGCTCTTTTACTTTTTTTCTTTAATTTGTTTTATTTATCATTTTTTCTTTATTGATTAAGGTATTACATGTGTCCTTATCTCCCCCTCCCTTCCCCATCTCCCTACTCATGCCTTCAACCCCTGGTGTCTATGCCCATTGGTTAGGCTTATATGCATGCATACAAGTCCTTTGGTTGATCTCTCCTTCTTACCCCCACATTCTCCTATCTTCCCTCTGAGGTTTGAGCATATGATTGATGCTTCTCTATCTCTGGATCTGTTTTTATTTATCAGTTTATGTTGTTCATTATGTTCCACAAATGAGTGAGACCATGTGATATTTATCTTTCTCTGACTGGCTTATTTTGCTTATCATATGCTCTCCAGGTCCATCCATGCTGTTGCAAATAGTAAGAATTCCTTCTTTCTTACTGCAGTGTAGTATTCCATTGTGTAGATATACCATCCACTCACCTGATGATGGGCACTTAGGCTGTTTCCAAATCTTAGCTATGGTAGATTGTGCTGCTATGAACATAGGGGTGCATATATCCTTTCTGATTCGTGTTTCTAGTTTCTTGGGATATATTCTTAGAAGTGGGATCACTGGATCAAATGGGAGTTCCATTTTTAGTTTTTTGAGTAAACTCCATACTGTTTTCCACAGTGGCTGCACCAGTCTGCATTCCTACCAGCAGTACATGAGGATTCTTTTTTTCTCTGAATCCTCCCCAGCACTTGTCATTTATTGATTTGTTGATGATAGCCATTCTGACAGGTCTGAGGTGGTACCACATTGTCGTTTTGATTTGCATCTCTCGGATGATTAGTGATTTGAGCATGTCTCCTGGCCTTCCTTATGTCCTCTTACAAAAAGTATCTGTTTAGGTCTATTGCCCATTTTTTGATTGAGTTGTTTATATTTCTTGTGTTAAATTGTATGAGTTCTCTATAAATGTTGGAGATTAAACTCTTATCAGTGATAAAATTGGCAAATAAGTTGGATTTCTTGTTTTGTTGATGGTTGAAGTATTGGTGTTAATTCTTCTTTAAATTTTTGATAAAAATCACCAGTGAAGCTATCTGCTTCTGGGATTTTTTTTGTGTGTGAGAATATTTTTGCAACAAATTAAATACTTTTACTTGTTATAGATTTAATCATATTTTCCATTTCTTCCTGAGTCAGTTTCAATAGTTTAAATCTGTGTAGAAGTTTGTTTATTTCAGTTAGTATACACTTGTTAGTAGTAAAATCATTTTTACTTATTTAAGGTTGATAGTATTACCCTCTAATTCCAAATTTTAGCAAATAAAATCTTCTTTATGATGGCTTATAGACATACTAGAGGCCTGATGCATGAAATTCATGCAAGAGTAGGCCTTCTTTCCGCTGACTGCTGACACAAGCTTCCCTCTGGAACCTGGGACCCGGGCTTCTCTCCAGGGACTGCCAGGCTCTTGGGACCCAGGCTTTCCTCTGGCTGCTGGCAGGCATCCAGGACCCAGGATTCCCTTATAGCCCTGGCTTCATCTAGAAGGTCATCAGGAAGGACGTCCGGTCTAATTAGTATATTATGCTTTTATTATTATAGATAAAAAAATGTTCCTCACTAATCATCAGAGATATGTAAATTAAAACCACAATAATTTCTTCTTAAATTTGGTAGTTATTTAAGATTGTTCAGTATATTAGACATATTTGTGAATATCACACATTTTCTTTTATTATATATTTCTAATTGTATTCTACCATGGTCAAAGAACATACTTTGTATGATTTCTATTCTTTTATATTTATTATGGCGTGTTTTATAACCTAGCATGTAACCTAGAATATTTCTTTTTTAAATATATTTTTATTGATTTCAAAAAGGAAGGTGAAGCAGAGTAACCTCCATCTTATATATATAAAAAAAAAACTGTTTGACATTTTAACCCTGCTATTTTGGCTTCTGTAAATGCTTGCTTGCTTAAATAATAAGGAAAACAAAACTACTCCCATTCCAGAGAGGCTATAAACTATGCCCTAGATAGAGTTGTCAGTGCTGACACCAGGCCGGGCCTTGAGATATGGTCTCATGGCCCTTTTCCAGCATGTAGGCCTTCTTTCTCAGAAGGGCCGAAAGTCTCATTCCAAATTTGGGAGACAAAAGAGCTAGAAAAATATAAATAGAAAAAGTTACCTCCATGTTGGGGGTACCATAATTTGAAAGACACATTATGGGCCTGTGCATAATAAAATGTAACTCCTTTTCTCTAAGCATGGCTTGGTTTTTCTTCTGTAATATAAATGGTTCCTGGACCAGGAAGAAGGCAAAACATGCTGGCCTTTCTTGGCTTCCAGTGAATGGACCAGGTTTAGGGCCCAGGGGAGCTAGACAGGCCTTAGGTTGGAACTGCTCTGCTGATTTTGCAGAATTGAACCAGAGGATTCTGGGTGCTCCCAAACCTCAGCCTAGGACCCGGCTGCCATCTGGAGAGTGGACGTACACTTCTGGACCTGTTGACAGAAACTGTAAGGTAGGGGCCCCTATCAGTCAGGCCTACTCCAATTGAGTGGAAGTGGGAGCTTGATCACCTCCCCAGAAGTCATACGACTTCCTCTGGCAGATTAATCAGGAATCAGGTGGACTGTTTAAACACTGAATAAATATCTGGTAGAAGTAAAAAACTCACTGTCAGGTATATAAATGTAAGTGTGAGAGTCTGTGTGAAGCTACTTTGTGCCAACTGGTTGTACACATAAGAGTATTTGTTATCTTTATCTGTTGCTCAATTTGTTTAAAGATAGTGCATACTCTGTTTTAGGGGGAAGATAGTAAAGAACTTTTAATTGCTTTTCCTTGATTTATAATTTTGCTGTGTTAGTTTAAAATTTTGAAATTCTAGGGTTAATTTAAAGGTATAAAATTTGTGAAGGTTGCCAGCCCAGAGAATTTTATTTTATTTTTTTTAAAAATATATTTTATTGATTTTGTACAGAGAGGAAGGGAGAGAGATAGAGAGTTAGAAACATCGATGAGAGAGAGTCATCGATCAGCTTCTTCTTGCATACCCCCTACTGGGGATATGCCTGCAACCAAGGTACATGCCCTTGACCGGAATCGAACCCGGGACCTTTCAGTCCCCAAGCCGACGCTCTATCCATTGAGCCAAACCGGACTCAGCTGGCCCAGAGAATTTTAAACAAAGGCTTGTTGGGTTAAGATTAGTACATTTTCTCATGGCCTGTGTGAGGCTAGGGAGAGGGACTGCCAGATTTTTATCATGTGGTCCCCAGACCTGCAACCTACCTGCCCTTCCTGATAGATTTATAGTGGGTCTCTGTTAGGAACAGCATCCACTCTGACTGGGGGTTGAAGAGAGCCAAAAACTGCTCCAGAGCAGGAGTAAGAGAGGGTAGAGGCAGTGGAATTCTCTCTCAGCCTGCTGAGATGGAGGAGCCCTAGGCTGGGGGACAGAGGAATGGTCAGATAGATCAGAAGTGGTAAAGGAGGGGGAGGATTTGAGTCTCTGGGGCTTAGAGTAAAGAAGGAACATCTGGGAGGGAGAGCAGCTGTTCCTTAAGTGTAAAAAGCCTGGCTATACAGGATCTCAGACCACTTGCCTTATTTCTCCTGCTATGGACAGAGTAAATGGTTAATACAGAAAGGGGGAGGGCATTGGTGGGGAGAGCAGGGAGAGATACGTTTTTGTTGATTTTTGCTTATCTGAACTCAAGGCTTTCTGAAAAAATACAATAAATCTTCTCTGCCCTGTTTTATTCTTTTTAACCCTTTTGATACACATAAAGAAAATCTCATTATCCGAACCTGGCAGAGCAGGGTTACTAGGTGCTTCTTGGGCTGTATCAGAATATTCAGCAAAGGAACTTTAAGATATAATATCTTTAATGTTACAACTAGTTTAAGTTTTAAAAATCTCTATCAAAACTAAATATTTTGAATTAAATTAGACCAATACAATATACTTGAGATTACATAAGGAAGAATGTAGCAGTTTTTACTAGACAAGTTTTAACTTACCAGCTCTTAGTTTTATCACAGAAGGTCTAGGTATATTTTCTTGAAAAAGTACATTTGAAGTGTATTCATAAATGTTAATCTAAGAAATGCTGGCTGTTTACTTTTTAGGAATCAATAAAGGATTGAGGTTTCTAAGAATAAGGAATTACTTAGGAGAAGGTCTGAGACATGATTATGCATTTTTAAAGGCTATTGAAAGAAGGTTTGAAGGCTAATTTAGAAGTGTAAGATTTATAAAGGTTGTGTATGTAATAATAATAATAAGAGAAATATTAAAAGGAAATTAATCAAATAATACAGGCCAATAAGCCAGGAATTTATATTCTGCCTCCCTAAACAGAGGGTAAATAGTTATGCCAAAGTATTAAGGGGAGATTGATAAAAGAAATCCAACAGTTACTGTTTTGTTACTTTATAAAGTATTACTTTGGAAAGTCCATATAAAGGACTGTCAAGGAAAATCAGAAGATCTTAAAGCAAGTCAGTATATTTTTCTCCTTATACAATTCGTCTGAAATTTGGCAATACATTTCTTTGCATAAATCTAATAAGACTGGTTTCCAATAGTGGTTTTATTAACCGAAATCTTTAGCTGGAATTCATGTTTTAAAGAGCCCTGTCTGAACTCTGAAGACTTGAAGCCAATAATAGTGCCATGGAGAAAGCCTGGTATCTGACTTGGTAGCCTAGAAAATAGCTGGCACTGGAGCATCAGGCCCATACCTACCATCAGTGGCAGTTGGTCGAAGTAGAAGGGGAGCAATCAGGGCGCCTATGCATCCCTGTGGAGCCCTCACACACATTCTGAGCTGTGACGAGTAGGAGGGCTATTGAGATAGGCCTTGAAGCCTAGGGTGTGGGCCCAAGTAGAGTCACTGCAGGTGAAGACTTTACCTAAATGAGCAGATACTGTATGTAGGCTTGATGGCTTGGCTTCCTGGCTCTAAGGGGCATATTGAGATTCAATCATGAAATTCCAACAAAGGTAGTCAGTTACCATTCTTATTATGTTTATGCAAATAATCAGGCCAAATTATATACAATAGGTAAATTGGTCTTGATTTGGCTCTTTTAATAAACATGGGGGTCATTTTGAGGAGAAAATTTCTATTTCAATAGAAGTTATTAAAACTGAAATGCTTTCTTTCCCTTCCACCAGACCATTTGTTATAACACTTGGTGTTCTAATTGCTCAATAATACTAAATTTTATAAGGTAGTGTGTCTCTGTCAGGTCAAGCCCACCTCCTTCTGTGCCCAGGTCTCATCATCTCTCTGTCAGATAGCAAGGATTTCTTGGCTCTGAAAAGAAAACTGTCCCTCTTTAGCATGAAACAGATACAGAAGAGCCCACCAACATCCATTTTTCCTAAAAGAATTCAGAGCCAGGATCCTTTGTTAATATATTAGGCAGTTAAACAGACATGAGCAGAGCAAGGACAATGGGTTAACTAGTACTGCCAGATGTAATTAACTCTTTCCACCTCTACATATGTGAGACAAGGGGATGCCCCAGGAGCAAGAGAGAATAAGGTTGCAGATGAAGAAGCCTAGGAGGCTGCCCTAAAACCAGTGAGGCCTCTACAGATTCTAGTGACTCTTCCAGACCTTGACCTACCCACATCACCACCTTACACGGAAACCCAATCTAGAAAAGCTGAAATCCATAACCAATCTTTACTCAAGGTCTTACAGGCTTTATAGTCCACCCAGAAAGCAGTCCAGAAGCATGTCTGAGATGTTCTGCCTGTTCCAACTTTTGATCTGGTCAATCGCTCCTGCCCTAGTGACTATTTGGATAAAGAAATTTGCCACACAAGGACTGACTCCTACTTGGAAAGGACCACACACCATCATCTTAACCACAACCACGGCAGTCAAGGTTGACAGGATTCTGATGTAGCTTCATCACACCTGGGTTAAGAGACCCCAGGCAAAATAGAGGGTCCAGGACTCTTCAGACCCTCTAAAGATTACTCCTGGCCCTCATTCTGGCTCTTATCTTATAAACTGACCCACTGACTTTATTTGGCAGAGAATTAATTCTATCAAGCTTATAGTCATCAGGGGTCAATATAACTCCCTCCCCAACAATGACCCAAAAGAGTCAATGAGTTGACTCAGGTATATAAAACCAGTGGGGAATGAAGCAGAGTAACCTCCATCTTATATAAATACTGCTGTTTGAAATTTTAATCCTGCTATTTTGGCTTTTGTAAATGCTTGCTTGCTTGCTTTACACATAGATAGAAACATCAATGATGAGAAAGAATCATTGATCTGTTACCTCCTGCATGGCCCACACTGGGGATCAAGCCTGCAACCCGGGCATGTGCCCTGACCATGAAGCAAACCATGACCTGCTGGTCATATGTTGACTCTCAAGCACTGAGCCATGCCAGCCAGGTTAGAATGTTTCATATGCTATGCAGTTGAAATGAGTATGTGTTCTGCTACTGTTGAACAGAGCAATCTATAGATGTTGGTTGGGTCTAGTGGGTTTACTGTGTTGTTCTATTTCCTCTTTGATTTTCTAATTGTTCTATCCATTATTTAAAGTGGGGTATTAAAGTCTGATTTTGACAATATTCTTCATTCATTTATTCAATAAAAAATTACTACACCAAATCGTTATTCCAGTCCTCTGTGCACATAAGACTTTGTTACAATTATAGAAAATATCTCCTGTTATCATATTTATTTATCTCACTGAGAAGAATATGAGCTCACACAGCACAAAACCTAACACCTAGCGAGGAAATGATACATATTAGAATTTGGGAAATATGAATTAGTGAATCTGTAAGTGAAATTATGAAATTAAAAAAAAAGATTACTGTCAAGGACAACCTAATTAGGTATTTAAAAATCACAAAGGAAAACAAACATAGGTCATATGGTTTATAACTTTTTAAATATATTTTATTTCTTTCTGCTCTAGATATTTACTGTCTACCTGCCTACTAGTTTATTTTTATATTAAAATATTTTATAAATTAAAAATTAAAAATGACCATTTGGAAATGTGAGAAGTCTGTAAGTGAATAAGATATCTCTGTACCTTGAAAATCTTCATAGCAAAATGAACATATGATCAGCTTTCAAAATGTGTGCTTTTAGAAGAACAGCAAGAAGAAAGCAATTTCACCAGTGGGATGTAATTTGCTGGTAGTTACATGATAGCTGTGTGGAACACTAATATGCCCCCAAAAGGTATAATCAAGTTTGAATCATTGTGGTTACCTGAGGAAAAAAAGAGCCCATGATGGAAGATTGTCATTTCTCTAATGTTAAGAAAAATCATTTATCTATTTCATAAGTATTCAAAATTTTTAGTCTTTGCATTTATTAAAGAATAGGATATAAATATTGTTTTAGATTACAGTAGCAATTATATTAATTTTTTCAAAAATACTTTGTGTCAGTTCATACCACATGTGGCAAAAACCATAATATTTTTCTAAAAAATAATAGATAATATTTAGAACTTGCAAAATATATGAATAAATACAAAGCATATTTGTGTGTGTGTGTGTGTGTGTGTGTGTGTGTGTGGTAACAGGACTCAACTTATTTGAGTTAATAAGAAAAGCAATTACATTATAGGTCACTTGGCAGGACAAAAGCCCTTAGGCTGATGATAAAAAATTGTAGGAAGCATGACAGAGCAGAGATAACTATTATTCATATAAGTCTCCTTGCTTAAATTACTGTCTCACTGATGGGTTTATGCTTAGAATGGTTACTACCTTCTGCAGTTACTTCTAATCCAAGAAAGAAAAATACATAGAAATCACAAATATTTGAAAAAAAAATGACCATAACATTAAGAAAGAAAAAGCCTGGGTATTTTGAAATGTTGCTACTCAGAGACATATCAATAATTGATCCATTCTAAATTTTGCATTGTAAGATGGTCACTAAGGCACCTACAAATGTGAAAATCAGAATAAGGATATATAAAATGACTTCACCAAGCTTGTGCAAAAGCCACAAAACAAAACAAGTATTGTCCTGTGTGAGCTGAATGTTCAAATATAAAAACAATGTTACCATTCAATCCAATAATGGGTCAGATTGCTTTCAGTCATTATTTTATTTTGCCATTCATTAACTTATTCAATCAGTATATTAATTATACATCATACATAAATGTGAAATTTTAACCATAGTAACTTGTTCAACTACTGTATCTCCAGCAATCAGCACAGTGCCAAGCACATAAAAGATGCTTAATAAGTATAACTGGAAAGAATGAAAATTCCCAAGCCTTTTTGTTTCTACAGTAGCAAGGAAATTGGCAATGCTCTTAGTAATTGTTGAATATAAATTTGCTTTGAAAAAAGAGAGCTTTGTTATATTTCTTGGGGTTCTGGGGAATACTGCCATATATAATTAGTATTCTAATAAAATATTTTGTAAAATTTGAAAAAAAATTTTTTAAAGAGCATGCATATATTTGATTTATGTTACAGCAATCCTTATATTTATTTACTGGGTAAAGCCATTACACATATGCAGTCTTTTCAAAGCAAATCATTTATTGAAAACAAAAGGAATTTTCTTATTGGTTAATATATTCCAAAGAAACACAGTATGACCATGAACTCCTCTACTAATTAATGAAATGTTCTCTACAACTTCTATGGTCATGTTCAGAGTATTCTCTTTGTAATCAGGAGCACAAAAATGAATTTCCACTTATTTGGTAGGCAGTAGATTGTGCTCTCCTGCTTGTTTACGCTGAGAAATATGCCTATTGGGTAGGAAATTGATTTTCTTTCATTCAGTTCTGTATGTTCATCTGGACTACATAACACTTGGAGTTTGCCCAGAGCCTTTGCTACTAGGAGACTATTTTAGATGTTCCATATCACAAGTTTCTAGTGTAGGTGAAAATTAACCAAACATATTTCAGATATATTCCACCTAAACATAATAAATTAAACTGATTTCATAATTTTATGGGCCTTTAACTTAATAAAATATTCTTCATTCTTCTGTGATTATAGAAAATAATCCATAGAGTTCATAGTAATTGAGCTATTATATTTGTGTCCTTGTTAATTAGTAATTCTGTAATATCATGCTGCATGTAATTTAATGAAACAAAGAAACCAAATAATTTCTAATAAAATAACACAATTCTATCCTCTGTTACCTCACTTGTGATTGCTTTTGACAGATACAATTAAGTAATTCAATCATCAGTTATAAGAGATTACAATCAACACACATTTTAAAATTCTAGATGATGCTCACAAAAGAAAATTCTCAATAAGGATCTAAAATGAAACGTATGAGTCTTCTACAAGAATGCCATCATGATTATTTCTGGTTAAGTTGAAAAAAATTTCATTAGTCTAATTTAGCTTTAAATCTAATTGAAAACTCTGTCAGCAGTTAGTTAATGGGAGATATAGAAAACAGAACCATATTTAGGGTCAGAAAGAGGGTAAGGAAAAACAGGAGCATGTCACATCCTACTGAATATACCATTTAATTCAGATGCCAATAAAACTTTCCATTTTGAGGGTATCATTCTAATCTTGGTAGACTCTACAGCAGTAGTAGTAATTTATTAATGTTAATATTTTACATATATGCTGAACAAAGTATTCCCTATGATAAAAGTGACAATATTGAATCTAAGCCTTGCTCAGCTTCTCAGAGTAACAAATTAGGAGCTCAACCCTTGCTTTCTTCTTCCCCCCACATATATTCATTTATCCACAACTGAATTCCAAGTTGACTTCCATATTATCTTTCTAAATTCCCTAGGTCTTTAGTAACACTAAGATAATTACAAATAATGTTCTTCAGATTGACATTTGGTTTACTTTTGTATTTTTTCTGAGTGTCATTGATTTTAATATCTTAATGGTTATTTGGCAAATGGCTACTACCAGAAAATATGTGCCATAAGATTCAGTTTCTAATGTGATAAGGTCTGCTTCCTCATTTTCTATTATTTAACATGATAAAGACAGAAAGAAAGTGAGAGAAAGAGAGAGAGAGAGAGAGAGAGAGAGAGAGAGAGAGAGAGAGAGAGAGAGAGAGAAGCATGGCTAAATATTTGTATGAAAGAAACAAAAAACAAGCAATAATTTTGTTTTATATGTACTCAGTGGCTGAGTTCATTTTTTTTATTGATTTCAAAGATGAAGGGAGAGGGAGAGAGGGATAGAAATATCAATGATGAACGAGTATCATTGATAGGCTGCCTCCTGCACACCCTCTACTGGGGATTGAGCCTGCAACCCAGGCATGTGCCCTTGACCAGAACCAAACCTGGAACCCTTCAGTCTGTAGGCTGAAACTACATCCTCTGAGCCAAACTGGCTAGGGCTGGCTGAGTTCATTTTTAATTAATATCCCTAATATAGTATTAGGTGTTTGTTTCAAATTAGAAGCAGCTTTTATCTTTCATTTGGGTGGGTTTCTGCATGTGTTTATTTTTAAAATTTCTTTATTGATTAAGGTATCACATATTTGTCCTCATCCCCTCATTCTCATCCCAAATACCTCCCCATGCATTCCTCCACCCCCTATTGTCCAGGATCACTGGCTAGGCTTAAATGCATGCATACAAGTCCTTTGGTTGATCTCTCCCCCTTATCCCCACCTTCCCCTCCTTTCCCTCTGAGGTTTGACAGTCTAATCTATGCTTCCATGTCTCTTGGTCTGTTCTTGTTCATCAGTCTATGTTGTTCATTATTTTCTTTAGATGAGTGAGATCATGTGATACTAGAAATACACTTATAAAAGACAAAAATGAGACAAGCAATAATGGTTTACCTTTATTTTTCTTTTGAACCGCTGCCCTCACATTATCCTCAGAGCATCTCACTTTTTTAGATTTCGTCCTTTGTTACTGGTCACTCTTTCTTAGAGTCCTTCAGTTGTCCTTTCTCATTTTTATAATATTTAAACATTGTAATGCCCCAGAGATTAATCTCAGACTTTTCTTCTATCCACATTCTCTCTCTAAGTGATTTCAGCAGTCTAATGACTTTAACACCTGTGCTATGAAGAAACCAAAAATTGTATTCCCAGTGGAGGCCTCTTCAATAAACTTCAAACTTATTTAGCCAATTATTGACTCAACATCACTAATTGTATAATGATATTTATCTTTATCATAACATCCCCCACAAATTCTTGAATTTCCCCCCAAAATGGTTCTTTTTCCAATCATCTCATCTCAGTAAATGACAGTTTTAATCTTGCATTCTTTCAGGCCAAGAAACTGTAAATATTGATTCCTCTGTTTCTATTGCACTTCTCATCTGACCCATTAGAAAATTTGTCAATCCAATGTTTTTCACCATTACTTCTACTGCCATCTTTATTTAAACCACAAAGATCTTCAGCCTGATTACTGCATACTTTTTTTACTAGCTAGTCTCTTTTTATCTTTTCCACCTATAGTCTATTCTCAGAATAGCCAGACTGATTCTCTACTTTTTAATTTAATAAAGCTTTATTTTTCAAAATGTGTAGCTAGTGGGACCTATGGCAGCTCCACATTTACTATTTCTGGTGTAAATTACTTGAGGTCTGTGCTTTGAAACTAGTTTAATAAATCCTTTATTAAGGAATTCCTGAAAGGCTACCCTGGCCAAGGAACTGTGGATCTACAGTCTCTCAGAGACAACAACTGGGGATATAAGCTTATAGTTGGGAACTTCCTTACAGTTTGTCATGTTTTTCTTTGTTGAATAAAACTAGGTTGTTGAGCATGTCCTGAACTTTGGCTTAGGATCACTTCTTTTTGACCTTGCCCTCAGATTTGTTTACTGTGTCTTTGTCTTTCTTGGCCAGTTTTCCAGCTTCTTTCTTTTACTTGTCCTGGGCAACATAGTGAAATTCAGAGAACAGCAGCTACCCCTGCAGCCTTACTAAGATGTTGGAAAAATAAAAGCCATAGTGATTATTTTAAAGTATAAGTTTTCTGCTGGGGTCTTTCTCAGCATCTGCAAGGGTTCAAGGAATCTGGAAAAAGGGCTGCATGTAAATGGATAAACTAGACATGAAATATAAATTTGAAAGGCATTGGAGAAAGCCAAGGGAAACTTCAATCTAGTGGCGAGCTCCCCAAATTTCTGGGCCCAGAGCTTTTTATTCACACATTTTTTTCTATAGCAAAGCAAATATACATATCAAAGGTAAGGTTTGGTAAACAATAAAGGACCATCAGGTTAGGGGAACTGCATTCTGCTGTTCCAACAGCAGGTAATAACATGCAAATTTTTCAGCCCTGCTGAAAGAGTCTAACCTTTTGAAGATTTTTCCTCATTCATTATGACCCTGTTGGAACTAGACTCCTGCAGTTTTCACCATTTATTTGGCCAGTGAGCCTCGTAGATTCCTTTCTCTGGTGAGTTCCTAAAATCTTTGTTTTCTGCAGTATTCATTTAGTTGTTGACTATAATTGATTTTGTTTTTGTAAGTATTTGTCTGTATGGCTCATTTTCCCAAGTAATTATCAGCTATTTCATACAGGTACCATTAGTTACACTTCTTTGGGTCCCCAGTTAGGGGTGTTTAATAAATATAGGAACTCAGTGTATATGCTGTTGTGGAGTTAAGGCGAGTGAACAACCACTGGAGCCCAGACAAAATTAAAATTTAAGGATCATTTTTTAGCTGGCCAGGTGACTGCTCTGCCATTCTCCATGCAAGGAGTCCAGAGAGCAGCAGTGACCCTTTTTGTAGGACCACTTTTAAGCACATTAACCACATCCTGTTTTTGAGAACAAGTAACCCAAGACAAAACAGTTTTTCCCAAGTAATGTCAGAGTCATGCCATTGATGACCATGTTATTTACAGGGTCATCCTGTTCTTCAGAAAGCTGACAGTAGTCTATGAACAAAGGCCTATGTGCCGGGAAGGGGCCATGAGACCGTATCTCAAGGCCTGGCCTAGTGTCAGCACTGACAACTCTATCTGGGGCATAGTTCACGGCCTCTCTGGAAGCATGCTCAAAAATTCCCACTCTCCAACAATGCCAAATAAAAGAAATAATTGCAGGTAAAATATGCCCTTAATATTCTACATGGAGATGGCTTAAGTCCTTGGAGTTTCAATATTGTGAATATAACTCTAGCATATCATTTTCCCCATAAAGGATGGTAATGTATAAGAATAATTCAAATCAATCTCTTAAAATTCTCAATGACTCTATAAGTATAAAGAGAGTTTTCTGTAAACCCACAGAAATATTGTTACTATCATGCTCAATTTTACTGATTCTAACAAACTGGAAGTAATAACAATAAAGGAATACCTGCTGTTGAGTGTCTTTTGAATTGTATTTCACTCTTGAAAGTTATACATTTTCTGAACCTCAATTAAAATGACTCTAATTTTCTCTGGTGATTTTTTTAATTGGATGATTATATCTTGCACAAACCAGAGTATTTACTAAAGTAATTTCAGAAAACCCCTTTTCTCACCTTGCCTGCATGGCTCAGTGGTTGAGCATCAACCTGTGAACCAGGAAGTCAAGGTTCAATTCCCAGTCAGGGCACATACCTGGGTTGTGGGTTTGATCCCTAGTATGGGGCATGCAGGAGGCAGCCAATCAATGATTCCCTCTCATCATGGATGTTTCTATCTCTCTCTCTCTTCCTCTCTGAAATCAATAAACTATATATTAAAAAAAGAAAACACTTTTTCTTGTTTCTTCATAGGGGGCCCATTTACATCATAAATCACAAATTGAAACTCTCTTTAACACCACATTCTCTAATGTAACCAGCAATTTCTTTCCTTCTAAAAGTCATAAATTTTACTTATTACTCTAATTTTTATTCTTATCATTAGCAACAACTGACATTTTAATTTTTTATCTAGTTTTCAAAATACTAGATTTACAATTGCTTATGGGATGACTGGGACAGAACAATATTTTGCTAGCGTTGGCAAAGGCCAAGGCAGGCTCAGGGACTTCCTATTTCCCCTTAATTTGGGTAATTCAAATTAATGCCTCCATGTAGTTACAGATTGCTCTGTTAATGTGATGTGCTTCTCATGAACTCTTGATACTACACAAGCCATATCTGTCAATACAAGGGAATAAAGGTGTACAATTGGGAAGTCAGTTTATAAATTTTTTAAATATTTTATTTTTAGAGAGAGAGAAAGTGAAATAGAGAAAAACATGGACATGAGAGCAAAACATTGATTGACTGCCTCTTACATGACTCCTACAGTATATCTAGTCCACAACCTGTGCATATGCCCTGATCAGGAATTGAATTGGCAACCTTTCAGTGCATGGACGACACCCAGCCAACTGAACCATACTGGCCAGGGCAGGAATTCAGTTTAATAAATGGCATTTAAAAAGATTTATCTCACAAAGGAAATCTAAATAATTATTTTATTAAACAACCAGGTGTGAACATAATAATGACAAAACTATAATAATAAATAATTCACTGGTAGCTGTGTGACAGGGATTCGGGCAAAGCTTGAATTTAAGATTACAGCTTGGAAATACATTTACAATCCATCCATTTTTTCTGAGTCTGGGCTCCTCCTGTTTCTTCTCTCCAGCTCTAAAGAGAAAGGGGTTCGCTTCTAATGCTGCCTTTGCCTGACTGATATGGCTCTACCAAGGCTTCATGCATTTCCCAAAGACTCATGTTTCCATCTTCCAATGCAGTCTCTACTTAGGCTTTCGCTTTATTTGGCAGGGGCCAAGGATTCCAGTGGAGCCTGCAGAAACTTGCACACATTCATAATCACAGAGGAGATAGGAATGGGACACTGTATTACTGCTGTTAGGTAATGATATTTGTGCCAAGTTGTGATGACTACTTTCATAAGCAGATGGTGCTGTTGTGTGTCAAGGGCTGACAACATTATATCTTGGGGAGTAAATCTCCTGATTCATCAGCCCCTCTCACTCAAATCAAGAGAGCAATACTTACAGTTTCTTCCTCCATAGTGAATCCCATGTCCCTATTCACCCAAGAAATACAATTTTAGGCTCCAGGTTCCTATCTTCCATGCGTCCTCCTGGAAACCAGTCAAAATCCTCCCTACTTCTGGCTCAAGTTTTCTCCCAAGCTCATTTAAAAGATTTATTGAAATTGGATGTGACAGAAGTTTAATAAATGATGGCTGTTATTTTTATTATCCATGCATAGAGCCATTCATCAATGATATTTTTTTCTCAATTCCAGGAATAGCCTTAATTATGTTTGGATTTTGTTTGAAAGAACAGCAGAATATATTAAGGAAGAACAAATTGCATAGCTCACTGATGTCCATAAAGATTTTTTCCCCCTGAAGATCCCAGACTTGGTTTCTGTGTCTCAACATTAAGAAATACAGAGGAGTGGGTCATAGTTTTCTAAAAACAGTTGTTTTTTTTTTAGCATTATACTAAGTTATACACTTCTGCTATAAATACCATAAAGACTTTTAATATCACATTAATTTTTAAACTTTTAATATAGAAATATTATTATTCATGAACCTATTATAGAGATATTAGAGGCCCAGTGCACAAAATGTGTGCATGGGGGGGGGAGTGTCCCTCAGTCCAGCCTGCACCCTCTCCAATCTGGGAACCCTTGAGAAATGTCTGACTGCCTGTTTAAGTCTGATCTTACAATCCAGGACTGCTTGCTCGCCTGCCTGCCTGACTTATTGCCCCTAACTGCTTCTTCCTGACAGCCTGATCACCCCCTAAACCACTCCTCTGTCAGCCTGATCAATGCCTAACTGCTCCCCTCCTGGTTAATTGCCCTTAACTGCCCTCTTCTGCTGGCCTGATCACTCCTAACTGCCCTCCCCTGCTGGCCTTGTCACCCCTAACTGTCCTCCCCTGCAGGCCTGGTCACCCCCAACTGCTCTCCCCTGCAGGCCTGGGTCCCCCTCCCCCAAATGCCCTCCCTTTCAGGCCTGGTCCCTCCCAACTGCACTTCCCTGCAGGCCTGACTTCCAACAACTGCCCTCCCCTGCCAGCCATCTTGTGGTGGCCATCTTGTGTCTACATAGGGGTGGCCATCTTTGACCACATAGGAGTGACCATCTTGTGTGTTGGAGTGATGGTCAATTGGCATATTACATATTTATTATATAGGATGCTATATAGCCCACAGGTATCTGAATAAAGTTATTATATCTAAAATCTTATGTCACTAATGCATATGTTCTAAATATTTGGGACTTTTTAGTTTTTAAAGTTTTGTAGTTAATATTTTTTTTGTTCACGTTTCATAGATATTTTGTATATTTTTATGTTAGATTGTAAAAAGCTCAGAATCACAGATAATGAAGTAGGTTCAAAGACATGAAACTCCTTGATAACACAAACATAACACTCTGATTATGAGAACATCCCACAAAATATTAGGAAGCATTGGGTTATCCTAACCTACAAACTCAATTCTTAATGACTAGATAATGACAATTCAAAGAACCAACATTACAACAGCACAATATCCTGATTGGTTCTCTATTAAAACTTCAATGATAACAATTCATTTGTTGAAAAATATATTTTAAGGTGGTTTTTAATGGTATGCTGCTTTTAAATCAGTTATTTATCTCAGTTATTTGATCACACATTATTGCCTAGCACTGGTACTAATGTTAAAACAATAACAACAATGATCACCACAATAATATTGGTAAATTTTAACATTTTCCACATGTCAAACACTGATCTGATGGTTTTACAGGGTTATTAAGTTTATTTAACAGATGAAGTGCAGAAAGGATAAATAAATGACCTGATGTCATGCTCCGTGATAGAACTAAAATTCCAATCTGGGCCATCCACATCCACATTCCTCTTTGTTGTTTTTTACATTTTATTTTTTAATTACAATTTACATCTAATATTATTTGTGCTTATTTCAGGTTTACAGCATATACAATACTTTAGACCAGTGGTAGGCAAACAGCGTCTTGCGAGACACATGTAGCTCTTGGGCCCCTTGAGTATGGCTCTTCCACAAAATACCAAATGGGGGCCTGCACATACAGTGTGATTAAAACTTCGTGGCCCATGCTCAGATGTTGGTTTTTGGCTCTCAAAAGAAATTTTATTCATTTTACTATTGATATTTGGCTCTGTTGACTAATGAGTTTGCCGACCACTGCTTTAGACAATCATATACTTCAGAAAGTGTTCTCCCTGATATTTCCAGTACCCACCCGGCACCATACATAGTTATTACAATATCATTGCACAGTACAACTTCAAATCATTTCAATACATATTTGCTTGGATCAGTGAGTGTCCTGTCTCCTTTTCTATGTTTCACTATTGGACCTATTCAAGGTGGCTGCACTTTATCTTCTATCTGCATCTCCCATCAGTTTGGATATTGTCTCATGTAGAACCTCCCATGTAATGTGACTTTCTCCTACTTTATTCTACCAAGGAGTCCCTCAACTTCTTTCACAGACTTCATTGCAAATGTAATCAACATTGACAGGAAGATGATCCTGTCATTCAATTTACTCGCCAAATTGTCATTCAATTTATTGATACTTCAGATATTGCAACCCATTTTCAGGCCCAAGAATATTTGCCTGTAAAGTGCTTTCATTGCAGTTAGCAAATTAAAAGCTGAAGGGGAATAAATATCACAATGGAATGGTTATATAAACCAAAGATCTTATGATAGCTGTGTGATAAGTCATTTTACATATGAATTTACAAATGACTGATTTTCATTTGGAACATTGAGTTCTTTCAATTTTTATAAAGACTGTATTTTTTTTCTTGGTACACTATACATATAAGATGTGATTGAAAAAAAATCTTTAAGATTCCATTTTGTCACCTTGGGAAGAATAGCACTCCAGCAATTTTAAAAATGCCTTCTGATTATTATTCTGTAAGTATTTCATAAAGTAACAGGTATCAGACTCAGTTGAATGGCAGCATTAACCTTTACTTGTCTTGTCATTGCAACAGATAGTCTCTAGTCATCGAGGTCTCACAAAGAGATTGGTAGAATGTTGAAATTTAATAGGTTGATATTTACAATTTCCCCCAGAAATACTGAGCCAATTTTCCACAAACTTTCTACCTGGCAGTGAGCGATCTGGAGGTTTTTGTTTTTTTTTTCCTTACTGGGTGATATGCTTTTATTAATTTTAAAGAGGGGAAAAAGAAGAAAAAAAGAGAGAGAAACATTGATGTATAAACAATATTGATTGCTGGCTGGTCAGCAGGTGCCACCCCCTACTAGGGATTAAATTTACAACCTAGGTAAATGCCCTGACCAGAATTGAGCCAGCAACCTTTCAGTGCAGAGGATGGTGCTCCAATCAACTGAGACACACTGCCAGGAATGATCTAGAGCACATGTGTCAAACACGAGGCCCGCGGGCCAAATCCAGCCCGCCAGGCCTTGCAATGTGGCCCGCACTGCGCTGTCATCACTGCACTCCGCTGTCAGTTTATGACATTGTCAGTTTATGACTGTTCAGTAAACCATTTGGCCCTCGATTTAGGCTGGATTTTAGATTTTGGCCCCTTCTCTGATTGAGTTCGACACCCCTAATCTAGAGTTTCTGATAAAACCTCAGGTTGGAGAACTTTTTCCATTTGACACTGATGGAACTCTCATCATGGGATTTAAACCCCAAATATAAGCAGGAAACATAAAGCGACACCAATAATATAGGTGAAGTATATAAAGGCAATAGTCAAGGATGTTTGATGTCACTAAAGACATTCAATGAATTAGGGAGAAAAGATTCTCCCAATGACCATAGATAACTAATAACAAGTTTACCTTGCAAAAGTTAACTTACTTGAAATCTTCTGTCTTGTTTTACTTTTCAGCAAGAAGTTTGAATTATAGAATATAACTAAAACGTTGTCAACAGCAGTGGAAAGTAAGAAATTACTTTCCTTCCACATTAAGGAAATGTGGAAGAAACAAAGAATGACCATACAGTGATTTTGACATTAAAATAATATTCTCCAATTTATACGTTTTTAAAAACTTTGTTAAGTACAGGTAATTTGAGCTAGAAATTTTGGAAATGTATTAGGCAATAGGTATCTATACTAATAAAAGAAAAATGCTAATTGACTGTACATTTGCTATGCCCACAGCCAATCAGAGCAAGTATGCAAATTAACCCAACAAAGATGGTGGCTAATTTGCATATGCTGAGGGAGAGAGGAGTGAAGACTGAAGACAGCATAGAAGGAAGAGGGAGGAAAAATGGAAAGCAAGGTAGCTACTAGAGGGAAAGGGCATGTGGCAAGTGTGGCCTCAGATGCAGGCAGCGGTGGGTGGCAGCAGTGGGTGTGGCAGGTAGGGGCTTGCAGCAGCAGCAGTGGCTGTAGCGGTGGCCTCAGGCATGGTGGGGCAGCGGGAGAGGTGGGGGGGTGGGAGAGGTGGCGGTAGTGGGACAGAAGCTCGCCAGTAGTCTTGCAGGAATCTTCCTGCAACAGGCCCCTACTTATAAATAAAACAATTGAGTCTGAAATGTTGAAGAAAAGTAAATACAAGATTAAGAAAATGGGAGACATCTTTAATGCTATCAACAATAAAAATATATATTAAAGAGTGTTTTTGGATTGAAATAATAAACTATAAAATGAACCATTAATGTATAAAAGTCTATTAAAACTATAATTTCATTAATAACAAATATAAATACAAGTTTGCAAATTTCACGGGTAGGCAAAATTTCTCTATAAAGTTTCACACATATCCATTCTATTAAGAACTTTTAGATTAAAGAAAGTTTTCAAATTATTTCAGAAAAGAGGCCTGTTACCATGTCCATTTTCAGTAATACAGGCACAAAAGGACTTGCTGCCAAACTCATTATTAGACTCTTAAGTAAGATTCTGATTAGTCAACAGGAAAAAGAGTTGTCACTATTTTAATGCACAAAGAAAAGTGTTGAATATAGTTTGAGAAAACTATGTTTTTAATTTTTCTAAGAGTTCTTACAACCCAGTTAATAAAAATCTAAAAGATCTGAAGCCTTGTTTCACATATTGTTGTTGAATTTGTTTATTAATAAATGAGGATATACTTTTGTTCTAAGGGCCTTAAATGACATCTTTAAAAATAGATTTGCAAATTAAAATGGTGTTCATTTTATGTAGTGTACAATGGACATTTATAAATTTAAATTCTTAGGAGGTTTTCTCAACAAAATCTCTGCCTGTCTGAATTAATTTGTCATTTAAATCACTGGCAGCACAACTGAAGATTTTTTGTAAGAGAATAAGTTGGTATCTGGTATTGACTGAGAACATAACATTTGCAGTTAGTCTGAAGTGGAAAATTTGTAAAAATATTACAAGGAGAATCACTATTTTGTTGATTCTCTTTTTATTATGAGAAACCAAATATGCACAGAAATGGAATAATTATTCATATACACTCATCACCCAGTATGAACATATCCATTCATGGCCAGTTCTGCTTCCCCACTTTCCGTGTGTGTGTGTGTGTGTGTGTGTGTGTGTGTGTGTGTGTTAAATAATCACTCCAGGGTATTTTTCCATTGATTTTTAGGGAGAGAGGGAAAGACAGAGAGAACCATTGATGTGAGAGAAACACACTGACTGGTTGCCTTCTACATGAGCCCTGACCAGGCCTAGGCTGGGGAGAAGCCTGCAACTGAGGTACATGCCCTTGATTGGAATTTAACCTGGAACCCTTTGGTTCACAGACCAATGCTCTATCCACTGAACCAAAGTGGTTTTGGCAGCACTAGCTTTGAGGGACTAAAGTTAACTCATTCAGGAGGGACATCAGCATCATAGTTGCATAAGATGCCCTGAATTTTCCTCTCCCATTTGAAGAACTATAGTTTGACATCCATCCATGAACAAAAATGCCTCTGTGGGATTTGTGTGATCCAGCACAATCTGTTAAGGGATTCTAGAAGGGGTCTTGCCTATCTGTGCATTGGAGAATAGGCAGACAGACCACAATGGAGTGGCCCAAGTTTTTCTTGCCAAAGTCAGGAAAAACATGTAAAGTTCAAAGTTGGGTAGATACCTAGGGCTAAGAGAGCCTTTGAAGAAATCAAGGCTTCTCACCATATCTTTATCTGTGACAATTTCACATCTTTTGTCATTAAGACATAACTATTGTTTTACTCTGATGCTTTCCTAAGAACTATTGCAATCAGCTACCAGCCAGAATAATTTGTCTTCAACAAAAGACACTGTCTTAGAGACCAATGCAAAGTACTATGACAGATATTCTGATAGCAGTAATAACTTTGAGATAATACTGTTAGACTGTGTAAAGATTTTTATAACTCTAGTTGAGAAAGCTGATGGGTTTGTGAAACTATGAATGCAAAATCAAATAGAATGAGAATCAGAGGGTATTGAATGATCTAATGAAGAATGATTATAATTTCCATGATTTTTTTTTTATTGGAACATTGTTGATTCTTTAAAATTCTATTTTCTGGATTGAAGGAGGTCCTCTTTTCTCTTACCTAAAACTAATAACCACTTAGTGAATTATACTTCTGTTAACAGAAAGAACACATTTATCTTTCTCCTATCTGACATCCCCTAAAATCCAAGTTATTGCTTACATAATTGCTTACATACAAGGCATTGACTGGAATGCCATATATGAGAATAATGTGCATAGATTTAGCTATGACTGGGAAGTTTTAAGGAATTAAAGGTTGGCTTTATGGAGCCATCACAGAGTTCCCAAATGTACAGGTTTGGGATGACTTCCTAGCAAGCCCAGCAACCTTAAGGTATTTTGAGTTTTGGACAAAGTAGTAATTCACTCAGCTCTATAGGTGCTTTAGAATTCTGATGGTGAGTTTTTGGCTTTGCTTTTCTAGCCCCCAGAGACTTAAACACACACACATTTCAGTTCATTTTTAAAATATATTTTTACTGATTTCAGAGAGGAAGGGAGAGGGAGAGAGAGATAGAAACATCAATGATGAATCATTGATTGGCTGCCTTCTGCATGCTCCACCTTGGGGGGTCAAACCTGCAACCAGAGCATGTGCCCTGACCAGGAATCAAACAATGACCTCCTGGGTCATAGGTCGATGCTAAATCACTGAGCCACACTGCCCAGCCCCAAGAGACTTTTAAAAGTCAAATCTAAGGTTCTTAAGAAAAGTTTTAGCAAAGCAAACTTAAGAAAGGGCTGTGTGGTCATTTATCATATTTGCTACACTTTAAATGATCAGGCCAAATTTAATGGCGCAACTTATTTTATACCTAAGAGTTATATTATTTTGATTATATTTGATCAAAATGGGGTGCATCACATTTAGGTGAGATAGCGTCCTCTGTGTCCACCTCTCATGCCATGGACCCAACCACACCCCTCAGCTCCAGGCAGCCCTCTGTGTTCCATGACAGCACTCTCTGCTCTCACATGCTGCTCTCCCTAAATGAGAAGGAAGAGAGCAGTTGGCCCACAGATAACTACACAGAAAGGTAGGGCTCATGGCTGGCGAGTGCAGTGGTGATAGTGTGAGCCTCTCCTGCCTCCATGGCAGTGCTAAGGAGCAGCGAGCTGAGTGGTAAGGAGCAGTGAGCAGGCGAGTGGTAAGGAGTGAGGAGTCCTGGACTATGAGAGGGATTTCCATGGGGAATGGGCCTAAGCTGACAGGGGGACTTTCCCTGAGGGGTCCCAGAGTGCGAGATGGTGCAGGCTGGGCTGAGGACCTGCCTCCACACTCCAATGCACTAATTTCATGCACCTGGCCTTTAGTATAATTATATTTGAACTCCTATAGGTGAAGTGTTGGAGGAGGAAAATCTCTCATAAATATCTTAAAGGCATATAGAATGTTTTATTTACTTTCAATTTCTTAAAATTTTATAAGGTAAATCATGCATTTCTTATTAGACTACATTATATTGGATTATAAATATGATCAACTTTTTACTAACTGATTTGGTGACAACCATTGTAAGTCATTCCTCTAATAATATGAGAAAATGAAATATTTCTTTTCTATTTTGGTTTCCATTATGACTAGCACCATCTACCACAATATCTGGCACATAGTAAATAGATAGACATTGATACATATTGATACATATTGATACAGATTGATAGATAGACATAAAATACATATTCTCTTCTTACAAAATTAGTTGAAATTTAATTTAAATGAACTCATTAAAGGCTATAAAATTAGTACATGTGCAGGTTATTTATAATGGCCCTTAAAGATAATTACTTTCATATAATATTCCCCAAAAGTATATTATTTAACTTTATCAGGAAATATTCTATGAAGTAACATCATTTATATTAAGATACTTAGGCTAATATATTAAAAAATTTTGGTATACACAATTTCAAATACATAATGTTTTCACTATAAAATTATACAAAACTGATTTAATAGAAATTTGTATTTGACAATTTGTTCTATATATATATTAGTACATAACATGTAATCATTTAAAATTAATTGGTATGTTATAATGATTGCTAACTATGAAACAAGTAGAGGCCCAATGCATGAAAATCGTGTAAGGGTAGAGCTTCCTTCCCCTGCTGCTAGCATCAGCTTCCAATTGGCACTTGGGAGGGCTTCCCTCTGGCTGCCAGTAGATACTTGGGACCCAGGCTTCCCTCTAGCCCTAGTCATCTGGATGGACATCTGGAAGGACATCCAGTCTAATTAGCATATTAGTCTTTTATTATTATAGATTCATAATGATATGACCTATTTGAAAAGCTGAAATTCACTGAATAAGTAAACTATTTTAATGGATAAACATTAAAGGGGGCAGTAGTTTCTAATGTGTGTATCTTCATCCTTAAATTTTGGTCATTGCATCCATTACTGTTGACAAAATGATATTACCCAAGCAATAATATTGTTTATATCAAAGACAATAGTCACTCTGCACCGCGGTAACATGGCTATTAAACTGCAAGAATAATGATTACCTTGTATTGCTTCCTTTTATGCTGTGTGTGTCAGATTTAGCAGCTTGCTCATTTGAACTACTAAGTTTGAGGCATGGTTACAGGTCCTTGCCTGTATCTCACTCATTTATAGCAATTGTCCTAGCTAGGTGTGGTTGTTGGTCCCTTCATTTAGCTCCTGATAGAATCCTCACAACAGCTCTACGAGGGAGCTGGTATTACTTATCACTTTTAGATGAATAAATTAAGGTTTAAAGAAACAAATTACTTTTCATTTTCACATAGCAAGTGGTTGTTCTGGAATTTAAAACTGGTTCTTAGCTACAGTATAGATAGATGATAGATAAATGATAGATGATAGATAGATAAATAGATAGACAGACATACAGACAAACGGATAGTATGAAAGTCTAAATGAATGGTATTTTGATGCATTTAATAAGTCTAGAGTCAGAAAGATCACTGTGACAATGTTTAAACTCCGATGTTTAATTTAATTTAAAGGAGTTTTTTGTTATTTTTCTAAAGTCAAAATATATTGAAAATATGGCCTCTTCTTGGAAATTATTTTTTAGTTCATAATTAAAATATAACCATTGTGCTTTAGATAGCATATGTTGTCTTTAATTGATTTATTTTTAAATAACTTACTTTTTAAATAACTTACTACTTTTCACTAAAATGGAAGTTATAATATGTATTACACTAAAACAATAGTGCCAAACATTTACATAATACATATTATATAAAATTATTTAATTTCACAAATATCAGGGTTGCTTGATCTTTTTTTATTATTATTATTTTTATTATTTTTTTTTATATTTTATTGATTTTTTTTGGCCCCCTCCCTCCCTCCCACATCATATAAAACTCATAAAGTTTTATGTCCATTGGTTGTACTTATATGCATGTATACAAGTCCTTCGGTTGATCTATTATCTCCCCCAGATCCTCCTCCCTTCCTCGCTGTAATTTGACAGTCTGTTTGTTGCTTTACTGTCTCTATATCTGTCTCTTGGTTCATCAGTTTATAATGTTCTTTATTATCCACAAATGAGTGAGGTCATGTGGTGTTTCTCTCTCATTGATTGGCTTATTTCACTCAGCACGATGTTCTCCAATTCCATCCAGGTTGCTGCAAATGATGAGAATTCCTTCTTTTTTATGGCAGCATAGTATTCCATTGTGTAGATGTACCATGGTTTTTTGATCCAATCATCTGCTGACTGGAACCTGGGCTGTTTCCAAATTCTGGCTATTGTAGATTGTGCTGCTATGAACATAGGGGTGCATATATCCTTTCTGATTGGTGTTTCTAGTTTCTTGGGATATATTCCTAGAAGTGGGATTACTGGGTCAAATGGGAGTTCCATTTTCAGTTTTTTAAGGAAACTCCACACTGTTCTCCACAGTGGTTGCACCAGTCTACATTCCCACCAGCAGTGCACGAGGGTTCCTTTTTCTCCGCAACCTCGCCATCACTTGTCGTTTGTTGATTTGTTGATGTTGGCCATTCTGACAGGTGTGAGATGGTACCGCATTGTTGTTTTGATTTGCATCTCTCGGACAATTAGTGACTTTGAGCATGTTTTCATGTGCCTTTTGGCCTTCTTTCTGTCTTCTTTTGAAAATGTTCTATTTAGGTCCATTGCCCATTTTTTAATTGGATTATTCATCTTCCTTTTATTTAGTTGTATAAGCTGTTTGTAGATGTTGGAGATTAAACCTTTATCAGTGGTATCATTTGCAAATATGTTCTCCCACACAGTGGGCTTTCTTGTTGTTTTGTTGATGGTTTCTTTTGCTGTAAAAAAGCTTTTTATTTTGATGTAGTCCCATTTGTTTATTTTCTCTTTAGCTTCCATTGCCCTAGGGGCAGTATCAGTGAAGAAGTTCTTTTGGCATATGTCTGAGATTTTGCTGCCTGTGGATGCTTCTAGTATTTTTATGGTTTCCCGTCTGATGTTTAAGTCCTGTATCCATTTTGAGTTTATTTTTGAGAATGGTGTAAGTTGGTGATCTAGTTTCATTCTTTTGCATGTATCTGTCCAATTTTCCCAACACCATTTATTGAAGAAACTGTCTTGACTCCATTGTATATTCGTGCCTTCGTTGTCAAATATTAATTGAGTATAGTGATTTGGGTTGATATCTGGGTTCTCGATTCGATTCCATTGATCTATATGTCTGTTCTTGTGCCAGTACCAGGCTGTTTTGAGAACAGTGGCTTTGTAATATAGTTTGAAGTCTGGTATTGAGATCCCTCCTACTTTACTCTTCTTTCTCAGGATTGCTGTGGCTATTTGGGGTCTTTTATTGTTCCAAATGAACTTTTGGAGAGTTCTTTCTAGGTTGGTGAAATATGTCGTTGGTATTTTAATGGGGAGTGCATTGAACCTATAGATTGTTTTAGGAAGTATGGAGATTTTGATGATGTTGATTCTACCAATCCATGAATATGGTATGTTCTTCCATCTCCTTACATCTTCCTCTATCTCTTTTTTTCAGTGTCGTGTAGTTTTCCACATATAGGTTCTTTACTTCCTTAGTTAAATTTATTCCTAGGTATCTTAATTTTTTTGGTGCGATGGTAAATGGTATTGCTTTTTTAGTCTCTGTTTCTGTAGTTTCACTGTTGGTGTATAGAAATGCCATGGATTTCTTGGCATTAATTTTGTATCCTGCTACATTGCCAAATTCATTTATTAAGTCAATTAATTTTTTAATGGAGTCTTTTTGGTTTTTTTATGTACAATATCATGTCATCTGCAAATAAGGATAACTTTACTTCTTCTTTTCCAATTTGGATGCCTTTTATTTCCTCCTCTTGTCTAATTGCAATGGCTAGTACTTCCAGTACTATGTCAAACAGGAGTGGCGAGAGTGGGAATCCCTGTCTTGTTCCTGTTCTCAGAGGGAATCATTTTAGTTTTTGCACATTGAGTATAATGTTGGCTGTGGGTTTATCATATATAGCTTTTATTATGTTGAGGTATGATCCTTGTACTCCCACCTTGTTAAGAGTTTTTATCAGAAAAGGGTGTTGGATTTTATCAAATGCTTTTTCTGCATCAATTGATATGACTATATGATTTTTATCTTTCAATTTGTTTATGTGATGTATCACGTTTATTGATTTGCGGATATTGTACCATCCTTGCATTCCTGGAATAAATCCTACTTGGTCGTGGTGTGTGATCTTTGTGATGTTCTTCTGGTGTATGTTCGATTTGCTAGAATTTTGTTGAGGATTTTGGCATCTATGTTCATGAGGGATATTGGCCTGTAATTCTCTTTCATTGAGTTGTCTTTATCTGGTTTTGGTATTAGGGTGATGCTGGCTTCATAGAAGGAGTTTGGAAGTGTTCCTTCCTCTTGGATTTTTTGGAATAGTCTGAGGAGGATAGGTTTTAGTTCTTCCTTGAATGTTTGGTAAAACTCTCCTGTGAAGCCATCTAGCCCTGGGCTTTTGTTTGCTGGAAGCTTTTTGATGACTGTTTCAATTTCTTCCCAAGTCACTGGTCTATTGAGATTTTTAGATTCTTCCTGATTGAGTTTTGGAAGTTTGTATTTTTCTAGGAATATGTCCATTTCCTCCAGGTTGTTCAGTTTGTTGGAATAGAGATGTTCGTAGTATTTTGTAACAATCCGTTGTATTTCGGTGGGGTCTGTTGTTATTTCACCTCTTTCATTTCTAATTTTGTTTATTTGGGTCCTCTCTCTTTGTTTCTTGGTTAGCCTGGCTAGAGGTCCATCTATCTTGTTAATCCTTTCAAAGAACCAGCTCTTGGTTTTGTTGATCTTATGTATTGTTTCTTTGGTCTCTATGTCGTTTATCTGTGCTCTGATTTTTGTTATTTCCTTCCTTCTGCTTACACTGGGCTATTCTTGTTGCTCTTTTTCTAACTCTTTGAGTTGTAGAATTAGATCATCTGTTACCATTTTTTCTATTTTATTGCAATAGGCTTGTAAGGATATGAACTTCCCTCTCAAAACTGCTTTTGCTGTGTCCCGTAGATTTTGGATTGTTGTGTTTTCATTGTCATTTGTTTCCAGGATGTTTTTAATTTCTTTCTTGATTTCTCTGGTAACCCAGTCCTTGTTTAATAGCATGCTGTTTAGTCTCCATGTGTTTGATTTCTTTGGATTATTTTTATTGTATTTAATTTCCAGTTTTATGCCATTATGATCTGAAAAGATGCTTGATATGATTTCTATCTTCTTTAATTTGAAGAGACTTTGCCTATGTCCCAAAATGTGGTCTATCTTTGAGAATGTCCCATGGGCACTTGAGAAGAATGTATATTCTGTGGCTTTGGGGTGGAATGTTCTGACGATGTCAATTAATTCCATCTGGTCTAGTGAGTCATTTAGGATTGATATTTCTTTGCTGATTTTTTGTTTAGATGATTTGTCGAAGGGTGACACTGGGGTATTAAAATCTCCTACTATGATTGTATTGACATTAATCTCTCCCTTAATGCCCTCCAGCAGTTTTTTTTTTTATGTATTTGGGTGCTCATGTATTGGGTGCATATATATTTACCAGGGTTATTTCTTCTTGTTGGATTGTTCCCTTTAGTATTATGAAGTGGCCTTCATTATCTCTTGTTAGTCCTTCACTCTGAGATCTAATTTGTCAGATATAAGTATTGCTACCCCAGATTTTTTTTTTTTTTAATTTCCATTTGCCTGGAAAACTTTTTTCCATCTCTTCACCCTCAGTCTGTGTGCATCTTTTTTTCTGAGGTGGTTTTCTTGTAGACAACAGATGTATGGGTCTTGTTTTCTGATCCAATCTGACACCCTATATCTTTTGATTGGAGCATTTAATCCATTTACATTTAAGGTTATTATTGATAGGTACTCATTTGATGCCATTTTTATTCTATACCCGTGTTCCTTCTTCACTTCCTATTTCTTTATTTTTACAGTAGACCCTTTAGCATTTCTTGCATTGCTGGTTTGGTGGAGATAAATTCCTTCAGTCTTTTTTTGTCTGTGAAGCTCCTGATTTCCCCTTCAATTTTGATTGATAGCCTTGATGGGTACAGTATTCTTGGATTCAGACCCTTTCTTTGCATGACTTTGTATATTTCATTCCATTCCCTTCTGGCCTGATATGTTTCTGTTGAGAAATCAGTTGCTAGCCTGATGGGGGTTCCTTTGTATGTAACTTTCTGTCTTTCTCTGGCTGTTTTTAGGATTCTTACTTTGTTGTTGTTGTTTGCCAATTTAATTACAATGTGCCTTGGCGTCTGTCTTCTGGGATTTATTTTGCTTGGGACTCTGCGAGCATCTTGGATTTGTGTGGGTTTTTTCTTCTCTATCTCAGGAATGTTTTCTGTCATTATTTCTTGAAATACTTTTTCCATGTCTACCTCAGTTTCCTTTCCTTCTGGAACCCCTATTATTCGAATATTATTTTGTTTTGTATTGTCCCAAATCTTCCGTAGGCTCTCCTCCTGCTTTTTAATCTTTTTTTTCTAGAAGCTGCTCTAATTGGGTATTTTTTTCCATCTTGTCTTCTAGCTCACTGATGCAGTCTTCTGCTTTATCTAATCTAGTCTACTCTTAATTCTTTCTATTGAGTTCTTCATGGTAGTGATGCCAGTTTTCATTTCTTCTTGGTTCTTCTTCAATTCCTATTGGTTCTTCTTCAATTCCTCATGGCTCTTCTTCAATTCCTCATGGTTCTTTCTCATTTCTTCTTGGTTATTGTCAAATTTCTCTTCCATTCTTTTTAGCCATCCTATGATCATTACTCTGAATTCTTGCTCTGGTAGGCTGCTTGCCTCTGACTCATTTACGTCCTTTTCTGGTGATGCCTGCTTTTCTTTCATGTGTGGGCTATTTCTCTGTCTCCCCATGGCCTCTCTTTTCAGGATGTCTGGTTAAGTGGTGTTCCTTCTCCTGCGTTGATTTAAAGGTACAGAATACAACACTACCAGGTACAACACAAGAGGCACTTAACAGGAATGTATTTACAATATTAATAACTTCTAATAAAGGTGACCACTAGAGAAAGGCAAATTAGGGGATAGGAGAGAAGGAAGAAAGGTAAAAATAAAATAAAGAAAAATTAAAAAAAATAAATAAGTAAATTAAAAAAAAGAGAAATAAAGAGATAGAAAAAGAAGAAAAAAAAGTAATGACAAAAAGAAGTTGGAAAACAGGGAAAAAAGAAGAGAGAGAGAGAGAGAGAGAGAGAGAGAGAGAGAGAGAGAGAGAGAAGAAGCAGACTAAAAGAGAAATGGGAAACAAACTGTGTATATATATATATATATATGGGGAAGGTTCCCATAGAACCACCACTAAACCCAGCCAATGCCAGTAACAATACTTGGAGATTAATACAAACCACAATATCCACTATTATTAAGTAAGGCTATGATATACAGAAGTAAAAAAACAAATAAAAACAGAGGATTTTTTTTTAAATACAAAGCAACAATAACAACACAGGAATAAGCATAACCATTTCACTAAAAAGCATAAAAATTCACAATAATCAACATTCACACAAACAATGAGAAAAAGATAGAGAGGAGAACAGTTTTTTTTTTGTGTGTGTGTGTTTTTTTTTAACTAGTTAATATAGTGCAGAGAATGGTATTTATACACTTGGATCAGGGGTTGGAACTTAAGTCTATAAGTATAGTGAGAGCTTTAGCAGAGGGTATACAGAAAGAATAGAGGAAAAATTAAAGCAGGAATGGGATAGGATAAACAGGAGATTAAAAGGGTCGAGTTGAGATAGGGTTGAATAATGCTATAGTAGATATTAAAATATAATGAAGATTGCTCCCAATGTAAAAAAAAAAAAAAAAAAAAAAAAAGGAAACAAAAATTGCAAAATAGCAGTAGTAATAGTGATTATAGAGATTGAAAAATGTAATAATTGAAAAGGTAAAATAAAGTAAGGCAAAAAGAAAAAAATTCGTTTCTTAAGTAAAAGATGTAAAAAATGAAAATTAAATAATGAACAGTAAAATTAGCATAAAAATGTTCAGTAGTGGTCATTCACTTCCTCTGTTATTGTATTTGGCACGCATGATTCTCGGACCAGACAGTCTTGCAGTTCCCAGCATTCCACTGCACCTCAGTTTTGTAAGGTAGTCCTTAATTTTAAGTAGGCTATATCTTAGTTATTTGTGTCCATTTATTTTTGATTAATTAAAAGTAAAAAAAAAAAAAGTCAGTTTGTAATTCAGCTCTTAGGTGTCAGTGTTTCCGGTTTGACCTCCCAGTCTTTTTGGTTGCTCTGTCCTTCTTTCTCTATGGCTCTAGTGGGCAGAGTGCCTGCTAGTTCCCAGACTATCTCTTCTGGCTCCGATCCCTTGTTTCCAGGAAGGCAATTTCCCCCTGCAATTTCCCCGGATATGCCCAACTGGGCAGTCCTTCCCTAGTATTCAGGAGCAGGGGGGTGAAGGGGATCAGGCGCCAAGGTGTCCAGATGTTCCGCCCTTGGTGGGATAGCCACGATTCTTAACAATCTGTCCCGTGTCCCCTGGCGTTTTTAAAAAGTCCCGCTTCTGGGGAAGATTACGCCAAACACAGCACTGGGTGTCACTGTAGCCTTCTTTGGGCGCAGCTCGGCGCAGGAAGCCGCTTGGGCGCTCCTGGCTACAGTGAAGGCCGGGCCTAGCCGGAGCTCCATGGCTACTGCTGGTGCCGACTGAACCCTCAGGCTATCCCCGCAAACTCTGACCTTTCCGTGGGTGATTAAAGAACTCCCTTGAATCCACGTTTGCGCTGATTGGGGCGTCGCAGCTGCTCGATGGACTCCTCCGCTGTGGGTTTTCCAGGCCTCAGAGAAGCTCCTCCTTTCCTGGTAAGATGGCGCAGCCTTCCCTCCGGGAGAGCTCGCCGGGAGAGCTCGCCGCAGCCGCCGCAGTACTGGCCGCTTGGTCAGGAAATCCTGTCCAGCGGAACCTTCTTTACCTTCCTTGAGAATTCCGCTGCCCCTTAGCTGCCAATCAACATTCCCTGAGCAACTCAGAAGCTGCTTTTATCTGTTCTGGGACCGGAGTCAGAACAAGTCCGTCTGTTCGGTCACCATCTTCAAGCTCTGTTTGATCTTTTTTTTAAAAATTAATTTCACTTAATTGTGTATCACTTTCTGTTAAAGTCCTATAATTTCTACCATAATTTTTAGTTAATGGTTTCATTTCAATTCACATTTTCTCAATTATGAACAAATTATCAGCACTTACCAAAAGATACACTTTCTTCTCCACTTATTACTAAACATGCAGGGTATCCCCTAAAATGTATATACGCTTTAACAGCTGATTGTTCAATTTTAAAAATCAAATGTATTTTAATAAACACTGACTTTATAATTACTCAAAGTGTGTATACATTTTGGGGGACACCTATATTTCTTCTTCATACTCCTATCTCATGTATATAATGTCACTTGAACTTCCACTGCACAGGAAAATATTTTTATACTAAAACCCAACTATCACTGCATTTTATTGACTCTATCTGCTGCATCTGTGTTAGATTACCATACCTCAACTCTCTTCTATATGATTCTACTATAATATTTACATTTTGGTTCATACCCTGTTTATGGACTAAATGCAAAAACCTATAAACTGATATGTCACTTTGTGGTTTCTCCCCATTACCTATCCCATCTCTATGTCATCACCAGATTTGACTTCCTGAAAAATAGGTATTATTACATTATCTTTCTGCTTAAAAACTTCCAATGGCATGTCTGTTGTGCATAGCCTTTTTACAATTTACATAATCTCTAAGTAGATTTTAAATAACTTGAATAAATAAGTGTATTTCATTCATATTTTTACTTTAAAAAATATAAATTGAACTAGGGCACTAAATAATTATAGATTTAATTAATAAAAATGAGTGGACAAATAAACCAAAACTGTAAATTAACTTGAGCAATGTTTTAAAATCCATTAGTCACAATCTATTAGTAAGTAGAAAAATCAATCCAGATATTACCAGTTAGTACTTTTTAATTTATATTAATTTGTTTGTTTATTATTTCAATTTTTAAAAATTACTTTATTTACATAATTGTTATTGAATTTATTGGGGGTAACATTGGTTACTAAATTTAGATAGGGAAAATATATGAATATTTCTCATCCAGGTCCCAGCTATTTGTTTCTGAGGCTATGATCTGGCCATATGTGGCCAAGAGGTGAGGGCTCCCTTTTTCTGCTCACACCCCACACACTGAACAAATGCCCTACCTTTGTTATGGCACCCCTGAGAATATGCAGGGGCCTGATTGCCCTTGTCCTAGCTTTTAGAGTAGAATATCTACGCCAAGAGAAGCAAACCAAGGAGACCTTGTACTGTTGCTATTCAATCCACTGAGCACCTAGCTCTTAAAAAGACATGCACCATTATTCCTTCTCCCAGCACCAGAACCTGGGTTCAGAGATTTTTCCCTGGGGCAGGAAAGGAAGCCATAGAATAGAGAACTCCAAATTCATTCTCCAAGAGACTAACTTTAATTGAAACAGAGTTTGAACAAGTTCATGCACATGAGCTTTCACAAAAAAAAATGTAGAAGTCATGGTGAAAGACAGTTGGAATTGTAGTGATAGATTTGTTGGAGGTATTGGCAAAATTATGGGATGGCTGGTGGTGTTTTGGAGAGAAACCTGGAACCAAACATTTGGGAAGTGTCCTTCTTCCAGCAGTAAATATCTCAAACACTGATATCCACAAATATCCTTTCAAAGGGGTTAGAATTTTTTTTAAAATATATTTTGTTTATTTTTTATTTTTTATTATTTTTTTTTACAGAGAGGAAGGGAGAGGGATAGTTAGAAACCTCAATGAGAAAGAAACATTGATCAGCTGCCTCCTGCACACTCCCTACTGGGTATGTGCCCGCAACCAAGGTATTGTACATGCCCTTGACCGGAATCGAACCTGGGACCCTTGAGTCTGCAGACTGACGCTCTATCCACTGAGCCAAACCAGTGAGGGTAAGGGGTTAGAATTTGATTGGATTAGTTTTTGATGTAATTTGGCCTCCCAGGGAATTGGTGTAAAGCAACAAGGCAGCAGTTAGTGGTACTTGGCGGATTGGTGTGGTCAGTCAGGGAAAGAGACAATCAGAATAGCTCTGCTAGAACCACTTTTATCCAACTGGTGACTGTGGCAATATCTAAGGCTGCACCACTTTGAGTAACAATATCAGAGGCTTTATGTTGAGGGGATGGGTGTTGACTTGTAGAATTCAGAAAAATAATACAGCCAATCATTAAATAAGTAAATATAATTAAATACCCAGAATTGTCATACCATATTATCTGACTTGTCAAGTTTCCAAGGAAATGTTATGAGTCATGCACAGAAACTGCAAAGCATCACTCATCCACTGGGGGGAAAGTATGTAACAGAAACTACCTGTGAATGTATTTAACAAAGACTTTAAAGTAGCTGTTACATGTTCGAAGAGCTAAAGAAAACCATGATTATTAAAATAAAAAGGTGTGATGACCATGTTTTATTAAATTGAGGAACATAATAAAGATATAAGAGATAAATATTATAAGAACTAAACAGACATTCTGAAGTTGCAAATGCAATAATATAAAAAATTTAATACAGACATTCAGCAGCAAATTTGAAATTTCAGGTAAAAGAATTTATCAAACAGATAAAGACCAAAGGAACAGAGTTGAGAGCCCCAAAACATATCCATGTGTATTTGATCAACTAACATGAAAAAGGAGCAAAGAATATTCACTGGAGAAAGAATAGTCTTTTTAATAAATGGTGTTGAGAAAACTGGATAACCATGTGCAAAATTGGACCCCTATCTTACACCACTAACAAAAATTAACTCTAAATGAATTAAATAGCCTTGACCGGTTTGGCTCAGTGGATACAGTGTCAGACCATGGACTGAAAAGTCCTGGGTCTGATTCCTGGTCAGGGCACATGCCTGGGTTGCAGGTTCAATCTCCAACAGGAGGCGTGCAGAAGGCAGATGATCAATGTTTCCCTCTCATCAATGTTTCTAACTCTCTATCCTTCTCTCTTAGTCACTGTAAAAAATCAATAAAAGTATTTTAAATGAATTAAACACATATGTCTTGAAATCATAAAACTCTTAATAGAAAATATAGGTAAAAAACCCCTCCTGGACATTGGTCTTGGTAATGATTTTTTGGATATGACACTGAAGGCACAAGCCAAAAAAGCAAAAATCAATAAGTGGGACCCTATCAAACTAAAAAGTTTTTGATAAATAAATAATCAACAAAATGAAGAAGCAACCTACCAATGGGAGAAAATATTTGTAAATCATATATCTGATAAGAGGTTAATGTCCATCATACATAAGAAACTCATATAATTCAATAGCAAAAAAAATAACAGTCAAATTAAAAAAAATGATCAGAGGATCTGGATAGGCATTTTTCCAAGGAAGACATACAATATGGCCATCCTCAACATCCCTGATTCTCAGGGAAATGCAAATCAAAATGACAACAAGATGTCACCTCACACAGGTTTGATTAGCTATAATCAAAAAGAAAAGAGATAAATGTTGTCAAAGATGTGGAGAAAAGGGAAAGCTTGTGCAGTGTGGTTGCCGATGCAAATTGCTATAACCACTATGAGAAACAGTATGGAGGTTCCTTCAAAAATAAAAAATGGAACTATAATAATGCTCAACAATCTCACTTTTGGGTATATTTCAGAAGAACTGAAATCACTATTTTGAGGAGTTATCTGCTCTCCCATTTTCATTGCAACATTATTTACAATAGACAAAATGTGGAAACAAGTGTTCATTCACATATGAATGGATAAAGAAAATGTGTATATGTATAATAATAATCCTTACTAAGAAAAGCCTAAGTGGTTGTCAAGTTGGGATGCCCTCACACTGTCACAAGATGACTGTGTGCACAGCATGCATGTGCAAGTGAGAAGGGGTGGGCTTGACATGCTTAGCTCCATGGCTGAACCAGGAGGAGGTGGATTCCCTGGCTCTGCTAGGCGAGACCTGCCTGGGGGGTCTGATGAGGTCTGCCTGGGAGTCCCGCTGCCTTCTCCTGGTTCCTCCCAGCGAGGCCTGCCTGGGGGTACATTGAGGCCTGCCTGGGGGCCCCCTGGCCTACCTGGAGGTCCCGCCTCCTCCTGACTACACACAGAGAGGCCCACCTGGGATTCTGGGGGTCCCACCTTCTGGCTCCACACAGAGTGGAGGTGGCACCCCCAACTCTGGCCTACTTCTTTGGGGTAATCCATGGAGGAGCTCTGGATGGGTGGGCAGGGCCTATCTCTTTGGGGGATCAGCACGGGGCACTCGCACTGTGACAAGGCACAGGCCAGGATAAGGGACCCCCTCCCCACCGAGTTCATGAAGTTTGTGCAAGGTTCTTGACCCCGGCCGCTGCCTGCCACTGCTGCCCAGGTGGGAGGAAGGGGGAGGAGAAGGGACCTCTGCTGTAGCCCCCACACTCTGTGGCTCTGTCTGCAAGGAAGGATGTCAGGTCTAATTAGCATATTACATATTTATTATTATAGATGGAATTTTATTCAGCCATAAAAAGAAGGCAATTTTGCCATTTGTGAGAGCATGGAAGGACCTGAGTACATTATGCTAAGTAAAATACATTGGACTAAGAAAGATAAGTAAGGTGTGATGTCACTTATATGTGGAATCTCTAAAAGTCAAACTCAGAGGAACAGAGTAGTTTGGTGGTTGTCAGGGGCTGGAAGGTGGGGTAAATGGGGAGAAGGGTACAAACTTCCAGTTATAAGATGAACACATTCTGGGGATCCAATATACAGCATGGTGATGATAGTTAACAATACTGTTTCATGTACCTGAAAGTTGCTAAGAGATTTTAAATGTTCTCACTTCCTCAAAAAATAGTAATTATGTGAAGTTACAGAGATGTTTACTAATCTAATTGTGGTAATAATTTTAGAATATATACATGTATCAAATCATCACTTTGCACATTTAAAACTTCCACAATGTTATATTTCAATTATATCTCAATAAAGCTAGGGGGCAAACTGTAGGGAGTAGCTCTAGGGTTAAGCCTCGGATTTACCTGTGGCAGGGCCACAAACAAGTCCTAGGTTGGAGGGCAGAGCCCTCTTAATTTAATTAAGCTTAACCTTATAGCCCTCCCTAGTTCTTTCCTAGGTAGCTAGTGGGCTGTGGGAAGTGCAGCAAGTGCTGCCAAAACAAGATGAAACTCACACGAACATTAGACACATGTTGACTACTACCCGTGTTTTAATGAGACTACAAAATAAAGCCTTGGCTTGAAGGCTGAATCTTTCTGTGGCCTCAGCCAGGTATGGGAGGTCCTCTGAGCCCAAGCTGCAGTCTCTTTGTCTGTCTTCGTTAATCCTTCAGGCTTATCAAACTCTTGGCTGTGCTGGCATGGCACAAAAAACAAGGAGATACTACTATATGCCTTTTAGAATGGCCAAAGTCCAGAACACTGAAAACAAATGCTGGCCATAATGTGGCCAAAACGAACCCTCATTCATTGCTGAGAGGAATGCAGAATGGTACAGCCACTTTGGAATATAGTTGGCAGTTTCTTACAAAACTGAACATACTCTTATCATGTGATCCACCGATTGTGCCCTTGCTATTTACCCAAAGGAATGAAAAATGTATGTCCATATAAAACCCTGCATGTTTATAGTAGCTTTATTCATAATTGCCCAAACTGGGAAGCAACCAAGATGTTCTTCAGTAGATGAATAAAGAAACATGGAGAGAGTGGATTTTTATTAAGCACTAAAAGTAAATGGTCTATCAAGCCAAAAGAAGACATGAAGGAAACTTAAATGCATATTATTAAGTGCAAGAAACCAATCTGAAAATAAAGCATATTGTATGATTCCATCTATATGACAAAAATAAAGATATAGTAAAAATATCAATGTTTGTCAGTTTAGGAGGGACAGAGAGATGACTAGGCAGAGCACAGATTTTTTAGGGAAGTGAAAACGATTCTGTACTATATTAAAAGGGTAGATACATGTCATTTTATATTTGTTCAACCCTATGGAATGTACAGCACCAACAATGAATGCTATTGTAAGCTATAGACTTTGAGTGATAATTATGTGTCAATGTGAATTCTGTCATTGTAACAAAGATACCACCCTGGTACAGGATGTTGATGATGGAGAGGTTATGCATGGGTGTGGGTAGGGGTTATGTGGGAAATCTCTGTATCTCCTATTCAATTTCCCTCCCCGTTCCCCATTGACACCTTCCATCCCAGGCCTTCCCTGCACTACTGTCTTATCATTTTCTGGAAGTAACCTTGTGATTCTTTTTTACTTTGCCCAGAGTGTTTTCTCCATTCTTTTACTTTTCTGCCAAGAAATTCTTATTAACCATTTTCAATTCAGCTTGAATATTCCTTTCATGTGAAGCATTGGCAGACTGTATCATGATGAAATCTTTGCCTTTCATTCTTCCAGGTTTTAGTTTCTATTTATATGCATCTATATTAAGGCAAAAATATTCATTGCATTATAATTGGTGGTTTAAATGCCTATTTTCCCACTTAACTGTTTATTTTTGTCTTAACCAGCTTTGTTTACCAATGTTTAACACTTTATTCATAACATAGTGAAAAGTTTTGAATGCATGTTTTAATATGAATAAATTTAAATATCCCTATTGAATATTTATTGATATGTATTGAACAACTAAATGTGTGCTTTTATAATCTCATCTGTCCTCATAAAACAGTAATTTCATATATTATTCTTAGCCTCGTTTTTTACAAGTGAGGAAATTGTAACACAGTAAAAGTAGCTTTCACAAGGCTTTCACATGACAGAACCAGTACTTACTATCTCTACAACACTATCAGGGTTGTAGATGATGATGATGATGATGATGATGATGATTGACACACATAATTTTTTATTTCTAACAAAGGTGAACATCCTGTTTATCTCCTCTGAGCTTTGTTCATGCTTTGCTTATGATAAAAATAAACATCATTCCACACCCCCAGCTTTCGATTGATTCCCGAAACATATTTTTATCTAAAAAATTTAATATGGTTTTATTGATTTCAGAGAGGAAGGGAGAGGAAAAGAAAGTTAGAAATATCAATGATGAGAGTATCATTGCTCAGTTGCCTCTTGAATGTTGAATGGAGCAGAGATCACCCAAGAGGCAGAGACCCCTACCCGGGAAACAACTCCAAATAGCCAATTGCGGAGTCAAATAACAAATTTTATTACAGGTTCGAATCTGGGCTGCCGCCGCCAGGATGGAGCAGGCGACAAACAGCAGCCCGCAGTTACAAATCCAGCTTTTTATATACATTTCAAAAAAGGGGGGTGGAGGTCCACGGGGCTGGAGCTGACTGGTTTCTATATTGCTTAACCTTGCGGTTGTATGTATCGGCCAGATGGCCTAATCTCCCTTCTTGGTTCGTTATGTTCTTTTACCCAGACTGTTGATTTGGCCTTCAGGTCCAGGAGGGGGAGGGAGGAGTAACTTTCTACCCTCCAGGCAAGGTCAATTTTCCACTCCTCAGCAAGTAATCAAAGGCCGAAGTCAGATAGCAAAGCTAAAATTCAAACAGCAGTTTTTACCAAAGTATGGTTGCCACTATATTTCATTGAACACCCCCTATTGGAGGATGAGCCCACAACCTAGGCATGTGCCCTTGACTGAAATAGAATATTGGACCCTTCAGTTTGCAGGCTGATGCTCTATCCACGAAACCATACCGGCTAGGGCAATCCATATTTTTACATCTATATCCAAGTGATTGTAGTTTTTGAAATTTTATTTCTGCTCTTTAAAAATTTTCTAACTTGTTCATATGGCTTGTTTTCTCATGTATTTATGATTTTTGTTTATGATCTCCTGTTCAGCAAGACTCTACCTGTGGGAATACTAGATTACCCTGGTTGAAAATGGGATTTGCTACTAACAATGTCAACCTGAGTCATGTTTATGGTACCACCTTGGTTTGGAGATTTCTTAAATCATAGTGATATTGTACATTCAAACACCAGTACAACATGAGGATTTGTATGTGGTTATAAAATTTCAATTTTCTTAATCGTATTTTTTCTGGCATATAGACTATATCTACCCTTTCTTTTTTTTCCATTTTATTGTATGTCTGAATTAATTAATTAATTTATTTAGAAAATCTTTATTATTGAAAGTATTATGTATGTCCCTTCCCCCTCCCCCCATTGATTTTATCAACCCTTTCATTGAAGGTGTTGTCCTTCAAGACCCTTGGCTTTAAATAACAGCCTCAAATTTGACTTTTCCAATGTAGACTTGCTTCTCATTCCCACACATTGGAATCTGCTTATGCGATCAGAAAATATCCCTCAAGATAGCCTTAGCATCTGCCCTAGCTTATCTCTCTTTTTTTCTAGTGTCCATTTCTGTTTTTATTTCTCTCATTCCCTATTATAGGAGGATGACACATTATAGAACCTATGACATTCTTTCATCTGTTTATTTAAAGTGTTACACTCTTTTAACCAAGTATTGATAGATGCTTAGATAAAATGTTTAATTTTTTCTAGGATATCTAGTCTGCCATATTGCTGGAAAAACACTAAATATATTTCAAACCTATTTTTGGTGAAGCAGGTATAAGGAAAAGAATGACCATTTAGCAATTACCCGAGTTCTACAATGTGTATTTCCTAATTTACTCACCCTAAAAAATAAATGCCATTTACCCTGAAGGAAAGAATTGGCTCAAAGAAGTAAAGTAGTTTTTCTTTTATCACAGTGCTTGTGAGTAGCAGAGAAGAGGTTTTAACTGAGGCCTATATGACTCTTAAATCAGAGTTTATTACAACATACATGGATATGATCAACCTAAGAACAAATGTTAGAATGTATGGTAGATCCAACTTGGTGCTATTGCTTCACAAATACCATGCAAATAACATGGATGTGAATTTTTTTTTCTTAATATATTTTATTGATTTTAGAGAGGAAGGGAAAGGGAGAGAGAGATAGAAACATCAATGATGTGAGAGAATCATTGATTGGCTGCCTCCTGCACGCCCCCTACTGGGGATTGAGCCCACAACCCAGACATGTGCCCTTGGTTGGAATTGAACCTGAAACCTTTCAGTCCCCAGACCAATGCTCTATCCATCGAGCCAAACCAGCTAGGGCATGGATGTGAATTTTTAAATGTTGCTTCAATGCTCTCCTTGTCTCCTTATTTTGCCATCTGTTTGTTTCAGTGAATTACTAAATAGGAGAATAAGCCAAACTACAAATATTAAAGTTTCATTTAAATAATAAAAAATTAAAAGAATTTAAAAAATATAGAAACTTTTTTGCTTATATCATGTTCAGTATGTTTTAAAATCCATTTAATTAGGAGGATATAATAAATAAACACAAATTCTATCACAGTTGTATCAACATCAAACAGTGTCATGTTTAAGTTGTCACTTCTCATGTCTCTCAGACAGGTTATTTTCTTTAAACTTCTTTTGCATGCCTTCCAAATACATAGTCCTGGCCTATAGTAAGATCTTGGCAATCTCTTTTAGATTGTGTACATGTTAGTAATTTATAAGCTTTGGTCCAAAAGTGTCGCTGAATATAACTTTTCAAGTATACTTGAACTCCACTTGACTATATATACTTTGCTTTTCTTAATGAGATGGCTAAGTAACCATTCAGAGAAGAATTACTAACTGTGAAAACCTGAGCTTTATTAGGTTTTGATCAAATGCAACTCTGGTATCTATTCATTCAATGGTTAAAAAGTGGTCTGATTCCATACTTAGTTTGCTAATTTTAATTTCATTAACTGTTTATGAGTGAATCTTATTTTAGATGATTTGTTCTATTGTTCCTTTTTTACTTGCTATCATGCCATTCAAAAAAAGAAGGCTCAAAATCATGAACTATTAATTCAAATGTGAGGTGTTGACTACCTAGCATCCCAGGAAAAATAAAGATGCTTTTGGCTTGAGTTTAGTACTGTTAAAATATACAGCAATTTTGACAATCATTGCTAATCTTAATATTTGCACAGCTTGAAATTTTTTAGTGATGCTCATGTATCTAAGGCTTTGGAACTACTTTCTTATTTTTGTGTCCAAGAGCATTATCAGTAATATGTCAACACCACATATAAGTGTGAAAGTTATAATGGAGAAAATGGGAGTGATTTTCTTCATAATTGGTTAATATTTTTTTGACACTCCATGGGATCACTTCCTCATTGACTCTTTGAAATGGCTAGATATGAAAATAAGAGCCACCAATAAACTCTTTTAACATATTGATAAAATATTTATAAAAAATACACTGTATGTACACTTACTTAAAGGCAAATGCTGCCTGGCTGGTGTAGCTCAGTGGTTGCGCATTGACCTGTGAACCAGGAGGTCACGATTCAATGTCTGGGATGTGAGCTCAATACCCAGTGTATGGCATGCAGAAAGCAGCCAATCAGTGATTTTTTGTCATCATTGATGGTTTTTTATTTTTTTTCTCTCTCCATCTTCCATCCTCTCTGAAATCAATAAAATATATATTTTAAAAAAGGCAAGTGCTATAAAAATCTGTATATATTTTAATAGTATCATTAAGAAGAATGTTTGGCTGAAAATTTGCTAAAAAAAGTAATGCACAATTTGCTTTTAATGAAATTACATCTCAACAACAGTAATAACTTTCAAATTAGCTATACTACTACAACAGAGTGGCAAGAAGTCATTTTGTAATTTCATTTAGCTTACTCCTCTGAGGAAAAAAAAAGTTATATATAGTTCAGGAAAAATATATGCATGCTACAGTTAATTACCCATGGGTTGGTTTGTCTTAATTTTTCAATGTATCTGTACCAAGTAATGTTGTAATTTATCATAACCTTATTCTTATCAGAAGTTTGAATACAAATCACAATATGTCTTTCATTTAAACTCCAGATTAAATGAGTGTTTATATGACTGAATAAAACAGATCTTACAAACTAGATTGGTAACCAAATTTATGTAACTTAACTTAATCATCTGTTGCCTTTTTTTTTTTTTTTTTGCAACAAACTGAGCTCTGTAATAAATGGAAAAAAATCACATCAAGATATAGTGTACAACCCTGGCCTATGGCCTCAGTGGTTAGAGCATTGGCCTGCAGACCAAAGGGTCCCAGGTTCAATTCCTGACCAAGGGAACATACCTTGTTGTAGGTTCCCGAGCCCCAGATGTGCTCTCTTTCACATGATGTTTCTCTCTTCCTCTCTCCCCTTCTTCCATCCCTTCCATGCTCTTTAGAAATCATTGGGGAAAATATCCTTCAGTAAGAGTTAAAAAACAGTAAAATATATAGTTTCCCAAAGCTATGGCTAATATGAAGTATAATTGTTGTATAATTCTTTGAAAATATTCTTTTAAATTGCCTGTATCAAATACACTGAGTGGCCAGATTATGACCACTCCATCAGTTCTTTGTTGGGCCACCTTTTGCCTTCAATACTGTGGCAATTCTTCTTGGCATTGACTCCACGAGATATTGAAAGGTGATGCAAGGAATCTGACACCATGCCTGATGAATAGCACTGTCCAGTTCTGTGAGATTTGATGGTTGTGGGACCAGTTGCCTGATGGCCCTTTTAACTTCGTCCCACAAATGTTCAATGGGATTGAGATCTGGTGATTGTGGGGGCCACCTAAGCAAGGTAAAGTCTCCCTCAAGTTCTTGAAACCATTCCTGCACAATACAAGCACTGTGGCATGGCTCATTGTCTTATTGGAAGAAGCCATCTCCATTGGGATATGCCATCAACCATGATAGGATAAACTTGATCAGCAATGATACTTAGGTATGTTGTGTTATTCAGACATTGTTTCACACAAATTAAAAGGTCTAAATCATGCAAGAAAAACATGCCCCAAACCATAACACTGACCCTACCAGCTTGAAGGGTTGTATTCATGCATGTGGGGTGCATACTTTCATGCTGTTTCTGCCAAATGCTCACTCTGCCATCTGCATGATGCAACTGGAAATGTGATTCATCGGACCACGTGACATTTTTCTAATGCTTGACTGTGTTCCTGTGTAAATTGGAGACGTTTTATCTTGGTAACTGCAAACAGCAAAGGTGTTCGAACAGGTCTTTGGCTTCCATATCCCATAGGATGCTGTGTACAGCTAATTTGCCTACAAGTGTCAGGTGGTCATATTATAATAATCTGGCCACTCAGTGTATGTCATATGAATATTTTGCTAAAATAATTTTAGCAAATACCATTTATTTTTATAGAGAATCTTAAACATTTTAAGAAATTTGAATTTGGTCCTATATTAAATTTTTCTGCATTAAATTATTAATATTTTCAAGCATATAGAAAACTTGGAAATAATTATACAGGGAATATACATACACTTAGATTCTATACTTAGATTCTATACTTAGCATTTGCCATAGTTGTTATCACATTCATGGCCCCTCTAATCCATCCTATTTTTGAATATATTACATATTAAGTTGCAGAGAACAGAAAAATTGACCCTTAACATATTAAATTTTAATCCCTTGTACTCTTTTATAAAAACAAAAGTCCCCTTTGTGTGCACATGGGGTATGTAGCTGTATGCAATGGGCGGGGAAGTGTCAAGAAGTTTGTACTCTAGACTAGTGTTCAGCAACCCACGTGTTAAATCTGGTCCATTGCTTGTGTTACAAAACAAATTTCTAGTGGCATTTAGCCATGCCTTTTTATTTCCCTATTGTTTATGGCTGCTCATACACTGCAATGGCAGAGACCTGCAAAGCCTTAATATTTACTATTTGGCCCTTTTACAGAGAAAGTTTGTTGATGCATGTTTCTTGCCAAAATCTGTCTCCCAGTGCTTCTGTGACCTATAGCAAATATTTGTATCAAATTAGGATTTAGGTTTTCTCATGTGCAAAACAGAGTTGAAGTTACCAATCTGAGACTCTATCTCTCTCCCTCTTGTGTTTTTTTTAAACACATAATCTCTGTTTATTTCTCCCTCTTCTCTTCCCATTAATGAGTTTTGAACTTCCTTTGCCCTATTCCATATTTATGGGAAGAGTAGCTTCTTATCCTCTAATTAATAATTTATCATAGACTCTGGCATGCAAACTGAATTTCAAGTTTAATTAAAATATTCTCCCAAATTTCAGATCTGCATAAGTCTTTCAAGAACAAGGACTCTCTTCACAGCTGCATCTGTAATTTCTCTCAATTTAATGTTAAAATTCTGACCTGTGCACAATAAAATACCCTGTAATTGTCCCCAAATTAACTCATGTGCAATTATGAAGAAAAGTCAAAATTGTTAGATAAGAATACTCATAAATCATCTCTCCCAATTAGCATGCTCCCAGGAGAATGACTGTTCATGTTTAATATCAACTTTTGTAGAATAAATATGCTTCTCAATATAACATTTTCCTCCAATCTTTATTTTTATATTCCTGACTCTTAGTAAAAAAAAAAAAAGGAGTGATAAAAGCACTTCATTGAATTTCAATGAAGATAATTTATTCCTTAGATATTCATGGTATTAAGAGTTGAATCACAACCTCATACTCATTGTGACCCATTCTCTGTCATCATTCGTTTGTTATGAGAGCATTTCCACAGAAGCTATTACATTTAGATGTTGTTTTTATTTAACTGAAATATGATTGTAGAGAATGAACAAAGAGAAAGACAAATAAATTACATTGAAAGAGAATAAGCTACTACTTCTATGTCAAGCATTCATATTATTTGATGATGTAAGAATTCAGTATTTGACATAGCAATAGGATATCTGTCTATCTATGCATATATTAGTAGTTTCAGTACTATATATATATATATATATATATATATATATATATATATGCATGGCTATGGTGGCTGCACAACAATAGTACTTACTGCCCCCCCCCACCCCAACCCCTGCCCCGCAGGAAAAAAACATACACAAAAAAACATCTCTTTGGCTATAAAACAGCAAAAGGAGCTCCTGTTGTTCAAATAGTGTGGAGAAAATCCTTGTTATTTTTTTAAATCTTTATCTTTTTTCTCACCACTTTGTCCTGAAGACTTCAATCACATGGAATTACACAGCAGTGTGAAAGCCTAGAACTCCAAGAGTACTTCATTTTCCAGCCAGAGGCATCAACAAAAGGGGCTTAGATAGTTGGAATGTATGGGAGAAATACCAGAGAAAAGAGATCTGAAGGAAGGCACTTCTTAAAGCTGTATCTGAAGCAACATAAAATTCCAGGCTGACCTAAGCTGTTAATGAGCAGAACGGATCCAAAGAAGTATGTCAAAGACTTCAAGAAACTTACCATATAAACAACTGCCTAAGCACCTGACTGGCCTCTGAGTAGCAAATGTGGTAGTCACACCCAAACAGCATAAAATATTTAGAAAATGTAATGGACATTGGAACCCCCACACTCAGTGAAACAGAAGTTGCATTCTGAAACTAACTGGGTTGATTTCCTCTAAAATACAAAAACAACATTCTCCAAAGGATATTAACAGATCCCAGAGTCTCAAAGCACAATATTAAAAATATCTAAGATATAGCCCAAACTTACTCAGCATACAAAGAACTAGGAAATTATGATTAAACTTAAGGGATAGAACCATCAGTATATGCCAACAATGAGCTGAGACAGATGGTGGGATTATCAGACAAATACTGAAGGCTGTCTGTTATAACCATGTTCAATGAGGTCATGGTGAACACACTTAGAAGTGAAGAGATAAACAGTATCAACAGAAAAAGTAAAACAAAATGAATTAAATGGACATTTTAGAACTAAACAACATAATATCTGAAATTTTAAAAGAAATAATAATTGAATGGGTTGAATGGCAGAATGTAGGCAAAGACAACAGAGGAAATAATCTGAATTTAAAGAGCAATAAAAATCACACAACCTGAAGAATAGAAAAATACTGTTGGAGGTGGGGAACAGAACACAAGGACCTGTGGAACAATAAAATAATTATGAATGTACTTTCATTAACATTTCATGAAGAAAATATTTTGGGAAATTGATTACTGCCAATTAAAGCAATTGAACTAGACTTTTAACCTTTCAAATAATCTCTTTATAAAACTTTTACAAGATTGCTATATAATATTCTTTTAAAATATTCACAAATAACCATTAATTCTCTCATTTCATTAATTTATCAATTGGTTCAAGAATATTCATTTGGTCCATCCTATAGGATGCTAGAATTAATATAATCTTATATTAAATCACCTGCTAGCAGGGTTGTGTTACCAGGTATGGCAAAAGTGAAAAAGATTTTGCGGTTGTAATCAAGGTTCCTAATAAACAGCCTTAGACTTAAACAAATGTGAGATTAGACTGAACTTCACTTAATCAGAGGATCCCTTCAAGAGAGGATCCAAGTCTTTCCTGAAGAGAGGAATTCTGAGATTCAAAATGAGAGATATTCTTTTGCTGCTAGAATGTGCCTTTAGTTGTTGATGGTAGCCATTCTGACAGGTGTGAGAGGGTACCTCATTGTTGTTTTGATTTGCATCTCGCAGATGATTAGTGACTTTGAGAATGTTTTCATATGTATCTTGGCCTTTTGTATGTCCACTTTCGAAAAGTGTCTAAGTTATTTGACCATTATTTTATCGGATTGTTTATCTTCCCTTTGTTAAGATGTATTAATTCCCTATAAATTTTGGAGATTAGACACTTATCCTATCTAATAAAAGAGTAATATGCAAATTGACCATCACTTCAAAACACAAGTTGGCCGCCCCATGGGGTCAAAGATGGTTGCCTGGATGTGGATACAAGATGGCCACTATAAGATGGCTGATGGGGGAGGGCAGTTGGGGAGGGACAAGTCCTGCAGGGGAGGGAAGTTGGGGGGGCAGGCCTGCAGGGGAGGGCAGTTGGGAGCAACCAGGCCTACAGGGGAAGGCAGTTGGTGACATCCAGGCCAGCAGGGGAGGGCAGTTAGGGGCAACCAGGCTGGCAAGGGAGGGGTGACCAGGCCAGCATAGGAAGGTAGTTGGGGGTGACCAGGCCTTTAGGAAAGGGCAGTTGGGGGTGACCAGGCCAGCAGGGGAGGGCAATTGGGGCAATCGGGCTGGCAGGGGAGCAATTAGGCATCTATCAGGCTGGCAGAGGAATAATTAGGGGGTGATCAGGCTGGCAGGAAAAAGCGAGGACTGCTGGATCCCAAGCAGTTGGATCCAGGACTGCTGGATCCCAAGCAGTTGGGATCCAGCAGTCCTGGATTGTGAGTGGGATATCCAACTGCCCATTTAGGCCTGATACCACCAGAATTGGGCCTAAATGGGCAGTTGAACATTCCTCTAGGGGTCCCAGATTGGAGAGGGTGCAGCCTGGGCTGAGGGACACCCCCCCCATGCAAGCATTTTGTGCACTGTGACTCTAGTTGGATATAACATTGGCAAATATGTTCTCCCATGCAGTGGGCTTTGTGGTTATTTTGTTGATGTGCAGAAGTTATTTATTTATTTATTTTTTAATTTAATAAGTCTTTATTTTTTTAATTTAATAAGCTTTTATTATTCAGATTATTACAATTGTTTCTCTTTCCCCCCTCATAGCTCCCCTTCACCCAGTTTCCATCCCACCACCTGCCCTTACCTCCCCGGCACTGTCCTCATCCATAGGTGTACGATTTTTGTCCAGTCTCTTCCTGTACCCCCAACACCCTTTTCCCCCTGAGAATTATCAATCCACTCCCATTATATGGCCCTGTTTCTATTACATTCACCAGTCTGTTCTGTTCTTCAGGTTTTTTATTCATTTGATTTTTAGGTTCACTTGATATCTATTTTTTGTTCATAATTTTTATCTTTACTTTTTTCTTCTTATTCCTCTTCTTAAAGAATATCTTTCAGCATTTCATATAATACTGGTTTGGTGGTGATAAACTCCTTTAGCTTTTTCTTGTCTGTAAAGCTCTTTATCTGACCTTCAATTCTGAATGGTAACTTTGCTGGGTAGAGTAAGCTTGGTTGTAGGTTCTCGCTATTCATCACTTTGAATATTTCTTGCCACTCCTGTCTGGCCTGCATAGTTTCTGTTGAGAAATCAGCTGAGAATCGTATGGGTGCTCCATTGTAGGTAATTAACTGTTTTTCTCTTGCTGCTTTTAATATTTTCTCTCTGTCTTTTGCCCTTGGCATTTTAATTATGGTGTGTTTGGTGTGGTCCTCTTTGAATTCCTTTTGTTTGGGGTTCTGTGTGCTTCTTGAATTTGTAAGTCTATTTATTTCACCAGTTAGGAGAAGTTTTTAGTCATTAATTTTTTATTTCTTCAATTAGATTTTCAGTATCTTGCTCTCTCTTTTCTTCTGGCACCCCTGTAATTCTGATATTGGTATGTTTAAAGTTGTCCCAGAGGTTTCTTACACTATCTTCAACTTTTTCAAAAAAAAATTTTTTTTCTTTCCTTGTTGAGGTTTTTTTTTTTTTTTTTTTTTTTTTTTGCTTCTTTGCATTTCAAATTTTTTTTACTTGATTTTTGCATTCCTCTAGTCTGCTATTGGTCTCTGTATAATGGTGTGTTTTTTTTTTTTTTTTTAAATTTTATTTCAGTAAGTGTATGTTGGTTCTTTTTCATATCCTCAAGGGTCTCATTAAATTTATTGGTCTTTTCTAGAAAATTCTTGTGAAACCTTATTACCATGGTTTTGAACTCTATATCCAGCCATTTGTTTTCCTCCATTTCTTTCGTTTGTGATCTGTTTCTTTGTCTCTGCCTTTTTGCTGCTTCCCTGAATTGATAGGTTGGCTTTATGTGCTAGGTGTCCTATATGGACCAGTGGGTCGGCCTCCCAGTTACTTGAGGTGGACAATCTTGGTGCACCGCTTTATGGACTGTGCATACAGCCTTGTTGTAGTTAAGTCTTGATTATTGTTGGTGTCACTGGGAAGAATTGAACTCCAGACCGATGTGCTATGAGAACCTGCTGTGTTTATAATGAAAGAACTGCTGCACTGGAGACATGCTTATGAGGCAGAACTTGCTTCAGTGGGGCTTTGGTGCTCACTGAATCTGCCTTTTGAATGTGTCATTTATGGATGTGATTAGGTGAAATCTGGTGTCTTCTCACATTGACCACTAGATACACTAGCTTCTGAATCTCCAATGGGGTACAAGTCAGCTACTGTCTGAGGCCACCTAACAGGAGCTACAGCAAGAACTACAGTTTTCTCTTCTTTGCTTGGGGTTTGGAGGTTTTGGAGCTGTCTGACTGGAGCTGCAGTTAGTTTGGTTAAGCTGTAATAGGGTAGGCCATTTATATGCAAATGCTGCTGTGAAGAGTTTGGGTGGGTTTATAGATTGTGCAGGGTGGGGTCTCAGGGAGTCACTAGGCTATGGGGTGTCAAACAGTGATGGCTGCCAGTCAACCGTCTCTGCGTCTCCAGGTTTCCAAGTCCCCAAACCCCGTGCCCCATCGTGTAAACAATGATTGCTGGGTGCACCTCTGCAAGAAAGCTGACCTCACTTTTCAACACAATGGCAGACATTCCAGCATCTCACCATAGGAGTTTGGGCCCCAAGTGTCTCCCTAGAAACTGGAGTTCAGAGTAATCAGGAGCTTGTCTCTTTTTTGGTTGAAAGAAGCAGTGCACCCAGACCCCTGCTGCCAGCCTGATTCTCGCACCTCTGTACCTCAGCTTTTCAGCACTTGTGCACGTCTCAATGCTCTTTTCTCTTTCATTCTAGTTGTAGAACTTACACTCAGCCAGTTTTTCCATGGTTCTGGGTGATAGACGTTTTGTCTTTTAGTTGTAGTTTTGAAATTGTTGTGCGAGGCAGCAATTTAGGTGTTTACCTATGCCACCATCTTGCTTTCTCCTCAGAAGCTTTTTATTTCGATGTCATCCCATTTATTTACTTTTTCCTTAGTTTACATTGTTCTAGGAGATGTATTGGTAGAAATATTGCTACAAGATATCTCTGATATTTTGCTGCCCATGGATTTTTCTAATATTTCTATGGTTTCTCATCTTATGTTTAAGTCTTTTATCCATTCTGAATTTTTGTTTGTGTATGGTTTAAGTTGGTGGTCTCGTTTCATTTTTTTTTTTACATGTATCTACCCAATTTTTCCAACACCATTTATTGAAGTGACTGTCTTGACTCCATTGTATGCTCTTGCCTTCTTTGTCAAATATTAACCTGGCTTGGGTCTATTTCCGGTTCTTTGTTGTGTTCAATTTGGTCTAAATGCCTATTCTTGTGCCAGTACTAGGCAGTTCTCACTGTGGAAAACAATATGAAATTTCATCAAAAAATTAAAAATGCAACTCCCACTTGACGCAGTAATCCCACTTCTAGGACTATATCCCAAGAAATCAGAAACACCAATCATAAAGGATATAAGCACCCCTATGTTCATAGCAGCACAATTTACAATAGCTAAGAGTTGGAAACAGCCTAAGTAACCATCAGCAGATGAGTGGATTAGAAAGCAGTTGTACATCTACACAATGGAATACTGCACTGACGTAAAAAAGGAAGAACTCTTACCATTTGCAACAGCATGGCTGGACCTGAAGAGCATTATGCTAAGTGAAATAAGCCACTCATAGAAAGATAGATAACACATGATCTCTCTTATTTGTGGAATATAATGAGCAACATAAACTGATGAACAAAAATATTATAGATCCAGAGACATAGAAGCATCAAATATACCATAAAACCTCAGAGGGAAGTCAGGGGAGGGAAAGGGGTAAGAGATCAACCAAAGGACTTCTTTGAATGCATATAAGCATAACCAATGAACACAGACAGTAGGGGGGCGAGGGCAAGTGCTGGGGATGGGGTGGAAGTGGGCAAAAAGAGGTCAATGGGGGGAAAAGGAGACATATGTAAGACTTTCAACAATAATGGATTTAAATTAAAATAAGTAAGTAAGCCCTAGATGGTTTGGCTCAATGGATAGAGCATCAGCCTGTGGACTGAAGGGTCCCAGGTTTGATTCCTGCAAAGGGTACATGCCTGGGTTGCAGGCTCAATCCCCAGTAGGGGTCATGCAGGAGGCAGCAAATCAGTGGTTCTCTCTTACCATTGATGTTTCTATCTCTCTCCCTCTCCCTTCCTCTCTAAAATCAATCAAATACATTAAAAATACAATAAGTAAATAAATAAATAAAAAACAAGAACCTAATGTGTGTGTGTGCATGTGTGTGCGCACGCGCGCGCGCGCACACACACACACACACACACACACACACACACACATAAAATACCCTAACTATTTGCTGATATTCTTCCCCACTCCCATGCCAAACAGCTTACAAATTTAGGAAAGAAAAAGTTAATAATGAAACTGAAACTTAGCTTCTACTTTAGGATCGAGAAGAGATGTACATGAACTCATTGGGAGATTGTAGTTATTGATCCTTCTGACACATTTAAATCAAATGTTGAAAAGTTTCTACCTTTATGCTATGCATATCATCTTTGCTTCTACTAATTCTCAGCCAAAATAATAAGCTAAGAAAGGCTATTCATAAATTTAATAAATTTGCAACTTGGTGCATAGCAGCTGAAAATAGTTAATCCATAGAATTTCATGCCAGTGTTTACCGGATCTCAAAACTGCCTAGATGTTTTTCCATCTTGATTCTTCTTATGCCTATTAAAATGTATCAGAAGTGGCCTTATAATTGCTGTCACTTTTGATTAACCCTCAGAAAGTTTTAAATACAGATATTGTATGCAATTCCTATCTTTTAAATAAGGAATTAGAAAATGAAATTATTGATCTGAACACAAGCACACAGTGTACCACTATTATGTTCTGACTTTTAAAAAACTGGCCTGTGTTAGTAACTTCAAATCCCCTATTCCCTATAATTGTTTTACTAATCATTGAACTTTATTCTTTAGACATCTATTAACATTTTAAAAATTAACAAATAAAAGGAAAACCTAAATTGCCAAGCAATAAACAAACCCAGTCATATATTCTAGAGGAACTGGCCTATCATCTTTTTATCTTGTTTAGTTTTATTTATTAATCCACTTTGAAAGTCTCTGACAGGAACTAAGAGTATAGTATAGAGCTGGCAGTTTAGTCCGTTGGCACATTTTGTTTATTGTCAGTAGTAGCAATGTTATTGTTGTTAAAAAATTTACTCATTTATGATTCCCAGAGCACTCTGTCCCCCATTTGTCCTCTCTTCATATTCCATCTCCTTATTGCCCACATTAGATTTGGTGTTTTGCAAGAAAATTCATTTGTTTTCTGAAAAATAGAGAAACACATTTAACTCCAGAAAAAGGCTAAATGTATTTCAGGAATATTTTTCTTTATTTTTGATCAATGCTATATAAAATCTCTACTGAAATCTGACTTTATGGTTTTCCAGTAAGGCTTTTATCTCCCAGGTGGTGATATACTTTTTTTTTTTTTTTTCCTAACAAGATAGGCTGTATGGTCTTGATGTTAATCACTGTTCTAGAAAGGAAATGTAGTAATACATTCTAAGTGTGATATGCAGAAAAATGTTATTTTGTTATCATCATTAAAGAATCCATTGCAAGAAACTGTTTCTCTTTCCAAATTATACTCCTCATAAAAATCTTATTCAGGCAATTCATAATGTCCTTTGTGTTCACTTCCCTACCCCATTAAACTGTATTTTGTTTCATGTGTAGGAAATATCTTTGGCCTCCATATTGCAGACTGTATATTTCCAATAGAGTTATCTCTGACACAGAACATACTTTCTAAAATGCCAGTCATTTCAATCTTTAGCCTAAAAATTCAGAAGATAACAGGGTATAGATGCAAAAAGAACACTGAGTAGTAAATCAGGTGTCCTACATTTTATTAGCTGTGTGATTTTCAGAAGATTCTTAACAGCTCTGGTTTCACTTCCTCATCTATAATACAGAGTGCCTGCCACAAATTGAAGTTTAAATGAAAAAAAATCCACGTGCTTTGTAAACTATAAGTCATTTTACAAGTATAACCAATTATTATCACATCATATCAAAATTTTTCTTCTGCTTTTTCAAAGCCTTCTAAAACTTGACCTCACACTATTGATCCAGCATTACTTACCATTCCTCCCCCTTCAGACTCAGTCTCTGTTGTCAGCAGACAAGGTTTTTCCTTTTCCTTTCCAAAATCACCATTTATCTTCATTCTTGAACTTTTGCTCATGCCTTTTCTTTTTCTCCTGACTTTTTCCTCTCATTTCCCTTCTGCCTATCAAAACCAACTCATTTCAGTAATGAAACCACTTTTGAATAATCTCATTTTGAAGCTTTGATGCAAATCATTTTTATCTTCTTTTACATTCCATTTGCTGTGCACTCAGTAATCATGCATGGCAACATTTATCAATACATTGTTCAAAACACTATATGTAACTTCACCTTTGGAACCGGATTTCAGAATCTGATTATGACATATTTACATATAAATATCCACACAACACACACACACACACACACACACACAAATTAAAGTGATTGCTGTAGTCCTAACTTATTTTTGAAGTTGCCAAGTGCCTACTTTACTTAAATCTGCCTGTAAAATATTATGAAAACAAACAAATAATTTAAATTCTAAAGCATTAACTTGGAATAGGTAAACAATTCCAAAGGCATTGCTTTTATTGTTCTTATCCCACAACAAGTGATTTTCAACCCTTTTCTTCTCATGACACACATACATTAATTACTAAACATTTGTGGCCTACCAAAAATATTATTTTTTTGCCTGACAAAAAATATGTATAATTTTGATTCATTCATACCAGGTGGCTATTATTGTGTTGGCTGTCATCATATTTTTATTTGACAATCTAAGGGAAAAGAGGTCAGTGCCTCTGTCTAAATAGGTATTGCATGTTTTAAAATTTCTTGTGGCACACCAGTTGAATATCAGTGTCCTATATATATTTTTAGTTTGAGGGTAAAAGAAAAATAACTTTAGTTACAAAGCAGAATGTGATAACCAAAAATGAGAGAGGTACAAATTGCCATTGATAGGTGGTAAAGAAATGGAACAGGCTTCCTGGAGGAAATAAAATATGAATTAAACATTGAAGAATAAAATTTGATAACAAGGGACACATCTGAGACAGAAGAAAATGTACACAGAACCAATAAAATTATGTGTGATTATTTCAAAACATGAATATTTCTAGTTGGGTATGTGTATGGGAGAGACAGTTTAGTTCAATTGCAATGATTTTATACAAAAGCTCAACTAACAGACTATAATGTACATATTTGAATTTTTTGTTCTGTTGGCCTTGGGGAACTATTATATTAAAGATGCCTGGATAGAGAGCATTTGAAGCAACTTGTGCATTGGGGAAATTTATTATGGCTATGGTATGAGGCTATTATCAATATAAGAAAGAGACATTGAGTTAAAAGAGATATGTCATCTTATAGGTCATTGGAGATCATAGATAATGAGGCATCAACTAGAGGAGTGGGGTGGTGAATGAGTACCAGGTTTTCCCAGCTTGTGATTGTAGTCATGCTGTGCTACAATCACAATATGAAATGAGCCCACAGCTTTGCCTCAATGGTCCAGGCAATTCTCTGAGAATGACCCCTTTCAAACTAGTGCCAGGCACTCCCACACTTACATGTACAAGGGATTCAAATAGCAACTTTTGTTTAGATTCTCTGATGTAGACCCTCCGCCACCCACCTCCTGGTCAGGCCTGTTCCATTCCTATCTGTTCTCTGAATAGTCTCTTTTGACTGACAACTCGATATTTCATCTGGCTCTTGATCGGATTTCTTCTTCTGATAGAATCCTCCAGTTTTCATTGTTCCTTCATATTACACTATAGTCGATTCTAGGCACACCTATGTTCCTTTAGAGAGATGATGCATGAAGAAGAGGGAAGCATCTTAACTTTTCATCATATATGGGGATGAGATGATCATTTGAGACATAGTTAAGAATTATTTATGTACCAAAAGTGCTTATTAAGCCAAAGAGCATCAATCATGCTTGTATTTAGCCTCTGTAGCCTGAAGTATTTGGTTTGCTTCAGCAGATGTTTGATAGACAGAAACTGTCTAGAGAAAAGGTTGAACAGTGGGTATTTAATTTTCAATATGAGCATGTGAGAAAAAGATGAAGAAGCTTTAACATCCTTGTCTGAAACAGAAACAAGGTGGAAATTGAGAAAAAGATTGAAACAAGGTGAAATTCTAGCCTTAATCCAAAGAACTCAAAGGTGTGCCCTCAGGGGACACTTTCAGTATTTGACATAATTTTCATTTAAAAGACCTTTTTTTGTAGTGGATTTTTATGAGTCCAGAGAGAAAAGAATCTGAAAATAAATTGAAGACAAAGAATCAGTTATAAATCATGTAAAGACCCATAGCAAAGTAGAAAATCTCCTGGAGATAAAGTGTTGGTGTAGAAAAGCACAGCACTATGCTGAACCCAGAAATAATCATTCTTAGAGGCAAAGAGTTCTGAGGATCGCACAATTATGGCTGTTTTGTTGTTCTGTATAACCTCTGTGCATTCATTTAGTCAGAAATTATTCTTGATGATCATTATGTGCCCAGCATAACACAAGGTGCATGGTGTTGGTGTGCAGAACCGAATGAATCAAAGTCCTGGCCCATGAACTTGTAGTCTGCCCTGCAAGTAAAATATTATTATCTCTGTTAATGTAAATGTATGACCTCTGTGCCCACACTTTGGTGATGTAAACCAGTGCAATGACCAATTCGAAAAGAAGCTTTGCAGTTCTCTTTATTTATTCAAATCATGACCTTCAGAATCCTAATTTGGGAAAATCTTTTTCTTTCTGTGCTATATTGAATCTTTTAACTTGGTGAGACCTTGTGAACTTCTCTCTTGAGTGACATCCCTGACTCTCAAGGCACAAGCCTAGAGAGCAATAAATTCTGCTTGTTGTTATAATCATTGATGGTCTTTGCATTTTGATCTGACACGAATGAATCTTTTTATGCATATACCAAGGAGAAATTATTATACAGACATGAGGTGACCAATCAATTTTCAGTCATTTGGCATTGAGAAAAGTGTGGCATATTAGGGTATGTTAATTGGTTATGATGTATATCTTTTAATAGTGATTTTATTACATGTGTACATTGAATTTTCAAGGTATTTATAGAAAAGATGAATAAACAGTCACACACTATTGCTACATATTCAACATACTTTTAAAAAACTTTTTTGTGTTTTTTTTTCTTTTTTCCCCCCTGTAACTGCAATGGTCATTATTGAATCCCAGAACAGTTCATTGAGATGACTGATGTGGGGAGATTTAGCCAACTTCAATGAAAATAACATCTGGCAGTAAGGGACTGAAGTAAATCAATATCATAATTTCAAGAAAGGTAGAAATTTCTTTTGGATTTGGAGGATGAATCTGGATTCCTCTGCACTGGCAGGCATTTGAAATACAAGTTACTCTAGTTAATATTTATTCTCAAATGCAATCCTCAAGTTCTATCCATCATCAGAACCATCTATATATTTAAAAGCATAAGCGACCGTCCAACAGTTCGCCCATTCACCTGGTAGTTATGACATGTAATGACCACAGGGGCAGACACTCCAACCGGTAGAGGAGGAAGCCTGATTCCTTTCGGAATCGGCCATGGGTTAGGTTGCTGCTGGGCACTGTCGGCCCCGAATCTGGTTCATCTGCACCCGGAACCCAGAAAGGAGGAAGTAGGATTCCTCGCAGAATCCTTAGTAGGGAGCCAGATTCCTCCAGGGTTAGGTTGCTGCTGGGGCACTGTTGGCCTCAAATCTGTTTCACTTGCACCTCAGATCCAGAGATTGATTTCAGCCCGATCCTCATAGGCCAGGCTGAGGGACCCCACCTGTGCATTGATTTGTGCACCGGGCCTCTAGTGTAGTAAATAACTCAATTCATATTTGTTTTAGAATATTTTGGATTTATATTTTCACTAGTTTAAAAATCTGAATTTATCTGTCTGAAGTGGTCCCCAATGTAGCCAGATATATAAAAAAAATTCACTCCTCAGGACTTAAGGACTTATATCACATGGCATCAAAGGTGTCAAGAAATATAAGGGGCAAGGTGATAGCTATTCCTCCTATTCCTCCATCATCTGTGGATTATTTTAATATTGGAAAATATTTAAAATTGAATCAGGACCTTAAATAGTTCCTTTGGAAGTTTTACTGTTTTAAATATTATTAGCAACATTGTTCAGAATGGCTATCTTTATATATATATGGTTTTAGTTCCTATGGTTAATCTATGGAGCAACATAATATCAACAAAGCCTTGAAGATTCTTCAAGCAAGACTAGTCTTGCTATTTTAAAAAATATATATTTTATTGATTTTTTACAGAGAGGAAGGGAGAAGGATAGAGAGTTAGAAACGTGGATGAGAGAGAAACATCGACCAGCTGCCTCTTGCACACCCTCTACTGGGGATGTTCCCACAACCAACGTACATGCCAGGACCGGAATTGAACCTGGGACCTTTCAGTCCACCGACCGACGCTCTACCACTGAGCCAAATCGGTTTCGGCTAGTCTGCTATTTTTTATTTAACTCTTAAAAATACAAAAATGTTAAGAAAGGATTCAGAGAGAGAAAACTATTGTACTCTCCACTATTTCTTAATCCAGCACTTATATCACAGGCTCATAAAGACAAAAGACATCTATTCAATCCAGAGACTAGAGCAGTTATATGTGGAATAGGGGAATAACCAGAGAAAAGGTCTAACAATATTCACAAGTTTCTTCCTTATCTCTAGAGGACAAGAAACATGTTTCATATTGAAAAATGAGTTTGAAAAAACATTAAAGGCTTTTACTTGGAATTTCTTATTTGAGGATCACAATTTTCTCCTTAGTATGCAAACTTCCTGTAGAATGAAATATGAGTTTTATGGGAATCTCAAAGTTTCACAGGAAGTTCACAATATTCCTTAAAAATACATAGGCTGATTTGGAATTTCATTGTAGATTTTGTGACCATTGGTCAATTCACTTATGTGTTTGTGTTTTTACTTAGTGAACAAGTGTTAAGTATTGCTACAAGATAAGCTATGTACTCAACTTTGAGATATAAAAGAAAATGAACCTTAATCATAACTTTCCTGCATGTTCTCCCAGCTAGGTAGGGCAGATAGGTGTATGCTGGTAGTTTCTAGATCACATGGAAAGTGCTATGATTGAGACCTTGGTCTGGAAACAGAGGTGGAGACCTGGCTGGGGAGTGAGAAAAGAGCTTCAAGGAAAAGGTTACATTGAAACAATTATTAATGGATTTGGAGTGTTCCTCGTGTAGAATGGGAGTGTAAACTCTCAGACAGGCATGTCCACGTCCCAGTAAGCAATAACTGAAGCTCAGGATAAATGGGTTGAGGAATGATATAAAATATGGGAACAAATGTAGGTAGGAACAGGGGAGCAAAAGGTAATTCAAAATTTTTTTTAAGCTCAAGGACTACAGGAAGTAAAGGGGTTAAAAGATAAGTTCAAATTTGGATGCAATATTTTGGTATATGTAGGACATTTATATTGAAACTAGAGGCCAAATGCATGGATTTATGCACTCGTGGGATTCCTTGGCGTGGCCTGCAGGGATCGGGCCAAAACCAGCAGTCCGACATCCCCAGTGGGGTACCAAATTGTGAGAGAGTGCAGGACAGGCTGAGGGACACCACCAGTGCATGATCAGAGTTGGGGAGGGATTGTAGGAGGGCTCCAGGGCATGTCCAGCCCACCTTGCCCAGTCCCAATTGGCCAGACCCCAGCAATAAGCTAACCTCCCTGATGATCAGTGTGCATCATAGTGACTGGTTGAATGGTCAAATGGTCAGACACTTATTGTATTAGGCTTTTATTATATAGAATGACCAGTTTTAGTAGGTGTATATACTCATATGGAATTGAGAACATGAGTTTGATTCTGATATAAATTTTGTGACTTACCACTGAATAGTTATGAGTCAAAAGCAAAGCTAAACATGATAATAAAAGCCTAATATGATAAGTGTCCAGTCATCCAGTCAGCTGTTCAACCAATCAAGTGTAATATGCTAATCATATGCTAAGGCTGCTCAACCACTTGCTATGACATGCACTTACCACCAGGAGGCAGACAATCTACCTGGTAGGTTAGCTTGCTGCTGGGATCTGGCCAATCAGGACTGAGCGAGATGGGCTGGACAAGCCCTGGAGTCCTCCTGTGGGTCCTCCCAGGCTGGCCAACCTCCTGTGTCTCTTCTCAGCCCCAATCATGTACCAGTGGGGTCCCTAGGCCTGGCCTGGGCCCTCCTGCAATCTGGGACCCCTTGGGGGATGTCAAAGAGCCAGTTTTGGCCCAACAGCGGAGCAACCAGTCACTATGATGTGCACTGACCACCAGGAGGCAGACACTCAATGAAGAAGCTGCCCCCTGGTGGTCAGTGCACTCCCACGGGGGGGGGGGAGCGGTGCTAATCCAGAAGCCGGGCTCACAGCTGGTGAGTACAGCTGTGGTGGTGAGAGCCTCTCCTGCCTCCATGGCAGTTGGACATCCCCTGAGGTCTCCTGGATGTGAGAGGGCGCAGGCGAGGGTGAGGGTCTCCCCACTCTGAGTGCACAAAGTTTGGCTTATAAAAAGCAGTTGTTATTAAACTCTAGTATGCATTAGAATTATTTGAGTTGATTGCTAAAAATTCAGTTATAAGATTTACTCTCCTCCCTTCTGATTTAGTATATTTGGGGTAGATACAACAATCTATTTTAAAAAGTGCTCCAGGTGATTAAAAGGTTCACACGTTAATAGAAAATATTGAATAAGAAAAGAAGGGCATAGATGCAACTCTGAAAAACAGAAACATTTAAAGAGCAGTGAACAGAAAGAAGACATGGTGATGTAAACTGAGAAGAAACTGGATAGAATGAGGAATATCTGCATCTTACTCCAGAGGTGTGGGTATACCAGTCCTGTCCCCACTGAGCCAACCATGTAAGGGATAGGTGCTGAACAGACTGGAGAACATGGAGAATTAACCCTTGGGAAGCAAAGAGTTAAAGGGGGATTGTAAGGATTTGGTCAACAGCTTATTGAAAATTAATTGCAGTAAGAAAATAATGGTACTTATATAAGATCTTTGTTCTAACTGAAGACAATATTGTAAGGTTTGTGGCAACTTCATTTAGTCTTTTAAAAAACTAACTTCATTTTCTCTTTCTTTTGGATTACACTTTTGCTGGGTATAGAAATCTCAGTTCAAAATCGTTTTTCCTCTCCACACTTGAAAAGTTTTGGCTTATTTTCTGTGTTTTCTTGTTCATAATTAGAAATGCAGTTTGTCAAATTGCTATTAACAATTAGATTAAAAAAAAGACCTTTGCTCTATTCTGAATTTAATTTTTAAAAAATTTGTCTCTGATTTTCTGAAATTTTCTCTATTATATTGCTGGCTATAAATCTATTATGTTATTATTTTATTGTTATTCTGTTTGATACTCAAAGTATACTATTAACTTGAATACTTACATATCTCTTTAATGTCAGACAATTTTCAACAAATATCTTATCAGATATTCTTTCCCTGCCATTGCCAGTATCCTGGAAAAGATGAGTGAAGTTTAAGTGTAAAGGATCATCAATAGAACTTGTAGGGGTTTTAATTGGTCCTGCATGTATTTCTTTTTATCTTTTTGCTGGGTGGTAGGTGAAGTATTCAGTGTTATAAATCAATAATGATCTCTTTATTAGTTTTTAGAGTTCAGCCTTTTCATTTTATTTTTATTGTATTTTTGTTACCTATATCGATATTTTAATTTGATTCTGTTTCATATCAACCTTGTTTTATTTATTTAACTTCTTGTTTAATACTTTCTTGTTCTTTCTATGCATGTTATATCCTCATGCCTTTGAGTATCCCAACCTTGATTATATTGAAACATTCATCTAACTATTCTATGATATTTATATCTTCAAAAAATAACTTCTTTTTTGATACTCCTGATGTGTATTTTCTAGACTCTTCCTTAGTATTACATTTCTTCATGCATTTAGAACCATGGATCACAGACTTATCTAAGGGGAACAGACTTTTGCTTCACATTTTTTCTCTTTCTTTCCCCCTCTATGCTTTTTCCTACCAGAAAAGTTATGAGTCTACTTCCACAAATGTCCTGGGGCCATTGGTTGAGAAGCAGTTCTCATAATTAAGGTTCAGGCCTTCTCCATAGTAGGGATATGAAGGATATACAGAACTGGTAGTGAGCCTCAGGCAGCCCTATTCTGAGGGTATGTCCTATCCTTAGGCTTACATTGCCTGGCAGCTCCATATTAGTTGTAGCCCCAGGCAGTAGTTGTCAGAATGGTTTTGCTCTACTTTTATGACTCACATCCTCTGGATTTAAGAAGCAAGGTCAACTCTGTTTTCCCATTTCACATGGAGGCCTTCTAGTCCTTCTTTTCTCAAAGGTGGTGGTGAACTTTTATATCCCCCACTGCCTGCTTTGAAATATTGATCTTCAACCCTATTTATAAATCCAGCTTTCTGTTTTATCTTTGTTCTATGAAGATGTTTATCTTATCGACGTTTCTTTGATTATTTATTTTTATAATTCATCCATGATTGACAAGTTTGTATAGCAGAGGGGATACATCAAAAGAGGAATATAGTGGAGGAAGAAAAATATCACAGCAGAGTAGGTAGATGTTACACTCACCTCCTCCCAGCCCCAAACTGGAATTACAACTAAATTATAGAACAATCAACCTGAATAACCAATTTAAGACTAAATGAATAGAAATCTTACAATAAAGGATTTATAGAAGAAGCCACATCAAGATTGGTAGAAAGGGTGAATATGCAAAATTGGTTGGCCTTGTACCCACTTGCAGCAGCTGAGAATCTAGAAGGATATCTCAGTTGCAAAGGTACCCCTAAAGAATATGGGTTCTTAATCCCAAGCCAGGCTTCCCAGCTCAAAACAACACAGTAGAAAATTGGTGTCCACATAACATCTGGCTGTAAAAATTAGAGTGATTTTGTCCACTGGGGAGAGACAGAGTCTGCTAAAAACCCAGGAGCCCTTTTAAAGGGCCAATGCACAGAATATCCTTCATAGCCTCTCACCCTGGGATCCGCAGGAGAGCAGCTTGGAGGGGACAAGAGTCTTGTGAAAACAGATTGAGCTGTGTGGCAACATGAAGAGAACTGATGGGACAGCCACCAGGGTATCTGTATTGAGTCCTTCCTCTACACCACCCACAGGTGTGGATATTTCCTGAGGTGATCACTCCCCCAAAATCTGAATTGGCCTAGAACTGCACAATCCCCACCCATGCAACCCCACAGTCATGCCACGCAAGCTCACACTTTGGGGAGAAATCTGCTTGAGCCTGTCCTGTACTGAAGAAAAATCAGAGACAGAGCTGTGTGGCTCTGGAGCAGAGATCATTTCCCCTCCCTGCCCACCGTGGACCTGGGAGTGCCAACCTGGACATCCATGCCCCAAGGCCAAAGTAACCCAACTGAGTTGCAGTTCCACAGCCATTGTAGCCCTGCTGTGTGCTGCTGGAAGGTCCCACTGCTGCAGGCATAGTTGTCCTACTGAGCGCTGCCTAAAGTACTCTGTGGCCCCCACCATAATAGCCTGCAGAGCAGCAGCTTGAAGCACCTTGCCCCCCCCCATTATAGTAGCTCCCCCAAGCATGGCCCAAAGCATCATGCTCCTGCTTCCGCACCCTAGCAAGTAGCCCTACCAAGAGGCAGCCAGAAACACCCCAACACCCTGCTGCCAAGGTAGAATCACAGAGCAGTACCCAAAAGCGCCCAGGTCCCCCTGCCCCACCATAGTAACTTCACTGAGCATTAGCATGAAGAGCCTAACCCCACCCCTACTGCTATATAGCCTTGCCAACCACTGCCAGAGCCCCTGCCACCATAGTAGCCTCTTCCTTACTCCTTGCCCCAATCATCTTTTAAAGCCAGAGTAGATGTACCAAGTGCTGTCCAAAATGCCCCCATCCCTGCTGCCATAATAGTCCACTCAGTCCAAAGAGCTCCACCTACCCTGTTTCCCCCAAAATAAGACAGTGTCTTATATTAATTTTTTTTCTCCCAAAGTTGCACTAGGTCTTATTTTCAGGGGATGTCTTATCTTTCCATACGCTAAGTCTTATTTTCGGAGGATGTCTTATTTTCGGGGAAACACGGTATCTATCATTGTAATAGCCCCACCTAGTAGCAGCCTGAAGTACCTAACCTCCTGCCACCTGAAGCAACTAGAACACCCCCTATCGTGCACTCTTACTCAATAGTCAAAACTAGCCTTCCTAAGTGCCACAGGAAGTACACCCCTTAGCCATAGCAGCCCCACTAAGAACATCATGAAGCACCCTGCTTGCTAGCAGCCATAATAACCCCATGAAGCCCTAGCCAGAAGCACAACATGCCTCAACCATAGAAGCCCTGAGAGTTCTGCCAGAAGTTCCCAGCCACCCTGCTGCTTTAGCAGCCCACTGAGCAGCAGCCTGAAGCACTCAGTCCCCCACCCATGGCCATAATAGCTCTGCGGAGTGCCACCCAAAGGGCCTCACAGCCATAGAAGGTTCACCGAAGGGCCACCTGAAGCATCCAGTTCTCCCCAGCCACAGTAGCCTGTCCAAGTGCTGCTGAAAGTACCCAGCTCCCCTCCACTGCATTAGCTTCACAGAGGGACATCACAAAGTGCCCTTCCATTCTGCTGTCATAGTTGCCCTATTAAGTGCCGCTGGAAGGCCCCAGCAGCATTGCTGATGTTGTGCAAAGTGCACACCCCGCCCTGAGCATCCATAGTAGCCCCACCAAGTGGATCTCCAAAGTGCTCCATCCTCTGCCATGGGCAGACCAAAGCACTATGTGTCCCCTCAGCCATGGTAACCCCAATTAGCAGTAGCCCATTCTGAAGTACCTCACGCCCCTGCCAGCAGCTGTAGTAGCCCCACTGAGCAGGAGCCTGAAGCACCACGCCTCTTGCCACAATATTAGGCCCCCCAGCGGCAGTCCGAAGTGTTCCACCATCAGACTCAAGAAGTGCCACATGCCTGGTCACCACTGCAGCCCCACCAAGAGGCAACCTGAAGTGCCTTGCTTCCCCGCAGCCATAGTAGTGCAACTGACTGACAACCCAAAATGGCTAGGTCCCTGCCATCATAGTAGCCCTACCAAGCACCTCCCGAAACACACAACCCCCCCCCGCCACCTCACAGCCATAGTAGCCCCACCAGGTGGCAGCTGCCCTAGGGCCTCCCCCCCCCAAATATATAGTGGCACTGATTGTTTCCCTCTATGTATCCAATTCAGTGACATGTCTCTTAGTGTCTTTTAATATTTTCTAATCAGATTGATTCTTTTTTTGGTTGTTGCTTTTTTACTGTTGACTTTGAGATTTTTAATATATTGTAAATAGTAGTCATCTAGGCAGATATATGGTTTGATTACAATTATTTTCTTTCAGTCTGTAGTTTGTGTTCTCATCCACTTAATGCAATGTTTTGCAAAGCAAATGTTTCTAAATTTGATGAAGTCTCAGTTATCAGTATTTCTTAAAATGAAAATTTTTTAAAGGATTGTGCTGACCATTTTAAGTAGTCACTCTTTGCCTAGCTTTAGATCCCAAATATTTTCTCCCCTGTTTTTTTTTTCTAAAAGTTTTATAGTTTTAACTTTCATATTTAAATATGTGATCCATTTTGAGTTAATTTTTATATATGGTATGAAGTTTAGGCTGAAATTCATTTTATGTATTTGCCTGTGGATGTACAATTGTTCTAGCACCATTTGTTGAAAAGGTAATTTTTTCTCCATTTAATTGCTTTTGCCTTTTTGTCAAGAAACAATTGAACAACCAGCATCTCCCATATTCTTTGTACAATAGCTCCAAGCAATTCTATTTAAACCATAGCTACAAACTTCGCAAAAATATGTTAGCTTAGTGTTCTTTAAAAATAATGATTTCATCTTTCCTGATTATAAACTTACTCACCAAAGCAAAATAGCCAAATGCTTTGATTTAAATGAAGCATAGAATCAAGCGTAATATCTATAATTCTGTAAAAGAAAAGTCTTAGTTTTGCCTCAATATTTATTTTCCTCTTCAATAGTAATTGCATTTCTTCTGCTGTGACTTCTTATATGGAAATAAGTGTCTGAAGAGTAGCTTATTGCTGAGACAGATAAGTTAGTTGCTAATGAAATGTTAACTCCTTTTTGTGTAACACTGAATAAATCCACTGACCCATACAAGATTCATTTTAAAAGAGTGCTATGAATTTTCTATGTCTACTACTTTTACGGACATGAAACATCTTCTATATTCTACTGTGTTTCAACCATTGCAATGTTGAGAATAGCACTTGGCTTATAATACTTTGTTTTAATTTGGAGAGGTGACACATTCAATGATACCTCAAGGCTGCAATGTAAGGAACCGACGCTTCTCCAAGGAAAAATGATATTCAAGAAATTCCTCTGGTATAAAAATGAAGCCTAGGAAACAAGGATTTGCTCCATTTCAAATATCAGAAAGTCAGTGCTGAAAAAACATTCTGAGGTTTCCAATGAGAAACAAAACCTGTGACTTCAGCTTTAACCCTGGAGAATCAGTCTCCTGTGTGATGTTGTATCTGGAAAAAAATTTTCTCAGAGAACAGGACAGAACTTTAGCAAAACCAAAATGCTACCCCTGAACAGATGTCTTGGTGGGTAGAATCTCCTCAGGGTCAAGAGCACCTTTCTATTTCATGTGCCTTTGTAGGATAGTCCATTTAAGGTAGAAAATAGTTTCTTCAAAGGCATGGTTTGGAAATAGGGGCTGTACCTTTCCTGCATCTAATTCTTTGAAGCAATGATAAGCTATATGTGGAAAATAAAATCTATTTGAAAAATATTTTGAATTAAGACATATATTAGACATTTATTTTTCTAAATCTGAATATTTTATTAAGCAAAGTTTTAAATCTAAATCTAATATATTTTGAGGAAAAATGAATATTTTATTAAGCAAAGTTTATCCATTAATGAGTAAATCCAAGAGTTACTTAAATTATTGCTTTCAAGGAGTTGTGTAAGTTATGATGGCAACAAAAGAAATATATGGACTGTTAATTATTTAAGTTGTTAACTTAAAATGTGTTTAAGAATTGAAAATTAGCCTGACTGGTGTGAAACAGTGGTTGAGCATCGCCTATGACCCAGGATATGGAGGTTTGATTCCTGGTCAGGGCCCATGTCCGTGTTGTGGATTTGATCCCCAGTGAAGGGCGTGCAGGAGGCAGCTGATGAATTATTCTCTCTCATTGTTGAAGTTTCTCCCTCTCCTCCCTTCCTCTCTGAAGTCAATAAAAATATTTTAAAAAAGAATTGAAAATTAGGAGTTATTTAACTATTAAACAAAACATGTGAGTCATGAAATGTTGCCACTTTCACATGGCATTTTATAATAAAACTGGAGGCCCGTTGCATGATATTCATGCAATAAGCCCCTGGCTTCACTCCCAGCAGCCTGGAAGCCAGCAAGTCCCCGCTCCCCACCCCAGCCACCAGGAGCCATCAAGTCCTTGGTTCTATCTGGGGCACCATTTCAGTAGCTCCCTCCACTGCCCTCCTTCCCTTCATTGAAGGTTTCACACAGCTCTGTGTGTGCATATGCAAATTAACCCCCATCTTTGTTGGGTTAATTTGCACACTCACTCTGATTGGCCATGGGCATAGTGGAGTGATGGTTAATTTGCATGTTTCACTTTTATTAGGTAAGATGAGATGATCCAAAATTAAGGTTTAAGCATATCTTGTTCCTGGGCATGGCACTGAAAATATATTGCCCATGTAGAACCTCCAGAAATTTGATTTGATGACTGAGAAAAGCTTTCATTCTCTGGAAGCAAGTTGGTATACTTTGAAATCAGCCTGTCCAGAAGTGTCAATTTTTCAGGCTATTTTGACAATTTTAGATATAGTCTTTTTATGTCTTTTACAAGCTACATTTTTAACAAATAAACCGATCTTAAGTGTAAAGCTTGATGAATTCTTACACCCATGAAATTGGCACTTGGCATTGAGATACAGAACATAGCCAGCACTCCAGGAAGCTTTTTTGTGCCATCTCCTACTTAATACTATCCCAAATATCTGGCTAGTGTTTTTGTTTTTTGTTTTTTTACTTGGTGTAAAAGAAATTATACAGTTTTTCCTCTTTTGTGTTTGGCCTTGTCTTGCTCAGTATTATGTATGTAAGTTTCACCCATGTGTTCGCATATCTCAGTAATTTATTCTGTTTATTGCTGAATTACATCCCATTGTATGAATATATTCCATTGTCTGAATGTATCATATGAATTTATCCAATTACCTGTCAATGGGCATTTGTGTCCCCAGGTTTGGGCTGGGAAAATAATTTAAAAAATAATTTTTTGTTGATTTCAGAGAGAAAGGGAGAGGGAGAGAGAGATAGAAACATTAATGATGAAAGAGAATCATTGATCCGCTGCCTCCTGCATGCTCCACACTGGGGATCAAGCCTACAATCAGGGAATATGCCATGATTGGGAATTGAACCCTGACCTCCCAGTTCATAGGTTGATGCTCAAACACTGAGTCACACCAGCTGGGCAGAAGATCATTTTTGTGCATGCATTTTGGTTGATGTTTGTACACATTTCTGTTGTGTATATAGCCAGGAGTGTAATCACTGGATCCTAGAATATTTGTTCTTTAGCTTTGCCACTTTCCATTAAATAGTTGTCCAAAGTGCTTTTATCAATTTTCCTTCAACCAGCAATGTGCAAGAGTTCCAGTTAGTCTACATCCTACATCAGCACTTGGCATTGCCTGTTTTTTTTAATTTTAACTATGCTGGTTGTAGTCTAGTCACTGAAGTTTGCCTTTGCATTTTCTGATGACTAATAATGGTGAGCACCTTTTCATATGTTAACAATCTGAATTGGATGCAAATCTTTTAATATAAAAAGTATAAAGTAGATATTTTTAGTTTTCTTCACAGACCTTAGACAAAAACAACTGTCAATTTGTAAAAATTCCCTTAGACCAGTCATTATTACCTCAAATTAATAAACTTGAAGAAAATGAAATAGAATTATTTTTTTTTAAGCCACAGATCAATGGTAAGAAGGTACTATAACTGCCAGACTTATCTGATCCTTTGCTCTTTTGCTTTTTATTCTGTATTAATCATGGAAAGACCAGAGTATAATGCCTGTCACAAACAATTAGTGAGGCACATTATCAGACTAAGTAAGTTACATTTCAAAGGGTGATAATTGTTGCCTGGCCTGTGTGGCTCTTTGGTTGAACATTGAACTGTGAATGGAAGGTCACAGTTCAATTCCTGGTCAGGGCAAATGCTCAGGTTGCAGGCTCCAGCCCTAGTGGAAGGTGTGAAGGAGGCAGCTAATAAATGATTTTCTCTCATCATTGATCTTTCTCTCTCTCACTCTCCCTCTTTGAAATCAATAAAAAATATGTTGGTTATAACGCTGAAAATCATAAAAATGCAGCCACTTCTATCCCATTACGAATTCTGAATCTCCCTGGACCACCAACCACTTGACATTTGTGATAAGACTGTGTCAGAATTATTGGTTACATGTATAGAAAAGTACAGTCAAAATATTTGTGTCTCCCCCAAATTCATAGGTTAAAAACCTCCATCCCCAAAGTGATGGTATTTTGAAGTGGGGCCTGTGAGAGGTAATTAAATCCTGAATGAGAGGAGAGCCTTTATGAATGGGATTAGTGTCCTTACAAAAGATATTTAAGAGGGACCCATTGTCTTTCTACCATTTGAGAACACAGCAATAAGATGGCTGTCTATGACTCAAGAAGTGGGCTCTCATCAGACACTGAATCTATTGGAATCTTCATCTTGGACTTTCCTGGCTCCAGAACTATGAATAAGTGTTGTTTAAGCCATCCAGTGTAAGGTATTCTGCTATAGAAGCTCATATCGACTACTAGAGTGTTTCTGCCTGTTAACCTAAACATAAAAGGCCAAAGCATTCGTTTGAGAAATAAAAGGATAGCTATTCTGGAAGCACTGATTCAGGCAGAAACCCAAATAGTGCTCAAATAGGTGGTGACAGGAAGAGATATTAATGAGAAAGAGATGGCAACAATTGTGCCTTCTGGGATGAGAGTTCCCACCCCATTTTAAAGTGGCTCTGTTTATATTATGATTTTATTTTCTAAATATATTTTTTATTTTTTAATTACAGTTGACATACACTATTATATTATTTTCAAGTGTACAACCAAGTATTTAAACGTAGTAAAACTTACTAAGTGATCTACCCAATAAATCTAGTATCCATCTGACACCCTACATAATTATTATAATATTATTAACTATATTCTCTATGTTGTACTTTACATCCCCATAACTATTCTGTAACTATTAATTATGCTTCTTAATCCCTTCACCATTTCCACTCCTCCCTGCCACCCTCCTCCCATTTGGCAACTGTCAAAACGTTCTTTATATCTCTGAGTATGTTTCTGTTCTTCTTGTTCATTTACTTTGGTTTTTAGATTCCACATATAAGTGAAATCATATGACATTTTCTTCCTCTGTGTGACTTATTTCACTCAACACAATAACCCTCTAAGTACATCCATGTTGTTTTTCAATGGCAAGTTTTTATTATTTTGTTGCAGAGTTATATTCCATTGTATATATGAACCACTTCTTTATCCATTTACCTATTGATGGGCACTAAGGTTTCTTCCATATTTTGGCTATTGTATATAATGCTGCAATGAACATATGAATGTATGTCTTTCCAATTAAGTGTTCTGAGTTTTTTAAGATCAATACCCAGAAGTGGAATTGCTGGGTCCTTTTTGTGTCTTGTTATATAGCCTTTGTTTTAAAGTCTATTATTTTGTCTGGTATAAATATTGCTAGTCTAGCTTTTTGTTTGTTTACATTTTTTCTTGCTGCTTTTATGATTTTCTCTTTGTCTTTAAACTTTGGCATTTTAATTACTATGTGTCTTGGTGTGTGCTTCTTTGGGTTCATCTTTTTTGGGGCTCTCTACACTTCCTGGACATGCACATCTATTTACTTCATCAGGTTAGGGCAGTTTTCTCTCTTTCTTTTTCAAATAGGTTTTGAATTATTTGCTCTTTTTCTCTTCTCTTTCTGGCACCCCTGTAATGTGAATGTTGTTATGCTTGAACTTATCACAGAGGCTCCTTGCATATCCTTATTGGGGGATTTTTTCTTTTTGCTGTTCTGATTGGGTGTTTTCTGCTTCCTTATACTCCAAAATGCTGATTTGATTCTCTGTTTTATCTACTCCATAGTTGATACTCTGTAATGTATTATTCATCTCAGATAATGTATTCTTTATTTCTGACTGGTTCTTTTTATATTTTCTATATTCATTTTTTAAAAATATATTTTTATTGAATTCAGAGAGTAAGGGGGAAAGAGATAGAAACTTCAATGATGAGAGAATCATCAAGCAGCTGCCTTCAGCACACCCCACACTGGGGATTGAACTCGCAACCCAGGCATGTGCCCTAACTGGGAATCAAACTGTGAACTTCTGTTTCATAGGTTGATGCTCAACCACTGAGCCATAAACATGTTTATGTTTCCTATCTCTTTGTTTAAGGTTTCATTAAGTTATTCTACTCTTTCCGCATGTTCATTGAGCATCATTATAACCAGTGTTCTGAATTCTGCATCTAATAGATTACTTATCTCTATTTTATTCAGTTCTTTTTCTGGATTTTTCTTCTGTTCTTTCACTTGGGGCATGTTTCTCTGCTTCCTCATTATGGCTACATCCTGTGTTTGTTCCTGTGTATTTGGTATTATATAGTAGGTGTCCTATAGGGTTCTGTAGCACAGTTTCCTTAATCACTAAAGCTGGGCACTCCAGGAGCACCCCCTTGTAAGTACATATACCCTTATGTGTAGATGAGCCTTTATTGATGTTGACACTCAAAGGCCAATTGTTTGTGAGGACTGGCTGTGACTACCTTGGAGAATCAGCTATGCAGTGGCTAACCCCACAAAGTAGGACTTACTGCAGCTGGGCTCTGGTGCCACTGAGTCTGCCCCTTGAGTGTGTTACTTATGGAGGTGGTCGGGTGATGCTTTGCTTTGGTATGAAATAGCTCTATACTATTTCCACTCTTCCTCCTTACCCCCCCTCCCATCTAGTAACTGTCAAAATGTTCTCTCTATCTATGAGTCTGTCCACTAGATATGAATCTGTCTACTAGGTGTGCTGGCTCTGGGACTTCCCAGGAAGTACAAGCAAAGGTCATCTACCAGTGCCTTGGTTGGGATCACAGGTATGAACTACACAGAATCATGCAGATGGATACTACTTTTGTTAGGCTTGGAGTTGCTTGGGAGAGGCCAAGATGCAAACCAAGTTTGCCTGCCACTAGTGCAGGGCCTGGGGCCACTTAGCAAAAGGATGGGGCATGGCCAGGTCAGATGCTGCTTGTTTAAGAGACTTTAGGAAAATCCAAAGTATGAGCCAAAGCTGTTTGTATGGAAAAGCCACTGGAAAGGTCTTGAGTAGGGGAGGGTCTCAGTGAATCACCAGGCTGGGGAGAACAGTGTTAGCCAGGTTGATGGAAACACAGATATGGTACCTGCCTGCTGGCTCCATGGGGGCGGGGGGTAAGCTCAGAAAAGGAACAATGGACTCTATTTGCATTTCTGGCATACCAAAGCTTGTCAGGAATTTGTGTGAGTCTGCCACATTCCTCTATTCCACAAAGAGATGTTTCAAAATTACCAGTGTCATGACTTTGGTCACTCTGAGTTATCCTTTGGGAGGGCAGAGGTAAAAATTATTTCTATGATGTACCACCATCAATTGCCAGGACTTTTCTGGACCTGAGCATTTGAAAATACTAGTTAAGTAATGTTGAATATAATTCATGTTGGACTTAGAAGGCCACTTTCAAAAGCAGAAGAGGGAACCAGGAGCTCCTTTTCTTCTCAGATATGATTGAGATCCAAGAAAGCAGGCCAGAGCTTCCTTTGTGTCTTCCTGTGTAAGCACTCAGACACTGATTACACATCTTGAATTAGAAGTCAACAGGGTGGCTCTTGGAATTGAAGTTTCCACATTTCAATTATTATTAAAGAGCAATTTAATGGGAAATGGAAAGTGGCATGCTGCTGGGCTCTCGGGGTTCAGAGAATGCAATATTTAGGCTCGAGAAAAAGGATCAATCCTCAATAACAGTCCATAGGAAGGCAATTCCATCATGTGGTGGTCTGGTGTTTGCAGGTTTTAATTGTAGGGGGCTTGAGGAACAACATGGAAGTACGTTATCTTAGTTTTCTTATTGCCTCCATATAGCTGAGATAGGGTAGTCCAAAAGTCTCCAATCCAGAACTGCTAACTTTACAGACAAAAATAAAAAGCCTGTTCCCCCTATGTAAAGGCCCAGTAAATGGGTAACCTAACAATAGAAACATTTTTGTCAATAGCAATTCCACTTAAGCCAAAAACAAGTAAAACAGTGGAAAAGCTGTACTCCTCTTGGCCAGTTCCAGTGGGGACAAGAACAAGCTAATCCTTCTCTGTCACTCCCCCTTGTGACCACAGAAGCAGATGATAGTCCTCTGATTCCCCTGCCTAGTGGTATTGGCAGAGCCAAGGAGGGAGCTCGTCATCTGTTCTCTGCCCAGCAATACAGGCAGTGTACTCAGTCTCCTGTAGGAATAGTTTTGGCAAAAGTGAATGAAAATCTGATATTTCATTCCCCATCAGCCAGAAGCAGGTTATATTACCCTTCTCCTTCCCACGTAAGATAGTGTCAGTGGCATCCCTCAGTTTATTTTATTTTATTTTATAAAATAAACAGCAAGACTTAATGAGGTGGTAAGGGGTAGAGCCAGTAACCACTAAGCTTCAGTGGAGCACGCTGGGGAGCAGAATCTCAACACCAACTTACCAACAATGAAGTAGAATGAGATGATGAGTACTGGAGCTGGTTGACCCTCTATTTCCCTTTCCTCCTATATTGTGGACAGGAATTGAGGTTCTACCCCAACCATCCCTATAGCTACAAAATATTCTATGTCAGCCTCCCACTTCCCTTCTTCTTAGTTTCAGAGAAGTCCAAGAAGGAGCTGAGTTTACACAATCACTCAAAATCAAGACACTGAATGCCAGTGTCACACATTTGTAGAAAAGATGTCAGCAGAGGGAAGGGCTAATTGAACTTCCACCTCAACTGTCTGCATTGAGGATATGTAAGACTCTGCTCCACTTCGGTAAGGGTGATGTCAATGAGAAACAGAACATAACACCTACCAGTACCTCATGCTACATCTCAACAGGTGTAAATCTAAAAATCACACCTTATACAAAAAGTAGTTCAAAGTGGTCATGGGTTTAAATGTAAAGATTAAAACTATAAAACCCTTATTAGAAAAGAAAACATAGTAGAAAATCTTTGGGATCAGGTTTAGGTAAATGGTTGATGGTTGCTGAAACCCAAAGCACAATCCATAAAAGGAAAAAATGATAAATTGAATGTCACTAAAATTATGATCTGCAAAAGACACTGTGAAGAAGATAAAAAAAAGATCTTACAACTAAGAGAAAATATTTTTAAAGGACATATGTGACAGAGTGTTGGTATCTAGAATATATGACAAATTTTTAAAATTCAACAGAAACAATTAAGAAAAATTCAAATCAGAAATTGGGATAAAATTGAAACAGATATTTAACCAAAGAGAATATCAAAGAAATGGTAAAGAAACACAGGAAAGATGTTTGACATTATTAGCCATTAGGGAAATGCAAATTAAAACTACATTGAGATAGTGCTATGAGAGTCTCTAAAATAAAAAATAAAAAGATAGTTGTAACACAAATGCTGGTAAGGATGAGGAGCAACTAGGATACTCAAATTTTGCTCGTGGAAATGTAAAATTGTACAGCCACTCTAAGTAACAGTGCGGCAACCTTTTATAAAACTACATATGAAACTGCCATTTACCCTGCAGTTGTAATCTTGTTTATTCATCCAAAGAAATGAAAACTTAGGCTTACAAAAAAATATGAGTTTACAGCAGCTTTATTTGAAATCATTTAATATGGAAACAACCCAGATGTCCTTCAATTACTGAGTGACTAAACTGTGGTCCTTTCATCCCACTGAACACTTCTCTCCAATAAAAATGAATCATCTATTGATAGAGGCAAAACCCTGGATGACTCGCCAGAGAATTATGTGGAGTGAAAGTACCAATCTCAAAAGGTTACATACTGTGTGATTCTATTTATATAACACTCTTGAAATGGCAAAATTATAGAGATGGGTAACAGATTTATGGTTGCCAGGGTAAGGGGGATTGGGAGTAATGAAACGGTTCTGTATCTTTACTGTGATGGTGCATATACAAACCTACAAATGTGATATAATTGCATAGAAACACACACACAAATGAGGGCAAGTAACACTGGGGAAGTCTTGGGGAGGAGGAGGGAATATAAGGTAGTATTTCAAAGGAATAAAATTTTATTATTATGGTCCTAACTGTTCAAAGGATGAATCTGTACCAGCATAATTAGCATCAACTGGAAGCTTATGAGATATGTAGACTCTTTGGCCCTACCCCAAACCTACTGAATCATGATCTGCTAAATCCCTGGGTAAATCACACACACATTAAAGTTTGAGAAGCACTGGTTTCATACTTTGTAACAAGATTAAACAAAATATTTATTGTTGAAAGTATTACATGGGTCCTCCTTTTCTTCCATTGATCTCTTCTAGCCCACTCTCACCCCCTTCACCATCCTATTGTCTGTGTTCATGGGTTATGCATATATGCATACAAGTATTTTTTTGTTTGTTAATCTCTTCCCACCCTTCCCCGCCTTCCCTGAGATTTAAAGTCTGTTCCATACTTCTATGTCTCTGGATCTATTTTGTTCATCAGTTTATTTTGTTCTTTAGACTCCACATATGACAGAGATTATGCAGTACTTATCTTTATCTGACTGGCTTATTTAGCTTGGCATAATACTCTCCAGGTCCATCCAAATGTTAAGAGTTCTTTCTCCATTGTGTAAATGTACCACAGCTTTTTTATCCACTCATCTACTAATGGACTCTTGGGGTATTTCCAAATATTAGCTATTATAAATTGTATCAGAAATAATATATGCATCCCTGTGTTCATAGAAGCACAATTCACAATAGTTGGGATTTGTGACAGGACTTTAAAGTATAGGTCCAAATCCATGGGTGCTTTGTGAGTATAGGCATCATGTCTCTTCTGCATTACTATGCCTCTGCCTAACATAATACCTGGCACATTGTAGATTCTCATTAAGTTGGTTTTGAATGAATGAATGGATGAATCTATCCTTTCTTCAGTTTCCATGTGTCTTCTTACATTTTCCCAGGTTTAGAGAAAGATCTCTGTTTTTAGTGACAGGAAAAACTGTCCCTGAGAGAGTCTTGCATTCATATTTGTTAAGCCTTTTTAGTTCAACATTTCTAATAGTGACTACATAGATACTATGCAAGGTATGAGAGACAGATTTAATATATATTCTTTAAAAAGATCTCCATCCAATAAATAAGGCAAATATAGCAATAAATATTAATATTTGCTGTAGTAGAGTTTATCATCATGTTTAGTAAGAATTTCCAGATATCGCTTCACTCCAGTACTCTACTGCATACTTGCAAAAGAAGGCACCTGGGTGTGGAAGAAGGCATACTAGACCAATAAAAATAGGGGTGCTACTAACTAGTTATTAGGCATTTGGCAAGTTATTTTACTTTATGACCTCCATTATCGTCATCTTAAAAACAAGGATAAAATAATCATGAGGCTATTAAAATTATGTATTTGGAACTACTGCATCAACTGAAAAGCAAAAAAAAAAATCTCTAAAATGTAAATGATTTTTGTTATTATATAAGAATATTCTGGAATTAAATTCATAATACTCAGAGGTAAAAATGGCTTTGCTATTTCTATGAAACTGATTAAATATGATAGAATTATTTTTCAGTCTTTTTTATTCTATTATTTCTTCATAGGTAAATTGGCCATGTATGTTACTTTAAGGTTTATAATTTGTAAGTATTTTGGAAATATACATTTGCTGTAATAGAGATAGTGGTCTTTATCTTCTCTAGTAAGAATGTCCCGCTACTTCTTTTCTGAAGTACTCTATTTGTATTCCCAAAAGAAAACACCAGGATTTGTGATATACAACTAATATCTCAAATAGTTACTTTGTAAAAGGGACCTTTGAAATATTTGGGATGCAAATGGATCTGGGCATGAACAACCTTTAATAGTCTAATGTATTATAGACCATGTCCAGTTTCAGTGACTTTATTCCCATACTTGCCTGTTTCTGGTTGAGTTGATAATGACTTACATTGTTTAAGGTATTTCAACTCAACTTCTAAGGCTTCTGGGGATATTTCGGACAAAGGTCAAGATTCTTGCATGTAAATCATTTTCAGCTAGGTGTGAGCTTTCAATTCATAGTGAACTTGACTAGACACATAAATTACAGAAAAAGACAGAAATAGGAGCTGTAAAATATTGACTCACAAAGTATTTGCAAATACTTAATTTAATATTATCTGGGATCTACTTGTCTCTGATAGCCTCAAAATCAGGAAAAACTATTCAAACAGTGTTCTGTTGAGTCCTTCCTAAATTTGGTGATAATGACTATAGTTCTCTGGATCAAAGTTGTAATTATATCCATAAAAACAAACATGTATTGATTTTGAAGTAAGAAAAATGTCACTGCTTACCTTAAGTATGGCAGTGTAGGCCAGGAATAAAAATACACTGAGTGGTCAGATTATTATGATCTCTGAAAGTAAAATAATATGACCACTCAGAGTATATATATATTAGAGGCCTGGTACATGAATTTGTGCATGGGTGAGGTCCAGCCAGCCTGGTCATGAGTGGTTGGCTGACCTGCCTGCTATAGAGGGCCGCCTCGGAAGACACGTGGGCATTTCTTTTAATTGTTGCCAGCTGACACAGAGACGATTGGTAGAGCCGTGTCTAGGGTCTAGGGTACACATTTCCCCAAGATGGCGGAAAGTGTAATCAGGTTGGTCTTCATATTAGCTCAGGTGTCGGTAGGGGAGGGACTAGATATGTAAATCCAGGCATGCCAGGGCATACTTAAGAATGCAGATAAATTGGTGATAACTTCCTAGTATTGGGGGTATAAAATAAATGCGCTGGGAGGGGTCGTCATCGTCATTGTCTTCCTGGCTCTCCAGCAGACAGAATGGCAGCCCACCCAGCTCCCAGCTTTAAATATATCTCTGTGTCTTCTCTTTTTATTTCTATTTCTCAATCCCTGGCCGCCTCCACTTAGAACCAGTTCGTTCATCTCTCTTTCTGTGCGGGACTCGGAAAAGGGAGATCCCTGCCTCATCAGGCCCCCGGAGCCTGCTGGTTGAACTCCTGGTTGAGGCGACAATTTGCATATTGCATATTTTATAGGATATACACTTAATGGCCAGATTATTATGCATTCAGAGATCATAATAATCTGGCCACTCAGTGTACAGACACCACTGGAATAAATGGAAATTTCCCCCACACAGACACACCTTGTTTTATTGTGCTTTTCTTATTTATTATGCTTCACAGATATTGCTTTTTTAAAAAAAATCAAAGTTGCTGAGACCGGTTTGGCTCAATGGATAGAGCGTTGGCTTGGGGACTGAAGGGACCCGGGTTCGATTCCAGTCAAGGGCATGTACCTTGGTTGCGGGCATATCCCCAGTAGGGGGTGTGCAAGAGGCAGCTGATCGATGCCTCTCTCTCATCGACCTTTCTCTCTATCTCTCTCCCTTCCCCTCTGTACAAAATCAATAAAATATATATTTTTTTAAAAAATCAAAGGTTTGTGACAACCCTGCTTCAAGCAAGTCTATGGGTACCATTTTTGTCCAACAACATTTGCTCACTTTGTGTCTCTGTATCGTATTTTGGTAATTCTCATGACATTTCACACTTTTTATTTTTTATTATATTTATTATGGAGATCTGTGGTCAGAGATCTTTAATGTTTCTATTGTGATTGCTTTGGGGTTCCACAAATCGTGCAATATAAGAGGATGAACTTAATCAATAAACACTATGTGTTCTGACTGCTCCACCAACTAGCCACTCCCTCATTTCACTCCCTTTTCTTGGGCCTCTCTATTCCGTAGGACACAACAATATTAAAGTTAGGCTAATTATTACAATGGCCAAATTATTAGCCAAGTTGTGAATGCAATAGAAAATATATTGAAGGAAATTAAAAGTGCCACTCTAATGAACATACAATGATAAGAAATGAAACAGCATTCTTGATGATATGGAGAAAGTGTTAGTAGTCTGGATAGATCTCAAACCAGCCACAAAATTCTCTTAAGCCAAAGCCTAATCTGAAACAAGACACTAAATCTCTTCAATTCTATGAAGGCTGAGAGAGATGAGGAAGCTTCAGAATAAAGGTTTGAATCTAGCAGAGACTGTTTTATAAGGTTTAGGGCAAAAAATCCATCTCTATGACAAAAGTGCAAGGTGAAACAGCAAGTGCTGATATAGAAGCTGCAGCAATTTATCCAGAAGATCTAGCTAAGGTAATTAATGAACGTGGATTCACTAAACAACATACTTTTCCATTTTTATGAAACTGTTTTATAATGGAAAAATTATAAATTTTTCTAGAACTTTTTAATGCCATCTAGGACTTTCATAGCTAGAGAGGAAAGTCAATGACTGGATTCAATGTTTCAAATTCAAAGGATAGATTGGCTCTCTTGTTAGGAGCTAATGTAGCTGATGATATTAAAGCCAATGCTCACTTAGCATTACAAAAATCCTAGGGCACTTTCAAATTATGCTAAATCAACTTTGTCTGTGCTTGTAAATGGAACAAGAAAACTTAGATAACAGCATACATTTTTACAACATGGTTTACTGAAAATTTTAAGCCCATCATGCAGACCTACTGCTCATAAAATAATTTTCTTCCAATATATTACCACTCAAAATATTACGCCTTGGCCTGCTTGGCATAGCTCAGTGGTTGAGCGTTGACCTATGAACCAGGAGGTCATGGTTTGATTCCCAGTCAGGGCACATGCCCCAGTTTCAGGCTTGATCCCCATTGTGGGGAATGCAGGAGACAACCAGTCAATGATTCTCTCATCATTGATGTTTCTATTTTTCTCTCCTTCTACCTTCCTCTCTGAAATCAATAAAACATATATTTAAAAAATATATTAGACCTTGTCACTCAAGAGCTCTGATGGATATGTACAGTAAGACTAACATTATTTTCATGTCTACAAACATAATATTCATTCTGTATCTAGGAGTAATATAGACTTTCAAGTCTTATTTGAGAAATAAAATTTTAATGCAGCAGCTTCCATAGATAGTGATTCTTTGATGGATTTGGACAGAGAAGATGGAACACTTTCTAGAAAGGATTGAGCATTCTACTAGTAGATGCCATTAAGAACATTTCAGAAGAGGTCAAAATATCAATATTAACAGGAGTTTGAAATGAGTTAATTCCAACATTCATGGATGACTCTGAGAAGTTCAAAACTTTAGTGGAGGAAGTAACTGCATATGTGATGGATCTAGCAAGAGAATTAGAATTAGAAGTAGATCCTGAAAATGTGATTGAATTGCTATAATTTCTTGGTGAAACTTGAATGGATAAGGAGTTGCTTCTTATGGATGAATAAAGAAAGTGGTTTCTTAAGATGGAATCTACTCCTGGTGAAGATATTGTGAAGATTATTGAAATGACAACAAAGAATTTCAAATATTTTATAAACTTAGTTGATAAAGTAGGAGCAAGGTTTTAAAGGATTTTCTACAATTTTAAAAGAAGTTCTAATGTGGGTAAAATGCTATCAAACAGCATTGCATTATGCAGAGATATTATGAGACTGATGCGCTACCTACTGCGCTAACGAGGCACCTATTATGCAGAGATATTGTTTGTGAAAGAAAAAGTCCAGCCTGCCCAGCATGGCTCCATGGTTGAGAGTCGACCTATGAACTAGGAGGTCACAGTTCAATTCCAGTCAGGGCACATGCTTGGGTTTTGGACTTGATCCCCAGTGGAAGTGTGTAAGAGGCAGTCAACCAATGATTCTCTCTCATCATTGATGTTTCTATCTCTCTCCCTCTCCTTTCCTCTCTTAAGTCAATAAAATTTATTTTTTTTAAAAGCAAAAAAGTCAGCCCATGGGGAAAATTTTATTATAATATTTTAAGAAAATTTCGCAGCTACCCCCGTCTTTAGCAACTACCACCTTGATTAGTCAGTAGGCATCAACATTGAGGCAACTCTGAAGGCTCAGGTGACAGCATTTTTTAAGCAATAAAGTATTTTAAAATTATGTACATGCATTGTTGTTGTTTTTTATTTTATTTTATTTTATTTTTTAAATATATTTTATTGATTTTTTTACAGAGAGGAAGGGAGAAGGATAGAGAGTTAGAAATGTCGATGAGAGAGATACATTGACCAGCTGCCTCCTACACACCCTCCTTCGGGGATGTGCCCGCAACCAATGTACATGCCCTTGACTGGAATTGAACCTGGGAGCTTTCAGTCCGCAGGTTGACACTCTATCCACTGAGCCAAACCAGTTTCGGCTGTTGTTTTTTTTAGACCCAATGCTATTTCACACTTAATAGACTATAGGATAGTGTAAACATAACTTTTTTATGCACTGGGAAACCAAAAATTCATGTGACTTGCTTTATTGCAATATTTCCTTTATTGCAGTGGTCTGAAATAGAACCCACAATATTTCCAAGGAATGCTTGCACACTGTCCACAGCATTTAATTACTACTAGGAAATTACATCTATACTAATAAAAGGGTAATATGCTAATTAGACTGGATGTCTTCAGGACATCCTTCCTGACAAAGCCTGAGCCAGAAGGAAGCTGCCTGGGTCCTGGGTGCCTGCTTATGGGGCTGGAGCGAAGCCACCCAGGTCCCTAGGTGAGCTGCACTCACCTCTGCATCACCCTGGACCAGATGGCCCACAAGATCAACCTGGCCAAGTTCACCCAAGTGCTCCACTTCATTGTGATTGACCTAGTGGCCCAGGATCTGGACATCCTGCTGCTGGAAAACATCATCAACTTCAGCTTCCAACCAAAGGCAAGCTCTTCTTGTACCATGTGGTTCTTGTGGCCGGGGTGGCACAGCTTACCCCTTGGTGGCCCCAGATGAGATCCCCAACCTGCTTGACCTCCACCTGCTCCTCGGCCATGCCTTCATCCTTGCCCACCCCCACAAGGAGCCCTCAGGTGCAGTCGGTGTGGACAGCATGCTGGGCCGGGTGCCACAGAGCATGGTTGATGACGAGGACTCTGGCCTGTGGAACACCCTAGAGGTGTCACTGCAGCTGTGGGGCCTGGGCTGTGTAGCCGACAACGCCCAGCAGCAGTATGTGAAGCTGGCGACCTTTGCTCTCTCTGGAGTCCATCAAGCGGGCCAAGGAGCTGGACCTTGCACTGCTCCAGCTTCAAGGAGGAGGGGCTTCAGTGGCTGAGGCTGGTGGACAGCATCAACCAGTATCATCTCTGAGATCAACGCCTACAGCCGGGACCTGAGCAGCCAGGTGATGCGGCCAAGTGGCACAAGGACTGCAAGGCCATCTTCAGCTTCCAGCAGGACCATAAGGAATGGCAGGAGGGCTTGGCTGGCTTAGCCACGAGCTGCCCAGGGCGGCAGGTGGAGCATCCTGGGAAAGAGGAGGAGAAGGAGAGTCAGGAGGAGGAGGGAGAGCATGGAGGAAGACTTCACAGGGGCTGTGGGCTAGAAACAGCAGCAGCCAGGACCTGAGTGGGGAGCCAAGAGGTGGAAGGAGGAGGCCTGGGTGCTGGACCAGGATTTCTATGTCCCTTATCAGCCCAAGGACTTCGACAGTGAACCGGGCCTGAGCATTGGTGGGGAAGAAGGGTGCCTTTGAGCAGCAGGTGGCTGGCGCTGTCCTGAACCTGATGGGGAACGAGGATCAGAACCTGACCAGGGGCCGGGAACAGCTCAAGTGGGACCAGAAGAAGGGGATTCTAGGACAGTCAGGACAGGAGGACAAGAAGAAGATCAAGACAAAGTAGTCGCTACATCAGCAGCTTCTACAAGCAGGACCTCTACGGGAAGTAGAAGGAGAAACAGAAAATTGCCATAAGTTCAACGCCTGAGCCCAGTGGGCTGCAAGCATTTGGCCCCATCAGAGGCATTGTTTGGGTGGGATCCAGTCAGGGCATGTGCAGGAAGTAACTAATTAATGTGTCTTTTTCACATCCATGTTTCTCTTTCTCTCGCCTTCCCTTCTACTCTATAAATTAATGAAAAATGTCCTCAGGTGATGATTAACAAAAAACCAATATGCATATATACACACATATACAAAAATACATGAATATTGGGGGACTGGATGGCAGCCCCACAGATGTACGGATTTTGTGCACCAGACCTCGAGTTCCTAAATAAAATTAAAGGAAAATGCCAGAGCCTTTTTTTCCTGGACAGTATTAATGTGAGCCTGACAATTACTGACAGCTTGTCAGAACAGTTTGTGTTTTTGCTCTCTAGGCTTCTCCTAATTATGAATAATAATTCCATCAATCATGCACTAGAAACAAGTAAATTATCCAACAGCACATCATAATCAGTTACATCAAAAAGCCTTTTAGGAAGACCTCATGTGGCTTTGTGTTAGCCTCCCCATTTGCAGCTCTCCAGGGGTTCTTTCAGAAAGTCAGGAGTCAATGGCTTGTCTCCTAGCACTGAAAAGTGGCCGTTAGTAGATGCCTTTGCAAATGAAGCCACAAACTTTGAAAATAATGGTTCTTATTTTATTTGTTTGTTTGTTTATTTATTTATGTTTAATGTCAGTCTCCTGACTTGCTGGACTTACACAGGGGATGCTACAGACTGACAGTGATAATTTGCAAAGGACTGGTTTTTCCTTGGCAGCTACTGAGGCTTCCTGACATTCATGTTGCATCCCAGCTATGAGCTGGACCTCATATACAGACAGTCCCCGAGTTACATTGGAGATCCATTCCTGTGGTGTGACGAAATGCGATTTTCACCTTAAGTAGGAACCCACCTACATAAGCAACTGCGTCACTCACATGGATCATATACACAGCAGTAATGAAGTGAAACAGTAAAAATAATAATAATAATAATAATAAAAGAAAGATAACAATTCCCCGACCTTTACTTGTGGTAAATAAATAATTAAAAACATAAATCACATATGTACATATGCAAAATGATGGAACTTTTTTTTTTTTTTATAAATAGATGGGATATGGCGATGTAGCCATGAAACGATGTATGTCAAGTCTGATGTAACCTGAGGACTGCCTGTATTTATATGTCCTTACCCTGGAAGCAAGCTTCCTCTAATCATAAAATTGTCCAATGACAAAATGAAAGTTGTTATTAAATTTACAGAGACACCTCCTAATCTTCATATTTTTGTAAACAATTTCTATAGCCTTCCTCCTTTTTTCTTCCTTTCTTTCTTCTTTCATTTGTTGTGGCATATGACTGCTTGGCTCCCTCTATACATAACACATTTTTGTCCCCAATCTTGCTCTCTGGTGTGCTGGAAAGGAGATTACCTTACTGGAGATTTCACTGGAGTGGTAGATGTCAGAAAATAGTTATGCAATTTTTTAATATAGAATTTCTTCTCAGCATTATTGCATTTGCATTGTCTGTTACCATTAGGTGGGGTTTTATTCATTTTTTTATAAAGGAGAAAATTGACACACATATTGAATTCAAAACCAGATTCAGAACCACCAATAGCAATTGACACAAAGGTTGTTTATATGAATATGAAGGGAAGAAGGTAAAACATTCTGTTATCAGTCATTCTATTAAACACAACATTTACTGTGACCCACCTTGACAGCAGGTGTCCTGCCAGACTCTGTTTGTGTGTGTGTGGAGGGGTGTAGGATGAGAAGATATAAATATTAATAAAAGATAGTCCTCTTTGTCAGAAAATTTGCACTTTATTTTATCACAAATAAGCTGAAATGTGGCACAGAACTGAGGCAAATCACATTCCAATTCCATGTTTACTAAATGGACTCTTCTTAACAGTGTCGCATGCTGAGTATCCACACATTCTTTGGTTGTATAGAAGTGGTTGATGAGTATCTACTGAGGCATCACAAAACACTTATTACACTTTTAAAGTTAATAGACAAACTGGGGATGCAGAATTTAATGTGCAATCAGGTGTGTAGCCAGGGATATGCCGGCTTAGACCTCCTTTCAAGAAAGAATTTGCTGTTCAGTAAGGGGTGCAGTTGATATCCAGTTGCATTGCCCTCATGGTCCCTCTCAACTTTCCAGAAGATGCCATACTTTTCCTTAAAAGCTCCTAGTCAATAATTGTGCGATTTCTAAGGCCTGGTCATTCCTGCTTAATGTAGGGGTCTAACAAGCAATCCTTATTCCCCAGCTCCTTACTGAGTTGGCTGAAACTGTCCACATCATGGACAGAGGTTGTCTCAGCCCAATCTTGCTCCTTTTTCCTTTTTCCCCTCAGATATCACCTCATAATAATTGTTGTGTTCATAACTCTGTCTTCATATCCATTTCCCAAAGGATCCCAATAACCCACTGTGTCTGCCTATACCTGCAACTAATTTAAAGAAAAATATAAATTATTTTAAATCAAGGCAAGGGATTATAAAATGTCTGCAAAGTTCTTTACCCCTAATAAATTTTATTTCCCTAGTAAAATAAGTTTTGTTTCTTTGGGCAGGTCACTAAGTCATTGTAAGTGTTGTTTGGGGTATCTCAATTGGCAATCTTGTAACAAAGGAATTTTGGTAGAGACTGACTCATATATAAGCAATAAGGAGTACACTGTCTCTGTAGAGTTAAAAATAATAATAAAATCAACTAAATTTTATACTTGTTGTTATCAGCATGGGACCAGTAATTTTAAACAACGTCAGCAATAAAATAGTTTTCCTTGTAAAATTGGTATGCCTCCCACCCCAACCATCTCTCACTCTTGGCCTTGATATGTAATTGTGAACTATTTAAATTATAAATGTGAAAGGGTTTTCATTTTAACTGCTTTCAACTGTGAAATTTTAAATTCTCCCTTTCATAAAATATTGGGCAAATCCTTTATTTTGGAATATTAAAATTTTGAACAGTCTTGTTTAAAACTCTAATATAACATGTATTATTCTAAAGTTATTATACTAGTTAATGCTAGGTTGGTGTCTAAAGTGGACTGAAGTGACAGGTAATCAGTTCCCCTTCTCAGACTTCTTGCCCTCACTGGAGCTCTGTTTGTGTATGTTGGTAGGGTCTGGGTCTGGGATATTCTCACTATCTTGCTCTTACACATGTAGCTCCTCTGAAATAGGGAGGGGAGATAGAAATATACAGATACTTGGATATAATTGCTGCCTTTTGGAGCCCCATGTCTTGCTTTGATCTTGTCTCATTCTGTCTGCTGTCACTGGTATGTGGGTGATACTCAGGTGAGGATCAGCATTACCCAGGATCACTCCATCATACAGAGAAGGAATATAGTATTTTCCTTTTGGCCTCCATACCACCAGTCTCTCCTCTGGATTGATTGTTCCAATGCTTGGCCAGTCAGTCCCTAGGGTTTCCCGAGGAGCTCTAGGAATTCTCAAGTTACTTACTGGGGAAACAAAATGAAACTAAAAAAAAAAAGACAGTTGAGTCTTAATACAGAAGCTAGAGAATATTTCCCAGAAAATAGATTAGCAAGAGATCAGAAAGTAAATATACTTCCAATCTCATGCTATTATGACTACCATGATAGGATGTGAAATAATAGGTCTTCCACTGGGGATGAAAGACTAACCTCACATCACAAATAAATACCATCTATTTATCAGTAGATGGTGAAGCCTGATGGGATAGTGAAATGTTGAAATTAAGCTCATCATCTCCAGAATCAACACATACCTTATTAGATTTGTTTCCCTGGGAAAATCAATAATCCTCTCTGTGCCTCAGTTTTCTCATATGTACATGGAAATAATAGTATAAAATTTCCAGACAATCTTGAGATGTATTATTCTAGAGATTATATTATGGATGATTCTGAGTGGCCAGCCAATCCTTCTAAAAATTTCAGTAATCAAACTTTCTTGGCAAAAATTATAAAGACAAATTGATTAAATAAATCATGCTTTTGATTGCCTGCCATTATAATAAAGCTGCAAATTTTGTCCCTTCCTGGCTAAAATGGAATACAGATACAACACAAGCATTTCCAGTTTTAGACCTGGAGCAATTATACAAAATAATGCAATGTAACTTTTCCCAGACTTACCCCTCACAGCCAACACCTGGGGGATAGATGTATTCTGTGGGGAAGCAGGGGACTTTGTTGGAATGTCTGTAAGGAAGATTCTCCGAAAAGTCGGGGGCCTTTTAGGGGGACTTTGCCAAAAGTAGCAGCCTCTGCCTTGACTTTCCCAGACAAGTACAAGCCCCCTGGTGTTTTGCTGGAATCTCTGTGTTTAATCTTTTAGACCTGACCTTGTAGAAGCATGTGCTTTCTCAAGGATATCTACCCTGTTGATTGTATATAAAGGTTAATTTTAGTTCAAACTCTTGTATCTAAAGGTCAATTTTAGTTCAAACTGTTGTTACAATAAAAGCCGAAGGAGGCAGGCAATCGGGGCTGTTTAGGTGCTTCCTGCCAAGTAGCCCCTTAGCCTCTCTTTCACAGAAACATGTGTCAGAGTATTCTGTTCATCCATCACTCAGGGTTTACTCGTCAGTTCTGGCAGCATTTAAACATTCTACTGATCAAACGATGGACACCCCTAGAAACAAATGATCCTTCAGCATCACCAGAGCCCTTTAGTTACATGTTGGGAGTTTCTATAAGTTGTAGAGTATTCTAAATGGGAAGAAAAAGAAAACAAATTGAAATCAGAAAACTTGTCTAAATAATCATTGCTGACAAACTTCTTAAAGTTTCTCAAAGAATAATGTCTGAATTTCCAAGACAACAGACATTTGTTGTCATTTCTTTTCTCATTTTTACATAAATATTCAATAGACTACTATTCTTTGTATTTTTCCTTAAAGGAGCACCCAAAAATTGCATAAACTTCAGATCCCACAAAATCCAGAGTTACCATTGCTATTGATCTCTTAGCTTCTGCTCTAAATTCTACTATTTGTTTTCAGATCCTTTCTCCATCCCAACTATCTTATTTCATTTCTGTTGGTCTCTCACCTTTATTTAGGGGAAGGAAAATTAATATTCCTAAATTATTTTATTTTACATGAATTTATGGGAGTTGATGTAAACTGAAACTGTAGATTTGATCTTCAGTGAAAATAAATATTAGTCTATGTTAAAACTGCATTATCCCCCTTTTTTTTGGCCACTTCTATTCAAAATAATATTTGAAGTTCTATCCAGAGTAATTAGGAAAGAAAAATAAATTTAAAAAAATCAAATTGAATAAGAAGAAGTAAAATTAGCTTTCTTCATAGATGACATGATCTTTATATGCACAAGATCATAACGATCACACACACACACACACACACACACACACACACACACACACTAAATGAATTCTGCAAAGTTCCAGGTCCCAAAATAAACACAGAAAAATTAGTTGCTGTTTGTTTGTTTGTTTGTTTGTTTGTTTGAACCTTTACCCTAGGAGGATATTTTTCCATTGATCTTTTAGAGAGAGTGGAAAAGAGAGAGAAAGATCAATGTCAATGAGAGAAACATATAGATTGCATGCTCCCTGACCAGGGCCCTGGCTGGGGAGGAGTCTGAAACAAAGATACGTGGCCCTAAACAGAATTGAACCCAGGACCCTTTGGTCTGAAGGCTGAAGCTCTATCCACTGAGCCCAACCAGCTAGGGCAAAAATTAGTTGTTTTTTTCCCCTTTACAACAATAGTAAACAATCCCAAAAGTAAATTAAGGAAATAATCCCAGTTACAATAGCATCAAAAAGAATAAAATGCTTAGGAATAAACTTAACTGAGGAAGCCAAAGAATTAGACACTGAATACTAAAAATAATTGATAAAAGAAATTAAATGAGACATAAGTACATGGAAATATATCCTGTATTAATGAATTGCAAGACTTAATATTGTTAAGATGTTAACACTACCCAAGCAATCTAGAGATTTGATGTAATCCATATCAAAATTGCAATGATGTTTTTTAAAGAAATAGAAAAAAATCCATTTTAAATTCATATGGAACCTCAAGGGACAGAGAATAGCCAAAACAATCTTTAAAAAGAACAAAGTTGTGGGACTCAAACCTATTATTTTCAAAACTTACTGCAGTAATTAAAACAGTATAGTACTACCATAAAGACAGACATGTAGGCTGATGAAATAGAATAGGGTGCTTAGAAATAAACCCTTACATGTATGTTCAAATGATTTCCACAAGGGTTTAACAGGAAAAGGAAAGCTTTCAGGAAATATTATTGGGAAAACTGAACATTCACATGAAAAAGAATGAGGGCGGACACTTATCTTACACCATATACAAAAATGAACTCAAAATGGAAAAAAAGACCTAAATATAAAAGCTAAATCTATAATATTTTTAGAAGAAATAATGGGGAACATTTTTCAAAAACAATAGGTTAGGAAATTATTTCTTTTCTGTGATACCAAAAGAACAGACAACAGTGTGGGGCATGCAGGAGGCAGCCAATCAATGATTCTCTCTCATCATTGATGTCCCTTTCTCTCTCTCCATCCCTGAAATAAAAATATTTATAAAATTATAACAACTGCATTATATTTAAATTGATGCTGAATTAAAAAAAAATAACCACAAGTGATCTAGATCTCCAAGACCATACCATGTATGCATAGCTTTCCCTGCTGGTTTCATTATTATGCTATAAACTAATTGTAATGAGACAATTCTAATTAAGTTATGCTCTTAAAGAATTAAGTTTCACTTGGCAACTTACACTTTTGATGATACAAACCCACTGGCAGTTGCAAAGCTAACTTTTGTGTACACTCAGAAGACAGACCATGCATGGTAAGGCAAACATTGTCCTTGCCTAGTGCAAAAGTTAAATATATTGCATTGTGTGTTGTGTGTTTACAGACCTGTAGAATAATGCAGCTAGTCATTTATTTCCTAGACTTTCCTAATCAGTCTTAGAACCATGTATGTTCCTGTATCAAGTCAAGAAAGCTAGCTTTTAACTAGAGGAAGATAAGCTTTTCAATTTTGGAGTCAGAGAACTGGTATGAGAAGAAATGAGAACCAGCCACTGAGGGCCTCCAGTGTGAATGGTTCAGTGCAATTAGGGTTTGGCTGACTTGCACTTTCAGGAAAAAGGCACTACCCAGCAATGCTGTGTAGGCAAAAATTGGGTCATCAGATTTCCTCCTTTTCCTGAAAGCGTTCCAGAAAAACATTTATTTTCGGACTGTAATGCTGATTCTTCAGTTTCTAACAAGACTCAGCTGAAAGTATTTAAGGGAGGAACCAGTAAACACTGTCAGCCATATTTCATTAGCCTAGCTCAGAGACAACAAAGGTCCACATATGTATTCACATGCAAACAGGAACAAATACATTCTATTTATTTTAATCAAACATTGGAAATATACTTTTTTCATTCTTAGAACACTGACCCAAGAGTACCACAGGCACCTTTATTTACATTGTTTTTGGAACATACACTCTAAAATTACAACTGACTAGAATATTCTCACCAAAGGGACAGATTTTCACTGCTAAACTCAGAGCTGTGTTGGCACGATCATAGTCATTTTCATCCTTTCCTTGACAGGAAATAGCACACAAAAATAGCATGTTCCTTTCTACTCCTTTTGATTAAATAGCTGTTGACACTGACTGGCTTAGTGTCAAGTAAGCCTCAAATTCTGTGCACTGATAAAAGAATGGGAATAACTTAGCTATTGAAACTTGTAAGAATATTTGCTTTTATTATTATAATCAATATCGTCATATATTACACAGATAAAATGACACAAACATATTTAAAGAAAAATTAAGTGAATAATACAAAAATTAAGTGAATAATAATAAAAAAAAACTAGCCAAATGCTTTTTTTTGTGATTAGAAAAAGTTCTGCTTCAGGATGTGTCAAAAAAAAAAAAAAGAGACAGGCTTTTCCTTGTCTCTCATTTTTTTTGGACACAGGCTGTAGGGGCAATGGCTACCTTGTACATATTCCTCTCATGGCAGAAATCTAAATTTTCCCAAAGGGCGGGTGGAAACACACTATGCTTCTAAAGAAGTAGTTTTGGAAATAACAACTTGTCATTTCCACCCATTTTCTATTGGACAAAGCAAGCCACATGACTAAATCTAAGTCTCAAGGAGGAACCAGTCAAAATTCTCAGCCATATACCAGGCATAGCCTATCTCAGGGACACCTAATGTTCTCATATACATTCATGTAGGGGTGGGAGATAAATATTTGCTAAATAATAATAATAATTTGTCATAGTCATACTCATGATACTCTATTTCTTTTATCATATCAAACCTGTGTCTGGTGATTCCAATATGTGCAATGTTTGTAGATCTGATATTTTTTATTTTAATGCCTTTTATCAACATTCATTTATGGTAGTTTCTATGTATGTGTCTACATATCTGTTATTATGAGCTTATATATATGCAAATTTAACTGAAGTAATTTTGGACTTGAAAGTACAATTTCCCAGAGAGAATTTCCTTTACTTCTGCTAAGTAAAGAGAAATTCATCCACAGAAATTATGATAATTACAGCTCACATACTTTTTAAAAGAAGAGACTGTTTGTCAGGAAAGACATAGCAGACAAATTAACAAAAAAGCTAAATCTTCAGAGAAAAGCTCTATATGGGATCTAACTGCTTTCCCATTTGGAGTTCCATATTCATAGAAACCTTTTATAAATGAACTGGTTAGATAGCAGCAGTAGGGAGGAATTTGGAGTGGTAACTAAAGTCTAAATAAAGCTTTAAACTATCAGGGTATATAAAAGTAGGAAGTTTAACCATGGTAATGACAAGCACCCAAATATTATTGGCTTAATGTAACTCAAACATAGCACTGGATCATGCAACAATTCAATGTGGGTATTCAGTGGATGGCTTTGGTGGAATGATGCAAGGATTATCCTCATCCTTCTCATAGCGCTGCTACCTCCTGCTGGGTTTATTTTTCTGTCTGCCAGAATAAAGTGGAGGAGACTGCAAGAGATATTTTGCTGTATTGGATCTGGAAGTGGTGTTTATAATATCCATCCACATGGTCCCATCTGCTGCAAGGGAGGTGGGAAAAGGTGTGTGTAAATGTAAGGAAATGAGTTTGGTAAACAACCAGCCAGTATCTCTAATGCCTGGGGTTCCAAGCAAAACAGGTTGTGTCAAAATGTCCTAAGATTACATAACTCAAACACTGTAGCATATATTTGAGATTAATGGCTGCATATTAATAGTAAAACAACAGATTATAATGTACTTTATAATGACGTATGGTGGTATATGGTAGTCACAGCTGATTGTGATAGTGGAAGGATAGAGTATTTTATCTCTACACTCTTATGCCCTTCTCAACACTCAATCTCCAAATAACAACAGAAATAAAAAGAAAACCTATACCAGCAAAGGTTTAGTGTATCAATAAACAGAAATGACCTGGGACTGTTTTCTTTTTAAATATATATATTTTTTATTGATTTTTTTACAGAGAGGAAGAGAGAGGGATAGAGAGTTAGAAACATCGATGAGAGAGAATCATCGATCAGCTGTCTCTTGCACACCCCCTACTGGGATGTGCCCGCAACCAAGGTACATGCCCTTGACTGGAATCAAACCTGGGACCCTTCAGTTCACAGGCCGAAGCTCTATCCACTGAGCCAAACCAGCTTCGGCAGACCTGGGACTGTTGAAACCACTTGGATTTTAACAGTGACACTGTGAGGTAGGGGTAGTGTGAAGTCAAATCTGGCTCTGTGGTTTCCATTGATGGTGAGTCAGTCACCTTAAAAAGGGCAGTAGAGATTTGGAAATGGTCTTCCCAAATTTCTGTGCATGGGTGTTAATCTCTGGTTTCACTGTTGAGCTGTCAGGCATCTGCTTCCAAGTGGTGGATGCAAAATTCCTCAATTTACATTTGCATTTCAACTCCAGATGTGTGGTAGTTCCCACAGAATACACCAGTCCAGTAGAGTGGTCTTTCACCATATACCAGGAGTAGGATGATGCTGGGGATGAGCCCTGTGGGAGGAGGGGTATGTAGTTTTGCAGTTTTTAATATGAGAACTCATACAAATGCTGACATTAATATTAAAATCATTGTGACTTTATCTGCATGTCTAAGATAAAAAAGGCCCTCATTGCATGCATGTCTAGCATGTAATGAGGGCTTTTTTTTTTCTGTTCCAGTTAAAATTAGAAAAAAAATAATATCGCTGCCTATTATGTAGAGAAGGAAATTGATTATTGCAAAGTATACCCCAATTTTATTCCCAGAATGATGTATCTGTGCACTTCAACAGTTTGCATGTCTCTTGGTAGGATGGTGATTCCCTCATAACTTCTGAGTCCTCTGAAGCATTACACAGACATCTGCAGGGCCTGATTTTCTTTTACTCAGAGAGAAACTGACCTTGAACATAGTGATCAGCTAGCAAAGTAATGATCCTATTTCTTGTCAAAACAAGCTATCAATTTGCTTCAGAAATGTCTTTTGAAGAATACAGAGGAAAAAAAATATAAATAAAAATGCTCTGAATCAAGAAGGTTCCACTTTACAAATGGCAGGGTTTGTTTCCTGTGCATTAAAGACATTGCTTCATTTCAGCCCTTCTTGTTCTGATTGTCTCACAGGCTATAAGGGCCATGTAATAGAATAATGATGAGCCAGTAGTCTCCCAGAATAAATCTGGTTAATGTCAGTTTTTATTTGTATATCCTGGTTTCCCCTTTCCCAGAATCTTTTACTTATATTTTTCCACATTAAATATAGGAAATTCTATCTGTGCTCAATCAAAGTGACTGAATAAGAACCTGATTTCACAGGGGGTCCTTCAGCTCTGATGCACATGTTCTAGGTCGTGTCTTCTGTAATCTAGACCAGGTTTGTAAATCCTTGACTTTGGGGGATAAGGATCTTTCTATAGAACCAAACTTCTCAACTCATTAGCCTACTCATACCTCAAAAGATACTCAGGAGATTGCACTGATCCTATCTAATAAAAGAGTAATATGCAAATTGACCATCACTCCAACACACAAGATGGCTCCCCCATGTGGTCAAAGATGGCTGCCTCCATGTGGACACAAGATGGCCAGCAGGGGAGGGCAGTTTGGAGGGACCAGGCCTGAAAGGGAGGACAATTTTGGGCAATCAGGCCAGCAGGGGAGGGCAGTTGGGAAGAACCAGGCCTTTAAGGAAGGCAGTTAGGTGTGATCAAGCCTGCAGGGGAGGGCCGTTGGGGGGGGCAGGCCTGCAGAAGAGGGCAGTTAAAGCTGACCAGGCTGGCAGAGGAGAGAATTTGAGGGAGAAAGGCCTGAAGGGAAGGGGAATTGGGGGGTACTTAGGCCTACAGGGGAGAGCAGTTGGAGAAAATCAGGATTGCAGGAGAAGGCAGTTAGGGATGACCAGGCTTGCAGGGGGGCAATTATTCATCAATCAGGCTGGCAGGGGAGTGGTTAGGGGGTGATCAGGCTGGCAGACAGAAGCAGTTAGGGGAAATCAGGAAGGCAGGAAAGCTAGCAGTTGGGAGCCAGCAGTTCTGGATTGTGAGAAGGATGTCTGACTATTAGGATCGATTCTAAATGGAAAGTTGGACATCCCTCGAGAGGTCCCAGATTGGAGAGCATGCAGGCTGGGTTGAGGGGCACACAACCCTGTGCACAAATTTTGTCCACTGGGCCTCTAGTTTATTATAATAAGCCATTATTTGTGTCTGACCTCTGAGACTTGTTGACATCAGTAGACATTGTAGACTGTGTAGAATTAGAAATCAGGTTCTAGAATAGAATTTTGGAAATGGTACATTGAATTTTGGAAGTATTCTTAACACAGAGAGGCAAAGAGCAGGAAACTAGATGGATTCTTAACCAAGCAAGAGAGATCCAGGTCTCAAATTTTCAGAATGAGATGCCAATTGGTACTGCATTAAAGTTACAGAGGGTTGCTCCCCACAGCCTATTTTTAAGAAGGAAAACAAGTCTTATCACAAAACCAAGGAATAAAAGAACAAAAGGACATTGGGATTCCTCCCTTTGCAAAAACCCACCAGATTTACTATGGAAACAATTCGAGTTTACAGTAAAACAATTCATGAATTATATGACAAGTTACCTCTTCTCCATGGCATTGTGGAGATGAGTCTCAGCAACTGAATTAGCCCCATGTGAGGGACAAATGGGAGGAAGTCTTGTGCAGGATTCATAAGTGTGATTGAGTGGGTCTGCATGTATGCATGCACTGAGGGAATTACTGGTAGTCCCCATAGAAGACCAAGTGGAATGGAGTCCTCCACTGGATTCCTAAAGGAAGTATACTTGAAGTGGCCAGCTTAAGTGCTCTCAAGCAATCACTGATGAGAGAAAGCATGGTGAATGGGCATCCTATGGAAGATTCTTGAGATTTAGGGATTAGAAGATGCCTGCATGTGAAAAGTTCAAAATAAGGACAATTGAATGGGATCCTAATTCAGATTCCTAAGAAGTTAGAATGGCAGATATCCTTACTTAGGGAAATAGACCCAAGATAAGGTCAAGTGAAATATTTAGATTGGGTTCCTGGAAGGAAAGGGCAGGAAGAAGAGTGAATATGAGGTTAGGAGCTCTGTCACATCTATTGTTAACTAAAGATAATTTTTCCAGATGCCATATAGGGAAATGAGGTTCAAAATAAATTTCTGATTTGAAAAACTATTTTGCAGGTCAGAAACATTTGTATTCTTAGGATTTTGGTTGGAACTACATGCACCACAAAATAACACTTTGGTAACACAGTCCCTGAAAAGCCCATTTTTGTGCAAGATTATTTTATATCAGAATGTTTTGATGTATGTATATGTTTGTCTATAATTTTCAAGAATAATGTCCTGCAATACTCCTTAGTTCCTATTGCTTGAAAAACTGGTTAGATATACAAGTGTATTGTAAAGGTCATCCTTGTGTTTTAATACACTTCTAATAATTCTTCTGGATTTTAAATCTGACTGACATAGGTGTACATTCCAGCTCCACTACCCCATGTCTGTGCAGTTTGGAGGAAGCTTTTTAATGTCACTTAAGCCCCTATTGGTAAATAAGGACAATAATATAGCTTACCTTCTAGCACTGTTATGATGAATAAGGACATTACACAAAGGAGTCTGATGCATAATAAATGCTAAATAACTTAGCAATGATGATAATGATGATGATGATAGTGATAATTACTGTGAGAGGAGGCTGATGCAATATCATGAAGGGTCTGGAAATTCATACTAGGCCATTCATGACACTGGAGATGGAAACATGTAAAGGCAGTCTGATATTTCAAGTCCAGGAGAAGATAGCTTCATGAGAACTACAGGGTATCACAAAGATGAATCATGGCCTGGCCAATGAGTCCATGAGTGTTGTCAGTTAGTTCACTGGGGCAATTGCATATTATAAATAAATAGAGGCCCAGAGCACAAAATTCATGCTTGAGAATGGTTCCTAGGCCTGGCCTGTGATCAGGGCCACAGTCCTCGGCTGCCCACAGCCAGTCCTGAGCCCTGCTGCCACCCACCTAGGTTCCCTGTTTGCCATTGGACAATCTGAACCTGATGTCTGGGGGAAGAGACCAAGAGGTTGGCCATTCACTTCCACTCTCCGGCCCTGCCCCTGCTGCGGGTTGCCCTCTGTGTATAGGGTGACTGGTGGGAAGGGCGCCTTGGCCTGGCGCCATCAGCATCCCCTGGTTCCCTGTTCACAATCTAGTGATTGGAGCCTGCCATCCAGGGAAAGGGTCCAAGAGGTGGTCAGTGTGCTTCATAGTGTCTGGTTGAGCAGTCGTTCTAGTTGTTCCACTATTAGGGTCAATTTGCATATTACCCTTTAATTCTATAGGATAGAAGTCTGGTGCCCAGCTGGCCTTCCCTGATGGAGACCCGAGATCGAGGTGGGGGTCCCTGTTGGGGGGCAGGGCCAGCAGGGGCAAGGGGTTGTGGGGAGTTTACAGGCTGGCTATGCCACCAATCAGAATAGGGGTCCCCACTGGGGGGCAGGGCCGGCTGGGACAAGGGGCCATGGTCGTTCTGGTCTCTGGTCATTTTGGTCGTTCTGCCATTTTGGTCGCTGGGCTTTTATTATATTGGAAACTCAAGGAACAATGAGGCCTGGTCCTCTCATAATCAGCTGATTGTCACTGGATCTCATTCCTTGTAATTTCCACTGATGTTAATCACAGACAGCTGCTTAAAATGTATAATTCATAACAGCACAAAACACTATGAATTTTATGACTCAGAATAGGTGCATAAACTGTAGCTGTCTCATATTATTCAAATAATGAATTTAACAAAATGACTTTTCTTTGCAGCCACTTTCATCTGAAGGAGCAATACTCTATCAGTAATCCAGTCCTTTAACAATAATGGTCCTACCTTGACAATTACCAGTTAATCTAATACAACCTTCATAGTCACTGGAAAATAAAGGTCTTTTTTTGTGTGTAAGCTGCAACCATTTTATTTTGGCTTTTGTTTAAGAGGATTCTGTTTACTAGACTTAACCTGCACACCTCTAAACTAACCTCTCCACTGGCCTAGGCATGTGAGTCTCCAGTTGGCTCCCAACTGTTTGCCCAGATATACTTTTTTTTTTTTCTTATACAAGTAGTTATTTTATTTATTTATTTATTTTTTATTAATTTCTTTATTGATTAAGGTATCACATATTTGTCCTCAACCCCCCTTCCAATCCCTCACTCCCCCCACTCATGCCCCCACCCCCCTATTGTCCTTGACCACTGGTTAGGCTCATCTGTGTGCACATAAGTCCTTTGGTTGATCTCTCCCTTTTATCCCCACCCTCCCTCTGAGGTCCAACAGTCTGACCCATGGCTCCTTATCTCTGGGCCTGTTCTTGTTCTTCAGTCTATGTTGTTCACCATTTCCCCTGGATGAGTGAGATCATGTCCTACTGGAAATATACTTATAAGAATAAAAAATGAGACAAGCAATAATCCTTATGCTGAAAGGCATATGAATTAGTCTGTAGTGAGCTTCTTCCTGGGCCACCAGTTCTTTTGAGACCCAATTTCAATGTCAAACAGTTCCTTATGTGTACATGTCAACAATGATATTTCAGTTCTGAATGGTGGGCAAATGGTTGCCCAGATATACTTCTTAATATCTTTCTCACTAACCTCATCACTCCCTCTCTTATTAACTGATTACAGATTCCATAAAAGCTCAGTATTGGCCCCTATTCAATTCTCTGTCATCTTCTATTCATCTCCTATTCAAAGCTTCCCATCCAGTTTTCCATGCAGATATTCCCAGCATTTCATTTGGGATATCACCCTGATTGCTGTCCCCCCTTCAGTATTTCTAGCACAAAGCTTATTTTCTTGACATAAGCATAATACAGGAATGTAGGGTTAGCATGCATATCTCAGAATATAAAATCTCATAGTGTATTCCACAGGGAAGTGGAGATAGGCTGATATATTATACAAGGAAGGGGAGATGGATATTGCTATAGCTTATGTGAAATCGACCCATCAACCAGCATACCTAGTTACTGTTCCTCCCGGCTAAGACTGTGTTAACTAAGAGTAACATGGAGGAAGTTGTGAAGAATACTTTATTTAAAAAATCACAAAAATACATGTAGTACATATGTAATTCATAATAGAATGGTGTTTAGAGATTTGGGTTATATGTAACTCATAATAGAATGGTGTTTAGAGATTTGGGATTCCAATATCAACAGCATTCTTGGAGGAAAATGACTATGACGCACTAGTGTTTTGGAATTTGATATATAGCATTCAGAATTAATTTCTATCAGGTTGTATTTTTTTTTTTTGCATATGGATTTTTACTTCTAAAGAAGGGCTTCTAATGAAATCATTAAGAGTACCAATATTGCTCTGGCCTGGTGGCTTAGTTGGAGTGCCACCCCGCACACCAAAAGGTTGCAGGTGTGATTCCTGATCAGGCACATATCTAGGTTTTGGGTTTGATTTCTGGTTAGGGCATGTAAGGGAGGCAACCAATCAATGTTTGTCCCTTCCTCTGTCTCTAAAAAATCAGTTAAAAACGTATCTTCAGGTGAGGATTAAAACAAAAATGGTATCAACATCATTCATATTGATCTCTCCCCATTTCTCTCAGTCTGTTAGCAGCTGGATCAATAAGAAAAGAAAGTCTCTTTACTATTTAATTTTTGTCAAACAAGGTGACCTCTCTGAAATGTGATATTGACACCTTCTTTAAGAGAAGGGAAATGCGAAGTGGTAGGCAAAAACACTTTTGAAGGGGAAGATGCAAATTTCTTTTGTACCAATAAGTTATGAGTTTTTCTTAATTATGTTGATTTCTGCAAAGCCCCAATTGATGCATTTGTCTGTAGCTGGAGAAAGAATGAGGCAAGATTACCTACAAAGATTCTTGTATAAAAACTGCCATTGAGCTCTTTGCTCTTGACATTTATTATAAGAGTTAGATAAAAAGTTTTTACCATGGGAATAAATGAAGTCACACTTCTTTAGATCCGCTTGGCCCTAGGACCAACATGACCACATTCTTGTGGTATTTAATGATTTCTGCACCCTCACTATGAAACATTTTCCTCAACTAGCAGTTGTCATGGTGACCATCTAAATTCACTCTGGGCACACTTTAAGATGTGGCACATAATATGTACAGTCTCTTCCTCCACATGTGTAACGTCTTGGAGGAGTCCAGCCTTTCAGCCAAGCTATGTGCCAAAAAATAAAAAATGACCTTCCTTCCCACATTTGTCATGCTTGGGTCACTGAGTCTGTAACAGCTGTTGCAATGTATTTTTTCTCGCTTATTAAAAGGAACAAATCTTGAGACTTGAATTCAGATTGCACCTCTGGCTTTTTTTTGTTGTGATTTAATTTCCTTTTCTGATAGAGTGTAAAGTATAACATCTTTTTTTTTTTTTTGGGGGGGGGGGGGAGAACCAAGGGTGATTTCTTATGCTGAGACTGAGCAGGGAGAGTAGTTGCTTTCATGACCCTGCTTTGTCCACCAGCAGTATTCTCTATTGTTTAGGTTCTTTTTTTCAATTAGAGTTTACCTTCAATATTATTTGGTATTAGTTACAGGTGTGCCACATAGTACAATCATACACTTTACAAAAGTGTTCTCCTTGATATTTCCAGTACCCATCTGGCACCATACATAGTTATTGCAATAGTAGTGGCCTGGTGCATGAAATTCATGCATGGGGTGAGGTTCCTCAGCTCAGCTCGCACCCTCTCCAATCTGGGACCCCTTGGGGATCAGGCCTAAATCGGCCATTGGACATCCCTCATGTAATCTGGGACTGCTGGTGTCTAACTGCTCAACTGCCTGCCTGCATGATCACCCCTAACTTCCCTCTCCTGCAGGCCTAATCTTGCCCCCAATGGCTCTCCCCTGCTGGCCTGATTTCCCGTTAACTGCCTCTGCCTCAGCCCCCACCACCATGGCTTTGTCCAGAAGGAAATCAGATATCCAGAAGATGGCTGGTCGACCTGGTCTAATTAGCATATTACCCTTTTATTAATATAGATATATTATATAGGATAGAATTGCTTAAATGAGGGGAAAAGTCTTTTTCAGCAGGAGGAGATGCTCTTGGCAGACAAAAATACATAATCCCTATATCTGGACTAATAGCCAGCCATAGGCACTATACTGCCAAACCAATCATTAAAAAATTGAACCTCTTCCTTACACATTACACCAAATAGCTATTGCCCTTAAAACCATTCCTCAGGCCCCAACTTAGGTTCTGCCTTTGCATTTCACCCAGATTAGGTTCTGATTGGTTGGTTTCTATGCCAGTCAGCATCAAAAGATCTGCTTCCTAGGCAGCCATTGGCTCCTTGCAGTTCACCCAGATTTGGTTCTGACTGGTCAGTTTCTATGCCATTCAGTGTCAAAACTCTGCCTCATAGGCAGCCATTGTCTATTACAATGAAAACTGAACAAAGTATGTGAGAGACTGAGTCATACCTCACTGCCTTTATAAAGTGATTTGGTCAAATGGGGAATTTGTGCTCTGGCCCAGAACTAACAAGAGAACAGGATGAGAACCAGGAAGCTTAGGAGGGAAGCTGTCTCTGTTCTTGTATGATCTACTTGGTTAATTTTATTTTATGTTATTTTATTCATTCTTTTGATTTCTACAAATCTCCTGACTGTCACCATCAAGGACTATCAGCTACCCCTTATTTTTGGTAGACTTTCTCATGGACACCCAAATCAATGGGTTTTGTCTTTGACTCACTACTAGCATTCTTCCATGACATCACATATACCCCCATTGCCTCACTGACTGTCCACCAGGCTTCTGGTCTCTTCCTTCAACCTCTCTTTGGTTCAGATGTATAGCTGGACCATGGAAGTTCCAGCTTTCCCTTCAAACTGCCCTGCACTAAGTCACATCTTTCCTTCTCAGCATATGCTATTCTCAGTAAAGCTCAGGACAAAATTAACTTTTCTTGGTATCCTCATCCCCCCGCCTTCCCACCCCCCCAAACCTTTTATTCTCTCATTCTGGTTCTCTCAATCTCTAGCCACATATTTATAGAGGTTTAAGAAAAAGAGTCAAATAAATCCCAAAATAAAAACCTACATCCCTGCAATACTATGGATGCCTATAAAAGGGGAGAGGCTTCCTTTCCCTAAAGTTAGAACCAGAGGATTAAGAGCTGATAAAATTTATATAAGTTAAATTAATTTTAGATGGAATTTACCAATAACATTATGCTAAATACACAGATTGATAAATCCCTCAATGACTAAACAAACCCTTTTTCACCATGGATATTATTATGTGAATTCTAGAAAGTTGGTAAAAAATTGAGCTAAATTCAGATGTATAATTTATAAGATATTGTAGTAAAATGTTACAGATACAATGTCTAATTGTGTTTCAATCACTCCCTTGGTTTTCCTTTGGAGATTGTTGGATTACAAGGCAAAATGGAATTACTGTTGGACACAAAATAATTTCTTTGAGAACAATTTGTAGAATGTACAAGTGACATGATAGATTTTCAACATATGTAACAGTTATGTCCCAAAGTTATGTATATAAAAGAGAAATACAGCTGTGTTTCATACATCTGACCTTCTGAATATCTTGGAATAGCCTAACTAACTTTAACTGTGTTTAGAACACAATATCCAAAAACACTGGCAACACAGTACACTGTAGAGTAGTGGTTGTTTACTCTCATGATCATGTGTCTGAGTAAGACCTGAGGCTTGCTGCTACTGCTCAGCATCATGAGAAAGTATTATACCACATGTTGCTAGCCTGGCAAAAATCAAAATTTAAAATATGATTTCTAATAAATATGTATTACTTTTGTACCATAGTGAAAAATTGTAAATCCAAGCATGGTAAGTCAGGGACCATCTGTATATTCAAGGATGATTTAGATAAATTGCAAATCACAGATCCATAATAGGGAAATTAAGGATGCTAACATATAATTTATTTGTGAGAATAATATTACAGACAGGATTATCATGGTTCTAAATATGTCCCTTGCTATAGGGCCAGATGGGCTACAGACAAATTTAATATAGCATTTTAATATCTCCTTTGGTTATCTGTTGATGTGTATCCAACTACTCCAAAACAATGTATTTAAAAAAAAAAAAAAAAAAAAGAAACCCAACAATTATTGCCCTGACCGATTTGGCTCAGTGAATGGAGCATTGGCCTATGGACTGATGGGTCCCAGGTTTGATTCCAGTCAAGGGCATATACCTTTGTTGTGGGTACATCCCCAGTAGGAGGTGTGCAGGAGGCAGCTGATTGATGTTTCTCTCTCATCAATGTTCCTGACTCTCTATCCCTCTCCCTTCCTCTCTGTAAAAAAATCAATAAAATATATTTAAAGAAAAACAATTATTTTAATATTTCTCACAGTTCAGTGGATTATTGGAACTTGGCAGGTCAGTTTTTTTTCTGGCCTCACTTGAAACTTCTTGTGCTGTTTCTTCACAAGTTTTCTCCACGTGTTCTCTCCATATGACTTTTTTCCAGATTGTCCACAAGCAGAAAAGCAGAAATTTATAGTAGCTTTTGAGTCTTAGGCTCAAAGCTGGAATAACATTACTTCTGTTGTATTCTATTGGTTGAAATAAGAAACAATCCCAGCTCTGATTAAAAGGGAGAAGATTGTCAGGTTGTGAATTAATTGGAGAAAGCCAATATCTATAGCTAACTCAAAGTCTTTTTTAAAATTTGGATATTTATTGTTGAAAGTATTATATATGCCCCCCTCTGTCGCTTTCCCCCATTGAGCTCTTCTAGCTTGCCCCCTCCACCCCAACCCCCAGCTCTAGGCTCTGGCCATCCTATTGTCTGTGACCATGAATATATGCATACAAGTTATTTGGTTGATCTCCTCCCTTCCACCCACCCTCCCCCACCTTCCTCTGAGATTCCACATCTGTCCATGTTTTTATGTCGTAATATCCTTGTTTAATCTTGGGATTGGCAATGCTGATCCATTTATATTTTCTTCCTTGAAGAGCTCATAAACTTCTACAACTTATATATCACCTTCTGAGGATGAATATCAGTTCTTTAACCAGACTTCCTCCTCAGTTTCATATTACCAACTCCCTGTAATGAATAGCTAACTCCAAACAGAATAATAAGCATGTGCTAAGTACTTCACATGAATTATTTCTAATTTACTGACAGCACTGTATTTTAAGAATAAGAAAACTGAGGCTCAGAGAATCTCAATTTGTACAAGGCATACGGCTAGTAAGGAGCAGAACTATGATTGAAACCCAGGTATATCAAGACTGCATATTTTTTCTCAAGGTTACACATTTTTTTATCTCTCTTTTTTTTCCCCTTTTCTGTTTCTCTTTCACACATTACAACCTTCCCCTCTCCTGGGACAAAATATTAATACCCCTCTTTTAAATTTTTTTTATTGATTTCAGAGAGGAAGACAGAGGGATAGAGAGATAGAAACATCAATGATGAGAGAGAATCATTGATCAGCTGCCTCCTGCATGCCCCCTACTGGGGACTGAGCCTGCAACCCAGGCATGTGCTCTGATCTAGAATTGAACCATGACCTCCTGGTTTATAGTGTTAACATAAAAATCCATTCAATCCTGTGAAGAATTTTTGTAAGTTTATTTGAGCCAAACTGTTGACAATTGCAGGGAAGCAAAATCTCAATGAATTGGGTTAATGCTCCAGAGAATGGTAGTTTTTCACCTTGTTTTATACATTACAAGCAAAGGAGCAAAGGAGATGTAAGTGGGTTACATGAAATCCATTAGTAGGAGGAAGCAAAGCTGGGGTAGGGAAGGGAAGTACTTCCGGGATTGGATAGAAAGCTTTTGCCTAGGTGGGTACAAGATAGTTAACAGTCAACAATTAACATGTTAATAATAACAATCAAGGAATTTGTGTTTTCCATTCTGGCACCCAGGCACCTTGGGTTGTATAAGAAACATGACTCTGATTTATCTTCATAGAAAAGAAACAGCATGTGGCCAGGTGGCTACTGAATTTGCCTAGAGCAAAAAGGATGAGAGGGTGGGGAGAAAGGATGAGAGCTGTACATGTGGCTGACAGCATATGTCCTAGAAAAATTCCCCTAGAGAAGGCCCCAGCTCATTTTTTTATAACCCAATGGGAGACAGCAAGACCTAGGTGGTGACCTATTAGGGAATAGGTTTCAAATATTACTCAGCCAATGAGGAACTGGAGGAAGGTCTAAATAAATAGGCTATGTCCACTGTTCCATGTGTGTACCTGTACAATGGATGCCTACTCTCAAGATTGTCATTAAAAGTCTCATTTACACCAGGCTTCTGTTTCCTAGTCCATCATTTGAAATTTGGATAAGTGAGCAATTTCTCACAGTTTGTGCCCTGAGTCGTCCAGTGTGGATGAAAAGGGCCACACCCTAACCTGACAAGCTCAGGGAGTTATAGAAGACCAGAGAAAAACCAAGCAATGCTTAGAGAAATGGAGTTACACAGCTTTATTATGCCAGCAGACTCAGAAGAGGTTGTCTCTCAAATTCTGAGCAAACCGATATGGTGGCAACCCCTCTTTTATCCCATTTTGTTGTCTTTGTCCCCCAAATATGGATTATACTTCTGGACCTTTCATAGGCATTGCAAAAAGCCCCAGGTGTTGGGGGTCTTGAGATCATACCTAAGGGCCTGGCCTCGTGCCAGAGCTGATAATCGCCTCAGGGGGTTGTGTATTGTTCATGGTTTATGGCTTCTGTAAAATGTGAGCCATTTAGGTAACAGGTCTTGCAAGATTAGTTTGTGGAGAAAGGGGCAATGATTTCATTATAGGTTATTAAGAATATACACTGGGCTTGCTGGCACAGATTCAGATTGCTATACCCCCAGATATCAGCATTACATTGGAATTAGCCTTTTAGCCTTCTCAAGGGGAGGTCTGCATGGAAGTCTTACAAACTCAAAGACCTAAAGTAACCACAAAGGATGGTCTGAAATTAAACTTTAACTAAAAACAGTTATGGTGGGTAGTTACATCCTACGCTGGTATCTTTACCGACAAGGTCAACATTAACCTTAACTGAGCCTATCTGTCTTTTTGAATCTATAATAACATACTAGTACCCTTTGAAATGTCTGGGTAACTTGTAACTTCCCTTTTTCTAGACTTGTTGGGGTACAACCTAATTTGCTGGCGCCAGGACAGATACTATAAATTCCTTCATTAGCATGTTAATTCTTCCTTCACCCACCTAAGTATGTGTCTATCATTTTACTTTTTATCTAATTCCAGGGGTTTCCCTGTTTTGCCTTCTCCTGCCTCTCTAGTCTATCACCAATGGATTTCATTATCCCATCTACATCCATTTCCTTTGATTGCATTGTATAAACACAAATGTAACTCACCATTCTCCAGAGCATTATCTCAATTCATTGAGGTTCTGCTTTCTGGCATATGTTGACGGTTTGGCCCAAATAAACTCACAAAAATTCTTTACAGGTTTCAATGGCTTTGTACCTTAACACCAGAAAAGGGGAACAAACAAGTTACCTTGACATTTCACAGGTATGCTATCTTAGACGCAAAAAGACTAGGCTCAGTAAAGATCAAAGTTGATCTTTGTTAAGGAAGATACTCACTTAGGACATGACTACCTCACTATAAACTTTTTAACTAAAGGTTTTTAATTTCAGACCATCCTTTGTGGTTACTTTAGGTCTCTGAGTTTAAAAGACTGCCATGCAGGTCTTTCCTGAATTAGTCAGGTTAGCATGTGGCCCCTTTTTTTCATCCATAACATAAAGACTTGGAATAAAAAATGCCCTGGGAGACAGTACACTGATAATGCATTTCCCAGGCAATGGGGAGCAAATCGCAAAGAAGAGATAAGCCTTAGACTGCAAAGTCCGTCTGTTGAGAGATAATTTTCCCTGAAATTTTCAAGTGCCTAGACATCTTATGAACTAATGCACTGTATTTTTTTTCTGAACTATTTCTTCAAGGATGTTTGTATACTTATCAGCCTTGGAAAATAGATATTGTGCCTCCCAATGAATCAAAGAGCAGGCTCTCTTACTTTCCACTATAGTAAAGACAACATCTTCATCTAGATCAAAGGGAAGTCATTCTTACTGTCTATCATAAAAATATTCAGGTCTATTAACTTCAGGGTTGCTCTTCTGAAATTCAACCCATTGTATGTGCAGACATCTATCTGGGCTAATCTGTGTTGCCTTGTAGAAATTGGGGTAAGGAGAACTAACACAAATGTGCAGATGATTATGCTACTTATTATGTATATATATAATATACATATACATATAATATACATATACATATATGTATATAAAGTATAATATACATATACACATATATCTATATGTGTGTTATACTTTATATATTATATGTATATATAATATATAAAGTATAATTATGTATGTATATATAATATATAAAAGCATAATTATACTTTTAAAAAATAAAGAGGGAATATGCAAATTGACTTTCACTGCACCACAAAGATGGTGGCACCTATGGTGGAGGCTGGAATTTCCATAATACAAGATGGCTGCACACACAGCAGAGGCAGAGTTTCCATAACACAAGATGGCTATACCCACAGAGGAGGCCAAGTTCTCATAATGAGCCTTAATGAGCAATCAGCAGGGACCTGAGGCTGAACCCTCCTTGCCCCTGGTGGGGCTTGAGAGGGGACTTCAGGCCACATCCCCACACAGAAGGGCTTGGTGGGGGACTCAGGCTGCACCTCCCACCTTGGTATCAGGCCAGGGAACCTCAGACCATGCCCCCCACCCTGGCGCCAGGCTGGGGGACCTCAGGCCACATCTCTTGCCCCAGCGCTGGGCCAGGGGACCTGAGGCCACGCCCCCCACCAGGTGGGGATTGATAAGGATGGGACTGGCAGGGTCTGGATCTAGCCAAATTGGGGGCGGGGGGGCTGTTGGGTCTGGGTCTTGTGCGATTTTGAGGTGCACATGGGTGGGCAGGGACTTGACTCTGGGTGCTGTGGTGCACCTCAGACTCTGATAGGAGGAAGGTTTTCATATTCATTTTACTAATTTTCTTTCATCTCTGACACTTCTATTATAGAGAAAGGGCAAATAGTAATATTAAAATAGCAATCTTCTAATCAATCCCCTTTTAATGTACATGGAATTTGTGCAGTGGGCCACTAGTCCAAATATATTAAAACAAGCATGAAAAACTTGCTTAGATTATAAAGTCTTAATTTTTGTAATTGGTCACAATGCAATAGTTGGCACTTATAAATTTGTTATTCCTTTCTTAGTCAATATTTACTTTGCTTTCAGATTGATCATAATTGTTTAACTGGAGATGTGACCAAGTTAAGGACTCCTTAGGGTTGATATCCTTAGAGTCCCGCCTGTATTGGGTTGGTATACTTTCCATCAACTTTTAGACTCAGAATTGCAAAGGAGTCCTCCAGACTTGAATTTTATACTTAATACATATACATCTTGATCCAGCTGTGCAGCAGTCACTCTGTTTCCTCTTAATAATCTGAATCAATTAGAGTAATTTTTTGTATTCCTTTTAACAGGAACGCTGAATTTTAAATAAGAAATCTGGAAATTTCAGTTTTCACTTTATAAGAGAATTCTTGTGACCCTTTTGGAAGTAATCCTTTTTGGAGTTGCGAACTAACACCCTACACCAGGAAAGCACAAAGTTACTATGGCTGTAATCCACATTGTCATTCATGTATTATTACTGTTAATAATTAGAGGCACATCTACCTCCTGATACATTACCTTGTGTACTCTGGTTATGAAACAAACATATCTTGGTCATTGGTTCAGAGTATATACTGGGCCTTTAAATGCAGATATCCATACTCACAGGGTCTTGCAATCAGTGTGAAGGCACCACACTGAGACTTCAACAGGCTTTCCCACAATTTGGTCTATTTCTGTGTGTTATGGAACATGGTAAAAATCAGTGAATGTGCAGAACAAAATTCCTTTACTTTCTTTGCTATGAAATAGATATTACAGTGTGTGTGTGTGGATACCATGTTGATCAATGATGGATTTTGTAAGTTCACTGATGGTGGTAATGGTAGAAGTACAAATCACTGCTCCCTACTGATGTAAGGAATTACTTATAATCAACTTGCCACCTTGTAGGTCATTGTCCTTTTCCTCACATTGCACTGTGTTAGATTCTTGACATTTCTATCTGCTGTTAGCAGGTTGGACATTCAGAAGTGGGAGTAAATAATCAGTCAAAAAACTGAGAAATGATGACTTACCTAAGGTAAATGGAGAGTCAGACAGGGAAAGCTTTTCCCCCCTCATATCTGGATCTCTTCAAATCGACATTGTTGTTCATGTCATTTATATATATATATCTGTCTTCATAAGGTACAAAAATCTGTGATGAAATATTTGCATTTTCTTGCCCACTCACACCTCGATGGTTCTTCAGGAAAGAAATTGGCAGACAAAATCCCCTTATGATTACACAGGCAGATAATTCTACCCCAATTCAAACAGTTGGATCACATACTGTCTTCTGTTTTTTTAATATTGAGAGCCAGAAACATGTCTCACAACAGAAAATTTGAAACTTGTCTCAAAATAGACAGACAAATTTCAGTGGGTACAATATTGGTATTGCCAAAATTTATTTTGTTATCCTCCTCACCCAATGATATTTTTCTCATTGATTTTTAGAGAGAATAGAGGGTAGAGAGGAGAGAGGGAGGGAAGGAGAGAGAGAGAGAGAGAGAGAGAGAGAGAGAGAGAGAGAGAGAGAGAGAGAGAGAGAGAGAGAGAGAGATGTGAGACAGATATCGATTGGTTGGGGGTGGAACCTGCAACCCAGGTATGTACCCTTGACCAGGAATTGAACACACCACCCTTTGGTGCATGAGATGATACTCTATCCTGTGGGCAACCAATTTCTAGCCAGGGCATAAGACTAATAATGCCAAGTAATCCCATGGCACTTAAACTACTGTAAATTTTTACATGCAGTGACTAATTTAATCCTTATAACACACTGAAGAGGTAGATACTAAGTCACCTTCATTTTACAAACAGGAAAACCAAGGCACAGTGTTTAAGTTACTTGATAAAGGTCTCACAGCTACAATCTTTTGGAGTTGGATTCCAAACTAGGTGTTTTGATTTCAAAGTGTATGTTTCTATTCTCTTAGCAATATATGTCTTCCACTCAGCTGACTATAGCACTTTTTTGGTAACCTAATTTTAATATTTCATAATTAATTTATCTGCCTCCCAATTTGCTATTGAGTCTCTCAAAAAGAAAAATCAGTACATAGTTTGAACACTAGCATTTTCAGAAGAGGTTGAATTAAACCATATTTTATACTTTATTCTAATTTATATCTTAAAAATAATTATTTTTTACTTTAGACATTGCTATCTTATTTTGATTATCACCTTGACTATCAAGACAAACTCTGATTGTATTTAGTTAGTGTTCAAGTTTCTTAGCAATCAGTTCATGATATAGCCTCAAATAGAATTAATGATATGCTCAAAGCCCCTGATTTATCTAGAGCTTTGTTACTCCAATTAAAAATTTAACATTGAGTTCAGTGCATAGAGCGTCGGCCTGTGGACTGAAAGGTCCCGGGTTCGATTCTGGTCAAGGACATGTACCTTGGTTGTGGGGCACATCCCCAGTGGGGGGTGTGCAAGAGGCAGCTGGTCGGTGTTTCTCTCTCATCGACGTTTCTAACTCTCTGTCCCTCTCAATTCCTCTCTGTATAAAATCAATAAAATATATTTAAAAAAATTAAACATTGAGCCAAACCGGTTACCTTAATCAATAAAGAAATAATAAATAAATAAATAAATAAATAAATAAATAAATAAATAGATAGATAGATAGATAAAAATACAATTAAAACAGATGAAAAATTAAACATTGTGCAATTTTAATGGCATATCAAAAATTCTATTATGCATTCTTCGCTAATCTAAGCCTGGGTATCTACACAGGCTTATGATAATTAAATTGACAAAAATGAAATAAAGACATCTTAACATTATTGATTTCATAGGTGATCCCTGGTTTACTTGAATTTTGATGTTGAGAGTTCATTGAAATTGGAATATTAAATTAGTAGAATAGTTGATTGAATGGAAATCAAATGGATGTTTACTAAATATATAGGATGACTTTTGTCTTCCTATTGCTATTTCAGAATCATTTAGTCTTCCAACTGGATTTTTGGGAAGTTGAGAAAAGCAAGAAATTCACAAAAATATATTGCCACATTTCAACCCTGCCTAAGGCCATTTGTGAACAATGTAAATACCATGTCAGAAATATTAATTGAGAATGTTAGCCTCAATTTGCCTATAGCATCTTGCATCAGTATATGGCTGGAAGGAAAACAGTATTGCCAATGTAGCTGGATCTATTTGAAGAGCAAAATGTAAATGATACTTCTATAATACGTGGAATGGAATAACTCTCAGATGCTTTAGCAAACCTATTACCACAGATCAAGATTCCCTTTTTTCCTAAAGCAAGCAGGAAGCTGTGCACTCATGTTTGGATTAAAAACTGCACTAGCTATTTGAATACTAATAAAACAGTCATGTTTAATAAGCCATCTGAAAACATGTTATTTAAAAAAAAAGAATTTTGGCATTAAATATTGAAGACAATCACACTTGAAAATGACACAAAAAATTCTTATCATTGCTACAAAAAAGTGAATTAGGTCTTATGTGTAAAATGAACAAAGCATCCCATCCTCACAGTCAAAAGGAGTCCTTACCTAGCCAATGTTGCTCAGTGGTTGAGTGTTAACCCATGAACTAAGAGGTCACTGGTTCAATTCTCAGTGAGGACACATGCCCAGGTTTCAGGCTCGAACCCAAGTAGCAGGTGTGCAGGAAGCAGCTTATGAGGTTTTTCTCTAATGGATGTTTCTATCTCTCTATCCCTCTCCCTTCACCTCTCTCTAAAAATCAATAAAGATGTATTTTAAAAATGAAAAAAAGAGTTCTTAAAGAACAGATGGCCTATAAATTAAAGCCTGATGGGGATCCCAATGTTAAATATTCACTGAGTTATTTTTTTTTTTTACCTAAGTTGCATCTTTGATCTATATAAAAGACACACAACTTTTTATTTTCTCATTTCCTTTCTCATCTCTTCTTTTTGTTAGTCTTTTATGCCATTTTTTTGCATCTGTAAAATTATTCTCTCTATTCGTTTTCCCCTAAATATTTTTGTGTATAAACACAAAAACCATGATAGACAGTGATTTCATCCATTTCAATGTGGTCATCATCCAATAATTCGTCACCTTCTAGAATTTCTGCTGATAAATTTTTAATTCTAGCTCACTCCCATAATATATTTTATTTACTATATTCTCTAAGTCACCATTTTATTATTTCTTTCTATTACACTTTACATTCAATAATATTTTATATTAGTTTCAGGTCTACAGTATGGTGGTAAGATAATTATATACTTTACAGAGTGTCCCCCTGATATTTGCAGTACTCACTTACCAAGCCACCATTTATTGATACATAAAGTCACAAAAGGGAATTAGTTCCAAATAAAAGTCATGCTCTCTAACTTCAATCAGGCCATCATTACTACTCAATTAAAAAAATACGTACTGACTATTGTTATATTATGTTCCTTCTATTGGTAATGCAACACTTCTAATTTCACTAGCATCTTTAAATTAAGAAATATATAGTCTCTAGACTCTTCTACCATGTAAATACTCTTAAACTTGAGACAGTGTGTTTCTTTCATTGTTCTTTTCCATTTTCTCTATTATTATCTTAATACTTGCTCTCATAATTTCTACCTGAAGTTCCACACATGCCTACAGTCATTCCTCATCCATTTAGCATACATTCCATTTACTGTTCACCAGTGTGCTTTCTAAAATTCAAATCTTGTTACTTTCTACTTAAAAATTCTTCCATGGCAAACCATGACCTCTGGAATATATTTATTGCTTGAGAATGACTTATGTGACCTTTTGTGAGCTGGTCCCCGCTAGCCTTAGACTCATTTTTTAATGCCCCCTTATTCCCTCTGATCCAGTCCTACCTAGAACCCTATAGTTTCCTGAACTCTCCAGATTATCTAACCATCCATTGTTTGCACTTTCTGCTACCCCTGCACAGATGCCCAAAGCTGCAGAGAAACTTTAAAAATGACTCATTTATTACCTGAGTAAAATGAATTGTTTTTATCCTAAACCCCGATGGGATTGATTAGAAATACATAAGGAATGAATTGTCTAGATGGGAAGACAGATAAATGTATTTTTGCTTTCTTACCTAGGAACTTTGACGAAGTGTTTTGCTCTCAGCTTAAATATAACTTCTTCTTAGAAGTCATCACTTGAGGCCCCCCACTGAGGGTTTGACTCACTCTCTGACATTATTCTGACAAGTGGGTGCTATAGTGATCTGTTCATTTACCTGTCTACCCAGCTAGACTATTTATTACTTATGTGTCTGTGATTCCAGTCCCCTTTGAGGTACACACTAAGTATTATGCATTTTGCTCAAGTAATAAATGAGCCCATCTCTTAAGTTTCTCTGTAGTTTTAGTACAACTTCTGCGTTTGGAGAATAAAATTTCTTTCTTGCAAAGAAATGGTACCAGACATCAACTGGTCCATTTTTTTCATAGTTCTTTGCGATGGAAACATATACAGAGGGGTTTAATGACTTACTAATGCCATTGAACACTCAGCTTAATGTCATGAACAATTATTGTTCATACTGATGATGACTGCTAAATGTAAATGTGTTTTTGTTTGTCTTTTAAAATACATTTTTATTGATTTTTAGAGAGAGAAGGGAAGGAAGAGGGATATAAAGATAAAAACATCCATGAGAGAGGAACATCATCAATTGGCTACCTCCTGCATTGGGTATTGAGCTCGAAACCACAGCATATGCCATGACTGGGAATCGAACCTAGGACCTCTTGGTTCCTGGATTAATGCTCAACTGTTGAGCCACCCCAGAAGGGTGATGTGAATGCTTTTAATATGTATTTGAGATATTGTAATTTATTCCTACTTCTCTTGTTTCACCTCCCCCACATGCCCTCACATATCTTTTGCTCTACCTGCCCCACTCTACTTATAGTTCTTTCAGACCTCCATGCATTCATACAGTGCCATGATTTTGTAAAAGCTATTTCCTCTGTCAGAAGAATCTTTTATCTCATCTTCCTAATTACCTGGAACTACTACACTTAGTTAAAACCTTATTTCCTCTGTGAAAAGTTATCTAAATGTCCTTCCCTCAAGGAGTTAGCCTCCCTCATCTGAGATTCTATTTACCTCATACATTCCCATCTTTCCCAGCACATTCTCTCCTTTTAATTTTTTTAAATTTAATTTGTTGGGGTGACATTGATTAATAAAATTAAATAGGTTTCAGGTGTACAATTCTATAATACATAATCTGTATATTTTATTATGTGTTCACCATTCCAAGTCAAGTATCCTTCCATCACCGCTTATTCCCATTTTGCTCTCCTCTACCTCCCCATACCCTTTCCTTCTGGTAATCACCATAGTGCCTTCTGTGTCTATAAGTTTTCTCTTTTGCTTTATGCCTTCATCTTTTTTTAGCCAATCCCCAACTTCCTGCTCTCTGACAACTGTCAGTCTCTTCTCGGTATCTATAAATCTATTTCTATTTTGTTTGTTAGTTTATTTTGTTTATTAGATTCCATATATAAGTGAAATCATATGGTAGTTGTCTTTCTCTGACTGGCTTATTTTACTTATCATAATACTCTTCAGGTCCAACCATGCTGTCACAAAAGGTAAGATTTCTTTTTTTTAACAGCAGTGTGTAAAGGTACCACAACTTTTTTTTTTTTTTAGTCCACTAATCTACTGATGGGCACTTGGGCTGCTTCAAAATCTTGGCTATAAGATCTCAGACATTTCTTGTAACTATGTTTTCTGATATATCTACTTGGGAAAGGGAAACAAAAGAAAAAATAAACAAGTGGGACTACCTCTAACTAAAAAGTTTTTGCCCAGCAAAAGACACCATCAACAAGATAAAAAGACAACACACTGACTGGGAGAACATATTTGCCAGAGATACATCTGATAAGGGGTTAATATTTAAAATTTATAAAGAACTTATAAAACTCAGTACAAAAAAAAAACCCCAAACAATTATAAAAAAAAAAATGGGCAAAGGGCCTGAATAGACACTTCTCCAAAGAGGACAGACACATGAAAAAATGTTCAACATAACTAATCATCAGATAAATGCAAATTAAAACCACAATGAGATATTACCTCACATCTGTCAGAATGGCTGTCATTAATACAACAAACAACAAGTGTTGGTGAGATGCAGAGAAAAGGTAACCCTCGTGAACTGTTGATGGGAATGAAGATTGGTGCGGTCACTGTGGAAAACAATATGGAGTTTCCCCAAAAAATTAAAAATGGAACTCCTATGAGCCAGCTATTTCACTTCTGAGAATATATGTGAAGAAACCTGAAACACCAATTTGAAAGAATATATGCACCCCTGTGTTCATTGCAGCATTATTTCCTAGCACATTCTAAGATCATTGGGCTGAGACATAACATAACACTTATCCATCCTTGCCTCCTGTACCTATAATAGTTTTAAATTATAAAAAGATATATTTTTAAACAATTGCTCTTTATTAGATTAATCTCTGTCATTGAATGCTAAATATGTCTTATTGCAGGACTGAACAAAATCATGAAACAAATACTTGTGATATAGGAATTATGTAATGTATGAGAAATACATGAAATTCACTAGTAATTCAAATCTCAAGAAACGTAAAAATAATTTGAGTCATTCTGTATTCAATGCGGTTCAATGAGGGGGTGATGAATCTATTGATCAGAATTAAAATTACAGTATATCAGTTTTTAGCCACAATTTAATCCTCAAAAGAAGATTATGAGGGAGATACTAATTTTATATCCATATTACAGGTAAAAAAACAAAAAAAAAACAAAACACAAGTGAACCCAAAAGTCAAACTTAGATAGAACTAAAATTTAAACAGATAGTTTTTGATTCTATAATAACATGTTAAAAATCTTATGGTAGCTCTTAAAGGAACTGTCTCCAACAATGTGAAATAAAAAACAGAAACCAATTTCAGTTTAAAAACTTTTTGACAAAAAGAGTTATTCTAATGGATCATTTAACTTAGGTAAGCATCCAATTCTATTTAAGGATGCAAGTTTAAAAGTAATATTATGACTTTTTCATAATTTGCTCACTTTTATCATTCAGAATTTTGCTGGAACTAATATAAGCAATGTTCTATCCACAATGTTCTGTTCACATTGTTTAGTTCTAAGTGTTTTTTTTTTTCTCCTATCATGAGTTTCTGTGTAAGGAGCTGGACTAGTCTGTTAACCACTGGTTGTTAGCTCCCTTTCTGGGCAGGGCTCTTCTTATGCCTACAACTACTGTGCCACATGAAATGAGATCACAGGCCATGGGGGTGCCTTGTTCTTGTCAGCAGTGATGAATATAATGTCTATTGCCTAAACTTGCACATCTGAAAATAGAAACTGGCTTGAAATCCTACTGTAATATCAATTCATAGTTCAATCTGTTGCCAGGAACTTGCTAAAGTCATTTTCTGTTTGTTTTCTCTAGTCTCTCTACAGCTTTATACCATTCACCTAATGTGTTCACTGATATAGCTAAATCCAAGAAATGTAATAACCAACACATGAGCCCAGTACTATTCCCATCTGTTTGAAGTCATGCTCTCCAAAGTGCCAGCTTTGACAGGCTGTTCTCCACAGGGTTCTTGTGAACCTCAGCAGTTAGCACATTGATGAAGGATGTTGAGTAAATCCTACTTACTGAATGGAAAATCCCAACAGTTTCCTAATGTCCATTAACCATATGGCTTTGATATCACTTTTTGATCTTCTGGGTGCCTAGCCCAAAAGCCAAACCTAGCAAGGGAACATCATTCCTTTCCATTATGGAAATGCATGGAATAAAGTTATACAACTTTCCAGCTTTGGATAGGTATTAGTGGACGACATAAAATTAAAGAATGATAGTGGCATGGCCACGGGCTTTCTAGTCTTGCTTTTGCCATTGGTCAATAATAATGCTTCACTTTTGTTTGGATATGTTATGCAGGTGGTTTCCCATGAAATATGTTCTCTAAACCAACATTAAGGAGGAAGAATGGTGGACCAGAAAATCATTGGAGCAATAATATAACCAATTAAGTGAATAGATCATGCTACAATTCCTGGGAAAGGCATACAGGAAGCAATGTGGAGCCCATCATAATGTTGAGTTAAGGAGACATAACTGGAAGATGAAATATTCCAAAACATCTGGAGTTCATAGAATTGATTAGTGGAGAGGAGAGTGCTATATATAGAGATAATTCTGGAGATCTGCCGAGTTCCTCCCTCAGTAATCTTGTAAATACTGATAAACAAACACATGTGAGGAAACTCCTTAAGAACAGAGAAAGAATTGCCTAAAGTTATCAGAGGGATAAATCCCTGGGGATCACACAGGATTAGTAAGAATTCTTATTCCCATCATCCATCATGGAAAAATTTATAATTAATGGGGCATAGACTATTCAAAAGTGTCTTGTCCTAATTATGGCTGAAAATTAGTCATAGGCTAAGGGGTTAGTGTGTTTTCAATTGTATGAAAGCTAGTTATATTAGGTGGAATTATGATCTTGTTATTGCCTTTATATGGGATTATGTTTTAAGGAGATGTATGTGGGTGCCAAATTGACAAGGGTTGAACTTGTAATGATTAATCTTATGTGTCACTTTAACTATGCCACACATTACCCAGATTAAACATTATTTCTGAGTGTGTTCTTTAGAGTGTTTCTGGATAAGATTAATATTTAAAACTGAAGACTCAGTAAAGTAGATTGCCCTCCCCAATGTGAGTGGGCATCATTCAATCCATTGAGCACCTGAATGGTACAAAAGTCAGGAAGGAAGAATTCACCCTTTTTACTTTCTATGTGCTAGCTTGAGCTAGAACATCATCTTCTCCTGTTCTTGGACTGGGATTTACCCATAGCTACCCTAGTTCTCACACCTTTAGACTTGGATTGGAATTATACCACCAATGGTGGCAGATTTTAAAGGTACAATAACACATTTTATTTCACCTCTATGCCTAATGGTTCAATTAATACACAGTATTCATCAAGTAGCTATATTCTTTGAACAATAATTGAAAAAATATTTTCTAACATACAAGTACATAAATTTTACTCAGAAATGTTTGTAGGAAACTCTAAAATGGCAAAAAGGCAAGTATGGCTCAATATTTTCTAAATGGAAGATACCCTATTCCAATAGCCATTATTTGCCTACTTAATTGTGTCCAAAATATCTTTAATGAGATATAAAACTTTCCATTCCTGAATTGGAAAGATTTCCATCTTGGAGGACTAATGTAGCTCATTTTAAGTAATTAAAGTCAGGATATTTCCTGAGAGTGGGTCTAAATAAGGGTAAACTAGGAAAAAAAGCACTGCACTTGAATGAGAGGATTATGAATTGTCAAGTATGTCGAAGGTATGGTAATGGATTGTAGACAAAATTTATTCTCTTTTTTAAAAAAATTTAAATATATTTTATTGATTTTGTACAGAGAGGAAGGGAGAGAGATAGAGAGTTAGAAACATCAATGAGAGAGAGTTAGAAACATCAATCAGCTGCCTCTTGCACACCCCCCACTGGGGATATGCCCACAACCAAGGCACATGCCCTTGACCGGAATCGAACCTGGGACCCTTCAGTCCTCAAGCCGACGCTCTATCCATTGAGCCAAACCGGTCTCAACAATTTATTCTCTTTTAAAAACTTTCCTGCAACTGCCTACTACCACCGGGTGCTGGTGATATCTCTGAGGAAGTTAAAATGAATAACTATGAAATAACCACCTAAAGAATGTAGCCTCTCAAAACACCAATCCAGACCTAAAAGACATGAGCATGAGTGGCAATGGTGATGAGTGAAGAGGAAGCGGTATGGTAGCAGAGCCTGATGCATATAAACACTGGGAATGGTGCCTTTTCTGATTCTCTAATACAAATATACATTTCTTTCTTTGTTCTTGAATATGTTCTTTTTCTGAATATTTGCTCCCAACGTTTCAAAATAAGTCATTCATGGGTTTCCTCCAAGGCTTAAGAAATGTTGGTTGCTAATGAGCTTGCCTTTTCCCAACTATATATTGATGAATAAGGTAGAGTAGTGACTCAAGGAGTAAAGAGGAAAGTGCCAGGAAAATAGTTCCTGTAAGTGGTGCTTTGAAATACCTGGGTTTACCTGCATAATCCTAATATATAAAAACCCAGGGTGTGAAATGACCGAAGGCTTGACCAACCAGAAGTCAGTCCTGCAGTCAGTGCTGGGTTGCTGTGGCGACCCAGTACTGACTATCACTGCTGCAGGTGTGGTAACCCAGCAGTGACTGCCTAGGGGGATGTGGATTAGGTCTGGAGAGAGAAGCAGGTTCTGATCTGCATCCTCTGTGGCAGCTGTTGATCAATCATTGCCTCTCTCTTTCTCTCTGGGCTTGCCAGCAACTGCACCTCTGTTTCTTTTCAGGCCTCCTCGGGGACTGCAGATCAGCCCTGCCTTTCTGATCAGGCCAGAGTTAGGCCCAGAGACGCTGACTGGCATAGAAACCAACCAATTAGAACCAAATCTGGATGAAGTGTGAGGAGCCAATGGCTGACTAGGAGGCAAAGCTTTTGATACTGACTGGTATAGTAACCGATCAATCAGAACCAAATCTGGGTGAACTGAGAAGGCAAAACTTAAGTTGGGGGTTGAGGAGGGGTTTTAAGGGCAATAGCTGTTTGGTGAAAGGTGTAAGAATGTGGCTCAATTTTTTAATGACCAATTTGGCAGTATAGTGCCTGTGGCTGGCTATCAGTCCAGATATAGAGATTATGTATTTTTGTCTGCAAAGAACATCTCCTCCTGCTGAAAAAGGCTCCCTCCCTCATTTAAGCAATCCTATCCTATATAATATATCTATACTAATAAAATGGTAATATGCTAATTAGACCAGGTCGACCAGTCATCTTCTGGATGTCTGACTTCCTTCTGGACAAAGCCATGGTGGTGGAGGCTGAGGCAGAGGCAGTTAGGGGTGATCAGGCCAGCAGGGGAGGGCAGTTGGGGGAGAGGTCAGGATGGCAGGGGAGGGAATTTGGGGGTGAGAACAATTCAGCAGGGTAAGGCAGTTGAGGGCAAGATCAGGCTGGCAGGGTAGTGCAGTTGGGGGCAACCAAGCAGGCAGGGGAGGCCAGTTGGCCAGTTAGGGGCTATCAGGAAGGCAGACATGTGTGCAGTTAGAAGCCAGTGGTCCCAGATTGCGAGAGGGATGTCTGACTGCCAGTTTAGGCCCAATCCCACAAGGGATCGGATATCCCCCAAGGGTCCCCAATTGGAAATTGGGCTGGGTGGAGGGAACCCTCTCTCTGTGCATGAATTTTGTACAATGGGACTCTAGTCTATAATAATAAAAGCATAATATGCTAATTAGGCAAGATGGATGACCTTCCTGATGAAGCCGCGGTAGCAGGAGCCAAGCTCCTTGCACGAATTTTTTGCATCAAGCCTCTAATTTAATCTATAAATAGGGTGTATATTATTTACTCTGGGTCTGATAACATAGAGACATGTTCCTTTTTCTTTATGGGGTTTTAAAATTCCTCAATACAAGCCTGTTTTTGGTTTGGTGTCACCAAGGAGCAAAACTTGAGACAAGTATTTTATTTGGAAATTGATCTAGAGGAACATTTTAGGGGATAGGGAGGTGAGACAGGGAAGGGGGGACGCCATTAACAGTCCATTAATACGGTACTAACTGCTTCCAAAAATTGAAGCTTAATTGCACTAAGGACATCTGCCCAGCCCATTATTGATTGAGAGCTGCTTCTTGCGGTATAATTCTCGTGGGTAGTTTGGTCTGCCTACCACAGAGACTGGGCTGCTAGCTCCAATCAAACTCCTCTTGAAGAGACTAACAAATGTTTTCAGTAAGCAGTCTTTGGCATGCTGAGGTGAGTGCCAAGGGTAAGTGATAGGGCAATAACAAGCATTAATTAAAGGGCCAAATCCAAGATGAGTTGAGAGCACAAAAACTCACATTTCCTACCCAGAACAATCTAGATGCCATGGCAAATCTTTGAAAGCCTGCTTTCTACAAGAGCATTCAATGTGCCAATAGGGTTTCTCTCTGGCAAATATCACACAGAATGGAAATGAAGGCTGGTTACAATCTTGCACAAAATATATTGGCATTTCTATGCTGTACAACAGACACATACCCATTTAGGAAATTTACTGCTTGTTGAGTTTTCCCCTGACATTTCAGAGACTCACTGGGAATTTCCAAAGCTAAGTGCTTAGTGCACAGTAGAGGTTGTTATTCTGTATCATGGTCCACTGCTTAATTCAATCTGCCAATAGCCAGAAGGATGATTTTCTAACCCACTGGTTCTCTCAGATGAAAAACTTTCCAAACATTATTGTTATTGTCTTTGTAAGTTGATTTTCCATCAGGGTTGGAACTTTGGGGAAAGTAGATTTTAGCTTTTTCCCCCCCAAGAAATGAATCTCAGTAGTGATATTACAAAGTTCAGCTCCAATAAAACACTGTGTTTTTATTAATGGAAATTAGGCATGTAACAAATGTGTGAATATAATTTCTCCTCAATTTGAATACTTGTGTGTCTTTTTAATTCACATTTATTTTTAAAACAGGTTCAATAATATTTTGGCTACTAAAAACATGAATTTTATAGTACTATTGTTTTAAAACAGAGAACAGTTAAGTGTGTTATGACAAAAACACTAGCTCTTATGATTTGTAAATCTTATGTAAATTGATCCTTGGAAACACATTTAAGGAGTTGGGAAATTAACACTAGAGATAATTTTGCTCATCTATTTTAATTTTGAAATTTTTGAATTGCATCCCTCAGCATGGCCTGTGAAAATGAATCAGATTTAATAATCTCCTAACAGTCTTTTTCTCATAAAATTTTTCTTTTTTCTAGAGTCACAGTTCTGAGATACATATTCTTAATGTGTTTATGAATTGTCCTGCTTGTCACCTGTGTTAAATGAAATCAATCAGTATGTTAGCTGTAATTTAGTTTGTAGATAATGTTTATCAAGTTGAGAAAGTTTGCCTCTATTTCTAGTTTTCTAAGACTTTTTTACCTAAATGGGTATTTTTCCAAATTGTTTATATTTTTCCAAATTGTTGTTTATTAATATTTTACATCTATATTATATTTATGATGGCTGCTGGTCTATATTTTTCCTTTTTTGTACTTTATTCATTTGTTTTTTTTATGTTAGGGTAATAGTGGCTTAAAATTAGTTTAATGTGTTATCAAAATTTTAAAATCTGTTAGTGATAGGATAGAATTGGTGTTAATTTGTCTTTAAACATTTGGTTGCATTCTCCAGTGAAACCATTTGGATCTGGTCTAAGCTCATCTCTGGTCTGAATTCCTATCCCTGACATAGCTCTCCACTTCTCTACCCTCTTCAGGCTCATCTCAACAAGACAGCTTTCTTGTTACCCTTAAACATCCTAGGCAAACTCCTGACTCAGAGCCTTTACTTTTGCTGTTTGCTTTTCCTGAAATGCTCCTCTGCCAGTTTCTAGCCTGGCTCCTCAGTCAGTTCTTGCAAGTTCTTCCTCAGAAGTCTCTTCTCAGTGAGGCCTTCCCTGGCCATGCAAACTAAAAGTCAACTCTCCATACTTACACTTCATACCTCCCTTTTTTATTTTCTTCACTTTAGAATTTATCACTACCTAATATTCTACATGTATTATTTTTAAATCTTAATTTGTGTGTTTCCCCACCATAATTTTTATATGTTTTATTTTTTTGCTGTATTCCCAATGTTTAGAAGAGTGCCTGACATAGAGTTGGCAATTAATACATGTTTGTGGGATACATGAAATAAATGATAATAGTTCATAATAGGACCAGCTGGATTTATTAAGTTCTCACTGGGGGTGTGGAACAGTGCTAAGCACTTTGCATGCTAGTGCGTCCTGAGTTCTCGTGACAAACTCGGCCTGCAGACTGCAGGGTCTGGGCTTTATCCACTGAGCCAAACTGGCTAGGGCAGGATATGACATTTCTTAGCCCCTCCAGCAGCAGACCTTTGTGTTTTTTTTTTTTTTCCCTCCAGGAGTGAGGTGGAAAAACCCTAGATCACCTTCTTAGATTCTTATTAACCAAGTTACCAAGAACACTGTGAGTGGCATATAAGGAGCTTAGCCAATGAGCACTCAGAAAAGGTGTTTCCTCTGCAACTCATGCGCGGAGGTGGGCCTCTTGGGGTGCTATCTCCCAGTGGCTGTGGCCTAGGCACACCCCCATGCTCTCTGCTCCCGCTTGCCTCATAGTGCAAGTAGTCCCCTCCAGCCCATCTGCACGCACAACCTCCTCCTGGCTGGTAGTGACTCTTATGTTGTTATGACATCCTGGTTAATTTGCATATATATGTAATATGCAATATATATATATATATATATATATATATATATATATATATATATATATATATTTTTTTTTTCATAGCAAATAGGAAGATAGTGATATAAGAAAGCTAAAACCCTCCATGTGACTTTGGCTTCTCAAATGACAATCTCTTCAAGGCTTTTGCCTTTCTGTATTGTGAGTGCCAAGTGAATAGGGTGTCTCTGTGCTTCAAGAGTCAAAACATCATCTGAAACTTGAGCATCTGTCTTTCGTTTGCACTGGGCTCAGGATCATCATCCCCAAAACGTATTTAGATACACAAGTATCTCTGATCCCTTGCTCTGTGTTCAATACCCTCAAACCTCTGAATGCTAGCATCCCAGCTCTTTTCCTTATTAGCTGTGTGAACTTCAGTGCTTTTGTTTTCTCGTCTCTTATTAGATGATAATAGACATAATTTCATAATTGTTGTTAGAATAAAGTGATATAATGAACAAAAGTTCTCCAACACTATAGCTGGCAAAATATGTGTGCGCTCAGGATGAACACCTGGACCCTCAGGAGAGTGTAAGATGAAAATCTTAATTGCCTCTGTCACTACTCACTATTTTTCCTTTTGCATTTATGGACTATTTGGCCCATTTATGTCTTTCCTAGTTCTTCTTAACAGAAAGACCCTTATTTTCTGCTGAGTCTTTGGCCCATTTTCTGTTTCTCAAGTCTCTGTAATCATTACTTGTATTGTGCCCTCAGTACCACTGCACATGTGTATAAAACTTTGATGTTAATGAACCTTTTATTATACCAAATATATATTGTAGGTTGCCACACACTGTTCTTGGATACAAGTATCTTTGAGGAGAATGTCAGCCAAGATTCCTCCATTTTTGAAGCTTAAATCTAGTAGGTACTCATAGTCCTCAGTGCTCACATACTTCTTATTCTGCCTCCTGCCCCTGTTTATTGACAATCCTCTGTGTTGATTCCATCCTCCTTGGAATTTTCTTTATGATCCTAATCTGAGGATTTAACCCAAATCAAAATGTTTAAGAGCAATGCCATTTAATGAACATTTCATCCAGCAAACATTCATTGGATGCCTGCTTAATGGTAAGCTCTATATTATCTCCTCTATGTACCATATATTAATTCTCAAAAAGCCTTATAGAAAATAATACTTTAACCCAAGGGATCCCAGTTGAAAAATTAAGGCAGGCTGGTAAAATAAATATTTAGGTTGGGTGGTGAGGCAGAAGGTAAACTTTTAAAAATAATTTTTAAACCTCACTGATAAACATTATTGTATCCACACTGGATGTTTTGTATGGACAAATGTTATGACTGTGATTAAATTCATTCAGAGGAAGAAAAGGAAATGATCATTTCTAAAGTCAAAGGGGCATGCATTTCCAAAACAAATAGGAAATTCAAAACATTTAAATGGCATTTATTTAAACTATAATAAAGAGTGTATCAAGTGTACAACAAAAGGGAGTTATTGCCTGTGGGCTTATTAATTCTGTTTGAGATATTAATTTAAGATATTAACTTATTACTACTTAGGTATCCATGTTGGAAATGTCTCCCCTGCATAGTAATGGTGGTATATATCATTGCAGTTTAAATTATTGTCATTTGGGGTTCTAAAATCTACCATACATTAAAGATTCTATCTGAGCTTCTACACTCAGAAGAGCTAATGAACCAGAAGCTTTTCTAATAACAGTGAGTGCCACATAAATGCAGTGTTCACTCCATAAGTTCCACTGTTAATAGGATAAAATCACTCTGGGCAAATAAAACTAACAACGCTTTCTTCTAATTGATGTTTAAGCACCACCTACTTATTCTGTGAGATAAAACTACAATAAATTAGTATTGTGTTAAGTTTGTGTGAGATGCTCTGCTGAAACTAAGAGATTTGTTCAGACTTTCAGAATTTGTCCTTGCCAGTTAACCTCTATTAAATTTCTATCTACTTAGCTTCTCAAGAGCATTAACCAAAGGATGTGCAGGGATTTTTTAGTATGCAAATGCCAGACTCTATTTCCCTTAAAACTAAAGAAGAGCTCCCCACTAAACATGCATAGGTACTCACCTTCACTAAGATGAACCGCAGTATAAGATAGACATTTAAAAAATAGCACCTTCTTAAACTGAGAAGTAACAGTGGTTAAGACTTGCCCGTGGACAAGGTAGCCTGTAAAATGATTAAATTATTTACATGGGATCAATATATTATACTCAAAGCTTCCTCAAAGTTTATTGAAGCCAAAGCATTCTTGTCAAAATTAATTAATCAATTGACTAAGGCATCCCTTTCAGGTGTAAATAGGAGATGATAACCGGAGTTCTTTGTAGAGATACAGTGAAGATCTGAAGCAAAGCATGCAAAATATTCAGCCAGAAGCTGGTCCACAGTAAAATCTCTGTATGACGATTTACAGTGGAGTAATTCCAGATTTAAAACAATTACCAAACATTTCTCAATTCAGGTTGTCTTGATCACGCCGGCCCCAACAGCCACCGATTTTTCTAGGCACATACATCCTCTGGCCCTCCAGCTCCCACAGTGCACGCATTTCTCTCTCCTGCCTGGACCAGAGACCTCACCTTATGCCAGGCAAAATCTAACCTTTCCATAGTGGAGTGTAGAGCTCCTCTGAATCCGTGTGTTTGCGCCAATTGGGGATCGGTGTTCTGAGGCTCACAACTGTTCCGTGGGTGCCACAGTTGTAGATTTTCAGACTTCCCATAACATCCATTTTACCCTTCAAGATGGTGCAGTCTCCCCATCCTAGCTGGTAGCTCTGGGAGGGGACCCTGCAGCAGTGGGAGCTGCCTGGTCAGGGGAACCCCATCTAGCAGTTCACCACCTTCTCCTGAATTACAGCTGTCCCTTAACTCGCCAACAAACACTCCCCATGTGACCCTCAGATGTTCCTTCTTTCTGCTCCAGGAGAAGGCTCAGGACCCTTTTGTCTATTCTGCTGCCATTTTTTCCCCCTTTTTATTAACATTATTTTTATTCATAAAACCTCATAGAGGGTTTAAAATGTTTAGCTTTTGAATTTCAAAACTATCAAATCAAAGCAAATTGCAAAAGTACAGAGTAGAGAGCTTGCGCTTGTCTTACCCTTACTTTCTCTCTGCAACCCATTCAGATTACACTTGGTCTTTCTAGTCAGCCAGTCTAAACATGTGTTTCTTGCCACTAATGCCTTTTACTTTCTCGTACTTGACAACTATAAAAGATGCCAAGTGACTTGACCATGCCCTAAAGCAGTGGTTCTCAACCTTTCTAATGCCGCAATCCTTTAATACAGTTCCTCATGTTGTGGTGACCCCCAACCATAAAATTATTTTTGTTGCTACTTTATAACTGTCATTTTGCTACTGTTATGAATTGTAATGTAAATATCTGTGTTTTTAGATATTCTCAACTACCTGTGGTTGAGAACCACTAGCAGGGTCACCTAAGACTATTGGAAAACACAGATATTTACATTACAATTTATAACAGTAGCAAAATTACAGTTATGAAGTAGCAACAAAAATAATTTTATGGTTGGAGTTACCCCTAACTGCCCTTCCCTGCATATTTGATCACCCCCAACTGTACTCCCTTGCAGGCCTGGTCCCTCCCAACTTCCATCCCCTGCTGACTATCTTGTGGCAGCCATCTTGTGTCCACATGGGGGAAGCCATCTTTGACCACATGGGGGCAGCCATCTTGTGTGTTGGAGTGACATTCAATTTGCATATTACTCTTTTATTAGATAGGATAGAAGCCTGGTGAATGGGTGGGGCCAGCTGGTTTGCCTTGAAGGTTGTCCTGGATCGGGATGGGGGTTCCCTTGGGGCATAGGGCAGCCTGGTTGAGGGGCTTGTGGTGATTTGCTGGCTGGCCACTCCCACCGGTGACACAAGCAGAAGCCCTGGAATCTGGGATTTATTTATCTTCTATAATTGAAACTTTGAAGCCTTGAGCTGAGGCTGGGGCAGGCCAGGCTAGGTGGGAAGCTTGGCTTCCTACTTCGCCAGGGGAAACCCAAGCCTCCTGCTTGCTCCAACTCCGTGGCTACTGCCATCTTTGTTAGGATTTATTTATCTTATATAATTGAAACTTTGTAGCCATGAGCAGAGGCCAGGGCCCACCATGGCTTCCTCCATCACTGGCAGCAACCCAAGCCTCCTGCTCACTCCAGCTTCGTGGCAGCCACCATCTTGGGTTAATTTGCATACTTACTCATTGGCTGATGGGTGTAGCAGAGTGATGGCCAATTTGCATGTTTCTCTTTTATTAGTGTAGATGAGTTCAGCATGTTGAGCAGATATGGACTTACAAGTTGCCATTAGCACCCTGGATGTCGCTGGGTTGAAGGCTGCGGCTCTCCATTCGTACTGGTCACTGGCTATGGAGGCTGATCCGTCTGTAAACCAGGATTTTTTAAGCTTATGGCTATATTGTGGCCCTTTTACACTGATTGGATCAGGTGGTTGGACAAACGTTTTGGTACAGGTAGGTGGTTCTACCTCAAGTTTGTTGATCTCCTTAAGTGAGGAGGGCTAGTTCACAGGAGCCAGAGGTTTCTCGTGTATTAATGTCTCACTTCCACATGAGAACCTTTTCATCAATTTGGGAACCTGACAATTCTTCACCTGACATTTTTGAGCCATGCCTTAAGGGAAAATGTGCTACACACGGTTATTGGGTTAAGTCAGGTCAGCGGTTCTACATGCAACAGTGCCACATAGAGTGTCCAGATTAGTTTCTCAAAATAAATTTGTGGTAAGAGAAAGGGAATCTCTGAATCCAGAATACTATAGGCATTGGATTTTTGTCTTCTGTTCCTCTTTTGCATAGTCCCCAACTTCCATATTCTGCCATGAACTAATGTCTAGTACTATTTTGTCTCCTGGTCTGATACTTTGTAGGGATTGAAAGTGGAGTATGTAGTCCTTTAATTGTTTAAATGTTTGTTCCTGTTCTTGGGTCAATATGAAATCTATTGCCTTCCTGATAACTTTGTATATAGGTTTGGCAATGTCAGCTAGATATGGTATGAGTTGTCTCCAGTACATGAAAAGTCCCATTAATTGTTTTGCTTCTTTTTTGTTGGTGGGAATTTTTAGGTTTAGTAATTTGTCTATTTGTTCGATATGTTCCTTTCTTCAGAGCTCCAGTGGATGCCTAAAAATGTTGTTTTGGTGTCTGGGGGCTGGATTTTGTCAGGATTAATTGTCCAGCCTAGTGATCTTAGGTGTGTTACTAGTGACTCTAGATGGGATTGTAGAATTTCTTTGTCATTGTTATAGAGTAGAATGTCATCTATGTATTGTATGATTGTGGATTTGTATTTTGTGAGGTCAATGTTGTTAGCAAGTAGGCTGTGTTAGATTGTGGGTGAGTTTTTGTATCCTTGTGGGAGTCTTTTGAATTGGTATTGTTTTCCTTGAAATGTAAATGTGGTAATGGGTCTGGATTTCTCAGCCATGGGTATTGCAAAGAACATGTTCAGAGATCAATTGCTGACATAAATTTAGGGTTGTCTCTCTGGATAATATTGATTACTTCTTGTGCATCAGGCAGGAAGCCATCTATATTTGGTGAGGCCTTATTCAGGTTGTGATAGTATATTGTGATCCTGTAGGTGTCATTAGTCTTTTATAGGGACCAGATTGGGCTATTATAAATGTCTGATCTGCTTGGTTTTATTATAACCATTTCCAGAGTTTTTAAAGTGCTTTTGTTACAGCCTCATGTCCTCCTTTTAGAGGATATTGAGGTGTGGATGAATTTGTATTTGATTCTGGTAATGTTAATGGAGTTATTTCTAGTGCAGTGAGGAATGTTGTTATTTTATGTAGCCTGGGTGTGTGGGAAATGTGACAAAATAATGTTGGTAGGATATCCATACCTAACATGTTTTTAACCTGGGGTGAGATTAGGAATGTGACTGGGATTTGTTTGCCTTTGTATAGTATTTTTCCTCGTGTTGGGAAGACTGTAGGTCCTTACTTTGATCCTGTATTTAAGTGTTTTTGTAAGTGGTAAGCAGAAAGACCTGTGAGCCGGTATCTATTAAAAAAGATTTTATATTGTAACTAGAGGCCTAGTGCATAAAATTTGTGCAGGGGAGGGGGGGTGTCCCTCAGCCCAGCCTGCACCATCTCCAATCTGAGACCCCTCGAGGGATGTCCAACTGCCCTACTGGAATTGGGCCTAAACGGGCAGTCAGACATCCCTCTCACAGTCCAGAACTGCTGGCTCCCAACTGCTCTCCTGCCTGCTTTCCTGATTGCCCCTAACTGCTTCTGCCTGACAGCCTGATCACCCCCTATCCACTCCCATGCCAGCCTGATTGATGTCTAACTGCTCCCCTGCCAGCCTGTTTGCCCCCAACTTCCCTCCTCTGCTGACCTGGTCACCCCTAACTACCCTCCCCTGCAGGTTGATCACCTCCATCTGGCCTTCATTGCAGGCCTGAGCCCTCTCAACTGCCCTCCCTTGCAGGCCTGGTGTCTCCCAACTGCCCTTCCCTGCTGGTCATCTTGTGGTGGCCATCTTGTGTCCACATGGGGGCAGCTATTGTGTGTTGGTGTGATGCTCAATCTGCATATTACTCTTTTATTAGATAGGATAGAGGCCTGGTGCACAGGTGAGGGCCAGCTGGTTTACCCTGAAAGGTGTCCTGGATCAGGGTGGGGGTTTCCTTGAGCGAGGGGCCTATGGTGGTTTTCAGGCTGGCCATGCCCTCTGGTGACCCAAGCAGAGGCCCTGGTATCTGGGATTTATTTACCTTCTACAATTGAAACTTTGTAGCCTGGAGTGGAGCCAAGCCTCCTGCTCTCTCCGTGGCTGGCAGCCATTTCTATTTGGATTTGTTTACTTCTATAATTGAAACTTTGTAGCCTTGAGTGGAAGCCTAGCCAGCAAGGGCAGGCGGAAAGCTTGGCTTCCGCTGTTGTCTGGGAAACCCAAGCCGCCCTCCTGCTCTCTGTGGCCGGTAGCCATCTTGGTTGGGTTTATTTGCATACTCACTCTGATTGGCTGGTGGGTGTGGCTTATGGGTATAACAGAGTAATGGTTAATTTGCATATTACCCTTTTATTAGGTAGGATGGCCTGCTTTCCAGGGACATTTGGAGGGATATGTATAGTCTGGTATCATTTTTTGTGTTGAATGATGTGTCTATAACTAATGGGGGTTTATTGAATATAGGTATTTTAGTTGCAATTTCTTCAGGGTCTGTAGTATGGAAGTAATGTTCTGGCATTGGTGTCTGGTGTGGGCTCCCTATTGTCTGGCAAGTTGATTTTGCCAGTGGGGCCTCTATAGATTCTCTGATTCTGTCTATATGGTTTTTGACTATTTTGGAATAGGTTGTTGTCTCAGATCTCTGTCCTGAAGGGATTTCTGCTGAATGGGTTGTTTCTACTTGGGTTATTATTATTATTTATGAATGGATTTTTGTTCTTGAAGAATAGATAGTTCCTTCTCCAATAATAAGCTTGTCCTTGTCTGTATTGGTCATTCTGCCTATTTTAATTGGTTTGGGGTGTTTTTATGGGCTTTAGAAGTCCTCTATACTGTTGCATGGGGAATGAATAGTTCTTTGATTCCTTTGCAGTGAAAGAAAATTTCTTTTCTGCTAAGCGGTCTTGGTGCAGTTGGATTTTATTTTTAATATCCTCTACAGTGCTGGATCCTACAATAAGGTTTTGAAGCTGCATTTTGTAGCCAGTTTCTTATTAGTATGTTGACTATCCCTTCTACATCTGTATTTTCTCATGGTGAGTTCAAATCTGGTTTATAGAGGCTAGTTAGGATCACCAATTTCCTTAATTGGGTCTGTAATTGTGTAAGAGATTCCCAGTGTTCTGAAAACTTTCCTGAAGACAAGTCCACTGATGGAAATGCTCTTCTCCATGCATCTCCTATCCAGCTCCATAAGGATCTTACTGTATTTGAGTGTTGTTTTGCAATTTCCTTTAGTGCTGTTTTTAATTTGGCTAATTCTATTGCATCTATTACTGCTGTGAGTTCATCTGCACTTAACATAGACATGTGGCTTCCAAGTTCATATATTTTTACAAGCCACTCTACGACCATTAATTCTCCTTTAATCAATAGTTTTCTGAGTTCTGCTAGTTCCTGCCTTGAAAATGAGGTTAATTCTATTAATTCCTTAGTAGCTTCATTTTCTGATTTTATTACCTTCCTTTTTACTACAATACTACTGGCTTGCTGGAGTATTTTTGCAGTTACCTTCTGTGTTAGTGATCTTCCCTTGTCAGTGTCTCCTGCAGGTGGATTGTCTGTAGGAATATTCCTACTACCTATTGTGGTGGCGTTCTTTCTATTATTGGAATCAGATTGTTAGGATCTACTATGTTTTTGTTGAGGCCTGAGGCTGTCTAGATTTTATATTTGGCCCTCAGGGCATCTTCAACCAGTCTCCACTTGCTTTTTGATGGTATGTTAGTCTCGGTAGAGTTGTTTCTTTTGAAAAGCTTGTTAAAGAAGTCTTTAACCTTCTGCTGCATGGTGTTGAATGAGGTGGAGTCTTGGTCCATATCTACCAAATGGACAGGATTCTTGTGTACTTGGTGTGTTCTTACAGCAGTATGTGGTTTCTAGATGGAGAATTGTTAGTTTTCTTAGAAAATTAAGAGAGTTTTAGCTAGCTTCTTCAAACTTTTGTTCATAAGTTCGGCACTGCTGTAAATTTATTCTTCAAAAAGTTTCATTTTCCTTTTACTTTCAGTTTTCTTTAATTTGAAGGGGAGTTTTGATTTTGGACTGAACTTGGATGACCTGGTTATGCTCCAGTGTCGAGTCTCTGGATTGGGAATAGGTCGGTTGGTATAATCCGCCAAATTGGCTCCGCTTGGGCAGAGAGGCTGCTATGACCCTCAGGCATTCGCCAGTCAGGAGTCAGCCTCTCCTGGGTATGGCCTCATGATGGACAACCACTGACCCATGTCCTTAGAGACTAGATCACTTTTGGTTGGTGCCAGATTAATTCCCATTACACTGAGTGGTAGTTTCTTTAATACTTCAACCAAAACCTGAGTGTTTTTTCCAATTTTAAATAATTATCCACCTGTGCTGCAGAGAAATTTGTTTTGGAATCCTGCCTATTATGCCAATTGTCTCAATTATGCCCCAATGAATTAATTATCTGTCTAGACTTAGTGGGACAAACACAGGTGACCAGGAATCAGCAATAATGGCCTATCCCCTGGTACTTCAATGTCTAGACAGCTGAGCCGAATCAGAACACATGAACACACAAGACAGGATTAGTATACAATCACACAAGGTTTATTTACATATCCCTAGTGGATCCTCAGCTGCAGCAAAGGCCACCCAGCGATGCACGCTGAAAGACAGATGATGAAGATGGAGATAGACAGGCTTGCACAGCAGAGCAGTCAGGGGCTCGTCTCATGGAGCAACATGAATCTTCCTCTATCAGGAAAGAGATCACAACTGAAGAATGTCTGATGATTATATAGCCGGTAGTAAACAACTTGTGTCCTTATCAGTGTGGGCCAGACATTGTGCCTTATGCTAGGATCAGGGCATTTACACTTTAAGGGCTAGGGCGTTCACATCAAGATAGTGAGGTGTTCACCAATTTGGAAGTTACAGAGTATTGGGGTCACCACACAGCAATCATTTCCCACAATAATTATTTCATACTTTAGAGGGGTTTCCTTATGATCATAACATTATTATAACACAATTCTAGAATGCATCATCTGTATATTGTATTGTGTGTTTACCATCCCAAGCCAAGCTTCCTTCCATCACCATTTATCCTCCATATACCCTCTTCTATCTCACCTGACCCTTCTTCCTTTCTACCAATCACCATACTGTTGTCTGTGTCCATGAGTCTTTATTTATTTGCTTAATCCCTTCACCTTTCTTACCTAGCCTCCCAACTCCTTATTCTCTGAAAGTTGACAGTCTGTATCCATGATTTTGTATCCACTTTGTTGGTAATTAGATTCCTAACATATAAGTGAAATCATATGGTACTTGTATTTTTCTGACCGCCTTATTTCACTTAGCCTAATACTCCCCAGGTCCATCCAGGCAGATAAATATCCAAAAAGGGACAGCTATAAAAAATGGTTTATAATTGTGGATGAAAGGTGCCACATGCTAACCTGACAAGCTCAGGGAAGGCCTGCATGAAGGTCTTGTTAACTCAAAGACCTAAAGTAACCACAAAGAATGGTATGAAATTAAACTTTAACTAAAAGTAGTCATGGTGGCTGGTTACATCCTAGGTTGGTATCTTCACTGACAAGGTCAACCTTTATTTTAACTAAGCCTATGTATCTTTTTTCCATCTATAATAACATACCTTTTGAAATGTCTGGGTAACTTTGTAACTTACCTTTTCCTGGACCCCTTGAGGCACAACCTAATGTATCTGGCTACAGGACAGATACCACAAATTTCTTCATTAGCATTTTAATTTTTCCTGCAGTATGTGTCTATCATTTTACTTTTTATCCAATCCCAGGGGTTTCCCTGCTTTGCTTTCTCCAGCCTATCTAGTCTATCACCAATGGATTTCATGTAACTCACCTACAATCCTTTCTATTTATTGCAATCTATGTATATAAAACTCCAGTTACTGGAATGTTGTAACGACCAGAATGACCAGTGGCTATAATGCCTACTGTGGCCAGAGAACCCGCCCAGCCAACCTCCTGTACTCTCCTCCTTCAGACAGGCCCAGCCCAGATCTGCCAATTGGAGCCAGTCTGGCTGGACCCCACCTGTGCACAAATTTGTGCACTGGGCCTCTAGTGTATAAATATAGATGTAACCCACCATTTTCGGGAGCATTATCTCAATTTGTTGAGGTTTTGCTTCTCAGCATTTGTCGACAGTTTGGCTCAAATAAACTCACAAGAATTCTTTACAGGTTTGAATGTTTTTACATTAACAAAGGCATTTAAGAGCTTTAAGGAAAATCATTTTATTTGGCATAATATTTTTAACACTAATTTTAAAGTGCACACTCAATACTTGTGGTAACTGGTGATAATAAAAGTGCTATCAAATCAGAAACTTCTTTTAGAAATGACATAAGATGTCAGAAGGAAGAAGTGTGTTTCATACCATGGTTTACCTTGTGGTTGTTACTCTTCTTTCTATACCTCAGGTCTTTTCCTCCATCACCTTGAACCACAAGAAGGACCATGGGGAATATGTATGTGATAACATGGCCTGGACAGTTACTAGTCTAAGACCAACTGTGGCATGGCATGGACACATTCTCTTTCCTCTTTGTCAGTTTTTGACCCTCAGTTTCTGACCTCTGGTTGGCTTCTAGTCTTTTTTCTTATTTCAATACTAGGTTCAATTTCCCAGTGTTTTTTTCATTGGGCTGCCTCTGGTACATCTATGCACATTCTTATTCTATAATATGAAAATAGTATATATTGTCTTGCAGAAACATTGGCAAGATTAAATCAGAAGATACTTAGTCCAACACTGAGTATATAAACTCAAGTTACAGATATTGCAACAGATTATCTACTTATATTGTTACTAGAGTCCTGATACATGAAATTTGTGCACTAAGGGGGAGGTGGTGTCCCTCAGCCCAGCCTGCACCCTCATCAATCTGGGACCCCTAGGGGGATGCCCGACTGCCTGGTAGTCGGACATCCTTCTCACAATCCAGGACTTCTGGCTTCCAATCACTCGCCTGCCTGCCTGCCTGCCTAATTGTCCCTATCCGCTTCTGCCTGCCAGTCGGATCACCCCCTAACCACTCCCTTACAGCCTGATTGATGCCTAATTGCTCCCCTGCTGGCCCGATTGCCCCTAACTGCCCTCCCCTGCAGGCCTGGTCCCACCCCAACTGCCCTCCCCTGCAGACCTAGTCCCCCCAACTGCATGTAATGATTAGCATAGTGGCCATAAGGGAAGAATTAGAAGTACCGGTACATAGTTTTTATGCCATATGTGAAATAGTGGGAATTCACATAGAAAAATAATTTTAAGCAATAAAATAGCTTTAAAAAAATGAGGCCCTCTTCAGGGTGCTTCTGTTTTAAATCTTGAACTTGTGTCTATCTAAAATTATTGTTATGAGCAGTCTGGTGATCTTACAAATTTGGATGAAAAGACTCTAATAATCTTATAAATGTCTGCTCAAAGAACTAAAGAAAATATTTAGTTCTGAAAACTTTTCCTCTTTTGGATCCCATCACTTGTATCTCCTGAGTATTTCGCTAGTTAGACCAACCCTTTTACTGCACATCAAAAAAAAAAGTGAAAATTGTGACAAGTTTTGCTGTGGGCACAGGAGAGTGACTGCGTAGGTTTTGTCAGGACAGATTGAGCATGCCTATGCCATTAGAAATGCTATATTTTAGCAACCTATAGGAAAAAATACATTAAACTAGTTGAGCTGTCTTTGATCTTATAATATTAAATGCCTGACACTTAAAAAATAGAGAAACACCTGACATTTCATCTTAAACTAAAAGTGCAGGAAGATTAATAATGAGGCCAAGATGAATCTGGGGAGCATTATGCTAAGAGAATAAGCCAGTTAAAGAAAGATGAGTATAAAATGATCTCATATGTGGAAACTAATGAACAAAATAGATCCAGAGACATAGAAGCATGAATCTCAGAGATAAGGCAGGGGTAAAGTGGGTGGGTGGGAAGAGATCAACCAGAGAACTTGTATGCATATATGCATAACCCATGGGCACAGATAATAGAGTGGTGAAAGCTTAAGGGGGAGGGAAGTAGAGGCTGGCAAAAAGAGGTAAATGAGGGTGTGTGTAATATTTTCAACAATAAATCCAAAAAATAAAAAAATAAAAATAATGAGGCCAAGGTTGTGAATAGGTTTATTTTCATGGGAGGCATGATTTCATGTAGGTCAGCACTAAGGTAGGATGCAGTTAAAAAGGCACATGAACCAGAACCCACTAGAAGAGTTTGCAGAACTCAATAGCACAAAAAGAAATAAACTCAAAGAATAAAGAAAAAAATGTATCTAATAGTGTGCTTGTAGAGATTTAGCAATACAAAGTGTTATTTTCAAATAATCTTCATGTAATTTCTATGTTAGGTGATATGTTCATACCATTCTAAACCAATTAACCTAAAATGAAAGAAATGATAAGGGTACCTTTAAAAAATAGTAATTCTAGATATGGCAAAAATTGTTCTTTCTTTTACTGTAACTGTTATTTTAATCTACTCCAAGCCTGGACTGCATTTCAGGCACTTGAAATGATAAAAATGACTATCTGGTTGTTCAAATATTTTCTCAGAGACTTGATGAGCAGTGAGAAAATGCCTCCACTTGCATAGATTAACTGTAAATGATTATAGTTAAGTCCTTCTCAAAATAGTCTTTCTAAAAATCCAAATTCTGAATCCCTTAAATATTTTATAATGTTTTGAAATTTCTTATTTGATGCTGTAAGTTAACATAAACTGATGAAAAAAAAATAGAGCCAGAGGGGGGAAAAACATTTTAGAATATAATAGAAGTAATCCTGTTATTTGAAGATTTTAAATATTTCCTATAACTTTTGTGATATTATACTACGTTAGTACAGTAATATTATTATATTTAAAATTCCTTTTTTCCTTGAAATAGTAATGTTTATTGCATGTAAATGGCTGATTATTTTGTATCTATAATCTGATAATATATTTATTTTGCATATTGTAAAAATAAATAAAAAATAAATAAAAAAGTAATATTTAAAATTTAATGCCAATAGGAAAACTAGTATTCATTTTGTAAAATATCAAGCTCTAGTTTGTATTGTTATAAACTGTTTCTCAAGTCATTGAAATATCTTGTGTTAGACTCATATTATCCATGCTCAACCACCCACCATTATCGTCAAAAACTTCCCCAGGACTTTTGGATATCTAGTGAGTAATGCTGTAAATGTACTTCTTGACTTAGGTTTCTGTATTTGAAAAAGGTTCACCTTTAGAGAGAGGAAAGAATGAGAATGAGGTCAACTCAGAAAGAAAATTAAATCACTGACAAAAACTGAAGAGGATTTTGAGCTGTTCAATAACTTGTATTCCAGTGGTTTCTGAGGCCTTATATGGCTTAAGGGCCAGAGAAGCAAAGAAAAAAGAAAAGACAAGACAAGACAAGACAAGAAAAGACTATTCATTTGGCTATATCTTGGGAAGGATATAATATTACATAAAGTTATAAAAATGTTTGATGGTCTTAATGAAAAAAAAATGTTAGTGGAACTAAAATTAAACTAAATTATTTCTCTTGAAAATAAAATCCAATACAAAAAAAATGCATGTTTTTTTTTTCATGTTCTATCTATATATACCAGATGGATTATTACTTATTACCCATACTTGAAAAAATGTTTCTCTAGTAAATACATTTCTAATCAGTGGTAAACATGAAAATATATTACATGCATGCAGATGTCTGTGTGTATGTGTGTGTATTATATATAACTAGAGACCCGGTGCACAAAATTCTTGTACAGGGGTGGGGTGTCCCTCAGCCAAGGCTGCACCCTCTTCAATCTGGGACCCCCTCAAGGGATGTCTGACTGCCCATTTAGGCCTTATCCCTTTCACAACCCAGGACTGCTGGCTCCCAACCACTCGCCTGTCTGCCTGCCTGATTGTCCCTAACCGCTTCTGCCTGCCAGCCTGATCACTCCCTAACCACTCCCCTGCCAGCTTTATTGATGCCTAACTGCTCCCCTGCCAGCCCAATTGCCTCCATCTGCCCTCCCCTGCTGGCCTGGTCAACCCTAACTGTCCTCCCCTGCCAGCCCAGTCTCCCCTAACTGCCCTTCCCTGCTAGCCTGGTCACCCCCAACTGCCCTCCCCTGAAGGTCTGGTACCCCCCAACTGCCCTCCCCTGCAGGCTTTGTCCCTCCCAACTGCCCTTCTCTGCTGGCCTAGTCACCCCTAACAGCCCTCCCTTGCAGGTCCGATTGTCCCCAACTGCCCTCCCTTGCAGGCCTGGTCCCTCCCAACTGTCCTCTCCTGCTGGCCTGATTGCCCACAACTGCCCTCCCCTGTTGGGCATCTTGTGGTGGCCATCTTGTGTTTACATGGGGGTGGTCATCTTTAACCACATGAGGGCAACCATCTTGTGTGTTGGGGTAATGGTCAGTTTGCATATTAGGTTTTTGTTATATAGGATGTCTATATACATTTATGTGTATGTATATGATAATTATGCAGAAATTATTATTTTTGACTGATGAAAATCTCTTATAAGGAGCTAAAGTTTCTGTAGGATTAAGGAAAATTATTTTTTTAAGTGGAAATTGTTTAGAAGCAGGTACCTGTAATACCTGCAGGCCATGATTTACAGCAGGAAAAATAGAACTCTATACTGAGTTTTAAATAACCACCACCAACAACAATAACAAAAGAGAACTTTCTGCACATATAAGAGATGCACTTTATAACTTAGGAAGTTTTCCCAGGTATATACTCATTTGATTCCCTTAACATTATGTGAACACTGTTACAGGTATGCACAGCAAATGTTACAAGTTTAGTGCTGTAAAGAACCATTTTATCACATCTATAGCTTCTGTGGGTCAGAAAGTTTGGAAAAGACACGGTAGGCAATTCTTTTTTCTTTTGTATAATGTCTAGGGACTCAGTCAGGAAACATGAAGGCTGAGTTTGAATTGATGGCAGGGGCTGTTATTATGTGGGGATCATTTATCTAAGCTGCCAGAACTTGAAGACTAAAGCTGACAACAGAAAAAACATCTATATATGGCCTCCCTTGTGACTTGGCATCCTTATAGCATGACAGCCTCAGAGTAATTGGACTTCTCACATGGTGACCCAAGGACCCAAAAGCTAGTGTAAAAGGCAGAAGGAGCACTGCCTTTCATGATTGGGCCTTAACAATCAAGCAGCATAATTTTCATACCATTCTATTCATTATAAGTGAGTCACAAAAATAGGTATTAAAGATTAAGTTTTAAATTTTGAAAATTTAAAGTATTTTTATTATATTGAAGTCCATACTTCCTTTTTGTGGCTGTGATATAATTTCATCTCACTTGTTTTGCTATAGTCTTTGAACAGTGATTTGTAGATCACAAATGTTGTCTTCTGGTCAATTGCCTGCTGATGGTTTTATCTTACTGTTCTGGGTCAGCAAGGCATTCAGTCTCTTTGAATCTTTATCTTCTGTGGCATATTGTATTTTCAAAAGATGGCTGTAACAATATCCCATATTCTACAAGTCCTCCTAGAACACAATCACTTCCTTTCTAATACATGGACATTAATTCTTATCCCAGAAGATAAAGATTCAAAGAGACTGAATGCCTTGCTGACCCAGAACAGTAAGGTAAAACCATCAGCAGGCAATTGACCAGAAGACAACATTTGTGATTTACAAATCATTGTTCAAAGTCTATAGCAAAACAAGTGAGATGAAATTATATCACAGCCACAAAAAGGAAGTATGGACTTCAATATAATAACAATACTTTAAATTTTCAAAATTTAAAACTTAATCTTTGGTACCTATTTTTTTCTTTTGAGGATTCTTCTTTGTCCCCTCTCTACATTAAATTCTGATATCCTGGTTGTTCTGAGCTATATTCAACATTCAGGAAATATCTTAATCTAATGCAATGTTAGAGCAGATTTCCCATTGCCAAAATCATAAAAGGAGATTTGTGTTGTACAATGTAATTATATCTGGTGGGACTATTTCACAGCAGACATACATTTCTCCTGAGGGTTTTCATCAGTGTCAAATCAATTTTTGTCTGGTGTGCTGCTTATTTCTCAGCATGCTGGATCTTGGAGAATTTTCCCTGCAGCAGCTGAGTGTCATCAATGGGAGATACGTCTTAAACAAGAACGCTCTCCCATGATGGTATTCAAGATCCTGAGGGGAAAACGGGCCTTCACTGCAGATACAATTGGAGAAGGACAGTAAGGATTTCCCAGCTCAGTAGCTGAGGCAGAAAGCTTCTTGTTCTCAGAGTAGCAGCTGGCATCACTGGGGGAATTATGGCTGGATGTCTCCCAGGTGCATGGATGCTATGGTGAGCAGGGCCTTGGCATCTGAGGAAGGGAAGGACTCAATGGCAAAAGGCAAAGTGTTTTATACTTTGTTTATAATTGTGACTCAACTAAATTACATTCATTAAACCCATATTCAGGCTACTTCAGCCTTCCTAAATAGAGGCCCTATCGTGTTCCCACCATCAGTGGATGCCTAACTAACAAAGCATTGAAGTGAAAAAAGAAAAAAAGTTGTCCAGATGGCTCTCCTTACGTTCTTTTGGATGACTTCTTGCTATGGTCCTTTTGCCCCATACTTAGCATTACCAACCACATCTATTTTGCTCAGGTCACAGCTGTTCTTTTCAGGCAGTCAATATTTTTGTCAGTCCTAATAAATCCAGCAAGGCTAGTGATATAAATAGCTTCCAGAAGGATAAAAACTAATAGGCATACAAAGGGCTTAATCTTTTATAAAATTCAGATGCATTGGAACATAGTAGATAAATCATATTTGAGAATCGGTTCATACTTTGTGACTGTCTGACTTTGCCGAATTACTCAGTATTTCTGAATTTTAGTTTCACCTTTTCAAAATCAGTTGTAAACATACCACATAGAATTGCTATAAACTTTAAATTTAAACAAATATAACATCATCTCAAAAATTATGTATGTAATATTAGCAAAGTTTGTTAAAATTGGCAGTTTCTTGTTTCCAGCCCCAGACATACTGGCACAGGGCACAGGAATCTACATTAAAAAGCTCCCTAGACAACTCCAGTCTTGGAATAACATCAGAAGTAGAACACATCACTTGAATAGAGATAGAAGTGAAGAACAACAATAATACTTTTAAAAAATATAGAAAAACCGCCCTAACCGGTTTGGCTCAGTTGATGGAGTGTTGGCCTGCGGACTCAAGGGCACCAGTGTTGGCCCAGAAAGGAACTCACTACAGACTGATTCATTTGCTACTCAGCATACGGTAACCATTATGGCTTGTCTAGTTTCGGTTCTTATAAGGGAATTCTTTGTATCACATGATCTAACCCATCTAGGGGAAATAATGAACAACATAAATTGATGAACAAAAACAGACCTGGAGACAGAGAAGCATTGATCAGACTGTCAAACCTAAGAGGGAAGGTAGGGGAGGGTGGGGGCAACGGAGAGAGATCAATCAATGGACTTGTGTGCATGCATATAAGCCTAACCAGTGGTCATAGACAATGAGGTGGGGGGGAGCATACGTGGGGAGGGGTTTGGGATGAGAATTGGGGGATGAAGACAATTATGTGATACCATAATCAATAAAGAAATAAATTTTAAAAAAGGGTCCCACATTCCATTCCGGTCAAGGGCATGTACCTTGGTTGCGAGCACATCTCCAGTGGAAGGGATGCAGGAGGCAGCTGATTGTTGTTTCTCTCTCATTGATGTTTCTAATTCTCTATCCTTATCCCTTCCTCTCTGTAAAAAAATCAATAAAATATATTTTAAAAATATATATAGAAAAACCTAACATGAGCAGATATCCTTTCAGAAGCTTTATAAAGTAATGCAAGAATAGTCACACAGTTCTGAATGAGCATGATTGGTACTGAACATGCTCATGTGCTTTTTCTTTATAAACATAAAAGATGTTTCCCCAAGAAGCAAAATTTATAAACTCCTTTTCTAGAAATAGACCCTGGATTCAAATTAGGTAAACATAGCTTGCTCCTGAGCATTAAAGGGTCCCGCTAAACTTGGTGTTACATCAGATTGTGGTTTCCTTGCTGACGGAATTTTGCAAATCTCTATCTCATGATGTCAGCTGTTGATGAAAGGTCAGACTCTATTCAGGTAGTGACATTGATGCCATTGATTCACTCTTCCCTCCCACACACATGCAAAAGACATTTGCTCAGCTGTCAGCCAACACATGGGCTTGTGTCTGTAGTTACCATCCACCCGCTGGAGAGTCAGGAATGTCCAGCTCTCTGCTCTCCCTAATGAGGTTAGCTAACATATTCTCAACTCAGGTCACAGTCTTTTATTTCTGGCTTATAATGGTGACAGCAGTTTGACTCACTGAGGAAAAAGAAAGAGACTGTCTGACTTTGCCGGAAGTACATTTAATGGTACATATCGTCAGAATTTCATCAGTCATTGAGATTTATTAAATGCAAGTATGTGTAATCATCTAATACAGATTCAACTCCTGCTACATAGTATGCTGTTTATTTGTATTTTGTAAATTTTGACTACAACAATGAAACTGGGGCTTAGATTTCTAAGTAACAGATGGGTTTAAAGTATCAGTTTTGAGGTTACTTGATATGTTCATAATCTGGACTGTGATAATGGTTTTATAGATATACATATATGCCAAAAGTTATCAAACTGTTTTTAAAACAAGCATTTTATTTTATGCTAATTATGACTCATTAAAGCTATAAAAAATGGAATGCAACATAATATGTTCAAGATAACACAGACAGAAAACAGTGCCTCTATGTTCTTTCTTTGGTGTCCTACTCACCACACCAGGCAGCAGAACAGTAGGGGAGGAAGGCATGGCTGTCTGGAATGAAAGGGGATGGAACGAAAAGAGATGGAGTGAAAAAAGTGTTTTTGTTTCCCCCAGAATATTAGCACCTCCTCCTGATGTGCAAACCAACTTGAGAAAATAGAGCCCAAACTGTGGTACTTGGAACCCAAGTTGCTCAGGTTGATCTGCTCTGTCATTTGTTTGTGCGGATAGAGATGCTGGCGGCATTGGCAGGGTCACCCCCAATGAGGTGTCTTCTAAAAGAGGAAATTCTGTGCTATAGGCACAGACCACACCTCAAGTATGGAGGCAGCTGTTAGTCAAAGGAGACTGGGATGGCCATCAGCCTTGGATAGAGAAATGTGCAAACCCAAAACAGCTGAGCTGTCACCTCGGTTCTGGCTCAGACTGTGAGGGTCTCATCACAGGTCTAACCCTGTAGCACATGTAGTTGATGCTCAATAATTATTTTGAGAACAAATGCAATAGATGCGGTGCAATATTTATTTTGGAAAAAGGTAGAGATGAATACCCAAACTAAAGTGTGGAGATGATGTAAAGATTCCAATTCTCTATGCTTCCCCTATGAGCTGAAGTCACATCATTTACGTCATAATCAGCTTTTCTCTGCAAAGGCACTTTGCAGTAACCCCCTGGCTTTATTAGGGGCAGATTTGTCTGCATTAGATGACGAAATAACATTGCCATAGCTTTCAGTTTGCTCTGCTTGTTTTCATACAAAACTCAGCTCATCATAAATTCTCTAAAGAAATAATACTAATATTTTCGTAAATATTGATAATTAGTTATAGTTCACTATTTTATTGAGAAATAATGGAAGCTTCTGACACTAGCCATATTATACATTATAGGACATGAATCAAATAAACCATGAGGTATGCCAATGTAATTTCAAAATTTGTAAGAAAACATTTTTCTATCATCCCACCTTAAAACTGTTAGCTCAAATGAAAATAGGAATCACTTTATTTCTTAATGATGGAGACTTACTGGTAGAGAAATTGAAATGTTAGCTATTTCTTTTCAGCAATTGGCCTAAGTTTTCCCTAGTCAGTTCCATAGGTCACACCATGTTTGTCTGATAGGTAATATAAATTCACTTGGTTTGGAGATTTAAGTTGTTAACTTTCCAAATTTCTCTCTTAGCAGACGAGTTCAATCAGTATAAAGAACACAATGAGGCGTGGAATTATGTTGCATTATGCAGCAAAGTAATTTATTCCTTGAAACACCTAAAAACTAACAAATACTTTTCTGAGGCACAAGAACATGCATTATATACTGTAGGCTAAGATTAATTTAGCATGACCAATAAAGTTTCAAAATCATATTGGGAAAGTGTGCCTTTTTTAGATGGCTTGGATGTAAATATTTGATGTTATGAGGGAATGGAATCTACTATGCAGAAAGTAGCAAAACGGGGCAAAAATTAAGGATTTCATGAAGAATTCATTGCTATGAATTATTGGCCTTCTTTCTTTCTTGTCCATGTTGGGGAGATTTTGCCATGCCATTTTGTTGTTTGTTTTAAAAATGTTCTTTTGGTACAGTTTGTCTTTTGATTGCAAAACAAACAAACTAAAAGCTAATGGGATGGTAAAAACAATCAAATTGCCTCTAGAATCCCTTATAAGAAAAGCTTTAGCTCCTCTTTTTTTTTTTTATTGGTTGTCTCTGTTGAATAATAACAATATTAGGCTTCTTGCTATTTTTCCTTTGCCATTTTTTGTGCAGTGAGATTCTTTCCAACTTTATCCTCTTTCACCTATAATTAATAGTGGACAACAATATTTTGACTCTTTTTCTCTGTTTTGCATAAGCAAAATTATGTGATTAGAATTTGCATTTAATAATCCATTTAGGAAAATGAGGCATGTGAAAGAATTTGGTTTATTGTCCTGCAAGGTTTCCCTAAGCTAATCCTCTTACTCCTTACCAAAGGGAAGAAAACATGGCAAAGATAATCATATGTTTTATAGAGAAGGAGCCAGAATGTGTACTGTGGAATGCAGTTTTAGGTCATAAGTAAACCATATTTGCACAGATGAAGCCATTAGAATGAGGAGGGAGGGTGGAAGGGAATGGCTACGAGAACCCACTTTGAAAGGATTGAAAATGAACTCTGGTGCTCAGAGTGCGCTTAATATGGCATCCTCCCTATAGGAGTCACCAAGAGGTGGATGAGGATGTGCATAGGAAGCAGATTGCAATGCATGTGATGCTGGTTAGAGAGTAAGCTAAGAAAGAGGTCATTACAGCTGAGGATGATGAGAAGATAGCAACTGGAAATATGCAAATGCACAGACAGCATGCCAAGGCAGCTTCCCCAGGCCACTGCAGCTTCTGTACAGGTCACTGCAGGCTCCCCACAGGCCCCTGCAGCTTTTGCAGCTTCCCCACAGGCCACTACAGGTTCCCCACAGGCCATTGTGATTTCCCCACAGGCCCCTGCATCTTCTTAACAGGCCACAGTTGCTTCCCCACAAGACACAGCAGCTTCTCCACCAGTGACTGCAGCTTCCTCACAGGTCACTGCAGCTTCCCTACAGGCCACTGCAGCTACTCCACTGGCCACTGAAGCTTCCCCACAGACCAAGGCAGGTTCCCCACAAACCACTGCAGCTTCTCATCAGGCCATGGCAGTTTCCTCACAGGCCAAGACAGCTTCCTGAAGGTCACTGTTTCTTTTCCACTGGCCACTGTGGCTTCCCACTGGCCACTGTAGACAGTGGCCAACAGGCCACTGTAGTTTCTCCAGAGCCACTGCAGCTTCTCCATAGGCCACTGCAGCTTTCCCACTGGTCATTGTATCTTCTCAACAGTCTGCTACAGCTTCCTCACAGACGACTGCAGCTTCTGCACGAGCCACTGCAGCTTCCCCACAGGTTAAGGCAGATTCCCCAGAGGCCATGACACAGAACTTCAAAAAATTCGTCCCAAATGGAGTTTTTTAGGACATATCCTGAAGCCTAGTCTTAGATCTAAACAAATTGCCACAGTTCTATCTTTTCCCCTGGAATTACTTCCACTGCATTAAGACACACTCTCAGTAGACAAAGGCTGCTATTAAGCGGGCATTCTAGCCTCTTGCTGGACAGCTAATTTTGTTTCTCACCACGTATTTCATTTGGCAGGTCCAGCAAACAACCATGCTAGAGAGGCCTGCCTGTGGGATTTATGAGGAAGCCTTCTGGGCTTTGCCCCTTCACCTTTCAACACTGAGTAAATCATGCCTGTCTAGACGGAGGAGCGCCACATCAAACTGCTAAGAGGCCGTGTCTGCCATACTGTGAAGGGATCCTGAGGAATTCTCCGGTTGTGGTGAAATGAGCCCCACTAGCAGCATCAGACTTTTTACAGGGAGAGTCTGTTTCCTTCCCTGGGGAGAATGCTCAAAATGATGTCAGTTCACCTGCTCTGGTGTCCTTATTTCACCTGACTGTCCCAGGAGTGTGCGCCTCTGGCTCCCTCTTCTACAAACTAGAGTCCTCAGTTTTGTTCCCACCTGGTATTTTTCACAACATTTGAATGTTAGAACTTCTTACAACATGTTTGGTTAGCACACAGCTTAGGAATTCATAGCATCATTCATGTTTAAAGTGTAATGTAGGTCTCTTTAAGATTATAAATATTTTTATTTGACTTTCACTTCCTAGCAAAAAATAATTAAGTCTGTTAAAATGAGGATCAGGGGGACAGGTGAAATAGGTGAAGGGGAGTAAGAGGTAAACATTTTCAGTTAAAAAATAGTCACGTGGATGTAAAGTATAATATAGGGAATATAGTCAGTAAAGTTGTAATACTTTGCATCGTGACAGATGGTAACTAGAATTATCATGGGATGATTTCATAATATTGATATATGTAAATATTGAATCACTATGATGCACACCTGAACATAGTAGGATATTATATCTCAATTATACATCAATTAAAAAAATAAGAATCACAAGTATGAAAATTATAAATAAAGATAGTATATGTATGAGATACATGTATATATCTTATATATGTAATATATTTAGTATATATACATGTATTCAATTATAATATGTATCTATGGTAGCCCCACTATATGAAGAAACAATTGTTAGGCATCTTAGATAAAATTAAAACTCAAGATGAAGGCTTTCTCTTTCTTAAGGGAGTTAAAAATTTATCTGAAAATGTGCCTAAACACTAAAATTGAGAATTATATGACAGGACGGTGTGAATAATAACAGTAATCATTATTAAAGTAGTACACATTTTTCATTATAAGCTGTCTTTTCTTATTCATATATCCATTGTAATATTGCCAACAGACTACACATTTTTAAGAAATGCAATGACCATGAATATTTTGCAAGTTCTCATTTTATTTAACAAGAAAAAAAGAAAAGAAAAATAAAGACATATTTTGTGCCTTGCAAATTGGTGTAAAACCTCTCTAGTAAGCCTGTCATTCAATTAAACCCAAGCTATCTGCTCCTTTATGGTGTTCCTAACCACCAAGACAAGTACCAATGTTTATTCCTAAAGGTCCAAACATACATAAAAAGGATCATAAGGTAAATCCTTAAAGGGAAATTTAGTGTGTTCTTAAAATAACTCCATTTAGGAAAAAATAAACTCTTATGCGTAGGTAGCTAGAATGAGGAGAGAGGGAAACATTCCTTGGTGTAGTCCTTACATTCTAGGGAAAGCAAGGAGACACATGACTGGGGACTTGGGCTTAGAAGGAAGGGGCCACCAGTGAGGGGCCAAGTAGTCCAGAGTGTTCTGATTCTATGGGTTTCTCTGAGATGGTGTGTCTAGCGTGGCAGTCAAGCGAGGAGACTGTCCTTAGTCGGGATTCTGATTTGTGGTGCAGTGACTGACAGGAGGAAGCACAAATGGAGCTGCAAGAGGTATTCTTGTAATCCCTGTGTGCCTCATCCTCAGGAATAGAAGGTGAGACTTCCCAAAGGAGATGATGCTCTCATTGGATAAATTATGAGAAAGGGAAAGTGAAAGAGGATGATACTGTTAAGTGTGTGTATAATGCACAACATGTGTAGGAAGCCATTTTTTCCTAAATGGAGTTATTTTAAGAACCATTAAACATAAAAACAGGGTTTTCAAGATTTTTTTCCAGAAGAAAGCCTGCTTTTCATTTCAGTAAGGGGGAAAGTATTACCATGGAGTGGAGGAGTGGGAAAGGGCACTCCATGTACATCATGGCTGTACACAACCTGGAAGGGCACAAGGAAAAGGAAGGGAGAAGCAGCACTGCTCTGAGTGTGGTCACCATAGGAAAGGTCCCAAACCAGAAGGTAGAATGCAGGGTGGCTGTGGTCATGTCTCCTGGAGTAAATTGATCTGCCTCAAGGAGTGAACAGTGATCATAAATAGCCATTGGAAGGAGTTTATATCACAGAAAAAAAAAAAAGAACAAGTTCTATTCCTGTATTCTTTCAGGTGATCCATTTTTTATGTGATATTTATTGAAAATTAGCAAGGAAATACTGATTATTATTGATCAATACTATGAATAATGTTTTAAATCATTATTGTAGAAAGTATTTCATATGTCCCTCTTTCTTCTTCCATTGACTTCTTCTAGACCACTTCTGTCCCTTGCCCCAGGTCTTCACCATTCTATTGTCTGTGTCCAGTGGTTAAGCATATATGCATACAACTTCTTTGGCTGATCATTTCCAATTCACCCAGTCTCCCGCGCCTTCCCTTTGAGATTCAACAGTCTGTTCCATGTTTATATGTCTCTGGATCTCTTTTGGTCATTAGATTCCACATATGAGTGAGATCATCTTATACTTATCTTTCTCTGGCTGTCTTATTTCTCTGAGCATAATAGTCTCCATGATTAATTTAAAACATCCTATATAATAAAAGCCTAATATGCTAAGTGTCTGGTCATCCAGTTGGACATTCCACCAATCAAAGCATAATATGCTAATGATATGCTAAGGTCACTCAACTGCTCGCTATGACATGCACTGACCACCACGGGGCAGACAGTCGAATGGTTGACCAATTACTATGACATGTATTGACCACAGGGGACAGATGCTGCAACCAGTAGGTTAGCTTGCTGCTGGGGTCTGGCCAATTAGGACTGAGCGAGGTGGCCTTGGAATCCTCCCACAGTCCCTCCCCAGCCAGCCAACATCCCACATCCCTCCCTGGCCCTGATCTTGCACCTGTGGGGTCTCTCAGCCTGGACTGTGCCCTCTTGCAATCTGGGACCCCTTGGGGAATGTCAGAGAGCCTGTTTCTGCCCATTGGCTGAAGGACCAGTCACTATGAGGTGCACTGACCACCATAGGGCAGATGCTCAATGCAGAAGCTGCTCCCTAGTGGTCAGTGCACTCCCATAGGAGGAGCGCCACTCAGTCAGAAGCCAGGCTCATGGCTGGCAAGCACAGCAGTGGTGGCAGGAGCCGCTCCTGCCTCCACAGCATCCTTCCCGCCTCCACAGCAGCACTAAGGATGTCTGACTGTGGACATCATTTGGACATCCCCTGAGGGCTACCAGACTGCGAGATGGAGCAGGTTGGGCTGAGGGACCCTCCCCCCTGAATACACGAATTTCATGCACCAGGACTCTAGTAATATATATGATTTTCCAGGTTATAAAAGATATGAAATTTTTATTTTTATTGTAGTAAAATATATCAACATAAAAGTTATAATTTTAAGTATTTTTAGTGGACAGTTCAGTAACACTGTTGGAAGAGGTCATTGAGAGTACATGACCATCAGTTAACCCATAACCTAGATCAGGGCTAGTACTCAGGGGTTCCTCACACCCTCCCTTTTACTTAGAATGTACATTCTGCCCACCTTTCCCACATTAGGAGCTGTTTCAAGGATGCAAGCTTGATAGAGTAAGGTGTTGTTGGGACCATCTGGATGGTGTAAGTGACCAAACACCATTAAGGCCTGTATAGAAGCATCAAGGTTTTGGCAAATGAGTACAGGGATCTAGTCTTGCAATCACCTAAGGCAAACCTCTTCAACAAGTATGCTTGCTTATTAAACCTGCCACCCACCAATCTAGAATGGTCTGCTTCTTCCTTTCATCATCCTTTACCCTTCATGTACCAGGGTGATGGTGGAGGAAGAGGGGTAGCAGGTTGAGAAGCAACAAACATCAATTACATTCACATTATTGTGTAACCACAGTGTCCATGAACCTCCAGAGTGTTTCCATCTTCCCAAATTGAAACTCTGTACCTATTAAACACTATCTCTCCATTTTTCTCTCCTTCCAGCCCCTGGCAACTAACAAACTAATTTCTATTTCTATGAATTTTACTACTTTAGAAATCTTATATAAATGAAATTATATAATATTTGTCCTTTTGTATCTGATTTATTTCACTTACCATAATGTAATTTGGGCTCAGCCATATTATAGCATGTATAAGAATTTACTTCCTTTTTAAATATGAATACTATTCTATTGTATAAACTGCATTTTATTTATCCATTCATCCATCAACAGATATTTGGATTATTCTCACCTTTTGGTTATCATGAATAATGCTCCTCTGAATACTCTTTTACTACTTAAAATTTTAAACACAAATGAAAGTTTCAATTGGGCACATAAAATGACAGAATTGATATAAATTCAGTTCTTTTTTGTTTGATTGGTCGTTTAATTTGAATCTACTCTTTAAATGGTCACATCTCTGAGTGTATTAGAAATTCTCTTTAAGAACACAATTAGTTCATTACTGTGTGTTAGGACTTCTGGTATAATGGGTTTTCAAAATTAACTTGAAGTGTTTCTGTAAGGATACATAATGAAAAAGAAATATGCTTATCTCAAGATTCCATTTATAGTATTAAAACTCATCAATGACTACAGAGAGAGTTTTAGACTCATATCAACCAACAGAAAAAGATTCAAGATACGAGTATGTCATCCCAGATAATATTTATAATTATTCATCACTTATATAAAGCCAGCTGACTTTTCATTAATTTTGTTATTATTTGTAGATTTGCCACAGTTTATACTTCCTCTTAGTGCTGACACTCCAGACTTTGGGGAGGTGGGGGATGGAGATGGGTAAGGTGGAGGAAAATGAGGAACAGCTGCAATAATGTCAACATTAAAATATTTTATTAAGAATATAAATGTATAATCAATATTTTCCTTCATATCTGGTAAGAAATCATGCAATCAATTTGACTTAAGGATTTTCTGGACTAAAAATCTCTAAGTGGAAAAAGCTGAAGAAATAACCCATTTTTTTTTTCAAAGTTGAGGAGAGTGAAGGGGTCCTAATATATGCTGATGGGGAAATATTTCACTTTGGGTGGTGGGCACACAGGGCAATATACAAATCTTGTAACATAGAAACCCACATCTAAAACCTATCTGTAATAATAAAAGAATAATATGCTAATTAAACCAGCTGCCCTTCTCTGGACAATCTTCCAGATGAAGCCAGGGCTTCAATGGAAGCCTGGGTCTCAGGTGCCTGCTGGCGGCTGGAGGAAAGCCTGGTTCTTGGGTGCCAGAAGGAAGCCAGTGCCAGTAGCCAGGGGAAGAAAGACCTAATCTTGCACAAAATTTGTGCATCAGACCTCTAGAATGATCATATTAACCAATGCCTCCTCAAGAGTTTAATTAAAAAATAAAGGTAATATGTACTCCCTCCAGAAAAAAAAATCCAAATATATTTTATTGCTATTAACAGTGCAACCCTGGATCTCATTTTCAAATGGGAAACTTATGAAACAATGAACATTTTTAAAGAACAAGCTCTCATTTATTAATGTTTTCTATATTTTTCACTGGGAGAGGTAATGTCAAACCCCATGTGAAGACAGCTTGAGGTGAAAGGTTTGAGAGCAGGTCAAAGAAATCTACTTATTCTGGAAAAATCAAGACAGAGCTAAAGAGCTGCAAAGAGGAGGGAAGATTACCAAAGAACATTAAAGAGAATTGGTCAGGTCAATCATACTCTTGAAGAAGTGGGAAAGATGATAATTTAAAAAATGGCAATAGACTTTTTCCTCTATCCAAGAGCTACTAATGGGCTATATTTACTCTCCTGCATGAATGAACTGGAAAACAGTGGCCAAAATATATGAAACAAATTTCTTAAGGCATTGGACATCAGGCAATAAGGAACAATGATCACTGAGACCTGGGAAACAAACTGGCTACTCTGATAAATAAAATAGGCAGGGCATAGGATGATATTTTTAAAAAGTGTCATGAGATTTCAGAGGTTGGGATATGAAACAGATTATATGCTGTCAAAGGTTATGGAGGCACTTTGGCAAGTAAGAATGGGAAGACAGATAAGGATAATACTTAACCCTTTCCTTGTATTTTGTTTTTGTGATCTCTTGGGCATACCCTTCAAATTTAGGTCAGGTGGAGAGACCCTAAAACAATGCATTTTCTGTCAAATATTAGTAAATATGGGTCCAAAAAGATAAATTTAAGAAATGATACATATAATGCTGACAGCTATACTTTTAAAGGGGTATAAGTTTGGCAAGGGAGCTCAAATCAGAGCAATTAAAACAGGCCCAGTTTCACTAGAGTTGTCAAGATGTATTTTATTCTATCTTATGATAGATCTTATAATTCAAACTGTAGTGAAAGAGTGGCAACTGTCCATTGAGTTGAGGTATTAAATAACTCAGTCTGAATTCCAGTATGCCTCTAATTTCCTAAATAATAGAGTTGAAAAGCAGATGTGTAAGAAAGAGTCCTCATTTGTTTGTTTGAGGTATTTTCTTTTTCCATTATCAGTGCCCTAATTAAGAATAAATTTAAAAAGCTATGAAAATTATTTATATATTCATAAAAATAAGAAAACTTTACTTTCAACACAAACATACAGGTGTTCCTTCCCACTATATGTTCTCTTGTCTTTCAAATTTCAATGGCTCATTTATAGGATTTCTACCAAGCTTCTAGTAAAATAAGACATGTTTATAACTAAGAATTTTACAGTTTCAGGAAACTTCAACTAGATAGTTAAGAAACTTGATATCTGAAACTAGATATCTTAGAAATATGCCTAATGTTACTTGACAAATGAAGATTTACTTTCTAATCTTTTAATGTGTCCAGTGTGAGTATGGGTGGAGAGATTGAACTCAGGCTTGACAGCTGTGAACAGTACATCTCACAAAGGCCAGCTTCAAGCCCTGCTGTTAACGACACTGGCTGATTGGTCTGTAATGTCACTATGACATCCCGATGGCTTTCATGGTGCAGAATTTAGAATTTAAAAGCCATTTCAGAGAACAAACATCTGGAGAGAGTAGCAGAGAGTGTGCCAAGAATTCTAAGAACATTTTTACTCTTAACTTTTCTACAGCCTTCATGAGACAGCAATATGAAAGGAGAGCATGAAAGGAACACAGCTAAGTTGGCCACAGGCTTTGGCATGCATGCTGAGGCACGGAAACAAATGCTGTTCTCTGAAGAAGATTTTGATAACTCATCCACTTAAGGATATAACTGACTCTCTTATTATTTTTTTTAATCCAACAAAGAATAAATGGTGGTTCTTTAAAAAGGAAGAAGATGTGACTTCACTTTAAATGATGGAAGCACTTGAGTGTTTTATTTTTAGCAACATTCTTCCTTACCAAATGATCTATAGATCGCCTTTTAGAGAGTATAAAAACCAAGAGACACGAATGTTAATTTATCAAGAAAAATCACCACCTCTGATATAGTTTATAAGTGAGGCAGATATTATTGGGGAAGATGAGGCTGTAAGAAAAGGAAGGGATTAGCTAAAGCCCCTATATGAATACCCCATGGACATGGACAATAGGGTGGCAAAAACCAAGGAAGGGGGGAGCAGAGATGGTTGTAGGTGACCTTTCAATATGTAGTCTCAAAAGATTTCTCAAATTAAAAATTGCATTAATTTTATTGGGTTTTATTTCATTTTTAAACTTTCTTTTAAAAATATATTTTATTGATTTTTTTTACAGAGAGGAAGGTAGAAACATCCATGAGAGTCATGGATCAGCTGCCTCTTGCACGCCCCCTACTGGGGATGTGCCTGCAACCCAGGTACATGCCCTTGACTGGAATCGAACCCAATACCCTTCAATCTGCAGGCTGATGCTCTATCCACTGAGCCAAACCGGTTTTGGCTCATTTTTAAACTTTTCTATTACATGTAATTTGGATTTCTTTTTTATTTTCTATATTACCACTTTTTCTAGACTAATATCTTTCTTAATTTATTTCATTTAAAATATTTATCTTTTCAATCTTCTTATTTTTAGACATGTTCTATGACACCTATTTGCTAATGCTCCTCCTAGTTTAACTATGACTTCTTTTATTAAATAATTATTTCCTTCTAGTCAGCTCACTTTTCCACATTACCTGGTTGAGTTTTCTAATTATGACTCATGCTTTTGTTTTAGATTTTCTGTATAATTTTAATATAAAAATAAAAGTTTTAAAAAGTAAAATTGGAATTAAAATTTTTTATTTTTATTGGATTTTTGAAATATTACTTTATAATTTTCATCTTTTTTGCAGCCAAATCTCTATAGAGTTTCTTCATTTAATTCAATAATGTGATTTTGTTTACAAAATTTTTTCCTCTCTCAAAATTTGAGGAATTAAGCCATAGATGTTGAAAAAATGCTGAGGCAATGAGGTCATTGATTACTATTCTAATATTTAATGACCGAGAATTTGATAGGATTTTTAACAAAATGAAGTGTCACATCATGTCACAGTGTGTACATATTTATTTATATATATATATATATATAGAAGATGATTGAATATCCAGACATCTTTTATCTATAATCCAGTAGAATGACTTATGTTGGCTACCATGATGGGTTTTTCTATTTTGTAATATATATATATAATTTTAGAGAGGAAAGGAGAGGTAGAGAGGGAAACATCAATGATGAGAATCATTAATCAGTTCCTCTTTAGATTTATTAATGTTGATAACTTAGCCAAGATAACAAAACAAGCAAGTGGCAAAGCTCAGATATTTTGAACCACTCTTAGAAAGCCAGTTGCCTAAGATCCTCAATTCTGTTAGAAGGATGCAAAGTGCTATTTTAGGAATAGTTTCTCCTTCTCTGGAATAGTTTATCTAGCATCCTGGGGTGTTATCAATTATTCTATACAAGGAGTGTCCTAGTCTTGCTTAACAAAGTGTAATAATGAAAGATTACAAAAGATATTTCATAAATACACACACACACACACACACACTCAAACTAACAATTAGTAATTATGTAGGTGACTAGCACTAAGAAATGCAACAGGCAGATTTCTATCTTAGCTATTCAGCAGCATGTTAGTTTTGCATTCACATATATCTTCAATCTGACCACTTTCCAGTCCCTCTACAGATATCACTTATAGTCCAAGTTACCTTTGTCTTCCCTTAATTTTATACAATAGCCACCTAAATGGCTTCACTCCTTCTATTTTTGCTGCTGTACAGTTAATTGTCTAAAAGCCAAGATGAGCTTCAAAAACATAAAATAGATTATGTCAATTTTTCAAAACTCTCTAATGGCTATTCCAATAGATAATAAAAGTTCTTGCACTAGCCTAACTGGGTAATTTATCTTTCATTGTTGATTTGTAAGAGTTTTTTTTATGTAATCTACATATAAGAACCATACCAGAATTATGAATTGTAAATACTTCATCCATTTTGGGGTTGTATTTTCACTTTCTTTAGGGTGTCCTTTGAAATGAAAAAGGTTTTAATTTGGATGAAGTCCAATGTATCTATTTTGTTGTTGTTGTCCTTGCTTGTGCTTTTAATGACATATAAAAAAGACTTTACAAATCACTTGGAAAGTGCTTGCTATGTGACAGGCAGTATGGATGTATGTTTAGGTCATCAATAAGAAATGTTGCCGAAACCGGTTTGGCTCAATGGATAGAGCGTCTGCTTGGGGACTGAAGGGTCCCAGGTTCAATTCCGGTCAAGGGCATGTACCTTGGTTGTGGGCACATCTCCAGTAGGGGGTGTGCAAGAGGCAGCTGATTGATGACTCTCTCTCGTCGATGTTTCTAACTCGCTATCTCTCTCCCTTCCTCTCTGTACAAAATCAATAAAATATATTTTAAAAAAAGATGTTAGGGGATTCCAAACTGACAGTGGTGTAAGTGGACACTACAATGGCGCACTCTCAGGCCCAAACTAGAATTACAACTAAAATACAGAAAAATCATCCAGAATAACAACTTAATAGCTGGAGGACACTCTGATAACCAAGGATAGAAAGTGGATACTTCATAGACACTAGCAGGAAGTGCAGAGGCCCAAAAGGGCTGGTTGGGCTCCCACAGACAGCAGCTTAAATTATGGAGAGATATCTTAGATGTGGGGGGTTCCCACTGAGAATTCTGGGGTTTAGACCCCAAAGTGGGCCCTGTCATCCCAGAGCACCAGAACTAAGAAAGGTGCCTAAACAACATTTGGCTATGAAAAAAAGCAGTGTTGTTGTTTGCCAGGGAGAAGACAGCTAGAAATGTAGACACCTTCTTAAAGGTCCAACACAAATTTTCATGTGTAGCCACTCACCTTGGGCTCTGGCAGAGGAAGAGCAGAGTGGATTGGAACTTTGTAAGTAGAAGCCAAGATTGGGGATTCTGGGGTTAGAGCTTGGAAAGCAGACACCTTGGTTTCCTGTGCTGAGTCAGTCCTTCATACTGCAGAGGTCATCTTTCTCCAGCAGACTTTTACCATCAAGGAAGCTTTTGAGTGGGGAAGAAGCAATTGTCTCCACCCTATTGGAAAACCCTTTGCCCCACCCTGTGGTCAATAGCCAGAGGCTAATCAAGACTGAATAACAATCACACTGCAGGCAGAAGTGGATATCTGGAGGTTTTCAATTTTTACCTTATCTAATTCTGGGCTCAGAGCTAGGAAAAGTAGATTTAAAAAAAAAATCCCACAACCAAGGTACATGCCCTTGACTGGAATAGAACCCGGGACTCTTCAGTCCACAGGCTGATGCTCTTCCCACTGAGCCAAACCGGTTTCGGTGGAAAAGCAGATATTGATGCACATCTTGCGCCTTTCTAAAGAAACCCATCCCTAGAAGAAGGAGCCACAAGCTGTGGATTGATGAAAGCTCCAAACAGGGTACTCAGGGTCAGTCAGAAGCAGAATCTGATATTGTCCTGCACTAGACATTGAGAGTCATAGCAGATCTACCTAAAACATAGACATGACCCCAAAGAGGCAGCCAAAATGGTGAGACAAAAAAAAAAAAGCCCCAAATGTAAGAACAGGAGAATTCTCCAGATTAATAGCTAAGTGAAATAAAGATACTTATCAGATATACAGTTCTGAATAATGATGGAATGATGCTACAAAGCATGAGAAAAGATATAGTAACTATGAAGAATGACACACTAATAATGGACATATTGGAAGGTATACAGTGCAGATTAGCAGAAGCTGAAATTCAGATCAATAAATTAGAAGACAGAGTAGAAAAAAATAAAAAAAATAATTTAAAAACAGGAAGACAGCTTAAGGGAACTGTGGAACAGCATGAAGCATAACAATATCACACCATAGGTGTGCCAGAAGGAGAAAAAAATAAGCAAGGGATAGATAACTTATTTGAAGACATTCTGGCAGAAAACTTCCCTAACTTACTGAAAGAAAATGTCTCAAAAGTTCAGGAAGCCCAGAGAGTCCCAAGCGAGAAGAACCCAAACAGGCCCACACCCAAACACATCATAATTAAAATGCCAAAAGTTAAAAACACAGAGAATACTAAAGGCAGCAAGAGAAAAGCAATTTGTTACCTACAAAGGAATTTCCATAAGGCTATCAGCTGATTTCTCATCAGAAACTCTACAGTTCAGAAGTGAATGACATGAAGTATTCAAGGTAATGAAAATCAAGGATCTGAAACCAAGTTTACTATACCCAGCAAGGCTATTATTCAAAATAGAGGGTGAAATAAAGAGTTCCCCTGACGAAAAAGGCTAAAAGAATTTATCACCACCAAACTAGTACTGCAAGAAATGCTAAAGGGGCATTAGAGAGAGACAGAGAGAGAGAGAGAGAGAGAGAGAGAGAGAGAGAGAGAGAAGCATAATTAAAATGGGAATAAATAAATACCTATCAATATTAACCTTAAATGTAAATGGATTAAATGCTTAAATCAAAAGACATAGGGTAGCTGAATGGATATGAAAACATGACCCAAATATATGCTGTTTACAAGAGCCCCAACTCAGAACAAAAGACTCACACAGGATGAGAGTGTAGGGATGAAAAAATATTTTCCATGGAAATGGAAAGGGAAAAAAAGTTGGGGTAGCAGTACTCATATCTAACAAAATAGACTTCAAAATAAAGACCATCACAAGAGATAATAAAAGTCACCACATAATGCTAAAGGGATTGATCCAACAAAAGGATATAATCATTGTAAATATATATGCACCCAATTTGGGGGCACTTAAATATATTTAAAAAAAAAAGTTCTGAAGGACTTTAAAGGTGAGATTGTCAGCAATAAAGTCATACTAGGGGACTTTATCGCCCTGCTGAGTTCATTGGATAGATCTTCCAGATAAAAATATAAACAAGAAAATAGTGACTCCAAATGACACACTGGAGTAGATGGATTTAATTAACATTTATAGAACATTTCTCCACAAAGATGTAAAATATACATTCTTCTCAGATGTACATGTGCCATTTATAAAGATAGACCACATGTTAGGACACAAAACAAGTCTCTACAAGTTCAGAAAGAAGAAAATCATGTCAGGAATCTTCTCAGATCACAATGGAATGAAATTGGAAATCAACTATAGAAAAACATTCAAAGACATGGAATCTAAATAGCCTGTTATTAAACAATGAGTGGGTTACCAATGAGATCATGAAAGAAATTAAAAGCTTTCTGGAAACAAATGAAAATGAGCGCACAACCAACCAAAATATCTGGGACACAACAAAAGCAGTCCTGAGGGGGAAGTTCGTAGCAAACAAAAGCCCTGGTCCAGATGGCTTCGCAGGGGAGTTTTAAAAAACATTCAAAAAACTAACATCTGTTCTCCTCAACCTATTCCAAAAAATTCAAGAGGAAGAACCATTTTCAAGCTCTTATTATGAGGCCAGAATTATCCTAATTCCAAAATCAGACAAAGAAGCTACAAAGAAAGAGAATTACAGGTCAATATCCCTAATGAACATAGATGCTAAAATTCTCAACAAAATATTAGCAAATCAGATCCAGCAATATAGTAAAATTATCATATACATGATTAAGGAGGATTTATTCCAGGAATCCAATGCTGGTACTATATTTGCAAATAAATAAAGGTGATACATCACATAAACAAATTGAAAGATAAAAATCATATAATCATATCAATAAATTAAGAAAAAGCATTTTACAAAAACCCAACACCCATTTTTTGTAAAAACTCTCAGCAAAGTGGGAATAGAAGGATCATACCTCACCATAATAAAGGCCATACATGACAAAACTACAACCAAAATTATACTAAAGGGACAAAAATTAAACCATTTCTCTCAAGAAAAGGAACAAGACAGAGATGTCGGCATTCACATTCTTATTTAACATAGTACTGGAAGTCCTCACCACAGCAATCAGACAAGAAGAAAGCATAAAAGGCATCCAAATTGGAAATGAGGAAGTAAAACTGTCATTATTCACAGATGGCATGATATTGTACATAGGAAACTCTAAAGACTCCACCAAAAATTTGTTAGATTTATTAAATGAGTTCATCAATGTAGCAGGATACAAAATTAATACCCAGAAATCTTTGGCATTTTTATATACCAAGAATTAATTCTCAGAAATATAAACTGGATAAAAAACAACCCCTTTAACCACTGCAACAGAAAAATTAAGGTACTTAGTCATAAATGTAACCAAGGAGGTAAAAAACCTGTTCACATAAAACTACAGGACTTTGAAAAAAGAGATAGAGAAATATATAAACAAGTGGAAGAATATACCATGTTCATGGATTGGTAGAACCAACATCATTAAAATGTCCATACTACCCAAAGAAATCTATTGATTCAATGTAATTTCTATTAAAATATCAATGGCATATTTCACAGATCTGGAGCAGATGCTCCAAAAATTTATAGAGAACCAAACATGTCCCCAAATAGACACAAATCTTTAGAAAGAAGAACAAAGTTGGAGGGATCACAATACCAGGTATCAAGTTATACTACAAAGCCTGGTAATGGCACAAGAATAGGCATACAAATAAATGGAACAGAACAGAGACTCCAGAAATCCACCCAAGCCATTATGCTCAATTAATATTTGACAAAGGAGGCAAGAGCATACAACAGAGTTAAGACAGTCTCTTCAATACATGGTGTTGATAAAACTGGACAGGTACATGAAAAAAATGAAACTAGACCACCAACTTACACCATACACAGGAGTGGAATGGATAAAACACTTAAGTGTAAGTCATGACACCATAAGAATCCTAGAAGAAACCATAGGCAGCAAAATCTCAGACCCCTCTCATAGCAACATATTTGTAGATACATCTCCTAGGGCAATGGTAACTAAGGAGAAACTAACAAATGTGACTATATCAAAATAAAATCTCCTGCACACCAAAATATAAAGGGACCCCAGTGTGTGGGAGAATATATTTGCCAATGATACATCTGATAAAGGGTTAATATCCAAAACATATAAGGAACTCATACAATTTAACAATAGGAAGACAAACAATCCAATTAAAATATGGGCAAGAACCTAAATAGACCCTTCTCCAAAGTAAACATTCAGAAGGCTAAGAGACATATGAAAAAAATGCTGAAAGGCGCTGATTATCTGAGATATACAAATCAAAGAGACAATGAGGTATCACCTCGCACCTGTCAGAATGGTTATCATAAACAAACCAACAAATGACAAGTTCTGGCAAGGATATGGAGAAAAGGGAACCCTAGCATACTGCTGGTATGAATGTTTGCTGGGGCAGCTACTGTGGAAAACAGCATGGAGTTGCCTTAAAAAAAGTTAAATATGGAACTGACATTTGGCTCAGTGGTCCTACTTCTAAGAATATATCCTAAGAAATCCAAAACACCAATCAGAAAGAATATATGTACCCCTATGTTCTTAACAGCAAAATTTACAATAGCTAAGATCTGGAAACAGCCCAAGTGACCTTCTTTATTGAATGGGTAAAAAGCCATGATGCATTTATACCTTTATACCATGGAATATTATGCAGCAGTAAAAAAAAGAAGGATCTCTTACTCTTTGAAACAGCATGGCAGGACCTGGAGAGTATTATGCTAAGCAAAATAAGCCAGTCAGAGTAAGATAAATACCACATGATCTCATTCATATGTGGAATATTATGAACAAAATAAACTATTGAACAAAAATAGATCCAGAGACATAGAAGCATAGAATAGACTATAGAAATTCAGAGGGAAGGCACGGGAGGGTGGGTGGGAAGAGATCAACCAAAGAACTTATATGCATATATGAATAACTCATTGGACACAAACAATAGGGTGGTGAATGTCTGCGGTAGGGGGCAGGTGGACAAGAGGGTGTCAATAAGAACAATGACAAGGTGTCATTTGAACAATGACAAATGTAATATGTTCAACAATAAAGATGTAAAAAAAAATGCTGTTTAACCAAACCATGATCACAAAGATTTTCTCTTATATTTTCTTATAATATTATTATATTACATTTAGGTCTGTGACTTATTTTGAGTTAATTTTTGTTTGTAATATAAAAAAAAAAAGAGGTGAAAGCTCATTGTTTTGCATTTAGTTATCCAGCTGTTAAACACCATTCATTAAGTCTATTCTTTTCCTATTGAATAATTGTAAAAGATTCACCATAATTGTAAAATTTTATTTATAGATTGCCATTTTTACTTCATTAATCTTTATGTCTATCTTATGCCAGGACCTGCCTGTCTAGATTACTGTAGCCTTATATATAGTAAATTTTGTAATGGGGAAGTGTAAATCTTCCATTTAAAAAAAAAATTATAGATAATTTTGGCCCCTCTGTACCTCTTGAAATCTCATATGAATTTTGTTACCAGCTTGTCAATTTCTTAAAAAACAATAACTGGGATTTTAATAGAGATTGGATTGAATCTATAGATCCTATCATGGAAAATTGCTACCTTAACAGAATTAAGTATTCTGCTCAATGAACATGAAATCTTTCTATTCACTAGGTCAGCAAATTCATTAGTCAACAGAGCCAAATATCAACAGTACAACGACTGAAATTTCTTTTGAGAGCCAACTTTTTTAAACTTAAACTTCTTCTAATGCCACTTCTTCAAAATAGACTAGCCCAGGCCATGGTATTTTGTGGAAGAGCCACACTCAAGGGGCCAAAGAGCTGCATGTGGCTCGTAAGCCACAGTTTTCCAACCACGGCACTAGGTCTTTAATTTTTAAAAAAGCCAATATTTTTCAGTTTTCAGAGTATCAGTTTTATGCTTATTTTAAGTTTATTCTAAGTATTATATCTTTAACACGCTATTATAAAAGGAATGTTTTTTTAAAATTAAGTGTTCACATTTTTCATTGATAATATATAGGAACAAAATAGATTTTATAATATTAATCTTGTACCTTGCAACCTGACTGAAATAATATATATAAATTCTAGTAGGAGTTTGTTGATTTGTTTATTTTAGCGGATTCCTTATGAGTTTCTATAGATAAGACCATCTTAACTGCAAAGAAATATAGTTTTACTTCTTTCTTTTGTCTGGATGTCTTTTATTTAATTTTCTTGCCTAATTATCCTAAGTAGAGGCAATCCAAGGTTAAATCATAGTGATGAAATGAAAACCATTGTATTGCTTCTGATCTTAAGAGGAAGACATTCAGTCATTTACCATTAATTACAATATTTGGTGTTTTTTCTGTATGGGTCACATTTTTTTTTGTTTGTTTCTCAAATACTAATATTTTAGATAATATATTATAGCAATTCTGGATACTAATCCACTGCCTCCACACCAGCTCATTGTTGTTTGCTTGCTTATTTCTTTAGTGGCTTGGCTAGATTTTAGCGAAGTCTATTCCCCCAGCGGGATGTACTCTTCAGAGGGCATCGCCTTGGACATGCACACTTTCATCCTGGATGCCAGTGGCTTCAGTGTTTTTTTTTTTATTATTGTTTATTTCCCTGAACTCTCTAAGCTCTCTGCTTCAGTTGGATTCACATGCAGCTGTTCAGTTTCATTAATCACTGGCTGATTTCGCTATTGGTTTCAATACTGCCCTGAGGCATAAATTGCTCTGCAGTCTGATCCCATTACATTCTGTCTCTTTGCGGAGGTAACCTTTAAGGCCAGTCTTCCACATTTGTTCCAATCCTAGGAGGGCTCTTCCTAGCCATCTTCTTCTGATTCTCTATGATACATATCTAGCTGGTTTAAAGTACAGCTTACTGTTCTCATTGAGCAACCAGCATCTTTATAATTGATTACCACCAAGATCTCCTTTATTTGGGGCAACACTCTTAGCCTTGAGCTATCCATATTCTGTTCCAAATGAAGTAATTTCCCCTGGAAAGAAAGTTAGAGCTCTCTGGTCTTATAGCTTGCCTCTTCTGAGCAAAACCACCACTGACCCACAGCTGGAGGCATGGAAGGTAGCCCAGTTCTCTGAGTGATACCTCTGTTTCATGAGCAGGGCACTGAGCTGTGGTGCTATCCTCAGGTCTTCGTGATTTCATTCTTCTAGCATAGAACCTTCACCCAATGAGTGATCTGGGATAATGGTGATCAGAGCCTCAGTGTTGTGGCCTGCCAAGGCTGGACTCAGGTTCTGCCCTCGAAGTGGGAGCTGGGTGGAGGAAGAGATCCTCAGGTTTCTCAGTCTACTCTTTCCCAGAATAGAGCCTCTACAACAAACACTGAGCTGCTGAGATTGAGAGGTGCTTTAGGCCTGTCTCTCAGAGGGAGAGATATCATTTTCTGAACAGGGAACTGGGAGGAGAGAGAGGCCTATGTTTTCCATCATACTGAGCTGGGAGGGGGTTGTAGAAAGGGACAGTGTTTCAAATACACGGACTCTCACTGTAACTATAGAGACTTGGTAGTTTTTCTTGAATATAGCTTTTTTTTAATGCATGCCTTTAGAACAATTTTCAGAGATTTTAAATGGTTGCTTTCAGGAATACATCTATACTAATAGGAGAGAAATATGGTAATTGACTTTCACTCTGCAACACCCTCATCCAATCAGGAGGGAATATGCAAATTAGTGGAATAAAGATGACTATGTCCCCCGAGCCAGATGGAGTGGGTGGGAGGCTAGGATTGCCCCTGGCGATGGAGGAAGCCAAGCATCCTACCTGACCTGGCCAGCTGCCAAGGGAGGGGCTTGAAAATGGCCCTCAGCCCCTTACCCAGGTTGGCCATGCCACCATTGGGGTGAGGGCTCCTGCTGGGGGGCATGGCCAGCCTGTAAACAGCCCAGGTCACCCAGACCTCCAAGAGAATCCCCACCCTGATCTGGGACACCCTTCAGGGCAAACCAGCCTGCCCCACCCATGCACCAGGCCTCTATCTATACTAATAAAAGGGTAATATTCTAATTAGACTGGGAGAACTTCCAGTACACCTTCTGAATGTTCTTCTGGACAAAGCCATGATGGCAGGGCTGAGGTAGAGGTGGCTAGGGGCCAAGAGGGGAAGGCAGTTGTGGGTGATTAAGCTGGTAGGGGGAGCTGTTGGGGTGATCAGGCCAGTGGAGGTGGGCAATTGGGGTGAACAGGCTAGCAGGAGGGGGGCAGTTGGGGGCAAGCAGGCCATCAGTGTGGGTCAGTTGGGGACAATCAGGCTGAGAGGGGGCAGGTGGGGGTGAGTAGGTTGGAAGGGGGTAAGTTAGGGGTGAGCAGGCCAGCAGTGGGGGGGGCAGTTGGGGACAAGCAGGCAGGCAGGCAGGTGAGCAGTTAGGATCCAACAGTCCCGGATTGTGAGAGGGATATTCTTTCTCCAGTGAAACAACTATAACTGGTGAAACTATATATGTACTAGTGCATGGGGCGGGGAGGTGGGAGGGGTTGTGGGGAGGGGGAGGGAAGAGGCTGTCCCTCAGACTGGCCTGCACCGTCTCTAATCTGGAATCACTTGGGGGATGTCTGACTGCCAGCTCCTAACTGCTCACCTGCCTGCCTGCCTGATTGCCCCTAACCACTCTGCCTGCCTACCTGCTTGTCCCCAACTGCCCCCCTGCTGGCCTGCTCACTCCCAACTTCCCCCCACCCCCCTTGCTGGCCTGCTCACACAACTGCCCCCCTGCCAGTCTGCTCACCCCCAACTGCCCTCCCTGCTGGCCTAATCGCTCCTAACTGTCTCTGCCAGCCCGCTCATCCCCAACTGCCCTTCCCTCCTGGCCTAATCGCTCCTAACTGTCTCTGCCTCGGCTCTACCACCATGGCTTTGTCCAGAAGGTCTCCCAGAAGGTCTCCCGGTCTAATTAGCATATTACCCTATCATTAGTATAGATACCACTAAGAATTCTTTTTCCCTTTTTTTTTTTTTTTTTTACCTAGAGGTCCCACATTTTCACTTTACATTGGGTCTTGCAAATTATGTCTCTGTATCTATCTTTAGACTTGGAATAAGCTATTCCCTCTGCTAAGAACACCTCTTCCCCCCTTCCCCATTCACCATGTGGTTACTCATTCATTCTTCAGATCTTGGCTTAGAAATTACTTCTGAAAGCCTCTCTCTCCAGTTTGAAATTAAATACTGCCAAGTACTCCAATGCAGTATTTACTTCCTCAATCTAATAACCTGTGTTCAAGAGTCTATTTGCTCAGTAATATCCCATCAAAACTCTTGAGGGCAGAGACTATTTTCTTGTTTATCATCGTATCCAGTTTAATTAGAAGGTGGCCAGTGGAGCAGGACTGAGCTAGATGAGCCAGACACGCCCTGGAGCCAACCTCCCTAGGTCCCTACCCTGTCTGGCCAGCTGCACCTAGGGCAACACTATGGCTCAAAGGGTATCTGTGGAATGAGCAGGGTCCCTGCTGGCCGAAAACAGCTCTATGACATCCCCCAAGGGGTCCTGGATTGTGAGAGGGTAGTTCTCAGGTAATGCACTCTGTAATCGGGCTCTGTCCTCTCTGGTTCTGGGGTGTGTCATTGGAGAACTGCTGCTATCAAATTACCGCAACTTGGCAGCTCCTGACCTGAGTATCTGCCCCCTGCTGGTTATTGCACATCATAGTTACTGGTTGGACAGTTGAATGGTCACTTAGCCTTTTTATATATATACCAGAGGCACAGCACGCAAAATCACGCAAGACCCAGGCCCACCGCACTGGCGGGACCCCAGACCTGCTGTGTGCAAGTAGCTTGCTACAGTGAGCCACCATGCTGCATGAGCCAAGAGCCCCACCCCACCACCACAAGCAGCTTGCAGGCCAGGGGGAGGGATCAAGAGGTGCTCCATGCATCTCCTGGTGACTGGTTGTTTGATCGTTCCAGCGTTATGGCGTTATGGACACTGACCTTTTATAATATAGATAGATTATTCACACAAATGATTCATCTTTTCATAACCTCCTATGTCAAATCAATGGTGAAGTAACATAATCTCATTGTTTAAGCCATAGCCACATGTGATTGCTAGAGAGAAAACCGGTGCAGGAAAATTTACTTAGGGGAGAAATAAAAATCATAAGACATGTTCAGATTCAGCTTGTATGGCATTATTTTCTCCACCACAAGCTCCTTGAGGGTGTTTCTATGCTCAGAAACAAGTTTCACATCCAAATTGGCCCTTTATGTCCTGGTTCAAACACCTGTCATGCAGATGACCACATTTTAATGCACAGTATTGTCATTCAGTTACCTGAGCACACTGTGCTGTTCCCCATTGCAGATTGTCCCTTTTTAGGCAAACAAACAAAAATGCTATTTCTGAATTTTTTTCTTTCACACCATCAAGATTTATCCTTCATTCTGATGCATTCTCCAGTGATTTTTAAAAAAAATCACTTTTGAGTTCACATATAATATTTCTTTTGAAAAGAGACCTGTAAATATTCACATTTCACTTTAGCACCAAACTGATATTACATAAGAAGAGAAAAGTATGAATTCAATCATATAAAGGGAAATTAGAATGACTGTTGCATACAATATTCTTTAAAATGGATTTGCCCTTCCTATGGAGAACAAGTTCACAAAATAGACCTGAATAGATGCCTAAATGGAAAATATCACAAGCAATACTCAGCCATGTATTGGAGGAGGAGAAAACTGCAGGGTCCAAGTAGTAATTTTAAACCAAGGACTTACAGGTGAATGATCTTTCAAAGAAAAATGATTATACCTAGATAGAAAACTAGATATTTAACTCCAAACAAGGCTATTTTAAACGTTCTCCTTGAAGTAAGCAGAATAATATCTGGGTGAAAAATGATTTTGAGAAATATTCCCATGGGATAATATTAGAAGCTATCTGAATGGTTTTGTCTCAACTAAATATATACTCAGTGGATTTGGGGGACTTGTATTCAAATCTATTTTTATTTCACAAAATACTTGTTTTAACATTTAAATCATAATCCACAGTTCAGTGGTTTGCATTTAAAATAAGTAAAATAGCCATTTCCTTCAGATGGTACAAGCAGTGAAGGCACATTGCCTTTAGCAATACAGTGACTACAGATATACAGTGTGTATTATTTTTTAATTCTTTATTGTTGAAAGTATTACATATGTCTCCTTTATGTACCTTGTTTTATTACACCCTGTTTTATTATACTTCGCAGATATTGCATTTGTTACAAATAGACGGTTTCTGCCAATCCTGTCTCAAGCAAGTCTGTCAGTGCCATTTTCCAACAGCATTTACTCACTTTGTGTGTCTGTGTCACATTTTGGCAATTCTTATAGTATTTCAACATTTACTTATTATAATATGTACTATGATGGTATATGGTCAATGATCTTTGATGTTACTGTTATAAATGGTTCAGGGCACAAAAATCTGCACTCATGTAAGATGGTGAACTTAATAGATGTGTGTGCTCTGCCTGCTCCACTGACCAGCCATTCTCACATCTCTCTCCCTCTCCTAGGATGTTCATATTCCCTGAGACACAACAACTTTGCAATTAGGACAATTAATAACCCAACAATGGCCTCTAAGTGTTGAAATGAAAGAAAGAGTTGCGCATCTCTCACTTTAAATCAAAAACAAGGAATGATTAAAGTTAGTGAGGAAGGCATGTTGAAATCTGAGATAGGCAGAAAGCTAGACAGACTCCTTGCACCAAATAGGTTGCCAAGTTGTGAATGCAAAAGAAAAGTCCTTGAAGGAAATTAAAAGTGCTACTCCAGTGAACACACAAATAATAAGAAAGCAAAACAACCTTGTTGCTGATATAGATAAAATGTTAGTGGTTTGGATACAAGATCAAACCAGCTATAACATTCCCTTAAGCCAAAGCCTAATCCAGAACAAGACCTTAAATTTCTTTGTTTCTATGAGGGCCTAGAAAGGTGAGAAAGCTTCAAAGAAAAGTTTGAAGCTAGCAGAAGTTGATTTATGAGTTTTAAGGGGAAAAATACATTTGTATAACATAAAAGTGCAAGGTGAAGCAGCAAGTGCTGATGGAGAAACTTCAGCAATTTATCCAGAAGGTCTAGCTAAAGTAATTAATAAAGGTGGCACCCGTGTGACCCTGAGCAGTGATGACCCTACCTTTATTTCACTTCTCCTTCTGTAAGACCTTCTGGTAGAACTTAAAGGTCTTCTGGTAGGTTCTCTTCTCCATCAGGAGCTGCTGTTACAGCTCCTAGGCAGGAAAGAGCTGCGGGGCCCAGGGCAGGACCAGTGCAGCCTCCGCACCCACAGAACACACTTCCCTCTGTTGTCCCGGAATTCACATTTCAGCTGGACCCACACAACACGAAAGCATGGAAAACATGCTATGGCCCATGGCAGGTGCATTCACTGGGTGGACAGACACTGCTGTGTGGGTCCTGACAAATGGACAGCACATGCGCATCTTCAGTGGCCTACTCACCCAGCGCCCAGGCCTGTTACACTCTTGCTCTGTTTTGGGACAACAAATGTGAAATGTGTCCACTAGTGGTTTTATACTTTTGTGTTTTCTTGAGGCTCCTGTTTTTGAGCCAACAAAGTGGTTTGTTAAGGAGAAAATGTGAAAAGGGGTCTGTGGGCAGGTCTCCCGAACCTGTTACCTATGATGCAGAAGGCTCAGGAGACTCACCTGCCTGCATTCAGGTTCCAAAAGAGATGTCTTCCCAGGTGAGCAGGAAGAAGGGAGAAATGAGATCACTGCAGGTCTGCCCCACAGCCTTTTCCCCAGACCACTTAACCTCTTATAGACTGTCCCCACAGGGGCCACCTGCAGAGTGACAGTAGGGCCCCACGTGGCTTCCAGGGGGGGTTTGTCTAGAATGGTGTTTCAGAGACAGGAAGCTCAGGGATCCCAGCCATGGGCTCATAACCCAGTAAAAATTGATGCTGTCTCAGCAAAATAGTTAATCTGAGCTGGTCTCAGTCCACTTTCTTTTTTAAAATGGAAATAATTCTCACTTGAAGATATATTTCTATTGATTTTTAGAGAGACTAGAAGAGATAGGGAAAGACAGAGAGAGAAACATTGATTTGTTGCTTCCCCCATGCCATTGAGTAAGCCCTTGACCCAGAATTGAATCCAAGACCCTTCAGTCCGTGGGCCAATGCTCTATCCACTGAGCAATACTGGCTAGGGCCATGTTGGTCTGTTTTGTTGTTGTTGACTTTAGGAATTGTTAGTATATTATGTATTAAATTCTTATCATATAGATGATTTGCAAATGTTCCCACCCATCTGTGGGAGTCTTTTCACTCTGTTGGTTCAGTCATTTGATGCACAAAAACAATTTATTTTTTTCTTTTTGTGCCTGTGCTTTTGGTGTCATATCCACAAAATCATGGCAAATCCAGGGTTGTGGAAGCTTTCCCCCCTATATTTTCTTCTAAGAATTTTATAATTTTAGCTCTTTAGTTCTTTGCTTTTTTTTAGTTAATTTCTATATATGGTGTGAGGTCAGGTCCAGCTTCATCCTTTTGCATGTGGACATCATTTTCCCAGCACCACTCATTTTCCCATTGGGTGGTCTTGGCCGCCTTGTCAGAGTCATTTGATCACAGATGTGAGATCATTTCTGGGCTCTCTGTTCTGTTCCAGGGTCCATGTCTGTCCTTACACCAGTACCACACTGAGTTGGTTACAACAGTCTTTCAATAAATGTTGAAATAAGAAAAAAATGTTTGTTTTAATCTAATACAGTATGTGGCATAGAGTAGAAACTCAAAATAAAATCATGCAAATAAAATAATAAAATGAAATGAAATGAAAAGTAGCCTAGAATACTGACAGAGTGAATATTCTCGAGTGAATATTCTTGGTAAAGTGATACGTTAAATACACTAATAATCTAAGCAAAATAATTACTTCTAAATGGAAATGGGAAACTTGACTTTACAAAGGAAGGTCAGAATTACATTGTTTACTCTTTTAGCAAGTTTTCATACAAGATAAGGGAAGTTTTAAAGATAGCTTTCAAGGAAGTAGAGGAGACAATTGATAAAATGATCAAAGAACTCCAGATAGGAAACTGTGTCCTGCTATGGATACTCCCTGTTTTATGATAAGAATCAATCCACTGGGAGAATACAAGTAAGTTTTATATACTTAATAGTATAATAGTCAAACTTCTCAAAATGCTTACTATGGGCCCAGCACAAGGTTTATGATGAAACTAGGGGCCCAGTGCATGAAATTTGTGCACGGGGGTGGGGTGGGGAGAGGAGTGTCCTTCAGCCCAGCTACCCCATCTCACAAACTGAGAGCCCTCAGGAGATGTCCTTGGGCAGTGGGTCTAAGCCACAGTCGGGTTTCCCTCTGAGGGAGGTGACGGGGCTGATCAGAGGAAGGGACCAGCCCCATTACCCAGCCACAGCAGCCGCCATTGTGTTTTCATCAACACAGACTCAGTCCCTTTACGAGGAAAAAATGACAACTTTCTTTAGGCATTTTCAAGATGTGTCTTTCATAGGATATGACATTTCTTTATTTTTCTTTTTAAAATCCTCACCTTGGGTTATGTTTCTATTGATTTTTTAAAGTGTGGAAGAGAGAGTGAAAGACAGAGAGAAACATCAATGTGAGAGGGACACATTGATTGATTGACTCCTGCATGAGCCCTGACCTGGGCCCTGGCCAGAGAGGAGCCTGCAACCTAGGTATATGCCCTTGATCAGAATTGAACCCAGATCCCCAGGCCAAGGCATTATCCACTGAACCAAACCCACTAGGGCAGGATATGACATTTCTTAGCCCTTCAGCAGCTGACCTTCATTTTTTTTCTCCAGGAGTGTGGTGGAAAAACCCTAGATGACCATTTTGGATTCTTATTACCAAAAACACTGTGAATAACTTATGGGGACTTAGCTAATGCGCGGTCAGAAAAGGGTTTCCTCTGCAGCCCCCAGCTCCTCTCCAGCACTGCTCAAGCCTCTCAGCTTGGGCAGGCCCCCCAGCTCTGCTCAGACCCTGCTCAAGCCTCCACCATGGCTTGGGTAGAGCATCCCCAGCTCCACTCAGGCCCTGCTCAAGCCTCCACTGTGGCTTGTGCAGGGCCCCCCAGCTCTGCTCAGGCCCTTCTCAAGCCTCTTCCTTGGGTTGAGCAGGACCCCTCCACTCCACTCAGGCCCTACTCAAACCTCTGCCATGGCTTTAGCACGGCCCCCAGCTCTGATCAAGCCTATACTGTGGCTTGGGCAGGACCCCCCAGCTTCAATCAAGCCTCTGCCATGGCTTGGGCAAGGCCCCCTGGCTCCACTCAGGCCTTGCTCAAGCCTCTGCTGCCCTGCTCCCAACTGCTAGGTGCCAAGGCCCATAGATCAGGTGTGGCCAGGGACTTAGACAGTTCAGGGCCTACACAGGGCCTACAAGCTCAGAGCAGCCTGGGTCCATAGGATGTTCCTGGGAACCCAGGCTGCTAAGCATCTATGTATGCAAATTAACTCAACATCATTTTGGGGTTAATTTCTGTACTTGCTCCTGATTGGTTGATGGGTGTCACGGAGGTATGGTCAATTTGCATCTTTCTCTTTTATTAGTATAGATTCTTACAACTCTATTAATGAGTATTCCAAAGAGCAATTCCCTTCCCTAAGTTACCAAATAAGGAGTTAGCTAACACAGAGAAGTTAGCTAATACATTTATATATCACAGTCTTGTGATATAACACATTGTACCTCTTAAACTTATACAATGTTATATATCAACTATATCTCAATTAGAAAATATATATTTAAGAAAAATCAAACAGAAAGAGAACCTTTTAAAAAGTCTAGTCAATAAAGGGAATGGATGGCAAAACAATGGAAGGCCATGGCCAATGGGTTTAGCAAATTGCTTCAAATTCTTTAATATTAGGAACTTTAGTATTTGGTAAAAAATAAGAAAACAAACAAACAAACAAACTGGAAGGTGATCTATTGTAGTTAAGTGAGGTGATTCAGTTAACATGAGTTTTTTTTCTGTTTTTTTTTTTTGGCCCCCCTCCCTTCCATACATACCCTCCCTCCCCAGAGTTTTATGTCCATTGGTTGTACTTATATGCATGTATACAAATCCTTCGGTTGATCTATTATCTCCCCTAAATCTCCCTCCCCTCCCTGTTGTAATTTGACAGTCTGCTTGTTGCTTTACTGTCTCTATATCTATCTTTTGGTTCATCAGTTTATAATGTTCTTTATTATCCATAAATGAGTGAGGTCATGTGGTGCTTCTCTTTCATTGATTGGCTTATTTCACTCAGCATGATGTTCTCCAATTCCATCCAGGTTGCTGCAAATGATGAGAATTCCTTATTTTTTATGGCAGCATAGTATTCCATTGTGTTTTGATTAACATAATAAGAAACCAAGAAGTCACAAATAATAAAGCATTAAATAACACATTATGACAATACATGTAAATCATCACTTTTAGAAGTTCCTAGACTTTGGGAATGGAGGGATGTTTAACTTAAAGTTTATTTAAATCTGGTAGGTGAACAATTAAAAAAAATGGATTTCTACTAGTTCCTACATGTGTCCATAATTCTGTCTCCTGCAGTAATTTTGGAAGTCCATTAGGAAAGCCTTGATTAAAGTGTTATTAACAAGCCCCAGCTCTGTTTGGCCAATGGAAACCTCCATATATACTTAAGAGTAATTTTCCAAACTCAATCATATATTATATAAAGTCATAATAGTACATTAGCTCTTTCCAGGATAACATCATTTTGGACCCTACCAAACCCAGCAAAACACCGTAAGTGGTCTCATCACCTCCTCACTCACACCTCATTCAACTTTTGAGTGGTTCATAATGACATAGGCAGTTTATTTCTTTTAAGACACAAGATTCAACTTTGCCATATTCCCTAATTATTGAAGTCATGGCAACAATTTGTAAGGCATATTATATTGGCAAATTCTTTTTGCCAATATATCTACTTTTTCTTTATTATTTATTTTGCTGTCTCTTTTGTTGTTGGAGTTTCAGCACTTCCTATAGGTTGAAGGAAAACCTTGATGAGCATTGGCCACATGTATTCATTAAATATAATTTTTGTTCTAAACACCACATGTAAAGTTGCCAGATTTAAAAAATATTCAACTCATTTGTCATGTGTTATAAAGATCATTAAATGAGTAATAGATAATTTGGGATTATTTAAAATTTACCACTTTTCTGGTTATCACTAAAAAAAACAGCAACAAACTCACAAAAAAAACTTAAGCACAAGCTACTGGTCCCCAAATTACCTTCATTGCATGAAGTCTCTCATTTTCTATCTTTTAAATTACATCAAATGAAAATCATTACTAAAGGCAAAATATAAAAGTTTAAAGTGTTTCTGAAAGCACACATTTTTATAAGCCTAACATACATAAACAAGTAAGTTTGTATGGAAAATATTTTAAAAGTTAACATTTAGGTGCTCTGAGGATATAGCCAAAGTGTGACAAAGACTGGGTGACAAAGAACATGTGCAATTGAAATTTAGAGCAGCCATTTGAAAACACCTATGTTGGTAGCCCACATATATTGTAATTTTGAAAACTCACTTATTAATAAAATCTGTTTCCTATCTCTCATGACTCTCCTTTTAATGACCATCACAGTCAAGCTCTTCCTATGCCTGTGATACAGCAGAGTGTGAAGTGCCAGGATTTCCTGAGCTGTAATAATTTTAGAGCAATGCATAGAGTAATGAGGAGCTTCATTAGGTGCCACGGTGACAGCTTGGCTCTCTTTGATTTTATGGAAACTTAAACTACAGAAAATATATGACATGTATTGAAAAAGTAACCTCGATTGGGTAGACTCTGTCATCACTATAATGAAAGAACATGGGAAAAATCATTTAGCCCCTTTCAGTCTCTTCTGCCTTGTCATGTACGGAAGGAAAGGAGGGTGGGAAGGAATCTCAAAATGAAAGGTAGGTAGGGAAGGTAGAGAAGGAGGGAAAATATAAAGGAAAGAGAAGGGAAACTATAATAACAAAAGTGTAATATGCAAATCGACCAAACAGCAGAACGAATCATTCAGAGACCACTCTATGACACGCACTGGCGCCAGGCCAGCCAAGGCTGTGCAATGTGATTGGTAGGGAGACCCCGCAGAGGGAGGCCCAGACCACCACTGGCGGGGAAATCTATTGGGGGAAGGGACTTGATATAAAATAGGAAGAACGAGATGAAGAGAATGAATCCATGCTTCCTTGAATGATAATATCCTCAAACAGAATATGAAATATTGCGTAAGAGTGGAATTTTGATGGAACAACAGCTCAGGTTTGGGCATGTTTAAGGCCCTTATAGAATTATAGGGGGATATGTCAGTCAGGAAGCATATATGTAATAGAGATTTAGATTTAAAACTTATGGAGGTATAAGCAGCTGTTAATACACTGTTGAGGAAAAAGCCAGCAAATTAGAAGTTGCTGTATAAGAATAAATAAGACATAATCCAAAAAATTCCAGGGAAATAAAATCTTCAGATATAAATAGTGAAAACTCAAAAGTGATTAGAGGACCTGGAAAAGAACTGAAATTAAAATGGTACTGCATTTTGTTGACAGTTTTTTTTCTGTGCAGAAGCTTTTTATTTTGATATAGTCCGATTTGTTTATCTTCTCCTTTCTTTTCCCCTTGCCATAGGGGATGTATCAGTAAATATATTACTATGAGAGATGTTTTGAGATTTTGCTGCCTTTGGTTTCTTCTGGGATTTTTATTATTCCTGGTTTGCATTTAAATCTTTTATCCTTTTTGAATTTATTCTTGCGTATGGTATACGTTGGTGAACTAGTTTCATTTTTTAGCATCTACCTACCCAGTTTTCCCAACACCATTTATTGAACAGACTGTCTTTACTCCATTATATGCTTTTGTGTCTTTTGTCAAATATTAATTAAGCATAATGGCTTGGGTTGCTTTCTGAGCTCTCTGTTCTGTTCGATTGATCTATATGCCTATTATTCTGCTAGTAACAGGCTTTGGTTACAGTGGCTTTGTAGTATAACTTGATATCTGGTATTTTGATCCTTCTAACTTTGTTCTTCTTTCTCAAGAATGCTGCAGCTATTCAGGGTCTCTTTAATTCCATATAAGTTTTGGGGGTATTTGTTCTAGTTCTGTGAAGTATGCCATTGGTATTTTAATAGGGCATGTGTTGAATCTATAGATTGCTTTGGGCATTTTAAACATGTTAATTCTACCAATCCATGAACATGGTAAATTCTTCCACTTGTTTATATCTTACTCTACCCTTTTTATCAATATCCTATAGTTTTCTGAGTACAGGTCTTTCACCTCCTTGGTTAAGTTTATTCCTAAGTATCTTAATTTTTCTGTTGCAGTGGTAAATAAGTTGTTGTTTTTTTAGTTTCTCTTTCTGAGAATTTATTATTGGTGTATAAAAATGCCAACAAATTTTGGATGCTAATTTTGCATCCTTCTACATTGCTGAATTCATTTATTAAAACTAATAGTTTTTTTGGTGGAGTCCTTATAGTTTTCTATGTACAATATTATGCCATCTGCAAATAATACAGTTTTACTTCTTCCCTTCCAATTTGGATGACTTTTATGTTTTCTTCTTGTCTGATTTCTGTGGCTAAGACTTCCAGTATTATGTTGAATAAGAGTGGTGCAAGGGAACATCTCTATCATATTCCTGTTCTTAGGGGAAATGGTTTTATATTTTGCCTATTGAGTATGACGTTGGCTGTATATTTGTCATATGCAAAGGGAGCCCAGTGTATGGGAGAATATATTTGGCCATGATAGATTTGGTAAAAAGTTAATATCCAAAATACATAAGGAACTCATACAACTTAACAAAAGGAAGGTAAACAATCCAATTTAAAAAATGGGCAAAGGACCTAAATAGATATTTCTACAAAGTGGACATACTGTTGGCCAAGAGACATATGAAAAAATGCTAAAAGTCACTGATTATCAGAGATATGCAAATTAAAATGACAATAAGGTGTCACCTCACACTTTTCAATAAATCAACAAATGACAAATGCTGGAGAGGATATGGAGAAAAGGGAACCCTAGTACACTGCTGGTGTGAATGTACACTGGTGCAGGCACTGTGGAAAACAATATGGAGTCTTCTAAAAAATTTAAATATAGAACTGACATTTGTCCCAGTGGTCCCACTTCTGAGAATATATCCTAAGAAACCAGAAATACCAATCAGAGAGAATGTATGCACCCCTGTGTTCATAGCAGCGCAATTTACTATAGCTAAGATCTGGAAACAGCCCAAGTGCCCATCAATAGATGAATGGATAAAAAATCGGTGGCACATTTACTCCATGGAATACACTTACTCTTTGAGACAGCATGGAGAGATCTGGAGAGTATTATGCTAAGCAAATAAGCCAGTTGGAGAAATATAAGTATCACATGATCTCACTCATTTGTGCAATCTAATGGACAAAATAGATTCAGAGACACAGAAATGTAGAACAGAATGATCAATCTCAGAGGGAAGGCAAGGGTGGGAAGATATTAATCCGGGAACTTATATGCATAAACACATAGCCTGTAGAGACAAACAATAGTGTGTTGAAGACCTGGAGGGATCAGTTGTGGAGTGGAGGGGGTAAAGAGGGGAAAAGGGGATATATGTAATATTTTCAACAAAATGATAAATTGCTAAAAAAAAAAAAAAAATAGTACTTTAGCGCAGCTGGCATGGCTCAGTGGTTGAATATTGACTTGAGATCCAGGAGGTCATGGTTTGATTCCCAGTCAGGGCACATGCCCGGGTTGTGGTTCAATCTCCAGTGGAGGACATGCAGGTGATAGCCAATCAATGATTCTCTCTCATCAGTTATGTTTCTATCTCTCTCCCTCTCCCTCTCTGAAATCAATAAAAATATATTTTAAAAAATGGTACTACAAAACATCAAATTTGGTAGTATTCAAGAAGGGAATAAATTCTAGAATTAAATACACAGTAAAGTCAGGAAATATTACAACTGTGCTCACTGCATTGAGAATTATGAGATATTGACAATATTGGTAAGGGCAGCATCAATGGGGTGATAAGCAAAAATAATTACAATGGAAATGTATAAAATAGGAAAAGGAAAGATACATTTTTTTCATCTAGCATTTAAAGATTTTTATTATACAACTAATCCATAGATACACTAATTTATAAAATATCTATGTATTGCATCACAATTATACACAAAGCAAACTTAAAAACTACTCTTTATGCCTCTGTCTATATTTTCCTCCATGGATGTAACTGTTGTCAGAAAATTGGTGTGTAAACTTCTCTTTTATTTATTGCATATTTATGTTAATACTAGAGGCCCAATGCACAAAAATTCTTGGAAAAGTAGGCCCTGGCTGCTGGCACTGTCTTCCCTCTGGCAGCGGCTTCCGTATGGCACTGGGGATCAGGCTTCCCTCCTCTGGCCACCCACAGGAACCTGGGACCCGGGACCTGGGTCAGCTTCTTTTGGGTCACCTGCAGGCACCTGGGACCCTGGCTGGCTTCATTCTGGCCCCAGCTTTGTCAGGAAGGACATCCGAAATGAGGTCCAGAAGATACCTGGTCTAATTAGCATATTACCCTTTTATTATTATATCGATAGATGTGTATTAAGCTCATATTTATTTCTAAAGAAAAACACAATATCTAAAATCATAAAAATGAGTGACACATTTTGCCTTAATAAAATAGAAATTTGTATGACAAAATAATTAATAAAAGTTGAAGAGAAAAGATTAGGAAACAATATTTTTATCATATTTATCAAACAGGGATGGATATCCAGAATACACAATAAATATTTAAAAATAAAATTTAAAAAGTCAAACAATTCTATAGAAAGATCACAAAAATATAAACACAAATTTCATAAAAATGAAACATAATTGTTAGATTGCCATATGAAATATATTATTTCTCATTAATTAGCAGGGAAATCCAAAATCATACAAGAATAAATTATTTTTCACCTCTAAGATTTACAATAATGTTATAAAAAATACTATTTGTGAGGTTGTAGAGAAAAGAGCACTTTCATATACTGTTACTGGGAAACTTTTAAAAGAATTTTACAGTATCTATCACAATCTTAAACACACATATGTTTTGGCTCGGTAATTATCCTTCAAAAATACACACATATATAAGTACTAGGATGCTCACTGCTGTGTTATTTGTAATGACAAAAAGAAAAAGAAAAGAGAATCTAGATGTCTATCAAAACAGAAATGGCTACACACACACACACACACACACACACACACACACACCTGAGTCCATTGGCACTAAAGTGATAATAAGGGAATCCTGTTAACAACACTATGCCCAAACATTCAAAAATTTAAATGAAAGAAAGCAGTTTCCTGAAAGTCACTAAGCATCAAAAGTCACTCAAGGAAAAATAGGTAACCTGAATACTCCCAAATCCATCAAAGAAATAGAATACATAGTTAAAACTCCTCCAAAACTTAGGTACCTTAATAACCAAAGTTTTTTAAAATATATTTTTTATTGTCAATTGTATTACAGATGTCTCCCATTTTTTACCCTTCCCCCCTTCCTCCCAGCACCTATTCACCCTCCCAGGTATTCACCACCCCATTGCCCTTGCCCATGTGTCCATGGGGTATGCATATCTATACTAATAAAAGAGTAATATGCTAATTAGACTAGGAGACCTTCCTGACAAATCCAGGGGTTTGGCCAGCCTACAAACCATCCCCAAAAGGTCCTCAGGCCCTTGCCCAGGCCAGCCACACCCCCAGGGACCCTCACCCCATGGGGGCGTGGACAGCCTCCAAAAGCCATCAGCCACTCACCCAAGCTGGCCACACCCCCAGCGGGGACCCTCAACTCATGGGGTGTGGCCAGGCTGCAAACAGCCCTCAGCCCCTTGCTCAGGCCCACCCTCTCCCAGCAGGAACTCCCACCCCAGTAGGGGAATGACCAGCCTACATATTTCCCCAGCTCCTTGCCCAGGTCATCACTGAACCCCAATAGGACCCCCCACTCCAATGGGAGCGTGACTAGCCTGAAAATCTCCCCAGTCCCCTTGCTCAGGTTGGCCCTGCCCCCAAAGGGACCCCCTTCAGGGCAGACTAATTGGCCCCTACCCGTGCACCAGGCCTCTATAGGAATAAAAGGGTAATATGCTAATTAGACTGGGAGACCTTTTAGGTAGGAGATCATCTGGACATCCTTCCAGATAAAGCTATGGTGGTGGGGCTGAGGCTGAGGTGGTTAGGGGCAATCAGGCCAGGAAGGGAGAGCAGTTGGAGGTGATCAAGCCAGCAGGTAGGCAATTGGGGTTGAGCAGACCAGCTTGGGGGAGGGGGAAGTAGTTGGGGTCAATCAGGCCAGCAAAGGAGGGACAGTTGGGGGTGAGAAGGCTGGTGGGGGCGGAGGGGCAGTTGGAGGCAAGCAGAACAGCAGGCAGAGTGCTTAGAGGAGATCAGGCAGGCAGGCAGGTGTATGGTTAGGAGCCAGTAGTCACAGATTGTGAGAGGGATGTCCGACTACCAGCAGTTGGACATCCCCCAAGGGGTCCCAGATTAGAGAAGGTGCAGGCCGTGCTGATGGACACCCCCATGCACAAATTTCATGCACCAGGCCACTAGTCTATAATAATAAAAGCATAATATACTAATTAGACCAGACAGCTGAATGACCTTCCGGATGACCTTGCAGACGAAGCTGGGGCTGTGAGGACCAGCCTAGGCTGTGAGGGTGGGTTGAGGCTGTGAGGGCTGGCCAAGACTGCCCAGGTTGCAAGGGTCAGCCAAGGCAGCCCCTTGCATGAATTTTGTGAATCAGGCCTCTAGTAAGTACATAAGTTCTTTGGTTTATCTCTTCTTATCTGCCCAGCCTCACAATGAGGTATGTCCATCTGTTCCATGCCTCCCTGCTTCAGTTATTAGTTTGTTGGTCAATTCATTAGATTACACAAATTCATAAGGTCATAGGATATTTCTCTTTTTCAGTTTGGCTTATTTCACTTAGCATAATATTTTCAAGGTCCATTCATGCTATCCCAAAGGGTAAGAGATCCTTCTTTTTTATAGCTGTATAGTATCCCATAATGTAAATGTCCCACAGCTTTTTTATCCATTGTTATTAAAATAAAATGCAACTACATACCAGTATCTCTTATTAATAAAGATGCAAAAACCCATAAGAAAATATCATCAAATTGAATTCATTTACATATAAAGATGGAAACATATCACAACCAAGTGGGGTTCATCACAGGAATTCAAGGCCTATTTATTAAACATACAAAAACAACTAATATAATTTGTATATTAACACACTAAATTAAAAATATGATCATATTAATAGATGCAGGAAATCATTTGACATAATTCCACATCTATGCATAATAAAAGTGCTTATAAACTAGTAACAGAAAATCATTTTCTCAGCCTAATTTAAGTTTGTACCAAAAAACCCCCCACAAACACACACACACACACACACACACACACACACACAAAACTACAAATAACATTATACAAATGTTATAACACCTTCACTTTACGGTTTGGAATAAGTCAAAGTTGCCTTCTCTGACCACTTCTCTTCCCTTCAATATTTATTAGAACTACTATCTAGATTAGTAAGGCAAGAAAAATAAATATAAGATATACAGATTGGAAAGAAATATATTTTTAAAAATTCTTTTTTAAATAACACAATTGTCTATGCAAAAAATCTACTACAAAACTTCTACAACCAGTCAGTGACTTCAGCAAGATTACATAATATATGGTCAATAGATAAGAGTAAATTGTATTTTTATATAGCAGCGAAGAATAATTGGTAATTAAAATTAAATTAAAAAACGGTAATGCAATTTATAATTGCATGTCAAAAATGAAGTACGTGGGTACAAATATAACAAAATACTATATATGCAGGATATATACTAGTATGTGAAAAAAATACAAAACACTGATGAAAGAAATATAAAATTTAACTCAAAAACAATCACACATACATTATGTATATAAAATATGTAACATATATAAAATATACCTGAGTCTATACTGATATAATAAATAAATGATTGAATGGATAAATACATGAATAAATAAATTAGGGGGTGGTTATGCAGAAATTATGCAATAAATCTAAAATTATTTCAAAACAAATTTTATTTAAAAATATATTATTTCCAAACTTAAAAATAGTCCCTAAGATTTCTGTACATACACACACACACACACACACACACACACACACACACACAACACAAGACTACTAGATATGAACAACAATGCAGTCTTCAGTATAAACCTAAGCATGGTAAATAAGCACTAGGATCCATAATATAGACACACATATACATAGATTGGTGGGCCTTTCTCCTAATGGTCTCACCTGCCTCATCTGGCAGTATAGGCCATGGAACTTACCACACAAAATTTTGGCCTCCTATCTATGTATTCACGGGATTCATACAAAGAGCAAAAAGTGATGGTTTGGGTTGATACTGATGTTCATGCTACTGCTGGACCTGGAGTTATACATCTGCTCCCTGTTTTACCTATAAAATAATTAAACTCTAAACAAACCCCTGGAATGCCAGATCTTTTGAGGACCAAACATGCTGGCCATCTGTGTTGTCTGAGAATTATTGAGAGATAGACTGTGCTTGGAAAGCATTATCTATTCTCCAAACAGACATTTATCCATCAGCAAATTCAGTGATTTCAAACTCTCCACTGAGCAAACAGCTCATTTTCCAGACATGGAAGATAGTTCATGCTTTTAGGGGGCAGGCTCAGAAATACTTTTGGAAATGTTTTTTCATGCCACTGCCAAACCCTCCAACTGAAAATATGCTTTCTTGTTACTCACTGCCAAGCTATGTTCCAAAGCCAAGACCAAGAGATGAACTGTTTGCAGCTTCCAATAGAAGGAAGGTTCAACTACTGGAGACACTCTCATGGGTAAATAAAGCTTTAGGACATAAATCAGCTTTGTCATGGACATCTATAAAGTTCTTTTATTTTTCCATTTTGTTTTTCCATGTAATTTTTAAATTTAATTTTATAATTATAATTGACATGCAATATTATATTAGTTTCTGGTATATGCCATAGTCACTACACATTTACATACCCTATGAAGTGACACCATGCTAAGTTGAGTACCCATCTGGCACCATACATAATTATGACAATGGACCAGTGCATGAAATGCATGCACATTAAAAGAGGATTAATTAGAGGAAATAATTTAATATTGCTATTCATGTCCCTTGGTCTGGCGTTGGGTGGGGAGACAGCCTCATGTCCCGGGCTGGCACAAGTCCCCACCCACCCATGCCGATCATTTGCATATTAGCCTTTCATTATTATGACTAGAGGCCCAGTGCACAAAATTCATGCATGAGGGGCATCCGTCAGCCCAACCTGCACCCTCTCCAATCTGGGACCCCTTGAGGGATGTCCGACTATCCATTTAGACCCAATCCAGGCAATCAGACATCCCTCTCATAATCTAGGAATGCTGGCTCCCAACCACTCACTTGCCTGCCTGCCTGATTGCCCAGAACCGCTTCTGCCTGCCAGCCTGATTACCCCCTAAATACACCATTGCCAGCCTGATAGATGCTTAACTGCTCCACTGCTGGCCCAATTGCCCCTAATTGCCCTCCCCTGCAGGCCTGGAAACCCTCAACTGCCCTCCCTTTCCAACCTGGTACCCCCCCCCACAACTGCCCTAGTCTGCTGGCACAGTCACCCCCATCTACCCTTCCTTGTAGGCCTGGTCCCTCCCAACTGCCCTCCCCTGCAGACCTGATCCTCCCCAACTGCCCTCCTCTGCAGGTCTGGATCCCCCAACTGCTCTCCCCTGCAGGCCTGGGTTTCCCTAAACTGCACTCCCTTGCAGGCCTGGTCTCTCCCAACAGCCCTCCTCTGTGGACCCTGTCACCCCTAACTTCCTTCCCGTGCTGGCCTGATTGCCCACAATTGCACTCCCCTGCCATCCTTCTTGTGATGGCCATCTTGTGTCCACATGGGGGCAGCCATCTTTGACCACATGGGGGCAGCAATCTTGTGTCTTAGAGTGATGGTCAATTTGCATATTACTCTTTTATTAGATAGGATGATATCTGGCCCAACTTTTGATTATTATATGTGATAAATTCCTGGAAATGTAGTCATCCAGCCCAGGAGCCTGAATATTTGCTACATCCTGTCAAACTGTCTCCAGAATTGTTGTCCCCTATACTCTGGAACAGTGTAATCAGGTGTCAGTTTCATCATACCCTCTCCAGTACTGAATATTGTGATTTTTTAAAAAAGTTCCAGGTATCTTTCCTTTGTAATTACTTGATTACATTTTAAGTTAACTTTTCTCGTGTATATTAGTTACTTTATTTCTTCTTTAGTTCAATATCTTTTCTCAGACATATTCTTCTTTGATTAATCCTATTTTGTATGAGTTCAAGGGAAGCAGTAGCAGCTTCCATGGAGGACGGTGGGGGTCTAGAGGAGGGAGAGGGGTGCTGGACCAAATGTAGTTGGTAATGGCTCCTATTAAAGGATACATTGGAGGTGAGGGGGTTAAGGGAAGTGTTAGGTTCTGAGACTGACATGTTAGGGTGAGGGCATGAAGTTAAAGGTCACCATCTGGGAAGTTGGGCCTCTGGGGTCAGGTGAGGAGGATGGGGATCATACCCAGGTTTGGTGAGGGATGCACGAGGGAAGCGGTCTAGATGGGAAGGCCCATGTTTCTGGGTGGCTCCCCAGATTCAGGCACCAAGCACTCACTGCCAGTGCCAACGCCACCAAACTATCCAGGCCCCGTGACAGCCAGACAGAACTGCAGCTTCAGCTCCAGCCACGCTGCAGGGGCTGCGGGGAGTTGCATGGCCCCCAAACCTGTACCTCCTTTCCTCTGAGCTGGGCGCGCACCTCTCTTCAGAGAAACCACCTGAGCAGCTCCTCTAGGTGAAGTTACCTGGTGATGCCATCAGCAGGTGCTTGGCACACAGCCTGATGCTGTGCCGGCTCCGGGAGACTTTATGGGAGGAGGTCCTCTGTCCCCTAACCCCACCACTGCAGGCCAGGAGCCCTCATCCCTTCACACATGGTCATCTGTAACCAGCACTCAGAGGCCGAAGTGGGGGCAGGGGGTTCCCACAGTGTCAGAAACAGCTTGTTCCAAGGGTCCCACAGTCTCAGTGTTGCCACATGACTGCATGGCCTTGGTGTTATGCCACTACTTTCTGATGCCAGTTTTACACCTTAAACTCTTAAATTAACTGCAAAGACAGCTTTCCTTTTCAACCTCCTGGGACTCACAGTTCTGTTGCATAGGCTCCTTGCAAAGGGGAGTTTCTAGTTCTTGATGACATGGGGTGTTGCTGTCTTTTCATTCTAGGTTTGCAAGTGGAGCATCCTGAATTCTGTGAGGATGTTGACTCTATTTGTTCTACAGCAAGCCTGTGGAGCAAATAAATATGATCCCCATTTTACATCTACTCTCAGATTGTAGTAACATTTCCCCAAGTGGGACTGGATCTTATAAACCAATTCCCATGCTCCACTACACTGAATAAGAATGAGGATCCGAGCTCACCTTTCCCATGAAGAGCCAATGAGGCAGCCTCACGTCCGGGAGGTCGGGGGGGGGGCACAAGTCTCCATCCCCATTCCCAATGCTGCAAGTCCCCGCCCAACTGCACCTGGAGTGTGTGCAGCCTGCTGATCAGTCATTTCATGATGGCATCCCAACCAATTTGCATATTACCCTATCTTAAGTATAGATTACTGACTATATTCCCTTTGCTGTTCTTTAGCTCTTTTTGGCATATACACAACAAGATCAGCTAAAGATGTGCTATTACTAAGGATTGAAAAGGGCTTACAACCCCACTTTCAGATGATAATAAAGGCAGGCTTTGGATCAAATTCTAGCACATATCTATTTATTAATTACCCATATCAAGTGTCCATAAAGCAGTTCATGCAACTTAGAAGTGGCACCTGATAATTGCATTTAACAAGTATCCAAGATGATGCTAAAGCCCACAAAAGTATGAAAAACAGTGCCTCAAGTTGTGCATCTATCAGAGCTGACGGCTGCCTCCAGATGGTCTTCAGGAGCTGAAATAAACCAGGAAAGAGCTGCTGGAAGGAAGCCCGGGGAAGGTAGTATTTTAGGCAGATTGGCTGTGCATTACACATGCTCCCAGCTTTGTTTATATTATAAAACATAAATTATCTGTGGATAATTTTTAAATACAGGGGTATGGAACTTACCCCAGATATCCTGAATCTGCATGCTTGCTGTGGGAAAGTCATATATATATTTCAAAAACTCTGTGGTTGATTCTAATGCACAGTCATGTTTTTGAATCATTGATATTCAGCTGGCCAGAAGCCCCTTTCTATTTTTCCTGCTCCAGTTCTAGGGCTTCTAGCAACAGAAAAATATTGTGCAGAGTTGCTCTTAATTAGCACTATGTTCTCATATCAGAATTTAGTTTTCTCATAAGAAACTACTTTAAACATATGCTAATATGTATGTGCATATCCTAATAAAATGTTGTCCCGAGTCCACTCATTCCATTTACTGTTTTCCTTTGCTATTTCCCTAATTCTTTATTATTAATGTATTGCAGCTCAGCATTTACATATTCCTTCTCTCAATTTTTTTGGTTTTTGTTTGTGCTTTCTTTTTGTTTGTTTTGTTTTCTCCTTGTAATTTTTCTTTCTTCTTTTCTATCATTCTTGTTCTCTATTTCTTTCCTAATTTTTCTCTCTGGTGGTTGCTTTAGTTGGTGCCGTAGGGGTCTGGTTTATGTTTTTGTTTTGTTTCTTTTGTTTCATGTTTATTGTGTTGTATTTGCTTCTGTTTAATCAGCACCTCCGCAACATCTCCCATGATATAATCAGAGGTTAGCCACATAATCAGCTAGCTTGAGAGGAGACTCCATCATGAATGGAACAATAACATTCAAGACCAAACTACAACAGGAGAACCCAAATAACTCAAGTAAGGGGCTTTCCTAGAACATGCATCTCAGGATATCTAAGAGACTGCACCAGTGGGCCCCTACTACATAAGACAAGCTGACAAAGTCTGGGAGGCATAGCAGCTTGACCTCATATATAGAAACAAATGCAAAGGGACAGCAAAAATGGGGAGACAAAGAAACAACTTACAAATGAAAGAGAAGTAAGAATTACCAGAAAAGGAACTAAATGAAATGGATGCAAACAATTTGTCAAACAAAGAATTGAAAGCAATGTTAATAAGAGTGCTCAAACAACTCAGTGAGAACTTCAAGCAACATAATGAGTATTAAAGGAACTTAATGAAAGCTCACCAACAAGTAAAGATTGTTTGAAACATTAAATAAGAACTGACATGTGGATTCCTGCAACAGAGAAGAATTGACAGGAGTGCTTCAGCCATAAAGACAGAAGAGAAACAGTCTAGAGATGGAAGACGCTGACAATGCCTTGCCTTGCTAGCAGACAGCAGCTGTGTGTTGCTAAAGGATGCCCAGAACCAAACCAGAGACACTCAGACCTGCATCACCACCATTTGTCCACCAACCAGACCTGAAATATCATGGCTGAAATGTACACTTAAGGAACTGTTTGACATTGAAATTGGGACTCAAAAGAACTGTTGGCCCAGAAAGGAACTCACTACAGAATGATTCATTTGCTTCTCAGCATAACCATTATGGCTTGTCTCAGTTTCGGTTCTTATAAGGATATTTCTTGTATCACATGATCTCACTCATCTAGGGGAAATAATGAACAATATAAACTGATGAACAAAAACAGACCCAGAGACAGAGAAGCATTGATCAGACTGTCAAACCTCAGAGAGAAAGTAGGGGAGGGTGGGGGTAAGGGGGAGAGATCAATCAAAGGACTTGTGTGCATGCATATAAGCCTAACCAGTGGTCATGGACAATGGGGGGGGCATATGTGAGAAGGGTTTGGGATGGGAATGGTGAGATGAGGACAATTATGTGATACCATAATCAATAAAGAAATTTAAAAAAAGAATCGATTATAAATAAAGAATGACATTCCTGATATAAAGATGACGGAAGGATTCACAGTACACTGGTAAAAGCTGAGGAGCAAATAAGTGAATTAAAAGATAAGGTAAAAAACAACACCCATTCATAGAAGCAAATGGAAAAAAAAATTTAAAAGCAGGAGGAGAGTCTAAGGGAGTTCTGGGACAACATGAAGTATAACAACATTCTTATTATAGGGGGGACCAGAAGGAGTAGAATCCAAATGAGGAATAGAGAACCTGTTTGAAGAAATAATGACAGGAAATTTCCCTAATCTGGTGAAGGAAAAAGTCACTCAAGTTCAGAGAACACAGAGTTCCAATCAATATGAAGCCCAAAAGAGCCACACTTAGGCACTTAATAATTAAAATGGCAAATATTAAAGACAAATAAAGAATCTTTTTTATCTTTTCTTTTTTTTTCTTTTAATATCTATTTTATTGATTTTCTTACAGAGAGGAAGGGAGAGACAGAGAGCTAGAAACGTCGATGAGAGAGAAACATCAACCAGCTGCCTCTTGCACACCCCCTACCGGAGATGTGCTGCAACCAATGTACATGCATGCCCTTGGCCGGAATCAAACCTGGGACCTTTCAGTCCTCAGACCCACGCTCTACCACTGAGCCAAACTGGTTTTGGCTAAACAAAGAATCTTAAGGGTTACAAGAAATAGACAGAAAATTACCTACAAGGGGGCTCCCTTTAGACTGTCAGCTGACTTATCAATAGAAAAACATTAGGTCAGAAGGGAATGGCATGAAGTACACAAAGTGATGAAAACCAAGGGACTGAGCCAAAGACTACCCTATCAAACAAGGCTATCATAAAAAATTGAGGGTGAAATAAAATCTTTGCAGACAAAATAAAAGGCTAAAAGAGTTTCTTACTACCAAGCCAGCACTGCAAAGAAATGCTAAAGAGACTATTTTAAGACGAAGAAATAGATAGAGAATAGCACAGTCATAAAGATTAAAGAATGACAACAAATAACTACCTATTAATAATAACTCTAATGGTCAATGGCTTAAAAGCCTTATTCAAAAGATGCAGGGAAACTGAGAGGATAAGAAAATATGACCCATATGTATTCTGTATACAAGAGATCCACCTCAGAACAAAGGACTCACACAGAATAAATGTGAAGGGATGGAAAATTTTTCCAGGCAAATAGAAATGAAAAAAAAAAAAAATCTGGGCTAACAATACCCATATTTGACAAAATAGACTTCAAAGTGAAGGCCATAACAAGAGGTAATGAAATCCACTTCATAATACTAAAGGGATAAATGCCACAAGAGGATATAACTGTGGTAAGCATATATGCACACTATAATTGAGCATATATATATATATATATATATATATATATATATATATATAACTTCTAGAGCATTTTAAAGGAGAGAGGGACAACAATATAATCATAGTAGGGGACTTTATTATGACACTGACATAATTGGAAAGATCTTCTAGACAAAAAAATAATCAACAAAGAAACAGCGATCCTAAATGACACATTAGATCAGATGGAATTAATTGATATTTACAGAACATGTCACCCCAAGCCTACAGAATATACATTATTCTTTTTTTTTAACAATAGGGCACATGTTAGGAAACAAACTAAGTCTTTATAAGTTCAAGACAATGGAAATCACATCAAGCATCATCTCAGATCACAATGTCATGAACTTAGAAATCAACTACAATAAAAACACTCAAAAACATTAAAAACCATGGAGGCTAAATAGCATGTTATTAAACATTTAATGAGTTGCCAAAGAGATCAAGGAAGAAATTTTGGGGAAAAAATCCTGGAAACAAATGAGCACACAACAACTCAGAATCTATGGGACACATTAAAAACAGTCCTGACAGGAAACTTCATAGCATTACAGACGTACATCAAAAATAAAGAAAAACTTCTAATAAAATATCTAACTCTACAACTTAAAGAATTACAAAGAAAATAAGAAGAAAAGCACAGAGTTAAGTATAAGAAAGGAAAGAATAAAGAACAGAGTGGAAATGAATGAAATAGACTAAAAATAATACAAAATATTAATAAATCTAAGAGCTGCATAATTTAAAAGAGAATCAAGATTGATGAACATCTAGACAGACTCATTAGGAAACAAAAATAGAGGACCCAAATAAACAAAATCAGAAACAAAAGAGATAAAGTAACAACAGACATCACAGAAATACAAAGGATTGTAGAAAAAAATACTATGAAATAACTATATTCCACTAAATTAGAGAACCTGGATGAAATGGACATAATTCTAGAAAAATACAATCTTCCTAAACTCAATCAGAAAGAGTCAGAAAACCTAATAGGCTGATACCTACCGATGAAATTGAAGCAGTAATAAAAATAAAAATAAAAAACTACCAGCAAACAAAAGCTCTGGTCCGGATAGCTTCCCCTGGGAGTTTTATCAAACATTCAAAGAAGAACACCCATCCTCCTCAAATTATTCCAAAATATCCAGGAGAAAGGAACACTTCCAAGCTCTTTTTATGAGACCGTCAGTACCCTAATTCTAAAATCAGATAAAGATTTTACAAAGAAACAGAATTACAGGCCAATATCTCTGATGAACACAGATGCTAAAATCCTCAATAAAATATTAGGAAATTGGATCCAGCAATATATTTAAAAAATCTTAAACCATGACCAAGTGGTATTTATTTGGGGATGCCAGTCTTGTACAATATTTGCAAATCAATAAATGTGATACATCACATAAACATATTGGAAGACCAAAGACATGATCATATCAATTGATGAAGAAAAAGCATTTGACAACGTCTAACATTCTTTTTGATAAAAACTCTCAGCCAATTGGGAATAGAATACTCATACCTCAACATAATAAAAGCCATATATGAAAAACCTACAGCCAAGTTCAGACCCAAGGGGCAAAAACTAAAACCATTTCCCCTAAGAACAGGAACAAGACAGAGATATTCACCACTCTCATTCATATAGTACCAGAAGTCCTAGCCATAGCGATCAGAGAAGAAGAAGAAAAAAAAAGACATCCAAATTGGAAAGGAAGCAATAAAACTGTCATTATTTGCATTTGAGATGATATTTCACATAGCTAACTCTAAAGACTCCACCAAAAAAACTACTAGATTTAATAAATGAATTCAGCAATGTAGTAGAATACAACATTAACACCCAGAAATTGATTGGATTTTTATACAGCAATAATGAACTCTCATAAAGAGAAAAACAATCAATCCCATTTATTATTGAAATAAAAAATTAAGATACTTAGGAATAAATGTAACCAAGGAGGTAAAAGACCTGTGCTTGAAAAACTATAGGATGTTAAAAAATAAAAAGGGATACAGGAATATATAAATAAGTAGAAGAACATACCATGTTCATGGATTGTAGAATCAACATCATTTAAATGTCCACCCTTCCCAAAGCAATCTACAGACTTAATGTAATCCTTATTAAAATACCAATAGAATAATTCACAGATCTAGAACAATTACTCCAAAAATTTATATGCAACCAAAAAAGACCACAGCCGAAGCCTGTTTGGCTCAGTGGTAGAGCGTCGGTCTGCGGACTGGAAGGTCCCACGTTGGATTCCGATCAAGGGCATGTACCTTGGTTGCGGGCACATCCCTGGTAGGGGGTGTGCAAGAGGCAGCTGGTCGATGTTTCTCTCTCATCGACGTTTCTAGCTCTCTATCTCTCTCCCTTTCTCTCTGTTAAAAATCAATAAAATATATTTTAAAAAAAGACCACAAATAAGGCACAGCAACTTTGAAAAAGAACAGAGTTGGAGGAATCACAATATCAAATATAAAATTAAACTACAAAGCCACTGTAAACAAAACAAAAACTGATACTGGCACAAAAACAGACATATAAATTAATGGAAAAGAACAGAGAACCCAGAAATTGACCCAAGCCACTATGCTCAGTTACTATTTGACAAAGGAGGTAAGAGCATGCAATGGAGTCAAGACAGTCTCTTCCATAAATGATATTGGAAAAATTGGACAGGTATGTGCATAAAAATGAAACTAGACCACCAACTTACACCATACACAAGAATAAATTCAAAATGGACAAAAGACTTAAATGTAATTCGTGAAACCATAAAAATCTTAGAAGAAGCCACAGTCAGCAAAATCTCAGAAATCTCTGGTAACAAAATTTTTAGGAGTACATCTCCTAGGGCAAAAGAAACTATGGAAAAAAAATTAAACAAATTGGACTACATAAAAATTAAAAGCTTCTACACAGCCAAAAGAATGCATCAACGAAACGAAAAGAAAGCTCACTGCATAGAACATATTTGCCAAGGATACATCCAATAAGGGGTTAATTTCCAAAATATATAAGGATCTCATTCAACTTAACAAAAGGAAGACAATTCAATTTAAAAAGTGAGCAAATGACCTAAATAGACATGTCTCCAAAGTGGACATACAGAAGGCCAAGAGTCATATGAAAGAATGTTCAAAGTCACTAATCATGTGAAAGATGTAAATTAAAACAATGAGGTCTCACCTCATACTTGTCAGGATAGCTACATTAACAAACAATAAGTCCTGGAGAGGATGTTGAGAAAAGGCAACGCTGGTATCACTGCTGGTGGGAATGCAGACTGGTTCAGCCACTGTGGAAAACTGTATGGAGTTTCTGAAAAAATAAAATAAAATAAAAACGGAATTGACATTTGGCCCAGTGATCTGACTTTAGGAATGTAACCTAAGAAATCAGGAATGCCAGTCACAAAGAATGTATGCACCCCCATGTTCATAACAGTGTTATTTACAATAGCTAATATCTGGAAACAGCCAAAGAGCCCATCAGCAGATGAGAAGTTTAAAAAGCTGTGGGACATTTACACAATGGAATACTATGCAGCTGTAATAAAGAACTTTTACCATTTGGACTTGGAGAGTAATATGCTAAGTGAAATAAATTAGCTAGAGTAAGATAAATATCTTTTGATCACACTCATATGTGGAATCTAAGTAACAAAATAAACTAATGAACCAAGTAGATCTAGAGACATAGGACAGGAGAAGTTATATACATATATTCATAGCCCATTGACACAGTCAATAGAGTGGTTAAGGTCTTGGAGATGTGGATGTGGGGTGAAATTGGTCAATGGGAAAAAACAAACAAAGGGGACATCTGTAATACTTTCAACAATAAAGATAAAATTTAAAAAAAATATAAATGGTCCTAAACAACTCTACTCTAGATTTGCTAAGGCAAACGTATTACAACTGGTAGGTTTAGTTCATAAAGATAAATGATTCATTTCTTCAGGAAGATAAAATAATAGCATAGTCTCAATGTACATACACATGTATGCCTTCATGGATGCATGGGCACACACCCCCACACACACCCTGGTACACACACAAAAGCAAAAATATACAAAATTTTAATGTGATGTGAATGAAACGCACAGATATTGTGTAAAATTTTTACATACTTCTCTTTTTACTAAGAATCACACAAAAAATTAATTAGGACATACTAGTAGATTTGAATACCATTGACCAATATAGCCTAATGGTTATGTGTGTGTATGTGTAAGCCACTTCACCCAACAACAGCAAAATACTCATTAACACAGAATATTTGCAAGTATTGACCATAAAGTTGATACGCTTAACTGTTGTAGTAATAAAAGGAAAATTTACCACCCCCAAAATATTCCTCTTTGGGATATATGGAAAGCATGTGTGAGTCCTATCAAAGTCTTATGTGAAGGATGGTTCTTTGTAATAAGCCATTCCCTGAACACAAACTTGGGAGGGAATGAATTTCTCTAACCATTGCATTTTTCTGGAAGCATGGGGTTCAGATAAAAGTCAAGCCTGTCAAAAACAAAACAAAATAAAATAAAAAAACTAACTGAAAGACTGCAGGATTTTTTTTCTTCATCCCCTCACTGAGCTATTCAAAGGCTGACTGTCAGGGAAGCAGATTGATTTATGAGTGAGACCAAGAGGAGATGTGAGTCTCCACAGTTCACAGTAGCATCACTCCCAACTTACTGAGGCTACAGCCTCCCTATAATAGGGGAGAAGACTCCCATAGTTCAAATTTAGGTTTCTTGATATATGTCCAGTAGAAATAATGTGTGATGAAACTGGGGCCTACCTACAGTAGAGGAGAGAAGAGAGAAAATATAGATTTTAAGGGACAGAGAGTACATAGGCATAATATACAGAGACAAGGTATGTGTGACAGCTCTGTGTTCAGTAACAGTGATGTCATGAACTGATTATTGTGTGCCTAACACTTGCAGGGCACTTCACACATGTTTTTGCTTTGTAGTTCAAGTGTCCTATTTTTAAAACTACAGTAGTAATTTTACAAATGGGTTGACTGGGGGCCAATGAGTTTATGTAACTTGTGGGAATTTATGCAGCTAGAGTCCAAACCACTATATATAGACCATGTTTTCAGTAGTGAAGCAAGGAGTAAGTTTAGACATTAGCCTTCAGTTTATCCTTCAAAATGTAAGGTGATTATTTGATATGTGTGTTAATTTTCAGACTTGGCACAATAATGAATATTGAGTTTTTCCAAAAACATCTCAGAACTCTTAAAGCAATATTTATGGAAAAGAAATCATCCTCTAAAACCAGTGGTCAACGCTTACTGTTTTCAGTAATTTAGCCTTCATTTGCTGAAGTACTAGCATGACACTGAAGTCATGTTGTGGGTTTGTCTCTGCTATATTTTTTAAACTGTATTTGTTCTTTAATTATAGTTTATACACTGACTGTTGTTGAGAAGGGAAAATTTCCCTCTACCCTTTCTAAATTCTTATGGCTGGTCTAATAATTAAATGCACATAAAACATATTAATAGGAAAAAATAAGCAACCAACTTTAATTCATACTTATAGTTGTCTCATAAATATGGGACCTAAGAAGTGGCCAAAGTAGGCAGCTTTTATACTTTTTAGACACAAAACAAAACAAAACAAAACAAAAAAACACACACAAAAAAACAAACTATAAAATTATGAGGAATTCCAAGGACAAAGAAACTTAACTAGTGAAGAATCTAAATAGAGTTTTGTTTGTTTGTTTGTTTGTTTGTTTGTTTTTTAATAGAGTCTTCTTGGCCTTGAATTCCTTGTTTCTGCCAACAAATGTTTTTGTTTACCTTCTGGTTCAGGGAGGATATCCTATCTAATAAAGAGGGAATATGCAAATTGACTATCAAACCAGAACCAGATAGCTGCACCCACAGCAAAGGCAGGGATACTGTAACACAAGATGGCTGCGCCCACAGTGAGGCTGAGTTCCCATAATGAACCTTAACCAGCAATCAGCAGAGACCTGAGGCTACACCCTCTGCCTGGCAGGGCTTGAGGGGCACCTCAGGCCTCACTCCCTGTCCCAGCCCTGGGTCGAGGGATCTCAGGCCATGCCCCCCACCCTGGCACTGGGCCAGGGGACCTGAGGCTGTGTCCCCCATCCTGGCAGGACTTGACAGTAGTCTCAGGCCATGCCCCCTGCCTCCATTCTGGGCTGGGAGAGCTCAGGCCATGCCCCCTACCTTGTCACCAGGCCAGGGGACCTGAGGCTGTGCCCCCCACCCAGCAGGGCTTGACAGGGACCTTAGGCCATGCCCCCCACCCATGGGGACTTGACTCTGGGTCCTAGAGCATGCCCCAGACACTGACAGGGACAAGCTTTTTCATATACATTTTACTAATTTTCTTTCATTTCTGACACTTTTATTACAGAGAAAGGGAAAATAGTAATATTAAAATATTTCCTCTACTTAATTCCCTTTTAATGTGCATGAATTTTATGCACCAGGCCACTAGTCTTTTATATGGAACACTCAGTTCTTCCTTTCAGGGGAAAGATAAGAGGGCTATAGTGTCTTTTTTGCACCAGCTGCTTTCCAAGTAATTTTAATTCAAAATAATCAATTTGCCAAATTGGTGTCTTTTGGGGTGACCTGTCCTTAACCTCATCACAATTAAACCTCAGCTGTTTTCACTTGTGAAGATAAGAGGAAATAGCAAGTTCACCATTTGAGTTCATCCTTACCTTTCTGTTCCCAAGACTAACCAATTAATAACCTGGCACTTTCTGCCTTTTTTAAATTTCATTTTTCAATTACAGTTGACCTTCAATTTTATGTTATTTTAGTTCCATGTGTATAGTATAATAGTTAGACAATTATATAATATACAAAGTGATCCCCATGATAATTCAAACCTGATGCCTCTATCATGATGCCATAAGCTAGGAGGTCCTTACACTCAACAGTAAAATCAATAACAGGTGCACAATTCAACCTGCAGGATTTTTTGCACTTGCTTTTATTTATTTATTTTTACTTTAAAAAATATATATTTTATTGATTTTTTACAGAGAGAATGGGAGAGAGATAGAGAGCCAGAAACATCGATGAGAGAGAAACATCGACCAGCCGCCTCCTGCACATACCGGGGATGTGCTCGCAACCAACGTACATGCCCTTGACCGGAATCGAACCTGGGACCTTTCAGTCCCCAGACTGATGCTCTACCACTGAGCCAAACTGGTTTTGGCTGCACTTGCTTTTATTCATGTTGGAGTATAATCAAGGCACAATATCACAAAAGCCAGTATTTAATAGTCATTTCTTTGATGGGCAAGTGCTCAGGAAATCTTGGGGAAGATCTTATTCAAAGATGCAGACAGAACAACAGCCACTGGGACTTGGGAAGCCCTCTCACCAGGTGATGTACACCAGCCAGCAGTAAAGAAAGGAGTAAATTTATACATTCGTTTTCATTTTATCCTTCAAAATATAAGGTGATTATTTGATGTGTGTTGATTTTCAGACTTTACACAATAATGAGCCATAATTTTGGGCTTTGTCAGAACACCAGTGTTTAGTAGGGGAAATGGATAAAGTAGACCTGGCCCTAGATTCTAAAAGGGATCTCAGTTTTTGTATACAATTATTATAGGAAGGTAGGGACAAGGGTTTAAATAAAATCTCGGATACTAACTGAATAGTTAATTCAATTCTAATCCCTGGTATGTCAAACTTTGGTTTACTTTAAAAGAAGAAGAAAATAATCTAATTTCATTATTGTATAAATCTCAGGGCAGTTAGCAAATAATCCAAGAGAGGATAAGTAATGAAAGTACTAATCTTTATTAGCCAGGGTCAACAGTGAATTTGGATTTACCATTTACTATAGAAAAAATAATCTCTGTTTTATTTAGATAATGTGTTAAGAGTCACAAATTCACTCTTGCAAAGAATTTTGAAAGGAAATTTAAAACTAAGAAGCTTTCTAATGGATAAGTAAATTAATTTCACATTATCGTAGATGTGTTACCATTTTTAGCAAGGACAAACTTAGATATTGAGTTCTATATCAGAAAGCTAGTGTGTGCTTATAATTTGGTGAGTAAATTCAATTTCCTGTAATAAATACTCTAACAGATAACATTTTCTATAAAAAAGCACTTACAACAGGGAGAAACCAAGATGGTGGCATAGGTAATCACCTATACTTGCTGCCTCTCACAACCACATCAAAACCACAATTAAAAGGCAGAACAACTACCACCCAAAACTGTGGGAAAGCTGGCTAAGTGGAAATTACAAAACTACAGAGGTGAAGAAAGCTCATTGAGACAGGTAAGAGGTTCAGATAGTGCTGGCACATGGATGTGCTGCTCTTTAAACTGGGAGGGCCATACAAGCTTCCTCTTGCTCTGAACTCTAATTCTGAGAGAGACTCTGGGGGACCCAGACACACACAGGGAGAAACTGGACTGTCTGGCATAGGGATAGGAATGAGAGGGCGATGTACTCTTAGAGATGCTCGCAGAGATCATTGTTCCTGCATGGGGACTCAGGAAATGGAGAACCAGAGACTTTTCCAGTTCAGGGCAGCCATTGCTGTTTGCTCCATCCTGATGATTCCCAGAGACCCCACTCCACCCAATTTACAACCCCACCCAGCACATTGGCTTTTGCATATGGATGGCCTGTCTTTTTATTTAAAACAAACTGTAGCTGGGTCAGAGAGCCCCAGAGACTCCAAAAGAAGGCCCATTATCTGGCAGCAGCAGCGGCTTTCTTCACAGCTGGGACTTGTCTGTGCACTTCCAAATACCATACAAAGTGGAAGAATCGCCGGGACCAGTTTGGCTCAGTGGATAGAGCGTCAGCCTGTGGACTGAAAGGTCCCGGGTTTGATTCCGGGCAAGGGCATGTACCTTGGCTGCAGGCACATCCCCAGTGGGGGGTGTGCAAGAGGCAGTTGATCAATGATTCTCTCTCATCGATGTTTCTAACTCTCTATCTCTCTCTCTTCCTCTCTGTGAAAAATTAATAAAATATATATTTAAAAAACAAACAATCAACAAAAAAAACAAAGTGGAAGAATCTGCAGATATCTCTGTAGATCCTGCTGGGGTGCCCCAGACAGTGGCTGACCTTGCACCTCTTTGGAAATCCAAGAGCCCATGTACCCAGTGATCAGAGTGAGATGATACTGGATTACAACTCTTCACATTTATAAGAGACACACTCAAGGGGCAGACTCAATGAACAACAAAGCCAAATGAAGGAAGTCCTGCCCCATAAGGGTGTCTCCTGCACAACAGATCTTCCAGTGTAGACATGGCTTGTCCTCACAGCCAATTGGCTCAGAGATCAATTCCTCCCAGTGACACCAACAGATATCAAGGGTTAACTACAACAAGACTGTGCAAACAGCCCACAAAGGGCTTCACCAAGAGCGTCCACCTCAGATGACTGGGGAGGCTGAACCACCCCACCCGATAGGACACCAACCACACAAGGCCACTCTATCAACTCAAGGAGACTTAGCAACTACCCAGTACATAGAAACAAACACAGGAAAGCAGTCAAAATTTGGAGACAGAGAAACAAGTCACAAATGAAAGAAATAGATGAAAGCAAAATACTGGTTATAAGGTTACTCAAGAATATTCTAGAAACCTCTGAGAATTTAGTGAGACCCTCAAGGATATGAAAAAGGACCAATCAGAAATTAAGTATACACTGACTGAAAAAGAATAATATACATAGATCAAACAGCCAACTAGAGGATCCCAAGAATTAATTTAAAAAAATTGAAATATGAAGAAGCAAAAACCACCAACTGGAAAAGAAAAAAGAATCCAAAAATATGAAGACAGCTTAAGGAGCCTCTGGATAATTTCAAGTGTACCAATATCCAAATTATGGGGGTTTCAGAAGAAGAGAGAGAGCAAGATATTGAAAACATATTTGAAGAAATAATGACAGAAAAATTCCCCTACCTGGTTTCAGAAGAAGAGAGAGAGCAAGATATTGAAAACATATTTGAAGAAATAATGACAGAAAAATTCCCCTACCTGGTGAAAGAAATAGACTTACAAGTCTAGGAAGCACAGAGAACCCCAAACAAAGGAATCTAAAGAGGACCACACTAAGACACATCATAATTAAACTGCCAAGGTCAAAAGACAAAGAGAGAATCTTAAAGGCAGCAAAAGAAAAACAAAACAAAAAAACAACAGTTAGATACCTACAAGGGAGTTCCCATATGACTGTCAGCTGATTTCTCAACAGAAACTATGCAGCCAGACAGAAGGAGCAAGAAATATATAAAGTGATGAATAGCAAGAACCTTTAACCTAGATTACCTAGCAAAGCTATCATTCAGAATCGAAGGTCAGATACAGAGCTCCACAACAAGAAAAAACTAAAGGAGTTCATAACCAGCAAACCAGTATTATATGAAATGCTGAAAGGTATTCTCTAAGAAGAGGAAGAAAAAAGTAAATTTAAAAATTATGAACAACAAAATGACAACAAATACATATTTATCAAGAAGTGAATCTAAAAATCAAGTGAATAACAATCTGAAGAACAGAATAAATTGGTGAATATATTAAAATCAGAGGCATAGAAAGGGAGCGGACTGACAATTCTCAAGGGAATGGGGTGTGGGGGGTATGGGAAGAGATTGGACAATCTTACACCTATGGATGAGAACAGGGGGGCATAAGGGAATGGCATGGGGTGGGAACCTGGGGGAAGGCAGCTATGGGGGGGGGAGGGAAGAGGAACTGGTGGAGGGCAGCTATGGGGGGGGGGTGGGAAGAGGAACAACTGTAATAATCTGAACAATAAAGATTATTTTATTTTATTTTTTTAAAGTATGTACAACAAGTTCCTAGCAATTGTAGTCTTGAAGTTTTAAGGATTACATTTCACTAAACATAAAAATAAAACTGAAAATGCAAACAGAATGTTACAGAAGAATTTCTTTCATTTGCAACAAACTTGCCCTCAAATCAATTTTATGATAATAGGATAAAGAATGTGTGTAGGTTTAGTTAAATCAGTACACATTTAATGCTCTTTATTCCTCTTTCCTTTATAGTAATTGATCCATAAATATTTTCCAAACTTTTCTATTATATTTTCAATAAGGATTAATGATGTACTATTATCCTAGATACTCAAAAGCACGTGTATGAAAAACAATTAATCTCCCTAAAGTTTTCTCATTAAGTACTATTAAAGTACTTGGTTTATGGTTTTATTTTAACCAAAGTGAATCACAATGTTTGGTGCTTAAGCATTTCCAATTCCACATTATATTCTAGTACTATTCTATATAATACAAACCTAATAATCAAATTGACTGAGCTTTGGAATGACCAGTAGCTGTGACGTGCACTGACCACCAGGGGGCAGACACTTAATGCAGGAGCTGTCCCCTGATGGTCAGTGCTTGCCCACAGAAGGAGTGTTGGTCTACCAGAAACTGGGTTCACTGTTGGTAGCACAGTAGTGGTGGCAGGAGCCTCGCCTGCCTCTGTAGCAGTGCTAAGAACCCATCAAGGGATGTCCCACTGCGGACTTAAGCCTGCAGTAAGACATAACCCTAGAGGTCCCAGACTGAGAGAGGGAACAGGCCAGGCTAAGGGACACTCCCTCCTCCCAGTTCAAGAATGTCTTGCACCAGGCCTCTAGTACTTAGATATTTTACAAGTATTTACACTAATAAAAGAGAAACATACAAATTAACCATCACTCTGCTAAGCTAACCAGCCAATAAGAGTGGGTATACAAATTAACCCATCAAAGATGGTGGGTAAATTTGCATACACAGGTGGGGCGGGCAGTGGCATGGCCTGCCCCTGGGGATGTGGGTCCATTGGGGGCCAAGGAGGTCAGATGGGCAGTGCCATCCAGTGTTGGCAATGTGCCAGTCCATCGGGGCCCAGGGAGGTGGGGTGGGCAGCACCAGATGCCACCCACAGAGTCCCGATCCATTGCAGGCCTGGGGAGGGGTAGTGGGCCTGCCTAGCCCTGGGAATATCGCTGCCCCAGGGAGGGGTGGCCAGCCCGCCTAGCCATGCCCACAGGCCCAGGGAACATCACAGGCATGGGGTTGCTGAGACCCAGACAGGGTCTCTCACCACAGATTCACAGCTTTGTGGAGACCAACTCTACCAGGCCACCAAGAGGCCATGTAGCTCTGCCACAGGGTGCCTGTTCAAGATGTGACACAGAGAGGAGGTGCAGGAGGAAATCCAGAGAATGGGACGTGAAGGTTCATGACTCACTTCCTTTGGGCTTTGTTCTTGTTCTGGTTTTTTATTTTTCTTTTGGGCCTGGAGCCCAAGCACTGAAGGAGAGAGGGATGGATAAGGGCTGAATGTGGAAGGAGATGCACGAGGCCCGACTGGGGAGCTGCCTGAGGGGCGGCTCCAGGGCGAGTGCCAGAGCTTTTGCAAAGTGATTGGCCAGGAGGCAGGTGTTTCAAGGGACACTGAGCAGCACCTCACCATCCCTCTATGAGGACACCCCACACAAGTGCTGCCTTGGCCAGCAGGTTCTGGGCGACATCTGCAAATGCTACTGCAACCTCTAACATTCTGGGCAAAGAACTGCCCCTGTGCCCCTGTGGGTACCAGGCTTGCTGGGAGTGTGTTGCCACCAATGACATAGATAAAAGGCAAAAACCTGGAGAGACAGGGTGCACCAGAGGGCTCTGGCCAGGGCAGGAGGCCGGCGGGCAGGGTTCTGTCTCTCCTGCAGAGAGAGAGGTTCTGCAGTGACCCCAAGACGTGGGTGGGCCTAGCCAGGGATCAAGGGGCATGGAAGGATGGCCAGGGGAGGGGCAAGAACCCATAGCCCTGAGGCTGCGGCAAGAGTTGAGGGGTGGTGCCACTTCAGTGGAGGGTTGCGGCACTGCAGGGTACTGACTGACTGACATGACTCAGGGAAGCTCCCAGTGCTAACAGGCCTTGTCCAGTTGGCCTTAACACTTCAGAGGCAGCGACTCCTGCTCCAACCTTGACCCAAACGCAAGCCCAGCACAGCCCTGCCTCAAGGCAGAGCATGCCTAGGTAGGGAGTGCAAAGCCTTCCACCTGCTCCAGAGAAGGGGGGGGCAGTGAAGAATGGGGGCAGGGGACCGGGGAGAGGAAAACATGTGGAGCATCCACAATGAAGAGGTGCTTGAGAAAGAGGCTCGGAAGCCTGACTGGAAGGTTTGTTCTGTTTTCCGGCAGCTGCCCCTTAGGAAGGGCAGAGAGCATGGCTCTGAGGGCTCCCTGTGCACTGAGTCAAGTTCCACAGCCAACTGGAATTGGCCTCAGTGTCCTGGTCTATAAAATGGATTAAGCGTGTCCCAGTGCCTTCACTGAACTTTGATGGCCAATTGAGATACTATATAAGGAAAGTGATGAAGAAGTGAGAAAGAAAAAGAAAGGCAAACAACACAAAAGAAAGACTGAAAGGAACCTGTAAACCCATTGTCACTTAAATAGTGAATATAGTCAATAGTGTTGCAATGATGGCATGATGCCAGGTGGGTACTGGAATTATCGGGGAACACATTGTAAAGTATATGATTGCCTAACCACTATTCTGTAACTAATATAAAACCTGAAACCAATACAAAATAATATTGAATGTAAAGAAATGAAAATTGGGGTAAAATTTTTATAAATTTCAAAGTTTAAATAAAGACTGAAGAGGAAGGAAGGGGGAGAATAAAAATAGTGTTTTTCGTTTTACTACTTTATTGTCTTTTCAGTACATGAAAAAGACAGCTGTCTTTATATGGTGCTTTTATACTTTTCTAAGTCATTATCTCATTTGATGTCCAGGGCAACTTAAAGAAAAGATAATTATTCCCTTTATTATTCAAAGAAAGGAAATCTTGGTGTCTGGCCCCAATGATTCAGCTGTCAAGCCCTTATTGTAAGGCACAGTTAGTAAAATTTTCTGTAAAGGGTCATATCTATACTAATAAAAGCCTTGGGTGATCAGGCCTGCAGTGAAGACTAGTTGGGGGAGATCAGGCTCACAGAGGAGCAGTTGGTGTCAATCAGGCCTGCAAGGTAGCAATTAGGGATCAATCAGGCAGGCAGGCGAGTGGTTAGGAGCCAGCGGTCCTGATTGTGAGAGGGATGTCAACCTTCAGGTTTAGACCCGATCCCATGGATGGGGCCCAAACCTACAGTCCGACATCCCTTGAGGGGTCCTAGATTGGAGAGCATGCAGGCTAGGCTGAGAGACACCCTCCCCAGTGCATGAATTTTATGCACCGGGCCTCTAGTTATGCTACCTTCCCTAAACCTTGTGAGATAGATATTCTTATTTTTCTCTTACAGATAAGGTCCCTGAGGATTAGAATAGAGTTTCTGAGTTAGCTTGTGCATGAGCAGGGATTAGAACCTGGAAACCTTGCCTCCAAATTTTTCCCTCTGAGATATAGGGGAAGGTATCCTAAAACAGCATGAAGCCTGATAGAAACTAAAGCCCATTTTGACAAACAGTATTCATTGCACAGTTCTCCTCACATAGTATGGCCTCAGTAGATACTTTTTGAATAATGTAGCAATGTCAGCTATGTGCATTGGACCAAAATTCAACTCTAGCAGACGTGCAGGTTATATGGTAAATGTCTGATTATGTGGGTGAACCTGATTCTGGTGCTTTTGTGAGTTGACATACCAACAGTAGCGAACTAATGGCTTGAGTAGTCTGCTTGTTGTTGTTTTTTTTCCAGGGAATATGTAGGCTGATTTTTCACAGCAAAATTCCAGGGGGGAAAAGACACAAACTCATACAACATAATGACTCATTTGAATTAGATGAATTCTTGTCAATTGAAACAATTTATAAGCATCCTTTAATTGTACTGCTCTTTTCAGGGTAGTAATGAGGGTCCTTTACTTAAAATTGATTAGGTTGCTGACATACTTCCCTGTGTCATTGCTATGCATTATACCCCATTTTCATTGAATTTAATATAACATCAGAGTAATATTTGTGTCAAGATATGATAATATTCCATTTGAGAACAAAACTCTCTCATTTATTTAAGGGAAAAGATGATAATTTGGGGATAACATTTGAATTATACTCTTACTAGGGGCCCAGTGCATGAATTAGTGAACCTTGAAAGGAACTGTGGGCCACAAGGCTATGGTAAGCACAGGGTTGGTCTTGGCCCATTCTCTGCATCCTTGAGGCCTCCTGCTCCTGTCCCTGGTCCCCTGTCTGCTGGCAGCCCCACTCCCACTGCTGCTGCACCCACACCTGCTCTCACCCACTGAAGGAGTGGAGTGATTAGGGCCAGCACCATAAGTGGGTGTGAGTGACAAGGACTGCTGGAGAAGGGGGGATGGGGAGAAACCCTCAGGGGTGATCAGGGTTGGCAGCCACAGCTTACATCCACAGCTGGCATTGAGCAATCGGGTCTAGCACTGGGTGCCAGCAGCGGGTGCAAGTGGTGGTTCTGGTGCTGGCAGTGGGTATGAGTGGGGCTGGTGCCTGGTGGGACTGTGGCATGCAGAAACAAAGAATTTTCAGTAACTACCAGAGGCTCACTCCAATGACAGTGACCAGCACCCCACTGTGGTCTGGTGTTCCTGCTCACCTGCTCTGCCATCTCTCCATGGCCAATGCCCACCATGTTTTATGCTTTGCTGCCTACTACCAACACCTGCCATGTTTTACACGTGCCCCCTGGTGGCCAGCATATGTCATAGTGACCAGTTGTTGGGTTGTTCAGTTGTTCCACATTTTGGTCTATTTGCATATTAGGGTTTTATATAGAGAGATTTGTAATATATCCAACACTTTAGAAGTTAATAGCTTGAAATCTGTGCAGAAAACAAAAATTCTACCCATTGAAAGAACAGAAGCACTAAATGATTTTTGAGGGCCCTTCAAAACATATATATTATGATTATATTATAAAAAAAAAAGCGAATTATCTAGAGGTAACAACAAAGATGTGGGTAAGAACTATAAGGCTGGGAGTTGGGAAACTGATATTCTAATCCTAGGATTGTTACAATAACTGTGGAATCTGGAGGAAGGTATAGTACCATTTAACTCACTTTTCTATATTCAATATTAAAATACTGATGTAAAGCATTTTTAAGATGACATTCAGCTGTAAAATTCTACACCTTTAAAACATTTGGACCTCATAGCATTCAGATGATTTTGGATCATTTTAATCCTGAGTTTATGATATTCAATTTTTATGTCAATAACAAAAAGGAAATATTGCAATAAATAACACCTCTTTATTATTTTATGTACCTACACAACTGTCCTGTGAATAGAGTTCCTATATATATATATATATATATATATATATAGTAGGCAACCAATCATATATAAAAGTATACTTATACAAAAATTTAACTTATAATGTATACAATGGGAGGTATGTAAAATATTGGGGTATAGATACTAATAATATAGGAAATCTATATATATAAGATGCCAGTGACCATAACAGCCATAATGACCTTAATGGCTGGTCGCTATGATGCCCACTATGGCCAGCAAACTGGCCTGATCAGGGCATAGGGCTGCCCACCAACCTCACGGCCCCTCCCCCTGCCAGCTTACCCCTGATTGAACTCTTCCATACCAATCAAGAGCTGGGCTGGCCAGCCAAACTTCTATTCCATTTCCCCTGGCAAGCCCCACCCCTTATAAGCCTGCAGCCCCTCCCTCTGGCTGGCCCACCACTGATGGCACCCCTCCATCCCAATAAGGGTGGGGCTGGGGAGCCAACCTCCTGTAGCCCTCCACCTTTCCACCCCACCTCTGATGGCACCCCCTATCCCAATAGGGGAAGGGACTGACCAGCCAACCTACTGCAGCTCCTCCCCCTAGCTGGCCATGATGAGCTCCAACCACCCTGATTGGCCTGCAGCCACTCCCTCTGGCCAGTCCCACCCTTGATTCCCCCCACCCCCTACATAGGGGGTGGGGTCATCTGGCAAACCTCCCACAGCCCCTGTCCCTGGCCAACCCAACCCCCTATGGGCCCCCAGCACCTTGATCAACCCGCAGCCCCTTCCTCCACTCGACCCCACCCCAGATTGGCTCCCCCACCCTCATCAGGGGCAGGGCTGGAGAGTCAACCACCCATGGCCCCTCCCCCAGGCCGCTGGCCCCTGATTGGCATCCCGTCACCCCAAAATGGCACCCACCACCCCAATAGGGGTGGATGGCCCACAGCCCCTCTCCATGGCTGACCCCACTCCCAATCAGCCTCCCAACCCCAATTGTGGCAGGGCCCAGTGGCCAATCACCCGTGGCCCCTTCCTCAGCCTTCCTGGCTCTGATTGGCCAGATCAGGGTGGGCTGGCTGGCCAACCTCCTGCCATCTCCTCCTCCTGACAGGCCCAGCCCCGATCAGCCCCAAATGGGGCTGGGCTGGCTGGATCCCACCCGTGCACAAATTCATGCACTGAGCCTCTAGTCTGACATAAACATAAAGAATACCTCTTCCTTGTTCCTAAAAGAAAATTTCACATGTAATTGAGGGTTTTCATCAAAATTATTGGAGATGTAATAGAATATATGAATGTTTCAAATAATACCTAACACAAGTCATTTTAAATTACAACAGATATAAAGAGGCTTAAGATTTCTGAGGACTCTCACAAATCAGAATACACACATCTATGAATGCCAATTTTCAGAATGCTTCCTCAACATCTTGCCATCATTACCCACTGGCATTTTCAAGATCTCTGTTATGTTGAGGGCAATCCATGCCACTCTGACATTGAATGCACCATGTGAAAAATATTATCAGATTGTCAACAGCACTTTCTTGTCCTGTCAGACAGTAAGTATAGCATCCTTTGGGCTTTTATATGTCTCAACTCCATCAGATACCGAGTAAGATTTGACTCTGGCTATAGAAATACATTACAAAAAAAGCAATATTTCAAAAAAATGTTCAATGAAGTAATTTGTTTTTATGGGATGAGCCACACTTCTCCCTTTTCAATTCTGAATGGAATACCCTGCCTTCCCAGCTTGTCTGTTTGGAAAATTTCTCTTTACATTACCTATTATAGGAAGTCTCCCAAATTCTCTCAGGATCAATTGCCTTCTTTTATCCCACATCATTTATTTGCATATAGTTCCTTTAAAGAACTCACATATTGCATTATAGTTAGTATTTTATTGATGTGCTTCTCATTACTCAGAATTTGATCAAGGAATGGACCATCCAAGCTCATTCCTAAAGAGTTTCAAGATATAAAGGTATAATAAAACACCACTGTAATAAATTTGAATTGAATTTTTAGTTAATTTAGGCTTGCTAAAAACTACTTAAACAAATGATGGGCTATAAACTGATATAGATTTAACCCTAGGGTGAAGATTACAAATAAAATGATAAAAGGAAAAAATGAAAGAAGGGAGGAGGGAGGAAGGTAAGGAAGGAGGAAAATGGAAGAGGCGAAGGAAGGAAGGAAAGAAGGAAGGAAAGAGCAACTATTTGTTAGTTTGCAACTCTTATATTTTGTGTCATTCACATGTGATTTCATGGTGTAACTATATGCCTTCTTACCATCCCTAATACTGGTTAAGTAGTAGATGAGTGCAGTAAATAGCTACAACCATTGCAACTCTGAAATGATGCAATGAAAAAATAAAGTATTTTATTTTTCTGGGAATGAGTGATTTATTTTCTCACAGTACTTAAAATATTTTAATGTGCCAATATAAATGATAAATAGAAATAAAAATGGAGAAATAGAAATTAGAAAGCCTATGTAAAATTCAGGACTATTTTGTGAAATTCAAAATCAGGGGGGAAATATTTTAAGCATAGTTTGATTTAGATTTTCTAATTATATCCCTATAAGATACTCTTATCCTTAGTGAAAATAACTAATGCTATCCAGTTGTATCAGTCATGATATAATTCCAATAAAATAAAAATATGTCCAATATTTGATCTCTCATCTAATAAAGAGGGAATGTACTAATTGAGCCTCATGCAGTTGCAAAGATGGTGGTGCCCACAGCCAATAAGGGGGGAATATGCTGTGGTGCCCACAGCCACAAGATTGTGGTGCCCAGTCCCCTCCGCCCCACTGGGGTACCTGCCTCCAAAGTCTCCCAGTCCCCTCAACCCCCCAGCTGCCCAGGGTTGGCCTGAGGTGCAGGCAAGTCTTGGATGTTGGCTGCCCAGCCACCAGGTCAGTCCTGGGGTGCAGGCAAGCCTCAGCTGTTGGTTTCCATGCCACCGAGGGCCACCCGAGGCTCAGGTAACCAGCGCTGGCTGAGGCTTGCACTGCTGGCAGTGGCAGCAGCAGAGGTATGATGGGGGCATCACCTTCACCTGATTGCTGGGTCGCCTCTCGCCCCCTAGGGCTCCCAGACTGTGAGGGGGCAGGTCAGGATGAGGAACCCACGCTCCAATACATGAATTTTCATGCACAGGGTCTCTAGTTTTAAATATAAAGGTATGAAAATAAAAGCTTGTAGCCAAAAAATTGGCTTCACTCATTTCTAATGAAATTATGCTAATAGTCAAAGACTACAGTGTTCCCATTTTTCTCTGTCCTGCTCTACTTGCTAGAGTGAAACATACCTTATTTCCTTTTACCCTCAGGACCCAAAAAAGATAAATATTCAATAAATGTTTTTTGAATGAATGAATTGTCTTAAATTTTCTCATTTCAAAGACTAGGCTAAAACTCATTACTTCATTGCCATTGCTATTGTCATTATCAAATTAATTGGATTCAATCTTCTGCAGATAAATGATTGTGGTTTCTGACAGTAAAATTTTAAGAGCACTGCGAAATGCCTTTCCACCAAAAATAATTCCTTGCTTCTATTAGCCAATTTAAAAGGTGATATTTCCTTTAAACATGCTTATGGGTCTGGAAATACTTTCAGTCCTAGAAGGCAGAGGACCTGTTCTTTTTGATGAAAACTCCTTTGCAGAAAACTTCAATATTCCATAGAGTTAGTGGAGCATAGAATTGGTATGAGATAACTGTTATTATGATAACATCAGAAAAACTAAAAGAAGAACATAATTTTGCAATCTATATATTCCGGATAAGTAACACAATTTATAAAGCTGCAATTATTGATTTGTATAAATGAGATAGATATTTCAAAATAATACTGTCATCAACCTTTCCCTGTAAAGTCAGTTTTTTTTTTTTTTTTCCTGTTCTAGTAGGTAATTTTGCCATTCTACTTAGTCTGATTGAGCCTTTTCCCTGGAATGACTTTTGGGTTAACTTTTACATTTTCATAATACATAATACATCCTACACATAATGAGACAAAGATCATGCAGCATTTTTATCACTGTGTCCTCTATAATATGTATATTTTTCTGGAAAAAAACTGATAATAAGGGTTTGGAGAGGCAATCTTATAACTCCTCTGGTTAATGACCTCCCTCCCCCCAATCAGATTTCATTTATTTCTTTTTGTATTACATCGGTCTTTAAAGCAAATTTTGACATGCTTACAAATTACTCAGCCTTTCTTTCTTGAGTTCGATTGCTCCCTTTCTGCAAACAAATTTCCTGATGTTGGCTTTGATGCCAACCATTGCTGACCTTAATGCTGACATTCACATCAACCATAATTATTGATGTTATCTGCAAGATTCACCAACAATGGGTAGCAATGCCAATGCAGTGGAAAGTGGAACCTATTAGAGGACAAAGGGGATTGTTCTCACACAGAGGCATTAATGTTAACACCTTTCAGTAGAATAAAGAGTGTTGTGCATTCAGTTTATGTAGAGGTAGTAATCTGCTTTATCATATCAAATTTTGATATTAGATTTTGGCTTATGATTACAGGTTGTTGGCTTAATAACAGCATTTCAGAACACACATGTGGCCTTAAGGATTCCCACAAAGTTAAAATGTGGCTGTGTGTGATGTCAGAAATCTTAACAGCAGAGTATTCCAGACAAAATGTTTGCTATTTTGTATTTAAATTGAAAGCTCAAGTGGAAGTTGAAGCTACCCTCTTTCCCCGAAAATAAGGCAGTGTCTTATATTAATTTTTGCTCCCAAAGATGTGCTAGGTCTTATTTTCAGGGGATGTCTTATTTTTCCATGAAGAAGAATACGGTACACATTTATTGTTAAATGAAAATAAAGGAAATTTATTACCTGTATACGGTACTGTAGTACAGTAGTTGCCAACACAAACCAGACAAACTGTGAATCCTACAGTATCAAGAATTTACTCATTTATTCAATGACAATCATGTCATCATCTTCTGGAACATCATCATAACAATCCAATTCCTGAATTTCCTGGTGAATTTCTTGTGATTCCATTTTTTTCAGAATCAGTGGACCAAATCTCTCATGTTTAGCAATAGCACTGTCTTTAAATGAGTACTTCTTGTCAAGGTAGCCTGCTTGCAGTGCATTTGCAATGCAACTGCCAGTGATTTTCTCCCATTAATTCTTCACCCAAGTCACAACTTCTTGCAGTTTGGGTTTCACAAAGTTTCCATGCTGATTTCTCTCCATTCTATTTTCAATGTTGTCATTCATTTCCATGCACAAATTGTCTTTGAATGGCTTGTTTATTGCAATATCAAGAGTCTGGAGATAGGCCGTCATTCCTGCGGGAATCATTATCTGATCTATTTTTCTTTCATGAAGAAATGTCTTCATATCTTTAGCACAGTGAGTGCTGGCTGTATCCCAGACTAGCAGACCACTTTGGCTCCCTCGCATAACAAGCGGCAGCATTAAATCGATCCACTTCCTTATAACTGCTTCTGTGGCCCTAGTGACCAGTTTAAGGTAAATTAATTTTCATTCTGAGACAGAGCCTAGGGGGCTTTATTTTCAGGGGGGTGCCTTATATTTCAATCAGAAGGAAACCTGTAAGTAGGTCTTATTTTCGGAGGATGCTTTATTTCCGGGAAAACACGGTAGCACACACAGATGGAGGGTCCAGGGACCATCCACGCTCCCAATGCAGCTCTGATAGATGTTCTGTGGTCATTGAAGCGGCAATGGCATGGCTATGGGGCCTGGGTAGCATTTTAATGGCATCACTAAGCCATTTATATCTCTTAGGACCTCAAGCTCATCATCTATGATATATGACCTAAAAGCCTGCCCTTTTACATGAGTATTGTGAAGAGTAAATAATTATGCAATCATTATGGAAGCAGTAAAGTATTATCAAAACAGTGTATATCTGGTATTTTGCTGCCTATGAGTTGTTCTAAGATTTTTATGGTTTCCCATCTTACGTTTAAGTTCTTTATCCATTTATCAGACATGTCGCAGCAATATCTTTACCCATATTGCTACTAGGACAATGGAAACTAAGGAGAAAATAAACAAATGGTATTACATCAAAATAAAAAGCTTCTGCACAGCAAAATAAACCATCAACAAAACAACAACAACAAAAAAACCCACTGCATGGGAGAACGTATTTGTCAATGTTATATCCGATAAGGGTTTAATCTCCAAATTTATAGGGAACTCATACAACTTAACAAATGGAAATTAAACAATTCAAGAAAAAAAGTGGACAAAGGACCTAAATAGACACTTTTTGAAAGTGGTCATACAGAAGGCTAAGAGATATATGGAAGCATGCTCAAAGTCACTAATTATCCAAGAGATGCAAATCAAAATAACAATGAGGTACAATCTCACACCTGTCAGAATGGCTGTCATCAACAAATGACAAGTGCTGGTGAGGATGTAGAGAAAAAGGAACATTTGTGCACTGCTGGTGGGGATGCAGGCTGGTGCAGCCACTGTGAAGAACACTATGGAGTTTCCTCAAAATATAAAAAATGGAACTCCCATTTGACCCAATGATCCCACTTCTAGGAATATATCCCAAGAAAACAGAAACATCAGTCAGAAAGGATATATGTACCCCTATGTTCATAGCAGCAAAATTCACTATAGCTAAGATTTGGAAACAACCTATGTGCCCATCAGCAGATGAATGGATTAAAAATAGTGGTACATCTACACAATGGAATACTACGTTGCTGTCAAGAAATAAGAAACCTTACCATTTGCAACAGCATTGATGGAACCTGGAGAGCATTATGCTAAGTGAAGTAAGCCAGTTTTAGAAATATAAATATCACGTGATGTCACTTATTTGTGGAATATAATGAAAACATAAACCGTTAAACAAAAATAGATCTAGAGAAAGAGAAGCATCAATGAAACCATCAAACCTTGGAGGTAAGGCAGGGGAGGGTGGAGGTAAGGGTTAGAGATCAACCAAAGGACTTGTATGCATGCAGATAAGCATAACCAATGGACACAGAAAGTAGGGGTGTGAGGGCATGTGCTAAAGGATGGAAGTGTCTGCGGAGAGGTCAATTGGGGGGTAGGAAGGAGACATATGTGATACTTTAAACAATAAAGTATTAAATAAAAAAAACCTAATATACAGTTACCCATTCACACTTTCCTCCCCATTCAGTATTTATTAAGCATCCATGTGCCTTTAGATCTTCTCTTTTGTCTCTCAGACTGCTGACCATCTCTCCTCCTCCCCTAGCCCTACACCCTTTCACCCCTGCCCCATGTACTGATTGTCTGACTCATCTTTCAAGACTCTGGTTAAATAGCACATTTGCTTTTCCTATCCAGTCATGCTCCTCTCTCCAGACAGTTGATTATCCCTGCTTTATTGCTATTGCTCTACTAAGTACATACATAGCATTTTACATTTTATCACAACTGGTTTTGGTCCCCATCTGATATTTGGGTTTTTGTTTTTCTCTCAAAAGATTGAAAAGTGTTCAATGGGTAGCAGGGGTGATTTAAGCTGTGTTTTGTGTGTTACAGGACTCATGCCTGTCCAGGAAGTCTAATAAACTAGCCACATGAGCTAGAAAAGCCCTGATTACAAGAAAAATTTAGAAGGTTTCTTGGAGATGATCCTTCTAAAAGAAGCCTCAATAAAATAGGCAAGCTGAGCCTTTATCTGTTAGCAGAGGAATAATTCTAATTCCAGGGTAGGATGATAGTCAGATGTGGCTAAAGGGCAGCCCTTTATGAACTCATTTCTGAGCTTGGGGGAGGTGAGTACACTCTCGTTAAAGCCTCTTTATGAAATAAGAGCAGAATGTACTGGGGTTTTTGCATTCCCTGACTTGTACCCATCCTGCCCTACCTTATTGTGTATAACATAGAAGGGAAGAGAAATGATCTTTAAATTCTTCACAAAATAGAGATGTGGCACCTCAGGGCCAGTGATAACCAAAGCAGCATGGGCTCTGATTATAGCCAGAGAGTTGGGAAGAAGAAGCAAAAAAATACCAAGCACTGGAGGGAGGAATCATACAACAACAGTGCCCACCCCAACTTCTGTGGGGGCCTCACAAGAGGACAGGTGAGGTCAGGTGACAGCTAAGTGTCCAAATACCCTGTTCATAAGCATCCACCTACTGGTTCTCAAACTTCATCTTCCTTTTTTATTTTCCCAAAGCATACTCCTCTCCATCCTGGGTATCACTTCCCTTTCTTTTTTAATCCTCACCCTAGGATATTTTTCCATTGATTTTTAGCGCGAGTGGAATAGAGAGGGAAAGACAGAGAGAAATATTGATGTGAGAGAAAGCACACAAAGCACAGCTTAAAAGCACAGTCTGGGGAGGATCTTGCAATTGAGGCATGTGCCCTTGACTGGAATTGAACCTGGGACACTTTGGTCTGCAGGTTGATGCTCTATCCACTGAGCCAAAGCAGCTAGGGCCTGGGTACCACTTTCATCTCATAATTTTAGTGACTTCTTTTACCCTTCAAGGCTGCCATTTTAGTTCTTTTTAGAGACACCTAAATTCCCTTGAACTTCTTTTCAAGTGTCTCCTCTTTCTTCTAGACCTACTTGAGTGACTACCTAGTTAAGTTCTAGGAGACACTGGGATTAGAGGTGGCACATGCTCTGTACTCTGAGCCAGGAGCTGGGAACGTGGGATTTGGAAGCCAGAATGCCAAGGTTGCAATGTGAGCTCCATAGTTTATCTGCTCTTTGAATAAAGTCCTTTCTTTAAATTTCAATTGCTGAATCTGTAACATGAGGCTAGGGATCATATCTACCTCATAATCTATTGGCTGGATTAACTGAATTAATATAGAAAACAGTTTACATAGTAAACAGCACATTTGAAGTGCTCAATAAAAGTTATCCCATTTTGTGACTCCACAATTAATATTCCTAATAGTCTGTGAACTTAGAGGGAAGAGATGGGGTTCTGTATTTCCTTCATATATATATATATATATATATATCTCCACTAGAAGCCCCATGCATGAAATTAGTGCAGGCTTAGGCCTTCCTACCCCCAGCTGGCAGCACCAGCTTCCCTCTGGCAGAGGGAGGCCCCGCCCACCCATTGCAGCCTGCTGGTCGATGACCTGGGCTTCCCTCTTTGGGGTGAGCATGAGGCAATGGTCGAGCCCCCGACCAATCGCATTACACCCAAGGTGGCTGGCCTGGTGCCAGTGAGTGTCATAGTGTGGTCTCAGATTTTTGTCCAGATGGTTGTCTGGATGGTCGTTCCGTTGTTTGGCTGTTTGGTCAATTTGCATATTATGCTTTTATTATATAGGATTACTTAACATGATGGATTGTAATAGGCAGCATTAAATGATGTTAAGATGTTTACATGATGATAAACAGACAAATTATGCCATGAAAGGACAATTGAAGGAAAGCAACTCTGAAGAGTGTATTCTGAGGTTATATTCTTTGGGGGTCATTTCCAGTCTGAGTTTCTGTGATTAGTAGAATATGACTAGCCAAGAATTTGATGTCTTACAGTTATTCTTATTGAATTTCCATTGGTTTCATAGCCTTTAACCTTTTCTTAAATAATACAATTTTTCAAATACTAAATAGTGACTCATTTTCTAGAAGGGAACTATAAAAAGAACTGGGAAGCATACATATGCCTCAGAGAAAGAAGATTTTTGAAATATACTAGCAATATGTCTTTTTAAAAGATACATAGGAGGATTCTTTTATTTGGATCACATAATAAATATTGGTGTGAATGGTTGCTTAGAGACCTCCCTGAACCTCACGTCTCTTTGTTGTATTTTGTTCCTCTGGTGCTTTCTTTACATGAAGTGGGAATATTGATATTTTAGTTTGGAGAGGGATAGAGTTTATAAGTACTGTGGGAAACACATCCTAAATAGTTTAGGAGCCCCTCACCTGTGAAAAGGAAAAAAAAATAACACTTTTACCTCTTATTTATGAAAATTTTGGACACTTTTTTTCCTTTTAGTTATCTCTTCTGTATCAATTATAGATTATATACTGCAAGGATTAATATAAAAATTCTGTTAAAGTTATAAATTCTTGTTTGTGCCTAAATTCAATTGGAGTGGTTAATTATTGGTGAGTTCAGTCAATTAGAACGATTACTCTGTGATCCATAATTGATAAATACATTAACTCCTTCTTATGGTAGAATGTCCACTTTGAGCAAGTATCTGAATATATATAAAAAAAGGATATTTAGTATATGTTTCTCCATCCTAATATCCTCGCAATATCATAGGTATACTTAGTCATTCCCATGAAGCAATTTGAAATTTAAGATGTTGGGTTAATATATTTTTAGGACTTGGTATAATTGGTTATATATATTAAAAAAAACTTTATAATTTACTATTTATTATTAGTTTATGCAAGCGTGATATCAGTTAATAGAAAACATTTGACCTAGTATTTCCATAAATTGATCTTTCTACAATAATATGTTTGATGAATTCTGTTTCACCTTCTTCGAAACCAAACCATAAAATAAAGTGTGAAGAGGAAACAACCCTTTCTCACATACAATTCTGATTAACAATTGGCTAAGAAATGATGGAAGTAGAACATACCCATTAGGTAAATCTCAGAAATTATTATTGGATATTAAAATTAATAGGAGAAGATATGACAAGAAACAGGATAATTGCCTAATCTCCAAGTATCTCCACATGAGACACATCTTAATAAAAAGTGGAAAATAATAACTTCACAGTAAAGGAACCTGACAGACACCACCTTAACTAACAAATCAAGTATTGCCAGTAATGAGACATACTGTCTTCTTGCAACTCCTCATGATAAGATGCACTAAAAAGGGCCAGCATCCCCTCTGACATCCTGATGGTTCTCTCCCTCTGAACTCTGGATTCTTTCATTTCTGCTAAGATGACCTCCAAGCTTCTACAACTTACAGTTCTATCTAGTCCAAAGGCTATTTCTCTAGGTAATTTCTGGGTGCATTCTTTGTTGTTTGTTTCCTTTTTTCCAGCAACACATAACTAGTGCTTAACAATAATAAAAGTTCCAAATTATAATTGACAACCAGGTGCTAGGCATTAATTATTCTAGGCATGCCAAATATTTTATTGTCTCATTTAATTCTCACAAGAAAAATATGAGAATTATGGAGGACATTATTTCCCCTTTTATGGGAGAGGAAAATGAGTTTCAAAGAGTTTATGAAATTAGTATGGTAGTATAGAAGTCATGAGGATATATGATTTAGTGTTGGGAAAAAAAGAGGAAATACAGAGAACAGATTGGTAGTTGTCGGGGTGGGGGGTGCATTCTTTATTTAGAAGGGTGAGTTAGTATAACTGGCAAAATGAAAATAATTAGTAACATTGTAGAGCCTCCAGAAGGAGGCATAAATATGACCATGTAAATCTACAACAAATATAGCTAAATTCTATGATGCAGGTAGAAGCAGTATTGCCAGTACTGGTGAACTGGGCCTGGACAAAATAAACTCTGGTATATTTAGAATTTTGCATCTCTCACATTCTCATAGAGGATGTGAATCCTCAGATAAAAACCATTAAAGCACATGACACGTGTAAAAGGAGGAAAAGCAGAAAGTCCTGCCTATCTATGTCCTTGCTCATTTTTTCACTCTGATATTATATCAAATATTTCTGCCCCATTTCCTCCCCCAAATTGTATTTCTGTGCTCTATCTCCTCTTCTTAAAACCATCATTTCTATCTATTTGCTTTCAATATGTTCATAAAAAGTTCATGTATATGTTGAAAATAGGGGAAGCTATGTGTTTGTGCAGGCAGGGATTATATGGGATATCTTTATACCTTCCACTTAATTTTGCTACAAACCTAAAATTTCTCTAGAAATAAAGTATAATAAAATTAGCAGAATTTATTAGGTATAGTGATATGCATCACCTTATAATTTTCTTATCATTTAGACACAAATATTACAATTTTTGTCTTTAGAATTGTTAATTACAAAAAGTGTGTGTGTGTGTGTGTGTGTGTGTGTGTGTGTGTGTGTGATCTATTTTCCCATGGGTCTGGTAAAATTAAATAACAGGCCACAGACCGTGTCACTTATGCTAAGCCTCATATATTAGCAAACCAAAGATTAATACTTAACCTATTTGTGGTTTCAACTTTCCCCAGGAATGTAATCTTAACCTGTCAGGCTGGAATTTCCTGGTCAGCACCAATGAGGTAATCCTCCAAATAAACCAAATTGTTCTCCAAAGGAAAGTGACCTTGCCTGAAATAATTATTTTGTTGCTGTTGTTCATGACTTCCTTGTTTCACTCCCACTTTGCCTGTAAAATCTTATCATTTTCTTTAGCCCTTTAGAGCTCCTTCTTACTTGCTAGATGAGATGGTGCTCAATTCATGAATCATTCAACAAAACAAATTAAATCTTAAAAATTTATTCAGTTGAATTTCTGTTATTTAACATTTAACAAATTTATAAAAAATTAAATTACAATCTGTGTTTGAGACTGATTTAAATATTTTCCTGACTGAAGGCCAAAGTAACAGTAGAGAAAATCCTTGAAGTACCTTCTAACCTTGCACCTTCTTCCCTTTCAAGGCATTTTGGCAAAGCACCACCTTGTCCTATTACAGTGGGAGTGATTAGTAGACTGTTTCTTGAGATCCTGCATATCAATTATATTTTACTGATAGTATTAGAAAACAAAGGATGAAAGAATGTCATTCAGATATCTAGACAATGAGTTACAGAGGTTAGGATCCCTGGGAGAATGTGAATTGAAGATTAGCAAAGAGAATGAGTATATTATTCAAAGAAAGTCCTTGAAGGGAGGAGATAATTCAAAAATACAAAACAATTTTTTTTTCTGGGAGTATTAGGTCTGTATCTTAGTCAAATCTTTGTCCTGCTTTACCACACATTTTAAAATACTTTCTAATGACTATTTGTGTGGTGATTTATTTGTATAAATGGCTTTCTTTTACATTACCTCATGTGTTTCTTACATTGATTTTGTGGGACAGGTATGGGACATACTCTCACTTTATAGAAGAGAAAGTTGAGTGTCCAGGTTGATGGGGTCTAGTGCATAGTGAGCCAAGTTCTCAGGGCACACATCTTCCTCCAAGGACCATACTCTTCCCACAACACCAACCAACTCCCAAGAAACTAGATGGGGAGACAAGCTATCAATCATTGGCAGGTTTGGATCTATCATATCTTTCAAATTCTTTACTCCCAAGAAACTCAGAAGTGAATGATAAAGGATTTCTCATGTAACCTAAGAAAATATAGCCTTGAAGGTAGTCTCTTGGAATAATGTTTAGAATCAATCAGAGGGCTGTCTTGTTAAGCTAGAAACTTTTTATCTGTCATGAGAGTTTCAGGGAGAGGATCCCTGTCTTTCTTCCTCCACCCACTCCTCTCATCTTCCAGCTCAGCACCCATCCTGGGTGCCATTGCCATTCTGGTGAACCAGGAAGGCTGACAGATGTGTGATTCTCCCCCCCAGCTCCTCATTACTAATCAAACTTAATTTATATGATGAGTATGTCTTACAGAATGGTTCTTAGATCTATTCCTTTCTTGCTATTCTCCAGGAAAGGCAGGATATGATTCAGACAGTAAAATAGATTGTTTTCATGAAATGGTCACATCTTCAATGGAGGATTAAAATGAAATGTGCTGCATCCTGAGAGATAGGAGCAAACAATACAAAACAGTGGCAAAGGGGCCACACCCTTTCAGAGTCTTTCTCTCATCACCCACCTATAGAGACAATTCAATTCATAGCATTAAAATGAGTCATTATCATATATGGCAACATTATTGGTGAAAACATTTCTCAAAATGTATCGGTTTTTTGTTTGTTTGGTTTTTTTTATTAGTTTTTAGTATGGTATTTCTATGCATTTTTCCTTTGAGGAAAGTATCAATGTCAGATTATTTCTTCAAAGTCAGCACACTGATGTCACATAAAGGCTCATTAACATGTGGGCTTTCCCAGAACTGGAACCACTTAAACCCTGCCTTCTTCCTTCTGCCTGAAACCCTGAGACTTCTGCAGTTTCCCTGAATTAATCATAACTCATTGAACTTTCAACAAACTAGTTACAAACTGTGCCCACGAGGATGCACCACACCAAGCAGAATGATTAAGTGTGAAAAGTATCTGAAAGCTGTGTGACCACAATAGCAAATATAATGAGAGTGAGGAGATGTAGGGATGCCTTTCTGTCACCCCATGTTCTAATGCCTGAGGGATACACCCACTCTGGCTTGTGTTTATTATACGCTGAGGGCCCCCAATTAATTTAATTTTATCATATTTCATTTCATGCATGTATACGTATTTAATTTTTGAATTAGAGACTATCATTTCTCCCTTTGAAGTCCCATCTTGAGTCTCTCTGTCATTCCCAGGGGCCACATGTCAGCTAAGTGAGAATAAGTTATTTGAACTGCTATTTCCAAAGCTACCACAAATTCCTATGAAATTTCTCTCTGCTAGGTTTTGGTTAGTGAAGAAATTCTAAATGCATTTGTTGAATATCCTTGTAATGTGGAGACAGTTCATTACAATTGAGTGGAAAATTTCTTATAGTAACTAGGAGACAGTTTATAAAAGTGCAAGGATTCTTTTGTTTTTATTTTTTAACATATTTTTATTGATTTTACAGAGAGGAAGGGAGAGGGAGTGATGAGATAGAAACATCCACGAGAGAGATACATCAACATCTCGCTGCTGCATCTTGCACACCTCCTGCTGGGGATTGAGCAAAAAACCCAGGCATGTGCCCTGACCTTGAATTGAACTGGTGACCTCTTGGTGTATGGATCGACATTCAATACTGAGCCACACCAGACGGGCTGGCTGGTTTATTTCTGACTGATTGATTTGAATGAAGTGAATAGCCTAAGAGAGATGGTTTACATAAATTGATTAACACTGCTTTTCCTAGGGCAGGGTCTTTTCTTACCTAGGACTTTGAGATCTCTACTTTGGTTAATTTACTATTATAAGGTAATGAGTATTCCATTAGCTATAGTCTCCAAGAAAGCCACACAGCTATTTTATTGATTTATTTTGCTATCTCCCATAACATTAAATATAGTGTGGTAAGAAATAGGCATATGGTAATTGTTTAAATTGTTTATTGATTTTAAGGTTTTGTTTTGTGAGGAAGCACCTTCACCTTCAAAATTATATTTTTTAGTATTTTTCTGTTACTTTAATTACTTTCAGTTTTTATTTTTATAATACAGAAAATAGCATCTTACCAAAAAAGATACAGAAATAGAATATAAGCATATGAAAAGATGCTCAACATTGTACTTCATTAGGAAATTGCAAATTAAAATAATGTGATACTACTACATACCTATTAGAATGGCTAAAATCCAAAACACTAACAATACCAAATGTTGACAAGGATATAAAGCAATAGGAATTCTCATTCACCGCTGGTTCGAATGCAAATACAGCCAATTTGGAAGGCAGCTTGACAGTCTCTTACAAATCTAAACATTCTCTTACCATAGGATCCAGCAGTCACACTCCTTGGTATTAACCCAAATGATTTGAAACCATATGTAAACACAAAACCTGCGCATAAATATTTATCAGAACTTTTCTTATAATTGCCAAAACTTGGAAGCAAAAATGTCACTACATAAATGGTTAAATTAACTGTGGTACATAAAGATAATAGAATATTTTTCCATTGTTATAAATAAATAAGCTATTAAGCCATGAAAATACATGTAGGAACCTTAAATGAATGGTACTAAGAGAAAGAAGCTAATTTTAAAAGCTACATATTGTATGATTCCAATTATATAGCATTCTGGTGAAGGCAAAACTATGAAAAAAAATCAGTGATTGCCAGGGGCTTGAAGGAAGAGAAGGATAAATTGGTGGAGGATAAGGTATTTTTAGAGTGGTGAAACTATTCTTTATGATGCTGTAATGGTGAATACATGTCATTATACATTTGTCCAAACCCACAGAATCTACAATACTGTAAGTGAATCTTAATGTATAATAGACTTTGGATGATAATGATGAATCAATGTTGGTTCATCAATTCCTACTCTGGTGTAGGGGATGGGGAGGGAATACATCCCCTGGAAATTCTCTGGACTTTTCATTCAATTTTGTTGTGAAACTAAACCTGGTTAAAAAAATAAATTTTATATAAATTATCATACCTAATAAAAGAGTAATATGCAAATTAACCATCAATCTGCTCCACAAGCCATGTCCACCAGCCACACCCACCAGCCAATCAGAGTGAGTATGAAAATAAACCCAACCAAGATGGCTACATCCACAGAGAGCAGGAGGGAGGCTTGGGTTTCCAGGCAATGGAAGAAGCCAAGCTTTCTGCCTGCCCTTGCCAGCCTAAGACTTCACTCAAGGATACAAAGTTTCAATTATAGAAGGTAAACAAATCTAAACAGAAATGGCAGCATCCATGGAGCTGGAGAGAGCAGGAGGCTAGGGTTGCCCCCGGCAACGGGAGAAGCAAAGCTTTCCACACACCCTGGCCAGCCCAGGCCTCCACTCTAGGCTACAAAGTTTCAATTATAGAAGGGAAATAAATTCCAGATACCAGGGCCTCCACTTGAGTCACCAGGGGGCATAGACAGCCTGCAAACCACCACAGGCCCCTTACTCAGGCCGCCCCATGCCCCAAGGGAACCCCCACCCTGATCCAGGACACTTTTCAGGGAAAACCAGCTGCCCCCACCCATGCACCAGGTCTCTATTCTATCTAATAAAAGAGTAACATGCAGATTTACCATCACTCCAGCACACAATATGGCTGCCCCCATGTGGTCAAAGATCCTGCTCCCATGTGGACACAAGATGGCCAGCAGGGGAAGGCAGTTGGGAGGGACCAGGCCTGCAAGGGAGGGCAGTAGGAGGCATCAGCCCTGCAGGGGAGGGCAGTTAGGGGTGACCAGGCCTGCAGGGAAGGGAAGTTGGGGGCAAACGGGCTGGCAGAAGAGCAGTTAGACATCAATCAGGCTGGCATGGGAGTGGTTAGGGGGTGATCAGGCTAGCAGGCAGAAGTGGTTAGGAGCAATCAGGAAGGCAGGCAGGTGAGCAGTTGGGAGCCAGCAGTCCTGGATTGTGAGAGGGATGTCTGACTGCCCATTTAGGCCCGATCACAGTAGGATCAGGCCAAAATGGGCAGTTGGACATCCCTCGAGGGGTCCCAGATTGGAGAGGGTGAAGACTAGGCTGAGGGACAACACCCCCCCCCCAATCCCCATGCACAAATTTTGTGCACAAGGCCTCTAGTATAAGATATTTGTGTTTGGAATGATTTTATAAAGCATGCACCTATATTATTTTCTTATGTCATAAATTTATATGTCCTTTGGGGCTAACCATCTGCTAAATTTTTAAAATGCTACTTATTGATATTTAAATTATACTTATTGATATTTCACTCCAAAGATGACTATGTTTTTTGACTATTAGTTCAGATGCATAGGTCAGAAATCATTAATGTGATAATACATACATACATGCACTCACACAAACACACACATACACACATAAGCTTTATGAAAAAAAAAGATTTTCTAGGTGAAATTGCAGTAAACAGGTTTATTTTTTGAATTTTTAGGTCATTGAAATATGCTCATCCTATATAATAAAAGCCTAATATGCTAAGTGTCCAGTTGACCAGCCGGCCTTTCAACCAATCAAAGCATAATATGCTAATGATATGCTTTAACCACTCACTATGACCTGCTCTGACCACTAGGGATATGCTTTTCAAAAATAAATAAAAAAGTTTTATTGAATGATATTTTCAAGGGATAAGCACAGTTAAATAAAAGAACACACTTGATACCTGAGTTGTAAGACTTTTCAACATTTAGAGGTGAAGGAATTCCAAACAAGGTGACAGGAGCAGCACAAATGAAGTAGTAAGATGAAATATAACAGGTCTATGACTTTATTTTGATTCCTCCAATTGCTCTCCCCTGCAGGCCTGGGTCCCCCTAAACTGCACTCCCTTGCAGGTCTGGTCCCCCCCAACTTCCCTCTCCTGCAGGCCTGGTCACGCCCCAACTGCCCTCCCCTACAGGCCTAATTCCCCCCCAACAGTCTTCCCCTGCAGGCCTAGTCCCCTCAACTGCCCTCCCCTGCAGACCTGTCTCTCTGAACTGCCCTCCCTTTTAGGCCTGGTTCCCCCCAACTGCTCTCCCCTGCAGGCCATGGGTCCCCCCCAACTGTCCTCCTCTGTAGGCCTGTGTCCCTCCCAACTGTCCTCCTTTGCTGGCCATATTATGTCTACATGGGGGCAGCCATCTTTGACCACATGGGAGTGGCCATCTTGTGTGTTGGAGTGATGGTCAATTTGCATATTACACTTTTATTAGATAAGACATTTATTCTATGCATATACATATCCTATTGGTTCTGTTTCTCTGTGGAACCCTGACCAATACACCATCTGAAGATTAAAAACATTTCAACCCAACAAAAAAGATGGAAGATTAAATTTATTTAATATTTTCTCCTTAATGTTCAAAGGTCTGATGATATGCTTTGAAGTAAACTGTCTTTTATGCAGCTGTGATATCCCAGGCACACATCAAGGAACAAAACATGAACTCTTTTATTTCACTAAAAACAGGCCCCACCCACTTGGGGGTAAAAACATGTGCATTACCATGAGAGGAAAACAAGATGCAAAATATCAACAGTGAATATGCTTATTAAAGAACAAAGCCCTTTGAGTGCTATGATAAATAAGTGAGGAGAGAGTAATTTTAACCCATTTTGAGAATTTTGAACTTAATAAGGAAGTGTATTACTGCTTGGGAATCTTCTCTCTCTTTTTTTTTTTTTCTCGCCTCGACTCAGCACATGTATAGAAATGAAAATATTCAGGTATATCTATTTTGGAAAAAAAACACAAAACTTAATTACTTCTTTTTAAGAGAATTTTCTGATTTAGTATTGAAAGGAAACAAAGTTTTGCCACTCCCAAATATGTCTCTTTTTTGGATATTGATTATTTTCAGCTGGTTATTTTCAAGAAACAAAAGACTCAAGAAGAGCCTTTTACTCTCCCCTTACCTGCTTAAAGTTAATTCAGATGGAAGGAAACTTATTTTCCCTCCCCTGTAGTATGAAATATTCACTTCTGGGCATATTGGAGCTATTAAATATTATTTGTAGAATCACACTACAGGGTGTCCCAAAAAATGTACACTTTAATTGCCAATAGCTCAATTTTGAAAATAAAATGTATTTTAATAAACTCTGCCTTTATTCAAAGTGTATGTATACATTTTTGGGACATCCTATATAGGTAATAGACACAGCAAGAAAACAAAAGTATAATCAGACTCTTATGCATTATTTACTTAGAACTCACACTACCTTTAGACAATAAAATTATTTGTCCCATGAACAAATAATTTTACTAAATTTACTAAATTTATTATTGGTCATTTGTTAATTCCACTGATATTTCATTTTTTATTGATTTTTTTTACAGAGAGGAAGGGAGAGAGATAGAGACCTAGAAATGTCAATGAGAGAGAAACATCAACCAGCTGTCTCTTGCACACCCCCTACCAGGGATGTGCCTGCAACCAATGTACATGCCCCTGACCGGAATCGAACCTGGGACTTTTCAGTCCGCAGACCGACGCTCTACCACTGAGCCAAACCGGCTTCGGCTCCACTGATATTTCAGTTGAGGAAATAGGTGTCCCAGCCAGCAGGGCTCAGTGGTTGAGCGTCGACCTATGAGCCAGGAGGTCTTAGGTTTGATTCCCAGTCAGGGCACATACTCAAGTTGTGGGCTTGATCCCCAGTATGGGGCTTTCAGGAGGCAGCTGATCAATGAGTCTCTGTCATCGTTGGTGTTTCTATCTCTCCCTCTCTCTTCCTCTCTGAATTAAATATACATACATATATATACATACATACATATATATATATATATATATATATATATATATATATATATATATATATATTTTTTTTTTTTTTTTAAGTGGTTAGGTGAATGTCAGAGCAGCAAGAGTACTGTGATTCTGAGTCCATATATTTTTCTGAATTCTCCTCAACTACACCAACTGTCAGGGCAGGTTTCTTCTTCAACCCTGCTTGCTATACTAACTGTTGGGTCTGAGCCCTTTGCCAGGGCTGGACCTTCTTGGATGCCGGATCTTAAACAAAGAAGTTGTTGATGTATATAAAAAAGCCTTTATTGTAGAAGCCAGTGGCCATATAGCCATCAAACAAAACAGTTCTTTACAGCAAACTTCCATACAGACAGCTGCACACTGGCTGCTGAACAAAATACATCTTTCCATAAAAACAGCAGTATATTCTGTACCCACAGCTATTGTCTGAGCAGCTGCGTGTGGCCCTAGACCAGTGGTTGGCAAACTCAGTCAACAGAGCCAAATATCAACAGTACAACTATTGAAATTTCTTTTGAGAGCCAAAAACCGACTTCTGCACATGGGCCACGAAGTTTCAATTGCACTGTACGTGCGCGCCCGCACGTGGTATTTTGTGGAAGAGCCACACTCAAGGGGCCAAAGAGCCGCATGTGGTTCGTGAGCCGCAGTTTGCTGATCGCTGCCCTAGACTCACCGCCTTACAATAGCGGCACCTGAGCTCTCAGCTCTTGCCTCTTTGGCCTCTCCTCTGTCTCCAGCCTTTCTTGTACTCCTCTCACAGCAGCAGCAGCAGCAGCAGCAGCAGCAGCAGCAGCAGCAGCAGTACACTTGCTGGTCAGTAATATATTATACAACTTAGACAAAAGAGGCCAGTTGCCAACAGTGACATCAATCATATAGGCTACAGACAGGCACGTGTGTGCAGAATACTGTGAGATTGTTGTATCCTTGCACCTGTGTATGTCATCTTAGCCTTGAACATTCTGATTAAGATTCCCATGTTCAGAGTGGCCTTGGCCACGTGGCAAACTTTCAACAAGTCCTTTCACACTCTGTTGCCTTGACTATCCAGTGACTCTGGCATGGTTCCCACAGTGAGTTTTTTAATGATACTTGGCTGGTTAATAATAAAGTTAAGCTCAAAATGCTGACTAATAATTTTAATATTGCTACTGTTTGGGTAATTCATGGTAAATTATTACTGTGCCATTTATATTGCATTATAGTAGCTTTTCTCAAGTAGGTTTTTTTGACATTATTAAGCCTTACATCCACTGAACGTAATGGATAAAATTATCTTCTATATATAGAAAGACTGATGCTGTATCATCTTTGGGAGAATTGATAAAATAGTAACTAAAATAATTTTCTGAAGGACTTAATTCTTTTAAGCAATCCTAGTTGAGAAAGGCTGTTGGATTACAGTTCTGAGACTTTGATAAAGAAAAGCAACACCTGAAAAATCTTACTGAAACTAGGGCTCCTAGGCTCCACTTATGAGATTTTGATTTATTAGGTTTGATATGAGTCCTAGGAATCATATTTTAAAAATTGTACTTTAAAAATTGTCTCAGATCATTATAACTGAAACTCTGTTTTGTTTTGTTTTGTTTTGTTTTTTGGCTTAAGATAAATTTATTTTCTCACATTTCTGGAGGATAGAAGTCCAGGATCAAGGTGTTAGCAGGTTTGGTTTCTTTTGAAGCCTCTCTCTTTGGGCTGCAGGTAGCCTCCTTTTTGTCTTTACATGATCTCTCTTCTATATGCTCACATACCTGGGGTCTCCCTGTGTGTCTACATTTCCTCCTTTTATAAAGAAACCAGCCAGATTGGATTAAGGCCCACCCTAAATGACTCATCACCTCTTCAAAGGCCTATCTATAAAAACAGTAATTTTATAAGGTTCTGGGGATTAGGAGTTCAACATATGAATTTGGGGATGGGACACAATTAAGCCCATAGCACATGGCTAACTCCAATTTGGTTTTTATATGTCAGTTTCAAAGCCACTTCCTCTGGTAAACCTTACTATCCCCAGACTATACTAGATCCCCCTGTTATTACCTTTCATAGACTTTATCATAATTGTAATTATGCCTATTATCATCTGTGCCAGTCCCTCCTTCTATCCCATTCACAAACTATACTGAAAGTTCCATGAGGGCAGTGGACAGGTCTGTTGACTTCTGAGTCCCAGAACCTATCCATTTGCTTAGACACCCATAGGCACCAAAGTATATGGAGTGTTGGGTTAATGAATGATCTCCAGAAATGGAAGAGATCCTGGAGGTCAAATCAATGCCAATTATTTAATCATTAATGACTATGTAAAGAAGCCTTTATAAAATTCCCAAAGGTTTAGGAGAGCTTCCAGGTTGGTGAACAGGTGGGGGTGTAAGAAGAGGGAGTGAAAACTCAACACTTCTCCCCACATAACTTTCCCTAATTAAGTCTTCCATCTTAATGTTCAGCTGCATCCTTTATTTTACATGTTCTTTTATAACAAACTGTAAACAGTATGTAAACATTTTTCTTGAGTTCTGTGAGCCTCTCTAACAAATTAATTGAACCCAAGGAAGGGTTCATGGGAAAGTCAAATTTATAACAGTTGGGTCACAAGCATATATGATACTGAAGACTTGTGATTAACATTTGAAAGGGAGGTCAGTCTCATGATGCTGAACTCTTAACCTGTGGGAAATGACTATCTCCAGGTAGATAGTATTAAACTTGAGTTAAATTGTAGGACACTATCTGGTGTCACAGAAAATTGCTGGGTGTGAGAAAAAAACACAAACCCACCCACTATTGGTGAAGAGAAGTGTGGGAGTAAAGTAAAAGCAAAGGAGAAAGACACATAGGAGGGAAGAATTAAAATTTTTCCTAATATTCAGTTGGTGGCAGCAGTTAATTTTTTACTCATAATTAAACACATCCATCACCTCAAATAATTGTTATTTTTTTGTATGTGTGGTGAGAACACTTAAGATCTACTCTCTTAGCAAATTTCAAGTATATGAACTAGTATTCTTAACTATAATCTCCATGCTCTACATTAGATGCCCAGAATTTATTCATCATTTAACTGGAAGTTTGTACCTTTTGACCAACATTTCCCATATCGCTCAAACCCCAGCCCCTGACAACCACTATTCTATGCTTTGGTTCTATGATTTTGGTGTTTTTATTTTATTATTTTATTTTTTATTTATATATATATATATATATATATATATATATATATATATATATATATATATATTATTGATTTCAGAGAGGTAAGGAGAGGGAGAGAGAGAAAGATCAATAGAGAATCACTGATTGGTTGCCTCCTGCATGCCCCACACTGGGATCAAACCCACAACCTGGGCATGTGCCCTTGACTGGAATTGAGCCCAGGACCCTTCAATCCGAAGGCTGATGCTCTACCCACTGAGTCAAACCAGCTGGGCTTGGCATTTTTAGATTCCACAAATTTTGCCATCTACTGTCCTAAGTGCTATATGTCTTAAATAGAGGCCTGGTGTATGAAATTTGTGCATGGGAGGAGAGGGGTGTCCCTCAGCCCATCCTGCACTGTCTCCAATCTGGGAATTCTCCAGAGATGCCCAACTGCCTGTCAGGCAGTCAGACATGCCTCTCACAATCCAGGACTGCTGTCTCCCAACCCCTTGCCTACCTGCCTGCCTTCCTGATTGCCCCTAACTGCTTCTGCCTGCCAGCCCTATCACTCCCTAACCACTCCCCTGCCAGCCTGATCGACTCCTAACTTCTCCCCTGATGGCCCAATTGCTCCCAACTGCCCTCCCCTGCAGGCCTCACCACCCCCAACTGCCCTCCCCTGCAGGCCTGGTCCCCCAAACTGCCTACCCCTGCAGGCTTGGTCACCCCCAACTACCCTCCCCTGCAGGGTTGATTGTCCCCAACTGACCTCCATTTCAGGCCTGGTCCCTCCCAACTGCATTCCCCTGCTGGCCATCTTGTGGTGGCCATCTTGTGTTCACATGGGAGCAGCCATCTTTGACCACATGGGGGCTGCCATCTTGTGTGTTGGAGTGATGGTCAATTTGCATATTACTCTTTTCTTAGATAGGATTTGTTTAATCCACAGAACACTCATCTATGTAAATTACCATTAATGATGAATATAAATTAGCATTCATGAGGAAACAACAACTAGTGGGTAGAATATGAAATGTATATTTTTCTCAGTGTTTAGTTAGTTATGCTGTTGGTTAATACTGGGCTTTATTTATACCAAAAATGAGAGAGCAGGAAGGTATTTAAAAGCATCTTCATCTCCTAATTTACATGTAAATAAACTGATGTCCACAGGTGACAGGTAAATCACAAATAATCACATAAAATTTCTGAATCAGCTGGCTCAATTGTGATACATTGTTGTAAATTTTATGTAACTTATTGTTTGTCTCATCTTATTTATATAGCCAAGGGTTAAGAAATAAATAGACCAGTGAAATAATAACAGCTTAGAACTAGACCTGCATGTCAAAATGTGGGATATGACCAGTGGAGGTAGCATTGATTGCTTAGTTCAGAAATTCTTAAGGTTGGTCTACAGAAACATGGGGATCTATGATATTTCTTCAGGAGGTCTGTAAGGTCAGAAACTCTTCTAGTTAAATTTATAAATAAATAATTATCTGATTTTATTTTACATTATACTGGGGGCCCAGTGCACTGAGGAGGGGTCTCTTAGCCCAGACTGCCCCCTCTTATCTACTGGGAGCACTCAGGGGATGTCCTACAAATGACTTAAGCCCGCTCCCCATTGAGAGGGGACCCAAGCTGCAGTCTGGCCTCTCTTTGCTTGAGGTGACCGGGCTGATCAGGGGAAAGCGCCAGCCCCATCACCCCACTGCTGCAGCCACTTCCAGTCACTGTAGCCACCAAGGTATTTTCATCAACACGGACTCCAGTCTCTTCACAATGAAAAAATTACAACTTTCTTTAAGCATTTTTAAGATGTGTCTTTCATAGGCTATGACATTTCTTTCTTTATTTTTCTATTTATACTCACCTGAGGATATGTTTCCATTGATACTTTTCCCTTCCCTCAGATCCCAAGCTCATCCCCTTCCCAGGCCTAAAGCCTCCACTCCAGGCTTTAGGCTTGGGAAGGAGTTCCTCCCAGCACCTCCCCAAGCTTAAAGCCTCGACCCCAGGCTTTAGGCTTGGGAAGGGGTTCAACCCCAGAACCTCTGATCACAGGCTCAACCCTTTCCCACACCTAAAGCCTTTGCTCCAGGCTTTAGGCATGGGAAGGGGACCTCCATCCCTCCAATCGCAGGGTTGGCCCCTTCCCAAGCCTAAAGCCTCTGCCTGATGGTCGGCTGGGAGTGACCTGGGTGCTGAGGAGGTTCCCTGGACCCAGGTATGTATGCAAATTAGCTGCCATCTTTGTTGGGTTAATTTGCAGACTCACTCTGATTGGCTGTGGGCGTAGTAAAGGTACGATCAATTTAAATGTTTCTCTATTATTAAGTAAGATTATAAATATTTCTAGAGAAAACCCACATGGACAAATGATTTTTAGTTTTCACAATTAAAAAGTATTGGGACTTGCTGAGACCAAAAATTTTGAGTTCTGGCTTAGTGATGCATTGATTAGTTTGAGGAGAAAAGATTGGTTCAGTCTTTAAAGAGAAATAAAACTAGACTCTACATGGAATTTACAAAGGAAAAGACTTACAAACACAAATATGACTATGTGTTTTATAAGCAGATTCAAGAAGTCAGAGTAAGTGTGTGTGTGTGTGTGTGTGTGTGTGTGTGTGATGAGATAATTTTTAAAGTTTGCAGGGAACTTAGCAGTGTACTTGGATTCTTATTATTGTAGAATTTCATTTAGGGATGGCTGTAAACAACTGAGTTAGCAATTCCAATTCCTCTGCCCATTGACTTTAGCTATGCTCCAGTACATGAGAACATATCAGAACAGTGGTCCAAGGTAGAAACATTTGTCCTAATTCCCTGTAGCAAATGAAAGGCAGTGCAGTTTAAAGGCCTGATAGTACTTAGCTTTCTTTATTGCTCCTAAAGTGTTCTGTAGAAATTTATTTCTATCATCTGATCATGTTAAACCTCTGTTTCTATTCTACCCTAAACTAATTTTTCTATTATTTTTATTGGCATAGCTATCATTTTTATTGCCTTCTGTTTCGTTGGTTGATTAATTGTAAAAGCTTTATCAAGGTTTAATTTATATACAAAGTGAAAGGTTTGGAGTGGGCTAGGGTCATGCACCTATGATATGAGGCCATAATGTATCAAAGGAGATTTTTACTCCAGGTACCTGGGTGCAGGTGGGCTGGGTCCGACCAAACGGAATCAGGTAAGAGAGCAGGGAGAGATAGGTTTTTATTAATCCTTGCTGGCAATAAGCCATTTTGCTGACATAAGGGTCTGGTCTGTCCTTGGTTCCTACCTGCATCAGATGAATAGTGGTTATCTGGGCTATGCAGTGCTCAAGGTTGTAAGCTTTCTTCAAGATATCTGCTAAGCACAATAAGTTTTCTCTGCCCTGTTTTATTCTCGTTAACCATTTCACAAAGAACTGCACATATTTAATGTCTATAGTTTGATAGCTGAGTGGATTCGGATATATGCAAATACCCATGACACTATCACCACAATAAAATCAGTAGAAATATCTTCTTCTTTTATTTCAAAGAAGTCCCATATTTGTGGAAATCATGTAAATGAGATAGCAGAGAGGGCAAAAATTTATAAATAATAAAAAATAAAAAGTACTGATTGAGAAGGGAAGTACAACTGCCCATTTATTAACCGAAATAACCACTTTTAAGTGATCTAGACATCCTATATAATAAAAGCCTAATATGCAAATTGTCCCCTCGACCAGGAGTTCAACCACTCGCTATGATGTGCGCTGACCATGAGGGGGTGGTGTGGAACATAGAGGGTGTCAGCGACGCAGTACTGGCAGCGTGCAGCAGTGGAGCTGCTGCCAGCCAGGATGGGCCCCAGTGACTGTGGGACTGCAGCGGGATGGTGGGACAGGTGAGTGGGTGGCACCAGGCCCAGATGGGTGCAAGCAGGGTCAGATTGCCCTGCTGATCACCTTGCAGACAGTGACCAGTGGTGGCACTGAGGGAGCTGGGCGGGGGCACAACGATTCAGGCAGAGGTGGTTGTGTGGGGACTCGGGGGCCCAAGTGCTGCCCAGAACCCAGAAGTCAGTTTGGACCTGCCCGTCCATGCCAGACACTCATACTTTGATTGCTGGCCAGGCATAGGGACTGCATCTGTGCATGAATTTCATGCAATGGGCCTCTAGTTTAACATAACTGTCATATATACCCAGTAAAGATTTATGAAACTTTCTTTAAATTTTTTAAAAAAATATATTTTATTGATTTTTTTTTTTTTTTTTACAGAAAGGAAGGGAGAGAAAGAGAGTTAGAAACGTTGATGAGAGAGAAACATCAATCAGCTGCCTCCTGCACACCCCCTACTGGGGATATGCCTGCAATTAAGGTACATGCCCTTGACTAGAATCAAACCTGGGACCCTTGAGTCCTCAGGCAGACTCTCTATCCACTGAGCCAAACCAGTTAGGGTGAAACTTTCTTTTTAATAGCACATGATGCAATGTTCAATCTCAAATTAATTGGGAAGGGTATGCATCTACCTATGAAAATTTTGAGATACCACTAAATTACTTCCTAAAATCACAGATACAGATAAAGTTTTCTTTAGATTATGTCTGAGATATTTCCTTTTTTGTCATCAATTATCATAAATTCAGTTTAGAAATAAGATAATATTAATCAAGAAATATTATGAAGATAAAAAACAGGATACAAGCCGGGACCGGTTTGGTTCAGTGGATAGCGTCGGCCTACGGACTGAAAGGTCCCAGGTTCGATTCCGGTCAAGGGCATGTACAGTGGTTGTGGGCACATCCTCAGTAGGGGGTGTGCAAGAGGCAGCTGATCGATGATTCTCTCTTATCGATGTTTCTAACTCTCTAGCCCTCTCTCTTCCTCTCTGCGAAAAAATCAATTAAAAAACAACAACAACAACAACAACAACAACAACAAAAAATACCAGGATACAGAAACTTAGTTTTTCTGACAAAACGAGATGAGCATATGGATTTTTTAAAAATATATATTTATTGTTTTCAGAGAGAAAGGAAGAGGGAGAGAGAATCACCGATGAGAGAATCACCGATCAGCTGCCTCCTGCATGTCCCACACTGGGGATGGAGCCTATGATCCAGGCATGTGTTCTGACTGGGAATTGAATAGTAACCTCCTCATTCATAGGCCAATGCTCAACCACTGAGCCACGCAGGCTGGGCATGGATTTGTTATTTTTGATGGCATGCTCCAATATCTGAAGTAACTTAAGAATTTGAACAATATAACCTGGTTTATCTCTGTTCATTCTAAAGTAGATTGTGAGCAGCTCAGAGACAGAGAGGAGGGCCTGTTAGATTTTATTTTTCTAGTGCCTAGTACAGTGGTTGGCATAGTTCCAACAACAGCAAAACACTAGTAAATATTAGTGGAATGAAGGAGAGAAGGAAGGAAGGAAGGAAGGAAGGAAGGAAGGAAGGAAGGAAGGAAGGAAGGAAGGAAGGAAGGAAGGAAGGGAAGGAAAGAAGGAAGGAAGGAAGGAAGGAAGGAAGGAAGGAAGGAAGGAAGGAAGGAAGGAAGGATGGAAGGGAGGGAGGAAGGGAGGGAGGGAAGGAGGGAGAAAATACTATTGCTATTGGAACAATTGGTCACATAACCCCATGGTATGTGGCAAAAGGTATAGCTATATTAAAGTAAATTCCCACATTTGTAGTAATTTCTCATAGGTGATTTCTGGCAAGGATACTGATCAATTGGCTTGTCAGTGGTTCTTAAACCTGGCTAAACTTTAGAGCCACCCAAGGAGCTTATACTGAATAAAATTTATAATTGAATAAAATTTTAATCTGACAATTTACCAATATCCCAGATTTATGGCTTTACATGAAACATGTCCACTTACACCCTCAGAAATACCATGTGCATGCTTCCAAAACACAAAGGTTTTCTTTTTTCTGCAGTACTTATATCAGAATTCTAGGATTGGGGACCAGGTATTGGTACTTTTCAAAGATTTCCAGGTTACTCTAGTGCAGCGTTTTTCAACCGCTGTTCCGCGGCACACTAGTGTGCTGCGAGATGTTGCCTGGTGTGCCATAGGTGCAGACAAGACAAGAATTTTATAATTTTTCACTATTTTGTTTACTTAATATTTCATAATAAAGTAATTATAAAATACTTTCTTTGTGTTTATTTGATTCCTATTCAAGAGAATTACTTTATATATAGTCAATATAGGCACAGAGTTAAATTTTTTAACATTTTCTAATGGTGGTGTGCCTCGTGATTTTTTTCATGAAACAAGTGTGCCTTTGCCCAAAAAATGTTGAAAAACACTGCTCTAGTGTGCAGCCAGGTTTGAGAACCCAGAATTATGAAACATCCTATAAATGTTTTGTTGCATTTCACTTTCTTACTTTCTCAAGGGTGTTCATCTTATCTGACATAATTACTCCCTCAGAAATCAGCAGTGTTGGTGTTATCTCTACTCTCCGTGATATGTCATCTCAGAAGGTCTTGGTTCATCTTCATTTTCTTGTTTCAAAGGCTGTCTGATTTTTCCTAATCATCTGTTTCAGAACAAGAATTTCCTGTGCTCTGTCCTTTGCAGAGAGGTGAAGGGTGATATATATTCACATAAAAAAAGAAAATGTCACTTTCATCAGGACCTCAAAACATGAACTAAATCCTCCTTTTCTCCTGATGCCTGGGAAGAAGCTATCCTGTCAAGTTCATCAGAGAATCATACCCAAGCTTGCAGTTACAGAGTCTGAAGATCTAAAGAGTGGAATTCTCCCTCACACATAATTTGTCTTTTACCATATGGAGACTACTTTGATTTCACTTTGCTAAATGGAAGCATGCAGAAAAAGGAAAACCTCTGTGCTTTGGAAGCATGCACATGGTATTTCTGAGGATGTAAGTGGACATGTTTCATGTAAAGCCATAAGTCTGGGATATTGGTGAGTTGTCAGATTAAAATTTTATTCAATTATAAACAACATAGCCATGGAATAAATTTGAAATATAGAAAATTTTATTCTAAACCTAACAAATACACAACTAAAATGCTAGATGATAAAATGTTATATCTTTATATAGAAATGTCTTTTTTTTGCAATGTGGTATTTTTCTTGTATTATTCATTTAAAATTATGATTCACCAATCAAAATTATGTAAAGACATTTGCTGTATGTAATGATATTTATTAGAGTATCATAGATAGCTTTCTAAACCCATCAGAACTAATGCCTCAATTTTAAAACACTTTTTTTTCACCTTAACATTCTGAGGTAATAGAATCTAATTTTAACATAATTTTGTATGTATATTAATACATGAAGTCTAACATAAATACCCAAATAAATTCATAATAAAAATATTATGTTTATTTCCCCAGTGCAAACAGACTGGAAAACCTAATGATTGCAGCCAGATGTTTATTTTTAGACTGAGAATCACTCTATATAACCATCTTTCCTGAAACAGTTGTGCTGAATTAATTATGATTGCCATATTCTTGGATGACAATTATTTTAAAATAGTGAACCACTGTGCACACTATTTCTCTGATGGAGGCTATATTAAGTTCTAGACTCAGATAACCAGAAACTGAATTTTTACTTGCAAGAATGCCGGAAGCCAGTTCCAGCATGTCATAATTACAAGTTTCATCAAAAGGTTGATGGAACTTGGGGACTCAACAAGGGCTGAGTCACATATGTTATTGCCTGTTGGGAATGGCTAAAAGCATTTCTCCAAACCTGAGAAGGATGATTGCTTGGTGCCAGACAGCTAAGGGCATCTTAATCTACATGTTATTGCCTCCTGTTGGCCAAACACCTGAACAGCTGAAGGCAATTCCCCAATCTGACAATGGATTCTGTACATAACACTACCCTTTGAAGTGTATATCTTCACCTTGCCTTAGGACAATTTGTATTAATAAAAATCAAGGGATCCTGAGACAAGGAGAACTTGGTTTCTTTAGCCAGGCTCCTGTACCTCCCCGCTACACCCCCCCAATGCCTTTCAAAATTATGCTTCATCTCTGAACTCTTATTTAATTTACACACAGCCCCTTCTCCAGATTGCTGGACCCTTCTAGATGCCTGATCTGATCAAGACCCACCAGAATCACTGTGTATAACCATGTTTCCTGAAACAGTTGTGCTGAATTAATTATGATTGCCATATTCTTGAATGACATAATTATTTGAAAATAGTGAACCACTGAGCACAATATTTCTTTGATGAAGGCTATATTAAGTTCTAGACTCAGATAACCAGAAACTGAATTTTTACTTGCAAGAATATTCAGGAAGATGATTTAAATTCATGAAGAGAATGTGAGAAGTTTTTGATGTGCAGGGCTACCCTGTGCACAGCATTGATGATTCTTTCCACTAAATATCAACTGTACTTTCCAATCATTCTAGCAACAAAAATGACATTACAACATTTTCCAAGCACCTCCTCAAGGTGATACCAATACTATTGGAAGTCATTGATGTATCTTTCCTTTTATTTCAAATGAAGAAACTCTGGTTAATTGAAAGTCAAATTAGGTTTAAAATGTGAATATGAGGGTATCTCAAAAAGCTATGGTCCACTTTAAATATAGAAAACTGTTCAACATGCAAGTTTCTCTTGCTCTCATGTTGTCTTTACTTGTCTTAAGTTCCTATTGCACTACATTCAATGACATTTCTTATGTTCATTCCTGACCATGTCATTTCTATGTCATTCATGAGTCTCAATCCTTTCTTGGCCTATGTTCAAGTCCAGAGTCTCCCACTTTTTATTTTCATTTTATTTATTTATTTATTTATTTATTTATTTATTTGCTGTTTAGCTTGGACATATTACTTAACCTCTTGAATATCAGTATACTCATATACAGAGATAACAGCAGTACTTGTCTCACAGAATTTGTATGAAGACGAATATGACAAAAAGGCTCCAAAGAGTACAACTCAAAAGGATAGGGAGAACAAACTTTTATTTTCCCAGTCTAGGCAGACAAATTCATCCGGATTTACTTTATCAGCTTGTTGTGTGGTCACTTTTCTTCCTTCTAAACTCCTGGCAACTCTCATTTGATTTTGTCTTTAAACTCTAGAGTTTGCTTTCAACCTTCTCAGAAATCAGGAGGGTTGGTGTTAGTTTACTCTGCTGTCTGTAATATGTCATCTCAGAAGGTCTTGTTTATCTTCATGTTCTTGTTTCAAAGGCTGTGTGATATTTCCTAATCATCTGTTCCAGAACAAGAATTTCCTGTGCTCTGTCATTTGCAGTGAGATGAAGTGTAATAAATATGCAAAAAATATAAAATAAGTACTTTCATCAGGACCCCCAAACATGAAATAAATCCTCCTTTTAGACAGAGGAAGCAGACACCTGAGAGATGACTCCCTAGTAAATAGACATGCATGAGAAGATAAACAAGAACAAAATTATCAAACCAGAGAATTATCACAACACAAAAAAGTAGTTATATACTATGCGTAGTTAATGGCATTCATCAGTTTGAGTTAGTCATCAAAATAATGGGCTTGCCAATGGGACTTTAATGGCTCATATTCATTGGCCAAAATGGTGTCTTCCCTGGATATAGCTTAGATAATCTTTGCCAAAATTGGTCTCTCCTTGCTTTACACATCCATTATTGACCTGCTCCACCTCTAATTAATTCATATTCTCTTTATTATGTACCTTTGAGTAATATTCAGCGGACCATTATTATTTCTCTTATTTTCAAGGAGTCCTTTCTGCTTCTCCCCATACACTGGTTACAGGTATCATTGCCACTTTATTTATAGGAGAAAATAGGGGTTTAACATCTGAATCTCAAACTCCATTCCTTTAGTCTTTCAATTAAACTGTATTAATTTCTAACAATGACTCTCATTTCTTTAGATGATGCTGTTGCTATTGGTCTGGGGACCATATTAAAATAGCACTATACTATGGTCTGAGAGTAGGGGAGTTTCATTATTTAACAACCTTTCAGGTGCAATCATAGTACCTGTGATTATTAATCTGTGTTATAAGAAACTCAGTATGGATATTTCTGTATAAAATGGGAGCACCTGGCAAAGTACCGCAGCCAATTGAGAAATAGTTAGCAAAAGCTTCTGAAGAGTTGGTATTGTGTAGAGATCTGAGGATTAAAAAAGTTGGTCAAGTATGAGGGGAAAAAAATGACAAGAGGGCACTATAGAGAGCTACCGTAAGTAGAGAGCCTGATGTTGGGGAAGGGTAAAGAGCTTATGAATGACATAAACTCACACATAATGCAATGCATATGATAAAGGCGCACTACTGGGAAATGTTTCTTATTACACTATAAATATTGATAGAGAAAACCCACATGGAGAAATTTAATGTAAAACATTAAATCAAGTCCAACAGAAATTAGGTCAGAGAAGGTGAAAGGAAGCACTAGAGCTTAAAGACAAAATCAAATAAGAGTTACCAGAAGTTTAAGAGGAAGAAAGGCTAACACATAACAAGCCGATAAAGTGAGTCCAAATGAATTTATGTGACTGGTAGTTGCTAAGGCATGTTTAGGTATTTGCTAAACACATTTAAGCCTCTATCACTCAAAGGTGACATTTTAAGCTTTGAGAATCTGACAACTTCTATTATTAACATTTGCTTTGTGGACTTTTGGGGAAGGCAGACACAACCAGGATAAAAATACAAACATTATGCCATTTTCTGACATCTTGTTAGTTGGACTCTTGAAGATCTGACAAATGTTAAGATTCTACCTTTTTTTTGGCAAGCACAAGGAACTTTGGCTTTCTGTTTAGACAGTTTGGATTAAACATTAGGCTACTGAGAAGGAAAAACATGGTTTCGTACGTTATAAATTAAAATGTATGACAAGCTTAAGTAACAAAAATAAACCATCCTTTACAATATGCCACCACCCCTGAGTATTAAACAGGAGCTGTAATTGTACTGAAATATGAGTCAAAACTGGAACATGCCACAATAATTTGCTGAACTCTGGAAATATTTTTGAACTGTGTACTAAACCTGCAAATTAAAAAAAAAAAAAAAGCTTTGTTACTTGACCCTGTATTAACTAGATTTGAAACTATATTTTATCTATGCTTATTAAAATTTTAAAAACCCCAAAATATTGTCCTAACTAAGCCTAGAAAGAGCTAAAATATGTTGTGCTTGAGTGCCTAGTTTATAAATACATTTTAAATGATGTGAATCTATAGTAGATATAAGTTCACTCAGGTAGGAACTACTAATGTCTTAGGTTCCTTGCTGAAAAATTAATTCCATCCTCTGAATGGCCCATTGCAAGGCACTGTCTCCAAAATGTTCCATGCCAGGGAAAGTTTATTGTTCATGGTAATAAATAGAACCCCTTTGATCAACTAATGGACTTTGAATAAAAGACTGTACAGAAACAGACAATCAGATGGATGACTCATAGTCTCTCTTCATGGGGACATTTTTTCCTTTCATACATAGCTGGTTTAAGTTTTCATTATACTATATTTTTCTTATCCTCCCTAGTCCTTTATTTCATCAGGCAGTTTCCCTTCTTCTTTTTCATAGGTCCAGATTTTTATCAAACCCCAGAATTAGCCTACAGTGATAGCTACAGGATAATATGTAGTAGTGGTAAAGGGAAATGGAAGAGGTGAGATAAATAGGCTGCTATATTTTGCTGGTATAGAGACAGTCAACAGACACAAGAGTATCTCCTTGCTTCCCACTCCCATTTCTCACTCAAGTACCCTTATCAAAATGTTTCTGTGCCATTACACTGCAATGCCAAGAACTAATTAATTCAGCTGTTTTTTCTACTAAATGTAGTGAAATTATAGTTCAGTGTTTTAATTTCCAATAAAATATAAGTTTTTACATTTTCCTCTTTAAATTTAAGCTTTAGAGGACAAAGGATAAGAAGAAACACTTTGGCAATCTACAACTACTGATGGCTTAGGGCAGTGGTCCGTATACTCATTAGTTCAACGAAGTCAAATATTAATAGTACAATGATTGAAATTTAAAAAAATATATATTTTATTGATTTTTTACAGAGAGTAAGGGAGAGAGCTAGAAACGTCGATGAGAGAGAATCATCCACCAGCTGCCTCTTGCACACCCCCTACCGAGGATGTGCCTGCAACCAATGTACATGCCCCTGACAAGAATCAAACCTGGAACCTTTCAGTCCACAGACCGACGCTCTACCACTGAGCCAAACCGGTTTCGTTCAGCGGTAGAGCGTCGGTCTACTGCTAACTTTTTAAAACTTAAACTTCTTCTAATGCCACTTCTCCAAAACAGACTAGCCCAGGCCGTGGTATTTTGTGGAAGAGCCACACTCAAGGGGCCAAAAAGCTGCATGTGGCTTGAGAGCCACAGTTTGCTGACCACGGGCTTAGGGTATATGGAACAGTAGATCATTCATTGAAAATAGTTGACAAAATAAAAGAAACTAGGTATTTAGGAAGCCAGTTAGAAGAGAGGGAAAATAGGCTTAAGCAGACTATTCCATGCTAATACTTCTCAAAGTTTAATATGTACAGAATGCATTTGTCTCTTCTTACAGCCTTCACTTTGAAGTCTATTTTCTATATCTGAAGTCAGATATGAGTATTGCTACCCCAGCCTTTTTCATTTCCATTCCTAGAACATTTTCCCCCCATCCTTTCACTTTCATTCAGTGCGATTCCTTTGTTCTGAGGCGTGTCTCTTATAGACAGCATATATATGGTTTATGTTTTCCTATTCATTAATCAACCCTATGGTTTTTGCTTGGAGCATTTCACCCATTTACATTAAGATTATTATTGATAGGTACTTATTTTATGCCATTCTTATGCTTTATGCCTGTGTTTTTCTCTTTTTTTTCTATTTATTCTTCTTACAACATTCCCTTTAGCATTTCTTGAAGTGCTGGTTTGTTGGTAATACAGTCTTTTAGCTTTTTTGTCTGCAAAGTTCTTTATTACACCTTTGATTTTGACTGATAGCCTTCTTGAATTCCTTTGTTTTCATTACTTTGTATACTTCATGCCACTCCCATCTGGCTTGAGGTGCTTCTATTGGGAAATAAGCTGACAGTCTAATGGGAGCTCCCTTGTAGGTAACTTTCTGTCTTTCTCTTGCAACCTTTAAAATTTTTTTCATGACTTTAATAGTTGTCATTTTTATTATCATGTGCCTCAGTGTGAGTCTTTGGTGTTCATATTGATTGGGACTCTGTGTTTCCTGAAATTTAGTTACTTTTTCTTTCAAAATATTAGGGAAATTTTCTGCCATTATTTTTTCAAATATGTTCTTTATTCCTTACTCAGATTCTTCTCCTTCTGTTATCCCTATAATGCAAACATTATTATGTTTTATGTTGTCCCAAAGCTCCCTTATATGCTCCTCCTTCTTTTAACTTTTTTTCCATTTTCTGCTCTGAATGGGTGATTTCTCTACCTTGTATTCCCGAAACTGTTTTCCAAAATAAAGTTGCTTATGTCTGCAAAAACCGTGGTGAGATTTTAATAAGAATTGCATTAAACCTATAGATCAATTTGGAGAGAATTAAAATCTTTACGAGATTTTAAATTCATGGACACATTATCTCTCCATTTATTTAGGGTTTCTTTAATTTCTTTCATCACTAGAAGAAATTAAAAGTAGATTGGATGAAGCAGAGGATCAAATCAGCAATTTGGAATACAAGGTATAAATAAATGCCCAAATAGAGCAGCAAATGTAAAACAGAATTAAAAAAACAAAACAAAAAACAAACACAGGAAGATAGCTTAAGGGATCTGTGACAACAAGAAATGTAACAATACCTGTATCATAGGAATACCAGCAGAGAAACAAGATGAGCAAGGAACAGAGAACCTGTTTAAAGAAATAATGAAAGAAAACTTCCCCAACCTGGTGAAGAAGAATGATACAAGTTCAGGAGGCACAGAGAGTCTCAATCAAGATGAAACCAAAGAGACACACACCTAGAGACATAATAATTAAAATGGCAAATGTTAAAGACAAAGACACTATCTTAAAGGTGTCAAGAGAAAGAGAAAATTATCTACAAAGGACTACCCATTAGAATATAAGCTGACCTCTCAATAGAAATACTTCAGGCCAGAAGGAAGTGGCATGAAATATTTAAAGTAATGAAAAAGAAGGATATACAACCAAGATTACTCTACCCAGAAAAGCTATCATTTAGAATAAAAGGTCAGAAAAAGAGTTTCCAAAACTGGAAAAAGCTAAAGCAGTTCATTACCACCAAACCAGTATTACATGAAATGTTGAAGGGTATTCTTTAAGAAGAAGAAGAAGAAGGAATCAAGACATCAAAAATATGAAAATAAAATGGCAACAAATACCTATCTATCAAAAATTGTATCTAAAAATAAAAATAAATGAATATGAAATCTAATGAACAAAATAAACTGATGAATGAAATAGAACCAGAGTCCAGGAAACATGGAACAGACTGATGAATCAGTAAGGGGAAAGGGATGGTGGAAAGAGATTATCCAAGGATTTTATATGCATATATTTACCTACTGACACAGATAATAGGGTGATAAAGTTATGGGTTATGGTGGGATTTGGGTTGGGTGGGGCAATGGGGGGGGGAGGAAGTGAGACATCTATAATACTCTCAACAATAAATGCTTCAAAAAATATAAAAAATAAATTAGTAAAAATAATAATATAGTTACAAGTCTCCATTTGTGTGTGTGTGTGTATGTGTGTGTGTGCATGTTCCTGAATACATTGAGTATACATGTAGCTGTAAAGGAAGACAGTGCTAATAGAAGATCTATTAGGTTATCTATACTAATAAAAGGGTAATATGCTAATTAGACTAGACATCTTCTGTATGTCTTTCCGGACATACTTTGGACAAAGCTGCAGCAGCTGCAAGAGCCAAGGACTGGCAGCTGTGGTGGGGCAGCAGAGGCAGTGGTGCCACAGGTCTGGGCTTGTCCCACCCATGCTGCGCATCCTCTCCTTCTGCAGAGGTGGCATTGGAAGCAGCAGCACACACTCCTTCCACAGAGGCAGTGCTGGGAGTGACATGCCAGTAGATCTGAGTCAGTCCCACCTGCAGAGGTGGCTCTAGGAGAGGTGGCGGTACCACAGTCCACAGCCTCTGCAGAGGCTGGATGAGGTGTAACTGTGATGCCTTAACCTCCCACAGCCCCTATCCCAGCCAGCCTGGTCCCAGATAGCCCCTACACAGAAGTGGGCAGGGGGCAGGGCCAGTGCTAAGAAGCAAGGGCCAAGGGTCCACAGCCATGGCAGTGGCTTTGGTAGCAGCAGTGGGGTGATGGGGCGGTGACTTCCCCTGATCTTCCAGGTCGCCGCCCACAGAGGGAGGCCATCAGTAGGACAACTTCTGAAGGCTCCAAAAATGTGAAAGGGGGCAGGCCAGGCTGAGGGAAACCTCCCTCCAGTGCACAAATTTTTTGTGCACCAGGCCTCTAGTAAGATATATTTGTTTTCCAAACTGTATGGTTAGTGTTAAAGACTGGACAGATCAGGGGGAATGCATAGATATAGTATACCTAAATTCTTTCAGAAATCCTGATGAAATTTCATTATTTCATGGACAATGTGGAAAATATGCTGGCAGAAAGAACAACACATCCAGTTAACCTTAAGACTGATTGAGCAGCAAGATTGAGAAATGTTCACCCTGGAGCATTCACCAGTGTTGTATATCCTTGAAATGGTATTAAAAAGACAGATTGCAGAGTGGTAAAAATCAAGCCACGGGGAACATATTTGGGTGGAGTAGTGTCAATGATAGTGAATAGCATGAAATTTTACCCTACTTACAAGCTGACAAGTTAGTATGCCACATTGGCATAAATGCTGGCAGAAGATAAACTAGTTTTGGACCAGAGACAAAGAACTTACTACCCACAGCTCAGTAACCAGCATGATCCTTATGATTATATTGATTCCCTTTCTTCCCCAAGTCCCATTGGATTGATGTGGAATGGCTACAGTGTATGCTGCACACACACAACAGAACTGTTCCACAGCTAAAGAACCTTTATAGAATCCTTTACAGAAAACTGCCAACAAACTGGCCTAATCTTTGCTCCAAGAGAGACAATATCTTTACAGTTGTAGATAACTAAAAAATATGGCTATGGACCAAGAGATGAGACACTATGTCTGTCACCCAAGGCTGTTTGCTTATACAAACATCCTTGAAATGAGAGTCCAGGGCAAAATATCTCAGTGCTTCTATTCAAATAGCATGCAGAAATGTAAGAGTTCCATGGAAAGTTGTTTTGCAACAGGTGGCTCTGCCATCAGTCATTCATGAATGAACATAGATTGCTCAAAATGAACTTCCACTAATTAGACACCTTTTAAATTTTGCTAGACCATAGAATGGGATATGACAGCTGGTACCTGCTTTCAGGAGCACTTGTCTAAAAACAATAAACCTTAAATCCTGCATATTACTTCACAAGCCCTCACAAAATCCCTCACAAACTTTAAATGCCCATGCCCATCATTTTTACAAGTTCCTCATTCTGCACTGATAATACAAGAAAAGGAGGAAAAAATAAAAAATGTTACTTCATAATCATTTTATTGTCTGGTGGTTGTATGGATTTAAATATATATATTATTGAGTTTTTACAGAGAGGAAGAGAGAGGGATGGAAAGCTAGAAACATTGATGAGAGAGAATCATTGATCAGCTGCCTCTTGCACACCCCCTACTGGGGATGTGCCTGCAACCAAGGTACATGCCCTTGACCAAACTCGAACCTGAAACCTTTCGGTCTGCAGGCCGATGCTCTATCCACTGAGCCAAACTACAATAGTTTTAGCTAAAATATATTTTTTTGATTTCACAGAGAAAGGTAGAGGGAGAGAAAGATAGAAACATCAATGATGAGAGAGAATCATTGATTGGCTAACTCCTGCATGCCCCCTACTGGGGATTCAGCCTGCAACCCAGGCATGTGCCCTAGACTGGAATCAAAACCAGGACCCTTCAGTTCGCAGGCTGACACTCTATCCACTGAGCCAAACCAGCTAGGGCCGGACTTTTTTTTTTTTTTTTTTTTTTTTTTTACAGAACTTTTTCTGACAGCAAAGATGGAGCTAGGGTAGGTCACATGGAGTCAATTATCTGGCAATTTTTTGGAGGAGGAAGGGAACTTAATCTGCTTTGATGTGTGAAGGATCTGGCATACTTTTAACTTGATTGCAATATGGGTTTACTCAGAACTTTTTTTCTTTGCTTATTTTCTGTGTCGGGATGTATTAGAGGCAGCAGCATAATGAGGGAAGAGCTTTTCCAAACTAGCCAGGGAATCAACCCCCAATATAATCATCAACAACTAGATCTGCTTTGGTATTACATACAACAAAATTGGAGTTAGAAGGCATTCAGAGTTGAAAATAAGACTTCCATCCTTGAAACAGTGGTTTATTAAAAGTTTCCTACATATTTTCTGATTTTTGGTTCAAGGGTTAGAATTCTTAATTATTTTCCCCTGACATAGGAGCAATTAGTTTACTTTCCAACTTAATTATAGAGGAGAGAATTCATACGCAAAAAAAAAAAAGTGGCAAAAAAGGCCACTTGTCTTATGATAGTATTTTCAAATCTTAAAAACTCTCTGCTTATCATTATAGAGTATTAACAAGCAAGAAAAACATTTTTAAAAAATATATTTTGTTGATTTTTCACAGAGAGGAAGAGAGAGGGATAGAAAGTCAGAAACATTGATGAGAGATAATCATCGATCAGCTGCTTCTTGCACACTCCCTATTGGGGATGTGCCCGCAACCAAGGTACATGCCCTTGCCCGGAATCGAACCCAGGACCCTTCAGTCCACAGGCTGATGCTCTATCCTCTAGGCCAAACCAGTCCCAGCAGGAAAAACATTTTTTTAACTTTAGCAGAATATAGCATCAAGGAAGGATTAAGTTGAAAGTTCCCTGCCTTATTTCATTCTTTGCTCTTCTCAGTGAGGACATGCTTAACATTATCCTTATAACTTAAAGGGGGATATAGGGATATTGCTTCATTACTAAGTCATAAATCACATATAAGGTATGTTTTTTAAATTGTCATTACTAGAGGAAAATTGGAAATGGGGTGGGGAAAGCAGGAGATGGTAAAGGGGGATTATTAGTGATTGAAAGAGATATGACTTGAGGTGATGAACACACAATACAATGTATAGGTAATGCATTATAGATTTATATACCTGAGCTCAGCCGGTATGGCTCAGTAGTTGAGTGTTGACTCATGAACCAACAGGTCACTGGTCTGACTCCTGATCAGGGCACATGCCTGTGTTGTGGGCTTGATCCCCAATGTGGAGCATGCAGGAGGAAGTCAATTGATGATGTTTCTTTCTCATTATTGATGTTTCTATCCCTCTGTCCCTCTCCCTAAAAATCAGTAAAAACATATGCCCTAGCAACTTTGGCTCAGTGGAAAGAGTGTTGGCCTGTGAACTAAACAGTCCTGGGTTTGATTCCAGTAAAGGACATGTACATCAATTGCAGGCTTGATTCCCATCCCTGGTCAGGGCAAGTATGGGAGGAAACCTATTTATGTATCTCTCTCACATGGATGTTTCTCTCTCTGTTTCTCTCCCTCTTCCTTCCAATCTCTAAATATCAACAACAAAAAAGGATTAAAAACAACAACAAAATAATAAAATTTAAAAATTGATAAAAACATATTTTAAAAAGGGACTGGACACCTAAAAACCATATAATTTTATTAACAATGTCACCTCAATAAATTCAATAAAAAGAAAAGAGGGTTTATAAGATCATGAAATAGGTAAATGTTAGTACTCGCCACCTCTCACAACCACATCAAAATTACAGTTAAAATACAGAACAACTGTAACACAGAACCATCTGAAAACTGGTTGAATGAAAATCCTATAACTAGAGAAGTAAAGAAGAAAACACATTGAGACTGGTAGGAAGGCCAGAGGCACAAAACAGGATGATCTGGCATCCACATATAGCATTGTTTTTTAATTGGGAGGGATATCTCGGCTAAGTAGGTCTCCCATGAGGAGCAAGGGGTCCCATAGAAGCCATCTGTAAATCACTCTGTAGCTTGTGCCAGATGGCTCCATATAGAGCACAGACAGTGGCTGACTTTTCACCTTCCGGGGAGCGTGGCGGGGGGGGAGGGGGGAGGCACAGGACCAGTGGACAGCTTTAGAACATGCCAGATTATAACTCTACACATCCACAGGTGACACACTAAAGGGGCACTCTCATTGAGCACCAAAGACCCAGTGAAGCAAGCCCTGCTCCATAGGAGTGTTTCCTGAATAGCAGCTCTTCCACTGTAGTCACAGCTGGTCCTCACAGCCAAATGGCCTGGAGGTCAATTCCTCCCAATTATACCAACAGCAGTCACAGCTCAACTACAACAAGACTGTGCACACAGCCCACACAGGGGTGCACCAAAAGTATCCAGCTCAGGTTACTGGGGAGGGTGAGCCACTGGACTTTATAGAACACCTACTATGCAAGGCCACTCTAACAATTCCAGGAGGCATAGCAGTTCTACTTAATACATAGGAACAAACACAGGGAAGCAAAGAAAATGTAAGACAAAGGAACATGTCACAAATGTAAAAACAGAAGAAATCTCCAGGAAAATAACTTCATGAAATGAAAGTAAGCAAACTACTAGATAAAGAATTTAAAAAAAAATGGTTATAGCCAAAACCGGTTTGGCTCAGTGGATAGAGTGTCGGCCTGCGGACCGAAGGGTCCCGGGTTCGATTCTGGTCAAGGGCATGTACCTTGGTTGCGGGCACATCCCCGGTGGGGGGTGTGCAGAAGGCAGCTGGTCCATGATTCTCTCTCATCGATATTTCTGGCTCTCTATCTCTCTCCCTTCCTCTCTGTGAAAAATCAATAAAATATATTTTAAAAAATGGTTATAAAGATTCTCAAGGGAATTAGTGAGGCTTTCAAGGGTTTAGTAAGAATTTCAAAGACATGACAAAAGGACAAGTCAGAAATGAAGGATACATTAACTGAAATGAAGAATTATTTACAGGGAATCAACAATATAGTAGAGGATGCCAAGAATCAAATAAACCATTTGTAATATGAGAAAGCAAAAAACACCCAATCAGAACAGCAAAAAGAGAAAAAGTATCCAAAAATATTAATGTAGTATAAAGAGCCTTGGGGACAACTTCAAGCTTACCAACATTTCATTATGGGGTTGCCAGAGGAGAAGAGAGAAAGCAACATATTGAAAACCAATTTGAAGGAATAATAACAGAAAATGTCCCCTACCTGGTGAAAGAAATAGACTTCCAATCCAGGAAACCCAGAGAGTCCCAAACAAGAGGAACCCAAAGAGGCCCACACCAAGACACAGCATAATTAAAATGCCAAGAGTTGCCCTACCCAATTTGGCTCAATGAATAGAGCCTGCGGACTGAATGGTCCCAGGTTCAATTCCAGTCAATGGCATGTACCTTGGTTTCAGGCACATCCCCAGTAGGGGGTGTGCAGGAGGCAGCTGATCGATATTTCTCCCTCATGGGTATTTCTAACTTTCTATCCCTCTCCCTTCCTCTCTGTAAAAAAAAAAAAAATTAATAATATATATATATATATATATATATATATATATATATATATATATATATTTAAAAATGCCAAGAGTTAAAGACACAGTTAGAATCTTAAAAGCAGCAAGAGAAAATAAGTTAATTACATACAAGGGAGCACCTATATGACTGTTAGCTGATTTCTCAACAAAAACTTTGCAGGCCAGAAGAGAGTGGCAAGAAATATTCACAGTGACAAATAGCAAGGACCTACAAACAACACTACTCTACAGAGCAAAGCTATCATTTAGAATTGAAGATCAGATAAAGAGCTTCCCAGACAAGAGAAAGCTAAAGGAGTTCATCATCACAAAACCAGTGTTACATGAAGTGTTGAAGGGTATTCTTGATGAATAGGAAGAAGGAGGAGAAGGAGAAGGAGAAGGAGAAGGAGAAGGAGAAGGAGAATGAGAAGGAGAAGGAGGAGAAGGTGAAGAAGAAGAAGAAGAAGAAGAAGAAGAAGAAGAAGAAGAAGAAGAGAAGAAGGAGGAGGAGGAGGAGGAGGAGGAGGAGGAGGAGGAGGAGGAGAAGAAGAAGAAGAAGAAGAAGAAGAAGGAGGAGGAGGAGGAGGAGGAGGAGGAGGAGGAGGAGGAGGAGGAGGAGAAGAAGAAGAAGAAGAAGAAGAAGAAGAAGAAGAAGAAGAAGAAGAAGAGGAAGAAGAATAAGAAGAAGAAGAAGAGGAGGAAGAGGATGAAGAAGAAAAAGAAAAGGAGAAAAAGAAAAAGAAGAAAAAAAGAGAAAAATATGAATAATAAAATGGCAATAAATACATATCTATCAAAATTATATCTAAAAATAAAAATAAATAAACAAATGAACAAAATTAACGGATGAATAAAATAGAACCAGAGGCATAGAAACATGGAACATGCTGATGAATCTTAGAGGGAAGGGGGGAGGAGGGCAGGAAGAGATTAACCAAAGATCTTGCATGCATTCTTAGAGGGCCAGGGCAGGGGTCCCTTCAAACAAGCCTGTGCCCTCTTGCAGTCCATGAGCCCTCAGGGGATGTCCAACTGATGGCTGCCTGCAGTTGGACCTCCTTAGCACACTGCCATGGTGGTGGGAGAGGCTCTTACTACCACCACTACACTTGCCAGCTTCTGGCTGAGCAGGGCTCCCCCTATGGGAGTGCATTGACCACCATAGCGCAGCTTCTGCATTGAGTGTCTGCCCTCTGGAGGTCAGTGTGCATCATAGCGACAGGTTGTCCTGCCACTTTGTGAATTTGCATATTAGTCTTTTATTATATAGGATATGCGTTACCTATGGACACAAACAATAGGGTGGTGAAGTCTTGAGGTAGAGTTGGAACTGGGTTGAGGAGCAACTGGGAGAAAAAGTGAGACATCTGGAATACTCTCAATAATAAATGATTTAAAAAAAACAAAAACAAACAAGAAATCTGCAAATGCCAAAAAAAAAAAAATCACATTTGGAATACAAAGATACTTTTGCATCTGTGTGTGTCCGTCTTTCATATAAATTAGCTCTTATGTGTTAGATTCAAGCTAAGTAATTTCTAATGTGGCCAATTACTGGAAGATTTACTTTTAAATGACATGTAGGGTGTTCTAAGTTGTTGTTTTCTTGACTGGTGTCTTGACTTTATATTGCTACATGCTGCTTTCAGAAGGACAAGACCTCTTTTTAGAAGATGATCTTCATAATCATTCAGTTAATTTTGCTTAAAATCTATTTTACACATGAAGATAGAATATATATCTCAGTTACAAAAAAAAAACAAAAAAAAACGAGAGCTAAATATTTATTGAATTTCAAGATATGAGCACCCTGGATTTATCTAAATTTTTAGAAGCCTCATCCCATAGCACCTGAAAGTGTTCATCTTTGAAAATAAGTACTCATCTCTGTTTGCTTCATGTTATCACTGTGTGATAACACAAAAAATAGAGAAAACTGGGTAGAATTATGTTCTCAGAGTTCTTTTTGTTTTGTTTTGTTTTTCTGTTTTTGTTTTGTTTTGTTTTTGCTAAATAACAAATTCAGGAATAGATTATTAGACTGAAACAGATTTTCTGTGTGGTTTTGTGAAACTCCTCAAGTGTTTTATTGTCCTCATCTACCAGCATAAACCAAGTTATCAAATTGGATTTGGGGCATAAGGCTGGGATTTTGCCATATTTTGTTGGCAACCTTAGATGTAAATACACTGTGCAGTTGGGAATATTGATGAAGTTTTGCATGAAAAAGGTAGGGAAGTCTGTATCCCAAAGGCACAGAGTGATTAATGGACTCCTCAAAGTCTATGTAAGCAATTCTGCTTTATATCTACTCAAAATTTATAACTACTCAATGTTGATTTACTTTTAAAATGACATAATAATATGATAGATGCAAATTAAGTTTCAAAATGAAATAGCAAAGAGCATACTTAAAAATCTCTTGTATGAAAGTGATTTTGCTAGTTTCATCTCTTTTTTTATTTAACACAACTTTAATAGATGAATTAGTTTCAACTGAGGTAAGGATTTGTTTACTTTGTTTAGCTGAAATCAGTGCTAATAGCCCATATTAGCTATATTTTATGTGCCATTTTACAAGTTTACAATTCATTATATCTACCCTTTACTATTCCTTCTCTAAAAAATTATCTGACATCACCTTAATTAAGGGGGAAGAAACTTAGAGTGCCAAGTCATGTGCATTTTTATTCTAATGAATCCTTTTAGAAAAACCCTTTAGGTACATTTTTCTATTTTTCAAGAGGTTGGTGAATTGTCCAGGATCACATAGCCATTCTGTGTAATAATCTGGATTCTCTCATGGTTTTAGTGGTCTCTAAAAGCTTGTTCTCTTTCCACTTTCTCCATTTTCCAAACTGTCTTTGCTCCCATCTTATTATCTGAGCTGCCTCTTGGCTCACTATGCTCAGCCAGGATTTTCTGCTCAAAAAATACATACAGAAAGATTCTCAAAAAGGCTTTCTTCAAACCACATTTCTTTTGTGTTTCCTTTAAAATTTTTAACATTGTAATCCTAAACCTTGTCCACAAATTATGTTTTTAAATTTTAAACCTTAATGTCCCAACTGATAAAAATGAAAAAGATGGTTATTTGATTTTATTCAAATGTTAAAAATTTCTAAGTAAATACATTTGCTTTACATAGTGCACTTTTATTGAATATTAAAATAATACAGCAGTGGTGAAGTTACCCAGCTTGAAGCCAACAATAAAAAAAATCAGTGCAATCTCTTTCAAGTGCAGCTCTGATCTCCATTAATCAGCCCACATTGCTGTATTCTGCTATTGTCCTTGGAGTGGAGAGAACAGAGACATTCAGGAGAATCAATAGTTGTTACAGTGTGTTCTGCAAAGAAACTTCCACTGCCTGTATTTACTGAAGGAAGAAAAATTGACTGCAGGAATAGAGGAGGGTTGCAAAATGTGGTTTAAATTAGATCCAAACACATTCCAATTCTTCAGAATACTATTAAACAGGCTAGTGCTGAGTAAATATGTATTGTACACCTGTTGGGAAAGGCCCTAGGTGGGTAGTCGGTTGACAAGAGTAGTATCTCCCCTTGAAGATCTAATGTTTTAGTGGGGAATTAGCCAGAGTAATAAGTATAAATATTTAAGAGTCTTGTGATGAAAGCTTGTTCCTTCATGCCCAGGGCTCACACAGCTGATATTTAAAGACTAGTCCAGCAGAGAAAGAAAGTGAAGCAGCAAAAAGGCAAATCCAAGTTAGAAAAAAATTCACTAAATTGGGTGAAAATAAACTGACTAATGTGTCACTCCTGGGTAGTTTTCCCTGAATGTGGAATCAGTCTGATGTTCCTGATTTGTAATTTTATCCTAAAACTCTGTATTTCCTAAATTGTGCTACTAATCAATACCTGTGACCCTATCCCAGACCCACTGGATCAGAATCTGTGTGTAATGGACCTAAGAATCTCCAATATTATTAGCAAGTGCCCCTGAGGAATCTTATTGGGAAGTTTAAGAAACAGGGCTACAGCTAGTGTATAAAACTTCACCATTTTAGTTTATTTCTTTGTTTGGGCAGCAGATCTCAAACTTTCTTTTGCACAAAATAATCTGATTCTTCACTATTTGAGCCTAATCCTTTCAGTTTGACAGATCTCAAGGTTGGGAAATATTCATGGTAAGAATGTTAAGGTTCCTGCACCCACCCTCATCAAGCTTAATTGAGTGAACCTTCTCTGGACCCCATTAGTGTTTGTTTTGATTAGCATGTTAAGGGATTCTGATGAAGGTGATCCTTGGAAGGCACTTGGAGAAACACTGGTTCAATTAGAATTTATTCCTCTTGAAAATAAACACATTTCACTCTTATACTTTGAAGTAAAAGAAGGATTTCAAAATTGGGTTTAATTCCAAATTACAAATACATTAAGCTATAAACTCTGAGAGAGGACAGTTTGTGTGTGTGTTGGGGGAGGGGGTGTTTGTTTGTTTGTTTTTGTTTGTGTGTGTGTGTGTGTTTGTTGATTGTTTGTTTTTTGTAGGAGAGGGGCTGCATTGTTGTTTTTTGTCTTTTGTTTAGTGATGCATGCCCAGCACCTAGAAGAGTAGCCTTTACACAGTAGATGCACACAAATTATTTGTTGACCTTTAAAAAACTAATAAAAACAAATAATAGTAATAATAAGGTTTAGGTTACAATCTATATATACATAAAAGGCTAAGTGGCTGACCATCTGTCTGACCGACTGTCCAACTGACCAGCCGGTACATATGACACACACAGGCAATTTAAAAATAAACGTTGACTCGCTCATGCACAATGCATATAAAGCTCTTGATGGCACCAATCACATGCGTGTGTTTAGATCTTTCATTGTCACTCATAAAATTGGTTGACACTTGTATTATAAAGAAATGGAAAATAGCGATATTAAAATATTTCTTCTGCCGAGACCGGTTTGGCTCAATGGATAGAGCGTCGGCTTGGGGACTGAAAGGTCCCGGGTTCGATTCTGGTCAAGGGCATGTACCTTGGTTGCGGGCATATCCCCAGTAGGGGGTGTGCAAGAGGCAGCTGATCGATGACTCTCTCTCATTGATGTTTCTAACTCTCTATCTCTCTCCCTTCCTCTCTGTACAAAATCAATTATATATATATATATATATATATATATATATATATATATATATATATTTCTTCTAATTAATTTCCTTTCAATGGGTATGAATCCGTGCACTGGGCCACTGGTAAAGAATAAAAAGTGTTTATTTGAGCAAAGAAGGGAATGCAATCTAGGACACAGATTCAGGTAAAGAGGTAAAATGTGCTCCAGAGGGAACAAAGAAAGACATGGTTATAAAGGCCCAAACCAAAAAGGCTGTTCTCATTTCCGTCCTCCAGGTGAATGAAGGACTTGGGCTAGGCCAGCAGGCATTGGTTAGGTTCATCCTGTACATGGAGGATGCTTGTTTTTGAAACTGACTGGATGAAGACTACAGATGGTCTGGTCACCATGACGAGGAGGAAGTAAGGTCAATGTATATCCATGTAGCAATCCTTGATCTAGGATGTTTGGTATTGGCCTTGCACTAAGTTTAGGAACAGGTCAGCTTAACACTAATTTAACATTAGTTCAAGATCTAAGAGGAAATGTGCATGGGTCTCATTTCCTCAGTGGCCTCCCAACTCTGTTTTAAGTGACCCTGTTAGTGACATTTATTTCATTTTGTTTTTCTATGATAACTTAATGAGTGAACTCAAGGTATAAAGACTGCATGTCCCTTATACTTGAATTCCTCCCACATCTTTTTAATGGCTTGTCATAACCAGAAGAAATTCTCAAATGAATTTGCAAACTGAGAGTGGGGTGGTAGTAACAGGAGTAGAGAAGAAAACTCTAAAATACAGGAGAACTTCAGGAGGGAGAAGAAAGAGTCAATAAAGAAAAGCCAGAGCGCCAGCGGGCAGTCCTGGTGAAGAATATTGGCCTAGGCCTCGCATACCCAGAGCAGCAGCTCGCGTGGACAGCAACATGGCCGAGCTGCCGCTGGACTTCGAGGAGCAGAGTGGCCAGTCCTTCCTGCTCACCATCTGCTTCTACTAATGCCCTGCGCTCCGCCCAGCCGCCCAAGGGGGCGCGGCCTGTTAGCACGTGTTCCTTCCACCTGGAAGTGGAATCTTGTTGATGACTTTTTTTCGTTAACTAATAAATAGTTTATCGTACCTTCTTCCCCAGTAGCTCTTTCATTGTACACTTCTCTCACCCCCTACCTGGCGGGGGTGCAGGAATACCCGGAGAAAGCAGCTGGGCTGCATCTATTAGGAGAAGATTTGCAATTGTCCCATAAACAGATGCTGCTGGACTTTTTAAAAAGCCAGAAAGGATGGGGCCCAAACCGTGCAATTCGGCTGACCCCATAGAGCTGTCTAGGAGGACTGCGGTCTGGGACGCCCTCTGTTGGCCCCAGGCGCTTTGGGGTGCCTACTGATGAGAGATGAGCCTGAGAGAGCCGCGGCGTGGACATCCAGGGGGCGGGCTGTGGCGCTGTATGAAGTACACACGCAGGGACCTGTAGGAACTGTGCAGGTAGCTCTCTCCTTCCCGTCCTTCCTCTTTTTCTGAGCTTCCCCTGTGCAAGTTGAATTGTAAAACCTCATTTGGTGTCAACAGGTGGAGGGACCATGACATCACCTCAGTTGTTGACGGACCCCTATGAAATTGCGTCTCTTTATTCAGTGCCTGTGTGGTCACTTGTGCTTATGTCAGGGAGAGGGAAACCCTGAGAGTTAGTGACTCAGGAACTGAGAAAAGGCCAGCCTGTGGAGGGGCAGCTCCTATGCCTCCTGCAAGGGCTACTGCCAGGAAGGAATGACTCCAAGGGGTTAGAATGGTCCCCTGCAGAGACACACCTCTCCCTGCCTTAGCTCAGGATGTGAGAATGTTAGAGGGACACTACACTGGCTCCTCCCAGCTGTTTCTGGATCTGGCTTGATGTCCTTTGAGAGGGGCACATTTCCTGGGGCTGCAGGTATTGATGTTTTAACAATGAGATTTTGGGTCTAACAAATGAAATGCATTGCACTGTGTGTTGTAATCACAGGAGACAGGTTTTTCTCTAATTATTAGCTGTCATGTGAAAGGTGGAGGGTAAACAATGGAATGGGATATAGTCAATGAATCATGTCCATGCAGCTCTATTCTAATGCTTTCTGAATGTATTGGTGCTAAGAAAAATTCCACAGGTTGTTATTCCTATGGATTTTCCACAACAGGGACTGGGGTTGCTCTTGGAATATGTAGGATGCCCCAGATCTGCACAGTGTGGGTGACTCTACAGGGCTTAAACAAGCCTTATGTCAAAGCGTAATACGGTATTTCTTTTTTTTTTTACCTATGACAGAAGAGTTTTAGATAACTAGCTTCGTCGGTGACCCAGGGAACCCAGATAACTCAACTTTTCTGAAAACAGAATTTAGTCTTCCATAATTTCCCTTTTAATAGCAACCGAGGAGAAACTACTTACTGTAGAACAATTATACTGTCTGTAGAGCACTGATCATTTACATCTTCACATGTGTTTTCAGCCCCAGTAAGGATTTATTATTCTACTTTTTATAATACAAACGTGAGGTCCACAGACTTTAACAAAATTTCTAGAGAGTGGCAAAACATAAAACAAATATAAATCTTATTCTAAATCATATATTTTTCTCCCAATAGCATCTTGTGACTCTCACAATGAATGCAGAATAAAACCCTAAATTTGGAGCAAGAGGTTTGGGTAGAATGTGCCTGTCTTGCTGATGCTGGCATTTGGATGCCAAAACAAACCAGGAAATCACTTTCATTGTTTGGCTTAAAGTATTGGTTCTCAAGGTGCACTCCCCGGACCAGCAACCCCATCAGCATCACCTGGGAGCTTGTAAGAAACAGATTCTCAGGCCCCAACTCAGACCTACTGGATCAGAAATGCTTGGGAGGAGCCCAGAAATCTGTGTTGTGATCCTGATGCCTGCTGCTGTTTGAGAAACACTGGTTTAAAGGTACAATCTCACACATGCCCCTTCCATCCCCTTATCCCACATTCCAACCTTTAGTTTGAAAGCCTTTTCTGATGCAGAATAAGCATTTCCTTGTCACTTCCTGTGTCAGGATGGTTTTCTCTATAACAGTGAGGGAGAAACAGCCACAGATGCTGTGAGAGTTTGGAAGAGTGAGGAGGTGAAGGAAAATATTGCTAGTTGAGAGCATAGCGTTATTCTGGAAGGCTGTTAGGAGTCTCAGGACTTGGGACTTCAGAGTTGAGAAGAGAAAGCAAGAAAGAAAATCAAGAAAGGGCTGAATTTATACTTTCTAAATGTACAGTTTCCAATTATGTATAAGGCTAGTTCTAGCACAATCAGTTACTTTTCCTGAAGTGCTATTGTCATTTAATATTGATAATTCCAGCCCATTGGTTCAACTAATAAATTGATACCATCTACTAAGTTTAAAAAGCAAGCATGGTAAGTAACTCTCAGTAGAAATCAAGGAATGGGGCATCCCTACATTATGTCTGGAAAGGATCTGGGTAATGCAGAGTAATATGTATTTGTCCAACGGAATATGCCTGGACCAACTCCTAAGACACCTACAAATGTAGCCCTCATGGGAACTCCATGGGGTTGGAGGAACTAGTTACAGAATAAAAAGTAATGCAAGTGTTTATTGCTCCTCACAAAGCCCAACGTAGTTTCATGAGTATTTTCTGCACATGTTAATAGTTACAACCAACAGGTTTAGCAGGTAGAAATCACAGGATGCTTGCTTTGTCCATTTAACAAAGTCAAAAGGGAGATGGTGTGTTCCTACATAGTAATGAAAATCCCTTTCCTGCTGTTTACTTTTGTCCACATTTGGGCCAGAGTAGGATAGTAACTTCCACAGAACTTGCCGCAATGGCAGGCAGTAGCCCCATTCTTGAACTTTAGGAAGAAGAATTGGTGTGTGCCTTGCTAGACTCTTTGATTCTCTAATGCTAAATGAATGCACTTAGAAAAGTACATTTTACCTGATAGTATAGAATGGGAAGCCTTTGCTATATAAGTGTTTTTCATTTCTTGCACAAACATGTGGAGAGTAATTTTCCTCAAGTAAAATGCCCTTAGTTTCAGAAGCAGTCTCCACTCCTTTTTAGAGCAGGAGAGCCTAACTGATGCTGTTGTCATTTCAGACTTCCCCCTTTTTAATCTTGGCCACAGGTGTGTATCTATGACCATGCACTTCACAGAAAGCCCTCCAGGGTTCAGCCTATTTTTTCAGACTCATTGTTTGGTATTTCTCTGAAAGTCATTTTCCTATAGGCCAGACTTTTTTTTTTTTTTTAACAGTTTCATTGAGATATTGTTTATATAAAAAATGTGCATATTTGAAATGCAGCCTTGATGTTTTGATATACATACACATTATGAAATGATCACCACAATCAAGCTAGTTATCATATCCATTACCTCTACACAGTTATGATTGTGAGTGTGTGTGTGTGTGTGTGTGTGTGTGTGTGTGACAGTTAAGGAGATTTATTTATTTTTTTGAAATATATATATTTTATTGATTTTTTACAGAGAAGAAGAGGGATAGAGAGTTAGAAACATCGATGAGAGAGAATCATCGATCAGCTGCCTCTTGCACACCCTCTACTGAGGATGTGCCTGCAACCAAGGTACAGGCCCTTGACCGGAATCGAACTTGGGACCTTTCAGTTCGCAGGCCGACGCTCTATCCAGTGAACCAAACCAGTTTCGGCGAGTTAAGAAGATTTAAGGGCTATCATATTAGCAGATTACAAGTATACAAAACAGTATTGTTAATGGACACGATCATCGCTGTACATAAGATCTCTAGAACAAGACAAGTTATCAAACTATTTCTCAATCACATATTTTAAAAAATTATTTGGATATAGAATCTCAGAGGAAAAAAATCTTAGGTTTAATTGAGCAACAACAATAAAACCTCTGCTCCTTTGAACCTCATATTAGTCATCTATGACATTATCTAGGACTCCCATCATCCTCTCTCCTCCTCATCCTGTCCAATCACTGAGACTTTTTCACCTGGAATCTTTGTTTTCTATCCTAACTCCTCCATCACTCTTTTTAAAAAAATATATTTGATTGATTTTTTTTTTTTACAGAGAGGAAGGGAGAGGGATAGAGAGCTAGAAACAATGATGAGAGAGAGACATTGATCAGCTGCCTCCTGCACACCCCCTACTGGGGACGTGCCCACAATCAATGTACATGCCCTTGACCAGAATCAAACCTGAGACCTTTCAGTCCACAGACAGATGCTCTATCTACAGAGCCAAACTGGTTTCTGCCCTCCATCACTGTTGATGATGCAAACATCCTTATAAGTAATATCTCCAGGCTCCCTTGCTCCAGCCTCCTATTGCCTTTACAGGGGGGGGGGGGGTCAGTGACTAATACATCTAGGGGTAACTAGGGACCAAACTCCAGTGTAGAGAGGGAGGGATGCTTATAAAAATGCAGCTTAAAATTACATGAGGTGTTTGCTTGTCTTTATCATCTTGAAGCTGTCATGATTGATTGATATTGAGGATGTGTTTCCTCAATTAATGAGATTCTAGAAAATCAACTGCATGTCAGAACACCAACTCTGGTACCCACCAGTGGGCCACCTTGTTCCATGGCCCTATAACCAGCTGGACTGTGCTGTCTCATAGGGCATGGGGTCAGGTTGGTGACATGTGTTCTATCCAGGTGGTTTTTTATTTATTATTATTATGTTCCAGCTCATTGTTTCTGTAGGGAAAGTGATTGGAAATTGTTTACATGGGTTTTGTGACAGAACAGATCCCTGAAAATGATTTAACTCCCTGTAGTTGATTTTTACAGCCTGTTATTGTGAAGATTGTCTCTGAAGCCAGATGCTGGACAACAATTAGTATTATATTGCTGAGACAACAGAACGGAGGAGGAAATGAAGGTGGAAGGTTGTGTCCAATCTGGTCAAAGTACCTAAAGTTTTATGCTAGCTACTAACCGAACACTTATAAGTATAGGGCATACTTACTTATTTTTAATTCTGTGCCTACAGGGTATGAGGTCTTGTTTTGTCTTAGTGTTAGTGGTCAAAACTGTGGCAGAGAGAGAGAGTAAATAGCTTGCCTGAAATTGTGGGGCTGAAACTCTAATGTAGGAATGCTTAAGCCCCAAACTGATGGTTTTAACCACTCTGCTCAATTTCTGCTACCCCAGCCCCACTTCCCTCCTCAACTCCCAAACCCTCAAGATAATTGAGAAATTACATTTGATCCATCTTTGTGTTTCCTGCATTGCTTCACTTGGTGTGTATATAGTAGGTGCTCAATATTTGACTGTAAAATGAATACAACTTTATAAAACAGATCTACATTAGGTCCTAATATTTGCAAGAGGCTTGTATACAAAATGGGGGGGAAAAACTGTATCAAAAATAAAGTCTCTTTCCTTCTTGGTCAATAATGTTTTAATAGGTACAATGAAAAGATAAATATTTAATTCAGGTAGAGGTAACAGTATTTTTGGTTTCTGGGGAGAATGTGACAGCTGAGTTACAGGCTCAAGTGCTGTAGCCCTTACTGCCCCCATGGCCATACAGTTACCTCATTGTGGGCAGCGGCACCTCCCTGCCCTTGACTTTCACCTTGACCTGCCGACTTGTCTACCCTATGATATGTGGATGAAGTGACGGGGAATAAATTTTAAATCTAGACCTTACAAGGCCTCACACATTTCTTCTTCCTTCTTGTACCTCAAGCATTAGCATGAGGAGAGCTTTGGTCAGATGTTGCACTTTCTTTTTTCTTCCTTTCTTTTTTTTTTTTTTTTGATTATTTCTGTTATTATTATTATTGTATAAAGTTTTACATATGTCTCATTTTTCCCCAATTGACACCCTGCCCCACAGCCATTCCCACCCAGGGCAAGCCCCCACCTTCTAGTATCTGTGTCCATTTGTTTATGCTAATATGCATGCATCCAAGTTCTTTGGTTGCTCTCTAACCCCCCGCCCCTTCCCTGCCATTTGTCTCTGGATCTACTCTTGTTCATTAAATTATGTTGTTCATTATATCCCACATATGAGTGAGATTATGTCATATTTATCTTTCTCTGACTGGCTTATTTCACTTAGCATAATACTCTCCAGTTCCATTCATGCTGTTGGAATGGTAACAGTTCATTCTTTCTTGTAGTGGCATAGTATTCCATTGTGTAGATGTAACAAAGTTTTTAAATATATATATTTTATTGAGTTTTTGCAGAGAGGAAGGGAGAGGGATAGAGAGTTAGAAACATCAATAAGAGAAACACCGATCAGCTGCCTCCTGCACACCCCCTACTGGGGATGTGTCCACAACCAAGGTACATGCCCTTGACCAGAATGGAAGCCAGGACTTTTCAGTCCTCAGGCCAACGCTCTATCCACTGAGCAAACTGGTTTCGGCAATTTTTTTTTATTTTTTATCCACTCATCTGCTGGTGGACCTTTAGGCAGTTTCCAAATCTTAGCTATTGTAAATTGTGCTGCTATGAACATAGGGGTGCACATATCCTTTCGAATTGGTGCTTCTTGTTTTTTGGAATATAGTCATAGAAGTGGGATCAATGGGTCAAATGGGAGTCCCATTTTTAACTTTTTGAGGAAACTCCATACTGTCTTCCACAGAGGCTGTACCAGTCTGCATTCCCACTAGCAGTGAAGAAGGGTTCCTTTTTCTCCACATCCTCGCCAGTACTTGTCCTTTGTTGATTTATTGATAATAGTCATTCTGACAGGTATGAGATGGTACCTCATTGTTGTTTTGATTTGCATCTCTCAGATGATAAGTGACTTTGAGCATGTTTTCATATGTCTCTTGGACCTCTGTATGTTTACTTTTGAAAAGTGTCTATTTAAGTCCTTTGCCCATTTTTTATTGGATTATTTATCTTCATTTTGTTAAAATGTATAAGTTCCCTATAAATTTTGGAGATTAGGCCCTTATCGGATATAACATTGGCAAATATGTTCTCCCATTTTGTAAGCTTTCTTGTTGTTTTGTTGGTGGTTTCTTTTGCTGTGCAGAAGCTTTTTTTATTTTTATGTAGTCCTATTTGTTTATTTTCTCCTTAGTCTCCATTGCCCAAGAGTTGTGTTTATAATGATGTTGCTATGGCATATGTCTGCTATTTTGCTGCCTGTGGAGTCTTGTAGGATTTTTATGATTTCCGGTCTTACATTTAAGTCATTTAGCCATTTTCAGTTTGTTTTTTGTATGGTGTAAGTTGGTGATCTAGTTTCTTTCTTTCTTTTTTTTTTTTTTTTTTTTTTTTTTTTGCATGTATCTGACCAAATTTCCCAGCACCATTTGTTGAAGAGACAGTTTTGACTCCATTGTATGCTCTTGCCTCCTTTGTCAAATATTAATTGAACATAATGGTTTGGGACGATTTTTGGGTTTTCTGTTCTGTTCCATTGGTTTATATGTCTGTTCTTGTTCTAGTATCAGGCAGTTTTGAAAACCGTGGCTTGGTAAAATAGCTTGATATCTGGTACTGTGGTCCCTTCAACTTTGTTCTTTTTTCTCAGGATTGCTGTGGCCATTTGGGGTCTTTTTTAATTCCTGATTAATTTTTGCAGAGTTTGTGCTAGATCTTTGAAATATGCCATTGGTATTTTAATGGGGATTGTATGAATCTATAGATTGATTTGGGTAGTATTGACATTTTAATGATGATTCTACCAATCCATGAACACGGTATGTTCTTCCATTCATTTAAGTCTTCCTATATCTCTTTATTCAATGTCTTGTGGTTTTCTGAGTACTGGTCTTTTGTGTCCTTAGTATATTCCTAGGTATCTTAATATTTTTGGTGCAATGGTAAATGGGATTTTTTTTTTCTTCAGTTCTCTTTCTGTGAGTTCATTATTAGTGTATAAAAAGGCCATGTATTTGGGGTGTTAATTTTGTATCCTACTATACTGCCAGATGCATTTATTTGGTCTAGTAGTTTTTTGGAGTCCTTGGGGTTTTCTATGTATAGTATTATGTTATCTGTGAATAAGGACAGTTTTACTTTTTTTTTTTTTTTCCAATTTAAGTGCCTTTTATTTCTTCTTCTCATCTGATCGCTATGGCTAGCATTTCCAGTACTATATTGGACAGGAGTGGTGAAAGTGGGCATCCCTGTCTTGTTCTTGTTCTTAGGGAAAATGAGTTTAGTTTTGCCCATTGAGTATGATCTTGGCAGTAGATTTGTCATATAAGGATTTTATTATGCTGAAGTATGATCCCTCTATCCCCACTTTGCTGAGAGTTTTTATCAAGAAAGAGTATTAGATTTTGTCAAATGTGTTTTTTTTTTCCTTATTGATTGATATGATTATGTGATTTTTGTCTCTGGATGTGTGTATGTAATGTATCACATCTATAGATTTGTGGATATTGCATCCCTGGAATAAACATCACTTTGTCATGGTGTATGATCTTTCTAATGTAATTATGAATCCAGTTTACTAGAATTTTGTTGAGGATTTTAGCATCTACATTCATCAAGGATAGTGGCCTGTAGGTCTCTTTTTATGTGGTGTTTTATCTGGTTTGGAGATAAAGGTAAGGCTGACTTCATAAAAAGAGCTTGGAAGTGTGCCTTTATCTTGAATTTTTTTTTTGAATAGTCTAAGGAGGATAGGTTTTGGCTCTTCTTTGAATGCTTTGTGTAACTCTGCTGTAAAGCCGTCCTGACTAGGGCTTTTGTTTGCTGGAAGATTTTTGTTCGTTGCTTCAATTTCTTCAGTATTTATTGACCTATTCAGGTTTTTTTATTCTTCTTTATTGACTTTTGGGAGATTGTATTTCTCTAAGAATATCTTATTTTTGCCTAGATTTTCTTTTGTTGGAATAGAGTTGTTCATAGTATTTTTTCATAATCATTTGTATTTCTATGGGATTGGTTATTACTTCACCTTTTTCATTTCTGATTTTGTTTATTTGGGTACTCTCTCTTTGCTTCTTGGTAAGCCTGACTAGAGTTTTTTCAATATTGTTTATCCTTTCAAAGAACCAGCTCTTTGCTTTCTTGATCTGTTATATATATATATATTTTTATATATATATATAAAATATATATATTTTCTGGTCTCTATGTTGTTATCTCCACTCTGATCTTTATTATTCCCTACCTTCTGCTTATGCTGGGCTTTTCTTGTTGCTCTCTTTCTAACTCTTTGAGCTATAGTTTTAGATAATTTATTACCATTTTTTTTTGTGTGTGTTTTTGAGGTATGCCTGTAGAGCTATGAACTTCCCTCTCAAGACTGCTTTCACTGTGTCCTATAGATTTTGGATTGTTGTATTTTCATTGTCATTTGTTGCCATGATGCTTTTTCTTTCTTCTTTGATCTCTTTAGTAACCCAATCATTGTTTAGTAGCATGCTATTTAGCCTCCAGGTGTTTTTTTTTTTAATTGTTTTTATTGTAGTTGATTTCTAATTTTATGCCATTGTGATCTGAGAAGATACTTGATATTATTTGTAACTTCTTGAATTTGAAGAGACTTTACCTGTGACCCAATATGTGTTCTATCTTTTAAAATGACCCAGGTGCACATGAGAAGAATGTATATTCTATAGTTTTGGGGTGAAATGTTCTGAAGATGTCAATTTCATCTGATCTAGTGAGACATTTAGGATTGATGGTCCTTTGTTGAGTTTTTGTTCAGAAGATTTGTCTGATGGTGTTAATGAAGTATTAAAGTTCCCTACTATGACTGTGTTACTGTCAATCTCTCCCTTTATATCTTCCAGAAGTTATTTTATGTCTTTGGGTGCTCCTGTATTGGGTGCATATATGTTTACCAGAGTTATATCTTCTTGTTGAATTGCTCCCTTTAGTATTATGATGTGGGCTTCCTTTTCTCTTGTTATGGCCTTCACTTTGAAGTTTAATTTGTTAAATATTGCTATTCCAGCTTTTTTCTTTATTTGTGTCTTTCTTTTTTTTATTTCCATTCACCTGAAAAAAAAAACCCCAAAACTTTTTCTAATCCTTCACCATCAATTTGTGTGAGTCATTTGTTCTGACCTGGGTCTCCTGTAGACAACAGATATATGGGTCATGTTTTCTAATCCACTCAGCTACCCTATATATTTTGATTTGGGCATTTAATCCATTTACATTTAAAGTTATTTTTATAGGTACCTGTTTGTCATTGTTTTTATTTTTTATGCCTGTGTTCCTTGTTCCCTTCTTATTTCTTCTTTTTACAGCAGTCACTTTAGCATTTCTTACATTGCTGGTTTGGTGGTAACAAACTCCCTTAGTCCTATTTTGTCTTTAAAGTCTGATTTCCCCCTCACCTTTGATTAATATCCTGCCTATGTACAATATTCTTGGATTCAGAACCTTGCTTAGAGTGACTTTGTATATTTCATTATATTCCCTTTTGAACTGATGTATTTTGTTGAAAAATCAGTCAATAGACTGATTGGATATCCTTTGTAGGTAACTTTCTGTCTCTTTCTGGAAGCCTTTAAGATTCTTTGTCATTGGTGTTTGCCAATTTAATTATAATGTGTCTTGATGGCAGTCTTTTAGGGTTCATTTTATTTGGGACTCTGTAAGCTTCTTGGACTTGTGTGAGTTTTTTCTTCCCAATGTCAGGGATGTTTTCTGTCATTATTTCTTTAAACAAGTTTTCTATTCCTTGCTCAGTTTCCTCTCCTTCTGGAATGCTATTATGTGGATGTTGTTTTGTTTCCTGTTGTCCCAAAATTCCCTTAAGCTCTCCTCCAGTTTTTTAAGATTTTTTTTCTAGATGCTGCTCTGCTTGCATATGTTTTCTAACTTGTTTTGTAGCTCACTGTGCAGTCCTCCACTTCGTCTAGTATACTGTTGATGCTTTCTATTGAGTTCTTTAGAGCAGCGATGTCATTTTTAATTTCTTCTTCGTTCTTCTTCATTTCCTCTTCCTTCTTACACATATTATTGAATTTGCCTTCTATCCTTTTCAGCATCCTTATTACCATTTCTCTGAATTTTATCTCTGAAATATTGTTTTCTCCATTTTTTATTTCCTTTATTAGGTGATTCCTCCTATTGTTTCATATGTGGGCTGTTTCTCTATCCCCCCCCCCCCCCCGATTGCTCCTCTCAGTCTGGTTATGTAGCTCTCTCTCTCCTGCATTAATTTAAAAACACAAAATACAAACTGTGAGACACAATGCACAGGGTACCAAATACAAATGTATTCATGATACTATTAACCCCAAATAAAGTTGAGAATTAGGGTATAGAAAAGAGTGCCAAAATGGTATTGGGAAAAGAAAAAAATGTAAGATAGAAAATAAAGAGGAGTAAAAGGAAGGGGGATAAATATATGTATATGGAAAGAAAAATCCAAGAAAACAACAATTAATCCAAGAAATGCAGTGACAAACATCTAAACAACAAATACCCAGATGAATCTGAGGAGGCATAGCTTATTTCCAGAGGGCAAAGTGAAGGAATTGAATGTATGGGGAAATGGTCACCATTCAGTATAGAAGAGGTAGAAAGAGAGTGATTGTAGAAAAAGAAAAGTAAAAAACAAAATACATAAAAAGAAAAAAATATATACATACCGTATTTTCCAGTGTATAAGACGACCCCCTAATTTTACAGTTAAAACATAGGTTTAGGCCTATATTTGCTGTATAAGTCTACCCCCCACTTCAAAGAAAAGACTTACTTTGCCATCAACATCTGCAGGTAATTTTTGTGCAATTTTGGTCTTTTGCCCCCGATTTTCGGTTGACTTTTTTTTGTTTCAAAAGTCGTCTTATACGCCGGAAAATATGGTATATATTTTAAATATATATATTCTATCTAATAAAAGAGTAATATGCAAATTAACCATCACTCCACTACACCCACAAGCCATGCCAACAAGCCACACCCACCAGCGAATCAGGATCAAATATGCAAATAATCCCAACCAAGATGGCTACGGCCACAGAGAGAAGGAGGGAGACTGGGTTTCCCCGGCAATGGAGGAAGCCAAGCTTTTCACCTGCCTTTGCTGGCCTAGGCCTCGACTCAAGGCTACAAAGTTTCAATAATAGAAGATACATAAATCCAAACAGAAATGGCAGCAGCCACTGAGCTGGAAAAAGCTGGAGGCTAGGGTTGCCCCCAGCGATGGAGAACGCCAAGCTTTCCACAAAACCTGGCCAGCCCAGGACTTCACTTAAGGCTAAATATTTTCAATTATAGAAGATACATAAATCGCAACAGAAATGGCTGCCGCCAGAGAGCAAGCAGAAGGCTTGGCTCCATTCCAGGCAACAGTTTCAATTGCAGAAAATAAATAAACCCCAGATATCAGGGCCTCCACTTGGGTCGACAAGGGGTGTGGCCAGCTTGCAAAATACCACAGGTCCCTTTCCCAGGCCCTGCCACACCCCAAGGGAACTCCCACCCTGATCCAGGATATCCTTCAGGGCAAACCAGCCAACCCCCACCCATGCATCAAGCCTCTATCCTATCTAATAAAGGAGTAAGATGCAGATTGACCATCACTCCAACACACAAAATGGCTGCCCCCATGTGGACACAAGATGGCCAATACAAGATGGTCAGCAGGGGAGGGCAGTTGTAGGGGACCATGTCTGCAAGGGAGGGGAGTTGGGGGCAATCAAGTCTGCAGGGGAGGGTAGTTAGGGGTGACCAGGATGGCAGAGGAGGGAAGTTGGGGGCGACCAGGCCTGCAGGGAAGAGCAGTTGGGAGGGACCCAGTCCTGGAGGGGAGAGCAGTTGAGGGGGGACCAGGCCTGCAGAGGAGGGCAGTTAGGGGCAAACAGGCTGGCAGAGGAGGAGTTAGGCATCAATCAGGCTGGCATGGGAGTGGTTAGAGGTTGATCAGGCTGGCAGGGGATTGGTTAGGGGGTGGTCAGGCTGGCAGGCAGAAGCGGTTAAGGGCAATCAGGAAGGCAGGCAGGCAAGCAGTTGGGAGCCAGCAGTCCTGGATTGTGAGCGGGATGTCTGACTGCCTGTTTAGGCCCGATCCCTGTGGGGTCCCAGATTGGAGAGTGTGCAGGCTGGACTGAGGGACACCCCCCCCCATGCACGAATTTCATGCATTAGGTCTCTAATATATATATATATATATATATATATATATATATATATATATACACACACACACACACATATACATATATATGAATTAATATATACACAGATTAGCTGAGTAACGTGCTGGTCAAACTCCTGGTCCTGGGGGCAATTTCCATATTAGACTTTTATTATATAGGATATACATTGAGTGGACAGATTATTATGTGTTCAGATATCATAATAATCTGTCCACTCAGTGTGTGTTTGTGTGTGTCTGTGTGTGACTATGTGTGTCTCTGTATATGTACTCCCCTTTTTTATTTTATTTTATTTTTTAAAATATATTTTATTGATTTCTTCAGAGAGGAAGAGAGAGGGACAGGGAGTTAAAAACATCAATGAGAGAGAATCATTGATCAGCTGCCTTTTGCACACTGGGGATATGCCTGCCACCAAGGTACATGCCCTTGACTAGAATCAAACCTGGGACCTTTCAGTCCACAGGCTGACATTCTATCCGCTGAGCCAAACCGGTTTCGGTTAGAACTCTGATTCTTACCAATAAATTATCCTCCTTTTAAAATAAATTTTAAATTACAGGCTGCCATCTTATCATTTTTCCATATATTTTCAGACTCCCAGGAACTTGAAATATTCAGCTAATTAGATTACAGGAGGGCCACACTTTTGTACATATCCAATGCTGCTTTCAATAGATTATGAAGTCAATATGTGTAAAGCTCCTGGAGGAATTTTTCAGGGACAGAAGGCACCAACTGGAAACTAGAACTCTTTCTACTATAATACATTCTAGTATGAAATTTTCTTACAGTTTAATTTTTTGGGTTGCTTAAGGTAAAGTGATTCCTTCAGTATAGATTATGTAAATCCACTTTATTTAAAAAAAATAGTATGTTGATATATATTTCAAGTAGTTGAGGATTAAATGACAATTTTAGATGTTTTAGAAAGTTTATTTTATACTTTAAATTTAAAAAATATGCTATGAATGAATGAATAAATAATTTATAAACTACAGTTATATAATTCATACTTTTAACACTTTGGTCTGCTATTTCCAGGCTTATCTTTTATTTTTCTTATAACCTTTCTACTGTAGTCTGCATTTATATGAACTTTAGAACTCTGAGGTTTCTTCCTTCAACATTCATCTCATTAGTATTTCAAGACAGGCTCCCAGAGTGGCAGCCTGGGTCAGAGTGAAGTGAATATTGATGCTAATATTGCATGGTTTGCCCTGTGTCAATCAGAATATTACCTTCCCAAAGATAAAGAGATAAAAATATCTGGAAAGAACACAGACCAGAAAAAAAAATAGATGAATAATATGTCTAAGGTGAAAAAAGCTTAAAGAAATTATAATGATTTACTATAAAGGAGTAAGGCTGAAATCAGAATTATCAGGTTTGGTTTCTTTTTGAAATCTCATAAATTGCATGTTACTTTTTTAATTTTGAAATGATTTTAGACAGTTGCAAAATAGTACAGAAAATATGATACCTCTTCACCTAGTTTCCCCCAACTATAACAAGCCATGCAACCATAATGTGACAGTCAATAAGAAATTAACATTGGAAGTTCAAGAAAAAGGTAAATGAATAGGCAGGCCTGTCTTGCACCTTGTCTGAGGGCCAAACTGGAAATACAATTAAATTGTTTTTAATTGGAGAACAATCACCTGGAATTACCAACTGATGTCCAGCTGATGAGGAGACTTACATCAAGGAAGGACAGAAAACACCTGGAGACAGGCAGGAAGGGCGCTGTCAAGAGAGGAGCTGACCCAATTTCCAGGGGTGACAGGTCAGCAAGCTGAGAATAAGGAGGGAGCTCCTGAATACAAGAGGGTCTGTTCCCTCAAAAGAATGAGGATTGAGGTCCACAGCCCTGATTACCAGAGCCAAGGTCAGTGGCCCGTGTAACAACCAGCTGTGATAGGTAGCAGGGCTGCTGGCTGCAGTGGAGGTTGGAGCCGGTAGACCAGAGCTGGTCATAGAGAAATCAGCAGTCTCATTATTTTGTTGTTTTTTTGTTTTTTTTTAAACCCAGAGCACAGGAGTTTTCATTTGCAACTTCTCACCTAAAGCTTTGGTGCAGGAAGGAAGATGAGGACTTGAAGTGACTCAGGAGAGAGAGGCTGGGGTAGGAAGTATTTCAGGGAGATGTGGAAAAGCAGTAGCCAGGAGTATTTGGTCATAGGCCCCAAAATGAAATGGCCATTTTTTCCTGAGAGGAGCTAGCTGCTTATCCCATCGTCAGTAGCCCTGCATACACACTCTGCATTTTTATCTTTCTGGAGGTAACAAAAGGAGAGACCAAGCCTACATGTTTGAAAAGTCACAGGAGCATACATAGGTCACTGGATTGGGGGTGGGACCATCTGCCCCATTATCCTGGGAACAAGACTTGTACTGGTACTTTCCCCACACAGTAGAGCTGATAAAAACAACAACAACAACAACAACAACAACAAACAAACAAACAAAAACAAAAAAACTCCAGGTCTCCAGCCCACCCCACTGGTCTCCATAAAAGGATCTTTGTCCAGCTCAGGGCAGAGTAATATTTGGGTCACTTCCAGAGGAGTACATATGGGACAGGGAAACACCCACCAAATTCCCTGAAAACTAAACAGCATCTCCCCTGCCTAAAGCCCTTTCAGAAACACACTGTTGAGTGACTAAGATTGACACCTGGCTAGCAGGCAAAAGGGGGGCAGAGGTGGAGCTTGAGGAACCAGGGGAAATTTACTGACCCAGCCTTAGGCCCCATGCTGCTAACAAATGTTAGGGGTTAGATTGGCCCCTCCTGCTTGCAGTCAAGGCCTATGGAGACAAACACAAATGGTGTATCAGTGGATTGCTTGGAGCTTCAAGCAGGTTGCTGAGAGCCAAAGGAGGACAGTTTCTGACAGTGGTTAGCACCTATATACCACACAGGAAGCCCAGAAGTGGCAGGCAGAACAGGTGAGCAAAAGGGAACTTCCATAACATACTAAACACTGCTAAAAGGAATGCCACTTCGTTTTTTTCTCCTTTTTTCTTCTGTTATCTTTTTTATTTTCTCTCTTTCCTTTCTTTTTGTCCCATCTTAAATTTATTTTCTTTAACTATCTTGTTTATTGATTTTTTAAATTTATTCTAGTCTCCTGTTTTGTACCTATATCTAATTTGCCTCTTCCCTTTTCTGATTCATTGTTTTTATTTTTGCTTTTTTTTCACTACTCAATTTTTTAAAATATTTTTATTGATTTCATAGAGGAAGGGAGAGGGAAAGAGAGAGATAGAAACATCAATGATGAAAATCATTGCTTGGCTGCCTCCTGCATGCCCCCTATTAGGGATCAAGCCTACAACCCAAACATGTACGTTGGCCAGGAATCTAACTGTGACCTCCTGGCTCATAGGTCAATGCTCAACCACTGAGCCAGACCAGTCAGACCATTTTTATTTTTCCTTTTCATTGTCTCTCTTTTTTTCCTCCTGTTTTCTCATCTTGTTTCCTTTTTAAATTTAGTTCTACCTGCTTTCTCCTTTATTGTACTTTTAAATTCTTTTCTTTTCTCTTCTCTTTTAACATCCTTTATTTTAAACCATTTTTCTTTCCCTATTTTTCTAATTATTTTTCCTAGAGAAAAATTATTTATTTTTTAATCTTTATTGTTGAGATTATTACAGATGTCCCTCTTTTTCCCCCCATAGCCCTCCCTCCAACTGGTTCCCACCTCACCTCAGGCCCTCATCACCCTATTGTCTGTGTCCATAGGTAATGCATACATGCATATAAGATCTTTGTCTAATCTTTTCCAACATCCCTGCACATACCCTCTTCTCTCTGAGACTCCTCAGTCTGTTCCATTTCCATACCTGTGATTCTATTCCATTCACCAGTTTATTCTGTTCATCAGATTTTTTTTATTCATTTGATTTTTTTAATTCACTTGTTGATAGATATGTATTGGTTGTCACTTTGTTGTTCAGATTTTTTATCTTTATCTTTTTCTTCCTCTTCCTCTTCTTAAAAAATAACCTTCAGCATTTCATATAATGCTGATTTGATGGTAATGAACTACTTTAGCTTTTTCTTGTGTGGGAAGCTTTTTTTTTATCTGACCTTCAATTCTAAATGATAGCTTTTCTGGATAGAGTAATCTTGGTTGTAGGTTCTTGATATTCATCACTTTTAATATTTCTTGCCACTCCCTCTGGCCTGCATAGTTTCTGTTGAGAAATAAGCTGGCAGTCATATGGGCACTCTCTTGTAGGCAACTAACTGTTTTTCTCTTGCTGCTTTTAAGATTCTCTCTTTGTCTTTTGCCCTTGGGATTTTAATTATGATGTGTCTTGGTGTGGTCCTCTTTGGATTCCTCTTGTTTGGGATTCTCTGCTTCCTGGACTTGTAAGTCTATTTCTTTCACCAGGTAGGGAAAGTTTTCTGTCATTATTTCTTCAAATAGGCTTTCAGTATCTTGTTCTCTCTCTTCTTCTGGCACCCAATAATTTGGATGTTGGTATGCTTGAAGTTGTCCAAAAGGCTCCTTATATTATCTTCATATTTTTGGATTATTTTTTCTTTTTGTTCTTCTGGTTGGGTGTTTTTTTTTTTTTGCTTCCTCATATTTTAAATCATTGATTTGATTCTCAGGATCCTCTATTTTACTGTTGAATCCCTGTATATTGTTTTTTATTTCAGTCAGTGTATGCTTAATTTCTGACTGGTTCTTTTCCTTTTTTTTTTTTTTTTTGACATTCTCACTAAGATCCTTGAAAGTCTCACTAAGTTCCTCAGAGGTTGCTAGAAGATTCTTGAGTAACTTTATAACTGAGGTTTTGAACTCTATATCCCGTAGTTTGCTTTCTTCCATTTCTTTCATTTGTGACATGTTTCTTTGTCTCTGCATTTTGACTGCTTCCCTGTGTTTGTTTTCCATGTATTGGGTAGCTACAAAGTCTCTTTGAGTTGATAGTGTGGCTTTATGTAGTATGTGTCTTATAGGACCCAGTAGCTCAGCCTCCCCAATCACCTGAAGTGAACACTCTAGGTGCACCCCTTTGTGGGCTGTGAGCACAGTCTTGTTGTAGTTGAGCCTTGATTACTATTGGTGTCACTTGGAGGATTTGACATCCAGGCCAATTTGCTGTGGGGACCAGCTGCGATTCCAGTGGGAGAGCTGCTGCATAGGAGACACCTTTATGAAGACTTGATTCAGTGGGGCTTTGGTGCTCACTGAGTCTGCCCCTTGAGTGTGTCACATATACATGTAAAGAGTTGTAATCTGGTATGGTCTCACACTGACCACTGGGAACACTGGCTCTTGGATAACCAGGGAGGTGTAAAGTCAGCTACTGCCTGGGGCCAACCAGCAGGAGCTACATAGAGATTTTCAGATTCCTACTCTTTGTATTATATTTGGAAGTGCCCAGATGAGGTCCAGCTGTAAAGCAAGGCAAGCTGGTACTGGTGCCAGATCTTGGGCCTTTTATTGATAGACTAGAGTTATATGAAATTTGTGCACAGAGGGGGGTGTCTCTCAGCCAGGCCTGAACCATTTCACAATCTGGGACTACTGGCTTTTAACTGCTCGCCTGCGTGCCTGCTTGATTGCCACTAACCACTTCTGCCTGCCAGCCTGATCACCCCTTAACCACTCCCCTGCCAGCCTGATTAATGCCTAACTGCTCCCTTGCTGGCCCTATCTTCCCCAACTTCCCTCCCATGCCAGGCCAATTTCCCCCAACTGCCCTCCCCTGATGATCTAGTTGCTCCCAACTTCCCCCCTTCTGGCCTGGTCGCCCCTAACTGCCCTCCCCTGCCAGTCTGTTTGTCCCCAACTGTCCTCTCCTGCTGGCCTGATCTTACGCACAACTGCCCTTCCCTGCTGGCCATCTTGTGATGGCCATTTATGGCGGCCATCTTGTGATGACATTATGCGAGGGCGCACATGAGTGCGTGACACCTCCTAGTCTTTTATTATATAGGATTTGGGGCTGCAGCTTATCTGACAAATTTTCATCCTGAGAAAGAACTGACCATTCATATGCAAAAGCTGCTGTGCACAGCTTGGAGGGGTTTTGTAAATTGTGTGGGGTGGGGTCTCAGGGAATCACCATGGCAGAGCAAACAGAAATGGTTGCCAGTCAGCCCTGCACCTGGGAGGACCCCTTACAGGAACAATGGCTGCTGCAAGGCACCTCCATCTGGAAGTAAGCCACCCTCATGTTCCTTGTATGTGTCTGGGTTCCCCAAAGCCTCACCTGGCATTGGATCTCAGAGGCAGTGGAAGTTTGCAAATTCAGTTTGTGATGCCAACCTTTTAAGAGGAGCAGTAGGATCTCCAGCAGCCCGTGTGTCACTCAGCCCCAAGCCACATTGGTTTTTGCAGTCTAGTTCTTACTGCCCATATGAACTTCTTTCCCCAGTTCTGGAATCATGGGCTGGGCATTTGGTATAGGGCTGGGACCCCTCTCTCCTCCCAACAGCCTCTGCATAGGCAATCTCCCTCCTGATTAAAATGCAGCCACTTTTCACATCTCTGCACCTTCTACCAGTTTCAGTATGCTTTCTTCTTTACTTTTCTAGCTGTAGTACTTCCATTCAGTCAGTTTTCCGGTAGTTCTGGATGATAGTTTTTCTGAATTTTAATTGTAATTTTGATGTGGTTGTGGGAGGCAGCTAGTACAGGCATTTACCTATGCCACCATCTTCGTTCTCCATTTCCCTAATTCTTTATTGTTATTTTCTTTATTTCAGCTCTGCGTCTACACATTCCTCCCTCCCCTTAATTTTTTGTTTGCAATTTTTTTGGTTGGTTTTATTTTCTCCTTATATTTTTTTCTTCTTTTTTTCTATCATTTTTGGTCTCTTTTTTCTTTCCTAATTTTATCTTCTCTGTGCTTTGCTTTTGTTGGTGCTGTAGGAGTCTTCTGTATATTTTTGTTTTGTTCCATTCATTTTGTGTTTTCTTGTGTTATATTTTGGTCATCTCCACCACAACATGGTCAAGGTGAGTTACATATTCACCCAGCCTGAGAGGAGACTCTATCCACAAATAGAACAATAACATTCACGATCCAACTACAGCAGGAGGATACAAATAGATCAAGTAAGGGGCTTTCATAGAGCACCCAGCTCAGGAGGTCTAAGAGACTACACAACTGGGTCCCACAAAACACCTTCTACAAAACACCACCTCACATCCTGAAGGCATAACTGTTTGATCTAATACATAGAAATAAATAAAAAAGGACAGAAAAAAAAATGGGGAAACAAAGAAACAATCCCCAAATGAAAGAAAAGTAGTATTCCCGATAAGGAAATAAATGAAATGGAGGCAAGCAATTTGTCAAGTAAAGAATTCAAAGTAATGGTAATAAGGGTGCTCAAACAATTCAGTGACCACTACAAGAAAATGAGAATTATAAGAGATTTAAATAGAGTGATACCAACTTGAAAGAGACTTGAAACATTAAATAAGCATCAACTTGAAAGGAGGAATGACATAGATGAAATAAAGAATACCCTGGAAGGATTCAATAGTAAACCAGAAAAAGCTGAGGACCCAATCAGTTAATTAGAAGACAAGGTAGGAAAAAACCACCCATTCACAGCATCAAATGGAAAAAAAAAGTATTCTGAGAGCCAAAAGGAGCTTTGGGACAAGAAATGTAACAACAATCATATCATAATGGTACCAGATGAAGAGGAATACAAATAGGAATAGAGAACCTGTTTAAAGAAATAATGACAGAAACTTTCCCTAACCTGGTCAAGTTAAAAGTCATTCAAGTTCAGAACAACATGGACCAAATGGATATACAGACAGTCCTCAAGTTATGTTGGACTCAATGTATGTTGTTTCATGGTTACATCACCTTCTCCCATTTATTTATATATTTTAAAATTACATCATTTCGACATATGTACATATGTGTTTTACGTATTTTATTATTTACTTACCACAAGTAAATGTCAGGAATTGGTCTTTCTTTTAACTATTTTTTTTTTTTTTTTACTGTTTTACTTCATTACTGCTGTGTATGTGCTCCATGTGAGTGACATAGGTGGGTTCAGCGAAAATCTCATTACATCCCGTGGTAGGAACGGATCTCCAAGGTAACCCTAGGACCTACTGTATTAATAAAAAATACAATATTCCAAAGCTCAATAAGGAAGAATAAAAAAACTTGAATATGCCAATAACTACTGAAGAAATTGAAGCAATAATAAAAAATACTACCTGCAAACAAAAACTCTTGTCCAGATAGCTTCACAGGGGAGTTTTACCAAAAATTAAAATAAGAAATAATGCCTATCCTATTTAAACTATTCAAAAAAGTCAAAGAGGAAAGAGCACTTCCAAGCTCTTTTTATGAGCTCAGCATTACCATAATTCCAAATCCAGAAAAAACACTACGAAGAAAAATACATGCCAATATTTAATATAGATGCTAAAATCCTCAACAAAATATTAGCAAATTGGATCCAGCAATACATTAAGAAGATCATACACCATGACCAAGTTGGATTTATTCCCAGGAATGCAAAGCTGGTGCAATATTTACAAATAAATAAATGTGATGCATCACATAAATAGATTGGAACACTAAAATCACATAATTATATCAATTGATGCAGAAAAAGCATTGCACAAAATCCAAAACCCATTTTCTATAAAATTCTCAGCAAAGTGGGAATTGAGGGATCATACCTCAAAATAATAAAGGCCATATATAACAAACCTACAGCTAACATCATACTCTAGTGGCAAAATTTAAAACCATTTCTCCTAAGAATAGGAACAAGCCAGGGATGCCCACTTTCAGCATTCTTATTCAATGTGATACTGGAAGTCCTAACCATAGCGATCAGATAAGAAGCAAAAAAATAAAAACTAAATAAATAAAAAACATCCAAATTGGACCTGAGGAAGTAATACTTTCATTATTCATAGATGACATGATATTATACATAGAAAACACTACTAAAGACTCCACCAAAAGAATACTACAGTTGATAAATGAATTTGGCAAGGTAATTGGATACAAAATTAACATCCAGAAATCAATGGCATTTTTATACAATAATGAACCCTCAGGAAAAAAAAGATAAAACAATCCCATTTACCATTACAAGAAAACAAAATTAAAATACATAAGAATAAACTTAACCAATGAGATAAAAGTCATGTACTCAGAAAACTACAGGATGTTGAAAAAAAGTGATAGAGGAAGATATAAAATAGTGGAAGAATATACCATGTTCATCAATTGGCAGAATCAATATCATTAAAATGTCCATGCTATCCAAAACAATCTATAGATTCAATGCAGTCCCTATTAAATACCAACAGTATATTTCACTGATCTAGAATAGATACTCCAAAAATGTATATGAAACCAAACAAGACCCCAAATAGTCTCAAAGAAAAACAAAGTTGGAAGAATCACAATACCAGATATCAAGTTATACTACAAAGTAACTGTGATCAAAACAGCCTGATATGGGCACAAGAACAGGCATATAGTTCAATGGAATAGAACAACCAGAAATTGACTCAGACCAGTATGATCAATTAATATTTGACAAAGGAGGCAAGAGCATACAATGGAGTAAAAACAGTCTCTTCAATAAATGGTGTTGGGATTTTTGGACAGATAACTAATAAAAAAAAATGAAACTAGACCACCAATTTTCACCATACACAAGAATAAACTACCCTGTTTCACCAAAAATAAGACAGTGTCTTATATTAATTTTTGCTCCAAAAGATGCCCTAGGTCTTATTTTCAGGAGATGTCTTATTTTTCCATGAAGAAGGATACGGTACACATTTATTGTTAAATGAAAATAAAGGAAACATATTGCCTGTATACAGTACGGTAGTATGGTAGTTGTCAACACAAACCAGACAAACTGTGAATCCTTCAGTATCAAGAATTTATTCATTTATTCAATGACAATCATGTCATCATCTTCTGGAACATCATCATTACAATCCAATTCCTGAATTTCCTGGTGAATTTCTTATGACTCCATTTATTTCAGAATCAGTGGACCAAATCTCTCATGTTTAGCAATAGCACTGTCTTTAAATGAGTACTTCTTGTCAAGGTAGCCTGCTCGCAGTGCATTTGCAATGCAATGGTCAGTGATTTTCTCCCATGAATTCTTCACCAAAAGTCACAACTTCTTGCAGTTTAGGTTTCACAAAGTTTCCATGCTGATTTCTCTCCATTCTATTTTCAATGTTGTCATTCATTTCCATGCACAAATTGTCTTTGAATGGCTTGTTTATTGCAATATCAAGAGTCTGGAGATAGGCCATCATTCCTGCAGGAATCATTATCTGATCTATTTTTCTTTCATGAAAAAATGTCTTCATGTCTTTAGCACAGTGAGTGCTGGCTGCATCCCAGACTAGCAGACCTCCTTGGCTCCCTCGCATAACAAGCAGCAGCATTAAATTGACCCACTTCCTGATAACTGCTTGTGTGGCCCAGGCTTTTTCAGTTTCAAGAATAAAAACGCCCAAAACACGTTCAATCTTTTCCTTCTTGCCCTTAGAAATGATTAAAGGTGGGATTTTAGTGCCATCCAGAAGAATTGCCAGAATACAGAAAACACGAGCACTTTTGTAAGCAGTGGAGGGAATGTACACTAAGGAGGCACCCCACTTTTCAATTGTTGTTTGAGATGATTGGCCCATAAACACTGTAGTTTCATCCATAGCAATTGGAAAGATTGTATTTAGAGAAGTCAGCATCATCAATAAAGGACTTGAATGAAAGTGCTCACTTAATAACTTGAGTATTCCCAACCTAAACAATGTTGTAGATCTCCTTAAAGACAGTTCACTTCGCTGAAGGAAATTATCCAGCCAGTGTTGTGATGCTTTGAAGTCTTCGGGGGCTATGCCAAACTGTGGTGCCATTGCAAGGGCAAATTCTTGAATCTGAGCCCTATTCACAACCAAAGCCTTTACTCTCCTGTCAACAACCCATTCACAGATCAGGTCTTTCAGCTCGGAAAATAATGGTTGCCGACTTGATCCACACTTGTGCTTTTTAGCATTTCCCTTGTCCACTTGTTCAATGAGGTTACCATACTCTGCTCGCCATTTTCAGACCAATCAGATACTCAACATCTTCTCTTTGCAGAAAGCAGTAAGATTTTGGCCCCAAGAGTCTTCCACAATTCCTTTCTTATAGTCCACGAAGTAGCTTTTTCTTTTTGCGCTTGTTTCTAGGGTAAAAAAAGGGAATTGGGGTATCAAGGTGGGGGGAGAGGGTCACTTAAAATGACACAGGGGGGGATTAGAGGGGGGACTACAATTTTAGTAACCCCTTTTGATCCTCCTGTGTCATTTTGATTGCTCCCTCTGATCCTCCTGTGCCATTTTAAGTGATCCCCGTCCCCCCACCCCTGTGCCACTGAACACCTTCACCAGACATTCCCCCTACCCCTTTATATAGACATTTACCCCCTGGGGCCTGCCTGGGGACTGTCACTGGGCTTGCTGGGGCCTGGATCTGGGCTGGAGCAGGGTCTGCCACTGACTGAGAACCTTCAGTCATCATGAGGGCGGCCGCGAGCATCAGGTAGTGTCACCAGAGACAGACCAGTACTCACCAACTTTGCCCCTTCCCATCTGCTCTAATCTTCCTGTTCTTCTACACGCATCTGCGAAAGTCTCCTCCTCTCTCCCGCCCCGTGCTCACTGCTCACTCTGACCTCTGCTCTGCCTCCACACAGCAGTGACTTCAGGACTCCGCGTAACTTCACTGGTTGCTAGATGCCCTAGTGACCAGGTTATGGTAAATTAATTTTCATTCTGAGACAGAGCCTAGGGGGGCCTTATTTTCGGGGGGATGCCTTATATTTCACTCAGAAGGAAACCTGTAAGTAGGTCTTATTTTTGGAGGATGTTTTATTTTCGGGGAAACATGGTAAAAAGCAATAAGAGATTTAAATGTGTAATGAAACCATACCAATCGTAGAAGCCATAGGCTTCAAAATCTCAGGCATCTCTCATATATATATATATATACATACATACATATGTGTGTGTGTGTGTGTGTGTGTGTTTGTTTGTTTTTCGTGTTTTTTTTTTTTTTTTTTTTTTTTTTTTTTTTTACAGAGAGAACGGGAGAGGGATAGAGAGTTAGAAACATCGATCATCTGCCTCCTGCACACCTTTTACTGGGGATGTGCCCGCACAGAAGATACATGCTCTTGACCAGAATTGAACCAGGGACCCTTCAGTTCACAGGCCAACGTTCTATCCACTGAGCCAAACTGATTAGGGAGTCAGACATATCTTGTAGCAATGTTTACCAATACATCTCCTAGGGCAAAGAAAACTAAGGACAAAATAAACAAATGTGACTACATCAAAATACAAAGCTTCTGCACAGCAAAGGATAACATCATTAAAATGAAAAGAGAGCCCAATGCATGGGAGAACATATTTGCCACTGATAATTCCAATAAGGAGTTAATTTTATATTAACCTGCATATATATATATATATATATATATATATATATATATATATATATATATATATATATATATATATATAAGAACTCATAGAATTTAACAGAAGGAAGGCAAACAACTTAATTAAAATTGGCAAGGGGTCTAAATAGACACTTCTCCAAAATGGACATACAGAAATCCCAGAGACATATGAAAAAATGCTCAAAGTCACTTGTCATCTGAGAGATGCAAATTAAAATGACAAGAAGGTATCAGCTTACACCTGTCAGAATGACTATCATCAATAAATCAACAAAGGACAAATGTTAGCAAGGATGTAGAGAAATGGGAACCCTAGTACACTGATATTGGGAATGTAGACTGGTACAGTCACTGTGGAAAAAAGTATGGGGGGACCTGGGGGAAGGGTTGTGGATTGAGGTGGCATTGAAGGAAAAGTAGATATCAAGAAAAGGGAAAGAGAATGGGAGAGAGGGAAAGAAAAGAAAAGGAGAAAAAGGGAGAGCTGAGATGGAAAGAAACCCAGAGAGATAAAGCTTCATATGAGAAATAGTTAAAGGGGCTGTGTGTGTGTGTGTGTGTGTGTGTGTGTGTGTGAGAGAGAGAGAGAGAGAGAGAGAGAGAGAGAGAGAGAGAGAGAGAGAGAGAGAGAGAGAGAACTAGGAGAGAAAGAAAATAAAACAGAGGGAAGTGAGTGTGCACAATTGTGTGTGTATGGGTAGGTGTGGGAAGATGGGGCAGTGGTTCCTGGGTTTCTTCCTCCTTAGCCTGTTCCTGGGGCACAACCAGGAGTGGGCACAGGGCAGTTGGACAGCATGCTGAGTCTCCTAGTGTATTTAAATTAGCCAGATCTAGCAGTAAATTCAACATCTTAGTTGGGTTGAGCCTTTTCTTTCAACATCATAATTTTTTGCTTATAATCTATTACAGACTTATGGGACAACTGTTGTATATGTGGTCCATTACTGACCAAAATGTCACTATGTGGCATATAACTTAATTGGATGATCTAATTTATTTCTTGTTAGCACTTTTGACCTATAGACTACCGTGTTTCCCTGAAAATAAACCATCCTCCAAAAATAAGACCTACTTACAGGTTTCCTTCTGAGTGAAATATAAGGCATCCCCCCGAAAATAAGGCCCCCCTAGGCTCTGTCTCAGAATGAAAATTAATTTACTGTATACTGGTCATTAGGGCTGCCCCAACTGGCGTCTAGCAACCAGTGATGTTATGCAGAGTCCTGAAGTCACTGCTGTGTGGAGGCAGAGTGGAGGTCGGAGTGAGCCCTGAGTGCGGGGCAGGAGAGAGGACAAGACTTTCGCAGATGCGTGTAGAAGAACAGGAAGATTAGAGCAGATGGGAAGGGGCAAAGTTGGTGAGTACTGGTCTGTCTCTGGTGACACTACCTGATGCTCGCGGCCGCCCTCATGATGACTGAAGGTTCTCAGTCAGTGGCAGACCCTGCTCCAGCCCAGATCCAGGCCCCAGCAAGCCCAGTGACAGTCCCCAGACAGGTCCCAGGGGTAAATGTCTGATAAAGGGGTAGGGGGATGTCTGGTGAAGGTGTTCAGTGGCACAGGGGTGGGGGGACGGGGATCACTTAAAATGGCACAGGAGGATCAGAGGGGGCAATCAAAATGACACAGGAGGATCAAAAGGGGTTACTAAAATTGTAATCCCCTCTGTGATTCTCCTGTGCCATTTTTATTCCCCCATCTGATCCCCCCCTGTGTCATTTTAAGTGACCCCCTCCCCCCACCTTGATACCCCAATTCCATTTTTTTACCCCTAGAAATGAGCGCAAGAGAAAAAGCTACTCTGTGGAGTACAAGAAAGGAATTGTGGAAGACTCTTGGGGCCAAAATCTTACTGCTTTCTGCAAAGAGAAGATGTTGAGTATCTGATTGGTCCGAAAATGGCGAGCAGAATATAGTAACCTCATTGAACAAGTGGACAAGGGAAATGCTTAAAAAAGCACAAGTGTGGATCAGGTCAGCAACCATTATTTTCTGAGCTGAAAGACCTGATTTGTGAATGGGTTGTTGACAGGAGAGTAAAGGCTTTGGTTGTGAATAGGGCTCAGATTCAAGAATTTGCCCTTGCAATGGCACCACAGTTTGGCATAGCCCCCGAAGACTTCAAAGCATCACAACACTGGCTGGATAATTTCCTTCAGCGAAGTGAACTGTCTTTAAGGAGATCTACAACATTGTTTAGGTTGGAAATACTCAAGTTATTAAGTGAGCACTTGCATTCAAGTCCTTTATTGATGATGCTGACTTCTCTAAATTCAATCTTTCCAACATTATTGCTATGGATGAAACTACAGTGTTTATGGGCCAATCATCTCAAACAATTGAACAGCAGGGTGCCTCCTTAGTGTACATTCCCTCCACTACTTACAAAAGTGCATGTGTTTCCTGCATTTTGGCAATTTGTCTGGATGGCACTAAAATCCCACCTTTAATCATTTCTAAGGGCAAGAAGGAAAAGATTGAACGTGTTTTGGGCGTTTTTATTCTTGAAACTGAAAAAGCCTGGGCCACACAAGCAGTTATCAGGAAGTGGGTCGATTTAATTCTGCTGCTTGTTATGCGAGGGAGCCAAAGAGGTCTGCTTGTCTGGGATGCAGCCAGCACTCACTGTGCTAAAGACATGAAGATATTTCTTCATGAAAGAAAAATATATCAGATAATGATTCCTGCAGGAATGATGGCCTATCTCCAGACTCTTGATATTGCAATAAACAAGCCATTCAAAGACAATTTGTGCATGGAAATGAATGACAACATTGAAAATAAAATGGAGAGAAATCAGCATGGAAACTTTGTGAAACCTAAACTGCAAGAAGTTGTGACTTTTGGTGAAGAATTCATGGGAGAAAATCACTAACAGTTGCATTGCAAATGCATTGCGAGCGGGCTACCTTGACAAGAAGTACTCATTTAAAGACAGTGCTATTGCTAAACATGAGAGATTTGGTCCACTGATTCTGAAAGAAATGGAGTCACAAGAAATTCACCAGGAAATTCAGGAATTGGATTGTTATGATGATGTTCCAGAAGATGATGACATGATTGTCATTGAATAAATGAATAAATTCTTGATACTGAAGGATTCACAGTTTGTCTGGTTTGTGTTGACAACTACCATACTACTGTACCATATACAGGTAATAAATTTCCTTTTTTTTCATTATCAATAAATGTGTACCGTATTCTTCTTCATGGAAAAATAAGACATCCCCTGAAAATAAGCCCTAGGGCATCTTTGGGAGCAAAAATTAATATAAGACACTGTCTTATTTTTGGGGAAACAGGGTATTTTGCCTGACATAAGTATGTCTGCCCCTGCTCTCCTTCCCCTGTCCCTCCCTCCTGCTTTTGTATGGAACATCTCTTTTCCTACCTCCATTTTCAGCCTATGAGCATCTTTAGAATTTAAGTGAATCTCTCATAGGCAGCATTTAACTGCATCTCTATTTTTAAAAAATCCAGCCAGTTACTGTGTTGTTTTAAAGGGAGAATTTAAACTGTTTACATTTAGATGAATTATTGATAGGTAAGGCATTACTTTTGCCATGTTGGTAATTGCTTTTTTTTTTTTTAATTCCTTTGTTTCTTTCTCTCTTGCTCTTTTTTTTGTGAATTGAGGATTTCATCCTTTGATTCTTTTTTCTTCATCATTTATGTATTTATTATAGGTCTTTGCTTTGTTATTACCATGAAGCTTCCATATTATATCTTATAACAGTCTATTTTAAGCTGAGAACAACTTCATTTGCATCACAAGGTCCACACATTTACTTTTCCCACAGGCCTTTTATGTTGTTGTAATTTACATATTTTTTATGTTGTGTAATCATTAACAAAATGTTACTGCTACAGTTTTTAATACTTTTTTTTCCTGATTTCTATGCTAGAGTTTAGTGTGATTTAAACACCACCATTGTAGTATTATATTATAATATTTTAAATTTAACTATGTGTTTACCTTTACCAGTGAATTATATTCCTTAATATGTTTTTATGGTACTAATTATTTTCCTTTCATTTTAGCTTGAACAACTTCCTTTGGAATTTATTATAAGGCATGTCTAATGTTGATAAATTCCCTCAGGGTTTTTTTGTTTTGTTTTTTTATTTTGTTTGTTTTTGTTTGTTTGTTTTGTCTGGGAAAGTCTTTATTTCTTATTCATTTCTAATGGACAACTTTGCTTGGTAAATGATTTGTAGTTGGTAGTTTAAATATATCTTCCTACTTTCTCCTGGTCTGCAAGCCTTCTGCTGAAAACCTGCTGATGGCCTAATAGGTGTTACCTTGTATGTGGTAAATCTTTTCTCTCTTGCTGATCTTAAATTTCTTTTTCTGTTTGATTTTTGAGATTTTAATTATAATGTGTCCTGGTGAAGACTTCTTTGGGTTGAGTCATGGCTAGTCATATCTCTCCCTAGATTTGGGTTGTTTACAGCCATTATTTTTGTAGCTAAATTTTCTGTTCCTTTCTCTCTCCCTTTTTCCTTCTGAGACTTCCTTAACACAAATATAGTTTTGCTCCATGGTGTCTCATGACTTACAAAGGCTTTCTTCATTCTTTTTTATTCTTATTTCTTTTTTCTCCTCCAACTGGATAATATCAAGAGATCTGTTTTTTAATTCCACAGACATTTTCTTCTGGCTGATTGAGGCCACTGATGAACTACTCTATTTCATTTTTTGTTTAATACATTTTATTCTTTAGCTTCAGAATTTCTATTTGGTTCTTTTTATGATTTACATTACTTTGTTGAACTCCTGTTTTATTCATGTATTGTTTGATGAGTTCATTGAGTTTTTTGTATTCTTTTGAGTCTTGCTGAATTTCCATAAAATAATTATTTGAATAATTTTCAAATAACTCACAGATCTCCATTTATTGGGGGGGTCTGTTTCTGGAAAATTATTTGTGTTCTTTTGCTGGTGTCACGTTTCTTTGTTTGTTTGTTTTTATGTCTCTAATGGCTTTGTATTAATATCTGCACATTTCAGTGTAGCAGTCACCTTTAAGTCTTCTCAGATTGGCTTCAGTTAGAAAAAACTTACCCTTAAAGGTGGCTGCAAAGGCACCAGCTCAGTGGGGTGTAGTATATCAGTTTCCTGGGAGAGCACAATGGTGTAGTCTACATACATCTATATTACATCTATATCAGCTGAGGTCAATGTCAGCAAAGACTGTGAGGTTCTTTTGTGGCCAATACTGTGGAGGTCCTGCAGTTGATGGTGGTATTCTGGCAGTCAGAGCAGTAGTGGAACTGGGCCTGGGTTCAGGCAGATGCAAAACTATCACAGCACCTGAGTTCTGGGACACAGACACACTTTGCTGTAGACATCTCCACAGTGACTCAGACCCTAGGGTGAGAGTGAGGTAACACAGCATTGGCACAGGCCCTGAGATAACAGAATGCAGCAATAGCTTGGGCCTAGGTGGCAGGTTGCAATAGTAGCACACCCTGGGGATTGTGGTTCTAAGTTTTGCCTCTGGCCTCAGGGTACATTTACATAATAGCAACCATTAAATTCCAGTGATGTGAGGACAAACCACAATTTAGAACCTGAAGAATGGGATGTGGAACAGCAGCAGTGCTGCCTCAGTGATAGAAATCAAAGTTATGGTTTAGGACTCAGAGGTGGGACATAGAGTAGCAGCAGCCCAGCCCTGGTGATGGCAAGTCAAATCCACAACTTGGGACCTGGGTGTATTGCACAGGGTAGTGGGCACTCTGGTTCCATAGATGGTGAGGTGTTGTAAATACTGATCCTAGAGAGCAGGGCCACAGCAGCAATGGGGCCTCTTGAGACAGAATCACTACAGTGACCACTGCTGCCTTGGGGGGAAATGTAGCAGCAGGGATTCTGGGTAACTCAGTCAGATAGGTTTAGCATTAGTGAAGACTATGGTGGTAGTAGTAAAGGCTGCAAATATCCATGGTGGTGAGATTCCCTTGGATTCTATTGCTCTTCTTTTCCAGGTGAAGTCACTCTGAGGGATCTATCTTAGTGCCAAGCTGCTCTGGACTGGGGATGGGGTGATACAGGTAAAATACTTTCTACACTTTATTATGTGTCCACCCTTGGTTTTTAGCTTTGTAGTGTTTTTGCTGCATCTCTGTTATAATACAGAACTTTCCCAGAGCTATTTTCATCATTTTGCAGTTGTTTATTTTTTGTTGGGGAGACAAGCATTGGGAACTCCTGGGCCTCCACCTTGCTGACATGACCTTAATTAAAATTTTAATTGAAACATTTTGATTAAACCCAGAATAGGTGACAGATGAAAGAAGAAAGAGTAAAGGACTATGATTGGTTCAATATTTGCTTTTCCTGTTGCAGGGAAACAGAGATAAATTATTCTTCCCATGGTAGCTTGAATCCCTGGAATTAGGTTAATTCCATTTTAGGGTCATCTTTCTTCTTCTATTAAAAATATATTTGTTTCTCTGATTGGAAGATCTGGGGGAGATAATAGATCAACCGAAGGACTTGTGTACATGCATATAAGTACAACCAATGGACATAAAACTCTGGGGAGGGAGGGTATGTATGGGAGGGAGGGAGGTGGGCAAAAAAATCAATAAAATATATTAAAAAATATATTTGTTTCTCACTTCATTTTCTTTGGAAATACAGTTAATGAAATGACACTTTGATCTTATTTCAATGCCTCTCTGATCTTTATCTTAAGATGCTGTTGCCAGTTTGGTGCTCTAGATATATTTCAGGATAAATTAATGAGAAAAAGGTGTTGTATATCAACCATCACCAGAATGGAGCTCTGAAGTTTATCTTTTTCAAGCCACCTTCAATCCTTGTATATTTGGAACATTTTATTGAGTGCCAGTTGACCTTGTGTGCGGTTCATGAAGTGAGTGGTGATTCCTCAAGCAGAGGTTAGGACCTGACTCTAAAATCAGTACAGATGCTGTACGAGTATCTTAACTGATGTTTATAGTTATGTATTTAGTAGAGTCTCTGATAAGGTCAAATAAGCCAGGGAGAACCAACAAACCTTAGTCAAGGCAAGGGAGACTTGAGCCACATGAGCCACTTTAGCTAAAGTGGGTAAGCTATAGTCAGATGAGTAGAAGGCACTACCCCACATACCAAAGAAGAGAACAGGGTTTGGCCATAAGTACCTTAACCTTTCTGCTTTGCCAAGATTCAATATTAAGAAAAAGAGCCAGGGCCAGGAAGGCAGGAGGAGCTGGGACTAGAAAAGTTTTACCATACATAAAAGGACAATATAAGTTATTCAAATCACATAAATTTATACCATATTAAACACATACACACACATACACTTGTTTTCAAGTGCTTTTAGTTATATCCCATCCTAGACTGAACTATCACTGGAAGTTTTAGTTTCTAGAATAATCAAATATACACGTCTGGTACTAAATAATTTCTAAATAATGTACTAGTTAATATTTATTCTCATTTTTAAGATGATAGAGCTGAGTTTGAATTGTAATTTTTATTGCTACATAGTTAAACAAGATACAAGATAAAAATACCTCTATGCCAGGGGTAGCGAACATTTTTTTTTCTGCTATGGTCCATTTTCTTATTTATAACATCATTCACAGGGCATACAAAATTATCAACTTAAAAACTAGCCTGCTATATTTGGTCAAAGATTTAATTAACTCACCCCTAATGCCTTGGTAGGGTCCAACCAAATGATTTATGTGGCCCGCAGGCCAGATGTTCCCCACAACTGCTCTGTGCTCGCCCTTTTACAATATGAATAATGGCAGTCTTTGGAAGGAAGGAAAGTCTCTACTCTTCTGTATAACTCCACTATTAAAGGAGCCTTGTCCCAAGGTGAAATATAGGTCCTTAGAGCACAGGGGCAGTGAGAACAACTCTAAGAAGATAAAACAGATAAGCTCAGCTTTCAAAAAACCTGATTTTATGCAGCCTCCCTGAGTCTTGAGGGTGAACAACCATTGTTGAGTTTACATCTTCAGTGAGGTAAATATGCAAAGACACTCAGCAGTACACTGAGCACTTATATTGGCTGCAGGCCCATGAATCAATTAGTCTCGTGAGCTTGGCTGTCTTTGCATAAAACAACTTTCAAGGAAATACTGACAAGAAATGCAATAACACTTCTCTTCCCTCACACAATTACCAGAGGGGAAATCGAGTTTTAGCAAGAAGCTGACAGCTGTAATGTATATTATTTATTAAACATGCTATCAATCATCAGAAATTTTCATAGGGAGACTTCAAGAATATGTCAGAAAATTTTATTAATTGAGATTAATCTTGATAAATCTTTCCAAGAGATTTGAAAGTGTTTTATTATGGCAGAAAACTATGATTTATATGCATAAACTCAAGTTGGCTGAGCTCTTGAAGCAGATCCCTTTCTTCCTGTAGGAAGTGAAAGATCCTTTGATAGAATTTTCAAACAGAACAGATCTTCCATTGCAGTTTTATACAGTTACTGGTTGCTATAACTCTTGGGTGCTCAGGCATTTCACTATTAGATTCTAATTTGTTGCACTATAAATCACTTTAAGATAGACATATGTATTAGGAAAAGCTAATAATTCTGTCAGATTAGTGTCAGTACTCTACTACCTGATACTTATGGTCTCCAGCTTGTTAAGCATCACTACATTATTAAGGATAGCATTATTAAATGAATGGGGAGATGAGGTACCCAGGGTAGAACTGCTAAGATACAAGCTCTTGAATTTGATGCCTTAAATAGTACACATCAAGGAAACTTGTAAATTTAATAAATTGCACTATGTTCAACAAATTGGGAAGCTTTTTTTTTTATCACTTTTGAAAGACAATTTTACATGATTTACCAGAAATGAAAACAAAGCTGTACAAAAAGAATGTGCTTGTGACAAACTGTCAAAACAATAACTTTTAATAAAATAAATATAGTTTTTAAAATCTACCTCAATGATAAAATTTGATTTATTTAAGGTGAAAAGGTACAAATCACTTTAAGACTTTTGCCAAGTAAAAATAAATTAATATCTTTATTAGACAAATGTATTTTCAGGGTGCAGATGCTTCTTTTAGAAACCTTCCCTGAATCAAGATTTCTAAGAATGTAAGAAAGGGTGAAAAATCTTTGTATGTTTTTATAGACTTTAGAGTGTCAAAAAGCTTCAAAGATCCTAAGGAGTCATGTCATTACACCATTTTAATCTTGCACTGTCTGTAATAATTCTGAATGTCTGTAATAATGTCTGAAATAAAAGACATTCAGACATTATTACAGACATTGCAAGATTCTTTAATGTATTTGTTCATTTTCCTAGTAGTTTATAATAAGAAAGCCATATTTCTAACTGTTATTACTTTTACAAGGTCCTTCTTAGTTATTTTGATATGCCACATATTACATCAAATTCTAAGTTTAGCCCTGACCTGCGTTGCTCAGTGGTTAGAGCATTTCCCCTGGCACCGAAGGGTCACAAGTTTGATTCCTGGTCAAGGACATGCACCTGGGTTGTAGGTTCAATCCCCAGCCCCGGTCGAGATGTGTGCTGGAGGCAACCAATAGATATGTCTCTCACATCAATGTCTCTCTCTCTCTCTCTCTCTCTCTCTCTCTCTCTCTCTCTCTCTCTTTGTCTCTGTCTTTTTCTCTCTCTCTTTCTCTCTCTCCCCTCCCTGCCTTCTACTCTCTCTAAAGATCAAAGGAAAAAATTCTCAAGTGAAAATTAACAATTTTTTTTTTATTTCTGCCACTACTAGCTGTGTGATTTGAGTAAATTGTTAAATTTTATTTAAATTTATCTGGAATAGCTATTACAATAGTATGGAAGTGTGTCCAAAATTGATATAAAATGTTGGTTAAAAAGTAAAAGTCATTAGATCCCCAGTAAATTAATGAATATTTTCTGTTTCTGGTTCCATATATTTTTAATATATATATATTATATATATATATATATTATATATATATATTCTGGAATAAGAACTCTATGTTTTTAGTATTTTAAAATTTTATGGTGTTTTTGTGCTGTTTTGTACCTTTAGTATTCCTGCCCATATTCTCTTATCTGTGGATTCAATTTTTCCATGACTATTTTAACCTCAAGGTATAAGGGATTTATCTTTTCTTCTATCAATTTTGTCTTGACCCAAGCTGCCCCTTGCCTTTATAGCACCACATTTTGCCCCTCCCCAGCACAAAACCAATATATATTTTATTATCATTTTAAACTTCTTTTTTTAAGTCCTAACTCAAGTTTATCATCAATTTTCCTAAATTTCATTAAAGAAAGCTATATAAGGATCTCGGCAACAGTCCAAATAGCATGTGTTAGAATGACCAAGCTTTGGATAATATTATCCATTCTTCTATGTTGATACTTAAAACTCATGATGGAGGGAGAAGAACTCAATAGGCATCATGTTTCTATAGAGTGGAAGGAAGAGTCACTCAACCCTAAAGTTAAAAGCAAAACAAATTAATTTGGATACAAACATAATGACCATATGATGTTTCTAGTTAACCAAAAAGGCTTTTCCCAAGAGGAACTTCTTACAAAAGATTTAGCATACTTTTTCCACATGCTTATTTAGTCTGTCATGCTTTCAAGTCTTATCCATATCCATTCCCAATTTCCTGAGGTCTTCAAGTTATTAGAGGGGAATTCTTATAACTACAGTGTCAGGGGAGAATTTAACATATAATATCATGAATGCTTTTGTGTTAAAATTTCTATATGTTTTTCATATATATATGTTGAGGAATGGGTTAACATCATATAAAAATTGTGAAATAATGTCCTATTATTGTCTAACTACACTTTTGTTTGCAATTGCATATTTATTTCTATTATTTTACTGAACTTGGTCTCATCTCTTATTTGTCATGCTCTCCTGTACATGAAACCTGTTCATGAGTCATACTTTGCCTCTATTGCCACCTTATGACATAGTATTATTTACAGGATACTGAAATCTTCACCTTCTGTAACTCCTCATCCTATACTAGGCCTCCTTTCTACACAAATTCCTTAGATACTGCTGCTGCCTTTCATGTATCTACACCTTTTGTTTTTATGAGTTTGAAATTGCACTATGCTGTTCTGATAGGAGTATCTCTCAAAATTCATACTCTCAGGGCAATATACAACATGATGTATTTCTAGCTTTAGGTTATTGTCATCAATAGAATGATATAACTCTATCATTTATATCACATTGTACTTCAAGCTGGATGATTATGTCAATTTCATTTAATTTAGTTTCTGCAGTCTTAATATTCTGATTCAGAGTGAACTACCATTTGTAAAATCACAAACATATATATTCTTCAGGAAAATAAGGGTTCAAGTTCAAGAAAAGAAAAAAAGGCATTTGTCTGTGTCCTTTATTCTCTTCTTAGTTTCAATGCCTAAAAACATCTAGATATTTCCCACTTTATATACTAGCTTTTATTTAAAAGAGTAGAAACTTTATTAAAAAATTATCAGTTTCTTGCCTGGGTTAGAGATTATGGGCAAATAGCTAATCCTAATGTAATTATTGTCTTACATGTGAAACAAAAGGGGCCAAGCAAAGAAAGTTAAATATGCTCTCTAAACAAAAACATAAGGTGTCTCACTTCCCATTGGCCTGCCTCCAGTTTCCTCATGCCAAAAGTCCTAATCAGAACATACTTGTAACCTTTCTTTTTGTAAACTACAAAGATTTTCAGCTCTCCTACCTGCTTTTGAGTCTCTGCCAAATGCAAGTGATGATGGCTGGCCTCCTTGTACACTCTGAATAAATAGCCTCTGTATATTCTCATTGGGGTGGTCTTCACTTATTTCCACAACATACTATTGCCAACAGGTTTTAGGATTTATCTGGAGCCTTCCAAAAGACTCCTTATTACATCATTTATTCGGATCAGGTCTAAAAACCATTTTTTTTTCTGAAGTAGTTCCAGTATTTCACAGGGAAATGATTGCATCCTCATTTCAACTTATATTATGTGGGATCTTGTAACACTTGCCATTTCATCATGTAATCTCCTTGATGGTGAAACATGTTATTCATGTCTTTGTAATTCTAGTGTCATCATCAACAATGTTTCAAACATATTAAATGCTCAGAACTTGGACTAGACCTTGGGAGCATAAGACTCAGATCATGAAACCAGACCGTATCACCAGGCTACTTAATATTCCTAAACTTCCCAAATCAGGTGGTAATGCATAATACAATGCCACATTGGGAGTAATTAACCAACTATCTTGGTTTGCCTGGGACTTTCCCGATTTTAGAACAGAGTCCCATGTCCTGGGAAATCCTTTAGTTCTGATCAAATTAGTTACCCTAATTTGGAGTCAATTGGTTACCCTAATTTGGAGGAATAAATGAAATAATATGGGTAACACATTGTCTAGAATATTATACATGTCAAGAAAAGGTTATGTCTTTCTGCATCTCTTCAGTAAATATTTACTGAGAAGGTGAGATGAGATGACAATTTTAGAATTAAGCTATCATCTCCATCATTATGTAGTGTTGAAGCCAAAATTTCACCAAAGTTAAACAGGCAATGAAGTCTTTACTTAAGCTATTGAAATAAGAGAGAGAGATTGAACTCAAACCTGCTGAAATAAAAGGTAGGAGAGCTTTTTAAATACTGGGAAGAGCTAGTAGAAAAGTACTAGAAGATTTTAGGGAGAAACTTGATCAATGGTATGTGTGGAACAAACTTGAGTTATTCCTGAGTTTGTAAATGTTCTTCACTATGATTAGGCCATCTTTGTTTGCTGATTGACTCCTGTTGAAGTTAGGTTCCTACCTTTCAAAAGAATCTGGGATGTAGGGGTGATCTCATTCTATTTTGGTATTTACATTTCAAAAAATGATTTTTAGGTCCTTGAGCAAGGTATTTTGGGGGTTGTAAAACTGGAGTGAAGCTGGGAGAAGATTTACATACTATTTCAGCAAGAAAATAATTCCTAGTTTTCTGAAGCAAATACTCTAAGAAAGGGAGATCAGGGGTCTATAATAAAGAAGAAAACTGTCTAAAGTTTAATCAAGCTGAAGGGAATGTTAAAGCAGTCTTGGTCATTAGGTAGTATTGTTAGGCACATTCATGTGTCCATTATGCCCCGCTTGGGGCTCTCAGCCCTCCCGGGGATTTTCCAGTTATTCTCATTATAGGTCTCATGATTAACAGCCTTTGGGTTCCAATAAGCCACCAGTTTCTAGTCGACTGCCTACACCTGGCCCCCACCCGCACTTGGTCCAACCAGTTACTCTGACTGACCTTTACAAGAAGCATAAGTATCCTGCTCCCCCTACTCTGCCCTGATGATGTCATTTTGGTCTCAGCCCTCTGCTAGCAGATGTAACAATAAATTTATAATTCTTAAACCCTTTTGGCCTTGTGCATTCCTCCTTCAGTGACACTAACAAGTATCACGTCTTTCCATCAGAATCATTGGCCTTGTTTTTTAATTCTTTCTTGAAAAGTGCCCAAATACTACTACGTTGTCTTGTTAAAAGTGGAACATATTTTTAGCTGCAGTCAACATTTACATAAAGGCATTGTGATATTTTATACTTAAAAAGGAGTCTCCCAAGAGTTTAGTATTCTATAATGAAGAGAAAATATTTAAGAACTGTTATTCATGTACATAACACACTTAAGATTTACCAACATTTATAATGTTTGACAACCTTAGGAAATACTCCAAAATTTCTAGCTTTATTATTCTAGGCTCCAATGAAAACACTGAGCACATAGGCCTTCCATCAGCCATATGGTAATGGATCTTCAGATAATTCAGGTGCCCATGTAGGCAAGAGAATAGAGATCATAAAGAATGTGACCCAAAAACTAAGGCTGGGTTTCTTTGTCACCAACCAGATATATAGCATCTTGAAACACGGTTACTGGACTTTTTCCAGAAGGGCTCTTCGCCTCCCTCCCCTCTGGTGTCAAGGAAGTTCCTGCTTCAGATTATTAAAAAGTGGTTAAATGTTTCATTTCTGAAACTGCTTATGTTTAACAAGTCTGGCTGCAGATTTTAGAGCTCGATTGGTTTTGCTCCATTTACTTTTTGTCACTTGCAGTATATCTTTTTTCGGTTAAGAACAGATCAATAGGTTCATGGAAAAATGGATGAAATGTTAGTTTATAAATGAATAGCTTTGCTTAACTTGAATCAACCAAAGAGAAGCTGATATGCAAGAAGTTCCACACTATGTCCTAAAGGCTCCTGGCACAAACTAAATACAGACACTGGAAGCACAAGAGCCCAAATGCAATCTTGCCCTTTGGCAGATGCGCTTGCTTGGGCTGCTTTATGGCCAGATGAGCAGGTCTGACTTCAGAGCTTTGAGAGTTGCTTAAATCAGAGGTAATGACATTTGCATTTAAATAGCCCCAAGGAGGAACAATTCAAAGTAGTGTGACTATTAGAACCCAATCATGAGTGTGAATATTTGAGAAATTTGACAAGAAAACTCTAAGCAGCACAGAAATCAGTTACTGGAGTTATCTCTATGGTCTGTATTTGTTTATTTTGTATTTATAGTGTCTTCATATCAAGTCATAGTGCCTTGGCATTTCCAATACAATGATATCTCTTTCAAAATTTGCCTTTAATATAATGCTGGTGTGAATAAGAATAATAAGTAGTAGTAATAAAAATTTGGGGGGTATAAACATAGGATAAATACCTTAGTAGATATTAATATTCATAAATAAAAATAGAATGAATAACTTAAAAAGAAAGAAAAAACCAAGAATTGGTGAATATGTAGAGCATCCAGGACTCAATTTCATTGTGGAGGTGAGTGTAAATCTGCACAACCTCTTTGAATAATTTATCAGTGTCTACTTAAATGGAACACAGCCCAGCTGGTATGACTCAGTGGTTGCGCGTCAACATATGAACCAGGAGGTCACTGTTTGATTCCAGGTTAGGGCACATGCTGGGTTATGGGCTAGATCCTCAGTAGGGGGCAAGCCAGGAGCAGCAGATTGATGATTCTCATCATAGATGTTTCTATCTTTCCTTCCCTCTCTATTCCTCTCTCTGAAATCAATAAAAAAAATATAAAAAAATAAAATGGAACATAAACATACTCTATAACCCAGGTAATCCACTTCCAAGTATATACTCAGCAGAAATATATACATGTGTGTTTTTTTTAAAGGCATACAAGAATATTTATAGCAGTATTTTTGTTAAAAGTATAACACTAGAATCAGTTCCAATGATTCCATTTTTTTTTTTTTAATCTGTGACTACTGACAGTTTTTATGACTCATCTCTTCATCTCCTAAGTGCGTCTTGCATCTGGGAAAGCTGACAAGAAAACCTGGGTTCTCCCTTCTTTGACAAATGCAAGAGATTCAAACTATGAAAATCCTTCCTATATGGGAACTGTTATCTTGGCCATACCCACCCCCTAGCCAAAATAAACACCCAGATAACTCTTCTTTCCTTGATCTCAAGCCATTTCAGAACTGCTTGAGAGGTTTTCCTTGCCTGCCCTCCCCTGAATCCTCCGTTATGCGAGTAATAAGCCTTTTTATACCCTCTTGGTGTGTGTGTGTGTGTGTGTGTGTGTGTGTGTGTGTGTGTGTATTGTCCTCATTCTCAGACATCTGAATTAAAATTTACGTGAGGGTTTTATCTGCCTCTCTGCCTCTGCAGGTTATCATAGCAATGGCAAACCAGCATATTACCTTGTTCCTGTTTCTTTTCTTTTCTTTTTTTTTTTCTGGAGAGAGAAATAGACACAGCTTGTTTATTAGAATGCAGGAAGGAGGCCTTCTACCACAAATAGGGCGCTGCTTCTCAGGGTCTTTATCAAGAGCAAGACAATTGAAAATCATATCCTGAGAAGAAGCAACAAAATTACAATTTTGCAAACAAATACAACAGGTGATTTTAACAAAAGATTAAAAAACACATTTTTTTCTTTTTACACAGAACCACATTTCAAGTATTATTCCAGATGACAGGACAAACCCAACACAGGAAGAGAGGGCAAGGACTAGTGAATCAAAGGCCCCTCCTGCTCAAGGCTGGAAAAGGCTGCTCCAGAAGGGTTGGGGTGTCACCAGAGCTGACCTGCACCTGGTACCTTGGCCACTCATAGCCACTGCCCCAAGGAAGGAATAAAGAATGTGGGGACAGCTGGATATGGCCTGTAGCTATGGTGATAGAGGAGCAGCAAGAAGCAGCACTGTGCTCCAGGCAGGGTAGGGGTGTGGTGACCTAATCTACCCAGGCCTGGGAGGGGTGCCAAGCGCTTAATGTCAGGTGCCCAGGGTTAGCAGTTTTGGATAGCTGATTTTTATATAAATGAAAACATACGTTCATTCTTTCAAATGCCATACCATTTACAATTTTAGTCAACTTGTAAACTATAAATTACATTATTTGTGCCACATTTCATGGTATTTAAGTTAGAAGATAAGCACCAAACCTATATTCAAAAATATATATTTTATTGATTTTTTACAGAGAGGAAGAGAGAGGGATAGAGAGTTAGAAACATTGATCAGCTGCCTCTTACACAAACCCTACTGGGGATGTGCCGCAACCAAGGTACATGCCCTTGACTGGAATCGAACTCGGGACCTTTCAGTCAACAGGCTGACGCTCTATCCACTGATCCAACCCGCTTTCGGCAGCACCAAACCTATTTTTTAAAGTATCTAAGAGCTATAGCCTTCCCCAGGGGGCACTGCACAGCCTATAGGTGTGAACTTTGCTCCCTTTCCTTGAATAACAGAATGTTTCTGACAAACTTTCCTTTTTCTCCTGTGAAACTTTTTTTTATGATGTTTTATTGATTTCAGAGAGGAAGGGAGAGAAAGAAAGAGATAGAAACATCAATGATGAGATAGAATTATTGATCTGCTGTCTCCTGCATGCCTCACACTGGGGATCAAGCTCTCAGCCTGAGCATGTGCCCTAACTGGGAACTGAGCCATGCCAACCACTGAGCCATGCTGTCAGGGCCCATGAAACTTTTCTTGAAGAGATGCATCCATTTTAATCATGGTGTGGGAAAGCAAACCTGCTTGGCACCATCCCAGGAGTTGAAAGCTTATGGCTGTTCTGGCTGATGTGCTTTTGGCAGCCCAGAGTTAAGAGGAAAGTTATGTGCCAGGCCCCCTAGGCCGCTGCTGGAGCCTCACTGGGAGGGACACTTCCACCAGAAAAAAAAATCACAGCAGAGTGCCTGATGCAGAGAACCCCAGCATGCCCTGAGGTGATCTGTAAAATGCCCTTAAAATGTTCGTATTTGATATTTCCTAAAACAAGCTGTCATTGACCCTCATACTCCCAAGCCATCTTGGTGCCTCCTCAGACACTTAGTCGTTGAACCTTGTCTCTTCACAGATCTGATTGAATTTCATTGTGTGTTGGGCCCTCACCTGAGTATAGCAGTGGAGGCTCCATAGCCCTCAGAAGGGAATGTTATAGCCACTGGCAACTGGAGGCGGAAGTGTTCTGCTGATACTGTTAAGGCAGCTCCAGGAAGCTTTGAAGGCCTCAGCAGTAACACAGTAGGGTGTTCTCCATGAGGCTTTAATCAGACAGTGGAACACTGCCCTCTGAAAGGTCACCAGGCTTTCAGCCAACACTTTAAAACTCCAACCACCAGGTAATTTATTCTTCAGGATGTCAGACTCCTAGTTGTTGCTGCTCAGCATCCTGTGGAGCCACCTGAAGCCCACATTGAGCACAGAAGAGGGCCAGGCAACCCTCCAGCAGCCATTCAGTCACAGCCCCAGTACAGTGGCAGAAGGGCTGCAGGTGGAGGGTACACTGCTGGAGGGTGATGTGGGGTTTCTGTTCATGCTCATGCTGAATCCTCTAGTCGGGCGTGGGCCAGGAGCAGCAGGTGCATATGGCATGGCTTCCTTGCAGGGCACACACATAATCCTGGGCTGTTGTGAGACTGGCAGGAGTTGGTGATGTGTCCCCAATGGCCTGTGGTGGTCCCTGCTCACTGGGAAGCCCCCCTCCCCCAAACCCCCTGCCTTCATTTCTGGGGTACTGTCCGCATAGGACCAAGGCTGGCTGACATCCCAAGATTGGCTGTCCACATCTGACAGCTCCTCCAAACTGTACTCCTTATCTTAGAAAGACATCCTGACTTTGGGCTGAAGCATGTTCTGCATTATCTTGCTCCTGGCGGCCATGCTCCATACATCTTCCTCACACAGCTATTGTCTGGATGCTGGAGAAGCTACGCCTCCACCTGCTTGTTGAGGATGTTGCTTTTACAAATCCACTCCACCAGACAGCTGCAGGTGGAGTGTTCCATTCAGCCCGAATAGCAGGCTGAGAAGAAGGTGTGCATTCAGGGCTGCAGGCTCACACAGTTGTGCCCCAGGTCCTGGCAGATGATGCATGTGAGTGTCTTCTTCCATCTTGTATGGCTTCATGGCCAGTAGTCTGACACTGTGGGAGTCCCTAAACTGGTCTGTGACCAAACAAATGCAGGTTCAGGTCAGATCAGCCTCCTTGTCTCCTCTCATTTCTTCTTCATGGGCTTCAGACCCTCCCTATCTTGCAGTTCTGATGAAGGAAGTAATGCTCCTTCTCTGTCTGGGACAGATGAAAGGATCTTTGGAGGTTTCATCACTTGTCATGATGGACCACACCATTTCCTGGAAAGGGCCTTACCTCTGCAGGTGGAGCTGGATGGCGGTGTGCTGGAGGCTAAGACCAGCAGGCCATAATAAATGCAAGAAGTCCTCAGGAGGATGATGGACTTTGATATTCATCAGGGCTAAGAATCAGCATTGTATTACCCTGCTATTGGCTGAATAGCTGAAGGCAATCCCCTAAGCCAGTGGTTGGCAAACTCATTAGTCCACAGAGCCAAATATCAACGGTGCAATGACTGAAATTTCTTTTGAGAGCCAAATTTTTAAAACTTTTTCTAACACCACTTCTGCAAAATAGACTTGCCCAGGCTGTGGTGTTTTGTGGAAGAGCCACACTCAAGGGGCCAAAGAGCCACATGTGGCTCACTAGCTGCAGTTTGCCAACCAGGGCCCTAAACTGTGAGAGGGCAGGGCGGGGCGAGGATGGGCTCCTGACTCCACTGTGGGGCAGGGCGGAGTTATCCTCCATTCTGTAACTGAACCCTAGCCCTCACCCAACCAATCAGGGTTAGCCGAGGCAGTGACATCACCACCGACCAGAGTAAAACCCCTGGACTGGGCGAAATTCACTCTCTCTTCCACCATGCTGACGGCGTGAGTGGGACAGAGCCCATGCTAGCATAGAAAAGTCTCTTTTGTTAATTGCATTGGACAAGGCTCCCTGGTGGTCGTTGGGGATCACGAAGTCTGGGCGTAACAACTGATAATCCTTTATTGTTTACCAAACCTTACCATTGATGTCTATTTGCTTTCCTAAAGGACAAAGTGTATATTCTAGTGAATAAAAAGCCATGGGTCTGGAGATTTGAGGAGCCACTACACTAGAGAGGATGTTTCTGCTTGGTTCCCCATGCCTTCCAAATTTATATGTCTTGTCTAGTGTATCTGTTTATGTTGCAGCCCCTTCTCCAGATTCCTGAACTCTCCCTGTGAAAGGTTGCGGCGGCAGCAGTGCTTGCCCTGAGGTGGACTCTATGGTCTATGGAAGAGGTAGAGGCTGAGGGGAAGATTTCCAGTGTTAATGAAAAAAACCATTGAAACCTGTATATAATTTTTGTGAATTTATTTGAGCCAAACTGTCAACATATGCCAGGAAGCTGAACATCAATGAATTGAAATAATGCTCCGGAGAATGCAGGGTTACATCTATATTTATACATTGAAATAAAAGGAAAGGTACATAGGTGAGTTACATGAAATTCATTGGTGATAAATTAGGGAGGCGGGACAGAGCAAAGCGGGGGGCGGGGGGGGGCGGGGACCTCTGGGATAAGGTGAAAAGTTAAATGATGGGCATGTGCTTCTTTTACAGAGATGGATACAGGATACTTTAATGTAATTAACAGTTGACAATTAACTTGCTAACAATAACAATGAGGGAATGTCTTGGTGCCATTTGTTGTGCCCTGAGGGGTAGGAGTAAAAAGGAAGTTACAAGTTACCCAGACATCTCCCAGATATGTTATCTTAGAGGCAAAAAGGCAAATGGGCTCAGTAAAGAAGATCTAAATTGATCTTTGTCAGGTGAAATATCGGTCTAGGACATGACTACCCACTATAACCTGTTTGTAGTTAAATATTTAATTTTCAAACCATCTTTTGTGGTTATTTTAGGTCTCTGAGTTTGCAAGACTGCCATGCAGGCCTCCCCTGAGCTTATCAGGTTGACATGTGGCTCTTTTCCTCCACACCAACATTGATGTTAATGGCTGGAGTTCCTTAAAGCACGCCTGAGTGTTGGGTGACAATGGCAGATCCTGGGGATAGTCACCTCGCCCTGCACCTGAGATATCTCTAGTTATGTGGAAGATGTTTTCTTTCTTAGCTTCAAAAGAGACATGTGCCATGCCTTATTTTTCATTTAAAAATTTATAAAGATATGCCACATTGTGTTCTGGCTCATTCTTCCTGTATACCAAACAGACGACATCTCTACCTGTCAAGGACAAGTAAGTCTGCTTCTCAACAACCTCAACTGGTTAATTACTATTCTATCAGTGTTGGTATCTTCCACTGGAGCAGATGTTTCATCCACTATAATTTTACAGTGATCTCCAGAGACCAGTTTATTGCAAGGGAATGAAAGGTCACAACCTCTCCACCAGATAGTCCATTCTTCTTTCCTCAGGAGGACCTGTGATTCAGCTTCTTCAGGGCCCAAGCAGATGAGCCTCCCCTACTGCTGCTTCTGTGGGAGCTGCTCACCTTCCCTGGCTGCTCCATCTGATTCATATCTACAGAGACCTAGAAACATTGGGACAGGCTGTGCCTGCTGCTCCTCCCTCTGGCTGGCTTTTGGTATCAGTGCCTCCTCTGTGTGCAGCCTTCCACCTGCCCTTTGCCCACCCATGCTGCCAGGAATGCACCTAACCTCACCTTGTTCCCTTTTCTTAAGTTGCCTATCGAATTATAAATGCTTGGTACTGAAATAAATTTTCATAAAAACTACAAAATTTTTTTAATTTAATGTTTACATTTGTTTCTTATATGAAAGCCCATCTATGGTACATACATATATATTTTAATTTTTTAAGAATATTTAACTTAAAATTCTGAGAGAATAAGAATGAATTTTTTAACCATTATTAATTAGATGAAAAAATAATTACAAAAAGCCAGAGTAAAAAGGCAAAGAAAAAGAAAAAAGAGGCATCTAAATTGGAAGGACAAAAATAAAATCATCTCCATTTGAAGACAATATCCTATATAATAAAAGGATAATATGCAAATTGACTGAACAGTGGAATGACCAGTCACTATGATGTGCACTGACCACCAGTGGGTGGACATTCAATGCAGGAGCTATCCCCTGGTGGTCAGTATGCTCTCATAGGAAGAGTGCTGATTAGCCAGAAGCTGAGCTCATGGCTAGTGAGTGCAGCAGTGGTGGTAGTAGCTTCTCTCACCTCCACAGCAATGCTAAGGATGTCTAACATGCAGAGTGGGCCTAAGCCAGCATTTGGACATTCCCTGAGGACTCCCGGACTTCAAGAAGGCACAGGCCGGGCTGAAGGACCTTCCTGAGTGTATGAATTTTGTGCACCAGGCTTCTAGTGAAATGTAATAAAGAACATAGATATAAACCCTCAAGTTTATAGTCAAATATTTTTAAAGTAGTACCAAGACCATTCAATGGGGGAAAAGACATTCTTTTAAATAAATAATGTTAGGAAAATAGAATATCCACATGCAAAAGAATGGACCTTTACATCATGTACAAGAATTACATAAAAAATGTATTCAAAAAATAAAAAGTATAAAACTCTTAAAAGAAAACATAGGAGGAAAGCTAAGTACTGGATTTGGGAATGATTTCTTGGATATGATACAATAGCAGAGACAAAAAAAATAGGTACATTGGATTTTATAAAAATTAAAACCTTTTCTGTGTCAAAGGGCACTATCAACAGAATGGGAGGACAATTCATGGAGTGAGAAAAAACATTTGCAAATCATATATCTAGTAATGGATTAATATCCATAATACATAAAATGACTTCTAATGCTAAATAATAAAAAAAATAACCTAATTCAGAAATGAATAGACATTTCTTGAAAGAAGATATACAAATGATAGATTCAGATACATAGAAACATGGAAGAGACTGATTAATATCAGAGGGAAAGGGCTTAAGGGGATGGAGAGATTAACCAAAAACCTATATACATATATGCATAACCCCTGGACACAGACAATAATGTGGTGAAGGCCTCAGTGGTGGTGGGTGGGGGTGGACGGGGTCATTGGGGAAAAAGAGGGACCATCTGTAATACTTTCAACAATAAATATAAACAAATAAATAATAAATAGAACATGTAAAAAGACATCAATTATTGAAATACATTTTAAGGCTTGAATTTTCTAATCTGTCACTTTTAGTCATCAAAGTGATTTGATAACTGCCACATATGTTTCCTTTGGTGCTCAACAAACAAGAGCAATCTTGATAATATGATTAATTAATGCAGAAGTGTTATGTCTTTGTATATTCATCAATATATTTTTATTTTTATGTGGTTGACTACTAGATAACTGAGGAAAAACTAGGATTTATACAGCCATAGTATAATATCTTAGGGTTTCTGGCTTGAAGTACAGCTATATTTTTTTCACTAAATTTCCTTTGAAACTGCTGTCAAAAATGAATTCATTGTCTGATGAATCTTGGTTCAAGCAAGTATATATTTATATTCATGAGCTCAAATAATGGTCAGAGTTTTTAAAGACCTGGAGCATAGCCATGCAGGACTAACCCTGAAGAGTTGCACGAATGATGTATCCTTGAGCCAGTGGTGTATAGTTACTCTAGAGTTATTTAGAACCTCACTTCTCTGTTTAATTTATATGTTTAAAATTAGAACATCTGTGAGTGTATAAATATACTGTGTTACATCAAGACAATGGAACATTATTCAGTAATAAAAATAAATGACCTATAAAATCATGAAAAGGCATGGAAGAACTTTTAATGTATGTTACTAAGTGAAAGAAACTAATACAAGCAGGCTACCTACTACATAATTCCAAGTATATGACATAGTGGAAAAAAAACATAGCTATAGAGACAGTAAAAAGATCAGTGGTTAAAAGGATTTAGTCAAAGGGAGGAATGAATAGGCAGAGTACAAAGGATTTTCAGGACAGCGAAAATATTCTGTATGATACCACAATAGTGAATACCTGTCATTATACATCTGTCCAAACACATAGAATGTACAATACCACTGGTGAATCCTAATGTAAACTAAGCACTTTGGGTGATAATGATGTGTCAATGTAAGTTCATCAATTGTAACAAAAGTACCACTGTGGTGCAGGATGTTGATAGTTGAGAAGGTTGTACATATATGTGAACAGAGAATACATAGAAATTCTTTGTATTTTCTTCTCAATTTTGTGAATCCAAAGATACTCTAAAACATAAAGTCTATTTTTTAAAATTATAAACTCTAGTTAATGACAAGCAGAAAGTTAAACATTTCATTGAGTTAATTAGAGTTACTTAGAACCTATCTGTATTTTAAGACATCAAGGATCTTCATTTAGACAATTAATATGAGACTTGCTACTGTGTAATCTTAGTCAAGTTACTTAACTGAAAAGGGAGATAGAATTTTACACCTAGTTTAATGGTATAGTCAAATATAATGGCTAAAATATGCATAACATATGAAGTGAGTCTTCCATAAATATTAGTTTTTATTTGTTGTGTTAGGGCCTAAAACAAAATATATCTGTACTTTAGACCTTTAAGATCTTTCCCATAATTAACTTTCTGAAACATACCTTTTAGTATATGAAACAAAAATAATTGATGGGAGCAATTTCATGAAAATGGAGGCAAAGATTGTTTTTATTGACTATTTAATTGTGTTTATTTAGTTGATTCTGATTCTGATCATCACTATGTCCATAGACAAAATAAAGATTAGATCACCCCAAATATGTGGTTGTCGACATTCTAGTGCTCAGAATACTGTAATGGAGATTTCACACTGATTTATGGTAATACATTCAAAATGGTAAACTTTTTATTGATTTTAGAGAGGAATGGAGAGGAAGAGAGAGATAGTAACATCAATGATGAGAGAGAATCATTGATCAGCTGCCTCCTACACACCCCTCACTGGTGAGCAAGCCTGCACTAGGGCATGTGCCCTGACAGAGAATTGAACTTTGACCTCCTGGTTGATAGGCCAATGCTTAATCACTGAGCCATGCCAGCAGGATGAAGTCTTATACTTCTAAATAAAAATTTGACATTCAAATATTCTACTGGCTATACTCAATATAATGTAATAAGCCATCTGAATCCTAGTGACCACATTGAAATGGCATCCCATAGTTACTGGCAGCAGAATAGTAGCATATGCTTATAAAACAACAACAACAAAACAAAACATAAAAACATCAGCTACTATGTCTGCTTCCCCATTCTCTGGGAATTTACTAAAATACATATGATATTTATGCAAAAACCAAAGTTAATTGTTAAGCTATTACTACAACATAATTTAGTTGGTACTTTCATAATGAATATTATGATTATCAGTAGTATTTTCAGTCTCAACATATAGTGATAATGTGCATTGCTTGTAAGTTCTTATAAGTAAAAGTAGAAAAAGGGAGCTTTAGGTCTTATAAGAAACACTGGCAAAATAAAACATAACTGAGGCCTTAGGTTGTATAAATTAGAGCAAGAGATTATTTTAGTTCCAGTAAATTATGAGATATACTGACTTCTCAGAAAAAATTGCAGAGCCAAGGTTTTTCATCTATTTATATTTTCAGTAAACACTCATGGTTTGACTGATCTCATATTTCAAATAAAGAAAATAGAAATAAAATTATATAGAGTGCTTCAATCTGTTTTTCTACTGACTGATTTTTTTGAGTAACTCCTTTTCCATGCAAAGGGAATTATTTTATCTTGAGAAAGGGCACTGCATTTTCTATTATCTTGATTTTGTAACAATGCCAGGGTGGGTGCATCATGGGAGTTCTTCTTATGTGTGTTTATATTCAGGGGTGAGGGGGATGGGGTGAAGGAGAGGCTCTCCAGGCATACAACAAAGAAAAAGATTCTGTTGTTTGCTGATGCACTTAGAATATACAAGGGTCAGGTGGTAATTTCACCCTGTGAATCATAGCCTTGGACTGCTGCTGCATGTGGTGAAGGAAGCCTTGATTTCATTTATGAAAAATAAACATTTCTGTTCTTTATACACTAGAAGACATGTCATATGTATTTGAAAATTTAATATCACACATTTTCTGAGGAAACACACACACATATTTACCTATAAACAAAACAAAATCCTAATGTGTAAATTAATGACTGGATTTAAGTTAATGACTGGATCTACTCTGACTCAATCCAATTGCATTTAGCTCTTTTTTTAAAAAAAGGCACTCCTGAGTTCCATGAAGGCCCACATCAACTCCTGGATACTCATATTTCTCTAATGATAGGTGCATAGAGAGATGGTAATAATGATCATAGGAAAAGTAAAATATTCTTTAAAATATATTTGAAAAGTGCAGGGTTAAATTCAAAGAAAGTGAAGATCACAGGATCACATTTATAGAATCACAGGAGTATTACTAGTATGAATAGGAACCCATGTCTTCAATTATAATGTGTTTGACCTGGTATCAACTCTAAAACCTTAAAAGGTTCATTAAACCTCAGAACACTCTTCATTTCCCTTGTTTCAGGCTCTTACTTCATTTCTTTTAGATAGGGAGAAATAATATTGCCACAAATGAAAAGGTATTTGAAAGATTGAGCTTATCACTGCAAGAGATAATACTTTTCTCTCTCTAAAACTATGGAAGTATGTGAAAACCTTAGAGGTATGTGCAAACTAAATGCACAAAAAAAGCATTTGTTGTAATTGGGGGTGTGATGTTACATAGTGGGGAAATGCATGCAATGGATTTGAACAATAGCAATTCAAATTGATGTCAAAATAAGTAAATAAAATATAGTTGCTGAATTTTCTCAGCTAAATTTTTGTGGATTATAGAATTGAGAATTCTATAATCAACATATTGCTTTTGATAGCTGTTAAGAGAACACTCTTGTGTGGAGTTGTATTGGCTGTAGAATTTGAAAACTCCTGTCAGACAAGGTAATGCAGAATCAGGGCAATGTAAAAAAAAATTCTGAAGTCATTACTTTAGCTCTCTCCATATCCCAAGAATAGTTGCTATTCCTGCCACAATGACATTGGACTTGCATTCATTACTTTGCAACTGAATTATTTGTCAACAATATGAACGTTCATCCTTGTTTTGCTTGATTGTGATAGTGATCACTCAATAAATATTTGTTGATTGCCACATTTTTGCTTGAGCTTAACCAATAAAAAAATAGTATTCAGAGGACACAAAATATTCAACTTCTGATTATAATATTCAGTATTTACAATAAAATTAGAAAAACGGAGAAGTAGACAAAAGCAGAAACTCAGCTGTTGAAAAATAAAACTATGAAAGGATTAAACTCTCCATTTGCAAAGTTTGAACTCAGTAATTCACTTCAATAAATCAGCATTGTGAGAATCCAAGTGAGCCAATTAATTTTCTAGTTAATTTCAAACTTAATTGTTCCTAGAAAGTGATGTATTGTTTTCTGGGTGTTTTTAAATTGCACTACATAAACCTTTTCATATAAAACCATTAAGGAGTATTTTAGGCACTTACTGTAAAAGGAAGAGAATTTGATATTAGGACATGGGGAAGCTGTTTTTCTCACTTTAAAAAATATGTTTTATTGATTTTTAGAGAGAAAAGAAGGGAGAAAAAGAGAGGGAGAGAGAGAGATAGAAACATGGAGAGAGAGAAACATTAACAGGTTGCCTCCTGCATGCCCCCTACTAGGGATCAAGCTCACAATGAGTGCATGTGCCTGACTGGGAATAAAACCAGTATTCTCTTGGTTCATGGGTCAACACTCAACCACTGAGCCACACCAGTTGGGCTGTTTTTTACACTTTTGAAAATAGATCTTTGACAGTCATATCAAGGTTCAATTTTGTTATAAAAATCTGTCATTGTATTAGGTTGCTAGAGCTGCCATAATAAAGTACTTATAGAATGGGCTGCTTAAACGAAAATTATTTTTTGCACTTCTGGAGGCTAAAAGTCCTTGGCTGCAGTTTTGGCATCTCCTAAGGCCTCTCTCCATCACAGTACAGATGGGTGCCTTCGCTTGGTGTCTTTCCTCTGTGTGTAACACCCCTACTGTCTTCTCTGTATGTCCAAAGTTTCTCTTCTTAAAAGTTCACCTATCCAACTGGATTAGAGCCCACTCTAATGGCCTTTTTACCTTATTCACATCTTTGAAGGACCTCATACCAAATGTAGTTTCATTCTGTGGTACTGAGAGGTTAGGGCTTCAACATGATAATTTTGAAGGAGGAGGCACAGTTTACTCCTTAACAGTCATGATCATTAAAAATTATTCAAAATAGAACATTGTAGGGTAAAAAATGAAAATCTCCCTCTAATTTTCCTTGACTCACTTCCCAGTGTTAAAATCCATAAATAAAACTTTAAAATATTTATGGAAGAGATTAAATAGCTGCTCACTAACCTTTCTTCTTCCTGGGCAAAAACCTAGACTACATTTCTTAGTCTCCCATACTGTTAAATGAGGACAGGTAACTGCATTTTGACCAATAAAATGTTACACTTTTTAGGTCATACTCATAAAAACTCCCATGTGCTTGCTTACTTGTTATTCTCCTTGCAGGTCAAGTGAAATCACCATGGTGAAGATGGCAGAATCACATTTTGAAGGACCCTGAATCACTGCCTAGAAGACTGACACTTGCTCAGGAGAGAAAAACACATTTTGAATTCTACATGAGCAACAAATTAACTTCAATTTCCTTAAACTACTGAGATTTGGATACTTACCCTATATAATAAGGAGCTAATATGCAAATAGTTGTCCTGCTTTCATGTCATCATGCCCTCATGCCATCACACTGTAACTGCTCAGACACTTAACAATGGGGAAAGAGGAGTGGGGACCAGCCAGGCACAAATGAGCTTGTGAGAGAGGAATGGGGACTAGCCAGGCACAAATGAACTCGCAAGAAAGGAATGGGGACCAGCCAGGCTCTGGCCCAGGAGAGGGACAAGCCAACCGCCCTGTGGTCCTGAGTACCAGTGGCTGTGCCTGCCCTTGTGGCCCAGGAGAGGGACAAGCTGCCCACTCCGCAGTCCTGGGTGCCAGTGGTTGGGCCTGTGGACCAGGAGACGGACAATCCTTACACCCCATGGTCCCCATGGTTCTGGGTGCCAGCAGCTGGGGCTGCAGCCCAGAAGAGGCACAAGCCCCCTGCCCCATAGTCCTGGGCACCAGTGGCTACACCTGTGGCCCAGGAGAGGGACAAGCTGCCCACCCCGCAGTCCCGGGTGCCTGTGGCTGTGGCCCAGGCAAAGCTGCCTGAACACAGTCCCCTGTGGCTGTGGCTGGCCCGGGTGAAGCCAGCCAAGATCCTGGGTGCCTGCAGCTGGCCAGCAAGAGGAGAGCCTGGGTCCCAGGGTCCTGCGACTGGCCAGAGGAGGGAATCCTGTGTCCCAGGTGTGAGGCAAGGCAGAGGCACTTATAGGTGATCAGGCCAGCAGGGGAGCAGTTAGGGGAGCAGTTAGGCAGGCAGAGTGGTTAAGGGCGATCAGGCAGACAATTCATTAGGGTGATCAGGCAGGCAGGCAGAGGGTTAAAAGCCAGTGGTCCCAGATTGCGAGAGGCAGTCAGATATTCCCTGAGGAGTCCTGGATTAGAGAGAGTGGAGGCTGGGCTGAGGGACACCCCCATGCATGAATTTCATGCACTAGGCCTCTAGTCTGTTATAACAGCTGTATCTTAACTAAAAGTATCTACACTAATCAAAGAGAAAGATACAAATTGGCCGTACCTTTGCAATGCCCACCAGCCAATCAAGAGTGAGTATGCAAATTAACCCAACAAAGATGGTGGGTTAATTTGCATATGCAGGTGCTGATGCTGCAGAGGGTAGGACGCAGGTGTGCCTCACTACCCTAGCCGTTTCAGGCCTCTGGGCAGCATGGGAAGGTGGAAAGGTGGCTCTGGCAGCCAGGGGAAGGAAGGCCCATTCTTGCACAAATCTTCATGCATCAGGCCTCTAGTAGAAACATAAACTTAGATGGGGCATGCATCTGTGTCCCATCATGCTCCACACTCATTTTTGCAACTTGCTTTTTAAAGACAAAAATAACATAAGCCACTTTCTATATAGTTGCATAAGGATCTGTCTCATTTTTAATGTAGCAAAATTTATGCATTTACCATTTTAACCATTTTGAAAGTATAAATTTTATAACATTTGGCACATTCACAGTGTGTGCAACCATCACCACTATCTTGTTCCAGAAAATATTTATCACTCCAAAAGGAAATACTGTACCCACTAAGCAGCAGCCACTCCCCATTATCATCTCCCCTCAGCCCCTGTAAACCACCAATCTGCTTTCTCTATCCTAATATATAAAAACCCAGGGCCTGAAATGTCCAAAACACCTAATGAGCAGCTGAAAGGCAGACCTCTTGGTCCTTCCTCCTGGCCCTCAGACTCTAATCAATTGGTGGTGGAGGTGAGGCAGAACTGGGGATTGGCTCCTTAGTAATCCTTCAGGTTCAATCTCAAGAGGATATGCCAGGCACCAAGGGACCATTACTGCTGGCCTCCTGGAACTTGCCCTCAGGCACTGTGGCTACTTCCCCTCCCTAGAGCTCCACAAGGTCACTTAGGCCCACCCAGCTCCAGATGAAGTGTGATCACTGCACACTACACACAGAAAAAATGTAGTAAAAAAATAAAAACCTATGACTAAGGGCCCGCCTCCATGAGCTCACAGGAGCCTCTGAGCACTGGGCATCCCGAATATTTTAGTGGCTTCAGGTGAGAGGGAGATGCAGAGGGTTCAGGAAACCTCCCTGGAGGATGGCTGGTAGGTCTGATCGTGGATCCATCACTCCTGCCATCTGCCAACAGCTGCCCCTGTGGAGAATGGGAGAACAAACCCCAGAGGGAATCCAGGGTCCCAGGTACTGTTCCCCACCTACTGACACTGCAGCCATGAGGGCACTGAGGCAGCCATCAGTCTGATCCGCAAACCCCCCCCCCAAAAAAAAAAACACACAAAAAACCTGCTGGTCACAGACACAGGGAGCACCCTTTCTGAGGGGAGACCCCCACCAGGTATACAGAAGGTATACAGAAGGCGCTCAGCGAGGAGTCCCCACAGGTTTTGTTTGCACCTTCATGCTGCATCCCCCACTGCAATACCAACGGAAGCCTGACTTAGGAACACCCCTATGCAGACCACCCACATGGAAAACAGGATGTGATAAACATCATGTCCCTCAGAAGCCTGAATCTGCCTCCAAAGGAAGGCGCTACAGACCAGGAGTGGGAAGATCAGGACTGAGACAGAAGGTCTGAGAACAGCAAGGCTGCTGATGGCCGTGTTCTGCGTTTGCTGCCAGACCCTGCTCCCCAGCCCCTTCCCTAGGTGAAGCGCCTGCTTCAGAGCCCTTGGACGGAGGCCTGTGCAGAAGTGAAGTACTGTGGCTGTGCCTGTGGCTGCGCTCAGCCTCCTGCCCTCGTGGATAAGCAGGAAACATATTTACATGCCAGAATCTAAAACCCTCTTTATCGATAATAGAGGGGGGGGAAAATGCAAGACCTACACTAATGCAGGACTCTGTCTGGCTGCCTCTGAACCCAGATCAAAGGCCTGCTCTCCACCGAGGAGGCTGCAAATGCTGCTCCTCTCTCAGAACTAAGGCAACCTGGAGAGGAAAGGGAAAGGGAGATATAAATAAAACAAAATAGCAACAAGCCCTGAAGCTGCTGCCCATGCCATCAAATCCTCCGCAGGTGGTGGTGGCCTCAGAGCCTGTCTCCCAGCGCTTGGGGCTCAGACAGCTGATCCGGTGACACCTGCCAGGCCACCTGGCACCGGCCTCATCTACCAGGGCTACTTTCAACATTTCTCCAGCTTCTGGAGGTGGGTGGGCTTGCAGATGGAGGCTTCTGTGTTAAAGCAACCCTGTTGGTGTAGGACAGACACATGTGGGCTTCTTGATAAGAACCCAAAACATCCCTTCATGAACGTGTTTTTAACTGTTCTGAGATCACGATCCCAGCCTTGGCAACTCTCAAATAGGCCTCAGCGATTCCACTTGCTCTATGCAAAGACTGACCCTGGTTTCACGGAGATCAAACCCTCAGCCCGGAGCAGAAATGTCCTTTCAAAAGGAAGGTCACCCTGGCTGCAGCTCCTTGCTCTTTGTAACTTTGAAATTTCTTTGCCACTACTTTCTCTACCCAGAAAAACTCATTTGGAATTGAAAGCCAAATAAAGAGCTTCACAGACAAGAAAAAGCTAAAGGATTTTATCACCCCAATTGGGGGCCAGCAGGTGGCCACCGCCTGCAGTCCCTCCCCAAGCCATGGGGGCCACTGGCCAGACCCCACCTATGCATGAATTCTTGCATTAGGCCTCTGGTCTTATATAAATTTAATCACAAAATATGTGGTTTTTTGTGTCTGGATTCATGCACTTTACAAAATGTTTTCAAGGTGCATCATATTTTAGCATGTATTACCGGTAGTACTTAATTTAAAAATTTAATCCTCACCTGAGGACATGCTGAAAGAGAGAGAAAGAGAGAGAGAACATCAATGTGAGACAGAAACATTAATCATCTGCTCTCCATAAGCACCTGACTGGGGATTGAACCTGAAACCGAGGCTTGTGCCATGACCTTGGAATCAAACCAACAATCTTTTGGTACACAGGACGATGCCACTTAACTATCTGAGACACTCTGGCCAGGCAGTACTTGATTTTTTTTTTATTGTTGACTTTATTAGGGATATCCCCATCCCACCCCTTTGCTTTTCTCCACCCTGCTCCTGCCCCTTCCCCACCAGGCCTTCATCACATTATTGTCTGTGTCCATGGGCTGAATAATACTACATTGTATGGATGTGTCAGAAGTTGTTTATTCATTCATCATTCATGGACATTTGTGATGTTTATACTAGTACATTTTGACTATTGTGCTGCTATGATCATTCATGCGTAAGTTTTTCTTTGAACATTTGTTTTCAATTTGGGGTGTATATACCTAACAGTGTTGAATCATACAGTAATTCTGTGTTTAGTTTATTGAAGAACCAGTAAACTGTTTTATACAGAAGCTAAACCTCTTTATATCCACAAGCAATGTATGAGGGTTCAAAGTTTTTTGCATCCTCACCAACTATTGTTATTTTCTTTAAATTGTAGCCATTCTACTGGAAACTAATGACTAATAATGTTGAGCATCTTTCTGTGTGCTTATTGGCTATTTGTATAACTTCTTTGGGGAAATATTTTTCAATTCTCTGTGCATTTTATAATTGAGTTATTTATCTTTTTGTTTAGTTGTAGTTCTTTTCTGTTCTCTGGTAGATTCGTATTAGATGAGTGGTTTTTACGTATCTTCTTCCATTCTCTGAGTTGTCTTTTCACTTTCTTTTTTAATTTTTCAAATTAATATTGGAGAGAGAGAAACATTGATATGTTGTTTCACTTATTTATGCATTAATTCGTTGCTTCTTGTGTATGCTGTGATGGAGATCAAACCCACAACATTGGTATATTGGACAACACTCAAATCAACTAAGCTACCTGGCCAGGGTCTCTTTACACTTTCTTCATAGCACTTTTTTTTTTTAGGGTCAAGAACACAGATTATATTTTTAGCACTTTTGAGTATCATTGAACATTAATAATACAATTTGGAAGAGTATGCTTGAAAGCAAACTAAAAGAGAAAAAAACATAGAATTTAAGCTTTTTTACATTCTTTACACAGAGTTCATACATTGTTATTGGAGTTTTTCCCCACTATAAATTTATTTTTATTTATTTATTTATTTTATTGTCTAAAGTTTTACATATGTCTCCCTTTTCCCCAATAGACCCCCCCTCCTCCAGCCATTCTCAGCCCTAGGAAGCCCTCAATTTTCCAGTGTCTGTGTCCATTGGTTATGCTAATATGCATGCATACAAGTCCTTTGGATGCTCTTTAACCCCCTTCTCCTACCATTTGTTCCTAGATCTATTCTTGTTCATCAAATTATGTTGATCATTATATCCCACATATGAGGGAGATCATGTAATATTTATCTTTCTCCGACTGGCTTATTTTGCTTAGCACAATGCTCTCCAGTTCCATCCATGCTATTGCAAATGGTAAAAGTTCATTCTTTTTTATAGTGGCATAGTATTCCATTGTGTAGATGTACCACAGTTTTCTAATCCACTCATCTGCTGATGGGCACTTAGGCTGTTTCCAAATCTTAGCTATTGTAAGCTGTGCTGCTATGAACCTAAGGGTGCATATATCCTTTCTGACTGAGGTTTCTGGTTCTTGGGATATAATCTTAGAAGTGGGAAGACTGGGTCAAAGGGGAGTTCCATTTTTAACTTTTTGAGGAAACTCCATACTGTTCTCCACAGTGTCTGCACCAGTCTGCATTCCCACCAGCAGTGCAGGAGGGTTCCTTTTTCTCCACATCCTCATAAGCACTTGTTGATTTGTTGATGATAGCCATTCTGAGAGTTGTGAGATGATATATCATTGTAGTTTTGATTTGCATACCTTGGATCAGGGGTCTTCAAACTACGGCCCGCGGGCCACATGCAGCCCCCAGGGGAGTCTGATCCTGCCCGCCAGGTTTTTTGGGCAGTGAGAGCAGCCAAGGTGTTACAGTAGGGATTAGTAGTTCATATAGTCCGGCCCTCCAGCTCTCTGAGGGACCGTGACCTGGCCCCCACTTTAAAAAGTTTGAGGACCCCTGGATGATTAGTGATTTTGAGCATGTTTTCATATGTCTCTTGGCCTTCTGTACATCCTCTTTGTGCTGATTTAGATCCTTTGCCCATTGTGTTATTGGATTATTTATTTCTTTTGTTAAGTTGCATGAGTTCTCTGAAATTTGGAGATTACACCCTTATCAGAAATGTCATTGACAAATATATTCTCCCATGCAGTGGGCTTTCTTGTTGTATTGTTGATGGTTGTTTCTTGTTTATTTGTTTGTTTGTTTGTTTGTTTGTTTTGCTCTGCAGAAGCTTTTTATTTTGATGTAATCTCTTGTTTATTTTCTCCTAAGTCTCCATTGTCCTAGGAGCTATGTTGATAAAGACATTGCTATGACATATGTCTGCTATCTTGCTGCCTATGGAGTCTTGTAGGATTTTTACGACTTCCTCTCTTACATTTACATTCCGCTCTTTAGCCATTTTGAGTTTATTTTTGTGTATGGTGTAAATTGGTGATCTAGTTTCATTTTCTTTTTGCATGTATCTGACCAAATTTCCCAGCACCATTTATTGAAGAGACTATCTTAACTCCATTGTATACTCTTGCCTCCTTTGTCCAATATTAATTGAGCATAATGGTTTGGGTTGATTTCTGGGTTTTCTGTTTTGTTACATTGGTCTATTTGTCTGTTCTTGTGCCAGTTCCAGGCAGTTTTGAGAACTGTGGCTTGGTAATATAGCTTGATTTCTGATAATGTGATTCCTTCAACTTTGTTCTTCTTTCTCAGGATTGCTGTGGCTATTTGCGGTCTATTTTTTATTCCAGATGAATTTTTGGAGTGTTTGTTCTAGATCTTTGAGATGTGCTGTTGGTATTTTAATGGGGATTGCATTGAATTTGTAGATTGCTTTGGGTAGTATGGACATTTTAATGATGTTGATTCTACCAATCCATGAGCATGGTATGTTCTTTCATTTGTTTATGTCTTCCTCTATCTCTTTCTTCAATGTCCTGTACTTTTCCAAGTACGTGTCTTCTACGACCTTAGTTAAGTTTATTCCTACCCTGTTTCCCCGAAAATAAGACAGTGTCTTATATTATTTTATTTTTTTCTCCCAAAGTTGCACTAGGTCTTATTTTCAGAGGATGTCTTATTTTTGGGGAAACACGATAGGTATCTTAATTATTTTGTTGCAATGGTAAATGAAATTTTTTTTTTCATTTCTCTCTGTGAGTTCATTATTGGTGTATAAAAAGGCCACTGATTTCTGGCTGTTATTTTTGTATCCTGCTACCTTGCCAAATTCATTTATTAGGTCTAGCTGTTTTTTGATGGATTCTTTGGAGTTTTCTACATATAATATCATGCTCTCTGTGAATAAGGACAGTTTTACTTATTTTCCTTTTTGGATGCCATTTATTTCTCCTTTTTGTCTGATTGCTATGACTATCACTTCCAGTACTATATCAAACAGAAGTGGTGGAAGCAGGAATCCCTGTCTTTTTCCTGTTTGTAGGGGAAATGAGTTTAGTTTTTGCCCATTGAGTATGATGTTGGCTGTAGATTTGTCATATAAGCCTTTTATTATGTGAGGTATGATACCTGTATTCCCACTTTGCTGAGAGTTTTTATCATGAAAGGTTGTTGGATTTTGTAAAATGCTTTTTCTGCATTGGTTGATATCATTATGTGATTTTTGTATCTCAGTTTGTTTATGTATCACATTTATTGATTTGAGAATATTGTACCATCCTTGCTACCCCAGAATAAATCCCACTTGGTCATGGTATATGATCTTTCTAATATAATGCTAAATCCAATTTCATAGAATTTTGCTGAGGTTTTAGCATCTGTTCATCAAGGATATTGGCCTTTTTGTGTGGTGTCTTTATCTGGTTTGGGGATTAGGCTAATGTTGGCTTTATAGAAAGAGCTTCGAAGTGTGCTTTCCTCTTGAACTTTTTGGAATAGTCTGAAGAGGATAGGTCTTAGTTCTACTTTTAATGCTTGGTAGAACTCCCCTATAAAGCCATCCAAACCAGGACTTTTGTTTGCTGGAATATTTTTTATCGCTGGTTGCTGCTTCAATTTCTTCAGTAGTTATCAGCTTATTCATGTTTTTTTTATTATTCCTTATTTGGGAGCTTGTATTTTTCTAAGAATATGTCCATTTCATCTAAGTTGTCCATTTTGTTGGAACAGAGTTGTTGATAGTGTTTGTTCATAATTGTTTGTATTTCTGTGGAATTGATTGTTACTTCACCTCTTCAATTTCTGATTTGGTTTATTTGGATCCTCTCTCTTTGCTTCTTCATGAGCCTGGCTAGTGGTTCATTAATCTTATTTATCCTTTCAAAGAAACAGTTCTTGGCTGTGTTGATCTTTTATATATATATATATATATATATATATATATATATATATATATATATATATATATATTGATCTCTATGTCATTCATCTCCATTCTGATCTTTATTATTTCCTTTTGCTTATGCTGGGCTTTTCATGTTGCTCTCTTTCTAACTCTTTGAGAGCTGTAGGGTTAGATAATTTATTACCATTTTTTCTTGTTTATTTAAGGTAGGGCCTGTAGAGCTATGAATGTCCCTCTTAAAACTGCTTTCACTGTGTCCCATAGATTTTGGATTGTTGTGTTTTCATTGTCATTTGTTGCCATGATGTTTTTTTTTTTTCTTTAATCTATTTGGTAACCCAATCATTGTTTAATACTATGATATTTAGCCTCCAGATGTTTGATTTTTGTAAATTGTTTTATTGTAGTTGATTTCTAGTATTATGCTGTTGTGATCTGAGAAGATGCTTGATATGATTTCTATCTTCTTGAATTTGAAGAGAATTTGCATGTGTTCCAATTTGTGGCATTACTTTAATAAATTAAGACCTAGTGATTCCACTTCTGGCAATATATTTGAAGAAAATTAAAACACTAATTGGAAAAATATGAACCCCTACAGTCATTGCAGCATTATTTAAAAGCAGCTCAAGTGCCTATCAGTAGATGAATGGATAACAAAGTTGTGGTACATTTATACAATGGAATACTACTTGGCAGTACAAAAGGTCAATGGAATCTTTTGCAACAGCATGAATGGACCTGGAGAGTATGATGCTAAGTAAAATAAAGATGTAAAGACAAGTATCAGATGATTTCATTAATATGTTGATTCTCAAAATAGAAACAGACTCACAGATATAGAGAACAGACTGACAGCTGTCAGAGAGGAGGGGATTGGGGGACATAGTGAAAAAGGTCAAGGGATTAAGTAAAAAAACAAACAAACCTCATAGACAGATAATAGTTTGGTGATTACCATAGGGAAAGGGGTTGAGGGAATGTTGAAGAGGATAAAGTGGAGATAAATGGTGATGGAAGGAAACTTGACTTGCTGTGGTGAACAAACAATATAATATTCATATAATTGTACACCTGAATCCTATATAATTTTATTAACCAATGTCTCCCCAATAAATGCAACACAAATAAGGAGAATACAAATTTTAAAAAAGATGCAGAAATAAGAAACATAAACAAAAGAGATAAAGAAAAAGTGTAGGTCTCCCCACTCTGTTCCTATTAAGGTAACCTTTGGAGATATTAGGGACATGTGGAATGGCTCCATAAAGAAAGATTTTTATCCGTGTTTTGCTCACCAACGGTGGATAAGGAGGGCCTGTTTGTGGAGCAAAGAGCATAAGAGACACACATGCAGGAATTACAGTCAGTGTGGCTCTGGCATGGGGCAAATGCATATTAACATGAACCTAATCAACAAAAAAGATTGTATATAATATAAAACTTTTAAAAGTAGGGATTAAGACCTGAGAGTCAATTTGGTAATAATTTGGCAACTATTTAGAGTTTTTGATTAGGGGATTGAAACAGTCAGAGTTGTAATTTCGGCACATTAACTTTACAGTATTATGGAAAAAAAAATAAAAAGCAAGGGTCATCATTACCACTTGGGGAGCAAGTGTGATAGTATAAGTGAGAGATTATGATGTTCTGGAGCAGGGTTCTGATGAAGAGAATGAAAAATAAAGGATTCTGTGAGATATGAGGTTAAAATTTCTAATACTTGTGTTTGGCAGCTGATTAGAGGATTATAAGGGTGTGTGTGACAAATAACTCCCCAAATTTAGTGGCATGAAACAAACAAACAAAAAAATATTTATTATCTCTGACAAATCTAGGGATCAGGAATTTAGGAGTGCTGGCTGTTGTCAGGAGGCTTCAGTTGTTTTTCAGATGTTTCTCCATAGCTTGCTCATAGGGCTTCACATCAATTGATGAGTCTAAGACAGAAGTCATAATGCATTTTTAAACCTAGTTTCACACTGTCCCTTTTACAATATTCTTTTGGTCACATAGGTCAGCCTTAATTCAAAGTTGGAAGAGCAGTATACAAAGAATGGATATCCAGCCGAAACCGGTTTGGCTCAGTGGTAGAGCGTCCGTCTGCGGACTGAGCGGTCCCGGGTTCGATTCTGGTCAAGGGCATGTACATTGGTTGTGGGCACATCCCCAGTAGGGGGTATGAAAGAGGCAGCTGGTTGATGTTTCTCTCTCATCGACATTTCTAGCTCTCTATCTCTCTCCCTTCCTCTCTGTAAAAAATCAATAAAATATATATATTTTTAAAAAGAATGGATATCCAGAAGAGAGAATTGTGAAGGAATGTATTGGTGGTTAGCTACCAAAGTATCATTTTCTTTGATGAAAGGAAACCTTTACTTCATATTCTCAGATTCTAGCCCAGTGCATAACCAATCTGAAAAAAGAAAGATGACTTTGTGCCTTTGGAGCTTGTATAATTGAGAAAATTATAGCTCTATGCCTTATAGAATAAGAGATGGAAACGCTTATTTGAAAGGCAAGATTATAAGTTTGATTTCTTTTTATATATATATTCTTTGAGGTGATAAATACACAAAAATATATTTATTTGCTCTTATACCCTCAAATTTCAAAGGCTAATTGAAATAGACAAAATTAAAAACACGCTTTTCTATATTCAGTTCCTTCCAAGTACACTGAATTTCATTGTGAAGAAGTGGAATGAACCATTGCCTCACTTTAGATGGAACTTTTTGTTTTTTGGTATCTGCTGTAATACTGAAGGAACTTGAAAATTTATTTTCAGGAAGGGTTGTTAATAATCACAGAATTCATGGAGATATTATGCGATAATGATTTTTAAAGGAACAAAATTCTGATGATTTGTCTTTCTGTACTATATACTAGTAAAGGTTAACAAATTTCAAAATAAATCATAATAAGCTTGTAGTTTATAAAGATGAATTTTTCTTTGTCATAAACCCAAATCCCTAATCTCTGCTATCATTTTATGGTAGCAAACATGACTGTATGCATCTACTCTAATTATGTAGAGCCACACATTTAATAACACACAGCTTCAGGGCTTTGTCTGGCCCTGCTGAATCCCTATGGATGCTATTCTTATACTCTGGGTTTGAAGCTTCATTATTCCTTAATTACTTATTAGAACTGCACATACTACCCAAATGGAGATTTTTAAATGCAAGTATGAGTGTGTATGTGAGGGAGACTATAGTCATTTCTTGTCCTATCTCATTCTGTTGGAAAACATCATATACTTGTGTTCTTGTAGCAGGTGTATATAACCTGTTCATTAATATATATATATATATATATATATATATATATATATATATATATATATATATATATGAGATTTGCAAGATAGTTTGCCCTAAACATCCAAGCATCAACAGTAAACTAAAATGTCTTAAGGCCTAATTTCCTACCACTCTCCATCCTGGATTAAGTGACATAAATGATTGATTATACTATAATGTCTATTTACCTTATTGATTGCAATGTCTGTGATGAGTATTTCTTTTGTATTTCTTTTGTTCATATTGAAATTAACTGCAGATTTTATAACCTAAACAAAGAGTTGTCTAGTTTCCTCCTTTTACCATTAAGTTAAATAGAAAAACATTTTCTGGAAGATAATTTTTTTTAGCACAGAATTGATTTCATGTATTTCTCCCAATGATTAGAGTAACACTGTTTGCTACCTGCCCAATCTGTCACTGACTACCACGAGGGAAATTTCAGGTGACACTAATGAATCTTGCAAATGCAGGGGCATTCAGCCATGTGGTGAAGAATCTTGGAAATGGTTAACACAAGAGCCTTTATGTTTAAGAGGAAAAGACACAAAAGCTGTTACTAGCTTTAAACATAGGGAGAGGAGGGAAAGGGTATGTGGGTGGGAAGAGATTAACCAAAGAATTTATAGGCATATATGCATAATCCATGGACACAGTCAATAGGGTGGTGGAGGCCTGGGATAGAGGACAGGGGTAGGCTGGAAGCAGTCAATGGGGGGAAAAAGGACATATGTTATACTTTCAACAATATTTATTTTTAAAAAATAAACATAGGACTTCTGTGATTTTGTATTTGTTGTTTTTCACTTCTTGCTTGAGTTCTTTGTCCATTTGTTGGCAGTACTTTCATTCCATTGCATTTAAATATCTAATTGAATGAGTATTAATGTTAAGGAGAATAAAGCATACATTTAACAATACTAATTTTGGGACCATACAATTGAGAAAGAATGACTGCTGTAAGCATAGGAGTGGTTATTAGTGATAATAACTCAATAGCTCAAGGTATGCCAATATTTTGCAGATGTTTGGTGATCTTAAGACTGAGTAGGAATGATTTTGGATAATATTTAATTAGGAATTGTTTTTCAAACACACAAGTTTCTCTGTGGACTCATACTGAGGCTGTTGTCTACCTTTAGCATCTCCCTAAAAATGACAACCAGGTTGAATTTAGTCACTTGGATTAATTGATAAAAATCTATGTGTGGCTCAGAGAGGGAAAGTGACCCAGGAAGTACTTTTCCTGGGCACACCCATGACTTCATCTTTGGGACTGGAGAGGACCTGGAATCCTATCTCCTTTTTGTGGGGGGATGGGAAATGAACTCCAACATTCCTACTGTTGAGCCAAAAGCTTTACAGCATGACTCCTGCTTTTCCTACTGTGTAAATTACTGTAACCTCAACCTTCAGAGTCTGAATTGTTTCTGTCAATTTAGTGTCTATGTTTTAGTATAAATACAAAAGAATCTTCAAAATAGAGTTGCAGATTTTTACTTCTAGAAGTATTTTTTCTGGAAGGCTATTGAGATACTTACCGTGGATTGACTAACATGATCTACACTGGGAGTTGACAGAAAGGAACTCTGTCGTGGAAATGAAAATACCAACTCTTCTCTACTGAGAAATGCATGGTGTTGGAGAGATTTTCCTTTCCTGTTCTGTTTCAACTTCTCATCTGGTTGGAGAGATTTCCCTCCTATGACTAGTGTTGCTGATTACAGAATGGCTTATTGGGTTGAATTATATAGTCTATGGCAATCGAGACAGAACAATTAACTGGTCCCGTTGGGGATGGAATCAGTGGCATTTTACTTATCAATGGATAGGGTGAGCCAATAACAGATAGTGCCACAGAAATAAGTGAATAAATTCTACTTTGTTAATGTCCTAGCATGGAAGCAAATCAGATAAAAGGGGGAAAGGAGAATTCCAGAAATAAGGAATTAACTATACTTGTTTTACTTATAGGTAGATATAATTTGACAGTATTCATCTTATAAGAAGCATTGGGTACTGCTTTTGTTTTTGATTCCCAGAGCACTACTATTTATTTGATGCACAATCTAAGAACTTACTTTTTTGGGGGGAGGGGTAATTTTCTTTCAATTATATAAGACTTTTTTAAATTCAAGCTGATAATTTACAAAATATACTTCACTCAAGCAAAAACATCATGGAAATAATGGTGGTGATGGCTATTGAGTTATTAGTTTATGCTTTATTAAGAGATATTTACTCCCACTGTTGTAAGCAAAGTCAATCTTTGTTGCTTCCTTAATTCATGGTAGGTCTGTATAAACAAGAAAGACCCCAATCTTCTTGGCTTTTCTGAAGACTGTGCTCCTTGAAAAGAGAAAAGAAAGATAATTTTCAAAGTAGCAAAAGGGGATGCAGGAAGGAAATTGAGGTTGATAAGGTCTTTGAGTAGTGGGGCTTATTGTATTTTTGTTTCCCTTGAAGGAAAAATGGCCACCATTTTTTACAAAATAATTTGTAAAATGTTATTGCAAATACCAGTAAGGAGGCTGATTCCTGTGCCCTGGTAGTGAAATTATTAAACACCAAGAAGCCATGCAGATTTGGACTTAGGGCATCTCAGTATGTGTATTAATACACAGAAAGGTTTTCCTAAATGTCCTTCAGGAAAGTTCATACAAATTCACTCTCGAAAGCTCATTAGAACTATTTACCTTAAAAAAAAATAATTCAAAGCTAACTTATCAAAGTTCCTATAATTACCAATTATAATATTTTGAATACTTGGTATCCTATATACTAAAAATTCAGTCTGGGTGAAAGTTGCCCCAATGTTCCTTATTTTCATTTGTTCTAAAATGTAATATTTTCAGAAAACTAAATTTTTGTACAGATTCTGCTCTGTATTCTGAAGAGTGCCCATTGAGAGCACTTCCAATTTGTTATAAATAATGCTCTGTTCATTTTTTTTAACAGATTCTTGAAATTCAAATAACTGAAGCACAGGTTAGTAGATATTTAAGATACATGATATATATTAACAAGCTGCTTTTATCAGTCTCATATTCCCACTACAGTGCAGAAAAATGTCTTTCTCATTGTACTCTTATCAGTATTAACAATAAAAATTTTACTAATTATTTATTAATTTAATACAAAAAACTTGGAGTTCATTGATATTTAATAGACATATCTTTAATTAATAGTAAGACTGAATAGTTCCCGTATTTATTAGTCATTGCATATTGTTTTAGGTTACTATCCTGTTTTTAGTCATTTTCAAATTAAGGGATTTAGTACTGCTTTCAATTTTATATGACTATTCATATTTATATACTTTTATAAATCTAGATATTAAAAGTTTGCTATACTTGCTACAGATGTATCCTTATTGGTTTATTACATTTTAATATTTTTCATAATATTTTAACATTGTCATTTTTTATATTAAAATTAATAATGCAGGTTCTGAGTAACTCAGTGTGACTTGAAGGAAGCACAGAAACTTTTCAAATGAAAATTGAGAAAGAAAATTTCAGACAGTGGAAAAGGCAAAAGGACCTGAACCTTTTTGAGGAAATGATAGAGGTAAGTGTTGCTGAAACAAGTTGAGCTGAGAGGGTGAGCAGGGCAGTTTGCCAAATGTTAATTTTCTGTAAGATATTTAACAAAATGTCCAGTTTGCAAAATTGACTAATCTTAAAATGGGTCTTCTTCATTAAAATTTGAAGCATTTTTTTCCAGATGAGGTAATTTTTAAAAATATTTCTGAAAATGGTTAATTTACCAGTTTCTTTTCTCTTCACTGCAGATTTTAAAGTAGTATTCATGCTGTCAAAAGCTAAGGGTCATGGCTATTTTAGTGCATTTATCAATGGGGTTAATAGAAAAATATGTTTCAAAGTAAATATAAAGTAAGAATTTCATCGGAAAATTTTTCAGTTTGCAATACTTTCTCATTATTTATTTTTTTTTTCAGAGAATAGGGATGCTATACATCATCTACCTAATGTTCCAATATCGTGGATCTTTGACTGGAAATCTTGACCTGATATTGGGGAAAGAAAAAAATGACACTTGTATTACAGCCTGGGCAGGAGGCATCAGGTTTCAATGCTTTTATGTCATGTGATATTTTGACGTTGGCAGGATGAAGCAGGTTATATTGCAATAGGTTTTTAACTGGGTCAAGTAGCCTAGGTCTCAATAAGCATAAAAAATGGGATCTCGGGATGACCTTATGCTGGCCCACACTGGCTTAGCTTTTAACCAAGCAGGGTCTGCTGACACAAGGGTTAAGTGATCACAGGAGAAAGCCAGTTTGTCCTAGCTAAGGCCTATATCAAAACAAACTGAGCTTTCCAAGTGTTTGAGCTTTCTAAGCATTTGTGCATTGGGTAAAAGAGAAAAGAAAGGGACTTTTTTTTGCTGTTTTCTCAGGCAAATATACGTGTTGCATTTTTTTTTTTAATGTGAGATATAATGGACATATAATCTTGTGTAAATTTGAGAAGTGCAGCAAGTTAATTAGATACACCCATATATTGCAATATGATTACTACCATAATTTCAGCTAACATCTCCATCATATCACATTATTAGCTCTTATTTTTTGCTTGTAAAAGCATTTAAGATCAAGTATCCTAGTAATTTCAAATATATAATACAATATTTTTAACTATAATTACAATGCCATGCATTAGATCTAGAACTAGTTTTCGGGCTCAGAGGGAAAAACAAATAGTCCAATATTTTTAACCTAAGTGGCTACTCCATAAGCTCAATTCTAACACCTCACTAAGTCGCCTCAACTCAGACCTGGATCTACTAATGAGATACATTTGGCCAAGGCTTTAGTGCTCATAGACCCAGATTATGTTTTCACTTAGAAAAGGACAGTAAATGTTGTTAATAAACATTGTTTTGTTAAAGTAAAGAAATACATGAATGAAAATGAAATACCAAAACGTTAAAAGACGAAAACACATGTTCCTAGAATACTTTGTCTTAGAGCATCAAATTTATTGAAGTAGTCAAGGGAGCTCCAGAGTAGTCTGACATCTATACTTCTGACTTACTGTATTCATGGGAGCGGTAGGAAAATGAAAGAAAAATAAAAGACTAAAGAGTGATTACGCTGATGGAGAGATTTAAGAACTGAGTCTCAGGTAAGGCAGGTAAAAAAGATAAAAGAAAATGCTTTTGTCTTTAATTGCTCTTTTGGGGGAAGCCCTGGCTGTGGGCCTTAATAAAGAATAGAAGGTATTGAATACACATTTTTCTAACTACCAAATGAGCAAAAGTTTAAAAGAAAGATTTTGCCAGTGGCATAAAATGAACCTCTGAGATATAAGAATAAATATGAAATGTTGTTTTAAATAAGCCAGTCGGAAAAAGACAAATACTATATGATCTTCCTTATATGTGGAATCTACTGAACAAAATAAACTGATGAAAAATATAGAAATGGAGGCATGAATACATGGAACAGAATGACCGCTGTCAGAGGGTAGGGTGGTTGGGGGCTGGGATGAAAGAAGGTGGAGAGATTAGCCAAAGTGCATATATACATAACCTATAGACACAGATAACAGTGTGGTGATGGCCAGACTATTTAGCATTTCAGCTTTCCAAATTCTGAAACAAACGAACATCAAAAACAAAAAAACACTCCTATGTGATGTCTATGTGAACCCAACTGGGAGAGATTACCTTAAAACTGCAGACACATTGTGCATAGTACAGCAATTATGGAATAACCACTGAAAGGTTGCATTCTTCTATAACATGCATTTTTCTCAATATAATGTTTGTAAATTCCCTCTGTCCTTTACAGTATTCCACTGACCATAGAACTATCTGTCCTCCAAATTAATGGACACATGGATATTTTGGCTATTTTTTTTTTTTTTTACTTTTGCTAGAAATGCTGCTTTGAGCATCCTTGTTCATATCTCTTTCTAAACATGTGTGTCTCTGATTATGTACCTAGGAGTGTAATTTTTGGTTTGCAAGATTTATGTTTATTCCATTTGTCAGATAATATGAAATTATTTTCTAAAATGACAGTAAAATTTTCCTGTGTACAGAAGAAACTAGTAAGGATATCCAATACTTATTTCCCAGGCTGGCTTTCAGCTCAATGGCTGAGTTCTGACCAATAGATTGTAGGCAGAGGTGATATACAATCTTGAAAGAGAAAATGATCCCATTCTCATTCTTCTCTTCTAGCTAGAATTAAGAAGATGGCTGGAAAGGCAGCAATCTTAGATCATGAGGAAATAACAGTGTCTTGAGGATGATGGGAACAAACAAAAAGACATGACATTGTGGTTATCACTCATTTATAGGGTCACCAGGAGTTGGAGTTGACTCAACAGCAGGGTAACAAAACAATGTTGATATACATCATATATATATATATATATGAAACAGAACTATATGGGTAAGTTGATTTATGATAAAAAATTGTATTGTATCTATGGAAACAAACAAACAAAATGAAGGTCAAAAGAAATCATGTGTAAAAGATTATATGTACTATATGGTGCCTTTCGCATGAATTTCTAGAACATGAAAAAATAATTGATGATAACAAATAATAACAGGGTTTTCTTCTGACTAGATTGGGAGATTTATTAGAATGGTGAATGAGGGAAATTTCTGAATGATAGAAATGTTCACTAACTTAATTGGGATGGTGGGCTTTTTTTTCTCAACTATTGTATTATATTTAAAACAGAAAAAGGCAACACAACATATGGGGAAAGCACCACAATATCCTTTGTGCTTATCTCAGAAGCGTTAAAGTGTCAGAAGCCCCTGCAGACCCAGGTGAACTGCTTCCCTACTTTAGGCCCCTACCAGTCAGGGCTTGACAGAGTTTTCCAACAGAGCCATCTTCTGAGATCAAAGCCCCATGGTTGCATGGTGACTAAGAGGGAGTACCACAGTGGAATCAGGCCTTTGAAACTAGAGGGTCTATGGGGTCTGAAGATTGGAGATGCACCTTCTGCTTTTAGAGCATTCCCAAATGGCAGCTGATGCTCATAAATGGATCAACCTTACTTAAAGGTCTGAGTCCCCAAGAGAAACCCACATGGTTATGCATTTTGAAGGAAAAAGAAGGTTATTTCTTAAGGTGTTTATTTCTGGAAATTACAAAAATGTATATGAAAATTGTGAAATTGTCCATGAAGTTTATAAAGAGAAATATTAAAAGGAAATTAATTAAATGGTATTGGCCAGTAAGCCAGAACAAGCAGAACAGGGAAACTGAGATATTTAAACAGCAGTTTGCAACAATCTAGAAAACTCTGTCTTCCCTAATCCAAGGACACTTAAAAGTCAATGATTTGTATTTTGCCTCCCTAAACAGAGAGTAAATAGCTTATGCCAAAGTTCTCAAGAAGACTGATGGGAAAAATCCAATTAGTGTCATTTGCTGTCCACAGCCAAGGACATTCAATGAAGTTAAAAAATAAGCCTTATTTTTTTTTTCAGTTCTTTTCTAATAAAATAATTACGTTAGCCGAAACCGGTATAGCTCAGTGGTAGAGTGTCGGCCTGTGGACTGAAAGGTCCCGGGTTCGATTTCGGTCAAGGGCATGTACATTGGTTGCGGGCACATCCCCGGTAGGGGGTGTGCAAGAGGCAGCTGGTCAATGTTTCTCTCTCATCGACGTTTCTAGCTCTCTATCTCTCTCCCTTCCTCTCTGTAAAAAATCAATAAAAATATATTTTAAAAAATAATTATGTTATATTAATCAGGTATTTAATAAAAAAGACCATCTTTTAATCATAGGTACTTAGTTTGCTGGCCTATATTCCTCTAATACACTTTAATATATAATCTTTTGGTAAAATCAAGTTTGACAACCTTTCTAGGGTTTGAATTTTAAGAAAAGTTTTCTGCCGAAACCGGTTTGGCTCAGTGGTAGAGCATCCGTCTGCGGACTGAAAGGTCCCAGGTTCGATTCCGGTCAAGGGCATGTACCTTGGTTGCGGGCACATCCCCGGTGGGGGGTGTGCAGGAGGCACATCCCCAGTGGGGGGTGTGCAGGAGGCAGCTGGTCGATGTTTCTCTCTCATCGATGTTTCTAACTCTCTATCTCTCTCCCTTCCTCTCTGTAAAAAATCAATAAAAATATACTTTAAAAAAAAAAAAAAAGTTTTCTGTGTTGTTTTTGTTTTGTTTTTTACCTAGAGTTGGCTGTAGATGATTCTAATAGGCCCTGCAATGCCTCAAAATCTTCCTACAGTGGAAACCAGGAACCAATTTCTTAAGAAATGTGTACTGTGTATCTCTCTCAGGTTAGAAGGCCTCCTGACCCAAGGCCCTCTGGAGATTCCAGTTTATCACGATGGACCTGAAGACTCCATTTGTTCTAATCAAGATTTTGAAGCGAAGCAAGTTGGAACCCTCCTGGGAAGGACCTTACCTGTATTGTTTACCACAGAGACTGCTGTTCAGACTGCAGAGTAAGGTTGGACTCATCACACATGGGATAAGGGTGGACAGACCTCAACTTGGACAGCCATACCAGGACATGTCCCCTTGAAATTGATGCTAAAAACTGAGCCATCTTAATAACTATCATGTACTGGGCTGTCATTGCTTAAGGAATCTGGCAAATTGCAGGGGCTTACAATGTGGGCTGGAGAAATGTGTACAATCTGGATCATGCTTACCCAAGTTAAGTTCTTGGTTATAGATAACTTTAATTACTTGGATATTTCAGCCTTTAGGTCAAAAGATTGGTTAGGACTAAATTTAGGAGTAGATATCACAGTACAAGATCCCTTAGGCCACTGCAACCAACATGCAAATAGAAATAGGATATAAGGGAACAAATGCCTGGGTAGAATGGATTAAATATTCTGTACTCACCCTGAATAAAAGCAACTATTATGCTTGTATGGCAGGAAGGCTAGAGGCCCAAGTGGTCCCATTCCCATTTGGATGGAACTCAGTAACTGGATGAAATGTGTGCTTGCATTGTACCAGGAGGAAACCACCTGGGGAAGCACTTCCTGTAAGACTCTTGCCCTGTTGTTCCCACTCAACAGAGGTAAATAGCTAGGACCCCACCCCCTCCAAAATAAATGATTCAGCCCATCCTCTGACATAAACTATACCTCCTGCCTCTCAAGAGGGGCAGGGGGCAGTGCTTAGACTTTATTAGAAATGTATCTGGATACATAAATGGCTGAGTATCCTCAGAAGCCCATCATGCTGCACTGTCCATAACCTGTGCTGATGTTTGGTGGTGTCATGGGGGACCCTGACTTATGGCCTCACCCAGAAAATGGAGTGGACCTTGTGCTCTGATACAATTGGCTATCTCTTTCATATTGGTATATTATAAACCCTTTTCAATTGACAGACTAGGAAGAGGAGAGAGAGTCCAGGGGCTCCTTTGATCTCCATATACACAGATTCCATTGGAGTTCCAGGAGTCATGCCAAGGAGTTTAAGGATAGAAATCAGATTGCTGCAGGGTTGGAGTTTGTCCTGTGTTGGTGGCCCACTGTGAACAAGAATGTGGTGGATTAATTATATTTTCTAGAGCCAAGAAAGGCTTGTTCACTATGCCCAAGATGCAGTTAAAGAGATAGTGAACAGCTAGATGCCAGCAGCAAGATGACTTTATAAGGGTGTCAAACTCAATCAGAGAAGGGGCCAAAATCTAAAATCCAGCCTAAATCGCGGGCCGAATGGTTTACTGAACAGTCATAAACTGACAATGTCATAAACTGACAGCGGAGTGCAGTGATGACAGCGCGGTGCGGGCCACATTGCAAGGCCTGGCGGGCTGGATTTGGCCCGCGGGCCTTGTGTTTGACACATGTGCTTTAGAAAGTAGGTTGGTCTTGGATACAATTCTGACAGAAAAAGAAGGAAGATGTGTAATGTTGGGGCCAGTGCTGTACATTCATCCCTGACAACATAGCACATAGACCTTCACTGAGCCTAAGCACTGGAAGCTTTAGTGACGAGTGAGCTGGAGCCTGGGACCAAGGGTCCTTTCTCTGATGCACTAGAGCAATGCTGTCCACTTCACCCCTTTGATTAGGAGCTACAGTGAAGGGATGTCACATAATCCCATGTCTTATCCTAGGGTTAATTGAAACCACATTGACCAAACAACAGCAAATTAGTCTTCTAGACACTGCAGAGCAGAAAAGTCAATGGATGTCAGCTGAGTTTGAAGAAAAGAGTTTAAGTAAAGAAAAAGGGGGAATTGTGAGAATAAACAAGTTATTTTTCTGTCAAAGAACAGTTTAGACAGCCACCATTTTGGATTTCATGAATTGGTAGCCTCCATGTTGGCCGCATGGTTTACAGCTCCCCTGGAGGCCACCATCTTGAAACAGCAAAGGCTAACTCATCCCTTTGAATTAGCCAATCACGAAAGATTGCACCTGAACTCCAATCAAGTGCAAAGGACAGGCCATGTGCATCACAGATTATAAACCACAGCAGACCACCTGCTCGGTGTGTGGGTGCTTCAAGACCTTGTGTAAACACCCTTCTATGTAGAAATAAAGATATTTGCCTTGCTGCCTCACTCCCGAGCATGTTTTGTGTTCTACCAGGACTCTTGACTTCAGGGACTTGCCTTATTTCTAACAATGGGAACATAATCATGTTGCTCTTATGTATTTGTGTTTTCTACATAGTATCTGTGGTGGTTTCTTCTATATGTATGAGTGTGTGTGAGGGTGTAGGGGTGTGTATGGAACAGAAAAGTGACTAAAATGTACAGAGTAGATAAAAGGTTTTTGTTTTTTTTCACATTTGTTGATATATAATTAACATACAATATATAAGTTTAAGGTGTATTCATGTTTATTTAAAACACATATGTTGCAAAAAGATACTGTCTTAGCATTAATTAAAATCTCAATCATGTCACATAATTTCCATTTATTTCTGTGGTAAGAACATTTAAGATATATTCTCTCAGCACCTGTCATATATACAACACAATATTGTGCACTATAATCACCATGCTGCTCATTAGCTCCCGGAACTTAATCGCTTTATAAGTGGGAGGTTGTACACTTTGACCAACATCTCTCCATTTCAGCTGCTTCCAAACCCCTTGTAACTATAATTCTATTATATGAGTTCAGCTTTTTAGATTCCACATTAAGTGGTATCATATAGTATTTGTGTTTCTCTGACTTATTTCAAATTGCATAATCTATTCAAGGTCCACCAATGTTGCTGCAAATGGCAAGATTCTTTCTTCCAGATGGGTGAATAATATTCCATCGTGTATATATAACACATTTTTACCCATTCATCCATTGGAAGACACTTAGGTTTTTTTCCATATTGTATCATAAAGCATTAAGTGAAATATAAGACATCTTAATGAGCCAATTAAATAAGGAGTCATTTATTGCATGCGGCCCATATGGAGGTGTTTCTTCCAAATCTGTGAGTGAAGTCACACAGGAAATTTTTCAGATTTATACCTTTTGAGCTTCTTTGCAGATTTTACAAAGGGTTCTGTGTGAGTTTCAGACAGTTGTAACCTTGAATACATAATGAGTTAGTACTTGGCATAAGAATATGGGAATTATTATCAGTATTAGTCTATATTAGTCTATTACATTGGATGGCTAGTTTGCAAGGTCAGACAGTTTAGTTTATCTTTTTCCTATTATTCAAGCTAAAATCAAAGTCATTTTATAGAATAAGAGACTGTCTTAAAGTGAGATTTTATAATGACAGAGTTTATAAGACAAGGGACTATCTAATAATAGCAGAGGATTTCAAACAGTTTTTATACAAGATGGAGGTTATTATGCTTCAATATCTTGACTATTAAAAATAATGCTGCCATGAACATGGGAGTGTAGATATATTTTTATTATAGTGATTTCATTTCCTTTGTATATATCCCTGGAAGTAGAATTGCTGGATCCTATAGTAGTTCTATTTTTAATGTCTTGAGGGACCTCCATATTGTTTTCTATAGGGGCTATACCAATTTATATTACCATAAACATTGCATAAGGACTTGCATTTCTCTATATCTTTATTAACACTTGATATCTTTCTTTTTGGTGATAGCAACATTAACAGATTTGAGATTATCTCAGTGTGGTTTTGATAATATTCCTAATGATTTGTGATGGAGAATTTGTTTTCATGTACCTGTTTGTAATTTGTATGTCTTCTTCAGAAAAAAAATGTCTATTCAGAAATAAAGAAAACAATTATTTTTATAATAGCATAAAATATTTAGGATAAATTTAACCAAAGTGGTGAGAGATCTGTATACTGAAAACTATGAAGACATTGATGAAAGGAATCAAAGAAAACACAAATAAGCTGAGAAATATCCCATGTTCATGGATCAAAAAATTAACATTGTTAAAATGTCTATACTACCCAAAGCTATCTATAAAGTCAATGCAATCCCTAAACAAATTGCAATGGCATTTTTCACAGAAATAGAAAAATATTATCCTAAAATTTGTATGGAGCCCCAAAATACTTTGTATAGCCATAACAATCCTCAGAAATAAGAACAATACTTACTGATTTCAAACTTTACAATAAAGCTATAACAAACCAACAGTATGGTACTGACTGTTGGTTTAAGCCCAAATCTGAGTTCAAAAGCCCAAGAATCAGGAGCAATAACGTCCAAGGGCAGGAGAGGATGGATGTCTCAGCTGAAGCAGAGAGCAAATTTATTCTAGCTCCAGTTTTTGTTATATTCAGGACTTCAATGGATTGGATGGTGCCCAAGCACATTGGGAAGGGCCATTTGGTGAATTGAGTAAATTCACCAATTCTAATTATAATCTCTTCCAGAAATACTCTTACAGATATACCCAAACAAAATGTTTTACCAGATATCCAGGCATCCCTGAGCCAGTCAAGTCAACATAAAATTAACCATCACACCACATACTTAATTTTTCATCAATTTCAGAGGTATTTCAAACACTACCATTTTCTAAACTTTATTATTTTGCTCCCTCCAAGTCCTTACTGATCTTTGCAACCCAAATTTAAAAGATAGAAACCAGAATCAAAAATAATCTTCTGTTGAAGGAGACCAAGGTTTGCCACCCCAAAATTTTTCTTTGGTATATTGACTATTTAAAGGCTGGTCAATTTCAGGAAACATCAGAAATGGGAGAAGTTCTGAAAACCCAGTAGAAATAACATTTACATTTGTAAGGAAACATTTGTAAAGGAAATCTTCCTTTGCCAGAGTGTCTCCCTCACTTTAGCAGGAAGAAGAAGGTAACTCCAAATCTCTAGTAGGTGTTATCAATGAAGAAGGCAAGGGCTTAAATCTGCTTAACAACCTTGCCCTTGATTATTATGCTTTTCCTGATAATCTCCCACAACTGACTTTCCACCGCCAATATCTTCTTTTGTCTTTAGCAGAAGGTGGTATTTAAAGTGATGGCTTCAGTCATTTTGACCAGTTTTCCTGGGCCTCTCTCATGTATATAGGAGGCTGTGAGGAATGGAAAAATAATTTACCTTTCACTATTCTAAGTTCTTCTTGTGTAGTGGTCAGCAAACTCATTAATCAACAGAGCCAAATATCATCAGTTCAAAGATTTAAATTTCTTTTGAGAGCCAAATTTTATAAACTTAAACTTCTTCTAATGCCACTTCTTCAAAATAGACATGCCCAGTCCGTGGTATTTTGTGGAAATGCCATCCTCAAGGGGCCAAAGAGCCTCATGTGGCTCACAAGCCGCAGTTTGCCAACCACAGGTCTTGTGGATGAAAAAGTGGCCACATACTGAACCCGAGAAGTTCAGGAGAGCCCTACATGGTTGGCATTACAAACTTAGAGACTAGAAGTGATCACACAGGGTGGACTAAATATAAAATTCTTAAGTAAAAGCAGGTAATGGTGTTGTTAGTCATGTCCTAGGCCTATAGCTTCCATGACAAAGATCAATCTTTACCTTTGAACTGTCTATTGTGTTTGTGCATCTAAGATAACATACCTCTGAAATGTAAATAATTTATTTTCTAAACCCCTAAAGGCACAACTGTGGGCACCAGAGCTCTAGACCACATCAATATGTTGTTTCCTATACACTATCTCTATGCCTTGTAAATGTTAACTATTATATTCTGTACCCACCAATGTAAAAGAAGTATGTGTCTCTCTGTTGTTTTGTTATCCAATCCCAGAGATTTACCTGGTTTTCTTTCTCCTGCACTCTTAATCTACCACCAGTCAATTTCCTGTAACCCTTCTTATGTCTCCTCCTTTGATTCTAATGTTTAAAATAAGCTTCAAAACTGCCATTTTCTAGAGCATTTACTCAATCCATTGAGATTTTGCTTTCGGACAATCATCAGGCTCAAATAAAGACTTTTTCTTAGCTGGAAATACTTTTGTTGTCAGTCCAATAATCAAATTGACATGTGATGGATTAGCAGTTGAAAATAAATTAGAAGTATACATATGCAAACATTTTTCAGAAGGTTAAAGAAAATATAAGTACAGCCAAAACCGGTTTGGCTCAGTGGTAGAGCGTCGGTCTGCGGACTGAATGGTCCCGGGTTCGATTCTGGTCAAGGGCATGTACCTTGGTTGCGGGCACATCCCCAGTAGGGGGTGTGCAAGAGGCAGCTGGTCGATGTTACTCTCTCATCGATGTTTCTAGCTCTCTATCTCTCTCCCTTCCTCTCTGTAAAAAATCAATAAAATATATTTTATATATATATATATATATATATATATATATACATACATACAGTATTTTTTGTTTGTTTTGTTTTTGGTAGTACTTGCCTTTTCCTTTAAAAAATGCATCATAAGCAAAATTAAAAGGAAAAGTAAGTTAAACCTAAATTTTGGAATATTATGGTTTTCCTCTTCCACTAAGCCATTAAAGTACTTTGTGCTAGCAGTGACAGAGATAAAGAAGCATGAGAAAATGTTCTGTGCAAACTTCTGATATCATTGTGATTAGCTAATCTAATCTAACACAGAGGGAATATGCAAATTAACCATCACACTGCATCAAAGATAGTGGTGCCCACAGTGGAGGCTGAGTTCCTGTAATGAACCTTAATGAGCAATCGGCAGGGATCTGAAGCTGTGTGGCACTGGGCTGAGACAGGGGACCTGAGGTTGTGCCTCCCTCCCTGGTGCCAGGCCGGAAAAACCTCAGGCTGCTCCTCTGCCAGGCAGGGCTTGACAGGAGACCTGAGTCCATGCCACCCACCTGGTGGTGCTTGAGAGGGGACCTCAAACCACACCTCCTACCCCAGCCTAGGTCATGAGACCTCAGTCTGTGACCCCTGCCAGCAGGACTTGATGGGGACCTCAGGCCGCACCTCCCACCCCAGTCTGGGCCAGAGGACCTCAGTCCATGGCCCCTGTCCTGCAGGGATTGATGGGGGACTTCAGGCTACGCCCCCTGCCTGGTGGGGCTTGATGGGGGACCTCAAGCTGTAATTCATGCCCTGGCACAGGCCAGGGGACCTGATGCTCCCTCTGCCCCTGCATCAGGTCGGGGATCTGAGGCCATTCTCCCTGCCCTGCAGGGCTTGGCAGGAGACCTTGGGCCACACACCCCCACCCTGCAGGGCTTCATGGGGACCTCAGGCAGCACCCCCTGTCCCAGCCTGGGGTGGGGAACTTCAGGCCATGCCTCCCACCTGGGCACTGGGCCAGCAGACCTGATGCTGTGCCCCCCACCCTGAGTCCAGGTCAAGGGATCTGAGGTCGCACCCTCTGCCATGGCACAGACCCAGGAGACCTGAGGGTGTGCTGGGGGCCTAAGGCTGCATCCCCCCACTCCATGGGGCTTGATGGAGGACCTCAAGATGCGCCCCCTGTCCAGTGCCAGGCCAGGGGACCTGAAGCTGTGTCCCCTGCCTGGTGTTAGGCCAAGGGACCTGAGGCTATGCCCCCTGCCTAACAGGGCTTCATGGGGTGGGGCTTGCTGAGTCTGGATCTCACCCAATGGGGGTGGGGCTGGCCATGTCTGGGTCTCATGTGATTTTGAGGTGCACACAGGTTGGGGGAGGACTTGACTCTGGGTCCCGTGGTGCACCTGAGACTCTGAGAAGAGGAAGATTTTCATATACATTTTACTAATTTTCTGACATTTCTATTATAAAGGGCAAATAGCAATATTAAAAATATTTTCTCTAATTAATTCCCTTTTAATGTTCAAACATTTTGTGCACCAAGCCACTAGTTAATAATAATAGGAAAGTAGTTTTGTTCCCCCTGTCTTGCTCTTACAGAACCTGTGGATAGTGCTTGCATTTAGCACATTTCATTTGAATTCTTTATTGATATATGTATCTCCTCTTAACTTAAACATTGTAAGTTTCTTCACAAGAGGAACACTGTGTAAGAAATTTCATAGTATGTGGAAATACCCAATAAATGCTTGTTTAATTAATAAATGAACAGATACCTTCCAATATTTTTACTAGTATTTTTGTTAGTATTTTAAATTTTAAAGCAGAACCTGCTGCACATCTTGGTCCTTTTCAAAGACACCAAGCCCTATCATAGAGAGCCATAAGTTTTAAATTGCTGATAGCTACAGACATATTCTCAGATCACAATAGAATGAAATTGGAAATAAACCACAGTAAAAACACTATAAAATATTCAAACACACGGAGGCTAAATAGGAGGGAGGGTGGGTGGGAGGGAAGAGATCAACTAAAGAACTTGTATGCATATATGCACAACCAATGGACACAGACAATAATGTGTTGAAAGCTTGGGGTGTGGGTGGGTGGGCTAGAAGAAGTCAGTGCTGAAAAAAAGGGGACACAGGTAATACTTTCAGCAATAAAGATTTATTAAAAAAAATAAGAAATGTCCAAACCTATAGACAATTTTTATTTGAACCAAAATAACATCAGATGCTGGGTAGCAAAATATCAAATGCTCCCAAGAATTAAGTTTTTTGCAATTTCTTTTATACATTTGGGATGAAGGAGAGAACATAGGGAGACTATATAAAGATAGAAGAAAAGCAAGATGCAAACTGGATTTCAGAATAGTTAATAAGAATATGTGCTCCTTGAGGGTGGTTTCTCCTCTGAGGGCTCTGAAAGGGAGGATCACTCTGGCATTTCAAAGGTATGTTATCCTAGACGTGCAAGAATAAAGGACAGGGCTTGCTTAAGGCAAAGATAAATATTTAATAAAAAGTCATATGCCTGGGGCATGACTATGCTGCACAATCTGTCCAGTTAGGAATTTATGATCAGATCTCCTTATGAAGTTTCTTTCTCTCACTAGATTTGTCAGTTTTATTATAGTACACAGATTTTAAATATCATTGTGTTCTTGCCCCCATTTATTTTTCTGTCTGAGGATTTGTGGTAATTTGTTGTTAGGATTCCACCTCTGGCATCTACATTTCCACAATCATTTCCAGCATTGATGGACACTAAACTTGGCAGGAGCGAAAACTGCCACTGCCCAGGCAAATCCCATTGTGCATGGCTTCCCAATCTATATCTGGCTTGTTAGATAGAAGAAATTAAACCTGATATTCATTTTCTCTTACATCTCATTCCAGTTTTTCCAGTATCTGATATTTGAATATTTTGACCCTTCTTGTTGCTAACAGTTCATGAATTTTCCTATGTTCACTGGGAGTGGCATTCTCTCTTGTAAAATTCTCTGATGCTGTGATGACTAGTTTTGTTCTAATTAGATATAGATATATAGATATAGATACATAGATATACTGAGTGGCCAGATTATTATGATCTCTGAACGCATAATAATCTGGCCACTCAGTTTATATCCTATAAAATACAAGGCTAATATATAAATTGTCCTCTCCAGCAGGAGTTCGCCAGCAGGCAGGCTGGTCAACCGCCTATTTCCCTGTTGGTTAGACCACACTCATGCATGAATTCATACACACTAAGTGGCCAGATTATTATGATCTCTGAATGCATAATAATCTGGCCACTCAGTGTACTTATGTATAAGGGAAAGCTTGAAAATCTTGATATGTCAAGGGACCTGGAGATAGTGGCCTCAGCCTCTGGCTAGTAATTCCTCTGCTTCTTTCTAAGTACCCACAATGCAGTTCTTATACATGGAAAAAAACTTATTTTAAAATCCCAACTTTGTGGTTAGTCTACACTGAGTGGCCAGATTATTATGTATTCATAATAATCATAATAATCTGGCCACTCAGTATGTGTGTATATATATATAGAGTAGAGGCCCAGTGCATGAAAATTCATGCACTGGACGGGAAGTCCCTCAGCCCGGCCTGCCCCCTCTCACAGTCCAGGAGCCCTCAAGGGCAGGAGGTGACCAGCAATCAGGGTAAGGCGACACCCCATCACACCTCTGCTGCTTCCACTGCCAGCAGAGCAAGCCTCAGCCAGCTCTGGTTACCTGAGCCTTGGGCAGCCCTTGGCAGCTGGGCAGCTGCCATCTGAGGCTTGCCAATGCCTCAGGCCAGCCATGAATGGCTGGGCAGCTAACATCTGAGGCTTGCCTGTGCTTCGGGCGTCAGCTGGGCAGTCTCCACCCTGGGTGGCTAGGGGGTTAAGGAGACTGGGGGACTCCAGAGGCAAGCACATGGAGTGGATGAGCCTGTCTGGGGGTGGGTCTGGCCTTGCCATGCACCTGCCCCCAACCAGGGCTGAGGGGACTGGGAGCCACCATCTTGTGGCTGTGGGCACTGCCATCTTTGAGAGCATGGCAGTCAATTAGCATATTATCTCCTTATTGTCTGTGGGTGCCACCATCTTTGAGGGCAGGACAATCAGTTATCATATTCTCTCCTTATTGGCTGTGGGCACTGCCATCTTTGCAACAGCATGAGGGTCAATTATCACATTCCCTCTTTATTAGATAAGATATATATTTTAATATTGCTTGATTTATATTCTGACACTGGCATTTCTTGCCCTTGATATTGGCCCTTGTTGTCATTTACCTATCTTGAGTGCAAAGTTCTGTAAAAAGATTAATAAGTTCTCTTTTAACAAGATCCTTTATCATTAACAAAAGTCTTTCAACTATGCTGATGATATCCTGCTTCACTTAAAAATTTGGCTCCACTAATCTCTATCTAATTGAAAAATAATAAATTCCCTGAGTTGAACTACATTTCTAAATATTAAGCTCTTGACAAATGCAAAATATTATATTTAGTTTAATTGAAATAAGTGGTTCCTGGACTTATAATTATGAATTATTCAAAGTTCTAAGACCATAATTTGCTAACTGTATTGAGCAAATGAAGAGGCATCCTGCATTTTCAGGATGAAATATGCTGCTTCAAATCAAATGGGGCTAACATATCCACTAAGCTTTGAAATTTTAATCTTTATCTCTTTGAACTATGGTATTAATACAATAAAAAAGGAAATTACTAAGGCACAAAGCATCTTAATTTTTATCTTCTGACAATTGGATTGTCTAAGCTATAAATAACAGGAATTTCTATATAGAATAACACATCCTAAAATATATAAAAACCCTGGGTCATAACGACCAGTAACGACTGAGGCTCGACCAACCGGAAGTCATTCCTGCAGACTGCTTCCACTACAGGTGTGGTGACATAGCACTGACTGCTGAGGGGGCTGCTAATCAGGGTCAGAGAGAGGCCTGAATAGAGAAGCAGGGACTGATCCATTGCCTCTGTGGCAGCTTTTAATCATCACTTGCCTCTCTCTTTCTCTCCCAGTCTAGCCAGTAGCCATGCCTCCATTTCTCTCAAGGCCACCACTGGGGCTGCTGATCAGCCCCGCCTTTCTGATAAGGCCCCATTGATAGGCCCAGAGATGCTGACTGGCATAGAAACCGGCCAATCAGAACCAAATCTGGGTCAAATGTGAGGAGCCAATAGCTGCTTAGGAGGCAGAGCTTTTGACACTGACTGGCATAGAAACTGACCAATCAGAACCAAATAGGCCAGCAGAGGATGGCAGTTGGGGGCAAGATCAAGCTGGTCAGGGAGGGCCATTAGGGGTGCCATTAGGCAAGCAGTGGAGGGCAGTTAAGGGCCATCAGGCAAGCAGGCAGATGAGCGGTTAGGAGCAAGTGGTCTCAGATTGCAAGAGAGATGTCCAACTACCCCCAAGGGGTCCCCAATTGGAGAGGGTGCAGGCTGGGCTGAGGGAACTCCCCTCCATGCATGAATTTCATGCACTGGGCCTCTAGTACATGGTATAAATGTAATGATTATGAAGCAAAACAAAGAGCCAATAATTAATCCTTTTGCACTTAGTTTTTCTGAATATTACAAGAGACAATATCATTTGAAAACTTTATATTCATAACTTGCATCTGATTTTAAGTAATATTTAATTACTTGTGTTGTTCTTGGAGGTTTAAGTTTTAGATCACCTTCAAACATGAATAAATTTTAAATTCTATATCATAACATCAGTATGTCAATCTCTCTGGAGAAAATTCAGTTCATGTCTGAATTTTATAAAATATTCATGAAATTATGATGTCATCATGAAAAAGTCACTTTTATTCCTTAAAATTGAATCTTGATTTCTTTTAAAAATAGCTAACTGTGCCACACTAACATGGCCAAGGGTGACCCTGAGTGGGGGCAGTGAAGGATTGAGAAAAGGTAGACAAGAGAATGAAAGCTGGGTCTCAGTGGGGTGCTGTCCTCTGATGGAAAGCGTCTCTGATGGAGAGCTAGCAACAGTGCCACAGACTAGAAGCCATGTCTTTATTTTATAACCAGGTTCCACCAGGCTAAGTAAGGGTGTGGTCAAGATGTTTTCAACATTCTTCAGGGTTTCGATCTTCCTCAATTACATGCACCTGAATTCTATCAAGCCCACATAACTCAGGCACATGGGACCACATGTTCTGACCATAGGTGCAAGCTTGTAACTATAGCCTTTGGCTATAATTGTGCTGGGAGGGCTCTGCCCTCCAAGCTGGGACTTGCATGTGGCAATGAGAGGACTGTGCTTTCTCATTAGTCCGAGGCTTGAACCTATCCAAACACTATGGCCACTTTCCATAGCTAACTTTCATAAAATGAAATATTATTACATAAGTTCACTTTTTTAAAAATCACTGAAAAAATATGAATGGCTATCAAAAATATTCAGTCCAGGAGTGACCAACTCTTAAAGAAAGCTCTCTCATATCTCTACTGTAGTGAAAAGCCCAAGGTAGAAACTTAGATTATTGAATTTAAATTTTTCTTCTTTTCCAATATATGCATTCAATGCTATCAATTTCCCTCTAAGCACTATTTTTGCTGCATCCTACACATTTTGATAAGTTTATTTTCATTTCCACTTAGTTCAAAATATTTTTAAATTTCTTTTAGATTTCCTCTTTGACCCATATGTTATGACAAGTATGTTTTTCTCTCAACCTATCTGGGGATTTTCCAATTTTCTTTCTGTTATCAATTTCTAGTTCAATTTCATTGTGGTCTGAGAGTAGACATTGTATTCTTTCTACACTTTACGAAATTTAATGTGTGTTTTATGGCTCAGAATGTGGTTTATATCAATTAATAGTCAACATGAACTTGAGAAGAATGTGAATTATCCTGTTCTGGGATGAAGTAATCTATAGATTTCATAATATCCAGTTGATTGATGGTGTTTATGAGTTCATCTATGTTCTTAGTGATTTTCTGCCTGCTGAATCTGTCCATTTCTGAGAGTGTTGTTGAAGTCCCCAAATATGACAGTGGATTTATTTATTTCTTTTGGCAATTGTATTTGTCTCTGCTTCCTATAGTTTGACTATTTTCAGGCACTCACATAAAAAAAAAATGTATTCCTGGAGAACTGACTCCTTTTATCATTATGTAATGCCCTTCTTTATTCCTGATAACTTTTCTTGACTTGAAATCTACTGTCTGAAATTAACATAACTACTTCTGCTTTCTTTTGATTAATTTTAGTATGACATATTTTTCTCCATCTATTTGTTTTTAATTTATATGTGACTTTATATTGAAAATGGGTTTCTTGCAGATAACATCAAGTTGAGTCTTATTTTTTTATCCATTCTGACATCTCAATCTTTAAATTAGTGCATTTAGACTATTGTCATACAAAGTGATTATTGATATAGTTAAATTAATATCTACCATATTCATCATTGTTTTCTATTTAATATTACAGTGGCTTTCATATTTTTAATTAAACATTTTACATGATCCTATTTTCTCTCCTTTCTTGGCATACCTGTCATGCTCCTTTTTTTACTTTTTTTTTTAGTGGTTCAGGAATTCATTCTGATTGGTCAGAGTTAAAGACATACCAGTTGTTAAATATTTTGAATAGCACTGTTGTGAAATTATAACCACCAAAAGATATTTAATCAAATGATTCAAATTTTTTGTTCATGTTGTGTGTTTTTTCCCCTAAATATTGCTTCTACTACAATGATTACTATAACTATTACTATAACTTAAAGTTACTGAATCTTGATATATTTCTTTTAAAAAATATTTCTTTTCTGTTATTTCATAGAGAGGAAGGGGGAGAGAGAAAGGGATAGAAATATCAATGATAAAAGAGAATCATTGATAGGATGTGACCTGCATGCCCCCTTCTGGGGATTGAGCCCACAACCCAGGCATGTGTTCTGATGGGAATCCAACCATTACCTTCTGATTTATGGGTCAATGTTCACCACTGAATCATACTGTCTGGGCAAACCTTGGCATATTTTTTACCATAATCTTATGAGATATATACCATTATCTTTGTTTTATACATGAGACATATGAGAATTAGAGGGGGGTAAATAATTTGCCTAAAGTCACATAGCTTCTTGGTGGCAAAATAAAGATACCAGTACAAGTTTATTTGTACTCTCAAATATGTGTTAATAATACTAAATTATGCAGTTTTCCTGTCAGTGAATGAGAGAGGTAGAGAGAGCAGACAGAGGCAAAGAAAAGAACAATATTTTTTGTAAGTCAAAATAACAAATATTAAAATTAGGACAACATCCTATTTATGAGTATAATGTAAATGACATGCATAAATAAAGGATGATATATGTTTTACTTGATGTAATAATTGTAATAGAAAGAAAATGGTAATGCAATGTAGTGAGATCCATTTGGAAAGCAATTTGATAACATATACCAAGTATTTTTAAATATTATTTAATTTTTATTTAATAATATTTCTAGGAATATTTCTGAATAAAATGTAATTAAATATTGAAAAATATACATGCATGTAGTTAGTTGAAATCTGGTTTGTAAGAGTAAAACATAGAGAAACCTAGAAACTTAAAAAATGAAGAGTATTGGTAAATAATAATGGTGTACATTGATTGATTATTATAAAGTCATTTGATGATATTATAAAGAATCTTTAAATAGGAAAAAAATACTTCTGTTTATAATACCAAGTAAAAAGTAATACCAAGATACACATTTGTGTATATGCTGTATAACCACATTTATGTAAAACAAAAAATCTCTACAGATATATGAAGAAAATACATTCAATATTACAGCTTTACTTTTTATGGCACACTATAGTTGAATGTGTTAATTTATTCTCCTTTATAAGTTCTGCATCAAGAAATTTATTTTGATTAATCCTTGTCATGTTCATCAGATTTGTGAAACACTTTACATGGTTCTACTACCTCTATGAATGAGTTACTCAGCATCCTATCTAATAAAATAGTAATATGCAAATTGACCATCACTCCAGCACACAAGATTGCTGTCCCTGTGTGGTCAAATATGGCTGCCACAAGATGGCCTGCAAGGGAGGGCAGTTGGGAAAGATCAGGCCTGCAAGGGAAGGCACTTGGGGGCAATCAAGCCTGCTGGGGAGGGCAGTTAGGAGTGACCAGGCTGGCAGAGGAGGGAAGTTGTGGGCAACTGGGCCTGCAGTCAAGGGCAGTTGGGTGGGACCCAGGCCTGCAGGGTAGAGCAGTTACAGGTGACCAGGCCTGTAGGGGAGGGCAGTTAGGGACAATCAGGCTGGTAGGGGAACAGTTAGACATCAACCAGGCTGGCAGGGGAGTGGTTAGGGGGTGATCAGGCTAGCAGGCAGAAGCGAATAGGGGCAATCAGGAAGGCAGGCAGGCGAGAAGTTGGGAGCCAGCAGTCCTAGATTGTGAGAGGAATGTCCGACTGCCCGTTTAGGCCCAATCCTACCTGGATTGGGCATGAATGGACAGTCGGACTTCCCTCAAGGGGTCCCAGATTGGAGAGGGTGCAGGCTGGGCTGAGGGACACCCCCGCCCCTCCCCTGCATGAATTTCATGAACTGGGCCTCTAGTTTGCTTATAATTGAACTTTCAACACAAAAGATTTTAAGGTAACGTTGCTCTCTTTGATATTATTTATCCAAATAGGTATTCTATGCTCAGACAGTTTTGTTTGTATAGTACAAATTACCCATGGTCCATATTTGTCAATAACTTCTTCAAACTTTATTTATACCATGTGATGTAATTAAATAATATTGTTATTGTTATCAGTGGGGTGTCCCTCAGTCCCCACCTGTTGTGAGTGGAAGTGGGCTTCTTGGAGTGCTGTAGGAACAAAAATTTACTGAAGCTAATAAAGGATGATCAGATATCTTGGAAAGCTTTATATCTGAGATAACATTAAGGAAATTCCCCTTCAAGGTACCATAGCCTTCCATCCCACCACGGAAAAAATCCCATTTTGTCTTTAACAGGACACTTTTCAGAGTTTCTGCTCCATAGCAAAGTACAATCGAATTTAGCATATGGCTAGGTTAGCTTAAGTTCCCAGCTGCAGTCCATTGCGTTTAGGGTTCACATTGCCATGGGTCATGTGGTTTCTAGGGCCACATAGAAACTAACATGTGCCACAGAACAAGGGAATGAAAGAAAGCAGGAAAGAAGGAAAAAAGAGAGAATTCCTTTGTCTCTGGAGATTTTAACTAGGAGCATAACCAATTAAGACTTCGGGATTTGGGGATCTTGCAGTGGCTCTGTATCCACTAGCCAATTGTCTTTCTTTCCAGGTTAGAATGACAAGTACCTTCCCTACATCACCCAGACATCACTGTACATGCGCCTATCTTCCCCCCTCCCCGTCCCTCAAGTGATCTTCAGGGAATGGATCAGTGGTTCCCTGTGGAGAATGTGAAACTGCAGCTTCCTAGTGGAGCTGATTACCATGCTTAAAATGTCTGACCTCTACTTTACTCCTTTTCTATTATTAATATTAGCTAGCTAGTTACAATGGTAACAATATTAGTAATAGAGATAGGTCTTATGAAGAATATTTAGCCATATAACTTTTTAAAATATTTTACTTGATATTAACCATCACTTAATTTAACTAGAAATTTATACTAATATATTGAGGAAACTATGGATTTGTAACTGAATTTTATTAAATGTAAACAATTCTGTATCATTATGATTTCAGGTTGTAAGTATGGATTCTAGATTCACATTCGCAAGCTAAGTAATTTGAAAAAGACACTTAGGTTCCCATTGCCTCAGATAGCTAATTTAAATTATTGAATTTTATCTATTTTGTAGGATTGTGGTAGGAATTTACATAGCTAATATATTTAAGATACAACACTTAGATTAGTTCCTGATAATAATAAAAATGTTTAGTGTTTGCTATTATTACTATTGATCCCAGTTTTCAGATTCATTTTGCTCTCAAACATCTCTGAAATATTTCTCTGAGCTGCTGTCAGTATAGCTGCAATTCTTCCACAGCTAAGCTACTTATCTTTTTTATTCTGTTGGAGGTAATTGGAATAGGGATTCTTAATAGTTTACTTTTCTCTCAGCACCCAATAGTGACATAGATGCTTGGCCATTAGTAAGAAGTTACAAAGCCTCACCTTAACAATGGTTCTCAATTTGAGATCAATATGCCATACTGACCAAACTGAATAAAATCAGCAGATTCAGCCCTGGCTGGTTTGGCTCAGTGGATAGAGTGTCAACCCCCAGACCGAAGGGTCCCAGGTTCCATTCTGTCTTGCGGGCTAAATCCCCAGTAGGGGGTGTGCAGGAGGCAACCAATCAATGGTTCTCTCTAATCATTGATGTTTCTCTCTCTCCCTTCTTCTCTGAAATCAATAAAAATAAAAAAATAACAATTAACAAAACAAAAACAACCTCCACTGGGTTGTATTTATATATATATATATATATATATATATATATATATATATATATATATATATATATATTTAATCAACAGATTTAGTTCACATTTCTAGAACACAAGCTTGTGTAGGTTTTTCCCTGCTATCTTACTTTTTTTCTACCTTAAAAATTCTAGTTTCTTTCCCCTATTACATAAAAAATGAAGAAAGTGAATCTATTAAAAAGACTGTCCCTAATAGTAAATAAAATTCATCATAGCTAGGCTCTATCCTGTCAGAAGGAACTATTTTCTTCATCATTCTTAGAGTGTAAAAGCCTTTTCCCAATTCTCTTCCTCTTTCCAAGGCAGCTTCCCCCCCCCCCTTTTTACACTAAGGAATCAAAAGCTACATGTATTTCAGAACCAATTTCATCTTAGAAGCACTTATAGAAATCTTAGCTTGTTCTTGAACTTGTCTTTTCTCCTGCCACTTTGCCCCTACTCCCTTAAAAACCAACTCAGCCCAAATCACATTTTTCCACAAGCCGCTGCACTATTCTTTCCATACCTCATCATGGTGAGGATGGACCTCACAAAGAAATGTGATGGGAAAAATAGTTTGTTTTCCATAAACAATGTAGTAGTTAGAGAATGGTATAAACATGCAATAATATTTCCCTGGGAAGTTTATCTTGGCTGCTCAGAGATCCAAATATTTGCTATTAAATAGATGAAAACCATGAATGTAATCATTGAATCAGACTCAACAAAGTTGTCAAGGTTAGAAGTTTTGGGCTTTTTCAGATCTTTCCTGAGCATGTGCACAGCCCTGCACATGCATGTGTTTCTCTAGATCCCTATGATTATGTCTGCTTTGCAAAGCTCACTATGGCTATCTCATTCCCTGGATTTTCCTTTTAAAGATTTGGTCAGTTTTTTGTTTTCCCCAAGAAGTATTGCCCTCTTGGGCAGCAGCGGTGTTAAGCAATTGCTGATTATCCTTTTTTTAAAAAAATTTTTTATTTTTGTGACACATGCCCTTAGATAAGGTATTTTCCACTGAATTAAGTTCTGAGGTGAGTCAAATTGCAAGAAGCCTTGCATATAAATGGGTCTTTCCCAGGAATCTCCTAGAGAGATAAAATAGTGGCAATTTTCTGGGGAAGGGGTTTTCTGAAAAGCTGTTAACCTTTTCTATTTCAAGTGTCTGCTTGGCTTTTGGTTCTCACAGCTATAAATAGGTTGTTGAAGCTGCTGGTTGCCAATGTCACTTTGGAGGTGTGGAGAGGGGGATGGGCATAGGGAAAGTTTCATCCCCATCAAACTCACTGTTCTTTCCTAGATTCAATGCTTGTCTTGTCCAGGTGCTCCTCTTATTATTTAGCTTAATAATTTTCAAGGTTCTGAACAAGTTGATATTTACTATTATGACCAGTATTCTTTTGGTTTTAGTGACTTTTTACTAGCCCTTGCTCTATTATTCCAGAACTCCCACCCCTCCTCTTGCTTTTTCATCTGCTGCTGGTATAACAAGTTGGTCAAATATGCTAGTAAAAGACAAATAGCAAGTATCCCAGGTAATGCAGTCCACAAAATCAGTCTTCTGGATCAAGGAGAAATGAATGGAGTGTGTGCGGAGGAACAGTTAGGGAAAACCTAGTACAGCATTGTTATGGAAACTGACATGTAAACCAGATGCCAATTTCTGACTTCACAGTCAGAAATATTTTTCATAAACACTAGAGCACTTGCAATTAAAATGACTAGGGTATCCAATCTCTGTACACAGTAAGCAAAATTATAACCAGTAGGCTGGCTGCTTGCTTGGCGTAAAATCAGAAAATATAAATAAATATTAGTGTCAGGTTAAGTTTACTAACAACTTTCTTGCTTGAAGTAAGAACATGCTTGGCATAAAGCCATCTTCTCCATGCTAAATACTTGCATGGGCATTGCCAATAGTTTTGATTTTTACAGAACAGCATCCTCCTTTTCCTATACTTTCTCAGCTGAGTAAACTCCAGTCTAGTGGGTACCATTTTTCGGATGTGCATTTTCTCAGCTAGATTAAAGTCTAACTCAAATGGAGATATTCCTCTCTTCTTACATTTGTTTACTATCTCTTCAAATAATTTTTCATTCACTAGTTTCATGCTTAAATTCTCTGAAAATTATTTTTTTTATATTTTAGAGTTATAGGGTAATGTAATTTCATATTTACTTTGAGAATGGTCTATATTGCACTGGTTATGTGAAAGCTTGTGCTCAAGAAGATCCAGAAATTTATGATGAAGAAGATGGGTATCATAAATGTGTTCATTAAACCAGGCTGAAGAAAGATTTCTGGACCAAATGAATCCTTATTAGGTTGTCTAGAAAGATTAACACAAAAATGTAACAAAATACTTCTTAAATCTGTACTGTGTGTGTGTTTGTTTTTTTTTTTGGTTTTTTTTTGGGGGGGGCAGGGAGGGAAAAGGGACATCTGTATTACTTTCAATAATAAAAATAAAATTTTAAAAAACCTATAGGCTATTAAGATATGAAAACTAACAAACAACAACGAAGTTATAAAATAGGTTTTTATAAGTAAGCTTAGGTTAAATTTTTGTATAAAAACGTTCAACAGAAAAATCTCAGTGGCTTACTACAATAAAGACATTTTTCATTCAATTTATATGTCTATTATGGGTCAGATGCAACTTTGTTTGAGGAGCCCTGCCTAAGATATTTCTGGTCTCCTGGCAGATAAAAATGATATGAATAGTAAGGCATATTCTGGCCATAAATGCTTCTCCTCAGAAGTGATCCAGCTGACTTCTACTTCAAAATCATATGACCAATACAAATATTAATAATATCTCCAAGCTTAAACTCATGGTACAGATAAATGTATTTTTTCCATTGGGAAAGGGAGAAAAAGTATACAGAGAAATATGGTAAATACGTTTGACAATAAGGCAATGTATCATATTCTCCTATTCACGTACCTTGAAAACCAAAGTAATGTGTCTTTCCATCTATGATACTTACTACATTAATTTTATCAGGACTTATAATAATAATTATTAATATGATGTATTAATTGAATGTCCTATAAATTTTAAAGACAATTAAGGTCTCTGTGGATTAATTTAGTGAATAATGAGTTGGCTTTGATCTGAAATTAATTGATATAATACTGCTAATCTATGTCCTCCCCCTTTTATAAAAGAGAGCAAAATTGTTGCTAGATTAGGAGCTGCACACCAAGCCTCTATTTATTTGCTCAAGAAAATAAAGCATGCTTACAACAGTAATTAGATTTACCATAATCCACTGTTATTCTTCACAAATTGTTTATCTTATACTTAGTCAAAATAAGGTATGATCATGAGGATGGAAGAGAAAGAATCACCTCTTCACAATAAATGTACTCTGGCTAACTTAAGTGAAAGTACTAGTTATTAAAGAATATTCAGTAGCTTACAGAGTCTTGTGAGGCTCAGAGAAAGTCTACAGCAGTGGTTCTCAACCTTTTTAATGCCACAACCCTTTAATACAGTTCCTCATGTTGTGGTGACCCCCAACCATAAAATTATTTTCGTTGCTACTTCATAACTGTAATTTTGCTACTGTTATGAATCATAATGTAAATATCTTTGTTTTCCAATTGTCTTAGGCTCTACAGCAGCGACCCACAGGCTGAGAACTGCTGCTGTAGAGCTTAAGACCATCAGAAAAAACACAGATATTTACATTATGATTCCTAAGATTAGCAAAATTACGGTCATGAAGTAGCAACGAAAATAATTTTATGGTTGGGGGTCACCACAACATGAGAAACTGTATTAAAGGGTTGTGGCATTAAAAGGTTGAGAACCATTAGTCTAGACTAGGCTAACACTCTAAACTGAAAGATACAACTGTCTTTAATTGGAAAGTGCTGTTGCAGGTTTGAGAGCAATGGCCACCAGCAGTAAGATGGAAAACTTAACTTTATAGCCACTACTACACTTTCCAGCACCAATGCCATTTCTGTGATACCAACTCATCCTTTCTTCTGAAGGCTAGATGCCTCTTCTGCCAACAAAGATAAATAGAAGAATGAAAAATGGTCCCATTTTCTCACACAATTCATTCATCGTGTTTCTGAACCACAGAGTCAAGTTCATATGCCCATTCTTAGCTGAAAGGGAAGTTTGGACTATCACATTCTGGTTTTGATGTCTATGAACTACATAAGCCTCGCAATGCAGGAATTTCCCCCAATAAAGTAAAACTATTATTACTTAAAATAATGAGCAATCATAAATATGGCATACGTTTTATACATTGAAGTAACTTACTAAATATACAAAAGAAAACTGAAAACTAAAACTGGAAAAAGGAAGAGAATATGAAATGCCATTATTGGAATAAAAAAACTATGGAGGCGGAGCTTGAAGATGGCGACCGAACAGTCGGACTTGTTCTGACTCTGGTCCCAGAACAGATAAAAGTAACATCTGAGTTGCTCAGGGAGGGTTGATTGGCAGCTGAGGGGCAGCAGAGGTTTCAAGGAAGCTAGGCAGCGATCCGCTGGACAGGATTTCCAGCCGGTGGCCAACACTGCCACAGCGGCGGCCGGCGGCGGCTGCGGCGGCGGCAGAAGCAGCGGCGGCGGTGCTGTGAGAAAGGAGTGGCTTCTCTGAGGCCTGGAAAGCCCACTGCGGAGAGGTCCATCCAGTAGCTGAGACGCCCGACTTGGCGCTGGCGCGTGGATTCAAAGGAGTTCTTCGGTCACCCACGGAAAGGTCAGAATTTGCGGGGAAAGCCTGAGAGATCGCGGACCCGCGGTGCCGGCAGCCACAGTAGCCGGGGAGTTCCGGCCCCGCCTCCATGGAGCGCCCGCAAAGCTGAGCCCTAAGAAGGCTGCAGCGACATCTAGTGCTGGGTTTGGCATAAGCTTCCCCAGAAGCGGGAATTTTTTTTTTTTTTTTTTTTAAAAAGCCAGGGGACACGGGACAGAGTGTTAAGAATCGCGGCTGTCCCGCCAAGGGCGGAACATCTGGACACCTCGGCGCCTGATCCCCTTCACCCCCTAGCTTCAGAATACTAGGGAAGAACAGCCTAGTTGGGCATATCCGGGGAATTTGCAGGGAGAAAGTGCCTCCCTGGAAACAAGGGATCGGAGCCAGAAGAGATAGTCTGGGAGCCAGCTGGCACCCTGCCAGCTAGAGCCATAGAGAAAGAAGGCCGGAGCAACCAAAAAGACTGGGAGGTCAAACCGGAAACACTGACACCTAAGAGCTGAATTACAAACTGCCCTTCTTTTTTTTTTTTTTTTCTCTTTTTTTTTTTTTCCTTTCTTTTCTTTTGTCTTTTAATTAATCAAAAATAAATGGACACAAATATCTAAGATATAGTCTACTAAAAATTAAGGACTACCTTACAAAACTGAGGTGCAGTGGAAAGCTGGGAACTGCAAGACTGTCTGGTCCGAGAATCAGAAGTGCCAAATACATTAACTGAGGAAGTGAGTGACCAGTACTGGTCATTTTTATGCTAATTTTGCTATACTTTATTTTATTTTCATTTTTTACATCTTTTATTTAATTTTCATTTTTCATATCTTTTACTTAAGAAACAATTTTTTTTCTTTTTTCCTTACTTGATTTTACCTTTTCAATTACTACATTTTTCAATCTCTATCACTATTACTACTGCTATTTTGCAATTTTTTTTAAAAAAATTTTTATTTATTTATTTTTTCTTTCTTTCTTTTCTTTTTTTTCTCTCTCTAGTACCATTTTATTTTTTCTTTATTTTACATTGGGAGTAACCTTCATTCTATTTTAATCTCTACTATAGCATCATTCAACCCTATCTCAACTCAACCTTTACACTATCACTCTCTTACTAAACTTTACCCTTTAGTCTACAGTTTATCCTATCCCTTTCCGGCTTTAGTTTTTCCTCTATTCTCTCTCTATACCCCCTGCTAAAGCTCTCACTATACTTATAGACCTAAGTTCCAACCCCTGATCCAAGTGTATAAATACCAATCTCTGCACTATATTAACTAGTTAAAAAAAAAAAAAAATCCATTCTCCCCTCTATCCTTTTCGCATTGTATGTGTGAAGGTTGATTATTGTGAATTTTTATGCCTTTTAGTGAAATTGTTATGCTTATTCCTGTATTGTTATTGTTGCTTTGTTTTTTTTTTTAAATCCTCTGTTTTTGTTTGTTTATTTTACTTCTGTATATCATAGCCTTACTTAATAATAGTGGATATTGTAGTTTGTATTAATCTCCAAGTATTGTTACTGGCATTGGCTGGGTCCAGAGGTTTTTCTATGGCAATTTTCTCCACATATATATAGTTTGTTTCCCATTTCTCTTTTAGTTTGCTTCTTCTCTCTCTTTCTCTCTCTCTCTCTCCCTCTTCTTTTTTTCCCTGTTTTCCAACTTCATTTTGTCATTACTTTTTTCTTCTTCTTCTTTTTCTATCTCTTTATCCCTCTTTTTTTTTAATTTACTTAATATTTTTTTTAATTTTAATTTTATTTTTTTTAATTTTTCTTTATTTTATTTTTACCTTTATTCCTTCTCTCCTATCCCCTAAGTTGCCTTTCTCTAGTGGTCACCTTTATTAGAGGTTATTAATATTGTAAATACATTCCTGTTAAGTGCCGCTTGTGTTGTACCTGGTAGTGTTGTATTTTGTACCTCAAAATCAACGCAGGAGAAGGAATACCACATAACCAGACATCCTGAAAAGAGAGGCCATGGGGAGACAAAAACATAGTCCGCACTTGAAAGAAAAGCAGGCATCACCAGAAAAGGAAGTAAACGAGCCAGAGGTAAGCAGCCTGCCAGAGCAAGAATTCAGAGTAATGATCATAGCATGGCTAAAAAGAATGGAAGAGAAATTTGACAAAAGCCAAGAAGAAATGAGAAAGAACCATGAGGAAATGAAGGAGAGCCATGAGGAACTGAAGAAGAACCAAGAAGAAATGAAAAGTGACATCGCTACCATGAAGAACTCAATAGAAAGCATCAAGAGTAGACTAGATGAAGCAGAGGACCGCATCAGTGAGCTAGAAGATAAGATGGAAAAAAATACCCAAGTAGAGCAACTTCTAGAAAAAAAGATTAAAAAGCAGGAGGAGAGCCTACGGGAGCTTTGGGACAAAACAAAACAAAATAATATTCGAATAATAGGGGTTCCAGAAGGAAAGGAAACTGAGGTAGACATGGAAAAAGTATTTCAAGAAATAATGACAGAAAACTTTCCTGAAATAGAAAAGAAAAAACCCACACAAATCCAAGATGCCCGCAGAGTCCCAAGCAAAATGAATCCCAGAAGACAGACTCCAAGGCACATTATAATTAAATTGGCAAACAACAACGACAAAGTAAGAATCTTAAAAGCAGCCAGAGAGAGACAGAAAGTTACATACAAAGGAACCCCCATCAGACTAGCAACTGATTTCTCAACAGAAACTTATCAGGCCAGAAGGGAATGGGATGAAATATACAAAGTCATGCAAAGGAAGGGTCTGAATCCAAGAATACTGTACCCAGCAAGGCTATCAATCAAAATTGAAGGGGAAATCAGGAGCTTCACAGACAAAAAAAGACTGAAGGAATTTATCTCCACCAAACCAGCAATGCAAGAAATGCTAAAGGGTCTACTGTAAAAATAAAGAAATAAGAAGTGAAGAAGGAACACGGGTATAGAATAAAAATGGCGTCAAATGAGTACCTATCAATAATAACCTTAAATGTAAATGGATTAAATGCTCCAATCAAAAGACATAGGGTAACAGATTGGATAAGAAAACAAGACCCATACATCTGTTGTCTACAAGAAACCCACCTCAGAAAAAGAGATGCACACAGACTGAGGGCGAAGGGATGGAAAAAAGTTTTCCAGGCAAATGGAAATGAAAAAAAAGCTGGGGTAGCAATACTTATATCTGACAAATTAGATCTCAGAGTGAAGGACATAACAAGAGATAATGAAGGCCACTTCATAATACTAAAGGGAACAATCCAACAAGAAGAAATAACCCTGGTAAATATATATGCACCCAATACAGGAGCAACCAAATACATTAAAAAACTGCTAGAGGACATTAAGGGAGAGATTAATAGCAATACAATCATAGTAGGAGATTTTAATACCCCACTGTCACCCTTCGACAAATCATCTAAACAAAAAATCAGCAAAGAAATATCAATCCTAAATGACTCACTAGACCAGATGGAATTAATTGACATCTTCAGGACACTCCACCCCAAAGCCACAGAATATACATTCTTCTCAAGTGCACATGGGACATTCTCAAAGATAGACCACATTTTGGGACATAGGCAAAGTCTCTTCAAATTCAAGAAGATAGAAATCATATCAAGTATCTTCTCAGACCATAATGGCATAAAACTGGAAATTAACTACAATAAAAATAATCCAAAGAAATCAAACACATGGAGACTAAACAGCTTGCTATTAAACAAGGACTGGGTTACCAGAGAAATCAAGGAAGAAATTAAAAACATCCTGGAAACAAATGACAATGAAAGCACAACAATCCAAAATCTTTGGGACACAGCAAAAGCAGTTTTGAGAGGGAAGTTCATATCCTTACAAGCCTATTGCAAAAAACTAGAAAAAATAGTAACAGATAATCTAACTCTACAACTCAAAGAGTTAGAAAAGGAGCAACAAGAAAAACCCAGTGTAAGCAGAAGGAAGGAAATAACAAAAATCAGAGCAGAGATAAACGACATAGAGACCAAAAAAACAATACATAAGATCAACAAAACCAAGAGCTGGTTCTTTGAAAGAATAAACAAGATAGATGGACCTCTAGCCAGGCTAACCAAGAAACAAAGAGAGAGGACCCAAATAAACAAAATCAGAAATGAAAGAGGTGAAATAACAACAGACCCCACCGAAATACAACGGATTGTTACAAAATACTACGAACAACTCTATTCCAACAAACTGAACAACCTGGAGGAAATGGACATATTCCTAGAAAAATACAAACTTCCAAAACTCAATCAGGAAGAATCTAAAAATCTCAATAGACCAGTGACTTGGGAAGAAATTGAAACAGTCATCAAAAAGCTTCCAGCAAACAAAAGCCCAGGGCCAGATGGCTTCACAGGAGAGTTTTACCAAACATTCAAGGAAGAACTAAAACCTATCCTCCTCAGACTATTCCAAAAAATTCAAGAGGAAGGAACACTTCCAAACTCCTTCTATGAAGCCAGCATCACCCTAATACCAAAACCCGATAAAGACAACTCAATGAAAGAGAATTACAGGCCAATATCCCTCATGAACATAGATGCCAAAATCCTCAACAAAATTCTAGCAAATCGGCTCCAGCAGAGCATCACAAAGATCATACACCATGACCAAGTAGGATTTATACCAGGAATGCAAGGTTGGTACAATATCCGCAAATCAATAAACGTGATACATCACATAAACAAGTTGAAAGATAAAAATCATATAGTCATATCAATTGATGCAGAAAAAGCATTTGATAAAATCCAACACCCTTTCCTGATAAAAACTCTTAACAAGGTGGGAGTACAAGGATCATACCTCAACGTAATAAAAGCTATATATGATAAACCCACAGCAAACATCATACTCAATGGGCAAAAACTAAAACCATTCCCTCTAAGAACAGGAACAAGACAGGGATGCCCACTATCGCCACTCCTCTTTGACATAGTACTGGAAGTACTAGCCATTGCAATTAGACAAGAGGAGGAAATAAAAGGCATCCAAATTGGAAAAGAAGAAGTAAAGTTATCCTTATTTGCAGACGACATGATATTGTATATAAAAAACCCAAAAGACTCCATTAAAAAACTAATTGGCTTAATAAATGAATTTGGCAATGTAGCAGGATACAAAATTAACACCAAGAAATCTATGGCATTTCTATACACCAACAGTGAGTTTATAGAAACAGAGACTAAAAAAGCAATTCCATTTACGATCGCACCAAAAAAATTAAGATACCTAGGAATAAACTTAACTAAGGGAGTAAAGGACCTATTTGCGGAAAACTACACGACACTGAAAAAAGAAATAGAGGAAGATGTAAACAGATGGAAGAACATACCATGTTCATGGATTGGTAGAATCAACATCATCAAAATGTCCATACTTCCTAAAGCAATCTATAAGTTCAATGCACTCCCCATTAAAATACCAACGGCATATTTCACTGACCTAGAAAGAACTCTCCAAAAGTTCATTTGGAACAATAAAAGACCCCGAATAGCCACAGCAATCCTGAGAAAGAAGAGTAAAGTAGGAGGTATCTCAATACCAGACTTCAAACTGTATTACAAAGCCACTGTTCTCAAAACAGCCTGGTACTGGCACAAAAACAGACATATAGATCAATGGAATCAAATCGAGAACCCAGATATCAACCCAAATCACTATGCTCAATTAATATTTGACAAAGGAGGCACTAATATACAATGGAGTCAAGACAGTCTCTTCAATAAATGGTGTTGGGAAAATTGGACAGATACATGCAAAAGAATGAAACTAGATCACCAACTTACACCATACACAAAAATAAACTCAAAATGGATACAGGACTTAAACATCAGACGGGAAACCATAAAAATACTTGAAGCATCCACAGGCAACAAAATCTCAGACGTATGCCAAAAAAACTTCTTCACTGATACTACCCCTAGTGCAATGGAAGCTAAAGAGAAAATAAACAAATGGGACTACATCAAAATAAAAAGCTTTTTTACAGCAAAAGAAACCATCAACAAAACAACAAGAAAGCCCACTGTGTGGGAGAACATATTTGCAAATGTTACCACTGATAAAGGTTTAATCTCCAACATCTACAAACAGCTTATACAACTAAATAAAAGGAAGATGAATGATCCAATTAAAAAATGGGCAATGGACCTAAATAGAATATTTTCAAAAGAAGACAGAAGGAAGGCCAAAAAGCACATGAAAACATGCTCAAAGTCACTAATTATCCGAGAGATGCAAATCAAAACAACAATGCGGTACCATCTCACACCTGTCAGAATGGCCAACATCAACAAATCAACAAACGACAAGTGTTGGCGAGGTTGCGGAGAAAAAGGAACCCTCGCGCACTGCTGGTGGGAATGTAGACTGGTGCAACCACTGTGGAGAACAGTGTGGAGTTTCCTCAAAAAACTGAAAATGGAACTCCCATTTGACCCAGTAATCCCACTTCTAGGAATATATCCCAAGAAACTTGAAACACCAATCAGAAAGGATATATGCACCCCTATGTTCATAGCAGCACAATCTACAATAGCCAGAATTTGGAAACAGCCTAAGTGTCCGTCAGCAGATGATTGGATCCAAAAACTATGGTACATCTACACAATGGAATACTATGCTGCCATAAAAAAGAAGGATTTCTCATCATTTGCAGCATCCTGGATGGAATTGGAGAACATCATGCTGAGTGAAATAAGCCAATCAATGAAAGAGAAACACCACATGACCTCACTCATTTGTGGATAATAAAGAACATTATAAACTGGTGAACCATAAGATAGATATAGAGACAGTATATGAACAAGTAGACTGTCAAGTTACAGTGGGGACGGGAGGAAGATCTGGGGGAGATAATAGATCAACCGAAGGACTTGTATACATGCATATAAGTGCAACCAATGGACACAAAACTCTGGGGAGGGAGGGGATGTGTGGGAGGGAGGGAGGGGGTAAAAAAAAATCAATAAAATATATTAAAAAAAATAAATAAATAAAAAAAAAAAAAAAAAAAAAAACTATGGAAAGCTTCTACAGAAGGAGAAAAAGCTTCACCTGAAAGCTTTGCTCATGGGATTAATTTAAAATAAGAGAATTGGTTGCATGTGTGTACAATTTGAGCTTAAATTTGTCCAATATAAAACAAATGTAGACTCAGTAAGAAAATGTTTTAATCAAAAGGACTATTGCAAAGTGGTTGCTATAATAAGGAAAATTTTCTGACCATAAAAACTACAAGCACCTCAATAATTAGACAAAAGGAATTTTTCTTTTATAGAGAGGAATGAACAAATTGGGTATGGGCAAGAGGTATGAAAAAATGGAATCAGACAGTAGTTCAGGGAAGGTTTTATTCTGGGTCCATCCTATTCTCAGGAAAGGCTGTTAAAGAGGGGCTGTATGCTCCCTCAGGCTGAGGGTGGGTCAAAGTTCAGAGACCTGGGGAAAGGAGAGAATCTAAACCAACTTTTGGTTAACATACATTTTGTTCTGATTGATGGGGCATGGCAAGTAGTTTTGCTAATAATTTATAAGACATAGAATGGGAATATGGAGGTCTGTGTTTGGTCTTGCCAGAGTATACAGGGGAAGATTTGTGAGTTTTACTTAATTCATATAGTGAGAATAAACAAATCATTTTTTCTGTCAAAGAATAGACAGCCACCATTTTTAAAAATATATATTTTATTGATTTTTTACAGAGAGGAAGGGAGAGAGATAGAGAGTTAGAAACGTCGATGAGAGAGAAACATCGACCAGCTGCTTCTTGCACACCCCCCACCGGGGATGTGCCCACAACCAATGTACATGCCCTTGACTGGAATCGAACCCGGGACCTTTCAGTCCATGACCGATGCTCTACCGCTGAGCCAAACCAGTTTTGGCAGACAGCTACCATTTTGAATTTCATGACTTGATAACCTCCGTGTTGGCCACATGCCTTGCAGCTCCCCTGAGAGCTACCATCTTGAAACAGCAAAGGCCTTTGAATTAGCTCAGAGGTCGGCAAACTCATTAGTCAACAGAGCCAAATATCAACACTTCAACAACTGAAATTTCTTTTGAGAGCCAACTTTTTAAACTTAAACTTCTTCTAATTTCACTTCTTCAAAATAGACTCGCCCAGGCCATGGTATTTTGTGGAAGAGCCACACTCAAGGGGCCAAAGAGCAGCATGTGGCTTTCGAGCCAGTTTGCCAACCACGGAATTAGCCAATTGGGAAAGACTGTGCGCCTGAGCTCCATTCAATAGCAAGGAACAGGTCTCGTGCGTCAGGGATTATAAATCCCGAGCAGACTGCCTACTTGCTATGCCATGCTTCCAGACCATGTGTGCACACCCTTCTATGTAGAAGTAAAGATATTTGCCTTGCTGCCTGGCTCCCAAGTATGTTTTGTGTTATACCAGGAACCCTAAATTTGGGGGCTCACCTTATTTTTAACAATATGGAGAGGAATGGTCCTTTGTAGTAAGCCCTTGTCCAGAACACAAAATGGTAAGAAAGATTCATTTAACTTTCTCTGTGATCCAGGAGCATAGATTCAAAATTGTCAAATCCCTTGCCCTAGGCAAAAGAGCATAGAAACTATTCTACCCCTGTCCTCCAGGGCTAAAGATTTACTGTCTAGATAAGTTAAGCCAACTAGGATATGTATAGACACATCTGAGGATGGGAGTGAGATGTCATAGTAAAAATAAGGAAATTAAATAAGACCTGAGAAAGAATAGTTACGGTAGTCTTGTAACTGATTGCATGCCAGTCTTTTCATCATACCAGCTGAGTGATTAGCAGACATTTATTTGGTTGTTTCTTTGAAACAGGTTTTGGATAGTCCTCATACCCTTGAATTAGCTTGAATAATTTTGGTTAAATAATTATCTTTACTTGGTCATCGTTTTGTATAAGGATTTTCCTAATGGATTTTGTAGTTAACAGATATGATTTTAAAATTAACTATGCTGTTTATTCTCTCAGTGATTTTGGACAAGGGTTGTGGACTGGATTTCCCAGATTACAGAATCTGACATGGATTTTTTGAGGCAGGATATTTACTAAGAGTGCCCTGAGGAACAACACCCAGGAGAAGAAGGTTTGGGTAAAAAGAAAAATTCAGCTTCAGTGCAGGCCTATTGGAAACCCTCATCATTCCCATGGGGAGCATGGCACTGGAAAAACACTTCAGAAATTTCCCAACTTGGGCCAAGATAAGTATTTTTGTACTAAATTTTATTTATTTCAAAGGAGTTTTAGCAAGTACATGAACTCCATTTGATTGTTTTATAGAACAAGGATTATGTTAGCATAATTTATTGACATGGATAGAATTATTCTGAGGTATTCTGTAACAGAAAGGTAGCAAAAATAAGGAAATAACCTTTCAGATAAAGGAACATTTTCCACCTGGGAATTTTACACCAGGATGAGAAACTTATCCACCACTATCATTTAAAGGCTACCCTGAGTACATTGAGATATTTGAAAATATTTTTAGGCCTCATTGTCTCCTTGACAATGCTTTTGTATTTTGAGGTCACATGAAAATTGGAAACCATCCTGTATAGCACTTGCACTTTAACTTACAGCTTATAAATGGCCATGTCTAGATGAAAACAAGGCTTTCTAATCAACAGTCAGTTTTAGAATGTGGCTTTGTTTTTAGAGGATGACATACCATAACTACCACTAATCATTTAGTCCATTATATTATAAAAATAAAATAATGGTTTTTGGTTTTTATTCCATGACTCTTAACTTAAAATAAGACCAATGTTTAAAAGAAATGAAATGTATCCTGCAATCATTGCTCTTGCAGATACAGAAATGAAAAGTCCTCACTGTAAATACAAACTATTTCTAAAATTAATTAATAAATCTTTATACTGACAAATATTACTTGATAAACTCTTCCATAATGCTGTTTGAGCATTATGATGAATTTTACCTCAATTATAAGTTATAGTATCTGCCTTTATATTATTACCTAGTTATTCCAGGCCCAAAGAATCTGATAAAAGTATAGTTCAAAACCAATATGTATCTGTCAGGGTTTTGTGTTGCAAACTGAAACTGACTTTGGCTTGCTTAAGCAGAAATTGAATGTATGGCAAGGATATCTGTCAGCTCACAGAACTGACAGGATGTCTGTAGAACCAGGCTTAGCAAATGAAAGTGTAGGGATACTTGTATAAAAATAAAATGAAAACACAGGGATGCTTGTATAAGAACAAGTTTTATCCACTGCTACTAAACCCAGCCCCCCCTTTTCAGATGTTTTCATAGCTATACATTTAATTGTTTCTTTCCTTCACCTTTGTGACACTCTCAGAATTCAGATTCCTGAACTACAGTTAAGTTGTATTGGGTTGGTTGCCAAAGGAAGAGAGAGATTCTCCTATTTGGCCTTCTCTTTCACAAAGATTCTCATTAGGGAGGATTCCTCCAAACTAAAAATTAGAAATCACAAAAATTCAAACACTTGGAGGCTGAATAACATGTTATTAAACAATGAGTGGGTTACCAAAGAGACCAAATAAGAAACAAAAAAACCTCCTGAAAACACAACAATCCAAAATATTTGGGACACAGTAAAAGCAAACCTGAGAGGGAAGTTCATAGCTTTACAGACCTATCTTAAACAAAACAAACAAACAAAACAAAAAACAACAACAAGAAAACAGGTAATAAACCTTCTAACTCTGCAACTTGAAGAATTAGGAGAGCAACAAGAAAAGCACAGTGTGAACAGAAGGAAGGAAATAATAATGATCAGATTGGAAATAAATGACATAGAGAACAAAAACGAAACAATACAAAAGATCAATAAAACCAAGAGCTGGTTCTTTGAAAGAATAAACAAGATTGATTAACCTGTAGCCAGGCTCACAAAGCAGCAAAGAGAGAAGACCCAAATAAACAAAATCAGAAATGAAAGAGGTGAAATAACAACAGACCCCACAGAAATATGAAGAATCATTAAAAAATACTGTGCTCGACTCAACTCCAACAAACTGGTCAGCCTAGAAGAAATGGACATATTCCTAGAAAAATACAACCAAAATGCAACCAGGAGTAACTAAAGAATCTGAATAGGCCAATAACTATGGAGGAAATTGAAGCAGTAATAAAAAATAAATAAATAAATAAATAAATAAATAAATAAATAAATAAATAAATAAAACTTCCAACAAACAAAAGCCCTGGACCAGATGGCTTCACATGGGAATGTTATCAAACATTCAAAGAAGAAATAAAACACATCCTCTTCAGACTATTCAAAAATATTCAAGAGGAAAGATCATCACAAACTCTTTCTATGAAGCCAGCATTACCCTAATTCCAAAATCAGATAAAGATAATACAAGAAAGAGCATTAGAGGCCAATATCCCTAATGAACATAGACGCCAAAATTCTCAGCAAAATTTTAGCAAATTGAATCCAGCATTACATTAGAAAGATCGTACACCATGACCAAGTGGGATTTATTCCAGAGATGCAAGGATGCTACAACAACCACAAATCAATAAAAGTGATGCACCACATAAACAAACTGAGAGATAAAAACCATATAATCATATCCATTGATGCCAAAAAAGCATTTGATAAAATCCAACCCCATTTCTTGATAAAAACTGTCAGCAAAGTGGGAATAGAAGGATTATACCTCAACATAATAAAAGCCATATATGACAAACCCACAGCCAAAATTATACTCAATGGGCAAAACCTAAAACCATTTTTCCTAAGAATAAGGACAAGTCAGGGATGCCCACTCTCACCACTCCTGTTCAACATAGTACTTGTAGTACTAGTCATTGCAATCAGACAAGAAGAAATAAAAGGCATCCAAATTGAAAAAGGAAAAGTAAAACTATCCTTATTTGTAGATGACATGATATTGTACATAGAAAACACTAAAGACTCCATCAATAAACTACTAGACTTAATAAATGAATTCGGCAATGTAGCAGGATACAAAATTAACACCCAGAAGTTTATGGCTTTTCTGTACACCAACAATAAACTCACAGGAAGAAAAATTAAAAGGCAATTCCATTTATCATTGCACCAAAAAATTAAGATACCTAGGAATAAACTTAACCAAGGAGACAAAAGAGCTGGACTCAGAAAATTTCAGGATACTGAAAAAAAGAGATAAAGGAAAATATGAACAAATGGAAGAATATAACATGTTCATGGATTCATATAACCAACATAATTAAAATGCCCATACTACCGAAAGCAATCTATAAATTCAATTCAGGTCCCATTAAAGTACCAATGGCATACTTCATAGACCTAGAACAAATTCTCCAAAAATTCATCTGGAATAAAAAATAATACCCTGAATAGCTGCAGCAATCTTGAGAAAGAAGGACAATGTTGGAGAATCAAAATATCAGATATCAAGCTATACTACAAAGCCACTGTTCTCAAAACTGCCTGATACTGGCACAAGAACAGACATATCAACCAGTGGAATGGACAGAGAACCCAGAAATCGGCACAAACCAGTATGTTCAATTAATACTTGACAAAGGAGGCAAAAGCATACAATGGGGACAAAACAGTCTCTTTAATAAATGGTGTTGGGAAAACTGGACAGATACTTGCAAAAAAATGAAACTAGATCACCAACTTACACCATACACAAAAATAAACTCAAAATGGATAAAGGACTTAAATCTAAGATGGGAAACTATAAAAATCTTAGAAAAAGCCATAGGCAGCAAAATAGCAGACATCTGTCATAGCAATATCTTTACAAATAGAGCTCCTAGGGCAATGGAAACTAAAGAGAAAATAAACAAATGGGACTGAATCAAAATAAAAAGGTTCTGCACAGCAAAAGAACCCATCCACAAAACAACAAGAAAGCCCACTGCATGGGAGAACATATTTGCCAATGTTATCTCCAATGAAGGTTTAATTTCCAACATTTACAGGGAACTCATACAACTTAACAAAAGAAAGATAATCCAATCAAAAAAAATGGGCAAAGGACCTAAATAGACACCTTTCAAAAGAGGATATTCAGAAAGACAAGAGACATATGAATACATGCTCAAAGTCACTAATCCTCTGAGAGGTGCAAATCAAAACAACAATAAGGTACCAACTCACACCTGTCAGAATGGCTATCATCAACAAACCACAAGTGCTGGAGAGGATTCGGAGAAAAAGAAATCCTTATCCACTGCTGGTGGGAATGCAAACTGGTGCAGCCACTGTGGAAAACAATATGGCATTTCTTCAAAAAACTAAAAATAGAGCTGCCTTTTGACCTTCTAGAACTATATCCCAAGAAAACAGAAACATCAATCAGAAAGGATATGCACCCCTATGTTCATAGCAGCACAATTTACAATAGCTAAGATTTGGAAACAGCCTAAGTGCTCATCAACAGATGAATGGATTAGAAAACTATGGTACATCTACACAATGGAATACTACACTGCTGTAAAAAAAGAAAATTATTACCATTTGCAACAGCATGGATAGAACTAGAGAGAATTATACTAACTGAAATAAGCCAGTATGTGAAAGAAAAGTACATCGTGATCTTACTCATTTATGGACATTAAAGAACATTATAAACTGATGAACAAAAATAGATGCAGAGGCAGAGAAGCATCAAACTACAGCTGGAACACTGGAAGGGTTGATGGGGGAAGGTAAGAAATCAATAGAAGTACTTGTATGCATGTATATAAGCATAACCAATGGACACAAGACACTGGGGGTGGCTAGCGCATGTGCTAAGGGGCAGAGGAGGGCAGGGGCAAAGTGAATGGAGGGGAAAAAAGAAGATATATGTACTACTATTTGTAATAATTTAAACAATAAAATAAAATTTAAAAAAATGTACTACTTAAAACTAACTAGTGTAAGACTTTTTAAAATAGAAATTTTAGAGATTTGGGGCACAATTTAAATTGTAACCTATCCGTGTTCTCTGTGTTAAACCAGTTTAGTATGGTAAGTATTCAAGAGATCTGTCAATGAAAACTAAACTATTTTATTTTCCCTTTTCTTTTCTTTTCTTTAATTCCTGATACTAACTTAAAGAAATAAGTAAGGTGAAAAGAAAAAAAAATAAGAAGAGGAAGAGCAGAGCATCAGGAAATTACTCTGGCAACATGAGCACCTGTGACAATTTAGTGCCTCAGTGATATTTCATAAGTATGTGTATTTGGGAAATAAAGATTTTACAGGAGAAATACTCAGATTCTTGAAAAGCAGGACTAAACTTTTAACATTTCAATAATAAGTGGTATATGTCACCCCATCAGAATTTGGGAATATAAGACTAAGGCTAGTTAAAGCACTAAATAGCACATGATATGAAAACCTCATTGATGGGCTTGTGAGAACTCTTAAAGGACAGCTGTGCCTTTTACTGCCTTTCCATGGAATACAAATCAATTGAAAATGCCATTTGAGCATTGCACTCTAGCGAATATTAAATATCAAATGCTTCCCACTGCTGGCAGTAAGTGGGCTACATTGATTCTCCCCCCCACCCCCACCCCCCGACTCTACTGGCATCCTGCAAATGAAGCCTGTCTCTGTGGACTTTTACTATGTGTGTTAATATGCACCATGGGAAGAATGCATCATATCAGAGTCCCAACCCTGTGAGAGCAGTGTGTGGATAAAGAACACTTGCTCTTAGAACCACAGCCCAGACTAAAGCATCTGGCTTAGGAAAATATCATTCCTGCCACAGATTTGTCTTATCAAAGTGAGTTTGCATCTTTGGAGGTCTGCATGATGTCAGATCTATGGTTTTTACAGAAACACAAACTGTTATGATAGAATATTATAAAGGGATAATCCTTGACAACATTGCAAAGTATAGCACCGAACATTGATTCTCAGACTTAGCAGCACATTGGCATCACCAGGGGAGTTTATAAAACTATGCCTGATGGGACTCAACCATCAGGGATTATGATTTAATGGTGTGGGCTGTGGCCTTAGCAGCTGGATATTTAACTGCCTTCCAAGTGATCCTAGTGGATGGTCAAGCTTGAACACTACTGATGTGAGAATATGTGCTGTCCTTCAAGTTTAGAGAAGGCATTCTTCCATTGAGATGGTCACTGATTATGATTGTATTTGTTTATGCCTTGGCTCACTCACACTCACATTCACATGCTTGATATGCCTACTTGGCCTCTAGTAGTGATTGTGTGTGTGTGTGTGTGTGTGTGTGTGTGTGTGTGTGTGTGGTGATGCATATTTGGTAAGGAGAGTCATTTAGAATGTTTTGCTTTGTTTGTAACTTGCTAATATTTTTCTGGAAACAAAATGAGCATAGTATTTTTCAGAAAACTATTGGCAACAGATGGACATCTCTTTAGACTATTGATATAAAACTGGACTTGTCAGGTTGAACAGAAAATAAGATGTTTATTGAAAATAAATGGTTTAGTGTAATATAAAGGGCTTAGTCTACTTCCTGGAATTCACAATCTGGGGGTTCAGCAGATCACAGAGGATCAAGGCCTAGAAGAGTGGAGAGAACCTTCCACCTATTTCCTATACTGTCTGACCAGCTTTCTCCAGAATAAAAATATATGCTAACCCAAATTAGCCTTACAAGGGTCACAACTGAATCATATGGTTATTTTAAAACTGCATAGATTTGGATGGTTGCAGTGGTAGATGGAATGCAGCAGTCTAGCAACATTCCAAGTACCATAGAGACACAACATACTGCCTGAGTCATCACGAGCCATGGGTGAAGGATAGAAGTGGAGGAGAGGGTCCTCCAGGGATATGCCTTAGGCATCCTTCAGCTTATGCATAATCCTTCTGGATGTTCCTATTTGCTCATTCCAACTCCTTTCTCCTGTCCTTTATCATTTATTAATTGGCTTTCTATGCTTTCACTTTCCAGGGTCTTCCAGGCTATTACATCTGCCTAAGGAAATCAACTTGGCCCATTAAAACTTCCAAAATGTGACACTTTTGGTTTTACTAAAAGTAAATTGCATGTGACTTGCCCAGTTACTGTTCATTCTGTCCCAAGGGGTAGTGGTGAGGGGATTCCTATGGTACCAAAAATAAGATTTGGAACAGTGAAAGGCTTATACATGGTATCTTTTACCTTAAAATGTCTGAAATCATTCCTATCTCAACTTGCAGGAGACAGTTTCCTTTCAAATATTCCCAACAGGACCACAAAACACATTCCTCTTCTTTATCTACTTTGACTTTGACCTGATTCCTAACTACATAGTTTCTTCTTATATTGAGTGTTTCTCCTTTCCCTGACCTGGTGATGTTATATCTTGTATTAACTATTAATGAAGGGCACGATGCCCAGATTGCTTCTCTCTGATCTCTATACCCTATGTGTCTAAGAGAGGCAGAGGGACCTAGGTTCACCCCACTACACTGCATTCTCCACAGAGCCCACTATTTCTTACCACTAATGTTTATTTAAAGGTGTAGGGATCAGGAAGAAAATGAGAGAGGATAATAAAGTACAGCTGCCTACTACTCAAAAGAAATATTATCTACCCAATCTAAGTGCAAAAGAACAAAGCCTCACTTGCAATTTTAACGGGAATAAATGGTTCCACAACTATTTCTCTACCTATGTTTCTGTAGCTAATAATGATGACAAATGCCTCTTGGTACTTTTTTGTAGGAAATAAAAAGCCAATAATTAATCTGTCATCAGACAGCCAGACACAAGATAGGATTTTCACTTAGAATAGGTTCCTGTGTAGAATAGGCATTCAAGGAATAATTATCAAATATATGAAAATCAGAATATTTTGCAAAGTGATTATGAATTTAGTTGCATTCACACTCCTAAAAGTACAACATCCAATAAGTAGAGTTGGCTACTGAGCATGCTGACAAATTTAAGACATTTGTGACCTACCTTAATTTGATTAAATAAAAAAAGAAATAACTTGGAATTTTAAATGTGTATGGAATGTGAAAAGTGGAGAAAATACTGTAGGGATTCAAACTGTTCAAACCAAAGATGTAAATAACCTTTCCACATACATGCAATATATACTGATTGTCCAGATTATTATAATCTCTGGATGCATAATAATCTGGACACTCAGTGTATTTGCATCTCAAATGGGTGCCAAAAGTATTCTAGACTTTTCCTGGAGATCAACCCCCTACCGTGTTTCCCCGAAAATAAGACATCCTCCGAAAAAAAGACCTAGTGCATAGAAAGATAAGACATCCCCTGAAAATAAGACCTATCGCAACTTTGGGAGAAAAAATTAATATAAGACATTGTCTTATTTTCGGGGAAACAGGATATTTGCCCTGAGCTTTCTATCAGCCAGTGCAAAGGGGAAAAGTGATCAGGTGTACAATTTATAGTATCTTTGATATCAAATAAATGAAGTACTCAAGAAAAGTACACTGAATGGCCAGATTATTATGTGTTCAGAGATAATAATAATCTGGCCACTCAGTGTATACTAAAACCTTCTGTATTGAAAAAGAAATGAATGTATGACTGACCTTTGGGTATTAGTATATTAAAAAATTTAGTAAAGGGTGAAGCATATACCATATTATCCATATATATGTGACTAAGGAGCCTGAATTTGTAATTCAATCTTGTTTTTCCCTTTTTTATAGTATTTATTGGGGTGACACTTGTTAACAAAATTATACAGGTTTCAGGTACACAACTCTACAACACATAATCAATACACTGTATTGTGCATTCACCACCCAAGTCAAGTCTCTTTTTATCACCATTTATCCCCCCTCTCCCCCCCAACACACATGCTCTCACCCTTGTCTACTCCCCCACCCACCGGGAATCACCATAAAGTTGTTTGTGTCCATGAGGGTTTTTTTTCTTTATTTATTTTCTCAATCCCTCCTGAGCTATAAAAAGCAAATCTTACCCTTTGTGACAGCAAGGATGAACCAGGAGAGCATTATAGTATGTGTAATAAGCCAGTCAGAGAAAGACAAATAAAATGCCATATGATTTCATTCTTACATAGAATCTAATGAACAAAGTGAGTTAGACTCATAGATACAGTGCAGGCCGACAGCTGTCAGGGTTGGAGTTGGTGGGCTGGGTTGGGCATGGTGTAATTCTGTATTAAGAGAAAGATAGGCTTGCTTGAGATTGCCCTTCCTTAAAATGACTCAGGGAACAGGTAGTTCTGTATTAAACATGATTACTACAACCAATGACTTATGTTATTTGAAACACTTAGCTAGATACAAATATTTATGAAAAAGTTAATTTAGAAGAATATTTCTCAGGCAAGTCAAGATGGTAGCTGGTGGGATGGCAGTGAGGGAGAGTGTAAGTGAAGAAGCAAAAGGGAAGTTAGTGGACATGTGGTGTGTGTGTGTGTGTGTGTGTGTGTGTGTGTGTGAGGAAGGGACAGTTAGATCCTATAGGGAGCTGGTGGAAAGGGCTCTCTTAGATATGGAACCCCGACTAATGCTGCTCATGCTCCCAAGAAGATGGCGTTGGCACAGAAATCACATCATCTTGAAGGGGAGAGCTGCTGTGACTAGGAGCCTAGCTTCACCATCATCCAGACTGGCCTCAGACACCACTAGGGACTCTAGAGTCACTCCGGCCAAAGACCTGCCACCACAGCTGCAGACCTACGGACACTGGTATTCCAGCCTCCTTGGCCACATGCTCTTGTGAGTTCTGGAGTGTGCTCCCTTCCCCCACCATCTTGGTGCCACAGCCATGACTCTCAGCTAGTGCAATGTTCCCTCTGACCTGTCACCGCAGCACAGGCTCTGAGTGTCTTTGTGCCCAGGCTTTCCCATGACTCTTGGGGCATGAGATGATCCTGCCAATCCACCACCATGGCCACAAGCTATCATGGAACCTGGGCTCTCCACTGATTCTTAGGGTACACGACCGTCCCACCAACCCTCCACTTCAGCCACAAGCCCCATGTAACTTGTCACCTGGACCCTTCAGTAGTAGCAAAAATGGTGAAAGGAAGAAACAACCCCCAAAGGAAAGAAAAGAATCATTAAAAATGAACTATATGAAACAGAGGCATGTCATATGTCAGAAAGAAATTCAGAGTAAGGGCCATACAGTTAATAAACTAAATGGATGAGAAAATCAACAACTTATGGAAGAATAAAGGGGAAATCAAGAATGATATACTTACAGTAAAAATATGATGGAATTTTTAAACAATAGCAGATGACCAGATTAGTGAGTTATAAGATAAGGCATAAAAACATGACCAATCTGAACAGCAATTGAAGAAAAAAATTAGAAAGCAGGAAGAAAGCCTAAGGGAGCTATAGGACAACTTGAAACGATGTAGCATACATATAATAGGGGTGACAGAAGGACAAGAAGAGGAGCAAGGTTTAGAAAACCTATTTGAAAAAATAATGACAGAAAACTTCCCTGATTTGGGGAAGAAAAAGTCACATAAGCACAGGGAGTCCCAAACAAAATGAACCCAAAAAGACCTACAACAAGACAAATCATAATTACAATGGCAAACATTAATGAAAAATAGAGAATCTTGCCGAAACCATTTTGGCTCAGTGGTAGAGCGTCGGTCTGTGGACTGAAAGGTCCCAGGTTCGATTCTGGTCAAGGGCATGTACCTTGGTTGCAGGCACATCCCCGGTAGGGGGTGTGCAAGAGGCAGCTGGTCGATGTTTCTCTCTCATCGACGTTTCTAGCTCTCTATCTCTCTCCCTTCCTCTCTGTAAAAAATCAATAAAATATATTTTTTTTTAAAAAATAGAGAACCTTGAAGGCTGCAAGAGGGAGACAGATAGTTACCTATGAATGATCTCCCATTAGATTACCAAATTATATCTCAACATAAACACATCAGGACAGAAGGGAATGTAATGAAGTATACAAAGTGATGCAAAGTAAGGGACTCAATCAAAGAATAACCTATCCAGAAAGACTATCATTCAAAAGTGAAGAGGAAATAAAGAGATTCACAGACCAATATATATATATATATATATATATATATATATATATATATATATATATATATATATATATATATATATATATATATAAATAAATAAATAAATAAATAAATAAATAAATAAATAAATAAAAAGCCTAACGGAGTTTGTCACTACCAAGCCAGCAATGCAAGACATGCTAAAAGGAATGTTTTAAAAAGAAGAAATAGAAATAGAAATGGAAAAAGTAACACTGCCATAATGAGTAAAAATGCCTACAAACAAGTACTTATCAATAATAATCTTAACCTTACCAGACCTGAGGCCCTGAACTTAACTATCCCCTATAAGTGGGCTTCTGAGCATTAAAGAGAAAACATCAATATGATATAGTATAGAGAAATGTAAGTTACATGCAAACAAGTGGTTAGAATAAGATGGAACCTGGAGACCTTGTAGAAAATAGGTCTAGGCAAAGTACTGAAAATTAGGTACAGCGGTATAGCAGCAGATTTGGAAATTACCAAAAATTCGGTAAAGCGGTCTGGTAGGGTTAAACGTACATGGACTAAATTCTCCAATCAAAAGACATAGAGTTGATAAATGGGTAAGGAAACATGACCCATATATGTGCTGTCTATAAGAGACCCACCTCAGAACAAGGCACTCAGACAGACTGAAAATGAAGGGATGGGAAAATATGTCTCAGGCAAATGGGAAAAAAAAAAGCCAGGATAGCAATACTTATATCTGATAAAATAGACCTAAAAGTGAAGGCCATCATAAGATATAAGGAAGGCCACTACATATTACTAATGGGATTGATACAACAAGAGGATATAATTTTGGTAATCATATATGCACCCAATGCAGGAGCACTCAAATACATTAAAAAAAAAACAAACAAACAAAAAACCACCTTCTGGAAGATACCAAGGGAGAGTTTGAGAGCAATATAATCATAATAGGGGACCTTAATAACCCATTGACATCACTGGATAAATCATCTAGATGAAAAATCAGCAAAGAAACAGTAATTCTAAATGACTGACTAGATCATATAAACTTACTTGACATCTTTAGAACATTTCACCCAAAAGCTACAGAATATCCATTCTTCTCAAGTGAACATGGGACATTTTCAAAGATAGAACACATACTGGAACACAGTCTCTTCAAATTCAAGAAGGTTTAAATCATACCAAGCAGATAGATAGATAGATAGATAGATAGATAGATAGATAGATGATAGATAGATATAGATAATATGCAAAGTGTCCCCTAGGGAGTTCAACTGGGAGTTCAATCACTTGCTATGACATGTGCTGACCACCAGGGTGTGGTGCGGAATGAAGGAAGGCAATGGCCAGCAGCAGGGGAAAAGAGGCCCTGGCCAGCAGTCAGAAGGCCCCAACTGGCCCTGATCACTGGGCAGGCCTAGGGACCATACCCATGCACAAATTTCATACACTGGGCCTCTAGTATTAGAAATAAACTACAATAAAAACAATCACAAAAAACTTAAACACTTGAAGGCTATTAAATAATGATTGGTTTACCAAAGAGATAAAAAAAAAAAATGAAATAAACATTTTGGAAACAAATGACAATGAAAATACAACAATACAAAATCTATGGGACACAGTGAAAGCAGTCCTGAGTGGGAAGTTTATAGCATTACAGGCCTATCTCAAGAAAATAAAACAAAACAAAATAAAACAAAACAAACAAACAAAAACAAAAAGAAACTAGTGATAAATGATCTAACTTTACAGCTCAAAAAGTTAGAAAGAGAGCAGTAAGAAAAACCAAGTGTAAGCAGAAGGAAGTAAATAATAAAGATCAGAGTGGAAATAAACAACATAGAGGTGAAAAAAAAAACCCACAAAAGATTAAAAACAAAACAAAACAAAACAAAAAACAACAACCAAGACCTGGTTCTTTGAAAGAATAAACAAGATCGATGAACCTCTAGCCAGGCTTACCTAGAAGAAAAGAGAGAGGACCCAAATAAAAATAATCAGAAATGAAAGAGATAAAGTAACAACTGATCCCACAGAAAAACAAAAGATTATGAAAAAATACTAGGAACAACTCTATTCCAAAGAAATGGACAATGTAGATGAAATGGATATATTCTTAGAAAAATACAAGCTCCCAAAAATCAACCAAGAAAAGTTAGAAAACCTGAGTAGGCTTATAACTACTGAAGAAATTGAAACAGAGATAAAAAAAAAATCTTCCAGCAAACAAAAGCCCGGGCCTAATCAGCTTTACAGGAGAGTTATACCACATATTCAAAGAAGAACTCAAACCTATTCTCCTCAGACTATCCAAATAAAATTTCAAGAGGAAGGAACACTACCAAGCTCTTTATATGAAGCCAGCATTACCCTAATCCCAAAACCATATAAAGACACTATAAATAAAGAGAATTATAGGCCGATATTTCTGATGAACATAGATATTAAAATCCTTAACAAAATCTTAGCATATTGGATCCAACATTACATTAGAAAGATCATACATCATGACCAAGTGGTATTTATTCTGAGGATGCATGGATAATAGAATATTAAAAAATCAATAAATGTGATACTTCACATAAAAACTGAGAGATAAAAATCGCATATAAATTGATGCAAAGAAAGCATTTGATAAAATCAAACACTCTTTTTTAAAAATACATTTTTATTGATTTCAGAGAGGGATGGAGAGGAAAAGAGAGATAGAAACATCAATGAGGAGGGGAATCATTGATTGACTGCCTCCAGCACATTGGACTAAGCCCACAACACAATCATGTGCCATTGACAGGAATTGAACCTGAGACCTTTTGGTCCATAGGCTGATACTCTATCCACTAAGCCAAACAAGCTAAGGCTAACACCCTTTCTCCACAAAACTCTTAGCAAAGTGGGAATAGAGGGATAATGCTTCAATATAATAAAAGCCTGAAATGACAAACCTACAGCCAACATCATAGTCAATGGGCAAAAAATAAATTATTTCCCCTAAGAACAAGAACAAAAGAGGGATGCCCACTCTCATCCTGTTTGACATAGTACTGGAAGTGCTAGCCCTGGTGATCAGACAAGAAGAAGAAATAAAAGGCATCCAAATTGGAAAAGAATAAAACTCATTATTCGCAGATGACATGATATTATACACAGAAAACCCCTAAAGATTCCATAAAAAAAACAAAAACACACACACACAACTAGATTTACTAAATGAATTTGGCAATGAAGCAGGACACAAAATTAACACCCAGAAATTTATGTCATTTTTATACACCAATAATGAACTCACAGAAAGAGAAACAAAACAAAACAAAACAAAACAAAAAAAAAACCAGCAATGCCATTTAGCATCGCACCAAAAAAATTAAGATACCTAGGAATAATATTAATTAAGGAAGTAAAATACCTGTACTTGGAAAACAACAACAGGACATGGAAAAAAGAGACAGAGGCAAACATAAAGAAGTAGGTATATATTGTGTTTATGGATTAGTAGAATCAATATTAATAAAATGTCCCATACTACCCAAAGGAATCTACAGATTTAATGAAATTCCTGTTAAAATCTTAATGGCATATTTCACAGACCTAGAATAAACTTCAAGAAATCATATTTAATAAAAAGGACCCCAAATAGCCGCATGAATCTTGAGAAAGAAGAACAAAGTTGGGGGGAGCAAAATAGCAGATATCAGGCTATAGTAAAAAGCCACTGTTCTCAAAACTACCTGGTACTGGCTCAAGAACAGACATATCTACCAATGGAATAGAACAGAGGACTCATAAATAGACCCAAGCCATTATTCTCAATTAATATTTGACAAAGGAGGAAAGAGCATACAATGGAGTCAGGACAGTGTTTTCAATAGATGGTGTTGGGAAAATTGGACAGATATATGCAAAAAATGAAACTAGACTAACATATACAAAAATAAAATCAGAATGGATAAAGGACTTAAACATAAGATAGGAAACCATAAAAATCTTAGCAGAATCCATAGGCAGCAAACTATCAGATATATGTTGTAGCAATATCTTTACCAACATAGCTCCTAGGGCAATGCAGACTAAGGAGAAAATAAACAAATGGGACTACATCAAAATAAAAAGCTTCCATACAGCAAAATAAATCATCAATAAAACAACAAGAAAGCCCATTGCATGGAAGAATATATTTGCCAATATTATATCTGATAAAGGCCTAAATTCCAAAATTTATAAGGAACTCATGCATCTTAACAAAAGCAAGATCAACAATCTAATCAAAAAATGGGCAAAGGGCTTAAATAGAAACTATTCAAAAGTGAACATACAGAGGACCAGAAGACATATGAAAACATGCACAAAATAACTAATCATATGAGAGATGCAAATCAAAACAACAATGAGGTACTATCTCACACCTGTCAGAATGGCTATCATCAACAAATCAACACACAAGTGCTGGCAAGGATGTGGAGAAAAAGGAACTCTTGTGCACTGCTGGTGGAAATGCAGACTGGTGCGTGAAAACACTGTGGATAACAGTATGGAGTGAAATAAGCCAGTCAGAAAATGATAAATATCACATGATTTCACTCATTTGGGGAATATAATGATCAACATAAACCAATGAACAAAAATAGATCCATAGACAACCATCAAACCTCAGACCAGACGGAAGGCTAGGTAGGGTGGAGTGGAGGTAAGAGATCAAAGAAAGGACTTTTATGCATGCATATAAACATAACCAGTGGACACAGACACTAGGGAGGTGCTAAAGGTATGTGCTGAGGGGTGGGGTTAGCTGGGGAGAGATAAATGGGTGAAAAAGAAGACATATGCAATACCATATATAATACTTTAAACAATAAAGAATTAAAAAATAAAATGAATTTAACTCTGTTAATAATGAGGGAATAACAAAAAGATAATCAATCTTATCTGTGATTTCTGCAACTCATCGTATCAACATAAACCACACACACCTAACATGCATAATTGAAGCAGAAATATTAGTAAAAAATATTAAGTATGCTATCTTACTCTTTTCTGACAGCCATAATAAAACTATCATTAACTGGGTTGCTTATAAACAACAGAAATTTATTTCTCACAGTTCTGGAACTAGGAAATCCAAGATCCTGGTGCTGGCAGATTTGGTGTCTAATGTGGGCTTGCTTCTTGATTCATAGATAGCTTTCTTCTCACTATAACCTCACATGTGGAAAGAGGCAAAGGGTCTCTCTGGGGTCTCCAAATACCATAACATCGGGATTTAGAGTTTAATATATGAACTTGGTGTGGACACAAACATTTAATCTATAGCAGATACCCTGACATATATTGTTGGCCATTAGAAATTTCTCGTTTCTCTTTTCATGTTCTACTCTAAGAACCAGTTAAAATAAATGACATTGGACCTCAACATTGGCCTCCCTAAAACATATTTGTCCAGCCTCAGTTGAAGATAATTTTTAGAAGATAAACCTTAATTTATCATTTCTACTGAATTACATAATAAGAATTAAATCTTCTTTAGGAACCTAGATGACTCTAGATTGTTCCCAACACATTAATTTTGGGGTATTAGTGGGGAGTAAACTGCAGGTAAACTATGAAAAAATAAGCATATTTGGGACCATGTCATGCCAAGGGTAATGTCAAACATAAATGAAGATATAAAACATATATGGAGAAACATCCGTGACAAACCCAGAAAATTTGGGAACATATATATAAAGAGAAACAGTGAGACAATAAAATGATGATAAAATAAAAAAAATGAGTTTGTTAAGAAATATAAAGAAATAAGCTAAAAGAGTGGTAAGATCAGATAAGAAAAAATAGTTTGTTCATTGGCTCATTGAATTACTACTCTGTCAACCTTTGTATTAGATAGTCAATAAAATTCATGGACAAGAAAGTTGTGGCCTTTGTTCACAAATCCTTGGTTGAGTCTTTATTTGGGATCCTGCTTAGAGAATCTCTTAAATGCTATGTTTGGCAATGTATTAGAGTTACAACACCTGTTTCTTTCAATACACAAAGTTCATATAGGTCACTATGTAATCATTTCACTAAAGGTGACTTGACAACAGTAGTCCCATTATTGACATCCTTTCAAGAGTCATTTGACTTCTTTTTTTTGTTATACTCGTAGCTGTTTATTTAAAAAATATATATTTTTATTGCCTTTTGGAGAGAGAGAGAAAGTTAGAAGGAGAGAGAGAGAAACATTGATGTGAAACATCCATTGGCTGCTTCCTACATGCCTACTACTGGTGATCCAGCCCACAACCTGGGCACAGGACAATTCCCAACCAACTGAGTCATACAGTATTTTTTTTTTTATATCTCTTGAGTATTCATCAGGTTTCAAAGTGGAGAAAAAAATTTTCCTCTAGTACAGAACAGCAAAACATCTAGTGGAAATTCTACTGATATAATCCTGAGATGATTTTGCCAAAAAAAAAAAAAAATCCCTTTTTGGGAAAAAATATACCCAATAAGAAGAAGACACTATATATATATATATATATATATATATATATATATATATATATATACACACACATTTTTTCAAGGTTATAGAGTTCATATATTTCTAGAGAGCTTGATCCTCTTGAGGTCCCACTGTTGCCAACTTTAATAATTCTTGGAAGCTAGAAGTATATTTAGAGATATGCAAAACAACCAACCAAGACAGAATTTTTACGGTTTTCTTCTTTCTTTCATTCTTTTAATTTTTATTCTTTTGAGGAAACCAGAATGGTTCTCTGTTTGAAAATTAATTCTCATGTTAAAGAGCAGTTCTTGGAAAAAAAACAGTTAATCCAAAGAATTAGTGGTGTTATCTGGGCAGTTGGCCATTCAGCCTTATGTTATCATGCCTTATATTACATTTGGTGATAATACCAGATGGTCCATTTTCCCATCTGTCCAGAGCCACTCAAATTATTTCCAAAGAGAAACATTTGGAGTTTCCCAAGCATGGTGTGCCAAAAGATAAAATGTGACCTCTAAGTGGAAAACAGGAAGAATGAAAAGTTCCCTGAAGAAACTTTTTAAGTCACTAAAAATTATGAGGTGTTCATTGTGATTAAATTGCTAGTATCCATTTGGGTTACCAATGAATAAGTATTAACCAAACATCATTCTATTCATTGTGTTCCTCAGTTTAATAGTGAGTGTCCTCCCTACTCACTGAGATTGCTCAAATTGTAGCCTAAGTCCATCTTGATTAAGATCTTGACCAAGGCTGGTGACATTAGCCTCATATACAGGTCTGTCAAATATATTACCTCTTTAATCATTGTATCCGATGTGACGGGGGTTTGCCTAGCTTTGAGATCCCTACTTTTGAATTTTATAAATGAGTTGGCTTCTCTTGTTTCCTATTTTGCATGCCAGATTTTTAAAAAAATAAGACTAGTTTGCCTAAACCTGTTTGGCTCAGTGGTAGAGCGTCGGTCTGCGGACTAAAAGGTCCCAGGTTTGATTCTGGTCAGGGGCATGTACGTTGGTTGAGGGCACATCCCTGGTAGGGGGTGTGCAGGAGGCAGCTGGTCAATGGTTCTCTCTCATTGATGTTTCTAGCTCTCTATCTCTCTCCATTCCTCTCTGTAAAAAATAAATAAAATATATTTTAAAAAATAAGACTAGTTTGCTCTTTACAAATAAAGCCCTCACAGACCTTAACTCTAATCTTTCACAGATAGCTCTTCAGCCTCGCTCCTCTTCACATCTGGCCTACCTGAGTCATTAAGGAAGGGATGCTGAGATATGGAAAAGGATGGTAAGGCAATTTTGGATTCCTGAGGTCTTCAATATTCCATGAAGTGACAGCATATAGACCCCCTCCAGCAGCCTTTTCATGGGCATATCTGAAGAAGCACTGAGGCAGAAGCACCTTACAAAAAGTCAGACAAAAGGACAACACTTTTATAGTCCCACCCTCTGTTTATGAAACACATAAGGGCAGTATGCAGGATACAGGAGTTTTTCCACTGTGTACACTATACTTCATTTCCCATGTTACATAGTCTTTCTGCTTCCCCACTTGTACAATGGAGATAATACACCTACACATGGAGTTGGGTGAAGAGTAAATTAATTCATACATTTAATACTTAAAACAATTATGGCAAGAAGAGAGCATTTAACCATTATTATTATTATTATTATTATTATCATCAACATTAACACTATAATCAAAAGATTAAAATACACAAAAAGATTAACAATGATTAACTATGGATCAGGGAGTAGTGGGGTTGTACTAGTAGGTATATCCTTTAAATTTGTTTTTGCTTTCCTAGCTTACGTTCCCTAATAACGTTGTTTATATAATCATGGAAAGTTAATAATTGTTATTTTTAAGGTACTAATAATTCTGAGGAATAACTCACTTAAAGGTGAGTTTTTCTTGGATCCAAGAAGAGTTGTAGGTATGATCAAAAGTCAAGAACCTGAATTATTATTTTAAATGTATTTAATATATAAATAATTTCCACATTGTAGAATCTGCAGAAAAGCCCACAGGAAGACACCATTCTATTTTTTTCATAATATTATTCTAGGATTCTGCTATAAACCATATTCACCTGAGTTATGTATAGTGGTTACTCAATGGGGGCAGTGCTGCCACCTCAGGACTTCTCCAGCCCCATTTCCCTGGAAGTCTTTCATGCAGGACTATCAGCAACACTAACATGTGGTAGAGTCTTCATCCCAAGGAGGGAAATTCTTTCGTGTTCATGCTGCCCATTTATCAGACATTTTTTGCAATCAACTTTTCTTAATTTCTCTCTCTCTCTCTCTCTCTCTCTCTCTCTCTCTCTCTCTCTCTCTCTCTCTCTCTCTCTCTCTCTCCCTCTGTCCTTTCTTCCCAATCAAAGCTAAAGGAATAATAACCAGGGAGGAGAGAAGATGTAGGGTGAATAGACACACCTTTCTTGTACCTCCTCCCAGGGCCAGACTGGCCAGACGAAATAAAATTAAAGTGGAGAACATACACCCAGAATTACCAACTGAGGTCACAGGAGACCCAGAGACTCCTGATTCCACCTAAAGCTCTTTCAGAAACAGACTTCTGAGTGATTAAGATTGACAGCTGGCTGGCAGGTGAAGGCATGTGGAGGCAGAGCCCAGAGAACCTGGGAAAGTTTGCTGACCCAACCCTGCTTAATACCCATATGAGAGCTGATACAAACTCCAGGTCTAACTGAGGATGAGACTTATATCAAGGAAGGACAGAAAACACCTGGAGACCTGTAGGAATGGTGAGGTCAAAAGAGGGGCTGACCCAGCTTCCAGGCACAGCAGGCCAAAAGGATGGAGCTCTTGGCTATAGGAGGATCAGCACCTCAGAAGATAGAAGCCCAGAACCCAGGCTTCTCTCCGCAGCCTGGAGCACTGGAGCCCACACCAGTGGCCCATGTGACATTCAGTGGTGAAAGGTGGCAGCACTGCTGGCCACCTAGGAGTCTGGAGCCAGTCAGAGTTAAAGTTAAAGACATAAGGGTTTGTTGTTGTTGTTTGTTTAAAAAAGAACACCCAGGGCACAGGAAATTTCTTTACAGCTACTCACCAAGGCTTTGGTGGAGCGGGGGGGGGGGGGGGGGGGCGCACAGTGAGAACTCAAAGTGACTAAAGGAAGGGTGATGTGGAAAAGCAGCAGTCGGGGGAGTCCTGCATTTGATAGTACCCCTAAAGTCAAATGGCCATTTTTCCTGAGAGGTGCTAGCTCCTCCCAGAAGCCACATCTCTGGAAAAGGAAAAAAAAACAAAAAACACCCTAGGTGATAAAGCCCACTACACCCTCAGGAGCCCTGCCTGCCATTTACCCTGCATCTCCACCTTTGCAGAGGAGACAGTAACAGTGGCCAAGCCTATGAGTTTGAATAGTCTTAGGGTGCATCAGTGACTGGATTGGCTTTGGGACCATCCACCTCACTATCCCAAGAGTCTGACTGGTGCTTCCTCCCCATGTGAGAGTTGTTAGAAACTCCTGGTATCCAGCTCATCCCAATGGAGTGCATATGAAAAGAGCAGCAGCGACCCTTTGTGTAGGATGGCTTTTAAGCACATTAATCACATCCTGTTTTTGCATAACAAGTAACCCAAGACAAAATAGTTTTTTCCAAGCAACATCAGAGTCATGCCATTGACAATCATGTTATTCACAGGGTCATCCTGTTCTTCAGAAAGCTGACAGTGTTCTATGAAAGAAGGCCTATATGCTGGGAAGGGGCCATGAGACCCTATCTCAAGCCTGTCCTAGTGTCAGCACTGACAACTCTATCTGGGGCATAGTCCACGGCCTCTCTGGAAGCATGCTCAAAAATTCCCACTCTCGCCAGGACCGGTTTGGCTCAGTGGATAGAGAGTCGGCCTGGGGACTGAAAGGTCCTGGGTTCGATTCCGGTCAAGGGCATGTATCTTGGTTGTGGGCGCATCCCCAGTAGGGGGTGTGCAAGAGGCAGCTGATCGATGATTCTCTCTCATCAATGTTTCTATCTCTCTATCCCTCTCGCTTCCTCTCTGTGAAAAATCAATAAAATATATTTTAAAAAATTCCCACTCTCTAACAATACTTCTAATGAAGTGTGCTGCTCACTCTGGAGCCAGAGTCATAGTTTCTCTTTAGGAGCAATAAGATCTGTGTAATGAGAATTCACATTTATAAAGAGGAGGAAGGGGAAATGCATTTGCTCTGTGCTGTTTTGAAAGGCAGAAAAGGCATTTGATCCAATGGCTGATTTTCATCTGTCATGAAAAGATTTCTTATAATTAGAAAAAAATAGAATATTACTGTTCCTAATAGTAAAATGGCCTATTCTCATTTTCTGCCTAATGAATTATTTACTCCACCCAAGGACATTTATACTCAATAATCTACACTTTGGCAATGTTCCGGAAGAGGGCACGGTCATTTATAAAAGAATCTCCTCTGGTTTTAATGCCTGCTCTTCATTTACTCTGTGAAAATGTTGGTGTGCTCCACCTCTGAGATGAATGAAGATCCATGCCATAATACTTCTGCTCTTCTATGATCACAGAGCATCACGGATGAAGTGAATTTTTGCGAGGATGCCATTATGTGATCAATGGAAATAAACAATAGATAATTCAGGGCCAGGTAAGCAAGAGCCACTGAAAGCCTAAAACCTGGCCCAGACTGCAGTCAGGGTGCTTCACATCCTGTTTCCATTTCCTGACTCTCCCCTCAGGTTCCTTTCTCTGAGCAGCAACTCCAAGCCCAAGCACTCCTTGACCTGGCAGATGTTTGAGGGAATTTGGAAGAGGCAGCATTCTTTAAACTGAGGGTGGTGCTTTAAACCTTTTGAGAAACCTTCCAAGTGACAAATTGATTGTCATGTTTAGGCTTCCTTCTTTCCCAAGACATATATTGACAATACTTAGCTCATTTGTGTGTAGAGTGGCAGGTTTCCCCTCACAAAGAGGTCTGTTTCTGCTCCACATGGTGTGTAGCATGGAAGATGTACCTTGAAAATTACATAGGCTCCTTCAGTCCTCAGCTTTTCCATACAGAGATTGACTGGGAACCATATGATAACAGAGGCAAGGACTGGTCCCCAGCCAGAGATCCCAGTGCAACAGGGTAAATACAAAGGAAATGGAGACCAGCTGCCTCACAAAATGCTCAGAATGCATTGTGTTTCTTGTCATGTTGTTGGCAGAGTTAATTTCCCCATTCACACATCAACTCAAAAATGGTTTTTACCTCCGTGAACAAACTGTTAGTGGATAAATTTTCTAATTTTACACTGAAATACCACTCCCAGTTATCAATTTGATACAGGTATTAAAATAAAATGCATCTCTCTATGTGGAGTAAAGATGTGCTTATGAAACTAACAATAATATGGCAGCAGCGTACATACTTAGCTGGATTATCACCTCCTTGAAAGCCCTATCTCCAAATTAATTGCTTCCTTAAAAGGAATGGAGCTTTTCCTGGTAAAGGAGATTCTAAAAGTGAGATGGAAATTCTACATTGAAGGCTATGAAGATGGAGGGGACATACTGGAAAGACTATAAGCAGTCTCAAGGAGCTAAAACAGTCCACCATCTAACATCCAATAAGGATATCGAGACACAACCTTAAACTACAAAAACTGAATTTCACCTCAACTTCATAAGCTTAGAAGAGGACGCTGAGCTCCAGATAAGAACATAGTCTGGCTGACACCATGATTTTACCCTTTGTGTGACCCTGAGCAGAGAACCCATGCATGCTATCCTAGAATTCTGACCTACAAATAGTGAACTAATACATTAATGTTGTTTTAAACTGCTAAATTTGTGGTAACTTGATAGGCAAAAATAAAAAAAAAACCAATGCATATTTTGGTACCTGGAAATAACTTTGTGTCTATGCTTTGCCAATAACACACTGCTTTGATTACTGTAGTTTCATAGTAGTCTAGGGACCCAGTGCATGGATATGTGCACCTTGAAAGGAACTGTGGGCCATAAGGCTGCGGTGGGCACAGGGGCAGATCTTAGCCTATCCCCCACACCCCTTCCTGGCCCCTCCTACTGTGGCCCCTGGTCCCCTGTCTATAGGAAGCCCCACTCCCGCCGCCACTGCTCCCACTTGCTGACAGTGCTGGCCCCATTTGCACCCACTGATGGCACTGCCCTGATTTCCCCTCAGGAGCAGGGGGAGGTGGGGAAGTCCTCAGGGGTAATTGGGGCTGGCAGCTGCCACTCACACCTGCTGACAGTGCCAAGCAATTGGGAATGGCACCAGGCACTAGCAGCGGATGCAAGTGGCAGCTCTGGCACTAGATGCAGGTGCAAGCAGGGCCAGTGGCAGCAGCAGGTGAGAGTGCTGGATGGGACTGTGGCATGTGGGAGCAAAAGATTTTCAGTAACCACCAGAGGCTCACCCTGATGATAGGAATCAGCGCCCCACCTTGGTCTGGTGCCCCTGCTCACCTGTTCCACCATCCTGCCATGGCCAACACCCTTCATGTTCCACTCTCTGCTGCCAGCTCAAGATGCCTGCCATGTCCCATGCATGCCTCCTGGTGGTCAGTGCGCATGATAGCGACTGGTTGTTCTGTTGTTCGGCCATTTGGTCTATTTGTATATTAGGGTCATATATATATATATATATATATATAGATAGATAGATAGATAGATAGATAGATTATAAAATTGATCCAACTTTGTTCTTCCTTTTCAGAATTGTTTTGGTATTATAATTATTGTGTGTTCCCATATAAATTTAAGAATAAGTCTATAGATATAGATATCTTTTTATAAAAGAAGCATATTAAGATTTTTATTGGGATTTCATTAAATCTTTATATCACATTGGAAAGAAGTGGCATTTTAACTATATTGCGTTTTCTAATCCACAAATCATATTGTCTCTATAATTATTTATGTATTTTTTTGGTTTCTTTCATCAGTGTTTTTGCAGTATTCACATACATATCCAGCACGTATTTTGTTAGATTTATACCCAAGCACTTTATTTTTTGGTGCTCTTATAAAAAGTGTAGAATTTTTAATTTAAAATCCAAAGTATTTATGGCTGGTATATAGGAAAGCAATTGACTTGTTCAATGATATTGTTTCTGAGACCTTGTTAAATTTGCTTTTGGTTCCAGGAATTGTTTTGTGTTGTTTGTTTTGTTTTAAGATATTTATGTTTTATTTTTAATATATTTTTACTGATTTCAGAGAGAAGGGAGAGAGAGGGAGAAGAGAGAGATAAGAGAGAGAGAGAGAAGAAAGAGAGAGAAAGAGAGAGAGAGAGAGAGAGAGAGAGAGAGAGAGAGAGAGACATCAACGATGAGAGATAATCATTTATTGGCTGCTGAGCCTTGCCAACAGGGCTCATGTTTTATTTAACCATTGTCATCTATAAATAGCTATATTTTTATTTATTTCCAAACTGTATACTTTTATTTTTCTTGCCTTACTGAACTAGCTAGAGTTTACAACACAATGTTGAACCAGAGTACTATCTGACCTACAAATATTTACCTTAAGAGTCTTCTGTGGAGCAAGCATATCCTTGCCTTGTTTCTATTTTCCTTTTTAATTTTAATGTATGGGCTTCAAATTAAGCCATCAATATTATCAAGATATTCATTCTTTCCTGCTTATCAACAAATATTCTTTGCTCTGTTTTCTCATAGAGTGAGTGCTCATATATGAATTGGTCTGTTTCTATTCTATTCTATTCTATTCTATTCTATTCTATTCTATTCTATTTGGTCTACTTTCTATCTAAGCACCAATTCAACATATTCTGGATTTTAATAGGTTTGCAATAACTTTTAACACCCAGTCATGCAATTTCTATACCTTGTTTTTTCTCCTTACCACTTTTCTCCTCCATATAAATTTCAAAATCAACTTTTTATATTTCACAAAAATAGTTTTGGAGTTTGGGTTGGGATTCTATTGACTCTATAAAACAATTTGGATAACATTGATATATTGGCAGCATTGGCTTTTTTAATACATAAAAATTATCTCTCCATTTATTGGTTTTATTAAATGTCTTACCTTAAGGCTCTTCTGTGGAGACGAGGACAAGCAATACAATGTTGAAAGAGCATCATCTCAATGGGAATCTTTCAAAGTGTTACTCTTTAGTAAATTAAATACGTCCTTTCTACTTCTAGGTTACAACAGGATTTTAAAATTTTAATGTGGAAAGAATACTTACTATGATAACTACCCCTTAACAAAAACTTAAGTGTACATTATTTTTTCTATGTTTTAATCTTGCATGTATGTTAAATTTTAACCAATGCTTCCTTTCATTAAAATTATTATTATATTACTTTCTCATCTTATAACAATGCAATGATTTCCATTAGCTTAGTTTCTAATGGTAAATTAATTTGCTCCAAGTGTTCTATTCTTGTTATATATTGAAGATTCTATTTATTATGATAATGTCTAGGATTTTGGCATCTATGTTCATGACTGAAATTGGCCTATATGTTGACTTTTCTCCTCAGCTTTCTGTACCAGTGGTCTGAGAGCATGAAACTGAGCTGAGAGGTGTTCCTTTTTCTCATCACCTGGAAAACTGTTCATGAGATTAAAATTATTTGTCCTTGAACATTTGAGAGCACTAGAAACCATCTTTTGCTCATCAACCAGGCATCAGGATTCCTTATAGTTCCTGAGGGTAGGTATAGCATGGGCAGTGTGGGCAGCTTTAACTCTAGGTTTTGCTTACCCTGACAGGTAACCCAGATTTATGAGGGGTGGCGGATTCCTATAAGTTTCCAGCTTCTGGCAGGCTTACATTTAACCCTTTATATCCTAAAACAAGATTTTGAAAACTTAAAGTCAAATTCCATAAATGTCCTCAGGGTAAAATTGGCTTCCATGCTCAGATTAATTATCTGGTTCCAGCTTTCACTTCAATTTTGCCTGATCATTCTTTCCTATTTTATAAGCTTGACAATGTCTTTAAAAGGTATCTTTTTTATATTTCATCAGGTAGTTTTAGTTGTTCTTGGCAAGAGGCTCTGTATGAACACCTGGTCATATCTAGCATTAAAATAGAAGTTAGATTTTTCATAAACTTTCATCAGTTTTTTCCTTTCTAGAAAAGGAATTTGTTATGGATCAAGAATTTCAATTCACTTAAGTTCCTCTTATATGCCAGCCACAATGTTAGGATGTGGATAGTACATTTATGAATAAGACCGTCAGAAACTTCCATCCTAAGAAATGTACCAAACATTAAGGACTAAGAAGACCTTCAATTATTTTATGACACTATTTCAAAGACTTTATATTTTTAGAGCAGTTTTGGGTTTACAACAAAATAGAGAAGAAAGTCCATTGTGTAGGACATCCTCACCAGCACTTGTTGTCAATGTTCTGATTTTGGCCTTTCTAATAGGTGTTTAGTGGTATCTTACTCATTTTAATTTTTAATTCCCTGATGACATATGTGTGCAGCATCTTTTCATATGCTTATCTGCCACCTCTATATCTTTTTTGATGGGTATCTATTAATGTCTTTGACCCATCAAAAAAAAAAATATATATATATATATATATATATATATATATATATATATATATATATAGAGAGAGAGAGAGAGAGAGAGAGAGAGAGAGAGAGAGAGGGGGGGGGAGAAGAGAGAGAGAACATTGATTTGTTGTTCCACTTATTTATGTACTAGGGGCCTGATGCATGAAATTCATGCATGGGTCGGGTCCCTAGGCAACTGGTGGGGTGATGGGGGCCCCCCCTTTGACACCCACCTTGGCTGCCTGGGGCTTGCAGGCTGGGGGCAGCTCTTGTGGTGAGTGTCTGCCCCCTAGTGGTCAGAGTGAATCATAGTGACTGGTCATTCCACCCATTGTTCAGTTGTTCAGTCTATTTGCATATTAGACTTTTATTATATAAGATTTGTTGGTTGATTCTTGTATACCCGGACCTGGGACTGAACCCACAACCTTGCTGTATTGGGACAATGCTCTATCTAACTGAACTACCTCGCCAGGGCTGGCCCATTTATTAATTGGTTTGTTCATTTTCTTATTGTTGAATTCTAAGAGTTCTTTCTAATTTTAGGTAACAGTCTTTAATCAGCCTTATCTTTTGCAAATATTTTCTCCTAGTCTGTGGTTTCCCTTATAATTCTCTTGAAATTATCTTTTGTGGAATGGAAGTTTCAAATTTTTATGAAGTCCAACTTATCCATTTCTAGTACTGTTTTACTTAGAACTCATTTGTATTTCTAGTTCTTCATTTCATTCTTCATAGTTGGTTTGCTATTAATAATTTCAGTGATCCCCTTCTCTTGGGTGCAAGACTTAAGCTAAGATAAAAATTTCTGATTCAGAATTATTAGCCTGAATTTTTCTATCACCAGAGGAAAAAAACAGAGGTTTATATGATCATCCCCTCAGATTCAGGAGGATCTGAGGAGAATGTTCACAGCAGCATTGTGCAGAACTGTCAGGATTGTAACAGTGTTCAGGGTAGTTTGAATCTTTATTAATGAAGGTTTAGGAGGTATACCTGCTGAAATGTACTCTGAACACTGGGTTAGAGGAAGAAAGATAAGTAGACATTGTAAAGTAACTTTCAAGTGCCAACACTGCAGAAGAAGTCCATAGAGGTGGGATTTGGGGAAAAGCCAGAAAGCACTCCTTATAAAAAGAATCTTTGTAAACCGAATAAGCAAAGAATGTGAAACATAAGATTGTTTGGAACTAAGCTGAGTTCCCATAAATCGGTGAATTCCTACTGACAATTGAAAGAGGGCATATTCTTTTAAAGTTTCTCAAATTTTGTGTTTTCAAATAGGCCATATTTTAGAGTTTCTTACTGTTAAAATAAACTAGTCTATACTGACTTGTAATAATCAGTCATTTATAAAGTTTTAGGGCAGTGGGATGTTTATTTTTCCATTTCCTCACAGTTCATGATTGAGCATATGCAAGTAATATAAATATTAGTCTATAAAGATTTATCAACATCTCATTTATTCTTGGCAGCTGTTTATACAAAATAATTTTAAGACCTGATTAAGAACTAGTTATGTATTATTATGGGATATTTTTCTAGCTTTGAGCAAATAAAAGCTTATATTTGTAAAATTTGAAAGGATTTTTCTTGTCTATCAACTTATATTCAGCAAGGATTGGAAACACAAACATGTATACATATAGCCATTTTATCAAGCTAGCTAAAATGCTTTAGCATTATAAACTGGGAACTCATTGGGAAGCCTTGCTTACATTTGAGAAAATAAAAATCCAAAATGTGTAGTCTAATAATCAGAAACATAAGTGAGGTAAGCCTACTTGACCTCTGAAAACTTTTCACAAAGAAAATTTTTTCTTGGTACTCAGAAAAGGAAACATATTTCTCGAAGCTGCTTCAAGTTTCAGCACTTACTTGATGTGAGTAAGTTGCTCTAAAAAGAGGTGGATGTCCAAGTACTAGAGATCTAAGAACTGAGTAGCTAGGAAAGGTGGGGAAACATCTCTCTGTCTCACTTTCCTAACATAGCACACACTCCCACACACAGGCAAATAAATGAATATAAACTGAAACTGATTAAAGCCCACTTCCTAAGCTTTTACTCTGTATTAGGTAAATTATTTACATTAATTCTAACCTTTACCCCAGTCAGGGGGGGAAATGCATTATTATGATTCCCATTTTACTAATAAACAAAGTGAGTCACAGATAGGTTGTCCAAGGTCCCATTACTAGTAGTGGTAAAAGTAGAACCAGAGCCCATTTATTTCTGACACCAAATTCTAAATTATTCCCACTGCACTGTCAGATTAAAGTTTAATGTTGTGATTAAAGAAATTGTGCACAGCTTCCTTTGACACATATTTAAAACTGCATATGAGAGTCACCCAAGTAACCTTGCTTAGTACAGTTTTACATAAACTACATTTCTAGTAGTTTAGTAATTTCTTTGATATCTATATCTTTAGTTCTTTCTCTGATATCTATACCTTTCAGTGTTGAAAGTACTATCTGAAATTAAGTGCAGTTTAATCTTCTTGTTCACATTAAATATTTAAAAGTTCATGTCCTACTTGATGTACCTTTCTCTGAGTCCTTTCCTTCTGGCTCCCTTCTTAATAGCCACAGTTAGAAACAAATTCCTTGAAATGCTGAAGTTGAGAAGAAATAAAAAATTTGACTGAAGCTTCTTCTCACTGCAGTCATTTTATCAGAAGGTATAAATAATATATATTTGATCTTTCCTGTTTCACAGAAGAAGAATAAATGAGATAGAAATATATTCAGGGCCAGTGTTGCTAAGTGGTTGAGTGTCGACTCATGAACCAGGAGGGTACGGTTCAATTCCCAGTCAGGGCACATGCCCAGGTGTGGCCTCCATCCATGTGCATGTGGAAGGTAGCCAATCAATTATTCTCTCTAACCATTGCTATTTCTATCTCTCCCTTCCTTCCCTATCTCTGAAATCAATAAAACATATCTTTTTTTAAAAGAAATATATTCAGGAAGAAAATAACAGAAAATTGGGGCAAAAGATTTTGAGGCAAAATATGACTTTTCCTTTGGACCTCAATGCTCACACCTGCAAGAAATAATTTTGGTAATCCTAATGATATGAGTTTATTACTTATGTGGAAATTTTTTTGAATATAATCTTTACTAATAGGGAGAGATTTATGGACTATGGTTTGCAAACAGACTTGATTAAGTGAGATATATGTAAATATTCATGTTATCCAATAAGGGGACGATTATGAATATTTCTATTTCTTTTTCGCCTTTATTTTTAAAAAAATATTTTCTATGGAAGATCTGATCTTGAACAAAAAACAGCCCATGGTTTGGGCTGCTAGATAAATTTGTTTTTATATTCTGATTTTACTTTACTATAGCTGTATGATACAGGGCAAGACATTCAAATTCTCTAAGCCTCAGTTTATTCATCTGAATAATGGATTCACAAAGGCATTATGAGACCTCTCATAATGTATTTATGGAACAGACATGCTAAAATGCCTGTGATTGGATTACAATTATTCAGTGACATACCTTCAACAGGGAAATATATTTATAAAATGTTAATTTACATTCATCCATTTATTTAGGTCTCCATGAGATTGTAAAAGAGATTCAGGCCTCCTAAGAGAAGTGAACCAGCAAGCGCTACCCACTAAGAATCTCCCAAATTCTTCACCCAAAGACACTTTAAGATTAAAAAATGTTTCTTGCCTTATCCAGTTTGGCTCAGCAGATAGAGCATCAGCCTGTAAACTGAAAGGTCCTAGATTCAATTCCAATCAAGGACACATGCCCAGGTTGTGGGCTCAATCCCTGCTGGGGGACTTGCAGAAGGCAAATGATCCATGATTATCTCTCTGTGGATGTTTCTATTTCTTTCTCCCTCTTTCTTCCTCTCTAAAATCAATAAAAATATATTTCAAAAAATTTTTCTTGCTTTAAGTGCTAGATTTGGTGGTCATTTCTTATACAACAATATATAACTAATACAAGTATTTAGCATTTCTAGATGTAATTTATAATTTACTAAAATTTGTGAATATGTTAAAGCTATATGAAAGAAAGGCTTAGATAATTAATGAAGGGATATGGTTTGGAGGAATGGGATAAAAATTTGAGAATGTAAAAAAGACTATCTCTTAGAATATGGATTAATGAAGGCTTCTTGCTATTGTTTGTGTGTTTTATTTCAATGTAAGGATGTTTTCTTGACTAAAGGAAGTATCTTTTGACAAAAGATGTAGTTTGTTACATAAATGATACATATATTAAAATTTTTATTGATTTTTAGAGAGAGAGAAAGGAAGAGTCAGAGAGGAGGAAACATAGATTGGTTGCTTTTAGTACAAAACCCTACTGGGGACTGAACCCAAAACCTGGGTATATCTCCTGTCTGGAAATCAAAGTAGTGACCTTTCAGTGCATGGGACAACACTTAACCAACTGAGCTACACCAGTCAGGGCAGTAATGCTCATTTTGATTGTCAAAATGAAGTGTCAAATCTCAGAAAAGACAGCCTGGAACACAACAAAGTCAGGTTTATTTACTAGACTACAGAAAATGAAAGCATACCCCATAGGGAACCTTATGGTATCTCAGTAATAGGAATTTAAGAGGGGTTGTTCATAAGTCTGGGTTCGTGCTTGATATTCTCTGGGTAGTTTATAGAATCCTGTCTTGGATTAGATCTTGTCAAGAAGATAGAGCAGTTCAGCAATTAGCTTTTCAGTAATTTTTGTTCACAAGATAGTGTAATAATGCTGGCTTGGAGACATCATTGATCAGAAAGCAGAAGTCACTGACAAGGAGGGATCATTAGTCCTATTTTAAGCTGTGGTGTGGCATTGAATATACACACTGATTACATGACCTTGTCCATGTCTCATTGGAAGCAATCTTTTTCCAGTAGTGCTGATTTTCACTTTCTCAGAAAAATATTATGATACAATCATGAAGTAAAATGTTTTAAGAGCTAGCACAGGACCACTGGATTGGTTCATACTTTTACCTGACCTCAGATTAGTCAATAAATGATTAAAATAGTAATGTAGACCTGACCAGTGTGGCTCATCAGCTGAGCGTGGACCCTGGAACCAAGAGGTCACCAGTTCAATTCCCCGTCAGGGCACATGCCCAGTGGGGTGCATGCAGGCGGCAAATGGTCAATGATGTTCCTCTCTCATTGATGTTTCTATCTATCCCTCTCTCTTCCTCTCTCTCAATAAAAAAAAAAAAATCAATAAAAACATATTTTTAAAAAAATAGTAATGATAGCCGAAACTGGTTTGGCTCAGTGGATAAAGCATCGGTCTGCGGACTGAATACCCAGTTCGATTCCAGTCAAGGGCATGTATCAATACATTGGTTGCAGGCGCATCCCCAATAGGGGATGTGCAAGAGGCAGCTGATCAATGATTCTCTCATTGATGTTTCTAACTCTTTATCCCTCTCTGTTCCTCTCTGTAAAAAATCAATAAAATATATATTTTAAAAAATAGTAATGATAGCCAAAAGCGGTTTGGCTCAGTGGATAGAGCATCGGTCTGTGGACTGAAAGGTCCCAGGTTCGATTCCGGTCAAGGGCATGTACGTTGGTTGCGGGCACATCCCCGGTAGGGGGTATGCAGGAGGCAGCTGGTCGATGTTTCTCTCTCATCGACATTTCTAGCTCTCTATCCCTCTCCCTCTATGTGGAAAATCAACAAAATTAAAAAAAATAGTAATGATATTTTTAAAATAGTAATGTAGAACAAGACCTTAAAATTGCCATTTTATGGATAGGGAGCCAGAAGTTTAGGAAAATAGTGATTAGTTCAGGGCCTCCCATGCAGTTTCTGCCAGAGGAGAGATTAGCACCTAGATTTCTATCAATTAGCCCAGGATGCTTCCTGAGAAACCAATCCACCCTTGTACTCACAGAGACTGGAGAATCAGGGTAAGGTGTGAAGTATTTGCAAATGATTTGTTACTGAGTAAAGTTAAAATACTGAAGTGGTGTTCTATTAACATTTTCACACTAAAAATTTTAAACATACATTAAAAAATTTAATCTCTTGAGTTCTCTTCAATCCCCTCTCTCATCCTTACTACCAGGCAACTTTATTATAAGATCATTCTATGTGGATATAAAAGTGCATTTAAATGACATGTAAATATAGTAATATAGCAATGCAATTTGCTTTCCCACCACTAGTGATATATCTTGGAGATTGTTTCATATAAGTGTCTATAAAGTGTGGAAACACAGATTGAATTATTTTACAGAGTAAAGATGTATTTTGCTATAATCTGTTTGCTTTCCTTATATCTCCAGATTTTATATACACTGTATAACTAGCCCTACCTTTTTAAAGCACCTCAAGGATTTTAATTAAAAATTATCTTGGGTAATAAAGTTAATGACATACATAATCAATATGCTAGGTATTGTTCATGAGAATTTGTAGGCCATTTCCCCATGAGTCATGAGAAATATGAAAAAAAAATACAGTTTGAATATTGTTTGCTTCAGTCCATTTGGGCTGCTATAATGAAATACCTCAGACTGGGTGGCTTTTATTTTTTAAAATATATTTTTATTTATTTCAGAGAGGAAGGGAAAGGGAGAGGGAGATAGAAATAGCAATGATGAAAGAGAATCATTGACTAGCTGTCTCCTGCATAGCCCACAACTCAAGTATGTGCCCTGACTGGGAATAGAATCCTGACCTCCTGATTCAGCAGTCGATGCTTAACAATTGAGCCACATTGGCTGGACTGGGTGGCTTTTAAACAACAAAAATTTATTTCTTGCAGTTTGGAAGGCTGAGAAATCTAAGGTCAAAGTACCAGCATTGCCAGGGAAGGACCCTCTTATGGGTTACAAACTTCTGGTTGGATCCTCATATGGTAGAATGGTCCAGGGACCTGTGTGGGGTCTCTTTTATAAGGCAATAATCCCATTCATGATGACTCAACCCTTGGGGCCTAATTATCTCCCAAAGGTCCTAACAACATCACTTTGGGCATTAGGATTTCAACATATGAATTTTGGGGCAACACATTAAGACCATAGTTAGTACTGCTATATTATATCTTTCTGTCTTGTCTTATCTCTGCATTTCTAATTCTTAATCTTCAAGGTACAAAATCCTGCTGCTCTATAAAGAAACATGATGATAAAAATATCAAGTAGCAGATGTAGAAAGACATGCAAAACATGATACTCTAGTCTTGATTTTCAAAGGCCTAAATGCTATAGTGAACACAGAAGCAATGAGAGATTTTCCATTTGTCCCTAGAGAACACATTATATCATTGCTATGCTGTGGTTGGGTGAAGCTATTTCTTAAACTAATTTATTTATTCATGGAGTTGTTTTTACAACACTCTAGACCAGTGATTCCCAAAGTGGTCTATATCGACCCCCAGGGGTCTATGACAACCTGCAAGGGGTCTACGTCAGCGAAAAAAAAATTTGGGGGTCCATGAAATGAAAATGGGGGTCCACGATAGTGGATCTCAACATACACTGATAGTACCTATTTACTTACATCATATTATCTTATAATATAAAAACATATAAATTATTTATAAAAGTACCTATGAAGCAAAAAATTTATTATATATGTTTATAAAATTGTGTAAGTTGTAGGATAAAAACCTGCACATAATGATATACCAGTATCATCTTGTTACAAGCATACGCGCAGTAAACATTCTTGCCAATTTTTGTCTCAAAGCTTCTCGAACTTGCACCGACTTGTTCAATTCGTCACTCTATAAATATGAATGTGAGAAAAATACGTTCATTCATTTCCTGAATCTTGAATAGGAAAGTGCTGAGAAAATATTTTTAAAAATATAAACTGGTAGTTTATCATACAAATTATAGTGAATCAGTGTTATTTTGTTTGAGAATGCCGGAGAAAAGTAGGTACATTATTTTTTATTAAATTTTAACACTAAACTTCACTACAGTTAGAAGTTTACAAAAAAATCAATATCAGGTAAGTAGGGGGTCTACCCAAAACCGAAAAACATGGCAAGGGGTCTACGGCACAAACAAGTTTGGGAACCTCTGCTCTAGACCTATTGTGTTTTATTTACATTCTTTTTGTAAACCTGGAAACAAGAGTAAGTCAGCCTACAGAACCAAGCATCTACCTTTAGAATTCAGCTTTTACATCTTTATTTCATTTTTCTTTATCTACTTTCATGTACTTTGTTATTAATCCAAAATAGATTGTCCTCCCATTTGTTTTTCTCTTTCTTAAAAGATGAAAATTTTATAGTAAGAGATTCTTTATAATACAATATGTGGCATTAATTTTACTATAGGACTTTAATACATTTTTCTTCATTTGCTCCCATATTTTATGTTTTTACATTATGCTTCATTATAAAGCAATTAAGCTTCTAAAATATCAATATATAAAAGATAGAAATAGAGTTTAGCATTAATTCATTTAGTTTAGGATGTTTTAATGGCACATTTAACATGTGCCATTAAAAATAAATATGATCAATTGAGTAATTTTTGGTAGATATAACAAATTAAATTTTAATCACATCTACTTTTAATGTGTTCACTGTTCTATAAAATTATAACAACCAATGTTACCCTCAACAAGTTTAATAAAAACTATAGCATGGCAACTGTCATTGGAAACTTGCTCAATTAAGAACAGTAAATTAAGAGTATTAAATGATTTTCGCTTGGTTACTGAGATTAAAATAAAGAGTCAAAAGTGTATCCTGCTCATATAGCTTTTAAATCAAACTATCTATAACTAGTGGCCCAATGCACGAATAAAGATTTGTGCAAGAATGGGCCTTCATTCCCCTGGCTGCCAGCACTGCCTTCACTCTGGCCAGAGCAGCCTTTTAGCTCTAGCCCAGAGCCACCTTTCTGCCTTCCCACACTACCCAGAGGACAGAAATGGCTGGGGTAGTGCGGAGTGCTTGTGTCATTGCCATGGTGAAGACACAAGTGTCCCACCCTGGCTGCTTGGTGCTTATTTATGGAAATTAATCCACCATCTGTGTTGTATTAATTTGCATAATCACTCCTGATTGGCCGCTGGACATCACAAAGGTACGGTTAATTAACATGTTACTCTTTTATTAGGTAGATTGTTGCATGCCATAAAATGGCATATTACATGCTTTATTTAATTTGCCCATGTCATTCTACATAAAGCAAATTGCAATTGAATATGCTTTCTTGAGGTAATCTCTATCCTCTGTTACACATTTAAAAAAAAAGCATTTTCTAGAGCAACAAGCAGATCATTGACTGTTAAATTTCAAAGCCTGTGTCCATGCAAAAGTATTTTACCTTAACCAGCAATCAATTGCTTATAAAAAGACCAGGGACTAACTCTTTAGTACCAAGATACCTGACTGAGTTGAACGGTTTCTCATAAATTTAAAATATATTGATTGCATCAAAATGATGAACTGACATATAATTGACTAAGCATGAACTTTAGAGACAAATAAGAACTTATATCAAGGTTTCTCAATCTAAGCACTATTGATATTTGGGACCAAATAATTTTGTTGTTGTGTTGTATCCAAGACATTATAGGCTGCTTAGCAGCATTCCTGGTGTCTACAGACTAGAAGCACCAGCAGTACTCCAGTTATGAAAACCCGATTTTTCTCAGATTTTACCAAATGTCTTTTACCAAAAATCTCCTTTTTAGATCCATTGCCTTGAGAATATCTTATCCAACACACACATTTATCAAGGGAGAAAACTTAAAGCCAGGTAGATAAAATTATTTGGCAAAGACTACTAAAATATAATAATTATATAAACACTAGAGGCTTGGTGCATGAAATTTATGCATGGGGGAGGGTGTCCCTCAGCTCAGCCTGTACCCTCTCCAATCTGGGATCCCTCCAGGGATGTCCAATTGCCCAGTAAGGCCCAATCCTGGTGGAATTGGGCCTAAAAGGGCAGTCAGAAATCCTTCTCACAATCCAGGACTGCTGGTTCCCAACTGCTCGCCTGTTTGCTTTCCTGATTGCCCATAACTGCTTCTGCTTGCCAGCCTGATCACCCTCTAACCACTCCCCTGCCAACCAGATTGATTCCTAAATGCTTCCCTGCCAGCCTGGTCACCCCTAACTGCCCTTCCCTGCAGGTCTGGTCACCCCTAACTGCCCTCCCCTACAAGCCTGGTCCCCACCACTTCCCTCCTCTGCCGGCCTGGTCACCTCTAACTGCCCTCTCCTGGAGGCTTTATCACCCCCAACTGCCTTCCTTTGCAGGCCTGGTTTCCCTCTAACTGCCCATCCCTGCAGGCCATCTTGTGGTGGCAATCTTGTGTCTACATCGGGGCAGGATCTTTGACCACATGGGGGCAGCATCTTGTGTGTTGGAGTGATGGTCAATCTGCATATTATTCTTTTGTTAGATAGGATAGAGGCCTGGTACATGGGTCGAGCCAGATGGTTTTCCCTGAAGGATGTCCTGGATCAGGGTGGGGATTCCCTTGGGCCATGAGATGGGATGGACGAGGGGCCTGTGGTGGTTTGCAGGCTGGCCATGCTCCCTGGTGACCCAAGGAGAGGCCTTGGTATCTGAGATTTATTTATCTTCTACAATTGAAACTTTGTAGCCTGGAGCATAGCCAAGCCTCGCTCCATGGTGGCAGTCATTTCTGTTGGAATTTATTTATTTTCTATAATTGAAACTTTGTAGCCTTGAATGGAGGCCTGGACCAGCCAGGGTATGTGGAAAGCTTGGCTTCCTCCATTGCCAGGGAAACCCAAGCCTCCCTCTGTGGCCACAGCCATCTTGGTTGGGGTTAATTTGCATACTTGCTCCTGATTGGCTTGTAGCATGGCTTGTGGGTATAGTGGAGTGATGGTTAATTTGCATATTACTCTTTTATTAGATAGGATCATTATAATGTAGGTTTAGTAGGTGATGTTCTCCAAAATGAACCAAAGTTTTGGCTACAAGTGTTTTATTAAGGATTTTCTTCCTGGAGAAACTATTAAGGGAGTGAAGGAGGCAAAATAGAAAAGAAGAAGAAGTCAAGTGAGTGTATAATTTCAGGTGAGTCTCAGAAACAGTTTAATGCTACAGGGTTTTGGCCTTGAGGCGAAGGAGCTTTATTGTTGACTATGGACCATGCTGGGATTGGATGTGGGAACATAAAATTCCTAGGCAATTCCAATTCTCTGAACTGGAAAGGTCATAGATTGTCTGGGGATTTGGAAGGGATAGGAGGGGTATAACATTACTAGAGATTTCTGATTCTCTGTGTGAACAAGGAGACTCAATTCTCAAAGGTGACCCTCTGATGGTTAAATGTATGACAACTCAGCAGCAAAGCATTCAGTAGTGTGGAAAGGGATGCATAAAGCTTGTAAGAGATATTTGAGGGTATCTGGCAGAGTACTAACATTGTTTACACCCATGGTATTGTGGAGAAAGCAGGGACTTTAGAGGGAGAAATATATATCCAAGTTCTACCTTTCTGTTTACAACATGACCTTAGGCAAATTTCTTGAATGTATAGACCTACAGTGTTTTATATTTCAACTTGAGGCAATAACACCTAATCTCTCTCATATTATGTGAGAAATAAACTATATAATAAATGCAAGATGGAGATCATATAAAAGATTGTTATTGTGCTTTCCAATTCATGAAAAAGTATATCTTTCCATTTGTCTTTACAATTTCCTTCATTAAGGCTACAAAATTTATTTATAAAATTATATACATATTGTGTTAGATACTTTTAAGTACATGACATTTTAAAGCCTATTGCAGATGGTATTTCTTAAATTTACATTTTAGCCTTTTTCTTGATATGTAGAAATACAACTGATTTTGTGATAAGGAATTAATATATTAAAAATAATATTTCATAATTTTTCTGTCATATTGGATTATTCAGACACATAATCATATCATTTCTAAATCATACAATTTTGTTTCATCCTTTACAATTTCACTATACTTTGTAAATACTATCTGCCTTATTATGGGAGTGAACATCCTCACTACAACATTGAATAGCCATGTAGAACATCATTCTCTGAAATGAAAATCTTATAAAAGTTTACCAATGACTGATAAATTTAACGGGTTAAATGACTTTCTTCTTCCATAGGGTAAGAGGATTTATTTACTTTTCTTTATTATCTGGAATGTATGTTTAATTTATCAAAAGCTTTTTACATTAAAATGGTTTTATGAATTTTATCTCTTACTCTGATTTTCTAATGATGCATTCATTTCCTTGCTCCTGGTGTATTACTATTGTTTTTTAATTTAAAAAAATTATTGTTGAAAGTATTACATATGCCCCCCCTTTTCCCCCCTATTGACCTCTTCTAGCTTCTCTCCCTGTGACAGGCCTTCACCACCTTGTCTGTGTCTGTGGGATATGCTGTATTCATATAAATTCTTTGGTTGATCTCTTCCCTCCCACCCACCTATCCTCAACTTCCCTCTGAGATTCAGCAGTCTGTTCCAAGCCTCTATGTCTCTGGGTCTATTTTATTCATCAGTTTATTTTGTTCATTAGATTCAACATATGAGTGAGATCATGTGATACTTGTCTTTCTCTGACTAGCTTATTTCACTTACATAATACTCTCCAGATCCCTCTATGCTGTCTCAAGAAGTAAAAGATCATTTTATATTTTTATAGCTGCATAGTATTCCATGGTATAAATGTACCACAGCTTTTTTTATCCACTCATCTACTGATTTGCACTGGCCTGATTTTAGATCTTAGCTATTGTAAATTGTGCTGCTATGAACATAGGAGTGCATACAGTCTTTCTGATTGGTGTTTCAGGTTTCTTAGGATATATTCCTAGAAAAGGGATCACTGAGACTAATGGCACCCCAAATTAGATTAGACAAAGACTCAAAGCCTACAGAGACACACCTCTGTCTCTAGTCTGATTGTTATTCAGTCTTAATTAGTCTCATTCTATCAATCACAGGGTGGGGCAATTGCTTCTGCATACAGACTGTTATTCTCAGTCTCTTAATGTGCCTCAGAAACTCCACAGGGGGTGACAAGTTATTTTCCAAGAATGTGGGGAACTTGCTCCCCCCCATCCTCCAAGACAAAAGTTGCCTGGATGGTAAAGTTCTGCTGGAGAAAGATGTACTCTGCAGTATGAGGGAATGGCTTGGCACAGGGAACTTGGGTGGCTGCCTTTCAAACTCTAGCCCTAGAGCCCCAAATCTGGCTTCTGCTCACACAGCTCCAATCCACTCTGCCTTCCCTCTGCTGGTCCCCCAGGTGAGTGGTTGAACATTAAATTTTGGCCTTTTAAGAGGATGATGCATTTCCAGCTGTCTCTCCCTAGTAGACAGCAACCCTGCTGCTTTTCACACTCAAATATTATGTGGACATATTTCTCAGTTCTGGGGCTCTGGGCTGGAGAGCTGAGCTTGGGGTTTTGATCTCAGAGTTCTCAGTGGGAAACCCCCCAGCAGCTGAGAACTTCAGCTGCTGTCTGTGGGAGCCTGGGCAGCCTTTTCATGCTCCTCACTTCCTATCAGTTTTTATGCATTCCTTACATTTTGTCCTTGGTTATCAGGATTCTCTCTAACTAGTATTAAATTAATTATTCAGGATGTTTTCTCCCCCCTGTATTTTAGTTGTAATTTCATTTTGGTCTTGAGGGCATGTCCATGCAGCATCCACTTACTTCACTGGCCTTATTCTTTTTATATATTGCAGATTAAGTAAACTTTTATTATGTCTAGAATTTTTGCATCTATGTTCATAAGTGAGATTGACTTAGAAGTTGGCCTCCTTGTACCTTTATCCTTAGCTTTCTGTGTCCAGGGGTCTGGTAATATAAAACTAAGTTGAGAACTGTTCCTTTTTTCTGTCCTAAGGAAAAGTGTGTGTGAGATTAGAATAATTTGTTCTCTATCATTTGAGAGCACTACAGAGCCATCTTTTGTTTATAATCCAGGCAGAAACATCTCTTGTAGTACCAGGCAGCTTTATCTCTGATTATCCCTTATATAGGGCTCCCAGATTTAGCAAATAAAAATGCACAGCACCTAAATTTGAATTGTTTTAACTGTCTGTATTAGTTTTCTAAGGCTACCATAAAAAAGTACCACAACCTGGGTGGCTTAAGCAACATACATTTATTTGTTTACAATTCTGGAGGCTAAGATCAATGTTTCAATAGGGTTGGTTTCTTCTTAGGTCTCTCTGACTTTAGATGGATTTCTCCTTGTGTTTTTGTGTTGTTATTGTTTTTTTTTTTTACTTTGTTTTTCTTCTAGTGAATAAATTTATCTTCCTCTTATGAGGATACCAGTTATATTGAATTAGGGCCTACTTTAAAGATCTTATTTTAATCTAATTACATCTCTAAAATCCTTCCCTCAAATATAGTCACATTCCCAGATACTTGGAGTTATGACTTTGAGATATGATTTTGAGGAAACACAATCCAGCCTATAACATTTTCTATGCATATATACATTGAAATGAAAAGAAAAAATATTTCATGGGATATACTTTTTAAAAATATATATATTTTATTGATTTATTCACAGAGAGGAAGAGAGAGGGATAGAGAGTTAGAAACATCAATGAGAGAGAATCATCGATCAGCTGCCTTTTACACACCCCCTATCGGGGATGTGCCCGCAACCAGGTACATGCCCTTGCCCAGAATCGAACCCGGGACCTTTCAGTCCACAGGCCGACGCTCTATCCACTGAGCCAAACCGGTCCCGGCCATGGGATATACTTATACTAAACCATTATTTGTTGTTTATCTGAATTCCATTATAAACTCTAAATTATATATTTCTTTCTTCGTTATATTCCCCTGATGATTTATCTCTCCTCAACATTTTTTTCTTTTATAAAATTTTCTTATAAAATTCCTTGCACTTTCAGTCTGTTTTTCATTTATATTGTGGCATAGCTTTAATAGTGTCACTGACAATTTGTTTCATTATTTTGTCCTTTGAAAATTCATTAATGAGAATATATGCTCATTATTACCTTATGACCTAGTAAACTGCAAATGTACTGACACAGTTAACAATTCTGAGAACTGATCTTCAAATTTGTTTTGTTGAATTACATAATATCATCTTTGGTGGCCTAGCTCACTTTTCCATTGTTCAGGATTGTGTTGAATCTCTTAACTTTTTTTTTAAGTGTTGCCCACTAACAAAAAAAAAAAAAAAACCCAAAAAAACAAAAACAAACAAAAAACAAAACAAAACGTTGTCATCAATTGTTTTCCTCTTCTTGCTTCCATGCTGGGAAAATCTTACCTAATAAAAGAGAAACATGCAAATTAACAATCACTTCGCTATGCCCACAGCCAATCAGAGTGAGTATGCAAATGAACCCAACAAATATAAAGGTCAATTTGTATATGCAGGTGCTAAGTGGCTACGAGGGGCGTGATGCCTGCTATGAGGGGAAGGGGGGCAGAGGGAACTACTAGAACCAAACTCCACAAGTACTTGCTGGCTCCCGGGCAGCTAGGAGTTAAGCCAGGGGAAGAAAGGCCTGTTTTTGCACAAATATCGTGCGACGGGCCTCTAGTATTCAATAACATCCCTGTTACTAAATCAAATTCTTCAAGTGATAAAATTCATTTAAAATAATAGTCTTGACAAATTTCATAATAATTACCCATTCTAAGTCAGAATTTCTTTTTCTGTTCATAAAAGAACAGCCTTGACATATAAAGGGAAACATTTTTCAGCAATTACTTCTTTAGCATATTCAACAAGTTCCTGTAATCAATGAAACACTTTAACAGCACTGCTCTTTTTTCAAAGCACGTAATCTTATTTCTATAGAAATATTATAAAACATGAAGAAGAAATAAATAGGCTTTTTTCAGTCACTTATTCAAAAAGTCAACAACAATTTTAAGACATTTTCTTCAGAATTAAAATATGATATCAGAGCTTCTAATAGACTGAAGTTTCTTTCAACTGCATTTGTTAAAGGGAGCCAATAGGTTTTAGAATGAGAATTGAGGGATTCTGAATGGTAACAAAATCACTAAATCCTTTCATAACACAGTTGAAAGAATATATATTATGAAGTAAGAATATTTTGTGACTATTATTGCAGTTTCAACAAAAGAATATCAGATGGTATTTAAGTTGCATCATGCTGAATATGGGTAATACAGTTAACATCTACCACAGAATCATGCATACTTTATATCATCTTTCACCACTTTAATTCATTAGCTCCTAACTAAAAAAAGGAAGCCTGCAAGTTTACTATTGTTTCTGAATCCAAATCTGCAAAGGATTTTACTCATAATAGTCTTATAAGGAAGCTTTGATTTCCTGTGGCCATAATGTCAAAAAGAACTTACAGATAATAGTGTGGTGAAGGGCTGGAGGGGGGGGGCCTTGGTGTGGGTGGAGAATGCATAAGGAAAAAAAGGGGGAAATTACCTTCAACAATAAAGATACATTTTTAAAAAGTATTTTAAAAATGTTTGAAAAACTCTATATCCTGCTGTTCTCCAAGTCAATTAAAATAATTCCAAGAATCATCAAAACAAAGTATTTAGAGCTTTGATAATCTCTGCAATAGTAAATGGCTAATACATATTTTTTATTATTATTGCAGTAGATTTGATTCTGGCACTTTGCTTCCAATGCCAGGTAAAAAATCAATAATAATATACAGGCTAGAAGGCCATTACAAGTTCTGGATGTCTCTTAAACAACAACAAAAGAAGAACAATTTTTAAAATGTCATTGGTACTAGTTAAGGAAATCGTTAATATTTCATGTTAAGTTGTTAGTATATTCTGGTTTACATCTGAATTTTCAACTTTTTCTATATTGAATAAAGCATTACATACTGCACACAAAGCTTTAGAAGGACTTGTTCCTTAATAAATGTCAACTGTTCATAAACATCATCATAACATTTACACTTATGTATATGCATTTTGAGGTTCAAGTATATATAAATAAAAATATATTGCTTTCAACCAAGGCAAGAATTGAAAATATTTAATTTGAAAATCTTATGACCATGTAAGTCAGTACACCTGTCATTCACAAGTCTGAACAAGTCTGTAAACACCGGTTGTTGAATGGTTAAAATGGTTGTAAACTTGTGAACTAAGAATAACTTAAAGTCCATATTTGATGCAAAAAGGAGAACTTCCCATTTTACTAAGGGGAGGATTGTACTTGAAAGGCACATTCTTTCTGAAAATAGCCAGAGCTGATCATATATGAGATTTTTATTTGCTTGGAGATTCAAGGATGGGTAAATATTCAGAAGCAGAGTGTAAGGAATGTTCTGTGTTTTTATGGTCATTAGAGTATGTCTGCTATAGACCCATTGATATTCAGAAGCATGGCTTCTAGACAGAATAACTTTTTGCTTGAGATGCTACCTGGAAATGTGATGTTGTTGCTGATTGGCTGACTTTCAGGATAGGTGCTTGAGGGGTATCACTGATTGATTAGTTGAATTTCAGAAGCTTGGCATTTCTGAAAGTCTAACATCAGGAGCTTAGTTTCTAGAAACAGTCATTGATGGGCTGATTGTACTGGTTATACATTTAGTTAATGGTGGTTACCTGTTCATGAATTGGGACTATGGCCAAAAACCAAGCTTTTCCTTTTTTGAATATTTTATTTCTTGAATTCTGAATACGCCTGCTATCCCTTGATCTTCCCTTCAGCCAAACCTCTGGAAAGACCAGATATTTATTTGTGGAGGTGTGATTTTCCACAAAAGTAATTTGATCACCAGTCACTATGATTGAAAAATAGCTCTTACTGCTAAATTTATGTGACTTATTAAAAAAAAAAAACCTGAATAAATCACATTTAGGTTGTCCTGACAAAATCAATATAGAATGCAGGACAAAATCACATAGAGGACATGTCCTTTATGTTCAAGAGTGCTGGCAACCAACCGTAGATAAAGCCCATGACAGGGTTGGTTCTTCTAGCATTGAGCTTTCCCAGAAGTGTTCAGGGGGTACCCTAGAGTTCTGTAGGTATTAGGGCCCATTGGCCCCAAGGGTGAAGGGACTGAGTAGATATGTCTCTGGACTTGCAGTCCCCAGTTTACTCAGACTGCTCAGCCTTCCTTATGTATATGGATTGGATTTTAGGGGAAGATGTCAGCTGCCTTAAGCAGTCTCATGTCTAAAATTTTGACAATCACTGACCTGCAGTTATATAAAGAATATGTCATGAAGTTCTGATCTCAAGGGACTGAATCCAAGATTGCTTTTAGCCAATTTCTCTGTATGTCATGAGAAACTTGAGTTAAAGCAGAGTTGCCAACTTCCAAGTACAGACACATTAGTCACAGGAGATAAGTGTCTGTGTATTCAAAAGTAGAGTCTTAAAAAAGAAACCCAAGTTAGCAGATTTGAGATTGAAAAATCATTATATATATAACACAAATGTACAGGAATGGGAAATATATAAACTTAAGGAAACACAGAAAACTTTGGTAGATTTTTGGACAAGTACTTTCTTCCTTTAAATTCTTCCTTGTATGTTTAAGTTTTGTGTAATTTTGGTTTCCAATATTGTTTGCAGAGGAGGAGTAATATAATATAAGCCACTGTATGCACAATGCTTGATTTCTGTGTCCATATGTGGCCTGAAATGATATCTCCTGATGCATCCAAACATAATCTGCAGCCCAGGCCCCTCTCCTGATAGCTAGACCTTTGTTTTCTACTGCCCATTGGACATCTCCACCAGGATAGTAACTTTGCCCACCTACATAACCCACACTGTCCTCAACCACAACAGCCTTACTCATCTTTACCTCTTACTCAAATTGCCATCAATCCTTCCTCTTATTTATCCTCAATCTCAGCTAAGGGAAACAGCTTCTACCTAGTCAACCAACCTTCAAGACTCAGAGTTGTTATAGACTCTCTCCTATTCTTTCACAGAGTCCCCAACTTCCTAAGTCTTTAATCTGTCTCCTCCTGAACATCCTCACAATCACAGCCTGAATCCAATGTTTTGCCATTTCTTTTTGTTAACTTTGTGTTTTCCCTCAAAATATCTTATATAATAAAAGGCTAATATCAAATTGTCCCCTTGGAGTTTGACTGAGAGTTCGACCACTTGCTATGAACTTGCGCTGACCACCAGGGGTGATGCGAAATGAAGGAAGGCCCTGGCCAACAGCTGGCAGCCAGGAGAAGGAAGGCCACTGCTTGCAGCCATAAAGAAGGCATCTGCCTGTAGCTATTGATAGAAGGCCCCAATGAGCTCTGTTCGCTGGCCAGGCCTAGGGAATCTACCAATGCATGAATTTCATGCAATAGGCCTCCAGTATTTAATAAGTGCTTGCTGGATGAGTGAACAAATGAATGAATGAATGAATGAGTCAATCAGTTAATCCATAAAAGTACCAGAGGTAACATTCATTGATTCAAAATAAACCCTGATAGATCATACCTCAACATAATAGAGGCCATTTATGACAAACTTATAGCCAATATTATATTCAATGGATAAAAAAAATAAAAACAATTTACTCTAAGAATGAGAAAAAGACAGAGATTTCTTCTGTCACCACTCTCACTCAAAATAGTACTGGAAGTTCTAGCCATAGTGATCAGACAAGAAGGAAACATTAAAAAGCATCTAAATGGGAAAGGAGGAAGTAAAATTGTCATTATTTGCAAATGACATGATATTGTATATAGAAAACCCTAAAGACTCAACCAAAAGACTACTAGATTTAATAAATGAATTTGGCAATTTAGCAGGATAAAAAAATTAACACCCAGAAATCAATGGCATTTTTATATACCAATAATGAATTTTCAGAAAAAGAAACTAGGCAAACCTTCCCATTTACCATTGCACAAAAAATGATTTAAGATACTTAGGAGTAAAGTTAACCAAAGATGTAAAAGACCTATACTTGAAAAACTATAAACCATTGAAAAAGAGATAGAAGAAGATATAAACAAGAGGAAGAATATATTGTGTTCATGGATTGGTATAATTAACATCATTAAAATGTCCGTACCACCCAAACAATCTATAGATTCAATGCACTCCCCATTAAAATACCAATGGCATATTTCACAGACCTAGAGCAAACTCTCCAAAAATTCATCTGGAATAAAAAAAGACCCTAAATAGCTGCAGCAATCCTAAGAAATAAGAACAAAGTAGGAGGGATATCAACCTATATTACAAAGCCACTGTTCTAAATACTGCCTGGTCCTGGCATAAGAACAGACATATAGACCAATCAACAAAACAGATAACCCAAAAAAATTGACTGAAGCCATTAAGCTCAATTCATATTTGACAGAGGAGGGAAGAGCATGCAATAGAGTCAACACAGTCTCTTTAGTAAATGGTGCTTGGACAATTAGAGAGATACATGCAAAAAAATGAAACTAGACCACAACTTACACAATAATAAAGTCAAAATGGATAAAATACTTAAATGCAAGCCATGAAACCACACAAATCTTAGAAGAAACCAGCAAAATCGCAGACATCTCTTCTACCAATATTTTTATGTATACATCTCCTAGGGCAAAGGAAACTAAGGAGAAAATATACAAATGGAATTACATCAAAAAAAGCTTCTGCACAACAAAATAAACCATCAACAAAATGAAAAAAAATCCCACTGTATGGGAGAACATATTTGCCAATGATACATCTGATAAAGGATTCATATCCAAAATATGTAAGGAACTCACACAACTTAACAAAAGAAAGATGAACAATTCAATGAAAAATGTGCAACAGTCCTAAATAGACATGTCTCCAAAGTGAACATACAGATGGCCAACAGACATATGAAAAATTGCTCAAAGTCACTGATCATCAGAGAGTTGCAAATTAAAAGCAGAATGAGGTATTTCTTTACACTTGTCAGAATGGCTATAATCAAAGGACAACTGTTGGCAAAGATGTGGAGCAAAGGGAATCCTAGTACAATGCTGGTGGGAATATATCCTGATGCATTCATTATGTAAAACAGTATTAAGTTTCCTCAAAAAATTAAAAATGGAACTCCCATTTGAACCACTAATCCTGCTTATAGGAATACTAGGGGTCCATTGCATGAATTTATGCACCTTGAAAGGAACTGTGGGCTGTGAGGCTGTGGTGGGCACTGGGGTGGGTCTCAGCCTTTCCTCCATGCCCCAGCCTGGCCCCTCTAGCTCCCCTGTCTTCCAGCAGCCTGGCTCCCACAGAGCGATTAGGGCTTGTGCCAGCAGCTGGTGCACGCAGGGGTTACTGCCCCAATCACCCCTCAGGAGCAGAGGGAGGTGGAGAAGCTCTCAGGGGGTGATCAGGGCCTGCAGCTGCCACTGGCACCCACTGATGGCGCTGAGCAATTGGGACCAGGACCAGGAGCCAGCAGTGGGTGCAAGTGGCAGTTCCAGTGCTAACAGCAGGTATGAGCAGGGCCAGTGCCAGAAGCAGTTGCCAGTGTCTGGTGGGATCATGGCACATGGGAGCAAAGAATTTTCAGTAACCACCAGAGGCTCGTCCTGATGATAGCAACTGGTGCCTCACCTTGGTCTGGCACACCTGCTCACCTGTTCCACCATCCCGCCTCCGCAGATGCCTATCATGTTCCACACCAACTCCTTCCCAGCTGTCCTTCCAACAATACATCCCAATTTTCATTCATTCACTTCCTCAAAAAATCTAAGCCTTGCTTAGTTTGCCAAATTACATTTAACATACCTTATTTAAAATATCCTTTGAATAGTGTAGGCCCTGGATCTCCCAGCTCAGGGCAAAGTGCCAGATTCTAGGTATCTTACCTTATTTTTCACAAAGTCCTTGAAAATAATGTTCATAATACACCAACTTTGTGTACAGTGTTCAACTGCACTTGGACACAGTGCAGTTCTTCTTCCAGATGGGTTCTGATTTACCATGATCCCAAAGCAACTGCTAAAAACAGCTTTCCACTCCAGGACCCTGCCAATCTTTCCCATAGCCTCATCTTGTGTGATAACTTGCCTTTGAAAAAGCTTAACTACCCTCCTTTTCTTGGCTGCCAGAGCTCTCATTTGATTTGCTTGATGAGTTGGCTCTGATCACATTGGAAGATGAACAGGCACTCTGTGGAATACTGGGTATCCCAGCAGCCAGAGCCTCCTCAAGGTTACCAGGCATTAGAGAATAGGAGGAGGGTGATAGGAGGAGGGTCTCTTCCAGAGCCTCGGAGACTTATGTAGCCTCTAGGCCAGGGGTCTTCAAACTACGGCCCGCGGGCCACATGCAGCCCCCAGGGGAGTCTGATCTTGCCCGCCAGGTTTTTTGGGCAGTGAGCGTAGCCAAGGTGTTACAGTAGGAATTAGTAGTTCATATAGTCCGGCCCTCCAGCTCTCTGAGGGACCGTGATCTGGCCCCCACTTTAAAAAGTTTGAAGACCCCTGCTCTAGGCCCTTGTTCCCACTATGGGCATGCTCTTGTTCCTGTGTACAATGAGGAATCTCCTGACACTGAGACAAGCTCACTCTTGTTCCTGGTAGCAGGCAGGAAGGTGGATGATAGAAGACCACAACCTAGGGATATGTGAGTGGAGTGGCCTCATCTAGTAAACTCAACTGCAGTGACTCTGATGAATAGTGCCTTCACCCATCTTCTCCTGAAGATAGTGCTCTAGAACCTCACAGAATTGATAAAAGGGCTGGTGGAGTCAGGCTTTGTGTAATGCCTTCTGTTTAGGGGTGGGTGGTCTTTTCAGCATCCTCATTGTGATCCCAGGGAGTACCTGGGGCTCCTCCCTCTGAGTTCTTAAACTTCGTGAGACACTCTAGTAAAAAAGGAGTGCCTCACTCTGGCCAGTGAGTTCAGTGTCAGAACATTGACCCACACACCAATGGGTCACAGGTTTGATTCCTGGTCAAGAGAAAATACCTGGATTCAGTAGTCAGGGTGCATGCAGGAGGTAACCAACTGATGAGTCTCTCTCTTTCTCTCTTTCTCTCTCTCTCTCTCTCTCTCTCTCTCTCTCTCTCTCTCTCTCTCTCTCTCTCTCTCTCTCTCCATTCTTCTATTCTCTCTAAAAAGCAATGGAAAAAATATCCTCAAGTGAGAATTAACAAAAAAAGGGGGGGATGGGAGGGTCTCTGACAGACAGATCTTCTCAGAGCTCTTCAGTCCTCATTCAGCATCTTACCTTGACTCCTGACAGGGTTTGAGTCTCTCTCTGCTCACCTGAGGCAGCATTCCTTAGAATAAAACTCACTTCCCTGAAAACCTGAGTCAAAGTCAGGTGACAACTCAATCTTTCAGCTATTTCAGGGACTTCTAGAGCTGACAGCAGGGACTAAAAGGCCTTACTAGTGTCTAAGGGTCCCTTTTGTTGTGAAGTGGGTAGTCCCATCAGTCTCCAATTAGAGTCTAATGCTGAGAGTTAGCAGGGACTGCTTTTCCTTCATCTGCTAAACTAAGGACTGCTCCTTCAAGGTATTCAACATCCACAGATTCTATAGGAAGAGTCATTGGATGCCATTTCCAGCTACCTCTGACCAGGGGTGATATTAGGGGTGGGGGTCTGTAGAGCTCCTTCTAGTATGGCATGGATGTTCCCTAAATATTTACTCCTGACTTCTGATCACTGGATAAATAATTGAAACAATAAAACAGGATAGAACTGTTGTTGTTTCTATGGATAAGGAGCCTGGAGCATAGGGAAGTGTTGAAGTATTTTGCAAGTGAGCTGTTACTGATCAGAGTTAAAATATTAAAGTTGTGTTCTATGACTTTATTCTCACTGAAAATATTTCAAACAATAGATTCACAACAAAATTCTCCTTTGCCTTTTCAATTCTCTTCATCACCTGCACAACCATATAACCTTATTTTGAGTTAATTTTGTATGGATATATATATATAATTACAAGTCACATGTTTGTCTTCAAATATTTTCATAAGTGGAAAGTGTGCTGTAATATATAATTAGGGTCTCAGATATTGCTCATGATAATTAGTAAGCCATTCTTTCACTGGGTAATGAGAAATGTAAGGCACAAATAAAGTAAAAGATTAAATACTGCTATACCTCTTTGTCTTTATAGACTTAACTCTGCATTTCTATTTCTTGATCTTCAAAGTCAGCCCACAAGGCTTTATTGATCACAATAATAAAATATTCAGTATTGTGAAATACATGTAAAATGTGATGACCTAATGCTGGTGTCCAATGTCTAAGAAGCTCCAATACAAGGTCTGCTGAGTAATTTTCCATTTGCTTGTTCAAAGCTTATGAATTTCTTTCTATGTTGTCTGTGGGTAAAATGATTGCATCCCCTAATATCTTGTTAAGGAATAATTTAAAAACCCTTTCGATTTATTTTGTTTATTTATATTCCTTTTCTAAACTTGGATATGAGAGTAAAACAGAATCCACTTTCTATGCCTTTATTTCATTCCTAGCCACTCTCATGTACAATATCATTGCCATAAAATAGATTTAACTTCTCTGTTTCTTATATGTTTGGGGTTTGGAAAAAAAGAGATTATTCATGGACTACATGGAATTAATGCCATCTAGAATTTTAATGCTTCCTTCTTCATTTCCCCCCACTATTTGGGTTTATGCAATGTCTCCTTTTAAAGCAAAAGTACTTTAAAATGGGTAAGATTCTGAATTATACTGTTTAACATGTTATTTTAGTAGCATATTAAGTACTTCAAATAAATAAGACATGCCATACATTAAGTAAAAAAAAAAAACAAGAACACTGAAATATAAATATTTTAATGTAATAAGTGAATTTCTGATCAAAGTTGTTTTAATATGTTTGCTATTATATAAGAATTGACCATTGTTTTTTGGATATCCACTCTATTAAAGGAAGTAAATTAAAGCATTAAATTATTTTTCTTCGTTACTGAAGTGAAGATAAAATGTAAAAATATGGATACTGCTCATATAGCCTATTGGTTAAACCGTTTATGATTGTTTTGTTTCATAAAATAGCCTAGAATATACTATACTTAATATGCACACCATATCTGGATAAATAACATTTAATTTTCAAAGGCAAAAGTTGATATCTAAATAAATGCTATGACTTGGCCAAGTTCATTAAATAAATTATACACACATTTGACAGATTAAATAATCATTTAAACATTTTATTAAAAACACATTCTCATGATTATGTGGTTAAAATGAACTCACTTATTTTATATATATACTACCTAATAAAAAAGTAATATGCAAATTAACCCTCACTCAGCTCAAGCCACGCCCACCAGCCAATCAGAGCAAGTATGAAATTAACACCAACCAAGATGGCTGCAGCCACAGAGAGCAGTTAAGAGGCTTGGGTTTCCCCGGCAACAGAAGCCAAGCTTTCCACCTGCCCTAGCCAGGTTAAGCCTCCACTCAAGGATACAAAATTTCAATTATAGAAGATAAATCCCAAGAAAAATGGTGGCAGCCACAAAGCTGGAGAGACAGGTTAGGGTTTCCCCTGGCAATGGAGGAAGCAAGCTTTCCACCTACTCTGGCCAGCCTAGGCCTCCACTCAATGATACAAAGTTTCAATTATAGAAGATACATGAACCCCCAACAGAAATGGCAGCAGCAGTGGAGCGAGCAGGGGGCTTGGCTCTGCTCCAGGCTAAAAAGTTTGGGGCGAGAGGTGGGGGGGGAGGGGTGGCGCACATGGCTGGCTTCAAACCACCACAGGCCCTTCCCCCAGGCTGCCTCACACCCTAAGGGAACCCCCACCCTGATCCGGGACACCCTTCAGGGCAAACCAGCTGGCCCCCACCCATGCACCAGGCCTCTATCCTATCTAATAAAAGAGTAATATGCAGATTGACCATCACTCCAACACACAATAGCTTCCCCCATGTGGTCAAAGATCCTGCCCCCATGTGGACACAACATGGCCACCACAAGATGGCCAGCAGGGGAGGGCATTTGGGAGGCACCAGGCCTGCAAGGGAGGGCAGTTGGAGACGATCAACCCTGTAGGGGAGGGCAGTTAGGTGTGGCCAGGCCAACAGAGGAAGGAAGTTGGGGGCAAACAGGCTGGCAGGGGAGCAGTTAGACATCAATCAGGCTGGCATGGAAGTGGTTAGGGGGTGATCAGACTGGCAGGCAGAAATTGTTAGGGGCAATCGGGAAGTCAGGCAGGTGAGCAATTGGGAGCCAGCAGTCCTGGATTGTGAGAGGAATGTCCGACTGCCCTGTGGGATCGGGTCTAAACGGGCAGTTTAGCATCCTTCGAGGGGTCCCAGATTGGAGAGGGTGCAGGCTGGGCTTAGGGACAAACCCCCACCCCAGTGCACTTCGTGCACTGGACCTCTAATATATAATACACACACACACACACACACACACACACACACACACACTAATAAAAAAGAAACATGCAAATTGACCATCATTCTGCAATGCCCACCAGCCAATCAGGAGTGAGTATGGAAATTAAACCAACAAACTTGGCAGCGGCCACAGACCTGGAGAGACCAGGAGGCTTGGCTTGCCCCTGGCAACAGAGGAAGCCAAGCTTCCTGCCCGACCTGGCTGCCACTGAAGGAGGGGATAGAAACCTGGGTTGCCAGGGGTGACCCAGGCTTCCAGCCTGCCCTGGCCTCCACTGAAGGAGGGGCTTGGAGCCTGGGTTGCTGGGGGGCATGGCCAGCCTGAAAATGTCCCTCAGCCCTTTACCCAGGCTGGCTATGGTTCCATGGAGTAAGAGTCCCCGCTGGTGGGTGTGGACAGCCTGCAAGCTGCCATCAGCCCCTCACCCATGCTGGCCATGCACTCCAACGCAAACCCCCACCCTTAAGGGTGTGTGAACAGCTTGAAAACAGCCCTCAGTCCCTCACCCAGGCTGGCCATGCCCCCCTAGCGGGGACCCTCACCCCATGGGGGCATGGCCAGTCTTCAAACCACCACAGGCCCCTAGCCCAGGCTGCCTCATGCCCCAAGTGAACCCCCACCCTGATCCAGGATACCCTTCAGGGCAAACCAGCCGGCCACCGCCCATGCACCAGGCCTCTATCTATACTAATAAAAGGGCAATATGCTAATTAGACTGGGAGACCTTCCAGGAGTCCTTCTGGATATTCTTCTGGACAAAGCCATGGTGGCAAGGCTGAGGTAGAGGTGGTTAGAGGCCAAGAGGGGAGGGAAGTTGTGGGTGATCAAGCCAGGATGGGATGGCAGTTGTGGGTGTACAGGCCAGTGGGAGGGGGGCAGTTGTGCTTGAACACACCAGCAGGGAGGACAGTAGTGGATGAGCAGGCCATCAGTGGGGGTCACTTGGGGGTGATCAGGACAGTGGGGTGGGCAGGTTTGGGGTGAACAAGCCAGCAGGGAAAGCAGTTGGGAATGAGCACACTGGCATGGGGGAGAGTTGGGGGTGATCAGGCTGGTCCGGGGCATTTTAGGGTGAGCAGGCCAGCGGCTGGGGGAAGTTGGGAGCAAGCAGGCTGGCAGGCAGAGTTGATAGGGGCAATCAGGCAGGCAGGAAGGTGAGCACTTAGGAGTCAGCAGTCCCGGATTGTGAGAGGCATGTCAGACTATAGGTTTAGGCCCGATCCCTGTAAACAAGCAGTAGGACATCCTTTGATGGGTCCCAGATTGGAGAGGGTACAGGCCAGACTGAGGAACACCTCCCCCCTATGCATTAATTTCAATCATCAGGACACTAGAATATGAATATATATATATATTTAGAGGTCTGGTACATGAATTCTTGCATGGGTATGATCTGGCCAGCCTGGCCAGGGGGAGGGGACATGGGCGATTGGCCAGCCTACCTGCTGGTCAAACTCCTGGTCAAGGGGACAATTTACATATTAGCCTTTTATTATATAGGATATACACTGGCCAGATTATTATGCATCCAGAGATCATAGTAATCTGGCAACTCAGTGTATATATTATTTAGCAGCAAGTATGTCAGACAGATCTTAAGAAGTACATGTGAACTCTGGACCTTTATTTAAGCTCCCCATAAAGGTATTATGACCAAAATATTAAACGTAGATTTGATTAGCTAAGTATTACTAAGATAATCAATTTTGATCTACTAAGTCACACCTAAATGGAAAAACCATGTGAACAAAAGTAGAGATTATGAATTTATTGTTCACTGTCTGAAAGATGAGGAATATTTTAACTTACATTCCCTCTGGGAGGCCATGAGAAAGGTTATTATAAAATATCCCATTATCAGGTTGCTTTAAAATCTATTTGTATTTTATTTCTTATACCTCATGGCTCATTTTTTTTTCTCTTCAGGTATTGATGGCTCCAAGATAGTCCTTCTCAAACTTATTCATTGACCTTGGTAGGGAAATCCACAAATTCCTATGTCCAGAAATCTACAAGAAGAAACATTTATAGAAAAGGTGCTTGTGCCTGCTGCAGTATTTCTCACTTAATCCTCAATGCAACCCTATCAGTTAGGGGCTACAATCATGCCACTTTCACATATGGGTAAATTCAGGAAAAAGAGGTTAAGTAACTTAAGCATGGGCTTGTAGTTAGGAAAAGGCAAATTCTGGATTGACACTCAGGTGATCTGAAGCCTGAGACTCAACTCCAGCTTCCAAAAGAGAGAAGCCAGTTTGAAAGTCTATATTAGAACTTAAGGTTCTCTGTGGGGAGGCCAGCCTACTTTAATAGTTAATTAGTTAAAAATACAGAGAGAAGACTCTGTAATATCACCTGCATTACCAGCAGACAAATAAAATAATTCTTTATTCTCCATAATTTTATCAAGATACCTGAGTGACCTATTCTTCACTCCTAACTCCAGTAAACATGACTGCTTATTTTTGGAATACCACCACAAGGGCTTGTATAATGAAAACACCTAATAGCCCACTTGGATTCCTTAGACACAAAAGGAGAGTTAACTTAATTTGAATGACTGGTTGGGAGATTGAGGGTCTCATAGTAAAACTAAAAGTTTTAAGTATGCTTTTCATTTACTTTTAAAAAGACAGATTTTAGCTTCCATTTTAGCAGATCAACCCCTTTTAAATAAAAATAATGCATTAGATAGTCCTAATTATGTCATTTTCACTAACAAAAAAATAAAACAATTTTATTGCCCACAATATGGATACATTATGATTCAATTAGAAATGATTCCATATAATAAAAGGGTAATATTCAAATTGATCCTAAAGGTGGAATGACAAGGAACAACTGGTCACTATGACATGTACTGACCACCAGGGGGCAGATTCTCAAAACAGGAGCTGCCTGAGGTGGTCAGTGTGCTTCCAGAGGGGGAACACTGCTCAGCCAAAAGCCAGCTCAAGGCTGGCCAGCACAGTGGCAGTGGTGGGAGCCTCTCCTGCCTCCACAGCAGCTCTAAGAATGTCCAAAGTGGGAGCAGTTAGTCAGACATCCCCCAGGAGCTCCTGGGCTGCCAGAGGGATATCTGACTGCCAGTTTAGCCCCAATCTCCAGGAGTGGGCCTAAGCTTGCAGTTGGACATCCCCTGAGGGATTCTGGACTGCAAGAGGGCACAGGCCCGGCTGAGGGATTCCTTCCCCCACCCCTTCCCGAGTGCATGTATTTTTGTGTACACGGCCTCTAGCCTCTAGCAAATTCATAAAGGAACCGTCACTAAATGCATGGAGGGCACAGAATTGAATAGAGCAATAGCCAACAGTGAAAGATTGCTGGATTTATAGAAGATGCACACATGCAAATTCTCAGATTCAACCTGTGTCTATGTGGGCTGAGCATTAGGAAAGGCTTACTCTTCATTAATGAACTCTTTACTTCATTAAAAATGCCAAGAGTATACTAGGAAGAAACATAAATCTTGCACAAAACAGTCCTTCACATTGCAAGCATTAAAAATGGAATTGGGGCAAATACGACCTGCATTGCCAGCTGGTACAGGAATTTAGCAATGTGAACCTCATTATGTATGCTTCATTATGAGTAGAATCTTTGAGTTATATCTGCCCCAATACTGTGGTTCTTTATTGCTAAAAACTCTTATGGACAGACCAATTACAGATGGAAAAGACTCACTCATTTATCTAAGCTGGGCCTCAATATGCCCTATGCTGCATATCATGTCATAGTTAAGTTAGTTGAGGCAACCTAATTCCTAATGCTCTGTGTATAATGTTCAGCATTCATGGTATTCCCAGTTTTTTGTCCACCACCCTTGCAAAACCGGGTGGGGTAGAAGTGGAGGTGGGACTTAGTAGCATCAATTACCTTTTTTGTTCTTATACATACAAAATTGAGAAGTGGAAACATTATTTTCATGGCCATGCTGGGGTGACTGCACATAATAATTCTGCTAATCTGAACAACAAGCTACGTGACTAGAGAAAAAAACAACAACACAGAACAGAAAGTCATATTTCCTACTGAGATTTATGTTGGAAAATTGTTGCTGCCAGGACCTTGTGTTATACTGAGACAGTTTCTGAGCTTCCTCTGAGTTTTTGGACAAGACCAGCTTTGCAAAGTCTGAGAGCCATAGAATTGTTTTTCCATTTCCTAGGTTAGGAGCAATTAATCATGGTTAGATGCCACCAATGAATATTTTTCTTTGAGACAGGCAGGAAAGTTGGAAAGCAAGTCAGGAAGAGTGTTCTATTCTAAATACATCTTTATTTATTTTACATTCAGTGCAGGATGTTTTTGTTTTATTAGTACACTTCCAACAGGCGGGCTGAAAACCCTAAGGCAAAGCAAGTCCGTTACACTATAGTCCTATGGTTCCAGTCACAACCTCTTACTAATTCAGGGATGTTGCTAGTGCGTTCTTTTCCCAATAATAACAGGCATTTTACTTCCAGTAGAGTGACCCAAGTTTCCCAGATCTGTGCAATGCATAGATCTGTGCCTACAAGTATGGTTACATTTGCCTTTTCCCAACTAATATTTTATGCATTCTAGCTGCAGTGCTGCTTATGAATTTTAAAAAGAGAAGATTTCACACAAACTTGTCCTAATGTGTTTTAAATGTCTTTCGATAAAAGTAGTATGTAACTTATTGTTTTGTTAATGGGAAAAATGAAATTTCAAGACTTCATAATTCACTCCTTCCTGGTCCAACTTCAAGGAGTAAAGTTAGTTGTAAGCAGCCTCTTGGGAACAGAGCACATGGACACTGTCAGTGTTTTTCAATGCCTGGCTTTATTCTGTGTTGTCTACTCATGGTAATAGCCAGAATGAAAATTTTAGTTGAGCTATGAAATTTCCAATGTATTCAATTTAAAACAAAACAAAAAACAAGCACACAAACAAACCTTTCCTGGAAACTATGTTTTCTTCAGCATAATGTGTGAATCAAAAATCAACATGGGAGTGTGAATGAAAGGGGCCATATGCTAACCTGACAAGTTCAGGGAAGGCCTGCATGGCAGTCTTGCAAACCTAAAGATCTAAAGTAACCAAAAAAGATGGTCTGAAATTAAACTTTAACTAAAAGCAGTTATACTGGGTTATTGCTTTAACTAAAAACAATTGACCTTCCCTGACAAGGTCAATCTTTACCTTAACTGAGCTTATTGTCTGTTTGCATCTACTATAACATGTCATTGAAATGTCAGAGTTATTTGTAACTTCCCTTTTTTTCTGGATCCCCTCAGGCACAGCCAAATGCCCTGTGTGCCAGGATAGATACCAAAAATTCCTTCATTGTTATGGTTATGGTGTTAATTGGTGATGGTTAACTATTCTGTACCCACCTAAGTAAAAGAAGTATATGTCTTATCATTTTACTCTTTATCCAATTTTAGAGTTCCCCTTCTCTTTACTTTCTCCTTCCTTTCTTATCTAACACCAATGGGTTTCATGTAAGCCACTTACTTCTCCTCTTTTGATTACAGTGAAAAACCATCATTCTCTGGAGCATTATCCCAATCCATGATGATTGTTGACAGTTTGGCTCAAATAAACTCACAAAAATTCTTTACATGTTTGAATGTTTTTATGTTAACAGGAGTGTTTTATTTATCTACTAGAGGACCAGTGCACAAAATTCCTGCCTGGGAAGGGAGGTGCATCCCTCAGCCTGCTCTAATCTGGGACCCCTTGAGGGATGTATGGCTGCCCATTTAGATCTGATCCAGGTAGGATCAGACCTAAATGTGCAGCTGGACATCCCTTTCACAATCCAGGACTGCTGGCTCCCAACTGCTCCCCTGCCTGCCTTCATGATTGCCCCTAATCACTTCTGCCTGCCAGCTTGATCACTCCTAACCACTCCCCTACCAGCCTGATTGATGCCTAACAACTGCTCCCCTGCCAATCCAATTACCCTTAACTGCCTTTCTCTGTAGGCCTGGTCACCCCTAACTTCCCTCACCTGCAGGCCTGGGTCCTCCCCAACTGCTCTTCCATGCAGGTCTAGTCACCCTCAACTTCCCTCCCCTGCTGTCCTGGTACCCCCTAACTTCCCTCCCATACAGGCCTGGGTCCCTCCCAACTGCCATTCCCTGAAGGCCCAGTTGACCCCAACTTCCCTCTCCTCTGCCGGCCTGGTCAGTCCTAACTGCCCTCCCCTGATGGCCATCTTGTGGCAGCCCTCTTGTGTCCACATAGGGGCAGATATCTTTGACCACATTGGGGCAGCCATCTTGTGTGTTGGAGTGATGGTCAATTTGCATATCACTCTTTTATTAGGTAGACTTTTTCAGAGTGAGGGAGAAATATTAGATGAAGGTCTACCATAAGTCTACTATTTTTACTATTCCTATTCAATATTATATTAATTTTGTTGTATAGCTCAGGAACTTCACATTGTAAACTCAAACTATTGTGTTTAATATTGCTTTAGCTCTCCTGCAGTTGCCCAAAAAAATTTACTTACATTTGATTTCATTTGTGTAGCATTTCTGCTTTAATAATGGCTGACTGACCTGTGGTTAAAAGTGAATGGAACAAAAATTTTAAAGCCAATTTATTTCATTATTTAAATTTAAATAATCTTTGTATTCAGTAACTTCCAATGATTTTTTAACCTAAGTATATTCCATAAACTTTTTTCTCCCAACTGTGTTACATCTAGGCTATGGACTCAATCTCATTGCAGAAAATTTTAATTTTAATTTTGCCTTCTGTTTTCCTGTCATGCAACAAGTATTTATTAAATATCAATTCTAAACAAGTCACATAACCTCTTCATGCCTCAGACACCTCATTTCTAAATGAAGATGTTAGACTATACAATATTTAAGATACTTTAAACTTCAATGTTGAATTTATAATTTTTCTATAGACTTAGATGCTTTCTAATCACCAAAGAAAGTTTTATATAGGAGTAGATGTCATGACCAAATGGAAAGATAGTAGGCTTTATAGTAAAAAGACCATATTTAAATCTAGGATCTGTTCTTCTGTGACTTCTGTGAGCCATATTTTTCTCCCTGAGCAAATGGGCTTTTACTTTCTTCACAACAATGTCTGGAGAATTAAATATGTAACACATAGTAGCTCAGCAATACTGGCTAATCTCTTTTGCCTTTGCTCAAATTGCTTACACTCCAAGTACTGAGACAGGAGCTGTGCTAAAAAGAAAGAACAAAGAAACATATAGCAATGCAATGTTAGAAAATGCTGTATGAAATAACAATCCTATGTAATAAAAGACTAATATGCAAATAGACTGAACAGTGAAACAACCGAACAACTGGTCAGTATGACATGTGCTGACCACCAGGAGGTGGGTACAAACATGTCAGCAGGCAGCAGAGCATGGAACATGGCAGTCATTGAGCTTTGGTCACAGCAGGGTGATGGAGCAGGTGAGCGGGGGCACCAGACCAAGGTGGGGCTCTGGTTGTTGTCATTGTTGTGAGCCTCTGGTGGTTATTAAAAATTCTTTACTCCCAAGCACTGTGTTCCCGCCCAGCACTTGCACCTGCAGCTGGTTCCAGAGCTGCCACTCACATCCACTGCTGGGGCCTGGCACTAGTCCTGATCGCTTGGCATCCTCAGTAGGTGCGAGAGGTGGCTGCCAGCCTGGATCGCCCTGAGGGCTTTTCCACCTAGCTCTGTTCCTGAGGGGCAATTGGGGCAGCAGCCACTGCTTGCACCCACTGACAGTGCCAACCCTGCTTACAACCGTTGCTGGCACCAGCCTTAATTACTCCGCACTGTCAGTGGGTGCAAGTGGGGCTGGTGCCATCACCATGTGGGAGCAACAGCTGAGAGAACACATCTGCTAGCTGCAGCAGACAGGGGACTGGGGGCCGTAGTGGGAGGGGCCAGGCGGGGGCACTGAGGATGGGCGGAGACCCGCCCCTGTGCCCACCACGGCCTCGTGGCACACAGTTACTTTCAAATTTGTGCACTGGGCCCTTAGTTTCGACATAATGAACATCTTAAATATATTTTGCATTAAGGAGGACAAGTGAGTCTTAGCTGCCTATCCCTGCTTAATTGTAAACTCTGATCCTTACTTGTTCCTGATGATTGCCTTGACTTGACATTTGTTTTTGGCACTCTGGTTACCCCTTTATAGAGTGATTAATCAAGTCTAAAAAAGGTCTAAATCCATTTCCTCATACTACCAGAGTTAGGAATATTTGCATCAGATATAGTAGTTGTGGATAGGACAGGAATAAAAATTCTGAACAGAGAATGCGTGAGGCCTGAACACAGCTAGAAGTACATTTCTTCAGCTTAAGTTCATTTATAAATCAATGAATCAATCCCTGTTGGCTGAGGCAGCTTTATTCCCCACTGGGCCAATTAAATAAAGATAAAAATAAATAAATAAATAAGTGGAAGTCAGGATAACAGAAATCCTTTATAGGTATTTAACAAAAAATTGTAGACAGCTTTGAGATGTGTAGACTGAAAAGTGTTGCAAATAGTACTGATAAAAATTGTTATTAGAATTATTTATAAATCAAACTCTGTCCAAAACTGCATAATTTTGGGCAGTCTTCAAAAATCCCAGGATTATGACCTATTAGAATCAAAGCAATCAAAGTCAACTACCTCATTTTATAAATGAAGAAACTGAGGCCCAGGAATATTAAGTGACCTGCAGATTAGCACATAACTCTGTAGTTGAGATAAAGGATCTGCTCTGTCTTTTCCTACCAGTGGGACTTCTGCAAGTACATAGTCTTTCTAAGATCCAAGATACTTAGATGTAAAGTGAGTATATATAGTAAGTACCCCATAATAATCTACATAATACATGTAAAATGTTTAGCAAAATGTCTACCATATATTAAAGACTATTATTATCAATATTGAAATAGGGACTAAGATCTGGCATTATAATGATTTCTAGTTTGGAATAATAAATAAGAGAACTCTACTTCATATATTACTTAAATTCAAGAAAATTTAAATAATGTTCATGATCAACCTTTAAACTTGTATGTAGTAAAAATAGCAAGGCAGAATATTTTCCTCAAAGACGAGTGTTGTTGTTTATTCTTTTTTTCTTTTTTTTCTTTTGTGTGTGTGTGTGTGTGTGTGTGTGTGTGTGTTTGCTGAAAGTTTTCTATTATAGCAACATTCAGGGAAATTCCCCAGTAGATACAATAACTATTTAGAAGTGAAACTCCTTTTCCTAATAAATATTTAACCTGGAAAATCCAGATATACTTAGTGATTTCAAACCTTCAAGTAGAAAGCAAATAAGCTCAATATGAAAAATGAAAGAATAATAATAAAACTTTAAAATATTAATGTTTTATGGTATTGAAAAGTCTTTTGTTGTAGTATCATGTGGCCCTCAAAAATCTAGACACATTTTAGGATTATACACAAGGCAATCCTTACCAAATAAAAAGAGATATTATGTAGTTCTATCTTACCTAAGCATTTCTGCTTCCTGTAAGTTTTCTCAGTTATTAAGCTATTTCAAAATCCAAATGAGGGCTCAACTTGTAATATTTTATTTTATTTTTAAAATATATTTTTTATTAATTTCCAAGAGGAAGGGAGAGGGAGAGAGAAATAGAAACATCAATGATAAGAATCAATGATTGGCTGCCTCCTGCATGGCCCCCATGGGGAACCAGCCCACATCCCAGGCATGCACTCGAACCAGGAATTGAACTGTCACCTGGTTTTAATCATGAAAAGAACCCCTCAAATTATATTATGAGATTATTATTCTAACAATATCTTCCAAAGGCAAGGTTTATAATTTGATGCTCAACCAGCTGGGCAAGAGGTAATATTTTAAACAAATAAGCAAATTGCATTCATACTCATTCTAATTTAGAATTACACTGTTTAACCCAAGAAGTTTCCTACTAAAAAACAACAACAACAACAAAAACTGGAAAAGAAATTTTTTTGGTGGATCTTTTGGCCAAATTTTTTTAGTCTTGACTTTGGACCACAGGAGCAAATCTTCTAAATGAATATATGCAGTCTTATCAGAAATGATATGAGAATACCCTCTGTGTTATTTCACATCTCCAATTCTCTTATGCAAGTGCAAAAGAGCCTGGGCTCTCTTGGATAGAGGCAAAATTGTACTTTAGCTGGGTGGTTGCCAGAAGCCAGGTCAGTGGTGAGTGTCATAATGGAGCCATGGATGTCAGAATGATTAAATAAGAGCACAAGCTAGGGCACTCAAATACTGAAAGACCTCTAGTTAATCAACTTCAAAATTGTAGAGAAGGTTCTAGCTTATGTGTCAGAAGAGCAAGCAATATTACCAGGCCCAACGTTGCCTTTGGAAGGGAGGTAGATATTATTAGAATAATAATCCCATAATGTAATTTGAGGGTTTTTTTCCTGATTAAAAAACAGAAAAATAAAATATTTGATTATTCCAACTCTCACATGCCTCTACCCACCTATTTATTTTTTCCCTAACTTAGAGTTAAACTTGCCCCCACTGGAGAGTACACTTTTATACCCCATAACACATCAGTATTCAGCAGGAGATGCTTCATGGAGGATGATAATTTAGTTCTCATGGTTTCTTTATAAAAGAATCAAAAATCCAAACTCTTCCCATTATGATCACTGCTCATTTTACTAATAATATATGTCACAGTCTCTCTAATATCTTAAAAATATTTAGATACTTCCATTCCCTCATATAAAAATTATACATTTCATTTTTATATAATTAATCCTGTGTGAATCATTTCCAATAGCCAGTTATTAAAACTACATGTTCCATAGTCAACCTTCATTGCAGTAAATAGCATATTATATTTCAAAATGTAATTAGATGCATCAGATAAACTAAGTCCTAAGGAGGCACATTTGCTTTTCATTTAATTTCCCAAGTGTAAGACCACAAAATAGCTCATAAAGTCATTATGCCCATTATTATCAATGATATTATTCAGGATGAAATAAGTACTTGAAGCAGTTTTATGGTAGTGCTTTTTTTCTTTCCTGACACAATGATTTTGTAGTAGCTATTTACACTGACACCCATAAATCAAATATGTTTGAAAAAATAAATTTGGAAAAGACTGGATATTATTTCATTTAAAAGGTTGATTTTTTTATGAAGAAAGGTTTTTGTTAAGGGAAAGTGTATTACATTATGGAACTAATCAAACTGGCATTTATCCTGTGGTTCCTAGAGACTTTCTGCTCACATAAAATGGAAGATTGACTTGGTCCTCAGCCCCAGGGCCAAGTTCTTCTATAAGTTGAACTCCAAGTTGTCTTATTACATGATTAATGACATCTGCAATAAGAGTGATGCACAGTTAAGTTTGTGGTGCTTCTCCATAAATAGGATCAATGTTAAAAGTCATAAATTATAAGGGACAGAATGTTCTTTTATGTACCCAGGAAATCACTTTTCCTGGTGGGCTTTTAATAACATCGAATTTATCAAGGGTTGTCACTCCTACTATTATTTCCTCTAGGCTATAAAGAAAAACCTTAGCTTTTATCCCCAAGAACCAAGATTTTTTTTAAGAAGAAGAAAAGGATGAGGTGGTAATTTGAATACCACCAGGTAGGTTATTCCCATAATAAATTGCTTCCCCCCCCTCCCCCCACTGAATTGCTTTACATTAAGTAACAAGGTGTAAAAGCCAAGGTGATTCTTGTGATGAAACTGTGCACTTGAAGATAGAAAATAAACTGAGAAGTCATAGGCAGTACTCAGATAAGCTTTAGAAAACTTACTTACATTTCTAGTTCAGATCCTGGGAGGTTCTTTCATCCTGGTGGGAAGCTGATTTAGAGGGATATTTGGCAGTTTTCACAGAGGTGACTTGATTAATTTTCAAAGTTGATCACTTATTAGAATGTTTTAAGCCACTTAAAAAACAACTAATGCACTGCTGGACTTTGATAGACAATTTTAAGTGTACAATTCAGTGGCCTTAGGGATAGTTGCCATGTTGCACATCTACTGTCACTATCTATTCCCAAAATGATTTCATTACCCAAACAGAAACGCTGTAGACACTAAGCAATAACTCCCTACTCCCCTCTCTTCAGCCTCTCATAATCTCTAATCTACTTTTTATCCCTTTGTATTTATCTATTTTGGATATTTCCCATAAGTGTTAGCATGCAATATTTGTCATTTTGTGTCTGGATTATTTCAATTAGCCTAATGTTTTAAAGGGTAGTACATACTGTAGCATATGTCATAACTTTGTTTCTTTTTTGTGATCAAATATTTCATTGTATGATATACCACATTTTGTTTTTCTATTCATCTGTTGATGGACTTGGGATGCTTACAAGTTTTGATTAAATAAAGGCAAAATAATAGGAAAGAGTTAAAAAAAATACAAACAAAAACACTCTTAGATGGCTCTTCTGTCAAAAACGCTAGGCTTGTCATAGCTCAGTTTGCTTTAATGTATTATATTTAACACATGAGATATAAAATGCAGACCACATATAGGGCTACTGAATATATTGTCACCTTCAAAGTATATTATTGAACATCTGGATTTTTCTGAAAACACTGCCAAATTAAAAATCTAGAAGTTTCAGCTCAGCCCAAACACACACTGAGTAAACTTGGCTTATCATCTATGCATCATGATTTTTCTAGTCTATTTAAGTGAACCAATCAACAAACTAACAAATCAAAACACTACCACTGCAGTCACTATTGTTCACCTTATTGCTATACCCAATAGCTATATTTCTTCATTTTATTTGAAATGTCGGCATATTTTATATAGGTGATCTCTTCCTTCTCATCATACTTTCTTCATTTGTTTTTAGAACATCATAGTCCCTGGGTTTTCATTCTCACAGGCCACCACTTCTCAGTCTCATTTGCTGCTTATTCCTCTTCTCCATTACATTTCTAATATTGGAGTACTCTAAGGCTTAGGGCTGAGACCTCATATTATCTCTTCCTCCATTTACTGATATAATTTCAAGTTGCAATTCTGAATACAAACTGCATTATAATGATTTCCTAATCATATCTACAATATGGACATTTCCCCTGAACTTTGAACTCATAATGTTCAATTGTCTATTTGATGATTCCCACTTGAACATCTAATAGATATTTTAAAAATAACATGTTTAAATTTCAACTCCCAATCTTCCCCATATTTTCCAGTCTCAGTTAATGCCAACTCCATACTTCCAGTTACTCAGACCAAATTTCTTGATATTATTTTCAATCCCTGTCTTTCTCTTATCCCCACTCCCAATCTATTAGGAAATCCATTAGTCATTCAAATATATCCAGAATCCTATTATTTAAAAAATATTTTATTGAGGTATAATTGACATACAAAAGCTATACATATTTAATGTATTTAACTTAATGAATTTTAGCAAATATACACTCATGAAATCAGCACCACAATGTATGCCACAAAAATACTTCCAGCACAACCAGTAAATTCTCTGTCAGTATGTTTCTCTCCCAGGTTACTATAGTAACCTCCCCCAGTCTTCTCTCTGACTCCATTTAAAAAAATATATATTTTTTATTGATTTTTTTACAGAGAGGAAGAGAGAGGGATAGAGAGTTAGAAATATCAATGAGAGAGAAACATTGATCAGCTGCCTCCTGCACACCCCCTACTGGGGATGTGCCCACAACCAAGGTACATGCCCTTGACCGGAATCGAACCGGGGACCCTTCAGTCTACAGGCCGACTCTCTATCCACTGAGCCAAACAGGTTTCAGCTCTGACTCCACTTTTGTCCCTCTACAGTTTGATCTTAATGCAGCAGCTAGAATGATCCTCTTGAAGTCTATTATCATGTCACTTCTTTGCATAAAATATGCCAATAGTTCCACATTTCTTTGAGAGTAAAAGCTCAAACATTTAAAATATTTGGCAAGGCTTAATACAATCTGGTCCCTTTCTAACCTTGTTTCCTAATTTCTCACTACTCTCCTCTCTGCTCACATTGGTCAAGCTATAACAAATGTCCTCTTCAAATACCCCAGGTGAGTTTCTGCACCAGAGATTTGGCATTGCCTGTTCCTTCTGTTTGAAATGATTTTCCTCCAGGTACCTTTTGACTCATTTTACCCTCTTCTTCTTGGTAAAAATGCTGCCTGTCAGTGTGAAGGTTGTGCTCCACATTTGAGAACCCGGGAGAAATGTCAGTAGGTATAGAACCCATGTTTTTAGGCATGCCTTTGCACTTGTCAGCCAACACAGAACTTGCTTCTCAGTAAGATGCATTTTGTTCAGCCTCATAAATTTTGGGGTTTTTTTTTCTTACTGTGTTAGCCATATATAATTTTTAATTTTCTTATTTTCTGTATTTTGATGCTTTGATATCTGGGACTTCAATGACATGGAGGAAATGGCCCTCCCATGGTTAGCCAATTCCTAGAGATAGTAAAGGACTTGCTAATGCAGCTTTCATATGCAACACACCAGCCTAAAGTCCATATGTCCCAACTACCTCCTTTGTCTAGCTTCTCCACTCTGGGTCATTATCCAGCTGCCCTCATAAACCAGGACCATGTTACAGACAACTAGGACAGACCCTATATCTCAGAACCTAATGAAATTAGTCAAACTAGCCAACCATAAACCTGCTTATCTTGTCTTGCCAGAACCTTCTTATGAAAACCACAACAAGCTCTTGTCATTGGTTCCCCTCTCTATAATTAACACTGGTGTCTCCCCAGCTGCCAAAGGCTGCCCAAGGCTCAGGTAACCAGAGCTGGTTGAGGGTTGCTTTGCTGGCAGTGGAAGCAGCAGAGGTGTGATGGGGTGTCGCCTTACCCTGATTGCTGGTCACCTCCTGCCCCTGAGGACTCCCAAACTATGAGAGGGGGCAGGCTGGACTGAGGGACTCCCCCTCCAGTGCCTGAATTTTCATGCACCAGGTCTTTAGTGTGTACATAAAGAGAAAAAGTAAAATACATTAATTTCAACATTCCTACAATACACAGTCTGAGATCTGAAACTTCTGTGAATATCACAGCATGCATATATCTTAGTAACATGGAGTAATTATTAATGACTAGATAAGCAATGGTGAGTAAAGGACAAAAGAAATATGGCCCACATCTACCTGGGAGTATTCTTAGCTCTTTCACTGGTTATATGTCTAGGTTCTTGCCTTGCTAAACTTGGTATTTATTTCATGCTTTAGCAAAATTGCAGTTACTTCTAATCATGGACATTTGTGTCCACCTCAAATAGTTTAACTATGAGTCTCAACAACCATGATATTTAGTTAATAGGAAGCCAAAGTGCTCCCTATAGATTTGCCCTAGTCAAGAGACCATTCGGTCTTCCCTCAATCCTCAGTCTTTCCGATCTTTGCATGGTCATTTTCTGACCCTTTTCCATCCTTATCATCTTTTTAATTCTTAATTTTTTTACAACTGTTAAAAAATAATAAATACATATAACTTAAATATTACATGAAATAAACCAACTGGCATCATTTCTACTTGATTTTGTACCATGTTCTTGGTTTTTGTTATTTTGTTAACTTGGATCTTTAGTTATTATTTTTTTTTCAGCATAGAAAAATCAAGAAAACACATTTAATGATGTTCTTATGGAAATTAATGTAGTTATTAAGATGTATTTGAAAAATGAATTGGTGATACCTAAAGTATAAATAAACTCTTTTGAAAATGTCTTGTTCCTCTTCATTTGAAAGATACCTGTTTAGGACACCAACTAGCAATACCCATATCAAATTACTCCCTTTCCAGAATTTTTACTAGTATTACTATACTTAACTTGGATGCCATATATCAGGACTGCTGCATTTGAATTCATACTATTATTGCAAATAATAGTATTTTCAAATAATAATTTTAAATGATATATGTATTCATATAAACATCTATATCTATAGCTATATCTGTACATCTGTCTATGTGTTCTTAAAATTTATATTATATTTTATATGCCATTATATATATCCATGGATAGTCCCAGTTTCAAGCCAAAATTCTGTGTTTTATTTTTCAAGAACAAGAGAATATACTTTGGCCTTGGCCATGAGGGTATACATGAGTGTCTCTTGTCCTTTAAAAAAAACAATGCTTGATTTCTCATCAAGATGGTGCAGTGAGTCCACACCAAAACATATGTCTCTGTTCCAAGGAGATAGTAAATTATAATGCTTAAAAATAGAAAAAATGGTATAGTCAAGCCAAGAGTAATAAGATAAAAACCATCAAGGTCCATGAATATAAGAGCAAAAACAATTTAATTCTAGGTAGTAAATTGCACAAGTACTCCTTGTATTTTGGGGAATTGGAGCATTTTTCAAATTCCATGTTTGAGTTTAGAGGCTAGATTTTTCCCCCTGCGTTATAAAGGAGACTGAAAACTGCTCTACAACAAATCCTCATGCTGGCTGAGAGATAAGATTTGCAATACCTCCAAGATCATGGTGGGGCTAGAAACCAGAGATGACTGTGTACAACTTTGTTCTAGGAGAGGGTAGGGGAGGGCCATGCATTTCACTATGGACAAAGTAGAAGCGACTGTCAAATCTCTAAATAGGAAATGAAGACCACACAGAGAGGGTGTTATTATTTTCTATTGCTGGATTAACAATGACCAGAACTTTAGCAGCTTGAAATAACACCTGCTGATTAGTGCAAAGTACTATAGATCAGAAGTAGAAGCACGCTCAACTGTGTTCTCCACTTAAGGTTTCATCAGTCCAAAATTAAGCTGTCAGCTAGATTTGCATCTTATCTGGAGGGTCTGGGTGCATTCAGGTTTTTGGGGAAATTAGCTTTTGTGTGTTTGTAGCACTGAGGTCTCCTTGTCCTTGTGGATGTGAGCTGGGGGTCATTTTCAGATTCTAGAAACCATCTGCATTACTTGGCTCATGTCCCTCTCCATTTTCAATGTTAGGAATGGTATGTCAAATCCTTCTCATGTTGAAAATAGCACTGAATTCTTCCCTTGCCATCCTCCTCTACCACCTCTGCTTTTCATGTTACTAGATTAGCCCTACATGGATACCCCCCCCCCCCCGCTTTTTTTTATGGACACATTTTATTTATTTATTTATTTATTTAATTGTTAAGCATTACATATGTCTCCTTTCTCCCTGATTGATTCCCCCCTCCACTCCTACTTCCCAGCGCAAGCCCCCACCTCCCCAATGTCCATGTTCACCTGTTATACTAATATGCATGCATACAAGTTCTTTGGTTGATCTCTAACACTCCCTTCCCTTTTAAAAGTCAGTTGTGTCAAATGATATAACACAATCCAGGAGTGTTATCTTACAACATTCACAGGTCTGAGAATGAATGGGTTGAAATTCTCGAGCTATATTAGTCCCCTGTAGTTGCTATAACAAATTACCACAAGCTGGGTGGCTTAAAACAATAAAAATAAACACTTCACTTTCTCACATTTCTGGAGGCCAGAAGTCTAAAATCAAGGTGTCAGCAGGGCACTCTCTCTGGTGGATGCAAGAAAAAATTCTATCCCTTGCCTGTTCTAGCTTCTTGTAGGTACATCTCACTCTGTTCCATCTTTACTTTGCCTTTTCTTTTGTGTGTGCCTGTCCAAAATCCATTCCCTTCCTTTCTCTTATATGGATGCATGTGAATGTATTTAAGATTCACTCTGATAACCCAGGATAAGTGTCTCCTTCCAGTATCTTTAACTTAATCATATATTTTGTCATATAAGGTAAATTTCTCAGGTTCTAGGAATTAGGATATGGACATATAAAGCCCACTACAGGAGCCATTCTTAGAAATTCTGCCAAATTCATAGAAATTCATAGAAAGTCTCATCGGGCAAGAGAAAGAAAACAACAAGATAGAAAACAAGACAAATTAACAAGTCCCATTTAGAAATTAGTCTGATGACAAAAATTCAAAATTGCATGATAAAATCCAATGCTAAGTATGAACAAAAAACTCAAAGTTTGATGCAACTTCCAATGAAAATAATTGCTGGGAGAGACTGACAAGAAAATAGTGATATGTGTGTTTGAGATGTTCAAAGAGAGAGATGAAAGAATAATTGTTACTTTTAAAAAACACATTAATTTGGAATAACATTGGCCAGAAACAAAAGAAGGATAGTAAAATATGAACAAAACAAATTATTGTGACAATGGAAAGTATTGCAATTGAAATGAAGCTATCATCTTTATCAACAAGGATAAAAGTCTCCTGCTACCCCTGGTGTGAGATTCTATAACATTTCTGCCAGTGTATGAAGAAATACTGCTGGATAAATGGTGGCCTATATCACTAAGGTTTATCTCTACCAGTAAAGATTTATTTTTTTATTTTTCCAGATTGTATTATACTTACATAAACTCTAGAGTGTTTTGTTTTATATTATAACAAAAATAAAATTATAATTTTTTAAAACTGCCACCATCCCAGCCTTCCCCTTCCAATGTAAACAGGGTCAAGATGGGGTGACCCACATCAATGGTGAAATGATACAGCCAGCCACACAGGCAGTTCAAACAATATGAAAAGGAGGAGCCCTACATCATCGGTGCAGTGGTGTGATGGGGCAAAGGATGTGAATGGAGTGATGAAGAGCAAAATTCGGATAAAACTTCCCTTTAGCAGTGAACTGGTACAACTGGGTAATTGATATGAGCATGAAAGTGGAGCTCCGGTCCATTGTGGCAGGGGATGTAACTGGTTAGGACATGAGAATGGGGTAAAGAGATAAAGAGGTACCATGCACATTCATGCAGTAATGTGACCTACCAGAGGATGTGATCATGGATTATAGAAAGAGCCATACTCCATCAGTGAAGCAATAAGGGGACAAAGGATGTGAACGAAACAAGGAAGAGGAGCACCAACATGTCTTCACAGTGAAGTGTCCAGACAGAAAAGGGGCAGTTATACACCATCAATGGAATGAGATTTCTGGGCAGAGGATATGAACAGTAAAAAGAGGAGGAACTCTAAGAATCCAGTGAGCCGGTGTAACTGGAATGAGAAAGTGAACAAGACATAGAGAAGGACCAGGCACCATCACTATGAGGTGTAAAGGACAAGGCACATGAACAGGGTAAGAAAGAGCAGGTTTCTTCTTCAGTGTGGCAGTATACTTTGGCAGAGGAAGTCTAAGTTTCATCGCAGTGCCATGCACCTTCAGTGCAGTGAGTGTTCTAGGTTGGTTTTGAGGATGAGGGAGAGTAAGATGATCAAACAAACAATCTATGAGGATAAGCAGTCTGGGGCTGCTGATGTGCCAAAGAAAAAAAAATGGTGCCCTGCCCTGGATTGTTATAGAGGCAGGAATGCTGAACCAGTCAGAGCAGGCATAGGTAGGTGTTTTCCCAGGTAGACACATGTGTGTGGACATGGGTGCATTGGAGTAACTGGGTGGAGAAAGGATATGAGGTACTGAGGCAGAATCCTGAATCCTCAGCACCCTGTGTCCTTGGTTGGTTGGTGAACAGCACAAAGGAGAATTTCTGAAAAGTTAGTCCAGAGTGAGGAAGGGATTTGTAAGTGGCAAAAAGGGGAGCCCCCCATCAGTGCAGTGGTGTAACTGGATAGGAGATTGGAACAGGGAAGAGGGGAGGAGCCACACTGTCATTGCAAGTGGACAGCAGAGGTGAAACTGCAAAGAAGAGTAGGACATAATTATTAGTGCAGTTGATGTTAATAGACAAAAACTGCAAATTACCAAAGACAATTGTTATTCATCATCAGCTGTGTGATTTCAGTGGTCAGTAGATAAGAGGAGGAATCACATACTGTCAGTGAAGGGATGTGGCTGGAGATGAGATTTAACCAGGACAAGAAGACCATCTCATCCCACAAGTGAAGTGTAGTGACAGGGTGATGTGAATATGGCAAATAGGAATAGCACCACACCATTAGGGCAGTATCTGTGTTGTGATGTCATTGAGCGGATTGTTCAAATGTGACAGAGTGTGCTGGTGTCACTAGTGTAACTGGCAAGCAGATATCATCCGTGCGAAGAATAGTATCCCTGCACCTTTTGTAATGCCATTGGTGGATGGAAGATATGAACAGGACAGAGAGGATGAGGTGCCCCCCTCCCCAAGGACGGTGATGTGCCTAGAAATGTGTATGATCATGGAAAATGGGAGAGCTCCACACCCTTGGTGCAGTGGACCAACTGGATTAGAAATGTCAACATGAGGGAAAAGGGGAACCCTGATCTGATCGTGCATAAGTGACACTGGACATGGAAGGCTAAGCAGGCAAAGACAAGGAGTCCTATCTCAAGAGTTCGGTGGGGATGTGAACAGACAAAACAGGAGGATAGTCACACCATTAGGACTGAGGTGCAACTTGATGGGATCCCTGAGTGTTAATAGACAAAAACTGCAAATTACCAAAGAGAAGGAGCCTCAAACCATTTCAGTCATGTCACTTGGTTGGGTTATGTGAATGGGACCAAGAAGAGGAACACCGTACCACTAGCACAGTGGTTACATGGTAGGGATGTGGTAGGACAAAAACAGCTTATGTGAAACTCCGGTGTAGTGTTGTTCCTGGATTGGCAACAAGAACAGGACAGAAGAAGGTATCATAGGGACAGTGGTGGGAGTGTGCAACAGATCCAAATGTGCACAGGGGGATCCTCAAGGCATCACCACTGTGGTGTGTGTGGACATGGGTGCATTGGAGTAACTGGGAAGACACCTTCCTATGCCTGCTCTGACTGGCTCAGCATTCCTGCCTCTCTATGCAATTGGGGGAAAGGCAGGGATGGCTTTGGTGCAGGAAACACAACCTCTGCTGTCCCAAGTGAGTAGAAATTATAGGGCTGCTTTATAGTGCCCAAGGGAATTACAAGTTTGCCTTCAAAACTGTAATTTACAGTCATGGTGTCCTAAAACATTCCATCTGCAATAGCCTGATCTGCTTTCCAGAGCTTGAGGCGACCTTCCAGAGGCTACAGAACTAGTTAGCAGAAAACCAATTCTCCAGCCATTCTACTCAGAGACTATCATGCATCTCGTCACTGAACACTCTGAAAGCAGAGTCCCTAAATCTTCAGATATTATAATTGTCCAAGATCTATACCTTGATAGAAGTATGCATAATGGTCACACGTTGGAATATTGTGTAACTAATGTGGAGACCAGTCATTAACCCAAATCCAGTCCAGGTCAGAGTGACTACTACCTGGTAGCCTTGACAAATTGAATTTCAGCAGAAAAGACAAGGGATCACAAAGCAACGCTGCTCAATTGGCACCTTATTGACGTTTCTGCAGCCATGGCCAGTAAATCAATGGGCTGTGAACACTGAGTTTTCCTCTTACTCTGGAAGGAATCCCCCCAGCCAAGCTGTAGGATGCTAGCAGAATGACTTGCAGGAGCATACACCACCACTTCTTCTGCTCTGGAAATGCAGAGGCTGCCTAGAGTTCAAGGCTGTGGACCTGACATTCTAAAGAAGTCCCATGTTCATCATGGAGCCATTTAGTTAGCCAGCTGTCTCTCTCCCTATATGGCCGTGTTACTTTAGATGTGTCAAAGTTAAAACAAATTGAAAAGATAAGCCAAATCAATTGTAATGGGTAGAGACTCTACTTTTTGACAATATTTAACAGGTAGGGGTGTCATGCTCAAAGAAGAAAAAAGAGGAAATAAGTTTGGGAGATGGAGTGGGGAGATCAGTTTTAAGGAATGTCCGCAGGGTTCAGCAGGGTCACCCTGAGCAGTAGTGCAGCTCAAGCACTGCACAGTGCCCAGTTATTCAGGTGGTGAAAAACCAGTCATATCCTCTCCAAAGTGCAAACCTCCCATGCTGTGTCTGCCAGAGGGAGCACAGTTTTCCGAGTCCTACTCTCACAGAGGGAAATAATTTTCATAGGGTGGGGCAGGAGCTTTTCCGGTTCATTCTCCTAGAGACCTTTTCACTCCTTTCACTCCCAGGAGCTGCCTTTTTAAAAATCACAATAAAATTATTCTATATACTATATTCTATATTCTATATTCTATATTCTATATTCTATATTCTATATCCTATATCCTATATCCTATATCCTATATCCTATGTCATATGTCATATGTCATATGTCATATATCATATATTATTATCTAAGAATTAAAGAACCACTCCCACAATGCCTTTTAAAAACATATTTTTGCCGAAACCGGTTTTGCTCAGTGGATAGAGCATCAGCCTGCAGACTGAAAGGTCCCAGGTTCAATTCCAGTCAAGGGCATGTACCTTGGTTGTGGGCACATCCCCAGTAGGGGGTGTGCAAGAGGCAGCTGATTGATGTTTCTCTCTCATTGATGTTTCTAACTCTCTATTCCTCTCTCTTCCTCTCTGTAAAAAAAAAATCGATAAAATATATTTAATACACACACACACATATATATATATATATATATATATATATATATATATATATATATACACACACACACACACACACACACACACACACATTGATTTCAGAGAGGAAAAAAGAGGGAGAGAGAGAAACATTAATGAAGAGAGAGAATCATTGATTGTGGATTGAGCCCACTTCTCACACTGGGGATTGAGCCCACAACCCAAGCATGTGCCCTGACCGGGAATTGAACCGTGACCTCCTGGTTCATAGGCCAACATTCAACCACTGAGGCATGCTGACTTGGCAAAACAATGCCTTTTTATCCAAGGACTATCTGGGGTAGAAAAACAAGGCAGAGGAATTTTCTACTCTGGCTAGAGAAGCTTAGCCACAGACACAAAGGCTGGAGTGGCCCTTTCTCTGCCCATTATAGGCTGTCTTCACCCAGGTCCTCAGCCCTGGACCACTTGATGTTGCTTTACTGACAACTGCCATTGATCCATGCTCTCTCAGACTCTCTGAAATAACTGGTGGTAATCATGTTCCAGTGTATAAATGTGTAAAATCATCATGTTGCATGCCTTAAATTTACACAATGTTATATATTAATTAAACCTCACTAAAACTAGAAAAAAATAACAAAAGTCAAATACATGTAGCAACCATTCTATTTACCTTTTAAATTATTTTTATCACAAAGTGAAAAAGGAGATTCAGGAAACCATGGTCAATGAGATAAAGGGGAACATATTTCTACCCTACAGTGGGAGTAAATGAAAAATGTATTTGGGAACCACTGAACACCCTTGATGATACAGTTAAATCCTCTTCTCTGTGCAGGGTGTGTGTGTGTGTGTGTGTGTGTGTGTGTGTGTGTGTGTGTGTGTGCCTATGTGTGTGTGCCTGTGTGTGTGCATCTGTGCCTGTGTGTGAATGTGGCCATAGGGCATCCTTATCCTGAGGAAAGAGCAGCTAAAATGCAGTGTGTAGAGCTCAGCCTCTCAAGTCAGGTTAGCCATGTTTGCATCTTGCATTCAGTTTACTTGCTGGGCGATCTGGAACAAATTATCCCAGTACTCTTAGGCCCAGATTCCTAACTATTCATGTGAAGATAATAAGAGCACCTAATACAGAAGATTTTGTAAAATTTAAATGAGTTAATTCATGTGAAGGACCATGCTGAGCATATAGTGAGCAGTACTTATTGCTGTAATTTTAATAACTACCCTTTGTAATTATTGGGAGAAAAATACAGGCACATGAAATGATGGCATGTTCCTGAGAATCAGCCATAAAACTGCTTTTTTTCCCTCTGGGGCTCTCTGTTGTCCAAATTCATAGCATTTGGTGGTAATTCTCAAATAAATAGAAATGGCACAGCAAAGGCGTAGCAGAGCGAAAGAGCAAGAGAGGGAGAGAGAGAAGCTTTCCCCTAAGTCCCAATTTATAAATTCCATGGGACGAGGAAAAGAAATGGAACTCTCAGTCAGCGTGCCTGCACCAATCAGTGTATGCAGCTCAGCCTCTCACTGTGATATTCTGACCTCTGCATATTTACATTCCTCCTGCTTCATGTTCTGATTTGCTGCATGAGGCAAAGCCACTGTGTCACATCAATTAAAACAGGTTCCCAAATCCAGAGCTGTGAGTTTCTCAAGACTCCTGGTTTCAATGTTCAATGTGATGCATTTAAATTTTATGGTAAATGTCAGTTTTCATCAGCTCAAATGTCCACATGATATAATATGACTTGAGGACATGCAAATGCCTCCTTGCCAGATACTTCTAATTAGGTAGAGGTCTTGGGTGCTGAGGTACTCCTTAATTACTTCTGAGGTAATCAGGAGAAATCACACTTGATTATATGCTGTACATTGGCTTCAGGAAGCTCAAAGCCAGCATTTACCACCACAGGGTTCTGGGAGGCTGGCTCCAAGCTTTTCTTTTCCCGAAATATTCTTCATCTCCCTCCACTCAGCTTCTTTCAGTCACCTCCTCCCCCTTTATTTTAGGGTATGCAGACAACCAGGGACCACCAACTAGGCTGAAAGCATATGCTACACAGTCCTAAAGATATTCAACAGACAAATCTGAGAGGAAACACACAGGTGTCAAGGCTGCTTTAATTGGAAATCATTGTGAAATGTCACAAGTACAGGCATTATTATTAAAGGGAATTTGTCAGCTAGTGGGGAAGTGATAATGATGGCATCTGGCTGTCTCTATACAATAGAGGGCTTTAGTACTATAAACTGAATTGAAGAGAAATCCCTAAATAGATATGACCATGGTATTTTAGGGGCTATAAATCCATTTTTATACACATTTCCTGTCAATTTATTTGAGGCCATGTTATGTCAATGACTCTTGGTTTGAGTCATGATTGTTAATACTTATTCTTAAATCTCATAGGGTTTAATACTTAAGCTTTAAGTTAAGTCACACCTCTGTACTGACAGTAGATAGCGACATTAGGAAATCCAGGGAACATTCTGAATGAGTATTTGGCTTGCCTGAATCACTTCCATTGTCATGACTTTGAAGTAAATGCAGGAAGAAAGTTTCCCATCAGTGACTCAATGAATTTTTGTATCCTAGTTTGCAGGTTTCCATGGGCTTTCTACTTAAAAATGGATAGTGTCAAATGTGTCTTTGGTGCTGACATCTACTAATGTAGATAGAATTTGACACACACACACAGCAGCATTCAATGCTTGAGTGATTTACAAGGAGGGTGGAGGTGGTACTGTTAGTCTGTGCTTTAGACGGAAGAATGTGCTTTAACTTTAAGCAGTTTGGGCTTTCCAACTCTGCATTCACCAGAAATTGCACAAACTGCATTCTAATTTACAGGACTTGTGAATTTCTGTCATCAGAGACAACTTATCTTTTGTCATTGCCTAGCAGCACTTATGAGGGGCAGAGAGTAGAGCCATTCAAAGTCCAATCCAAAATCCTAATCATATCAAAGTATTCACACTTGTAATATAACAATCAGTCTTTTAAATCCGAGATGAGAAATGATTCAAGAGGAATCTAGGATTAGGTAAGCAATAAGAAAATGCCATGATTGATTTAATCAACATTAATAGCCAGAAGAATCATTTCACACTATATGTATAGTCACAGACAATAGTATTGCTATAGCCAGAGGGAAAGTCGGGTAGGAAGAATTGAAAGTGGGCAAAGGAGGGAAAATGAGGACAAAAAGAGACTTGACTTTAGAAGGTGTATATATGATGCAGTATACAGTTTATGTTTTATTGAGCTCTATACTTGAAACCTGTATGACATTATTAATCAATGTCACCCCAATAAGTTCCACACAAAAAATTTAAAAACACAATATTACAACTGTATACTATCTCTCAAGAAAGCTGATTGTGCAAACTAGTCACTGAAATCACCCCAAAACAATTTAAATTACCAATACTTGATAGTTATTATGCAGATCAATTAATAGTATAGTAAGCTGACATCATCTAATTCCAGTGTCATTGTTTCAATAGAAAACAATTAACAATTAACACTTATTCTTGTCCTACAGCCACACACCAGTCAGCATTGCTTATTCATGTTTTTGGAATTAATATAAATGCCTTTTTTCCTGGATCATTTTACTGGTCAATGATATCTATCCTGTGCCATAACTTTATTAACTTGAGGATTTAGAGCAAGCATGTCAAATTCAGGGCCCGCAGGTCGCATGCAGCCCACAATGAATATTTTTGCAGCCCAGCCAATGTAATGGTATGTAAGAAAAGTTTTAATAAAAATTTCACAACTTAATTTTTAAAATATCCTATTACACATAATTATTAATAATGAACTACAATGTTCGTGAATGACTGATATCTATAATCATGTTGCATTCATTTCCCTTATGCACCTTATGTGCAGGCAGGCACACCATTTCTCTCCACTAATACTAAGAATAAATATTTTAGCAGCCAATTGCCACATCATTAATGTCGGACTGACATGTTTGGTGTGTGCAACAGGAAATATTTTGCTTTCAGAGAACAAGAAAAATAAGTTTATTTGCATTATGCTTATTAATTTGTGCAGTTATTCAGTGTCTGGTAAGTTAAATGTTCAAGAAAAATATTAAAATTTATTAAAATGTTCTATTATTTTAATGATTACTCATTTATTTTAGCCTTTTGTATTAACAAATGTCTAGGGAAATAAACCTATGTTTCTAAGAAAATTGAAGCTTTTGTTTTTTTGTGGCCCACATAAACATATACCTTTGGTTTAGTTTATTTAACCCACATTTGCCTTTGAGTTTGATATGCTTGATTTAAAGCCTCATGTTGGGAAGGAGTATTCAACTTAACTGAAATACAGAATTTACCTGCCTTTGGGGCTGATAAAATAGCAGGGATAAGAGTCTATAGGAGTTGTGTTAGTAGATAGGGTAAATGAATTTTGCTGGTGGTAAAGGATTATAAACATGGCCCAACAGTAGAATGAGTTATTTACATTTGCTCAAGTTTGCATTGTACTGCTGGTCTGCAGGGTACACAGTACAAATTGGGATCAGATGTTAATAAGCAAACCACATCCTGTGATTTGTAATATAATTAAGAAGAAATGGTAATAAACTAGTCAGGCCATGAAGGCAAAAAGAAAATGGCAGGAAAATCACCTCTGTGTAAAATTATGACTTAAATATGCCTCCTCCATGTCTTAGTTGTCACTAGACTACACTTTTAAAAAGGAACAAATAAAGGATTTGCTGCGGTCTTTGACAACTGCATCACAATAAGATTGACCCTGTTGGAATTATAAAACAATGCCAAATTACATGATTACTGGCACAAAATACCACAAGTTGTATCATGAGCAGCATGATTCAATTTTCCTTTGGTTTAGTTTAGTTTATTTTGTTTCTGGAACTGGGACTTTAAAATTTCTCTGAACAAAGAAAACAATATTTCAAACATGTTTTTGCCTGTGGTTATGTCTCCAGTTTCAGGCAAAAGTGCCTCAGTAACACATTTTTTCCAGCAATTTACCAGAATAAGCTTAAGGAAATTTGCAATAGACAATCAAAATGACAGGCCAATAAAGTACATTTATTCAACTGTCACAAACAAGGTAAGGATTCACTCTGGCATGCTGTGAGAGCAGCACATTTTTGGTTAATGAATTCTGAGATACAAATGTTGGCTCTATAGGCATATTCTTATTTATTAGGGAAAGATTTCTAAGAAATAAGCACATAAACATTTTGTAAGCCTGACTATGCAAAATTTCCAAAGCTCTATTATCCACAAATTATATTTAATTATTATAAGGATTTTTAAATTGCATTTCATAATCTATCACTTCTGACCAATTTTAATAGAGAGTTATGATATGTGCAAAATGGAAACTATATTGGAGTAATAAGGGGAGATGCAAGCATATAACAGATTTTACAAATGTCAATGCCTAATCCAATATTTGTTGACATTTTTAGCAAAGATGTACTTTGCTTTTGAAATCCTATTTTTCTTCGTTGCTTTTCTTTCTGGATGATCATTCCTTTGTTGAGTCTTGTTTCTTTATCCATTCAGCCACTCTATGTATTTTGATTGGAGAAATCTATTCATTTACATTAAAAGGAATTATTGATAGGTGAAAGAATGTACTATTGCCCTCTTGTTAATTGCTTTTAGTTTTGTAGGCCCTTTGTACCTTTGTTCTTCTCTTTCTGTCTTCCTTCATAAATTATAGATTTCTTTAACAACCTTTGGTTATTTTCTCTTTACCTTTTGTGTATATTCTATATATTTTTTTTGTGGTTATCATGAAGCTTACATGAAGCCTCTTATAGTTAAAATAGTCTATTTAAGCCGAAACCGGTTTGGCTCAGTGGATAGAGTGTCGGTCGGCCTGCGGACTGAAAGGTCCCAGGTTCGATTCAGGTCAAAGGCACGTACCTTGGTTGCGGGCATATCCCCAGTGGGGGTTGTGCAAGAGGCAGCTGGTCGATGTTTCTCTCTCATTGATGTTTCTAACTCTCTATCCCTCTCAATTCCTCTCTGTGTAAAATCAATAAAATATATTAAAAAATAAAAAATAAAAAAATAAAATATTGATAGTCTATTTAAGCAGATAACAACTTAACTTTGATTGCATATAAAAGCTCTACACTTTTACTTCTCCTGACATATTTTATGTTTTTGATGTCACAAACTACATCTTTTAATATTGTGTATCCATTCATTATATGCAATTTTTTTGTTTTTTACAATTATGCTAGAATTATAAGTGATTAATAAACAACCATTAGAATATCACAGTATTTTGAATTTGAATATATATTTACCTTTACCAGTGAGTTTTGTACTTTCATATGTTTTCATGTTACTGATTAGGGTTCTTTTATTCCAACTTGAAAAACTCCTTTCAGTATTTCCTGTAAGGCAGGAAAGTGCTTATCTTGCCTTCATTTCTGAAGAACAGCTTTGCTGGATAAACTATTCTTGGTTGGCAGTCTTTTTCTTTAAGCACATTGAATATATCATCACACTCTTATCTGTCTTTCAGGATTTCTGCTGAGAAATATACTTCTATCTTATGGGGTTTCCTTGGATAGGATGAGCCTCTCTTCTCTTGCTGATTTCAAAATTCTTTTTTTTGTCTTTGATTTTTGACAGTCTGATTATAATTTGTCTGAATGAAGTCTTCTTGGATTGATTCTGATGGGGATCTTTGAGTTATGTACTTGCGTATACATATCTCTCCTCAAATATGGGAAATTTTAAGATATTATTTCATTAAATAAGCTTTATGCTTCTTTCTCTCTCTCCTTTGTATTTATAAACTGTCATAATGCAAATATTAGTTGATTATGTCTCATAAATTCTGTAGACTTTCTTTATTCTTATTTTCTATTTTTTTCTCTTCTGACTGGATAATTTTAAATCACTTTTCTTGAAGTTCACCAATTCTTCCCTTTCCGTTATCAAGTATGTTTTTGAAGTTTTCTATTATATTTGTTTATTGCATAGTATTCTTCTCAAATTGTCCATGATTATTTGTATGTGGTTTTTTTGTTTTGTTGAACTTGTAATTTTATGCTTGTATTTGTCCTTATTTTGTTAATTTTTTTGTCTATTTTCTTTTATAGCTTATTGAGGTTTTGTTTAGAATAATCATTTTGAATTCTTTGTCAGGTGTTTATAGATTTTCATTTATTAGGGGTTGGAAGTTTATTGTGCTTTTTGGTCATATGTCATGTTTCCTTGATTCTTCATCATTTTTGTAGCTTTTTGCAAGTATATCTGTATTTGAAGAAGAAGTCAACTCTTCTAGGTTTTTGGACTAGTTTCAGTAAGGGAAGACCTTCATCTAGTGTGTGGGCTATGCTAGAGCATAGTATGGTACCAGGTATAGTGACTGAGATACCATGAGTGATCTCCAGGTCCAGGGGAGTGTGGTGTCTCATGAGCTCAGTTACCTAGAGTAATGGTGTGGTCCTTGGAGGCAAGAGCTTCAGGAGGTCTATGGTGGTTGCAATAGCTATTGGAGTCCCAGAAGCACCTCCAGAGATTGGAACAGGTGGTGCTGGGGACTGGGTCAGTTGTGGGATACATCCAGCTTTATGGTCCAGCTATAAGTACATGTGTATTGACAATGGCCAAGGCAAGTAGTAGGGGCTATACCTGACTGTGGGTACAAATATAACTTTGGTAGATGATGCTGTCAGTGTTCATGCTCATGGTTGCTGGGGCGATCTGTGGGCATATGCATGGCAGCATGGACCCACTGTGTACATGTACACATCTCCAGCACCAGGTTGGTGGCATGCATGCGCATAGTGTCAGGAGCTGCCACCAATTGTGAGTGCACGCTTGGTTGCTGTTCTAGGTCCTAGGGCTCATATAGGACCTGGTGCTGGCTGGCTTCAATTGCAAGAAGAAATGAATTCATGCAGCTGGAGCTTAAAGGCAAAAAAACTGTGAAGTCCTCAAACACATTTTTATCTAATTTAATTTAGAGTTATACTATGGATTAAATTCACAAAAGAGAAGATAGAGTTCAGTATTAATTTTATGAGATGTCTCTAGTGAGTGTTAAAACTATTTACTATTTGATATAGTAATTTAAAAAACAGAATAAATTAAACTTTTAGAAGTTAGATATAGCTATTAAGCAAAATATATCCATGACTAATTACTAAAGAAAAAGATGATTCCTTCATAGTGTACACTTATGTAATTATGAAAATAATTACCCCTTTGGATACTATTTATCTTAATTAGAAATGTTCAGTGTACTGAAAGACCCTGTACCTCATCCCTCACCTCATATTCATAACTATTATGGCTGTTATTTTTTAGGAGGTTTGTATTAGGTAGGCAACTGCACCATAAATATACACACCTGGGAGATGTATGTCTATTGGGTTCTTTTTCTCATGTTAAAAAAAAAGAGCAGTTCTGAGAAAAAATTTAAACACTTATTGGATAATATATAGGTGTCATTATTAAATGTCTTAGTAAACTATAATTTAATGTACATAATGCCACTGATGATATTAGAAAATTCATAATTTGTTGAAAATTTGATTGAATTATGACTATAAAAATATCTGCTACCTGTCTGTTTTAATTTACTTTTGCTGCTATAACAAATTAGCATAAACTTTAGAACTTTCAAACAACATAGGTTTATTATCTCAGTGTTAAGAAGGTCAGAAGTCAACAAAACATGATGCAAACAAGACTATAAAATATATGAATGACTAAATACTTTTTATAGTTAAACTAGAGGCCCAGCGCACACAAAATCATGCATGGTTAGGATCCCTCTGCCATTCTGTGATGCTGCATGAAGCTCCCCACCCTGGGATGCTCTGCGATGCTCACAGCCCCTCAAATGCTCTGCTAGGCTCTCCCCTGTCCTGCCCCTCTACTGCTCTGGAAAGCATGCTGCCACCCCATGAAGCTCGATGTTGCCTGGGTGACTGATCCATTAAACTCATAGTCACCACACGAAGCAGCCCACCACCTCTGCTCAACAGTTCCTAGTCCTGCCCCACCACTAGAACCACTCATGGTGAGCGGCTCAGGGTTGGGGGAGAGGGGGTAATGAGAGGTGTTCCATGCACTTCATGGTGACTGGTCGCCCGTTCGGTCTTGATGCCACCTGGCTCTTTATATACTAAAGGCCCAGTGCACAAAATTTGTGCACAGGGGCAGGGGGGTGTCCCTCAGCTCAGCCTGCACCCTCTCTAATCTGGGACCCCTCAAGGGATGTCTGCCTGCGGATCAGGCCTAAATGGTCAGACAGACATCCCTCTCACAATCCAGGACTGCTGGCTTCCAAATGCTCGCCTGTCTGCCTTCCTGATTGCCCCTAACCACTTCTGCCTCCCAGCCTTATCACCCCCTAACCACTCCCATGCCAGCCTGATTGATGTCTAACCGCTCCCCTGCTAGCCTGTTTGCCCCCAACTTCCCTCCTCTGCTGGCCTGGTCACCCCTAACTGCTCTCCCTGGCAGGGTTGGTCACCTTTAACTGCCCTCTCTTGCAGGCCTGGTCCTTCTCGACTGCCTTACCTTACAGGCCTGGTGCCTCCCAACTGCCCTCCCCTGCTGGTCATCTAGTGGTGGCCACCTTGTGTCCACATAGGTGCAGGATCTTTGACCACATGGGGGCAGCCATCTTGTGTGTTGGAGTGATGGTCAATCTAAATATTACTCTTTTATTAGATAGAATAAAGGCCTGGTGCATGGGTGGGGGCCAGCTGGTTTGCCCTGATGGATGTCCCAGATCAGGGTGGGGGTTCTTTTGGGGCATGGGACAGCCTGAGCAAGGGGCTTGTGGTGGTTTTCAAGACAGCCGTGCCCCCTGGCAACCCAAGCAGAGGTCCTGGTATCTGGAATTTATTTACCTTCTACAATTGAAACTTTGTAGCCTGGAGTGGAGGCCTGGGGCTGCCAGGGTGTGCAGAAAACTTTGTTTCCTCCATTGCCAAGGGCAACCCTAGCCTCCTTCTAATTCCAGCTCTGTGGCTGCCACCATTTCTGTTTGGATTTGTTTACCTTCTATAATTGAAACTTTGTAGCCTTGAGTGGATGTTTAGACTGGCAAGGACAGGAGGAAAGCTTGGCTTTCTCCATTGCCTGGGAAACCCAAGCCTCCCTCCTGCTCTCTGTGGCTGTAGTCATCTTGGTTGCATTTATTTGCATACTTACTCTGGTTGGTGGGTGTGGCTTGTGGATGTAGAGGAGTGATTTTTAATTTGAGTATTACTCTTTTATTAGGTAGAATATTAGGACTAGTGGCCTGGTGCATGAAATTTGTGCACAGATTGGGGGGGGAGGGTTCCTTTAGCCCAGCCTACACGCTCTTTCATCAGAGACTACTTGGGGATGTCCAATTGCCAGTTTAGGCCTGATCCCTGTGGGACCCCAGTGGGATCAGGCCTAAACCGGCAGTTGGACATCTCTCTCCCAATCTTGGATGGCTGACTCCTAACTGCACACTTGACTGTCTGCCTGATTGCCCTTAATTGCCTCTTCCAACCTGCCTGATTCCCCCTAACTGCCTCTGCCAACCTGCCTGATTGCCCCTAACCCCTCTGCTTTCCTTCCTGGTCAACCATAACCTCTCTGCCTGCCTGCCCAATCGCTCCTAACTTCCTCTGCCTGCTTGATCTCACCCCTAACTTCCCTCCCCTACTGGCCTATCTCGCCCCTAACTGCCCTCCCCTGCATACCTTATCTCACCCCAAGTGCCCTCCCCTGCCAGCCAATTTGGTTCAGATTGGTCATTTCCTATGCCAGTCAATGTCAAAAACTCCACCTCCTAGGCAGCCATTGGCTCCTCACAGTTCACCCAGATTTGGTTCTGATTGGTCAGATTCTATGCCAATTAGCCTCTCTGGGCCTATCTCTGGGCCTAATCAGAGAAGTGGGGCTTATTAGCAGCCCCTTGAGGAGGCCTGGAAAGAAACAGAGGTGCAGCTATTGGCAAAGCCCCAAGAGAAAGAGAGAGGCAATGGCTGATCAACAGCTGCCATGGAGGCTGCAGATCAGATCCTGCCTATTTCTTCAGGCCTCTCTCCAGGCCTGTTCTACAGCCCTCTCAACAGTCAGTTCTGGGTCACCGCACCTGCATGACTGCAAGATTGACTTCTGGTATTCGGCCAAGCCTTCAGTCAGTCATTACGGACCCTGGATTTTTATATATTAGGATATGACATTTCACTGAAACTGAATGCTTTTCATCCAAGGAGTCATCATATAATGATAAACATTTTTTCAAGTAGTTAAAACACTTAAGAAATCTTGTTTTGAACTTGTGTTTGTGTTCCCACATTGGAGTGTCCTGAATGGTGAAACACTGTTAACATTTTCTGGAGAAAAAGTTTTATAATTGGAAATATAAACATAGTATATTAAGTTGCAGCCAGTGAAAAAGTGGCCAACTTTCCCAAATTATACTGTTTGCTGTTGTTTTTATTATTGCTGTTCTGTCCAAAAAAGAATGGTCACAAATGATAAGACAGATTCTGAAGGCAATTCCAAAAGAAAAGATACCAAAAAATGTAAGTGAAAAGTTAGTCTTTATTGAAATAGTTTTATAAGATCTTAATGTGAATATATGAATTAACTACTCTTATTAGTACTCATGAAATTGACTATATTTAGTGCCATTATATAATTTAACCATATGTTAAATACTAAACTAATTGCTTTAAAATTTCAAGTTATTATAATTATATATATATATATATATATATATATATATATATATATATAATTTAAAATTGACAACTCTATATGTGTGTTCTTGGTTGTCCTGACATTAGAGTTACTAGTTGATACTTAAAAGCAACCAGAAATTGCTTTGGGATAAATATATGTATAATGAGTGTTTTTTAATCAAACATAACATAAAGAAATCCTTTTCTTGTTGCCTTCTCTATATTTTTCAATTACACTTAAACTGTGTTTAAGTGTTCAGAGTGTGAACCTCTTTTGCATCTTTTTCTTAGCTTGGATCCACTCATGCTGGCACTTGCACCACTTCTCAAATACCTATAATGATAGGAAAGTCGTTGTTTCTAGAAGTAGGCAACTCTACATTTTAATTACTGTAAGTGTTAGAAAGCCTTTCTTGAGATCAAACTAGTCTCTGTATAGCTTCTTACCATTGGACTTTATTTGCCAGCATGGATCAATTTCCTCTTCCATTTGGAAGCCTCATTAGTTCTTTACTGAGAATGTACATAAAAATCATCAAGACAATGACAAGAATGAGGGAGGGAGGAAGGGAAGGAGGGAAGGAGGAAGGGAGAGAAGGAGGAAAGAAGAGAGGGAGAAATGCCCAGACCATTTTTTAGACCAAAATGAATCAGATCTAGGGGTAGAATCCACTGTATGTTTTCATATACTTTACTACCTCATTTATTTATTCTTGCATATACAGTGAATGATTACCATGTGCCCATTACTGTTCAAAATGCTGAGAACATATCAGTGAACAAAACATTGACCAAAAACTGCAATGGCAAGAGAGAGAGATTTACTTGTTTATTCAAGTGGTATGTATTACCACAATAAGATAATCAGACCTTTGGGGGGAAATCCACAATATACTGTGCTGTAAACTATAGCTACTTTCAGTTAGTATTGCAGTCAAGTTACAGTGATATCTCTCAGAAAAGGTACAATCTTTAATTTTAAAAAAAAACTGTATGAAAAGAAATTAATATAGAATAGGTCAAAACTGAGCTGGTTCAAGAAAAAAGGTGAAACTTACACTGCTGTTCAAAAACTACCCAACTTCCAATAGCTTGCATTCAGGCCCTCCAACTCACCTGTGATTGATGAGTCTTTGTTCAGATTAAGCAAACCCTGGTCCCCCCGCAGAAACCCATAAATCAGAAGCTGTCACATATTCCAGTAACAATGACAGCAGAACTTTTTTCTGTTCCACTTGAAATGTGTGCATCTTAAGATATGTGGCCTAACTGGCATGGCTCAGTGGTTGAGCATTGACCTATGAACCTGGAGGTCATGGTCTGATTCCTGGTCAGGGCACATGCCTGGATTGCCTGGTTGGTTCCCAGTGTGGGGCTTGCAGGAGGCAGCTGATCAATGATTCTCTCTCATCATTGATGTTTCCCTCTCTCTCCCTATCCCTTTCTCTCTGAAATCAATGCACTCTATCCATTGAGCCAAACCAGCCAGGGCTACACATATTTTGAGATTCAACACAAATGCTTATATGAATGTTGGATTTGTTTTATTGCTGAGTATTACGATAGTATTGTATTCTATGGATAACAACTTCATTCATTGATGTGTCTATAAAATTGGTTATTTCCAAGTTTGAGGTATTATAAATAAATCTGTTGGGGGGGAAAAAGATATGTGGCCTGTTATTTTAAACTAGAAGAGTTTAATGCTCCCTTACCTCATACAATCCATTAGAGCTAAATTACACAGGCTTTTCTTCAGTTATATGACAACTGAGTTTTGTATGAAGCAATGGGCAATGTCAAAAGAAGAGTGACAAAGATAGTTTTTATATTGTGTTTCAAGAGAAGATATGTGATCAATATGAATCTACAGGAAGACTCCTTCTGACAAAGAGTAAATGGCATTAAATTGGAATAAATGCCCTACATCTACAATGACAAAGGATAGTAAATAGAAAATTATAGTTTTGGTGTTTAACTGTATCCAAAAGAAACCACTAGGCTTTTCACAATGAGCTATTAGCCTGGCAGTTCCTAAAGCTATAATTTCCCTCTTGTTTTGTTTCCTTCAATAGTCTAAGATCCTCTGGAAAATAAACTAAAGAGAGTTTTTGAAAGGCCATCATTCCATAAGTTCTCTGTAAACATAATGGAATAATGCATGCATCTTTTCATCTTCTCTAAGTGATATTTAATTTGGAACTTTTGTACCTTTATTAACACTTTCTGTGATATTTGCCCTCACTTTGTAGGCTGTGTTTGTGAGGTTAGCATTTCAAAAATTGTTTATTTGTTTCTAGATACTGTGTCTATACTTCAAGGAGCTGAGTGGCAATTATTCTCAGGTTATAGGTGAATAGAAAATAAACTAAGATTTCCCTAGGTATGTATGACAAAAGCAGTGACAAGAGCATGATTTAATTCATTATACTTTTACCTCTGAAATTAATTTTTTATTAAAATATTGAATGCATATTATTAATATCCCTTGGCACTTTTCTTTCATTCTGTCCCTCTTCCAGTAACTTATCCAGGATGAAAATTTTGCAGTTCATATTGAGACATGTTACTCCACTACATAAACTCATTCATTAGGTTTTCATTTATAGTATAATTGAAGCCCAAATCTTAAACATGGACTAATAGACAAGGAATAGTTTTATATTCCCCACTTCTTTAGCTTCAACATATACCATGTTTTCCTCCACTGTATTTGTTCTAACACCTCTGTCTTTCTTCCAGTTTTTCCTAAGGTCATTCACCTCACATAGTTACAATTTTCAAACTAACTTTTTAAAGGTGGAGAATTTTAAGTTAAGAGAGTAGAATAAACACAAATAAGTTTATATGAAAACATTTCAGTAATTTAAAAAAATATATAATTTATATTATTTGCTGAAATTCAATGATTGGCTAAAAGTATGTAAATATAGTTTTAGAAAGGAAACATTTATATAAACATATATAAATAAAGAGATTTATTGTAATGAATTGGCTTATGTGATTATGCAGGCTAACAAGTCCCATGATAATCAGTTAGTAATGTGGAAACCTGGAAGAGCCAATGATATAGCTCCAGTACAAATCAAATGCCTGAGAACCAGGAGAGTTGACAGTATAGTTTCATTCAGAAAGCCAGCAAGTTGGAGAGCCTAAAAGAGCCGATATTTCAGTTCAAATTTAAAGGCAGGAAAAAACTGATATTCTAGCTCAGATGCAGCCAAGCAGGAGGAATTCCCTCTTAATCAGAAGAGGGTCAGCATTTGTTCTATTTAGACCTTCAACTGATTGGATGAGACTCACCCACATTAGGGAAGATAACCTGCTTTATTTAATCTATTGATTTGAGTGTTAAAATCAAGGGAGTGACATCAGCAAGATGTTGACTAAACATATTGTGGTATCATTTCACAATATATACATTTTTGTACATCTTAAACCAATACAATGTTATACATCAATTATATCTCAACACTGTATACCTCAATTAACTGATAGAATATAAACATAGAAAATAATCCACTTCAATTAAATTTTTAAGATTTACTTATTTGTGAAAGTGGAGCTGTCAAATTACAGTGGGTAGGGTAGGGAGATATGGGGGAGATAAGAGATCAACCTAAGGACTTATATGCATGCATATAAGCATAACCAACGGACACAAAACTCTGGGGAGGGAGGGAATATATGGAAGTGGAGAGGGGGGGAATGGTAAGATATGTACACATATAATACCTTAATAAAAAATGAAAAAAGGAATGTGGATATTCAGGCATTCACTTAATATTTTGAGAGATTTTTCTATCTTCCAAGGCTATTCACTCTAAAGTAATCTTAGATAATATAATTTTAGACAAATGCCACTGCTTACAAGATGTATAGAGAAATATCAAAGACCCATGAAGATTATCTACCAACAGGAATATTTATATATTCTATTTCTTATAGACAGTAATAATAATCATTACCTACATATACACAGTAATGTATACTAACACTATTCAAAGCACTTTTATTTATATTAATTCATTGGATCTTCCCCACAACTGTATGAATTAGGCACTAATATTTTATAGACTGGTACACTGAGGCAGAAAGGTTAAGTACCATTTCCAAAGTCTCACACCTAGTGACAGATATGGAAACATGTACCTAGGTAATACAATTATTCTTCTGTTGTCTTATTCAGTATGCCTGCCTCTATAAGTTGTTATTTTCATATTATGTGATATGGTACTATATGATATGCTGCATCACAAATTATCATTTTGTTTCATATACAATACAGCAATCCCTTATCCTTTGAAGAAATTTCTGCCTCAAAATGCCCCCCCATTAAGTTGAAAAGCTATGAACAATTCATCTACTTTATTAGCAACAGGGAGCCCTTAAGAATAGTACATGTAGAGAATATAATTAGAAGACAGTCATCAGTTACACCACAATAGATAAGAAGTTTTGAGTCTGGGTCTCATATTATTCATACTCTCATGTTCAAACTTTGACATTCCCCTTTTCAGTTTCTCAAATCTTGCTGGATATTTGGCACTATGTTTACAGTATATACAGCATTGGTCTCTCAAACATATTTTTCTTAATTGGTTATGCCTCTTTGAATTTAAATAATTTTACTAGTATACAAGCCTCCATTCTCTATCACTACCATATTGTGAAAGATATAATAAACTTTCTTAATGAGATTTATCTACGGTCTTTCTGTGCTCTTCCCCTCATCTGCTATTTTAGTGAAGAATGAACTTGTCAAAATTTTGAAATGAGGTAAATTTAACTTGACTTGTCATTAATTAATTCCTAGTGATGCTTGGTAAGTACCACTCCATACCTAAGTTCTCATTAAGCTCTTGACAGGAATTAGTTTGTCTTAAGAAATGCATTAGCTACCTCTTTTGTCTACTGAAAGCAAGTCTGTCAGAGAAAATTGCATGGCAATGGCATTGAGCAGTAAAGATGTGGGTGCTGGTATATTTGTGTGCCTATGAAATGAAATCAAATGATTCATGCTGTCATGGAAAGAGCTCCAAATTTGTAGTCAGACGCCCCTATGTTTGAAACACAATAATGGGCAAGAGAAAATGAGGGATTCAATGTCCAATTTGCAATACCTTTGTAAGGATTAGAAGACACTTTAGAAGGATTCTTTTTTCATATGACTTGGCACTTAGTAAGGATTCAACTATTTTGTTATTGAATGGTGTGGGAATGGGTAGAAAAGATATAGGGGAAATATATAGATTCAATGAGCATGAAGTGCATACTAGTAATTATAATCTACAGATATTATTTAGATCTTTATGAAACAAAATATTTTAAAAATCATTTGTAATTTTTAACACTAACTGGATATTTGATGATGAACTATTTTTATTTTAAGTGCAAAAATAGTGTAGTTACGTGGTGGTTTTTTTTTTTAAATAAGTTTATCTTTTAGCTATTCAAACTGAAGAATTACAAATGGAAAAGGAAAGTAGATTGAATGTAGAGGACACAGGATTGGCCATGAGACAATAGTTTTTAGAGCTCATGCATAGGTACCTGAGTGCACATTTTGTGAGCTTTTCTGCATTTCTATATGTTCAAAATTCTTCATTAGAAACAATTAAAGTAATGAAGTAGTTCCCCCAAAATAGGGTAGGAGAGGAAGACAGCTGTGGATCATGTTCTAAGACACTAAACTACCCTGAGAATCCAGGATCTGTTATAAGGGCAGTGGGGATTTGAAGAGTGATGCAAACATATAGAGAGCTTGTGAAAAACAAGTGGTGGAGGCCACCAAAGACATTTATGCCACAGCTTTTGCTGGATTCGGGATCTTACACACCTAGTAATCATCATGAATGTCACACAGCATAAAAGTCTAGTTGCATGTCAACTTCACAGATCTCATTCTGAATTCTAACTTGTCCTTATCCCCTTCAAATCCTTGTCCTAGTGCATGTCCATGATCCACTCAGATTTGTTTGTGGCTTTGCTTCATCTTCATATTGACTGTCCAATAGGATATTTCCCCTGCCTTTGAACAATCTCCACATTCGACGATTTGTTTATCCTTCTAGAACACATGTGTCAAACACATGGCCCGCGGGCCAAATCTAGCCCGCCAGGCCTTGCAATGTGGCCCGCACTGCGCTGTCATCACTGCACTCCGCTGTCAGTTTATGACTGTTCAGTAAACCATTCGGCCCGCGATTTAGGCTGGATTTTAGATTTTGGCCCCTTCTCTGATTGAGTTCGACACCCCTATTCTAGAATATGCTTGCTGATTAAAAAAAAGTGTCTCTTTTATTCTCTTAGGACAGAGTATAGTATAAGCCTCTCTTTATTTTTTGTATTATTATTTCAAACATGTATACTTTAAATCTCTTTAGAAGAGAAAAAAATAACTAAAACGCTGTTGGAGATTATGCAGGATTGTCCAAAAACTTAAAGCTGAGAATTATTTTAGTTATAAAAGTTTTGAATTATCAATCAAATAGATGACTACATAATTGATTGTAATTGCTTGTTAAGATGAAAGCAACAATGAACATACCTTAAAAAATAAAGCCAATGATGACATCACACATGCAAAGATTTTTTTAATAAACTAAATTGTTTTAATCTTTTTGCTAAATTCAATTATTAAAATACTTAAAAAGATGAAAGCCAACAACTAGCAAGATGACACTTTAAGATCAGTCATTTTAATAACTGAATTGGAGTGCTGAAAGATTCAAATTTGAGGAATTAATTGCTACTGAGCTGAAAAGAAGTAAATCAACTAGTAGAGGATATACTTTTTAAATAGGAATATTTCAGAACTCACAGTGAGAAACTTAAAACAAATAATATTAATATTAGAATATAACAATTGAACCACATGATGTCATTTACAAAGTACTTTCACATGTGACCCAAGTTAATCTTCACAATAAGCATAGTAGATACCATTGCCCCTATTCTATATTGAGACATTGTTTGTAAACGTAATCTTTTCAAATGCCTTATCCAAGGTCATGATTATAGTTCCAACTAAAGTCAAGTTCTGAATCCAGTGTTGTTGTTGTTCACTGTTGCCAGTTGTCATCACAGACATCAAATCCCAACTTTTCTAAAGAGATGTTATTCCTGAAAATTAATTATCATTAAATTCATCTGTATTTTTAAACTTACGTCATGGTAGTTTCAGAGTTACCATTGAGAAAGGCAAAAATGTTCTGCCATCATAAATGAGGTCTTACATCCAGCTTACAGGTCTATTGGCAATTATAGTGAAAGTCTCCCAAAATTCCATCTTATAGTTATTTTGGAACTAGCATCGTCCATACTTTAGGTCTTCATGTTCTAGGATTCTCTTCTCAACTGACCCTGAATCTACATTCAGGGCTGTGTGGGCCTTTTCCTGGGCCCATCATGCTGCATGATGAAGACCTGCTTCAGGTGTGTACACCCCTAGGCCCAAGGGGTACACAAGTGTCAGGTGTTAATGGAAAGGCATGAATAAAGTTTTAACCTGAATATTGGGGTGTCCACATGAGTGCAAGACCTCTCTTAGTGTGGGAGGATGCCAGAGGTGAAGAGAAGAAGAGGAGAAAACCACTAGCTCCTGCTTAGGGATGGATTTTTTTTCTGTAAGCTACCTTCCAATCTACAGTTGCAATGAGTTTGAGAAATCATAATTTGAACCTGCCCTTCTAGGTAATTCAGCCAGCACTTTGTTAAGGTAGGAGCAAAGAACACATTTTCTTAGTTATTTATAACTTTTAAATACATATATTTTGTGTATGCAGGTCTTCATTTGTTCTCACCAAACTTGGTGAGCACCAAAACCCCACTGAAGTTAAGTCCTACTCCAGAGGGTCAGCTCCTGCACAGCAGCTGGCCCTCTGGAGTGAAAAACAAAACAAAACAAAACAAAACAAAACAAAACAAAACAAAAAACAGTGAAAAACAACAACACTGCATTCAGAACTTGACTTTAGTTGGAGCTACAACCATGAGATACATGACTTTGGCTAAGGCATTCATAAATATTATAGGTGGCCTGAGCAAGGGTAGCATTACCAGAAGAGGAATTTGCACTTGCTTTGCTGGCATACGCCAATAACATATTGAATATCATATCATCATGTCAGAAGAATATGCCATGATGATTAACAGAGCCTTAATTATTTTTCCTTTTAAGTTTAAACAACTTCTCAGCTTTCATCTTTTTTAAAATTTTATTTTATTGTTGCGAGTATTACAGCTGTCCCCCATTTTCTCCCCTTTGCCTCCTCAACTCATCTCCCACCCTATCCCACCCTGCCTATTGTCTATGCCCATGAGATATGACTACTTGTACTTCTAAATCCCTTTTCCTTTCTCACCCCTCTCCCATGTGGTAACCATCAAAATGTTATCTGGACCTATGAGCCTGATTCTGTTCTTCATGTTCATTTTTGATTTTTAAATTCAATTGTTAATATATATGTATTTATTGCCATTTTATGTTCATATTTTTTTTCCTTTTTCTCCTCCTTCTCCTCCTCCTCCTTCTCCTTCTCCAACTCCTTCTTAAAGAAGAACCATTAACATTTAAAGTAATACTGGTTTGGTGGTGATGAACTCCTTTAGCTTTTTCTTGTGTGGGAAGCTCTTTATCTGACCTTCAATTCTAAATGATAGCTGTGCTGGATAGAGTAATCTTGGTTATAGGTCCTTGTTTTTCATCACTTTGAATATTTCTTGCCTCCTCTTTCTGGCTTGAAAAGTTTCTGTTGAGAAAGCTGACAGTTGTGGGGGTGCTTCCTTATAGGCAACTGCTTTTCTCTTGCTGCTTGATTCTCTCTTTGTCTTTAATATTTAGCATTTTAATTATGATGTATCTTGGTGTGGGCCTCTTTGGGTTTATCTTGTTTGTGACTCTTTGTGCTTCGTGGATTTGTATGTGCATTTCTTTCACCAAGTAAGGGAAGTTTTCTGTCATTATTTTTTCAGATAGGTTTTCAATATCTTTTGCTCCCTCACTTCTCCTTCTGGCACCCCCATGATGCGAATGTGCCAGAGTCTCCTTTATATTTTTGGATTTTTCTTTTGCTGATCTGATTAGGTGTGATTTTTTGTTTGTTTTGTTTTGTTTTTGCTACCTTCTATTCCAAATTACTGTTTTGGTTCTCTTGGTTCTTGACTCTACTATTGATTTCCTGTACATTATTCTTTATTTCAATTAGTGTATTTATCATTTCTGACTGGTGCTTTTTTATATTGTTGATGTTCTAACCAAGTTCCTTGAGGTTCTTACTACATTCCTTGAAGTACTCAGTAAGTTTCTTGAGCATCTTTATAACCATTATTTTGAATTCTGTATCTGATATTTTTTCTGCTTCCATTTCATTTGTGGTTTTTCTGTTTTGTTTCGTTTTGTTTTGTTGAGATTTCTCCTGTTCTTTCATTCATGGCATGCTTCTTTGTCTCCAAATTTTGGTTGCTTCTCTTTTTTTGTTTCTATGTATTAGGTAGAGCTGCTTTGTATACCACACTTGGTATATTGGTCTTGTGTAGTAGGTGTCCTGTAAGACCCACTGGCTCAGCCTTCCCAGTCACCTGAGCTGAGTGCACCAGGTGCACCCCTGTGTGAGCCGTGTGTACTGTCTTATTATAGTTGAGCCTTGATTGATGTTGGCATTCACTGGGAAATATTGAGCCCTGAGCCTATTGGTTGTGATGATTGGCTGCAACTACAGTGAAAGAGATGCTATGCAGGAGCAGACCCTCTGGAGTATGACTTGATTCATTTGGGACTTTGGTGCTCACCAAGTCCTGTCCTTTAGTGTGTCTCTTGTGAGGTGGTAGGGTTTTAATCCAGTGTGGTTGAAGCTGACCATCAGGTGCACTGGCTCTGGAGCCTTCAAAAAGGTATAAAGTCAGCCACTCCCTGTGCCCTGCCAGGGGCCACTCAGCATGAGCTACAAAGCAATCTGAAGATAGCTGTCAATTGTATTGTGCAATGTGCCCAGAAGAGTCCAAGCAATGAGCCAAGGTGGGCTACCACTAGTGTCAAGCCAGGGCCACTTATTGAGAAGTATGGGGCTTGCTGAGGCCAAGTGCTGCTTATTTGAGAACTTTTAAGAAAACCTGATGCATGAGGCAAGAGAGGCAATTAGTATGTAAAAACCACTGAAAATTGCTTGGATGAACCTGTGAGTGTGTGTGTGTGTGTGGGGGGGGGGTGTCTCAGGGAATCCCCAGGGTGGGGTGCAAAGTGTGAGCCAGCTTGATGGAAATTCAAATATGGGAACTGCCTATTGGCTCTGTAGTTGGGATGGTTCAACAAAGGAAAAGTGGCCTCTTCTAGCAATTCTATCTGGGAGAAAGTTACCCTTACAGCTCTGGCCATATTCCAGACAAGTTAGTTATTCCCCAAACATCCCAAGATACTTTTAAGCACCTGTCCCAGCGCTGGAGCTCAGAGGGAGTGAATCTGTGAGTGTGAGTCTCCAGCAGCACACATATCACTCAGCAATAATCCCTGCTTGCTTTTACAGCCATAAGTTGTGGGGACTTCTCTTTCCAGCACTGAAACTCTGGGTGGGGGTGGAGGGTTGTGGCGAGGTGATGTCTTATGTGGGGCTGGGACCCCTAGCACCTCAGGGAAAGCTCCACTGCAAAAATAACCCTTACAATTTTAAACCCACATAGGTGGGTGTGGGACCAGCCAGTTCCATGATTCTACCTCAGGTCTCCATCCCTCATAACAGTCTCAATGTGCTTCTTCTTTAATTCCTTTTAGTTGCAAGACTTCCTTTCCATCATATTTCAGGTGGTTGTTAAAGGTGTTGTATTTTAGTTGTGATTTTGATGTGGTTGTGTGAAGCAACAAATGTTTGCATATACCTACACCACCCACATCTTGACTGGAACTTTCAGCTTTCCTCTTGTAGATAAAATAAACCTAAGATAACACTAGGGGAGGCCCTTGTTCAAAGTAATGACCTAAAAGTTAAGAGTCCAAATGCTTACTATTCCTGAAGCAAAAATTCAGGATAATTCAATCTAAAAGTAGTCATCCATTCAACACAAATGTATCAGTCATTAACTGTGTAAATGGAAGACATTTTTTAAAGGATCCTTTGGGGATAAAACAGATGAATCAGGCATAGTTATTATTTTCTTGTCTGATAATGAAGATCAGATTACCATGTTATTGTCTTTAATGTAGAGGAACACACAATATGTCCCTAAGAGATGTGATTCTGTGGGAGTTGCTAGGTGTGAAAATTGTGGGAATTCCGTACACAGATTCAGTTGTGCTGCCCAGGCTAGAATCCCCAAAGCTCACTGCTGCCTGCTCTGTCTGCTTTGAATGTTCTTACTCCCTTCCTTTATCTAGCTAACTCCTAATTAATTTTTGAAAGTTAACCCATGTCAAGGTGCATTTCCTAACACTCTCTCCCTCCCAAGGAGTAGGTGATTGTCCCTTGAGACCTAAGGTACCACGGGAACCTTCACTGTAGTCTAAGAGTTTGCACAGCTGTTTCCCACTAGAATTGGGTTCCTTTAGGGCACATGCGTATCTTGTATTTATGTGTGTCCTCTGCTACCCACAATGTTCCTGATATGTTTGGAATTTCCTAAGGGCCTGTTGGATGCCTGTGGATTGGAGGGATACAATAACTGTATTGTAAAAGTTATCAAGATAGGACTTGAAGAAAAATAAAAGGGTAAACTATTTGAGGTGAAGGAAATATCATGAGCAAAGCACATGTGAGGCACTGATACAGGAGAAAAGCTAGTGGAATTGAGCTTTGCTGGAGCAGTGATTGGGGAAAGATTTAGGAAGTCATGCAGACTAAGAGGGCTTTTGAACATCAGGCTAAGGATCCTGCACCTAATTTTGTAAGCAACAGAATAATGTCAGTGAATGCTTTTAACCAGTATAGTTTTATGGTTTGAGCCCTACTTTAATAATTGTAACAACACCATGAATGAAGATGCATAGGAGGAGAGAATAGCAGCAGATGATGAACTAGGAAACTCTTCATTCAACCACCCATTTATTGATAACTTTTTAGTTCACAGGTATTGGTCTAGGATCTGGAGACAATGAAGCACATAAGTAATGGTCTGTCTTTAAAATCCCACAGTCCATCAGGGAAGACTTACATTTAAATAAGGAGAAATAATTCTGGAAGACATTGTAAAGGACAATTCTGGAGGACACTTTGTAAGCAAGGGAGCAGAGAGATTCAAAGTTGGCCATGGTTAGAAATTCCCTCCTTACATGGAGGGAAACAATTTCCACTAACCAAATCATAGAATGCAAAGTAGGGGTTGTTTAGGAGTGAATATAATTATTTAATCTTACTGGGTCTATTGTTTGGGAATATCACAGGCAGAAAAAAAGCACAACTTTATTAAACACATGATGCCTCATGAAGCTCCCATTTTAATTTCTACAGTTACTACCCTTATGCACCATAAGGGATCACCGATGTTAACCTGGAAAGCAGGCAGCCTCTGGTTTATTTGGGGACACCAGGAGTGTGAAGCTAGGTAGAGAAAAATAGATGATGCCAATGTGGAGAAGATAATGTGAAAATCCAACACCAGCCACACAGGACAGAAATCAATTTAGACCAGGCTTTGACACAAAAATAGCAGGTGACTGTGAAGAATGAATCCATTTCAGGGCGTTGGGCTAAGAGGGTTCTATCTACAAACCCATGTTCCTTGCTGTGCTGAGTTTCTAGATAGCTCCTGGAATAAGAGCTCTGATGTCCCTTAAAGAAAACGACTTTCTATTCCTAATGAGATTATGTCTGTGTAAGGAGGAATTTCATATGGGAAAAGCAGTAGGGCAGGAATCCTGTCCCTTTAAATAAGTGAGTACATCTGCCACACCTTCTCACACCAGCCAATATTAAACAGAATCATCCCACTGCAGTGCTGCTTTCTGGCCCCTATTTCCAGCTGCAAACAAGCCTGCCAATTTCTGTCATCTTTGTCAGGAAATTTTGTGACATGAAGGCCTGGAATGAGTCCAATGATTACTTTCTCACAGACTGTGGAGAACCTGTGAGAAATATCACTATAGGAGTCATCACAGAGACTTGCAGTTTGACATCCAACGTAGTGATCTACAGAGGGAAGATAGACTATTTCTATACCCTGTTATACATCTGTCAAATCAGTGTGTGTGGTAATTAAAACTATTATATATTAAGACAAGGAAAAGAATAAGGAATGCATTTGGAAGGAATCAACTCTAGAAATCCATAGCTTCAATTAAGATTTAAAAAAAACAACAACAACAACCCTCACATTTTTAAATTTATAGTTAACATATAACACACATTATGTTAATTTAAGGTCTATAACATGGTGACTCAACACTCATCTATCTTACTAAGTGATCACCATAGTAAGTCTAGTACCCATCTGTCCCCAAGCATAGTGTTACTATAGTGTTGACTCTGTTCCTTACACACTACCTTCCATCCCTGTGACTAATTTTATAATTGATAGTTTGTACTTCGTAATCCTTCCCCCTTTCTGTCCCACTCCTCTCCCCTCTGGAAACCATCAGTCATCAGTTTGTTCTTTGTATCTACGAGTTTGTTTCTGTTTTGATTATTTTGTTTTGTTTTGTTCTCGGATTCCAAGTATAAATGAAATCATATGGTATTTGTCTTTCTCTGTCCACCTTACTTCACTTAACATAATACTCTCTATGTCCATCCATGTTGTTGCAAGTGGCAAGGTTTCATTCTTTTTATAGCTGAGTAATATTCTTCTGAATATATGTACCAAACATTCTTTACCTATTCATCTATGAATAGGCACCTAGGATGCTTCCATGTATTGGCTATTGTAAGTAATGCTTCAATGAACATAAGGGTACATATATCTTTTTGAATTAGTGTTTTCATTTTATTTGGACAGATACCCTGAAGTAGAATTGTTGGGTCATATGGTAGTTCCATTTTTTTAAAAATTTTTTTGAGGAATCTCCATATCTTCCATAGGGCTGCACTAATTTATAGTTCCACCTACAGTACTCCATGATTGCCTTTCTTCCCACAGCCCCACTAATACTTGCTATTTGTTGTTTTTCTTTATGATACCCATTCTGACAGGCAGGAAGTGATATATTATTGTGGTTTTGATTTGTATTACCCTGATGATTAGTCCAAGTTCCAAATAATTAGTTGCTCTCTCCTCATCACTTATGTCATTGCATTCTGTAATATTTGCTCTGAGACTTTCTTACCCCAGAGTAAATGTGCCATCTTATCTGGATAATATGCTGTTTTAGGACAAGGCCTATGACTGCTCATCTGTTTTAGGACAAGGCCTATGACTGCTCATCTGTTTATATCCAGGACAGCTCCTTGCATAAAGCGAGGAATGAGTTCATTAACTGAAAGAAAAACTGACTATCTTCAGGGTGGATTCTAGTCCTGTCTCTCCTCCAATTGCATGTTTATTAGAAGGCCAGTAAAAGTGTTCTAATTCCTAAAGGAGGCATACCCATCTCCATGTTTCTTTCAGCTCTAAAAGTCCATATCCCTAAAACTGAGACTGTGTTCTTGTGTCCACTTTACTGCCCACCCACTGACACCTGCTCTGAAGAGACCAGGGATAAACCTGCCTTTCTATGGGCATGTGTCCTCCTACCAGCCTCCTTGACAACCTCATTTGGACATCGTGTCCCCTCAGCATCATTGGCTGCCCTGCAGTTTGTCAAGTGTTTGACTAGTGTCTTTTTTAATTTGATAAGACCAGATAATAACACAATATTACTTCTCAAAGCATCTAAAATGTAAAATGGAAATAATGGAAAAATTATTTTCTCCTTTGAAAGAAAGTGTTTAGTGCTCAATAAAGCAGAGTAATAACTACCAATGAATAAGATTTCCAGAGAAATGCATAATGAGAGTCTAGGCAATAAGCTTCTACTTACAAATGGAGAAACTAAAAATGCCATAGTAGGACATGAATACTTGCTGTTAGCTTCCTCAATGAAAAGGTAAAACTAGAGTACTCTGGTTAATAAAAAGTATGTGGACACTCTGTTACTACAGCATTTGTTTCTACATTGCACAGCTTTGAAATTCTACATTTCTGATTAGGGATGGTTATAAAATAACTAATAAACATATGATCTATTATTTAGAATCAGCCTTAGTTTATATTATAAGACACAAATTGCCACCTTTACTTTAAAAATAAGAAAATAGCATACATAATTTTAACTCTTTAATAATTCATCATTCAATAAACACTTTTTGAGGAACCACCAGAGGCTAGATTTCAAGGTCCTATGTTCAGTTAGTGGGGGCGAAGGGGAGGCCAGATGAATAAGACATGGATGGCTCTTGTCCCAGTGACAATGAAAAATAATGATTAAAGCACTGTTTCTTGCAGCTAAATATACCGTATTCAAATCACCATTGACTTTTGAAGACAATTCACTAGTGTGTCAGCAGGAACACCAGGTAAACCTGGAGACTTATCACTTCTCCTTCTACCCATAAGGATAATCTCTAAGGCTGAAGATTTTTTCTGTCTTGTTTAACTCGCATCTCTAAAATCCTGCTCTTGGAGAAAGGCCTGGCACAGAGTGTCCACATTAAATGTCTGTTGATTATCAGCCCAAGTGTCAGCAGGGGCAGGACTAGATATGTAAATCCAGGCATACTAGGGCCTACTTAAGAATGCAAATAAATTGGTGATAACTTCCTGGTATTGGGGGTATAAAATAAATGCACTGGGAGGGGTCATTTTCTTCATCTTCCTGCCTCTCCAGCAGACAGTATGGCGGCCCACCCAGCTCCCAGCTTGAAATCTTTCCTTGTGTTTTCTTTATTTCTATTATTTCTCAATCCCTGGCCACCTCTACTTAGAACAGGTTTGTTCATCTCTCCTTCCATGCGGGATGCAGAAAAGGAAGATCCCCACCATGTCTGGCCCCTGCCACATTAGGCCCCCACAGTGTTCGACTTGTTTACTTTTCTAATTTGTCAGGCCAACATATAGTCTCATTTTCTTGCATATTTTTGTTTCACCTTTTGTTTGTATGTAGTTATTGAATATTCTGTTTCTAAAAATTCCAATATATTAATATCTGGAGATAATATTAGATCTATTGTTTCTTCTTTATGCACACTCTTACTAAATAAATATTTTCTTGTGCAAAAAAAAAAATGTCCGTTGAAGGAAAGAATCAATTCACTCCCTAAATACTTCAGTTCACCCTGGGTTAGAAAACTGTGAAGGGTTCTGTGACAGTTTGTAAGATGCACACATGTAGTCACTGCACCCTGCGATGCACACATGAGGGTAGCATAGTCGCTGGAGACATACCCTTGCATTTCAATTCTGGCCCCAATTTTCCAGCCATGTGACCTTGGGTAAGTTTCCTACCATCCATGTCCTTCAGTTTGTCATTTGGGAATGGTAGTCATAAATCTCCTCCTGACAGTATTGTGTGAAGGTGAAATTATCTAATATACGTTCAGTGCAAAGCATAATGCCTGGGCATGCTAAACAACCATCCTTGTTTGTGATACCATTCTTATCATTTAATAGCGCTCAACTCATCTGAATAAATTCACGTCTCTAAAATATGAAATTACCCTGGAAGATAAAATTTCAAATGATGTGTTATCTAGGGATAGAGCAAAGTGCCTAAGGCACGGTAAATTACAATCTAATTCACTGTAACAGCGAAAGGACCTGGGGAATTTGATTTCCAGTATCTGTAGCCCTGCAGCGGCCCATCTTTTGGTCTTCCACACATGATCTTCCTGGTACACAGCTGACAGTCGGACAGGCAGCAACAGGGTGTTCTTTCCAAGGAAGCAGGGATTTTTAAAAGTTCAGGAATCTGTGAGCAGTTGACAAGAAAGGAGGTAAAGTTGTTCAGGGCCCCAGCCTGGAGAGTTACAGAAAGTAGACAAGGGCTCTGCAGGGAGACCACCAGGACCGTGCTACAGGTGTTTGCATTTTACCAACATTCCTCGGGGGCTTTTATCTCTCCCAGACCCAGGTTGTCCAGGGAAACTGTGCCCAAGAGTCAGGAAAAGCCAGTTTCTTTACTGTTGCCCATAAAAAAGGATTAAATTAAATCTTCCTAGTGGAGCTGTGTCCTTCACTTGTCTCTTCAGAAATGAAAAATGTTAAAACAAGATTTAAAATGGATGTATATTTTTCATAACTTATAGTTTACATAAACCCATTGTTGCAATATTATATTCAGTGCTTATGAAAAGTAAACACACAGCAGAAGTGAAAGGATTGAAATAACATGTCACATGATGCCATGTCACATGCACAGGTCACACTGCCTGCTGGTGGGATGTACCATTATGAAGTTGAGGAACTGCTGCCCTTTTTCTCCCAGTCATTGCCTCTGCAGCGGGGAAATCCAGCAAGCTTCATGGTGAGCCCCGCCTTATGGGGATGGAGTTCACTCTCTTTTCAAAGGACAAAATAACTGCTCTATTTTCCTCAAGCTCACCTAAGTCAGAAATGGATTTTGTGCCAACATTAGAAATCAATTTTGGTGATATGTGGTGACTAAAATTCCCAGCATGTGTTTTCAAGAGTAGAGAGCTTAAGGCCAGTGTCACATTCATATCCATGTTGTGGATCTGGTGTTCAACCTACTTAAATGCTCTGTGATTTTAAATGCTTCTCCAGTTTCAATACTAAGTAAGTGCTATGTGAGCATTTACTACATGCAGGAGGGAATGTTTCTGCAATTCTGGGTGAGCAGAGTGTACTGGGAACATCTTCTACCTTCTTTCCTCCCAAAAGTGCAATGGACTTCTCCCACAATCCTCACCTCCCTGTGCTTGCCAAAGCCACAGGTGCATAAACACCATCTGGCTGCCCAGAGTTTTATCTCCTATAGCAGACTAAGATACAGTTAATACACAAATATGGAAAAGGGCTAAGTTTGTTTTCTCACTATTCAGATTTCCTTCCCAAGTCACTCTCTGCACATTAGGTATGCACTCACCCCTCACTGGGACAGTGAACCCTGGGTCATACTGCTCCCAAATTGTGCATCCCTTCCTCTCCTCCTTCATCCCACATTTACCCTATCCAAGGTAGTCTTTTCTAAGTAGATACATAACCTCTCTTATACATAACCTCTCTTCCTCTTCTCCATATAAGATTTTTCCCATTTTATCTATTTTAATTCGTCTGATGTTCTGGGATTGTTGTATACAGTGATTTTGAAACAGCATCAAAGATTAATGACCCTGGATGTATATCTTTGTTATAAAAATGAGGTTATGGAGCTACAGTGGTTTGTTTGTTTGTTTATTTGTTTCTAAATATATTTTATTGATTTTTTAAAGCAAGGAAGAGAGAGGGATAGAGAGTTAGAAACATCGATGAGAGAGAAACATTGATCAGCTGCCTCCTGCACACCCCCCACAGGGGATGTGCCCGCAACCAAGGTACATGCCCTTGACCGGAATCGAACCCGAGACCCTTGAGTCCAAAGGCTGATGCTCTATCCATTGAGCCAAACTGGTTTCGGCGAGCTACAGTGTTTTGATACAAAAATAAGAATTTGCCATCTCAATTACTATATCTCTCTGTTTAAATGGCAGTATTCTAGGATATAGTCTGGAAAGACATGAGGTGTAGGCACATGTTTAGAACTTTCAAGTTGCTAGTCTGACAAGACTTCACTGAGGCCAATTGTACTTGAAGTGGGCAGTATGGAACACAGGTGGAACATGCTTGTTTGTAAGAGGAGGAGAAGGAGGAGGAGGATGGGGAGAAAGAGGAGGAGGAGGAGGATCAGGAGAACTTCTTACTTGATGGAACAGAATTTCATCATCCTAGGCACTAATTAATTAACTGAGAGATATATGCATAAATGACCCTAATAAAATGCAGATTAACATTTTAAAGTGAGTGAATGACTTTAATTTAGAGTAGAAGAACATATCTCTGTGTGTGCTTGTATATGTGAGCACATAAACTTTTGTGCATTTTTTTTTAATTTAACATGTTTTCTTCTTACCCATTTGGGCCAAGTAGAAGTTTCCAAATAAAGACAGTTTTGCTTGCATAGAAAAACCATATTTGCAGATGTTTCCTATGATGTTTGACTTCAACTGGAACTACTTCATTTTTAATTAAATTTTATTGGGTGACATCGGTTAACATGAACATATAGGTTTCATGTGTGGATTCTAATTTGCAAAATCTTGATATAGCCTTTACTTTGGGTGGTGGGCAGATTAACATTTAAAAAGATGTTCAAAAGAAATATAATGAGAATAGAGGAAAGGTCAATAGAAAGAGTACAGAGATAGGAGAACCAAGATGGCAGTTAGGTAAACGTGGTACTCACTGCCTCCCACAACCACATCAAAATTATAACTAAAATACAGAACAACCATCATTCAGAACTGCCTGAAAGATGGTTGAATGGCATTAAGACAACTAGAGAATTAAAGAAGCAAGCACAGGGAACCTGGTAGGAGGGGTGGAGGCATGAAACAGGCTAGTCTAATACCCACATGCAGCTTTTTTTAAACCAGGAGAGATATCTCGGCTGAGAAAGCCTCCCATGAGGAGCAAGGGGTCCCAGTCCCATATCAGACCCCATTCCCAGGGTTCCAGAGATGGTAAAAACCAGTGGGGATCATGGTTGAGTAAATGGTGGCTTTTGGAGTCCCAGGTGATCCTCTTAAAGGGCTGTGGCAGGCACTTACACAATCCTGCTTACTCTGAGCTCCAGCACTAGGCAGCAGCTTTGGGGGACCTAGATACATATGGGGAAGAACTGGATTATCTGGCATTGGGGCAGGAACTGGGAGATGGCTTTTTCCCAGACAGGCGGTGCTCACGGGGGCCATTGTTCCTATGCTGAAACTTCACCATTCACAAAGCTAACTAGCACTCACATCTGGGTTTCCATCAGCATGACACACAGTGTTTGCTCCACCCTAGGGATTCCCTGAGACCCAGCCCCATCCAATTTTCAGCCTTACCCAAGCTGTTTGCAGTGGCTTTTCCATGTGAATAGCCTGTTCTGGTTCAAGCTTCAAACTCTTCTAAAATCTCTCAAACAACAGCAGCTGGCATCGGCATGCCCAAAACCTATCAATAAGAGCTCTAAGACCTGGTACTAGCACCAGCCTTCCTTGCTTCACAGCTCAGCCTCACCTGGGCATTTCCAAGATCAATAAAAATACAAGTAAAGAGTTCTTAAGATATCTCCGCAGCTCCTGCCAGGTGGCCCCAGGCTGTGGCTGACTTTTTACCTCCTGGGAGGCCCCAGAGCCAGTGTATCTGGTGGACAGCTTCAGACCATACCAGATTACAACTGTACACATACACAAGCAACACACTCAAGGGGAAGACTCAGTGAGCACCAAAGTCCCACTGAAGCAACTCCTGCTCCATAGGAGTGTCTCTTATACAGCAGCTCTTCCACTGTAGTCATAGCTGGTTCTCACAGCCAATTGGTCCAGAAGTCAATTCCTCCCAGTGACACCAACAGCAATCAAGGGTCCACTACAACAAGATTGTGGGAAGGACCCATATAAGGGTACACCTAGAGTGCCCAGCTCAGGTGACTAGAGAAGCTAAGCCACTGGGCCCTATAGGACACCAATTACACAATGATACCATACCAAGTCAAGGAGACATAGAAGCTCTACCCAATAGATAAAAAACAAACAGAGGGAAGAAGCCAAAAATGCAGAAACAAAAAATGTAACAAATGAAGGAAATGGAAGCAAGCAAACTACTGGATACAGAGTTCAAAACAATGATTATAAGTATATACTCAAGTATCTTAAGAACTTCAAGGGACTTAATGAGAGCATCAAGGGACTTAGTCAAGGATATTAGTGAGAATTTCAAAGACACAAAAAAGGATCAGTGAAAAATTAAGTATATACCAATTGAAAGAAAGACTACTTTATAGGTATTTAACAGTACAGTAGATGACTCTGATAATCAAATCAACAATTTGTAATATAAGGAAGCAAAAAAAACAAACAAACAAAAGAGCAAAAAGAATAAGAAAATATGAAGATAGTCAAAACCGGTTTGGCTCAGTGGAAAGAGTATCAGCCTGCAGACTGAAAGGTCCCAGGTTTGATTCCAGTCAAGGGCATGTACCTTTGTTCAGGCACATCCCCAGTGGGGGGGTGAGCAGGAGGCAGCTAATTGATGTTTCTCTCTCAATGTTTCTACCTCTCTATCTCTCTCCCTTCCTCTCTGTAAAAAAATCAATAAAATATATCTTTTTAAAAAAAACAACAAAATATGAAGATAGTGTAAGGAACCTCTGGGACAACTTCAAGCATTCCCAAATCACATTATGTGGGTGCCAAAAGGAGAAGATAGATAGCAAGTTATTGAAAGCCTATTTGAAGAAATAATGACAGAAACTCTCATTTCCTGGTGAAAGAAATACACATACAAGCCCAGAAAGCACAGAAAGTCCCAAACAAGATGAACCCAAAGAGGTGTACACAAAGATCATAATTATTATAAAATGCCAAATGTTTAAAAGCAGTAAGAGAAGAAGAAGAAGAAGAAGAAGAAGAAGAAGAAGAAGAAGAAGAAGAAGAAGAAGAAGAAGAAGAAGAAAGAGAAGAAGAAGAAGAAAAGAGGAGGAGGAGGAGAAAATGGCAAAAAAGATATATCTATCAACAATTGAATCCTAAAATCAAAATAAATGAAGAAGAAATCTAATGTACAAAATAAACTGATGAATAAAATACAATCAGAGGCATGGAAACATGGAACTGACTGATGAATCTGACGAAATGTGAAGGGAAGCAGGAAGAGATTAACCAAAAATCTTTTTTTTACTGTTTAAAGTATTACAAATAGTAGTACACATGTCTCATTTTTTTATTTGACCTTCCCCAAGCCTCCCCTACCTCCCCCCCGCCTCCCATCACATGCCCTCAACCCCATCACAGTGTCTTGTGCCCATTGGCTATGCTTGTATGCATGCATGCAAGTCCTTCGGTTGATCTCTTACCCCCCCTCCCACCAACCTTCCGCAGCCTTCCCACTGTAGTTTGACAGTCTGTTTGATGCTTCTCTGCCTCTGTATCTATTTTTGTTCATCAGTTTATAGTTTTCTATTATCCATAAATGAGTGAGATCATATTGTATTTTTCTTTCACTAACTGGATTATTTCACTTAACATAATGCTCTCCAGTTCCAACAGTATGGCATTTCCTCAAAAAATTAAAAATAGAACTGCTATTTGACCCAGTAATTCCACTTCTACAAATATATCCCAAGAAAACAGAAACACAAATCAGAAAAGATATATGCACCCCTATGTTCATAGCAGCATGATTTACAATAGCTAAGATTTGGAAACAGCCTAAATGCCATCAGCAGATGAGTGGATTAGAAAACTATGGTACATCTACACAATGGAATACTATTCTGCTATAAAAAGAAGGAAATCTTACCATTTGTAACCAAAAATCTTATATGCATATATGTACACAGACAATAGGGTGGTAAAGGCCTGGGGAACCAAATGGAGGGGGGCAAATGAGAGAAAAAAAGTGACATCTGTAATACTCAATATTTTTTTTAAAGAAAGAGCTCAGGTATCTTAGAGGGAAAAATTGTGATCTGTTTACAAGGTGAATAGGAAAAAACATCCCCACAGATTTTAGATCTCAGTCATTCAGTAGTAGCCCACACTCTGCAGATTTTATTCTGAAATTCTGATAGGCATTCCCAATAACAAAGAACACTCCTTGATAACTACTTGAAAAACAAGCACTACAATAGGTCCAATGCACACACAAAAAAGCTAATTTATTGATGATTACCATATTGTCAAAATTAGAACCTATTTTCAAGGATTTTGAAATCTGTAAAACATAGCCCACAAATTGGTGGTTACAAAATAGTTACAGGGATATAAAGTACAGCATGGATAACAAAATCAGTAATATTTGTAATATGGTGCTAGGTGAGTACCAGAAATATTGAGGGGGGCACTTTGTAAAGTATATGATTATCTAATCACTATGCTGGACACCTGAAACTAATACAAAATAATATTGAATGTAAACTGTACTTGAAAAATAATATTTTAAAAAAGAGGTCCTAGAAACCTCTCTTCTTCCTTCCATCATGTGAAGACATAGCAAAAAATAAAAATATTAAAAAATGATGGCCATCTGTGAATCAGTAAGTGAGCATTCTCCAGACAGAGAATCTGCCAAAATCTTGATCTTGTTCTTCCCAGCCTCTAGAACTGTGAGAAATAAATATGCATTATTTAAGGAAAAAAGAAATTGCTTAAATAGAGAAGATAATCTATATATGTATATAATGAATATAGTATATATAAAAATTCATTAAAATAAAATACATTAAAACTTCAAAAGCATTGAGGTGTTTTTATTATTTTTTAAATTATAGTATCTTTATTATAATTATCACTGGCATTGGTGCAGGAAATCAGAGGTAGCTTTCTCCCAGATGGGGAGGACAAAGAACCCAATAGTTCTCTAAGAATATTTTTAAATTTTGAGGTAGAAAACAAATATTGAAAGCCTATTTAGCTCCCACTTACAACTATTCAAAACTCACCCTTGAACATCTATTTAGTATAGATCTGAAAATTGTAGTTTGCATGAAATAGTTTCTTGGTATTGGAAAAATATAAATTTTAGTTAATTTCTAAATATTTAATTTAGTAGTTGGTGACTTAATATGTAAAACATGGAAATAATAAAAACTCATAGGTTATTAGAATTAGAATTGATACATGTAAGTTTGCTAATTAGATGTCTAGTAATGAAGATACTCAATAGTCATACCACTTGATATGTGTTAGACCTGTTCTAAGTGCTTTTCATGTATTAACTCGATGTTCATAACCACTCCATGAGGTTGGTGCTACATTTAGGTTCCTTTTATTGATAAAAAAAAATTGAGGTACTTCAAGGCTTAGCAACTTGCCCATATAAGTGAAAGCCTTGGGATTAAAACACTGACAGTTTAGGTCCAGGGACTACATTCCTATAATGTCATTTTAGTACCATATAGAAATTGAAGAAGTAATCATATATCTTATCTAATAAAGAGGGAATATGCAAATTGACCATCACACCATAACAAGATGGTGGCCCCCACAGCAGAGGTGGGGATCCTGTAACACGCATCTGCCATAAGAGTCCCCTCAGCCCTGCTGGGGGGAGGGTCCTCCCTGCTGCTCCACTCCACTTCCCAGGAGTTCCCTCAGCCCGGTGCTCCAAAGAGGCAGCTCCACGGTGGTCCCACAGCTCTGTGAGGCTGGATGTTATGTCCGTCTGCATGGGCACAGGCAGGTCTGCATCTCGTGAGATTTTGAGGCACACTCAAGTTGGCAGGAATTTGACTCTGGGTCTCCTGGCTCAGGTGGACTTGACGCCCTGTCCTCGTGGGTGCTGGCCCATCTCTGACAGCAGGGAGGTGGAAATATGTTTAAAGAGCAACTATTAACACAATGTAGCTCTGCAGCTGAAAGAAGCCAGCGTCATCGACAAAAAATGTCTAAAGACCAACATGCCTCTGAAGTTGAAAGAAGGTGGTGGTGATGTCAGAATATGTTGAAAGGACAGTCATCAACAAGTACTACCAATACTGGTAGGAACTGCCTTCTCCACAAAAATGGAGTACATGAGGATGCAATTCTCAAACATAGTTGTGGTGGAATGACAGATGTCAATTTTGCCTATCACTAAATTTCTCTGATGAAAAAAACATCTGATGGGAAATTTATTAAATGTTGTAGCAAAGGTAAAGTTTGTCCAAATGATATACATTTTCCAGAATACCCAGCATATTTAAAAAGATTAATGGCAAATGAAGATTCTGATAATAAAAATTTCATGGAAAATATTTGTTTCACAAATATAATAGTTCTTTTGCTTTTGCTTCCATGGGTGCAAATATTTCATCACCATCATGATATGGGCCATACTGTCTTAGAATACATGGACAAGTTTATCACCATACTGGATTTGTCTCTACCTGACACTGAAATCCCATTTAAATTGACTTAAAGACAGTTTCCCGTGATGTCAGCATTTGCAATGACTATTAATACATCACAAGGACAAACTCTAGATAGAGTAGAAATATTCCTATCTGATTCTGTTTTTTGACAAGGTCAGTTATATGTGCTTTCTCTCGAGTTCAAAGAGCATGTGATGTTACAATTAAAGTTGTAAATACTTCATCCCAAGGGAAATTAGTCAAGCACTCTGAAAGTGTTTTCACTCTTATGGTGGTATACAGGGATATATTAGAATACACTTAATCACTTTATCAATCGTTGTTTGCATCAATGTTATTTTTATATGATGTTCTTATTGTTTTCATATCATGTCTTGTTGTTTTTATATCATTCTTTGTTGTTATATCATTTTGTTATTGTTACATTATTTTGTTATTGTTTATTTATTAATAAATTCATATATTATTTTCATATACATTTTATTCATTTCCCTTCATTCTGACACTTCTATTATAGAGAAAGGTCAAATAGCAATATTAAAATATTTCTTCTAATTAATTCTATTTTAATGTGCATGAATTTTGAGTACTGGGCCACTAGTATGTGTATATATAATATATATACTAGTGACCCGGTGGATGAAATTTGTGCATGAGGGGTTATCCCTCAGCCCGGCCTGCCCCCTCTCCAATATGGGACCCCTCAAAGGATGTCCTACTGCTGGTTTACAGGGATCAGGCCTAAACCTGCAATCAGACATCCCTCTTGTAATCTGGGACTGCTGGCTCCTAACAGCTCACCTGCCGCCTGCCTGATGGCCCCTAAACACTCTGCCTGCTGGCTTGCTCGCCTCCAACTGCCCCCCACCGCCAGCCTGCTTATCCCCTAATGCCCTCCTGCTACCCTGATCAACCCCAACTGCTCCCCGTACCAGCATGCTTGCCCCCAACTGCCCCCTCTGTTGGCTTGCTTGCATCCACCTTCCCTCCCCACTGGTCTGCTTGCCCCCAACTGCCCCCCTGTTGGTCTGCTCATCCCAAACTCCCCCCTGCTCTATTATCACCCCAACTGACCCCCAACTGATGACCTGCTTGCCCCCAATTGGCCCCCCTACTGGTCTGCTCACCCCCAACTGCACTCCCTGTTGGTTTGATCACCCCCAATGGTCCCCCCACTGGCCTGATCACCCACAACTGCCATCCCATCCTGGCCTCATCACCCACAACTGCCATCCCCTCTTGACCATTAACCACCTCTACCTCGACCCTGCCACCATGGCTTTGTCCAGAAGAATGTCCAGTAGGTCTACTGATAGTTCTCCCAGTTTAATTAGCATATTACCCTTTTATTAGTATAGATAGAGGCCTGGTGCATGGGTGGAAGCTGCTTGGTTTGTCCTGAAGGGTGTCCTGGATCAGGGTGGTGGTTCCCTTGGGGTGTGGGGTGGCCTGGATGAGAGACCTGTGGTGGTTTTCAGGTAGGCCATGCCCCCATGGGGTGAGGGTCCCCACTGGGGGGCATGGCCAGCCTGGGTGAGGGGCTGAGGGCTGTTTTCAAACTGGCCACACCACCTTCAAGGTGGGGGTTCCCACTGATGTCCCTGGTCAGCCTGGGTTAGGGGCTGATGGATGATTTCAGGCTGACCACACCCACTTCAGGATGAGGGTCCCTATTGGGGTGCCTGGCCAGCTTGGGTAAGGGGCTGAGGGCCATTTTCAGGTTGGTCGCACCCCCTGATGACCCAGACTCCCAGACCCTCCTTCAGCAGTAGCCTCCTGTTTTCTCCAGCTTTGTGGCCATTGCCATATTTGCTGGGTTAATTTGCATACTAAGTCCTGATTGGCTGGTGGGTGTAGTGGAGTGACAGTCAATTTGCATGTTTCTATTTTATTAGTGTAGCTTTATAGTCAAACATTTGATGTATTTATTCACCAAAGAAAACCAAAATAAACAAGCTGACTGCCTACTGAAATAATTTAACAGTGCATGGAAAATACATTGGTTAATAAAACATAAACTGTATCCACAATTAGCAATAACTCAAAAAAGTTAAGTCATTTCTATATTGTATGAGAAATAGAATTCTTCTCTCCTTTTACTTGCTGTGGTATATACCTCCTTGCCACATTAACTTTGGGCTTAGTCTTGTGACTTACCCAGTGAAATGTTAGCAAATGTGCACATGCCATTTAATATGAGAAAGTCATACCCTGGGTAGGCATTGGACCAATGAAGATATTTGAACTGGTATCAAAATACCAAGCCATGTGCTATGGTAAGAATAAGCATAGGGTAAAATAATAGGAGTAAATGACAGGAATACCTAAAATGGAATTACATACCCTCATACAAGTACCTTGGAAATGAAAACAATTCTAAGATTTTTATATCATCTACATAACATATATCATCTACAAAACAAATTCTCTCACTGTCTGCTCACAAGGATTTATCTATTATTTCTTTTTTGCATTCTTTGTTATTTTAACGTAATAAAAGCATATACATGCTAAGTTGAGATAAACATACTGAAATATATTGAGTTAAAAATTCCCAATCAAAGATATTTCTCAAGTTGAATCTATAAACCCTAAAATTTGGAGTTAATTATGAAAAATATCTGGCACTAAATTTAATATAGTAAGTCATGGAAAGAAAGTATATTAAACTTTATGAAACTACAAATGGTGTAGGAAGTTCTCTAGAGCAGAGTGTTTACTTCATCAAGTAAGATGTTTTCTCCATGTTATTCTTTAAAATAGGAAGACGTACAATTGAAAAGTGTTTTTGGCCTCTTTTTTGCTAAATTACTCATAATCATAAGGCAGAAATGCATTATCATTCAATATTTCAAGCATAATGTTCAAATAATTAGACAGGAAAAATTACCTTCTTAGAGTAGATTATTTTGAATATGTATTGTTTGGTGCAAATGCTTTTGGCTAATTGGGCAATTTTGTTACCTCCAGTGAGTTTGTTAATTGATAATAAGAATATTATGTGAACATCATCCTGGAAAAATAGGAAATGGAAACAATTCTTAACTAGATCTTTTATGTGAAGTCCCCTTTTAATATTAGTGCATCATATGCAATTCTATGTAAGCTCTTTTTTCTTATAATTTCTGAACTCAATTTTATTTCTACCATGGCTACACACTATAATAGCAAGATTGGCATACTCTCCTTGTCTCCACCAACTAAATAATTCAAATAGCAGGTATCATTTCAAGAAGTCAGAAAATGTATCAAATTTTGCTCAAGAATGGCAATCTGCTTATAAGTGACATTGCAAATATAGGTGTCAATTAAGGATGATTTATAGCCAATGGCTTCCCTAACCAGGAGAAATTTGAAGATGAAAATAATAATATATACATGGAGAATGGCACGGCTCAGTGGTTCAATTCCCAGTCAGGGTACTTGCCCAGGTTGTGGGCTAGATCTCCGTGGAGTGAGTGCAGGAAGCAGCTGATCAATGATTCTCGCTCATCATTGATGTTTCTATCTCTCTCTCCCTTTCCTTTCCTCTCTGAAATCAATAAAAATATATTTTTAAAAAACTGTATTAAATTTATTGAAGTTATATTGATTACTAAAATTATATAGGTTTCAGATGTACAATTCTATAATGCATCACCTGTATATTGTAATGTGTGTTCACCATCCCAAGTCAAGTCTCCTTCCATCACCATTTAGACCCCTTTACCTTCTTCTATAAACTCCCATCCCTTTTCCCTATTGTAATCACAATTTTGTTGCCTGTGTCGATGAGTTTATTTTCTTTGCTTAATCCCTTCACCCTTTCATCCATTTCTAACCTCACTCCCTTCTGACAGCCATGAGTGTTCTCTTCTCTCTCTCTCTCTCTCTCTCTCTCTATATATATATATATATATATATATATATATATATATATATATATATGAATGAGTCTGTTTCTATTTTGTGTGTTAATTTATTTTGTTCATTATTTTCTACATATTAATGAGATCATGTGATACTTGACTTTCTCTGACTGGCTTATTTCACTTAGAATAATATTCTCCAGGTCCATCCATGCGGTTGCAAAAGGTAAGATTTCCTACTTTTCTTACAGCCGAGTAGTATTCCATTCTGTAAATATACCACTGATTTTTATCCACTCATCTAGTGATGGGCACTTGGGCTGGTTCCAAAACTTGGCTAGTGTAAATAATATTGCAACAGACATGGGGGTGCATATATTCTTTCCAAATAGTGTTTAGAAATTATTTGGATATATTTCCTGAAGTGAAATTACTGGATCATAAGACTGCTCTATTTTTAATATGTTGAGGTAACTCTATACTACTGTCCACAGTGGCTTCACCAGTGTGCATTTCCACCAACAATGCATGAGGGTTCTCTTTTTACCACATCCTCGCCGACTTTCTCTGATGATTACTGACACTGAGCAGATTTTCACAGTATATTGGACATCTGCATATTCTCTTTAGAGAAATATCTACTAAGATCCTTTGCCCATTTTAAAATTTGATCATTGGGGTTTTAATGTTGAGTTTTATGTTTTAAAATAAATTTTAGATATTAACCCCTTGTCAGATGTTTTATTGCCAAATGTGTTCTCCCATAGAGTGGGCTGTCTTTTCATTTTGTTGATGGTTCCATTTGCTATGTGAAAACTTTTCATGTAGTCCCATGTGTTTATTTCTTATTTTATTTCCCTGTCATGGAGATATTTCAGAAAAAAAATATTGCTACAAAAAATGTCCGAGATTTTACTGCCAATGTTTTCTTCTGGGATTTTTATGGTTTCAAGTCTAATGTTTAAGCATTTAATCCATTTTCAGTTGATTCTTGTGTGTGGTATAGAAGGTGGTCTAGTATTATTTTCTTACATATAGCTGTCAAAATTTTCTACATCATTTATTGAATGGAATATCTTAACTTCTTTGTCAAATATTAGTTAACCATAGAGCTGTGGGATTATTTCTTGGCTCTATTATGTTCCATTGGTTGTTATGCCAGTACCATACTGTTTTGATTACTATGGCCTTGTAGTGAAGTTTGATAGGTAGAGTGATCCGTCCAACTTTGTTCTTCTTTCTCAAGATTGATGTGGCTATTCTGGGTCTTTTGTGGTTCCATATAAATTTTTGGAATATTTGTTCTAGTTCTGTGAAATACAATGTGGATATTTTAAAAAGAAAATGATATAGGTAGTATCTAGTATTTTGACCTCCTTTCTAGTTGAAGGAATGGAGCAGAGAGCCTACAACTGACTTGCTCTAAGTTATAGAATTTGATGGTAGGCTTGGGAACTTAGTTTATTATTTCCTCATGAATATTGACCTTTTCCTTTACATCAGTTCTCTCAATCAACTTGGCATATACTCTGTATCATCATATTTAGTTCTGCGGATACAGAGATTAACAGGACATGACCCTTACCCTTGAGAAACTAATGGTGATGAGATGGACAGATATGTAAACATTTAAATATAGCACAATCAGAGGATGACTCACCACAAGTAAACATAGCAGCCCTCCCTCCATCCCAGTGGCTAACTCTTAATGGAACATATAACAGTCTGACATACAAATTAACATTATAATATTGAAATGTAGAGGTTAAAGAATTTGAGGTAGATCTAGGCCTGGAAGGTTTTGTCATTAGATAAAAGTAAAAGAAACGAAAAGAAACGAAAAGAAAAGAAAAGAAAGGAAAGGAAAGGAAAGGAAAGGAAAGGAAAGGAAAGGAAAGGAAAGGAAAGGAAAGGAAAGGAAAGGAAAGGAAAGGAAAGGAAAGGAAAGGAAAGGAAAGGAAAAGAAAGGAAAGGAAAAGAGGAAAGAAAAGAAAAGGAAAGGAAAGAAAAGAAAAGGAAAGGAAAGAAAAGAAAAGAAAAAATTCTAACCTACTAAGAAGAAATTATAGCAGGCAAATTTCAGTGCTAACACATCAGAGGAAATGGATCTTTGTTAAGGTCTATATTTTAAGACTCCATATTGTAACAAATGAGAATATACAATAAGATCTACATAACTCCAGCTTTTAGTACTATGTACATTAAAATCTAAAATTTGAGCCTATGCAAGAGGTTGAGAATTTTTGCCAAATTTCAAGGAGTTGTTTAATTTGCATAATATTGTATATCATATTTTTTGTTTTAAGTATGGGACCCAGAAAAGGACTACAGAAGATGAAAATAACCGGACAATGATAGATTAAGACAAGGATAGAAAGCACATACTTCTGACTAGTATTTTATGAATTACTGTTTAGATTGAGGTACAGTTTATGATCAAAAATAGTATACACACATGTTATGTGAATATACATGCTTTATTTTATTATGCAGTAAGTAATCCCTATAGATATAGGTAGTTTCATAGGATGAAGTTATTCTAATTCAAATAAGTGAGGTAGATAAATGAATAGAAACATTAATATGAATATATGGACACTTATAGATGTTGTATAGATAGATCCAGACATATATATGATTACAGATAGAAATAGAAGTGTACCACAAGTTGCTGAGGTTCTCAAGTCCCTCAAGTGAACTCTGAAAGCTCTTATAAGAAAAAAAATGCAAATATTTAAGAAGAAACTTAAAGATAATTAAAAAATTATAAGTAGTTTTGAAAGCAATTAAATAGGGTAGTATTAACTAAATAACAAACTAATGTATAAATGAAAAATGTTACCCATTGGTAGAATTAAATGATATAACTAAATTTCTTTTAGTCTTGTATATACTTAAGGTGTACATAAACACTATACTTAGCTAATTAATTCCATTGAAGAAACAGTATATTTCAGGAACACAAAAATATAGATAAAAAAATTTTCATATTTTCAAATGTTAAAAGGATATAGTATTTTTTATTATTATTTTATTATTGATTATGGTCTCACATAATTGTCCTTATTCCCCCATTCCCATCCCAAACCCCTCCCTAGATATGCCCACCTCCCCCCCCCCACTCCCCTACCCCCACCCCCTCCCCCCACCCCCCTACCCCCTACCTCCTCTCCCCCTTGTTGTCCATGGCCACTGGCTAGGCCCATATGTATGCACACAAGTCCTTTGGTTGATCTCTTCCCCTTACCCCCATCCACCCTTACTTCCCCTCTGAGGTTTGAGAGTCTGATCACTGGTTCTCTTTCTCTGGGTCTGTTTGTGTTGTTCATTATTTCCTCTAGATGTGTGAGATCATGTGATCCAAGAAATACCCTTGTAAGAACCTAAACTGCAACAAGCCATAATGGTTATGCTGAGAGGCACAGGAATCAGTCTGTAGTGAGTTCCTTTCTGGGCCAACAGTTCTTTTGCGTTTCAATTTCAATGCCAGATAGTTTCTTATGTGTACATGCCAGCCATGATATTTCAGATCTGGTTGGAGGACAAATGGCGGTAATGCAGGTCCACCAGTCTCTGGTTTGGTCCTGGGCATCCTTCAGCAACCAGTGGTTGCTGTCTGCTGGTATGCTGAGGCGTCGTCAGCATCTTTTATCTCTGAATTGTGTCTCTTCTGTCTTCATGGCTGGAGCGCTTCTGTCTATTGCTCTCTGTTACAGAATTCCAGATGGTCTCGGAGTTGTTTTCTGAAAATATACAAACATATTCTCTACCAAAAGTTAATAAAGGGATATTTTCCTTAACTTTTTGGGGGATTCTTTTCCATTTTTTCCTTCCCAAATGATTTTCCCCTGGCTTGTTTTGTAACCATGTGTGTATTTTCATGGGTATCTTGCTATTAGCGTTTCGAATGAAGGTTAATTTTCTAAAGCACAAATTTTTTAGATGTAAATTATTATCATGATATATTTCCTTACATGATATTCTTCACTGTCGCCCCCTTTTTTACTTTAAATAGTAGGAAACTTTTGGAAATTTTATACTGTAGTCTTGATAGCTTTTACATTTTAAGTTAGTTTCGCTACACTATGACTACTTTAGATTCATAACATGTTGTGCAATTTTACGGTGGCCACTCTGCCAATAAGAATTTTTGTTAACCGGAGGTAAGATGGCGGAAGAATAGATGGGCGGATTCTGAGCCCTCTCCCGAAGCAGAAAGAGAGAGCAACTGAGGGTCTTGTGCTGTGAGTGTTTATTGGCAAGCTGGGAGACAGCGAACACCAGAAGAAACTGCTGGGGGGCTGCTGACAGAGGTGCCCCTCACAGGGAAGCACCCACGCGGGCTGTGTCCCTGCCCGGAGCTACCTACCGGCTTGGACGGGGAAACCTCGCCATCTTGAGAGGAAGATAGGATCGTGTCAGAGGCCTGAATATCCACAGCCGCAGCGACCACCAAGCATCTGTGACCCCCAGAACGCGGATCCCAAGCGGCGTGAACACTTGCCCTCACAGAATTGCCCCACTGCTCAGCGAAAAGGTCAGATTTCGCGGGGAGAGGGTGGAGAGCGCTCGGGGTGAAAACAAAAAGCCTGTGCGCGCAGAGCGCGCTCACGGAAGCTGGAGGACAGGGGTGGTGATTACAAGTAGAAGCCCCCGCTGTTGGGCGGTTGTCACCCTTGAAAGTGGACAGGGCTCCTAACAGGGGAGATATCTAAAGAGCAACACATTTGGATCCGGCTCGGAGGGATATCGGAGAGTTGCGGGAGATTGCAGTTGCTTGGACCTGCCCCCTCCCCCCGTCCATAGTTCCAGCTTCAGAGAGGACAGGGAAAAAAAAAAAAAAAAAAAAAAAAAAAAAAAGCTGGAGAGGCTTTAGAGTCTGGGAAGTCAACCTAGAAACACTGCCCCCAGAGGCTAATTCACAAATTGACTCTAGTGTAATAAAAACAAAGCGAAACCTGCCTAAAAATCAGGACTGGATCATAACAATAGAGGAAGCGAATGACCTTCATTACTGCTAATTTTAATTAAATTTTTAAAATTTTATTATTTTTTTTTTAATTTTTAAATTTTTGTTTTTTACTTTTGTTTTCATTATTTGCAACGTTTACTCAAGAAACTATTTTTTTTTCTTTTTCCTCACTTGATTTTATCTTGATAATTATTACATTGTATATGTAATCAACATTATTACTACTACTAATTTACCTTTTTCATCTTATTTTCTTTTGTTTATTTTTATTATTTTTATTCCATTTGATTATATATATATATATATATATATATATATATATATATATATATTTTTTTTTTTTTTTTTTAATTTCAGGATTACTGTTCTACAGTCTTTATCTATCCTTCTTTCTCCAACGCTTTATTCTATCTCAACCCTACCTTTATGCCCTCACCCTCTTTCCAATCTTTTCCTTTGATACCCTGTTTATCTTAACCCTTTCCTGCTCTAGATTTCCCCCATTCCATCTGTCTACCCCCTCCTAAAATTTCACCCTACTTGTATATATCTAATTTCCAACTACCTGCTCCAAACCCATTCACACCTCCCTCGCAGTTGTCCTAAAAACAAAACAAAACAAAAAAAACAAAACAGTCTTACTCTCTAACTCTTTGAAGTTGTACGTTGAATGTTAACTTTACTGAAGTTGTATGCTTTTCTTTTATAAGATTGATTTGCCTATGCTTTTTGTTTGATTGTATGTTTTTGTTAGCTGGGTTCTAGTCACCCTTATTGGTGGTTATTAATATCGCAAACACATTTCGATTCAGTGCCTTGTGTGTTGTACCTGGTTGTGTTGTATTTTGTGCCTTTAAATCAAAGCAGGAGAGAGAGAACTACACAACCAGACATCATAGATCATGGGGAGACCAAAAAACAGCCCGCATATGAAAGAAAAGCAGGCTTCACCAGAAAAGGAAGTAAACGATATAGAGGCAAGCAACCTACCAGAGCAAGAATTCAGAGTAACGATCTTAAGATGGCTAAAAAGAATGGAAGACAAATTTGACAATTTGAGTAAGACCCAAGAGGAAATGAAAAAAACCCAAGAGGAAATGAAGATGACTCAAGAGGAAATGAAAAATGATATCGCTACTATGAAGAACTCAATAGAAAGCATCAAGAGCAGACTAGAAGAAGCAGAGGATCGCATCAGTGAGCTAGAAGACAAGATGGAAAAAAATACCCAATTAGAGCAGCTTCTAGAAAAAAAAATTAAAAAGCAGGAGGAGAGCCTACGGGAGCTTTGGGACAATGCAAAACAAAACAATATTTGAATAATAGGGGTTCCGGAAGGAAAGAAAACCGAGGTAGACATGGAAAATGTATTTCAAGAAATAATGACAGAAAATTTTCCTGAGATAGAGAAGAAAAAACCCACAGAAATCCAAGATGCTCGCAGAGTCCCAAGCAAAATGGATCCCAGAAGACCGACGCCAAGACATATTATAATTAAATTGGCAAACACCAATGACAAAGTTAGAATCTTAAAAGCAGCCAGAGAGAGACAGAAAGTTACATATAAAGGAACCCCCATCAGACTAACAACTGATTTCTCAACAGAAACTTATCAGGCCAGAAGGGAATGGGATGAAATATACAAAGTCATGCAAAGAAAGGGTCTGAATCCAAGAATACTGTACCCAGCAAGACTATCAATCAAAATTGAAGGGGAAATCAGGAGCTTCACAGACAAAAAAAGACTAAAGGAATTTATCTCCACCAAACCAGCAATGCAAGAAATGCTAAAAGGTCTACTGTAAAAATAAATAAATAGGAAGCGAAGAAGGAACACAGGGGTATAGAATAAAAATGGCATCAAATGAGTACCTATCATTAATAACATTAAATGTAAATGGTTTAAATGCTCCAATCAAAAGACATAGGGTAACAGATTGGATAAGAAAACAAGACCCATACATCTGTTGTCTACAAGAAACCCACCTCAGAAAAAGAGATGCACACAGACTGAGGGTGAAGGGATGGAAAAAGGTTTTCCAGGCAAATGGAAATGAAAAGAAAGCTGGGGTAGCAATACTTATATCTGACAAATTAGATCTCAGAGTGAAGGACATAACAAGAGACAATGAAGGCCACTTCATAATACTAAAGGGAGCAATCAAACAAGAAGAAATAACCCTGGTAAATATATATGCACCCAATACGGGAGCACCCAAATACATAAAAAAAACTGCTGGAGGACATTAAGGGAGAGATTAACAGCAATACAATCATAGTAGGAGATTTTAATACCCCACTGTCACCCTTCGACAAATCATCCAAACAAAAAATCAGCAAAGAAATATCAATCCTAAATGACTCACTAGACCAGATGGAATTAATTGACATCTTCAGAACATTCCACCCCAAAGCCACAGAATATACATTCTTCTCAAATGCACATGGGACATTCTCAAAGATAGACCACATTTTGGGACATAGGCAAAGTCTCTTCAAATTCAAGAAGATAGAAATCATATCAAGCATCTTCTCAGACCATAATGGCATAAAACTGGAAATTAACTACAATAAAAATAATCCAAAGAAATCAAACACATGGAGACTAAACAGCATGCTATTAAACAAGGACTGGGTTACCAGAGAAATCAAGGAAGAAATTAAAAACATCCTGGAAACAAATGACAATGAAAACACAACAATCCAAAATCTATGGGACACAGCAAAAGCAGTTTTGAGAGGGAAGTTCATATCCTTACAAGCCTATTGCAAAAAACTAGAAAAAAGTGTAACAAATGATCTAACTCTACAACTCAAAGAGTTAGAAAAAGAGCAACAAGAAAAGCCCAGTGTAAGTAGAAGGAAGGAAATAACAAAAATCAGAGCACAGATAAACGACATAGAGACCAAAGAAACAATACATAAGATCAACAAAACCAAGAGCTGGTTCTTTGAAAGGATAAACAAGATAGATGGACCTCTAGCCAGACTAACCAAGAAACAAAGAGAGAGGACCCAAATAAACAAAATCAGAAATGAAAGAGGTGAAATAACAACAGACCCCACCGAAATACAACGGATTGTTACAAAATACTATGAACAACTCTACTCCAACAAACTGAACAACCTGGAGGAAATGGACATATTCCTATAAAAATATAATCTTCCAAAACTCAATCAGGAAGAATCTAAAAATCTCAATAAACCAGTGACTTGGGAAGAAATTGAAACAGTCATCAAAAAGCTTCCAGCAAACAAAAGCCCAGGGCCAGATGGCTTCACAGGAGAGTTTTACCAAACATTCAAGGAAGAACTAAAAACTATCCTCCTCAGACTATTCCAAAAAATCCAAGAGGAAGGAACACTTCCAAATTCCTTCTATGAAGCCAGCATCACCCTAATACCAAAACCAGATAAAGACAACTCAATGAAAGAGAATTACAGACCAATATCCCTCATGAACATAGATGCTAAAATCCTCAACAAAATTCTAGCAAATCGACTCCAGAAGAGCATCACAAAGATCATACACCAAGACCAAGTAGGATTTATTCCAGGAATGCAAGGATGGTACAATATCCGCAAATCAATAAACGTGATACATCACATAAACAAATTGAAAGATAAAAATCATATAGTCATATCAATTGATGCAGAAAAAGCATTTGATAAAATCCAACACCCTTTTCTGATAAAAACTCTTAACAAGGTGGGAGTATAAGGATCATACCTCAACATAATAAAAGCTATATATGATAAACCCACAGCCAACATTATACTCAATGGGCAAAAACTAAAACCATTCCCTCTAAGAACAGGAACAAGACAGGGATGCCCACTCTCGCCACTCCTGTTTGACATAGTACTGGAAGTACTAGCCATTGCAATTAGACAAGAGGAGGAAATAAAAGGCATCCAAATTGGAAAAGAAGAAGTAAAGTTATCCTTATTTGCCGATGACATGATATTGTACATAAAAAACCCAAAAGACTCCATTAAAAAACTAATTGACTTAATAAATGAATTTGGTAATGTAGCAGGATACAAAATTAATGCCAAGAAATCCATGGCTTTTCTATACACCAACAGAGAAACTGCAGAAACAGAGACTAAAAAAGCAATTCCATTTACCATCGCACCAAAAAAATTAAGATACCTAGGAATAACTTTAACTAAGGAAGTAAAGGACCTATATGGGGAAAACTACACGACACTGAAAAAAGAGATAGAGGAAGATGTAAGGAGATGGAAGAACATACCATGTTCATGGATTGGTAGGATCAACATCATCAAAATGTCCATACTTCCTAAAGCAATCTATAGGTTCAATGCACTCCCCATTAAAATACCAACGACATATTTCACCGACCTAGAAAGAACTCTCCAAAAGTTCATTTGGAACAATAAAAGACCCCGATTAGCCACAGCAATCCTGAGAAAGAAGAGTAAAGTAGGAGGGATCTCAATACCAGACTTCAAACTATATTACAAAGCCACTGTTCTCAAAACAGCCTGGTACTGGCACAAGAACAGACATATAGATCAATGGAATCGAATCGAGAACCCAGATATCAACCCAAATCACTATGCTCAACTAATATTTGACAAAGGAGGCACGAATATACAATGGAGTCAAGACAGTTTCTTCAATAAATGGTGTTGGGAAAATTGGACAGACACATGCAAAAGAATGAAACTAGATCACCAACTTTCACCATTCACAAAAATAAACTCAAAATGGATACAGGACTTAAACATCAGACGGGAAACCATAAAAATACTAGAAGCATCCACAGGCAGCAAAATCTCAGACGTATGCCAAAAGAACTTCTTCACTGATACTACCCCTAGGGCAATGGAAGCTAAAGAGAAAATAAACAAATGGGACTACATCAAAATAAAAAGCTTTTTTACAGCAAAAGAAACCATCAACAAAACAACAAGAAAGCCCACAGTGTGGGAGAACATATTTGCAAATGATACCACTGATAAAGGTTTAATCTCCAACATCTACAAACAGCTTATACAACTAAATAAAAGGAAGATAAATAATCCAATTAAAAAATGGGCAATGGACCTAAATAGAACATTTTCAAAAGAAGACAGAAGGAAGGCCAAAAGGCACATGAAAACATGCTCAAAGTCACTAATTGTCCGAGAGATGCAAATCAAAACAACAATGCGGTACCATCTCACACCTGTCAGAATGGCCAACATCAACAAATCAACAAAGGACAAGTGTTGGCGAGGTTGCGGAGAAAAAGGAACCCTCGTGCACTGCTGGTGGGAATGCAGACTGGTGCAACCACTGTGGAGAACAGTGTGGAGTTTCCTCAAAAAACTGAAAATGGAACTCCCATTTGACCCAGTAATCCCACTCCTAGGAATATATCCCAAGAAACTAGAAACACCAATCAGAAAGGATATATGCACCCCTATGTTCATAGCAGCACAATCTACAATAGCCAGAATTTGGAAACAGCCTAAGTGTCCGTCAGCAGATGATTGGATCCGAAAACTATGGTACATCTACACAATGGAATACTATGCTGCCATAAAAAAGAAGGAATTCTCATCATTTGCAGCAAACTGGATGGAATTGGAGAACATCATGCTGAGTGAAATAAGCCAATCAATGAAAGAGAAACACCACATGACCTCACTCATTTGTGGATAACAAAGAGCATTATAAACTGATGAACCAAAAGATAGATATAGAGACAGTATATCAACAAGTAGACTGTCAAATTACAGCGGGGAGGGGAGGAAGATCTGGGGGAGATAATAGATCAACCGAAGGACTTTTATACATGCATATAAGTATAACCAATGGACACAAAACTCTGGGGAGGGAGGGGATGTGTGGGAGGGAGGGTGGGGGGCAAAAAAAAAAATCAATAAAATATATTAAAAAAATAAATAAATAAATAAAAAAAAAAGAATTTTTGTTAACCCGTTAGGAACAGCTTTTTGAACAGTACAATCAGTTGTTGTTTTTTTAAAGAATATTAATTTATTTCCATTAGCCACATTACTTTCCTCTGAGAAATTGGCTACCATTCATCTGTCATACTCAACACTCTAGCATCAATCTCATTTATCATGTGTGTATTAGTGGAGTTGATTATTTCCCTTCTTGAGAAGGGCCTGAGCATTCCTGCTGCTAGGTTGGACTTGGATATTAAAAACCCACTTGCCCACACCATGGGTATGAGTCCTCTCAAATAAGTATTGTTGCATTGAGAGGGCAGCTTCTGTCAGCCAAGTCTCTGTCTGTTACCTGGGTCCCACTTTGATCTGTGCATGGGAAGCGACGCATCCAGGGGGGCAGGAGACCTCCCTCAGAATGGGAGAAGGTTCAGGCGCCTGCCATGTTGCGGGGGGGGTGGTGGTAAGGGTCTGTGCCCCACCTCTGTTGACCCCCAAGTTCTCTCCTGATGGCCCCTCTGCGACTGTGCCTGTCTTAGGTTGTTCCTTCCTTGAGGAATCTTACCTGTCTCTGGCTAACCAGCCATCCTCTGGGGCCAAGCAGGATGATGTGAGGTTTAGTTCTTTCTCCTTGGTAGCCTAGTCCCCATGGGCTTCACACCCAGCACCTGCCTCAGGAACCCCTCACCTGCTGGCAGGGCCCAGGCATTGATCTCATATTTTTGGGAACCCATGTTTCTTTTCCAGAGAGGGCCCAGCTCCCCCAATTGGGTGGGCAAGAGATCCGTGGTACCAGCCACCATGGTGCTTCAGCCTTGGCATGAACTGAAAGGTCGGGCACAATTGTGGACACCTGGACCACAAGAAGAGGTTCATTTTTGGCCAAAAGGGCAAGATGGGCCACTATAGAATGCTTAGGTGCCTTTCCAGGGGGCCCTCTGCATAGTGGAAGGGATGAAGTCCTTTCATGTTGTTTTTAAATTGCTGCCAGACATTCAAAGGATTGGTTTGTATGTTTGTTTGGGAAAGTATTGCTTACTTTACTGAAACACGGAGAGGATTAAATAAGACTATGTAAATCCCTTGGTACAGGATGGATGTTTTAAGTTAACTCACTTCCTTAGCCCAGCAGAAAACCTTACCTTTAAAGATGAAACTATGCCAATGATTAAGTTGACTATAGGAGGAGTAAAAGCAGTTTCAAGGTGGTATTGATTTGTTGAAGAAGGATGAATTAAGCAGATTCATAGCTCAATATAAAAATAACATATTCTTTTTTGAACCTTTATTTTATTTTATTTTATTTTATTTTATTTCATTGGTAACTTTTATAAAAATTATTTGAGCCAAACAGAGCATAAAGCTGGAAGCAATATCTCAACACAGTAAGATAAATACGTTGGAGAATAAATTTGCACGTTTTTAAAATGTCATTAAGATTAAGGAGGGAACTAAGGAAGATTACATGAATGTGGAAGAAAGCAAGGTGGAGATAAGATCACAGGTTATTTATGATTATGTGCTCACTGGAGGGTGGTAACACTTTAGAAGATAGGGCAGGAAAGGAGGGGTGTGAAAGGGGGCATTTCAAAGGTGTGTTGACTTAGATGCACAGAAACGCAAGGGCTTGCTTTAAGCAAAGGACATGACTATTCACCGTGAATTAGGAATTTATGATCAGTTCACCCAGTGAGGTTACTTTTCATAGAAACCCTTTTATTCATCCATAATGGGATGTGAGTTGCAGCTGAATTTTCCCACAAAGAAAGGGCAGGTAAATAGAAGACAGTTGGATCTTATGACCTCCATTGTAAAAAATAACAACAACAACAAAACTCTGTTTCATTTCTGTCCTTTGAACTATCATGACCTGAGTTGTACCTTTTGTCTTATTTTTCTGCATTTGGCATCTAGTATAACACTTACAAGAGCCATGAAGACTATTAACATTTATTTTATACATATTGAGTAATCATAAATAGACTATATAGAAAAGCCCAAAGAACAAGTATTCTTATGACTAATTAGTAGACAGGTAAAGACAATTAAACAAAATGGATTCTGAGTTCTATAAGTATACAGGCCTTGTAATTGTCTTGGGATAGCTATGTAACTCCGGTGTTCTTGGCTTCTTGCCTCCCAAAAGTCTTTGTAGATAGGAGATGTCCATTCATGGTTAGGGACGTAATAAGGTCCCTTCCAATGAGACTGGAGAGTGCCTCTTATTTCATGTCTTTTCCAATAAAATTTCTAGGTGGCAGTCAATGATCTTTAAAGGTCTTTGTCTCCTGGAAGCTCACCAATTTCACCAAATGCAAAGCTAGGAACAGGTGGGACAAAATGGACCCTTGCTTGTACCTAGCACTGGGTCTGGGTCAGCAGGAAAAATAAAGTATTCTTTGGAAAGAAGAAGTTTGTTGGTGAAAACAGCACACCTATACGTTCATAGGTAATTTCTAAAATATATTATATTACTTGAGATTTTTAAATATTCCAGTCATTTTTTAAATGCATGTGTAATTTAAATTAAGCATTCATCTTTATATTGAGACCTAAAAATTTCTATTTTTGCTAATATTGTAAAATAGTATCTTGCTTCATTAAATTCATTAATATGTTATTGTTGCTATGTATGAATAGAACTGAATACTACAGGTTCATTTTTAATCCTGTGCCTATAGTAATCATATTTTATTATTGTTCATTCTAATTATGTTCCAGCCAGTCTTCTAAATCTGGTCTCCCACTTTTCAAAGGTTAAAACTATTACTACCCTGCATTGCCTTAAGGTATTGGCTGTAATTTCCAGAGCAATGTTGAAAATAGCAGTAAGAGGCATTCTTAACTTATTCCTTAACATTAAACCTATAAAAAATTCACTACTAAAATAATTTTTGTCACATTGGTAATGTACATTTCAGTCCAGGTATATTAAACATTTTTATTTTGAAAGGTTTTTCTATTTAATCAAATGGATTTTTATGGTCAATTTGCATGGGTATAATTTTTATTGTACCTATTGCTATATTGTATTAATAATTTTCATATTTCTAAACTGTTAAATTCTAGAGCAAATCTACACAGGGGTTTTTTATTATGGTTTAGTAAAATCATAGATTTTTTAAATAAATATTTTACATTTAATTTATTGAATCAAACAAATGTTTTATTAGAGTTATTGTTATTTTTAGAGGATATTTTTATCCATATTTTTAGTAGATAGCTTTTGCTAGATAAAGCTAAGGAAACAAACCATTCCAATATGTCTATGGCATACACAACAAAGAATGTTTTTTCTCACTTCCCACAATTTACATGTTGACTGTAGTTCTGTGGCTCCATTTTATTGCCTTCATCATTCTGGAATCCACACTGAGAGAGAAGCCCTTATATTTTATTAATAGAGGGAAAAGGCAAAAGACCTAGCGAAATTCAGCAATAGCTCTAAGCCTTCTGCTGGGAACTGTTACCCATGACCATGCTCAATCACATTTCATTGATCAAACCATTTATGTAACCAAGCTTGATATTAATGAGGAATCGTATTTCTCCCAGAGAGAGTTAATGCACATTACATGACAATGGACAGGGATATATGATCTTCTTACAGGGATGGAAGTCATAAATAACAGAGAAATATTACCAATTCAATCTACCAAAATAGTCATAAATAAGATTGCTTGATAAGGCTCATTTTAGTTTTATCTTTGTCAGATTTCATGTTGCTTTTTTTCAGGTATGCTAACCTTGTAAAATGAAGTGGGTTTTTTTTTTCAGATTCTTTTCTGGAATTATACACAAGCACACACACAAATATGTATGCTGTCAGTACTCCCTATTTTTGGTAGTTATCTATAGATATAAAAGCCTAAGGGACTGTTACAACCAAATTACCAGAATGACCAGTCACTATGACATACACTGACCACCAGGGGGCAGATACTCAATACAGGATCTGCCACCTGGTGGTCAGTGCACTTCCATAGCAGAAGTGCCACTCAGCTGACAGACCCGTCCCAGTGGCCCACCAACCTGGCAGCAGCCACTCATTCCCTCATTAGTTCTGCAGGTCCAATCTCCAGAGAACAGGCCAGGCACCAATGGACCAGTGCTTCTGGCATGATCCCAACAGCACCAGCCTCCTGGAAGTTGGCCTTGGGCACTGTGACCACTTCCCTAGATTCTCCACAAAGAAGAAAGGATATAAAAGTGGCCACCAGGTGGCTCCCAACAAAAAGTCAGCAGGACAGATCCAGATCCCAGGCCAGCAAGGGCATCCCACGGCCTGCCTGGAGGGCCAATAGTGACTTGGCTTCCATCCCTACCCCTCCCCCCCCACTCCCCTCGGGACCCCAGCCATGCATGAATTGGTGCACCTGGCCTCTAGTTTTCTTTAAAGTGCCTACAAAAACTGAATTAGCAAATACTGAATCATTGCTCCTAGGGAGAATACAGAGCTAGGTTTCGGTGAACCTTTGGTCATGTTATCATTGACTAATCAATACATAAACTTGTTTTATGTGTGTTAAGACAACTTAGTTAATGCATAGATGATTCAGTAATATTGAATTCATAGCTAATAACACTAACTCGTGCCTGAACAAAGCTTATGTAATATATGTTTTCTCTGTAAGATTTGTCATGTCCTTTGGTACATAGGAGCATTATATAGCACTTCAGTGTTACATTTGGGGGCCATCTTAAACACTAAAATTATCAAAAAAAAATACAAAAATGTGAAAAACATGGTACTAAATATACTGCATTAAGAGAGCTGAATTCCTCCTTACCTCTCACCCAAACCCCTGACTCACTATTTTACTAGCTGTTTCTGTATTCAGCTGTTTTTAGATTCTATATATAAATAAGATCATATAATATAGTAGTCCTCCCTTATCCATAGTTTCACTTTCTGCAGTTTCAGTTACCCACAGTCAACTGTGGTCTGAAATTATGAAATCTAGTGCCAAATCTGCCCTGTCCTGCCCAGGACATTCATTATCCCTTGGTTCAAAATCTCCATACTGCAGACGCTCCCTACCCATTGGTCACTTAGTAACTACTTCAGTTATCAAACTGACTATCACAGTATTACAATCGTTTTGTTCAAGTTACCCTTATTTTACTTAATATGATCCCCAAAGCACAAGAGTGGTGATGCTGGCAATTCAGATATGCCAAAGAGAAGCCATAAAATGCTTCCTTTGAGTTAAAGGAGAGTATGGTACAATAAGATATTTTGAGAGAGACCGCATTCACACAACTTTTATTACAGCATATTGTTGTTATTCTATTTTATTATTAGTTATTGTGGTTGACCTCTTACTATGCCTAATATAGAAATTAAACTTTATTGCAAGTATGTATGTATTGTATAGGAAAAAACATTTTATATATGGGGTTTGGAATTATTCATGGTTTCAGGCATCCATGGGGGGGGGGGGGTTGTCTTAGAATGTATAGCCTATGGACAAAGGGGGACTGCTGTATCTCTCTTTCTTTGCCTAACTTTTTTGTTGTTGTTTGTTTGTTTGTTTGTTTATTAATCCTCACCTGAGGATATTTTTCTCCATTGATTTTTAAACAGTGTGAAAGCAGTCAGAGAGAGAGAGAGAGAGAGAGAGAGAGAGAGAGAGAGAGAGAGAGAGAGAGATATCAATTGGCTGCCCCCTGACATGCCCTGACTGGGGCCAGGGATGAAATCTGCAACCCAGGTATGAGTCCTTGATCAGGAATGGAACCAGCAACCCTTTGGTGAGTAGGCCAACATTCTAACCACTAAGCACACTGGCCAGGGATTGGCCTGACTTTTTTCATTCAGCACAATGCCCTCAAGATTTTCTAAGTTGTTGAAAATGGCAGGATTTTCTTCATTTTTATCGTTGAAGAATAATTTCCTTCAGCTAACTACAGAAAATGACAGATAAATGGACACATATCATTTGTCCATCTGTCAATGGGTAGTTAGGCTGTGAGACTTCACTTTTAATTTTACTAATGTTTATGCTTTTACTCCCTCCCTCACATATTTATGTTTAAATTCTTTTATAGTTTTTAAAGGAGGGCATACTAAGGGGATAAATACGGACTAACCAAGAGTCAATTCTGACACCACAGTGGAGGCAGATCAATTCCCATACATAAGTGGGAAATTTTTGCTGATTTTGAAGTAGCAAAATAATGGAGATCTTTTATGAGCAGCTGTAAAGATTTGAAGTGCCCAAAGAATGATTATTTCCTTCAGTTAGTTACAAAAATGACCTATTTCTTAAACTCTTCCTGAGTTAGGATGAACAATGGGATAAAATATATCAATACATTTTTTAAAATGTTTTATTTATTTCTTTTTAGAGAGAGATAGGAAGGGAGGGGGAAAGAGAAAGAAACATCGATGTGAGAGCTGAAACATCTATCAGCTGCCTCTTACACATCCCCTACTGGGTAACCCAGGCATGTGTTATGACCAGAAATTCAACCAGCAACCTGTGGGGGCTCTAGATGACACCCAACTCACTGAGCAACACTAGCCATGGCTACATTAATTTTATTTTACCTTTATTAAATAAATAAAGATATATTATTAATGCTACTGTTAGTATTATCATTGTATATTTCTTTTTAAAAAAATATATTTCATTGATTTTTCACCGAGAGGAAGAGAGAGGGATAGAGAGTTAGAAACATCGATCAGCTGCCTCTTGCACAGCCCTTACTGGGGATGTGGCCGCAACCAAGGTACATGCCCTTGACCGGAATCAAACCCGGGACCTTTCAGTCCGCAGGCCGACGCTCTATCCACTGAGCCAAACCAGTCCCAGGTCATTGTATATTTCTTAAACATTAGTTAGAGTGTTCAAAAATTACCTAAATGTGCTTATATTATGTGGTTTTGTGTGTTTTTTTTTACATTAGAAACTTAACAATTTAATAATCCTTGTCTTTGCAGGTCCATGGGGAAAGGATTGTTCATGTTTTGTTGAAAAAATATTATATGATACAACTAATCAGAAAAAAATACTAATACTATTTTTGGGGGTTTCACCTTTGTCCATAAGTTGAAAATCACAATACTTAGGGACTTAACGTCATTTGACTTTAGGAAATATGTCAATTAAAATTGCATAATATAACTTAATTTCAAACTAGTACAAAGATTCACAAATCCCTTTATTATTTCCCCCCTTCATTCAGTTTTCCTGGTAAAACAACTCTGATCTAGTGAAATGACTCACCCGCCATTATCAGGCAAAGGGCCATTTGTCATCAAGTCAGTTACATTAATCTTTGACTCTGTATAAAAAGATATAAGAGACTCGTTTTAATAATGCTATAACTTTGATAACATTGGCTTTCTATGTTAAGAGCTACATCAGCACTGCCAATTAATTTAACATGAATTCTTAAGCAACATTCTAATCCTAACAGTGTTCAATCAACAAACACAGTGAGTTACATTAAAATAATCAGCCCAAAAGAGAAAAGGTTCCCTATGATAGCATAACTCTGTTGAAAAATTCATTTCCTAAGTGAAATCTTACAAACTCAGTAAAATAACTACAATGTCTAAAGGATTATTTTGTAGATTTTTTCCTTTTTAGCAATAAGCTAAAATTTGCAACATTAATTTCTAATATGACATTTTAGAAATTAAGCTGAATTTATTTAACAAACCATGAAAGGGAGTCACATCCAGGTGATGAGTCTAGATTTATATTTCCTTATTGCTTATAGGTTATAGTTACTTTGCTTTTAAAAGAAGAAGGAAAAGGTAGGAGGAAGCTACCTACCAAAATTTGTTACTCCAAAATACTTCTTTTATTCTATGGCCAGATCAAGGCTGCTCTCTACAAGTTCTGCTGAGGTATCTCAGAGTCCACCACACAGAAGAATGAGATTCAGTGTTGGAAGGAGGTAAAAGGAGAAAGGAAGGCAACAAAGAATAGCTCTAAAGTTCCTCACCTTTTCAAAGACCAGAAGCTCCATTATGTTTTATATGTAATAGTGATAGAAGATTTTGTGTAGAAACTATAGGTCTTAATATTTTTATTTCTTATTTGATAAAAAGTTGGTATAGTATATGAAAATTAAAGTCTTTTTTTGTAGGTAAAGATAGGGATAAAGAATACAGCATTACTAGAATTATTGTATAATGCAAAAAAATAGTGTACCAAGGAAATTATTTCAAACATGAATTAGAGGTTAGTGATATAATATTCAATATATTTTTAAATATTCAATATCTTAACCAATAATTTGGAACAAAAAGATTCATATTTTATTCCAGGTCCAGCAAAATGGATGTCCATATTCAGCATATAGCAAATAGTATAAGCACTGGGGGGGGGGTCCTGACTTTAAAAATAATAATTACGTGACTGATGTTTAAAGCATTTTCAGCAGCAGCTCTGTGAAGATACAGCTTAATATCTGGCAAGTCTGTGAATTTAACTTATGTGAAAGTTATAATTAAGGGTATAATTGGGAAGTATTACCAAGATGTTAAAATGTCTTATAGATAGTTTGACAAAGGCATGGTAAGAAAGAATGTTAAAGATCAGAAGTAGAAGTCATAAAACCTACAGAACATATTCTAAAAAAAGAAAAATTAAAGGATTAATCAAGGAGGAATAGTGGTATGAGAGCACACCTTGTCCTCTCTCACTGAAATTTCCACAAGTTAACCAACTATAAGTCAACAAAGAAATTTATGCTTAACACAGATACACACATGAGAGACCTGTGCATTGAAACACCTAAAGGTAGGTATCCAGGAATAAAAGGAAGGGAGGAAAGCAAAGACTGTCAATAGACACAGACCTGTAGCCAAGAGCTCATGGTTGGACCTGGAAAGGGGAGAAAGTGGCAGTAGCAGTTGCTCTCCTTGACCAGGCAGAACAGAGAGCTGAAGGGGAGCAGTCCAGCAGGGCAAGGGGCAAAGGGGCAAACAGTGTTGGAGTCAGCAGATGCCTGACAGAGCACAGGGTTCTGACATGTGGCTCTCCACTGTCTGGCCAAGCAGTTGTGTTTCAAACAAAGAAAGAAAACCATAGACCCCTGCCACTGACTGGACTCCTAAAACTTGCCTCCCATTGCTCTTGGAGTCGAGTCCAGGAATATATTATCTGTAAACCAAGAGCTGTTGCAGTAGAATCTGTTTCCCCCGGTGACTGATCCCCAGGAGGGGTACTTGGGTGGGACCCCACCAAGTTCAGGAATTACCATTATGGTGAGGGCAAAACAAACATCATCCACACGCAGGTGTCTGTCTTGTCTTATGGAAGCCAAGGAAATTCAAGAGTGGGAGATCATAGAAGTAAAAAACAAACAAACAAACAAACAAACAAAAACCACATTGCAATTCAGTGCCATCTACTGGAAAATATTGAAAGAACTCTTCAGAGACAAATGTATAAGCAAAGAAGAACAGCAAACTCCATGAACAACCACAGTAACAAGGATAACCTAAAAGAACATGAAAAAAAAACCAGAAAGCAAGCTGGAATACATGGAGAGATATGATGTATAAGTGACAGATTTCAAGACTGCAATACTAAAAATATTCAACATGATGTGAGAAAATACTGACAGGCAAATCTGTGCACTCAAAAAACAAATCAATGAGCAAAATGAGTATTTTACCAAAGAGATTGAATTTTTTTTTAAAAGAACCAATCAGAAATCTTAGAAATGAAGCATGCAATTAAGACTAATAGTGAATTACTGCCCTAGCTGCTTTGGCTCAGTGAATAGAGGGTTGACCTGAGTTTGATTCCAGTCAAAAGCACATATACCTAAGGCACAAACCCTGGGCTGGGTCAGGGTGGGTGCAGGATGCAAACAATTGATATGACTCCTTTGCATCATTATTTCTCTCTGTGTGTTTCCCTTCCTCTATTCCACTCTCTAAAAATGTCAACTTAGGAGCTAGGAGATCAGGATTCAATTCCCAGTCAGGCCACATGCCTAGATTGGGGGTTCAATCCATAGTGTGGGGTGTGCAGGAGGAAGACATTCAATAATTCTCTCCCATTATTGATGCTTCTATCTTTCCCTCTTCCTTCTGCTCTGAAATCAATAAAAATATATTTAAAAAAAGAAGAATCAAAATATGAAATCAAAAGACATATAGAGACAAATGATAATGACAATACAACATAATGAAGTTTCTGGGATGCAGCAAAGCAGTAATAAAGGAAAAGTTTTATGTAATTACAGGCCTAGCTCAAGAAACATGAGAAATCCCAAGCAAACAACCTAACATCACATCTTAATGAACTAGAAAAGGAAGAACAAAAGTCTATTTAATAGTCTGAATACTATTAAGAATTCTTTGCCTACCCCCAAATTTATGAAGTTATTATACAAGTTATCTTTAGAAAGATTTATTATTGTACTTTTCATATTTATGGCTTGATATAATTCATCTATAATAGATTGTTCACATGGTGTGTGGTAGAGGCCAAGATTTACTTTTTTTATTTTATGTTAATATCTATTCCAACACAATTTATTAACAAGATGATCCATTGTGATGTCATCTCTATCACAAATCAGGTGTCTGTGTATACATATGAGGCAATTTCTGAATTCTATTTGCTCTATTCATCTACTTCTCTATCCCACTGTGCTAATTATAAAAAGTAGTTTAAATCTTCTAACTTATTTTTATCAATATTGTCTCAGCTATTCTGGTCCTTTGCATTTCTATATAAATTTTAGAATTAGCTTGTCATATTGTTTCCCTTCTGTGGGATGGATATTTGAATTTACCCAAAATTCTTATGTTGAAGCTTAATTCCTAGTGTGATGGTATTTAGAGTTAAGATTTTTAGGAAATGATCAGGTAATGAAGGATTAGCAAAAGAGATAAGGGTGTTCATTTTCTTTGAAGCAGGAAATGGGCTTTCGAAAGACACTGAATCTGCTGGCACCTTGATCTTTTTACTCCCCAGCCTCCAGAACTCTGGAAAATAAATGTCTGTTGTTTATAAATCACCAATCTATGACATTCTGTTATAGCAGTCCAAGAAGACTAAGAAATCCCACTGATCCCCCACCCTGCGCCACCACCACCAGTGCTTGCTGGGATTTTGGTTCAATTTGCTTAATCTCATGTCTTTCAAATTATGAGTACATTTTAATACTCTTTATTTTGGTCTGTTTAAACACCTTTATAAATATGGTGTGTGTTTTTTTTAATTATTTAAAGTATTACATATGTCTCCTTTTCCCCCCGATTGCCCTCTGTCTGCCACTCCCGTCCCCCAGGACAAGCCCCCACCACCCCGGTGTCTGTGTCCATTGGTTATGCTAATATGCATGCATACAAGTTCTTTGGTGGCTCTCTTACCCCTACTCCCCCTCACTTGCCTTCTCTAAGGTAGGATGGTCTGTACAGTGTTTCTTTGTCTCTAGATCTATTTTTGTTCATTATAACCCACATGAGTGAGATCATGTGATATTTATCTTTCTCTAACTGACTTATTTCACTTAGCATAACGCTCTCCAGTTCCATCGATGCTGTTACAAATGGTAAAAGTTCCTTCTTTTTTACAGCAGTGTAGTATTCCATTGTATAGATGTACCACTGTTTTTAATCCATTCATCTGCTGATGGGCACTTAGGCTGTTTCCAAATCTTAACTATGGTAAATTATGCTGCTATGAACATAGGGGTGTATATGTCCTTTCTGATAGGTGTTTCTGGTTTCTTGGAATATATTCCAAGAAGTCAGGTGTGAGATGGTACCGCATTGTCGTTTTGATTTCCATTGCTCGCATGATTAGTGACTTTGAGCATATTTTCATGCATGTCCTTCTGTATGTCTTCTTTCGAAAAGTGTCTATTTAGGCCCTTTGCCCATTGTTTGATTGGATTGCTTATCTTCCTTTTGTCAAGTTGTATGAGTTCCCTATAAATTTTGGAGATTAAACCCTTATTGGAAACAACATTGGGATATATGTTCTCCCCTGCAGTGGGCTTTCTTGTTGCTTTGTTGATGGTTTCTTTTGCTGTACAGAAGCTTTTTATTTTGAGGTAGTTCCATTTGTTTATTTTCTCCCTAGTTTCCATTGCCCTAGGAGCAGTATCGGTAAAGATATTGCTATGACTTCCACAATCCAGGCATATGCCCTGACTGGGAATTCAACCACGACATACTGGTTCATTGGTGGATACTCAACAACTCAGCCATACTAGCCAGGCATCTTACACAGTTTTATTAAATGATGTTTTCAATGTGTTTATTTCATTTAAATTTTTAAATTACTGACATAACATTATGATTTTTCAATGTATATAGAATCTATAGTGACTTTTTTGGAATTTACGGAAATCCTTCTTTCCCCAAATGTTCTTTTTTTATTGAATTTTTTTGGGATGATAGATGTACAATTCTATAACACATTATCCTTATAATGTACTGTGGGTCCAACACCCCAAATCAAATCTTCTTTCATCACCATTTATTCCCCCTTTACCTTCTACCTTCTTCCACACCACTATCCCTCTGGTAATCACCATACTCTTGTCTGTGTCTGATATTTTTTTTCTTTGCTTAAACCCTTCAACCTTTTCACCCAATCCCCCAACCCCTCTCCCCTCTGACAGCTGTCAGTCTGTTCTCTGTATCTATGTGTCTATTTCGATTTTGCTTGTTAGTTTATCATGTTCATTTGTTTCCACATATAAGTGAAATCATATGATAATAGTCTTTCTCTGACTGACTTATTTCACTTGTGGAAAGCAATATAGAATTACCTCAAAGAATTACAAGTAGCCAAAACCGGTTTGGCTCAGTGGATAGAGCATCGGCCTGCGGACTGAAGGGCCCCGGGTTCGATTCCTGTCAGGGGCATGCACCTTGGTTGCGGGCACCTCCTCGGTAGGTGGTGTGCAAGAGGCAGCTGATCGATGATTCTCTCTCATCAATGTTTCTAACTATCTCTCTCCCTTCCTTTCTGTAAAAAATCAATAAAATAGATATATATATTTTAAATTACAAGTAGAACTGCTTTATGACCTAGCAATTCCACTTCTAAGAATATATCCAACAAAACTGAAAACACTCATTCAAAGTACTAATATATGCACCCCTATGTTCATTGTAGCATTGTATACAATAGAGAAGAAATGGAAGCAGTCCAAGTGCCCATCAGTAGATGAGTGGATAAAAAAGCTGTGATACATTTATACAATGGAATACAATTAAGCATAAAAAGAAAGATCTCTTACTTTTTGTGATAGCATGGATGGATCTGGAGAGTATTATGATAAGAAAAATATGCCAGAAATCCTTTTTTTCTTTAATTTATGATATTTTTGCCTTCTATTTTTTTCTTGATCCAGGGATTTATCAATTTTATTATATTTTTAAAGAATCAGTTATGGTTTTGTTCATTTATTTTATGTTTTCTTTCTATTTATTGAACTTCCACATGCGTCATTATTTTTTCCTTTCTTTGTATATAATTTTTTCTTTTTATAACTGCTGGATATAGTGTTGATTTTCAAACTTAAAATATATGCATGTGAGTCTGTTTTTATTTATGTGCAGCTTTAGTTTCATCCTGCATGGTTACTTGTGTGATCATGTTTATTTATAACTATACTAGAGACCTGGTGCACAGATTGGTGCACTGGTGGGGTCCCTAGGCCTGGCCTGTGGGGTTCTGGCCAAAACCTGCTCTCCAACATCCCCCGAGGGGTCCCAGGTTGCAAGAGGGTGGTTCTCAGGTGATGCACCCCAGAATCAGACTCCCTGCTCTCTGGTTCCAGATGCAATACCTGAGAAGCGCATCTGCCAAGTCACCTCAGCTTGGCAGTTCCTGCATTGAACATCTGCCCCCTGGTGGTCAGTGTGCATTATAGCTACTGGTCAGATAGTTGAATGGGTCACTTAGACTTTTATATAGAGAGACAGATTAATAACAAATATTAAGGGAGTTGTTTTTCTGTTTATATTTTTGTTACTGATTTTCAATTTAATTCCATTTTCTACAGAAAATACAATCTCCTTTGAAATTTATTGAAACTTGTTTCATGGTCCCTTAAATTGTTAATACTAGAAACTTTCCAACTACATTTGAGAATAGTATATCTTGTGGTTTGGGGGTTCCATTATCAATTAGGTCAAATTGATTAATGGTGTCATTCAATCCGAATCAGAATCCCACCAAGGTTTTTTTTTTTTTTATGTATTGATAAAAATATGTTCTAAGTGAGAAAAGGTCAGATACATCTCAGTGTATTTTATTATCTCAGAACTTTGGCCTCACACATCCTGAATTCTTTTATTGCCTTCTGATACCTTAAACAACTTTTCTTTGTATCTTATTCAGCTTTTATAGTTGCTCTCAGTAAGAAGGTTTCTCTGATGTAAGTTACTCTGCCAAAACTAAAAATGTAGCTCCCCAAACACCACATTTTCACTGATGGCATTATTATTTCCAATGAACAAGCTCTTTTCCTAAAAATATCACAAAATAAATCTATTTCTAGGCTGGAAAATGTATTTTCCACGTTGCTTGAATTTATTATGTAATTTAACTAGGGTATTTCTAGTAAACAGAATGAATAATAAAAGAATAAAATCAAAGCTTTTTCAAGAGTATAGGGAATATTCAATATAGGGAATGGCAACATTTACTTTAAATCATCATGTTTCAGAAGGGCTCACCCAACTATAGGTAGAGTCAATTGTTTCTCTTTGGGACAAATTGCTCATAGCTGAGCCAAAGCTAAGCATGCCTGCTGCAATATAGGACCTCACACACACCAGTACCAATAGCTTTTCTACCAAAGCTAAAATTATCAATGTATATTATATATGGGTATGTAGACTATAAATATGTATGCGTTTGCATGAACATGCCTGTGTGACATCACTATAGGTATACATATTTATGTACATACATTTTGTGTAATGGCCTATATATAGTCAGCTGTTTTATCTGGAGAGAGCTGTGTGTTCTTGCAGATTTGTGTGGGGCTAGGCTCATCAACACATGTGTATACATCAAGCATAGGTCAATATGTATCAGTAGGCTACAGTGTTTAAGGAGTTCATGGATCTGGTATGGAGGTTTCCAAAGATGGGGATATGGAAGGAGGAAAGGAGTCACTTGATAGTGTAAACACTGAATATTAGTGTGCTTTGGCACCTTTATGCCCATCACACTGTGACCTACTACCTAATTTCTTATGTTTATGCCCATTCTCCTATAAGATCTTCTGCCTTAGTAGACAGAGAACATTCCCATTTTTGAAGTATAAGAAAACCTTATTTGAGTCTTGATTCTTGTGAAACTCCCAAACCCCTGCCTTCTTCTATCCCTCAGGCACCTTTGTCTTTGTGTTCTCAGCTGCTGTTCCTAGTTCTAACAAAAAAGGCTTCTTTGGACCACATGCACCTATCTGACCACAAATTTGGCCTCTTTCCATAGATTCTTGTTACATCCATGAACTGTATCAGGCTAAATGCTGCTGTGGCATGCTATGATCCTTTGGGTATTGTTTTCTATAAATATACCACATTTCCTGGACATTCGCCTTGACCTACTATTATTGTTCCAGAGCACCTACCTATTATTATATATTCAGAGGAACTTGTAGCTGAGTCTACATGATGTACAATACAATACTAACAATCATTTACAAAACCTATTATGAAGTTTCATAATGCTATATTCATTCACAATCTCTAGTGGCAGCAAACTGCTTCTATATTCCAAGCCTATATTTAATAATATAATATTTTAATTGTACTATATGAGACTAGAAAAGATAGGAAATGGTTTAATCTATTTATTACAATAATTCCTTATATATTTCCTGCCCTACTTAATATTACAGAAAATTTTTCAAAAGAAGCTTCAAATATACACATATTAACAATAATCTCTAGAATTTTACTTTTAAAAATCCATTATCATAACTTGTAAAATGGGAAAAACCATGGAAAAATTAAAATAAGTTTTTAAATGGGTTAAATCTTTTATGAAATGAATGTAGTGACCCCAAGGAGACATTGTGGGTTCACTGAAAATAAGACTAAAACAATTTCATGTATTTCGTAGAAAACATTAGAAAGTTATTAGTATTCAAAGTGAATGCTATTGGCAATATTTCTCAGGTTCAATATGATTCATGAAATGTGACTTTCAGAATCATTATCGAGAAAATGGAAAAATATGAACTAAAAGTTATTAGGTAGATTTCCAGCTGGTTGAACCTCCCAATCTAAATATTATTAGTTAACAAATCAGTTAACCTGGGACAGATATCCTATCAAGTAGCTATAGATCCTTGGGATTTGGCAGTCTTTTTTTTTTTAATTCTTTATTGTTTAAAGTATTACAAATGAATCCTTTTTCCCCCATTGATCTTTCTCCACTCATTCCCACCCCCCACCTCTGCACATACCCTCACCATAACCCCCTATGGACTGTGCCATGGATTACACTTATTAGTATATGCTTGCATATAAGACCTTTGGTTGATCTCTCCCTGCTTCCCATGCCTCCCTTCTCCCCCCTCATTCTCCTCCTCCCCCTTGAGGTAGGATGGTCTGTTCCATGCTTCTATGTCTCTGGATCTATTTTAGTTTATCAGTTTATGTTGTTCATTATATTCCACATATGAGTGAGATCATGTGATATATATATTTCTCCCACCCTGAAGTGGGTGTGGCCGGTCTGAAAACAGCCCTCAGTCTCTCACTCCATCAGTGAGGGTTAGTTAGATGTGATCAGGACAGTGGTTGGACAGTTTGGAGTGAGCAGGCTGGCAGTGGAGACAGTTGGGGGTGAGCACACTGGCACAGGGGCAGTTGAGGGTGATCAGGCTGGCAGGGGGGCAATGGGAGTGAGTAGGCTGGTGGTGGTGGGGCATTTGAGGGTGAGTAGTCTGGTGGCAGGAAGCAGTTGGAGGCAAGCAGGCCAGCAGGCAGAATGGTTAGGGGCAATCAGGCAGGCAGGCAGGCAGGCAGGTGAGCGGTTAGGAGCCAGCAGTCCCAGATTGATAGAGGGATGTCCAACTGCTGGTTTGGGTCCAATCCCTGTAAATCAGCAGTAGGACATCCTTAGAGGAGTCCCAGATTGGAGAGGGTACAGGCCAGGTTGAGGGACAACACCCCTCGCCCAGTGCACGAATTTTGTGCACTGGGCCTCTAGTATTTAATATCTTTGGAGTGCTCAAATTATATGTAAGAATGTCTTTTGTCTCAACAATGGCAAAAACACATGATTATGAACTCCTATATATTGAGAAAACAAAAGAATCACCCTTTTGGTAACAGAAATGAAACTCCCCTCAAAGGTTTCCTAATTAATCCCAATTCTAATTCTAATGCCAGAATAGAGTCAATAAGGTTTATCCAATTTATATTCTACATTACTATTATAGCAGCATGAGAGTCTCTGTTGCCATATTATACTTGATTTATATTGACCTTTTAGGTAACTAAAACTCAGGGGAGTTGTTTATTTTGTTATTTAGTTAGTTTGGTTTGGGATTTTGAAGATAAATTTAAATTCTTTCTTGTTTTATAATAAATATTTTGAATGTAAATGATGAATGTTATCATCCAAACTACTGTATTAGTTATGCCCTAAGTTCAATTCTAGTAGTCTGCATATAAGAAACTAATGCATGTCCTTTGTCTTTTATTTTCCTTCCCACCCCACACCCCCACCCCATGGTCCCCCTCCACCCATTTCCTGCCTCACCTCAACCCTTTGCCACCCTATTGTCTGTGTCTATAAGTAAAACATATATGCATAGAAAATTTTTGGTTAATCTCTTCCCACTGCACCTCCCACCTTCCCTTTGAGATTTGTCAGTCTGTTCTGTGTTTCCATGCCTATGATTGTATTTTACTCATCAGTTTATTTTGTTCATTAGATTCAATTGTTGATAGATATGTATTTATTGCCATTTTATTGTTCACATTTTTTTCTCCTCCTTCTCCTTCTCCACCTCCTCCTCCTTCTCCTCCTCCTCCTCCTCCTCCTCCTCCTCCTTCCTCCTCCTCCTCCTCCTCCTCCTCCTCCTCCTCCTCCTCCTCCTCCTCCTCCTCCGCCTCCTCCTCCGCCTCCACCTCCGCCTCCACCTCCTCTTCTTAAAGAATACCCTTTAACATTTAATGTAGTACTGGTTTGTTGTGATGAACTCCTTTAGCTTTGTTAGTGACAAGTGGGGTAACAACCAGAAAGAAGGAAATAAATTAAAAGACTTGGTCAGGAAAGGAAATACATTAGGTGAGAAAACTGGAGACAGAGAAATTGACTCAGGAGCCAAATAGGTGCATCTTTAAATATTTCATCTTGCCCTTGCTGGTTTGGCTTAGTGGATAGAGCATTCACATACGTACTCATGTTCAAATGGTTGCCTATTTACATTTTAGTACTTCTTGGAAATAGTTATTCAGCAGAGAATGCTAAATATTCTACTATGCTAAATTCTCTTGATTGGCTTTGGAAAAGAGTTGGCTGTACTTAAAAATCTCATAAATCTGTGGCAACATTTTCCTAACCTACTTTTTTGGACCTCTGTGAACAAAAAGAATGAGATCAGTTTGGGAGTATGACTTGTGGTATATTAATGATTACAATAAGGCAAAAGCAATATCTGATAATATGTATGTCTATTCTACTGCTAGTACACTAGGAACCTGCAACTATCAGTGTAGTCTTGGAACTCTCACTTGGGAAATGTTAGAAAAGAAGCATTTCAGACCTTACCCCAAACGTTCAGACTATAACCTCCCTTTTAAGATTTCCCAAGCAATTTCTCTGTGCTAAATACATGGTGCACTAACCAGCTCCATTATAAATGTCTTGGAAATAGCCAATCCAAGGTGAATTCTTGAAAAAGTGCTTAACAGAAACTAGCAAGTAAATTCCAAAATAAACCTATATAACCAGGGTAAGTTTCAAATCTGTCAAGGAAGTATTTATGTAGAAACCAACAACAACAACTAATAATTATTATTGATAATTTATTCAACATTCTATTTTCCTTCTTTTGGTGATTAGTTGTGTAGGTGGCCTCTATAACATTATAGCTCTAAATTAGTGGTTCTCAACTGGGGGAAATTTTGCTCATTAGGGTTCATTTGGGATTTGGGTTGTCTCATCTAAGGAAGGTGTGGAGAAGTGGTATCTAGAAGGTAGAGGCCAGATATACTGTACCAGATATACATCCTCCAATGCACAGTATAGGTCCCCACAGTAATTATCTTGCCCCAGATAGCCTATCTAATAAAGATGGAATATGCTAATTGACCACCAGCCACATCCTCACAAAGATGGCAACAACCACAGCCAATAAGGAGGGAATATGCTAATTAACTGTCACACCTTCAAAGATGTGACACAAGATGGCGGCGCCCAGTCCCCTTATCCCCCAGGTGGGTCCAGCCACGTCGCATGCCTGCCTCCGAAGTGTCCCAATTCCCTCCACCTCCCAGCCACCCAGGGCTGGCCCGAGGCACAGGCAAGCCTTGGATGACAGCTTCATAGTTGCCCAGGGCCAGTCCGAGGCACAGGCAAGCCTCAGATGGCAGCTGCCTAGCCACCCAGGACCAGCCAGAGATACAGGCAAGCCTTGGATGGCAGCTTTCCAGCTGCCCAGGGCCTCGTAAGGCTCAGGTAACCAGGGCCAGCCAAGGCTTGCACTGCCATCAGACACCATCAGCTCCTTCCCCTCATTTCCAGGTCACCGCCCACCCTTGAGGGATCCCAGACTGTGAAAGGGGCAGGCCAGGCTGAGGGACCCCCATCCAGTACATGAATTTTCATGCACTGGGCTTCTACTCAATAATAACGCTTTGGTTGAGAAGCCCTGGTCTACAGTATGTCAATTTAGGAGGAGATATATGATTTTTCTGAGGAGTAAAATCTCACTTGTAAAAGTGGAATAAGGCTGTCAAATTTTTCTTCTAGGAAAAATCACTCTATTAATGAGAAGCTGAATGATTAGGATGATAGAATAGCAATATGATATCAAGTTATGCAAACTGGCAGAGATACTTATGCACCCCCAGGGAGTAAAGTTTACTTTGTTTGTACCTTAAACATTGCTGATTGGCATTGTAAAAGTAGTCAAATAACAGCTCACTACCTACTTTTTGGTTTTTATTAGTATTAAAAGTATCCAAACCCTATATCCATTTAGTAAACATCCTCATGGTTATGGCATTGAATTGGGCACTCCCCAGAGGTTAATTCTAGTCTTTAATCACTTGCAGTATTAATTCACAATTTGGAAAATGCACAATTGTGAAACCTGAGAAGTTCACTTGGTTGTGCTCTTTGTTGTTATTGTATGTGCTCATATTTAGTCTGCTCAGAGCTGTTGAATTTCTACTGAGGATAGCCAATGTCTCACAGTGTGGACACAACCAGTTAGCCTTGAACATTGATAGGATTCCTTCTACAGAAACAGGGTCTGTTAACTGTCAGACCATAACTCGATAGTAAGGTGCACAATAGACAGTGATGAATGCAGTTCTTGGCAATATCAAACCTGGATAAAGGTAGAGGCCTGGCAGCAGGGATCTGACAGGCTGACAGTGTCAGCCTCCTTCATTTCTCTGCTTCATACGTAGGCTTGCTCTAGATCCTCTGTTCCCAAAGTTGAGAACACATCTTTAGGAATGTTTCAGGAGACACTATGGTTTGCTGGAGGAAGGCATTAGACCTCCCAGTAATAGTTCCCTGTCTAAAAATGTAAAGCAATAACTGAAATACTACTTTCACACTTGGTTTGTCTGCCAGATGTTCAAGTATCACACTGTGTTTTGAGGAAAACCTGGAGTCCATCCACAACTTTGATTTTTCTAGTTCCTTTTCTTTCAACATAGGGAAATAATATTGAGGTTTCAATGTACTCAAGAATGTGATTTTACCATCTTAAATGGTACAACAAATCTTCACGACATTGTTTGTTTAAATGGTGGATGAGCATAATATCTCTATTTCTGATCAAGATTCACTGCTTAACTTCTGCAAAACACAAACACACACACAAATAGTTGAAAATAGATATCAACTTTTTCTTTAATAAAATGGAGTTAATTTGCTGACCTTTTCAGTGACGACTAGTGACTATCAGTAGATCCTGCTTCACAGATCTTTAAAGGCACAAGCACACTCGTATTTGATACATCACATATCATAAAATTCACCCTATTAAAGTATATAATTAAGTTGTTTTTCACTGTATACAAATGGTTGTCTAGCCATTATCACAATCTAATTTGAAAACATTTATGTCACCCCAAAATGAACTCTCTATTCCCATTTACCAACAGCCACAGGCAATTGGTTATAAAGGACCATATACTGGAAATAAACAAAAATAACTTACCCATTTTATCCAGAAAATGGTTTCTCCTGGAATATAAGACTGAGAATAAAATAAGATAATCCAAGCTTTTATATCATAAACTATGCCTAATCTTAAACAATTCTCCACTTTACAAGGACAGCCTTAAAATCATTAAACCCAGACTCTAATCTCCTATCAATATTCTCTCCTGACTCTTTTCTGAGACACTAAGACTCTGTCAAGTTCTACAATGAGTCTAATAAACTTACTACAGTAAGTCTAATAAACTTAGCTTTGCTTCATCCACAGGGCGATAATGAGTTGCTTCATCCACAGGATGATAATAAGTCTGATAAATTTAGCTTTAAATGTTTCTGGTAGACTCTTGGAATCCACATTTAGCAGTCCACTTACTCTCACAGTTGAGTTTCATCAGCAAGAGCCAAGGAACCTTAGCTCTCTCTTGTTTGTGAACCATGGAAACCACTCATATATTCTTTTTCTTGTCAAATTCTTAGAATGTAGGGTGGTTCCATTTTATTCCCTTTCCTTTGTTTTGCCACCAAAGATCTTGCCTTCCTGTCTTACCTGCCTTTGTGGTTTCCTAGTCAGTAGTGAAATTCCAGTCAATTGTCACTTGATGACCTCAAGAAACATTTATGAGGATCTTGGCTCCCTTAAAACCCTTCTCTTTATGTTTAAGGTAGGATCCATTTATATCCACTTTGATATTGGTGGGGGTCAATGAGTGAAATCACAGTATGGCAACAGTTTCCTCCAAATAAATCTCACAAATCCACTCTTCAAAATTTACTCAACTGTCAAATATCCTTAGAGAATTTGAAAAATGAGCAACTTCTAATTTTCTTTGGAAATTTGAATTTGGTATGGCAATCACACTTTGATATCATGTTTATTGTGTCCTGGTGCCTCAGTCAAAACTCCCGTTGTAACATTAAGCCATAGTCATGTTTTGGGGTAAATACACCCAATGCTTTATTTTATTTTATTTTTTACTAATAAGGATATTCTGTTAAAAATAAGTTTGGGTACTCATGATGTAATCCAGTGCTTCTCATACTTAAGGTACAGAGAGAACCACCTTTGGAGTCTTGCTAAAATGCAGATAAGTGGAGGCTCATTCAGCAGGTCTGGAGTGAGCACTGAAATTCTGCATTCCTAACAAGCTCCCAGGAGAAGCTGATGCTACTGGTTGTCAGACCACACTTGCATTGCAAGACTCCAGCCAGCCTCCCTGTCTCATGGGTTAGATCAGAATTGTGAATTCTCTGAGCTAGAAAATTGAAAACAGAACAACAGCCAGAAAGCAATCACTTATTCCTGTGTTGTCCAGGCAAGATGAGAAGCAAGCATCTGGATCACATGTTGGGAAGAATATGAGCACTGGTTAAAATTGAAAAGTGATGGAGAAGAGACAGGAAGATTTCAAAAGGAGCCTGATTGGAAATGTGAGACAGAATAGGCAGAAGAAAAGAATGAGTCAGAAAAAAGAAAGAAAAATGGGAGGAAGAACACAGACAAGACCAATATAGTCTGGCATTTCTAGTCCATGGTTCATTGAGCGAACACACTTCAAATGCCAGTTTTGCTGTGCTCCTGAGCAATTTTTGTTTTGATAGATATTAAAAGAACTTGAGGAGGTGGTAGATTGTCTGATAATTGGGAAGACACAGACCCAGCCTGACATGACACATGGTTTTGTTCTTTTTTGGTTATTTACACACCCACTGTTGTTATGCCTCATTTGGGAAATTTTATTTTGAGAAGTGTCCAAATTGATAGTAACAGTATTGCAAAAGTTGAAAAAATAGAATTATGAAAAATTCCAGCCTACACAAAATTATATTTAATTATCTTGTAAGTTTGCTGGAGCTAGAATAATTTCCAGTCCTTTTTCTGTCAAAGAAAGCTTAACATATTTTAGTTTGTGCATTTAATAAAGAAATTTTAAGGGATGTAGGGGTTTGTCATTTTCAGCAGTTTCTTTGAAAGATCAAAGGTAATACTGGATAAAGAAGAAGTGTCGATGTGCAAAAGTTTCCACTTGTGGACTTTTGTGTTTAGGAGGAACTGACCATGTTCTATCAAGATCTCTCACAAGCAAGAGTGACAGAGCATCTCACCTACATACATTCCCCACTTGTAAATAAATATATTGAGATTAACTGTTTAAGTGAGACACTTTGCAATAACTGCAATCATCAACAGCTAAGGAATCATTGTGTTCAGTCCAATGACATAACAAAAAAGAGGAAAAGGAAACAAATGGGGGGGGGCAGTATATTTTCAGTCTACTCACTGAACTAGAGAAAAAAAAGTACTTTTACTTCTCAACTTTAAAAAATTGTATGCCCTGGCCAGGTAACTCAGTTAGTGAGAGCATCATTCTGATATGCTAAGGTTGTAGGTTTGATCCCTGGTCAGGGCACATACACCAATCAACTAATGAATGCATAAATAAGTATAATAACAAAGTGATCTCTCTCTCCCTCTCTCTCTCTCTCTCTCTCTCTCTCTCTCTCTCTCTCTCTCTCTCTCTCCCCTCCCTTCCCTCCTCTTTCCTCTCTCTCTAAAGTCAATTAATAAATATATATTTTTGAAAAAATTATAACTGTTCTAGTTATAAGTGGCTGTGGGTAATTTCAGAGATAACTTACTGTCTTGAGAATTGAAAAATAAATATGACTTCAGTTAAGTAACATGTGGTTGCCATAAAATGAAAATCTTTATTTAAATATATATATATATATATATATATATATATATATATATATATATATATATATATAATCTTCAAACCAAGACCCAAGACTAATATACTGTCTGGAATCTATGCCTTGGTTAGATTTTAAAAAATAATTTTCCAAATCATTATATTTACATGCTGGTACCTTCCTTATTATCATTTCTGTCTCTCCTTTTGGGAACAGTATTATAAGTGGTTTGTGAAAGAAAAATATATGCAGATGAATCATGAAGATTCTTTAAATGAATCACAAATCTTATCAAAATAGTTGAGTCATTTTATGTCTTCCTCTGACAGAGTCAATAAAAAATTCATTTAGTCTAATTTTTTTTTTCCACTTTCTCTACCGGTTTCTGGATTTTTTAAATCTGAAGAAACTTTCAAAGTATTTCCATCTAAGGGATTGAGAACCTGTGTGTCTTACAGGATGGGGTTTTCATTCCCTTATAGTATGATTTTAACTTTATTTTACATAATGAAATACAAAAGAAGAGGAAAAAATAAATTCTGGCCACATCCATTAAAGTAACTAAAACTTTGAACTTCAATCTATCGTTTAGCTGCTGATTACAGACATTTTTCTTTCTATGCCTGTCCACACTTCTCCTGATGACCTATTCTTGTCACCAAGTGCCTACTTCAATTGATTAACTGAATAAATTATTATAGATTTTGTACTTTTCTGAATTTTCAAGAATGTCAATCATGTTGATTTGAGAACAATCTTAGAAAGGACCCTTGCGTATGGCCAGATTTTGAAACCAAGACAATAAACACACAAGTAATTTATTTATTTTTAAACATTTTTATTGATTTCAGAGAGGAAGGAAGAGGGAGAGAGAGATAGAAACATCCAAGATGAGAGAGAATCATTGATTGGCTGCCTCCTGCAAGTCCCCCACTGGGGATCAAGCCCACAACCCAAGCATGTGCCCTTGACCAGAATCAAACCTGGGACCTTTCAGTTTGCAGGCCAACGCTCTGTCCACTGAGCCAAACTGGCTTGGGCCACGTAAGTAATTTATGTATAAATAATTATCCTGGGTTGTGATAACAATGGCTGACTAGTGCTGTTTCAATTGGATATTTATTTCCCCAGGGAACTGTATACATTGGTCTATTAATACTTCTGAAGGAGAGAGTGTCAGATTTCTATTGCACATGGAGGTATTATACTTTTAATTAATGTTACTGGTGTAGAGATAATAAAACTGCCTTTAAAATCTGAAGTTTGGTTCTACTGTGATAATATTCCGTAGCTAGCTTAAGGATTCAGAACATCTGTAAAAGTTAAATTGGAAAGTTCCAATAAAATATTGTGTTTATAAAAATGCATTAGAGAATCACTGCCTTTTGATGTTTTTAGATAGAAAGATTATTAACCTGTGCAAAGGAAAGTGGTTGTCTGCCAATCTCCAAGACTAGTAATTTAATTGAATTGGTATGGTATGATATTTGAAAATAAAGCATCCACAAGAAATCATGCTTATCCTGGTGTGCACTCTCTCCCAGGCCAACAAATGCAGCAGTGATGGATTCTAATGAGACAAAATATCCACCATCCATACTGTGAAGGTGAGCTCATTTCCCTCAAACACATACATCTCAATCTGTTCTCTGCCCAATGATGATTAGTATCAAGGAATAACTGACTAACTGGGCTGATTTTGGTCCTAATTTCTCCTTGGCAGTCAGATTTGCTTAATTTGAACTTGACAATGTATTATAAATGTTTACCATCAGTTTCATCCTCCAATCACTCAACTTAGTGAAACAGAGCTAAAGTTATTGTTGGTCAGACAAAAATATATAAATAATTGGGCAAAGCAGCATACTTAGATAACAAATGAGCAATGCTGAAGTAAACATTTATATTTATTTGAAAATGTGTTCTAATATTATTATCTTATGAACTGGAAGTTTTCTGTTTCTACAGGGATTACCCTGGATATTTTTCATGGTTTTTGGCCCTGTCGGTCCCAAATTAGTCCTAAGTGCAATTTAGAGAAATAGTGTTAATTTCTTTCCTACCACTCTATTTTGTGAAGACCAAGTACTCATGATGGTTCTTCCTCAATGCTGTCCTACATGGGTGTCTCAAATATTTGTACTGAGAATTATCTATTTTCTGCATATATAGGAGATTCAAACTCCCTGACTCATGTAAAATAGCGTTCCATTTTATATCATGACTTGTTGGAGAGAGTACACTGTTTTATTTTTTAATACTAACGTATTTAAAATAAGAATAACTTCAACAAAACAAACCCAGAATACTTGATTTATTTTATCTAAAGTGGTAAACAATATTTATAGTGATACCAAATTAATTTACAAAAGGAAAATTATTTTCTGACTAGTTTTAGGAGAGAGGTTAATTTGGGCATTGGAACGTACTTCTGAGAAATAAATGTTAACATCCTAGTATAGGATTCTAAAAACACCACTATAAGATATTTCAAAGTGTATGTAAGTTTATATTTTTGGTTTTGGAGCAGAAGAGAGGTGGGCGGATATATGTAGGAGTTGAACTGCACAGAGAACACACTTTATTATTCATTATGGTTCTGTGGAGAAAAATTACTAAAGGAGCTGGTCTCTAGCCAGAAGAATTAGTAACAATTCTTGGCATTGAGTATCCAGTGATGCATGGGAACTCATATTCTTGGGAATGTTATGTGAAACACAGACTGACCTTTCAACAACATCAAAGAAGATCACGACCACTTAGCTGGGATTTGTGGTTAAACAGCATTTTTCTTAAAAATAACTTACTAATTTTCTCAATGAATATACGAGTATAATTTAGTTATCTAAATCCCCACTGGTCTTCTTTGATTATAGCTCTGGCTATGTCAGAGAGACAGTTCTAAGTTTTCAAGGTTAGCTTCTAACTTATGATAACTGAACATCAAGAAGACATTTTTAATTTCTTTATCCTTAGAAGAATCCAAACATTGAGAGAAATGGGAATCTGCTCTACAAATGAACATCCCCTAACTCTCTTGTATTATCTCCCAACATAAAAAAGTGTTTTGAGACATAATTCTAAATTGTTGAAACAATTATTTCTTTCAGTTTTATTAGGAGGAAATAATGCATATTTCATTGTTTACACAATTAGATAACCAAATATCCAAAATATCACATTGTATGATATCAATGACAAATTTAGAGAAAAAAAGTAAAAAACAAAACAAAACATTTTAACCCAAGAAATTATGAGAGTGAAGTACAGAGAATGGAGACTTTAAGGTAATTTTTACTATCAAAATTATCCAATATTTATATCAAAAAGAAATAAAGAATATTGTTTCTATGTGACAGTATATAACAGGGGCCACAAAATGGTACAAAATAAGTCATATTTTAACAAGATCTGGAGTGATCAGGAAAATTAACAAGGTGAAGGAGGCCAATTAGCCTTAAGGATGTGTAGATTTTAACAGAGAAATTATGAAGACTGAATTTTACACAACATAAATAACATGGGAACAGAAATAAATGTAGTAAAAACAATGTTTCATCAGAGAATGGTCAAGCTGTATCACAGGGCTCTGGCACCAGAGTAGCAAAAATAAATTATCTTTTGAAGAATTTTGATAGTAAAAAGAATATCAGTATATCCTACCTAATAAAAGAGCAATATGCAAATTAACCATCACTCACTATACCTACAAGCCATGCCCACCAGCCACGCCCATCATCCAATCATACCGAGTATGCAAATAAACCCAACCAAGATGGCTACCAGAAGGGAGGATTGGGTTTCCCTGGCAATGGAGGAAGCCAAACTTTCCACACACCCTGGCAGGCCCAGGCCTCCACTCAAGGATAAAAGTTTCAATTATAGAAGGTAAATAAATCCAAACAGAAATGATAGCAGACATGTATCGAGCAGGAGGCTTGGCTACATTCCAGGCTACAAAGTTTCAATTATAGAAGGTAAATAAATTCCAGATACCAAGGCCTCCACTTGGGTTTCCAGGCCTGCAAACCAACACAGGCCACCCCATGCCCTAAGAAACCCCCAGGCTGATCTGGGACACCCTTCAGGGCAAACCATCTGGCCCCCTCCCGTGCACCAGGTCACTATCCTATCTAATAAAAGAGTAATATGCAGATTGATCATCACTCCCACACACAATATGGCTGCCCACATGTGGACAAAGATCCTACTCCCATGTAGAAACAAGATGGCCACCACAAGAGGGCCAGCAGGGGAGGGCAGTTGGGAGGGACCAGACCAGCAAGGGATGGCAGTTGAGAGGGACCAGGCCTGAAAGGGAGGGCAGTTAGAGGCAATCAACTCTGCAGGGGAGGGCAGTTAGGGGTGACCAGGCCAGCAGAGGAGGGAAGTTGGGGGCAAACAGGCTGACAAGGGAGCAGTTAGACATCAATCAGGCTGGCATGGGAGTGGATAGGGGGTGATCAGGCTGGCAGGCAGAAGTAGTTAGGGGCAATCAGGAAAGCAGGCAGGTGGGTAGTTGGGAGCCAGCAGTCTTGGATTGTGAGAGGGATGTCCGATTGCCCTTGTAGGCCCCATCCTGGGATCAGGTCTAAATGGGCAGTCGTATATCCCTCGAAGGGTCCCAGATTGGAGAGGGTGCAAGCTGGGCTGAGGGACACCCCCCCACACACACCCTTGTGCATGAATTTTGTGCACTGGGCCTCTAGCTTTATGTATATTTGACTTTAAAAATGGACATTCTTCTTGAGGTATTTCAGGAAGATAAAAATGAAAGCTTAAACCATGAATTGGAAATAGTTGACTCTGGAGGCCAATAAGAAAAATATCAAAATAGCTTCTGCATGGAATGATAAAGTTTGAGCTTTGATGGTGACAATGGCAAAGAAAAGACCACTTGGAAAGATTGTAAAAAGGAAAAATTCATTAGGATTTAATGACTGGTATTGGGAAGGAGAACACAAAAGTCAAAACAACAGAATTTCAGACAATAGTGACTGGAAGATCAAAGTAACTTTGAAAAGAAACATAAATTACAGGGAAAGGAATTGATTGCTTTTAAATGGCATATTGACCTTTAGCTTGGGTAATTCTGTCAGTTTCTATAAGACAATAAAGTGGTATTTCCAGTAGTAATTTGTTTTGTTTTGTTTTGTTTTTAAAAAATACCTTTAACATAAAGAACATGAATACTTGTTAATTCTTGGTAGTAAAAACAAAGGTGCTACATTTTTCTCTATAATTTTATTATTCTTTTTCATTTTGCAAGATAAAAAAGATAACACATTAAGGCATAAGAATAAATGAGTATGCTAAGGAATTAGAGCTAAAGGAGGAATAGGTTAGCTTATTCATACTTTGACAAAAGATGATTATATATTCTGATAAGAGGTAATCATTTAGTACGTGAAAATAAAAGATGGAAGATGGTAGAGAGGAGATAAGTGATTAGACATTATTATAAATTTAAAAGTATCAGATTAGTAGCATTGATAGGAAAGTAGGAATCCTTTTCCTCTAGAATGAGGAGGAGGGCTGAAATTTAGGCGATTTAGATGAAATGGGGAGAGGAAGTGATTAGAAAGTGTGTGTGTTTTTTTCTAATTATATGGATTCAATCTTTCAACTACTTAGTAGATACATTCCTTTATTAAGAATAAGAAATGATGTGATTAAATCACAGCCTTGAGAAATATATGAAGAATTTGAAATGGCTTCTGTGGTCATTAAAATAGAAATTCAACAATAAGTATATATAAATATGTTTTATTATTGAGGAGCACTGAAGGAGCAAGAATTGCTTCAGCTCAATTCTTGACAGCAAGAGCTTGGTAGCTATCAGGGCAGATCTGGTAGTTCAGAGTGAGAAAATGTCCATGTAAGAGAGAAGATAAAAGACCTAAGCATTGACCTGGTTGGCTTTGTTGCTGCTAGATAGGATATAGTAGATTCTTACTGAACATAGTTTCATAGAACATTAACATTGGACAACGATTCTCTGTGACAATGCTAAAACAACACAAAAACAAGATCACTCTGTGATCATGTTGAAACAGAAATTTAAATGGCAACAATAAAAACAAAACCCATGTGTAACCACAAAATGACGAAACATTCCCCTCTCTCTGCTAAGTTAAGTAAATAATATATAATGCCCAGTGACAATTCTAGCCCTGCTCAGTCTCTTCTGTTAACTGGAAAACAAAAAATAAACAAACAAACAAACAAAACAACTGCCTTCTTACTGAAACATGTATCCCAGAACAGAATTCACTTCATTGGAACCTCCTAAAAATCAATTAGCAAAACTCAAATCCTAGAATAATCCCTCCAATATTTCTTGTTGAAGTGTGCCATCTTCCTCATGGTTTACCCTAGTTTCCCTTGTTGCAACAATAAAGTTAACTTTGTTGACTATAGGTATTTTTAGCGGTCTCTTGCTGGAAAGTGTCAACTTAGGGCTCAAAAGTTGGGACTTTAACCAATAGCTCAATTAATCTTAAGTACAAATTGGTAAGAGGACAAAAGTGAAACCACAAAGGAGATAATGTATCAAAAATGTGGACAGAACTCACAGCAATAGTGAAGAATGTTTAATGTTTAAGTGACTGTGATAATTTGTACTAGCACTTGCTATTTATAATTCCAAACAGTTTCTTGCACTCAGTAGACTGTGCTCTAATTAAATACTAATTATTATTTCCAAGATGGAGCTTAGAACAAGTTCTTTGATCTCAAGATAAGTACACCTTTCCACATCAATTCAGACTCACAAAGTATGTTACTAATACAAGGATGCTGCAGTGTTTCCTTTTTCACCACTGACATTGTAGGGAAGAAAAGGGGAACCCTGGATGGGGAGATAGGATTACTTTCTCCTCTCTAGCAGGGTAAAGTAACTCAAATTAAATGAATTTCATTTATTTTGTACCCAGATACCACCCTCAACCACTAATTGTTAATGGCGGGGAAAAAAGGTCACTGGCTTGCCAAAACTAGTTTGGCTCAGTGGATAGAGCGTTGACCTGCAGACTGAAAGGTCCTGGGTTTGATTCCAATCAAGGGCATGTACCTTGGTTTTGGGCACATCTCCAGTAGGGGGTGTGCAAGAGGCAGCTGATAGATGATTCTCGCTCATCGATGTTCCTAAGTCTCTGTCCCTGTCTCTTCCTCTCTGTAAAAAATCAATAAAATATTTTTAAAAAAGGTCACTGGCTTAAACTTAATCAGATAAAATAATATTGATGGTCATAATTCTGAAAAACAGATGATCAGATTTGCAATAAAATATTTACTATTTCAGAGAGCCTCCCTTGCTTCAGTTTGCTTCATTCCCCAAGATGGTGTCAGGATATATGGATAGAAGGGTATTTATTTATTTATTTATTTATTTATTTATTTATTTATTTATCTTTATTGTTGAAAGTATTGCAGATGCCCCTTCTTCCCCTTTGAGAGACAAGGTTTTTAAGGAACTCCTTGACATGAAAAAGAGCCAAGATCCTCAGATGTGATGCCCTTTATTCTTCTGGTTTGTGGAACATGTTTCCTTGTAAATGTAGGTGTGGTTAACCTTGCTGATTTCCATGGATGAAAATTCTGATTGGTTCAGTTAATGATCGGATCTCTTTTAACTTGGTCAAAACAATTGGACCTCACCTTGGTTTTCACTGGTGGCAGGTTACTGATTTCAACTGATCCCCCATCACAGCTGCTGGCTCAATAGTTACTGTGAGCTCTCCTTATCTTGCCAGCCAGATTTCAATCTAATGCCACTGGGAATTGGTTCTGGAAAAGAAAACTTAAGATCTTGCTTCTGCCAGATTCCTTTTATAGGCCAAGTTCCTAGAGACTTGTTCAAGGTTGGTGAGAAAGGGGGCAGATCAAGAAGCGACCTTTTATGGTGGTAATATGTTTTATATGCATACTAGAGGCCCTGTGCATGAAATTTGTGCACTTAGGGGGCCTTTAGCCTGGCCTGTGCCCTCTAGCAGTCTGGAAGCCCTGGAAGGATGTCCGACTGATGGCTTAGGCCCACTTAGGCCATCAGTTGGACATCCTTAGCATTGCTCAGAGGTGGGAAAGACTCCCACCACTGCTGCTGTGCTTGCCAGCTGTGAGCCCAGCTTCTGGGTGAGTGGTACTCTCTCTGTGGGAGCACACTGACCACCAGGAGGCAGCTCCTGCATTGAGTGTCTGCCCCCTGGAGCTCAACATGCATCATAGTGACCAGTGGTGCCACTATTCGGTCATTTGCATATTAGTCTTTTATTATATAGGATACGTTGTAGATGAGGCCTCCTAGAACCATAAGAAATGCAAAAAAATTCACTGTCAACTCATTCTTGAATTTCCCCCACTTAAAATCATTCTCCTGTGGGGCATGTGCTGAATCTTGGGAACCAGTGTGCTTGACACTTTTCCTCTCTCAGCTACATTTCTGAATATATTGATATATGCATATACCATGGGAACTGTAATCTCTTCTCTGTCTACCTCACTGGGTTGTCATGAGGAGGTTCTAAGCTAATAAACCTAGAAATGTTCCATCAAGTAAGTGATGTCTAAATGGGAAGGGATTGTTATTTTTAAGCCCACGGGTACTCCCACAAGTAGCAGGTGCTGAGTGGGGGAGGAGGGCATGATTGCTTCCTGGGACTGTAGCTATGGAAGCTTTGCAGAGGGTTCCACAGGCCTTGGAGGGGCAGGCTCTGGCCAGCAGCCCTGTAGCGGTGGTCATCCCTGGATGCGCTGGTTGGGGGCAGAGAGTTGGGGGGTGGGTGCTAGGGTGATGGCAAGACCGAAGGGGGGTAACTGTCAAACCTTCCAGGTTTGCATCATTCTTTAAATTGTATGTGGCTGTTTCACAGCTGTACTTGCTCAGAGCGGGGCTCCAATCTCCTGGAGAGGGGTGGGGGCCAGGGCCAGGGTAGAGCCAGGCTGGCTAGAAGGGCCGGATTAGCCATGCCCCCAGCGAGGTTCAGCAAACTTCTGCTGTGGAGACAGCACTGCTGCTATTTGAGGGGAAGGGTCTGACCTTGGAGGGCCGCTCAGGTCTGCCTGCACCTGAGTCTGAAGTTGTAGGAAAGAGAGGCTTGCCCGGCCCTAGCAGAAGAAGCCCAGAAGTGGTGGGCCACAGGCCCCATGTGCCTCAGGGACACTGATGGGTGGTCGCTGGCATGCTATTGTTGTGGGCACTCCTGACAGGGGTTGTGTGGGAAGCGATCAGGAGTCAGAGGTGCGGGCTGCAGCTACCTCCGAGACTGGTTCTTCTCCCGTCTGGTCAGCTTTCCCATCCACCCAACGGTGCATGGACTGGGGTAGGGTGTTTGTCTGTCTCCCCTGGGGTGTGGGGGTTGGGGTAGGGTGTCCATGCAGGGGGATTGGAAGAGCTCCCCATGGCTACTTCCTCTTCCTTCTTTGCAGTCTGGCTCCTATCAAGTGTTCTTCTCAGACCCCTGGGGACCTTGGCTCCAGCCACCCACCCCCTGCTTCATGAGCATCAATATGCAAATTGGTCATTTAGGGGACACTGTAACAGCAATTAGCATATTACCTCTTTATATGTATAGATTTCGGGATTATTTCAAAACTTTGCCTATAGTCATCTCAATGAATGATTCTATTTTTCCAATCTACAATTTTAGTCACTTGCTCTATAATTCTCTATTGTGTCTTTTCTGGAACTATGAGGAAAATACCAAGCATAAGACCTAAGAATTTCACTAATAAGAACAGAGAAATAAAATTTTTAATTAAAATGCACTGGGATCCATGATAAAAATGCTAACATAACACAAAATATACTCTCCAACATATTACATACTAAATATCCTCTAATGTTGTACAAATACTAAATCTTAATCAAAACTGGTTTATATATTGTCACTAAAATTCAATATTTTCTACTCATGAATTATTTCAAAGACAATTCTTCACCAGCATGTGATTGTAAAGTGCGAGTATTTTTAATTCTCTGTAAATGGATTCAAAGTTTAAACACAATGTGAAGTTTCTTCTCTGCTGGAAATTTCATACAGCTGTACTGAGCAAAAGAAGCTGAATAGTCTTTTAAATTGGACATATTCATTTAGTTAAAGTAAATTAAACTTCATAATGCAGGGCACAAACCTGATTTTAAAAAGTGGTTCAAAGGTTAAAAATCACTCTTGTTTAAAAAAACACATTAAATTATAGAATAATAAATAGGATAATCACCTTAATATCAGGTAAGAGATTTAGTTATATGCATTTGAAAATGATTGAGTTATACATATATGCTACAGAGCAGTTCTGATTTAGTAAATGTACTAGATTTTCATTAATTGTTTTACATGCACAGGCATACAAAGCTTGCAAAATATTCACTATATTCTATCCAAATATACACTTAACAAAAATACCATAAGTATTATAATTTCTATAATTCTCTTTACTTCTCTAACTATAGAAATATTTTTGAGTTTTGTCTTGACTAACAGCAAGATTGTACTATGGAATGTTTTCAAGGTTTTACATTTCAAAGGTCAGGGAACACTGTTCCAGGCAGTAATTTCAAGAAAGCATGATATATAGAGGCAGGAGTCATAAAAGCCAATCCTTTGATTCTCTTCAGTGATCTCATGTGCCTACAGTAAAAACAAACCTTTTAATAATTGGAACCATGTCATGAATAAATTGGTATTTTGATATTACCCTACTCGACCAGACAGATTGCCAACTGAATATAATGTGAAATAGTCTATGCGCTGCTACTACAGTATCGACTGATGCAGAAAGAAAGGCAATAAAACACACTGGAGATCATGTTCCACTTTGCTGAGTTAAATAAGGGAAATTGGATGAGAACAAATGTCCAGAAGCCCTAATCAATGTACCTGTTGGACACAGAGAAGCTTTAAAATTTTACATGATCATTAGCAACAGAGAGTGAAAGCTCTTCTTAATTGTTCTGAGCATACTAGATTATCTCCTTAAGTGCAAAAAAATTAGGGTGGAATACAGCAATGATTCATAAATTTGGAGACAGAACACAGTGACAAGAAGACATGGAATTTCATGCCATTGTATTATACATTGTGTGGTGATATCATCCTTAGGTAGACAAAGGCTCAGTGGATGGCACTTTACTAGAGTATTTGAGACTTAGAGAGAGAAATAAAGCCATCTGAAACAAACAAGAATCAACATAAAAAAGCAAGACGTGTGGGATATATTAAAAGGATGTTCAAAAAAAGTCATATACACTTTTACTATTAAAATGTGAAGTCAGCCCTGGCCTGTTTGGCTCAATAGTTAGAACATTGGCCTGTAGACTGGAGGGTTGGGGGTTCAATTACAGTCAAAGGCACATGCCTTGGTTGAAGGCTGGATCCTTGGCCCTGGTCGAGGCACATGTGGGAAGCAACTAATCCATGTGTCTCTCTTACATGGATGTTTCTCTCTCTCTCTCTCTCTCTCTCTATATATATATATATATATATATATATATATACTTAACAAAAATTCCATAAGTATTATAATTTCTATAATTCTCTTTACTTCTCTAACTGTAGAAATATTTTTGAATATTTTTAATATCTCTCATCTCTTCTCTCTTCTCTCTCTCTCTCTCTCTCTCTCTCTCTCTCTCTCTCTTTCTGTCTCTCTCCCTCTTCATTCCTCCTTCCCACTCTCTCTAAAAATCAATGGAAAAATATACTTGGATGAGGATTAACAAAACAAAAGTTAAGTCTAATTTCCCTCTTCTTGAATATAGGCTGTACTTAGTGTCGAGCATCTAATAGTATGTGGCTAGCATGATGCTACATGTCTTCAAAGGCTAGATTTGAAAAGGCAACATGGTTTCCTCTTAGCTTCCTCTTTTTTAAGTTGTTTACCCTTAGAACTCAGGCCATATAAAGAGGTCTCATGTAGGTATCCTAGTCAACAGCCTTTGTTGAGGCCCCAGCATGCAGCCAGAATCACCTGCCAGCCATGTGTGAGTGGAATTCTCATAAATGATTCCAACTTCTGTCACTGTTCAACTGCATGAAAGACTAGAAGAATTGCCTAGCTGAATAGGGTCAACACCTAAATTTGTGAAGAGTTAAGAATAATGAATGACTGGTGTGGTTTTACTTCATTAACTATAGAACAGTTTTTTTATACAGTAACTAGAGGCCTGGTGCACAGATTCGTGCATGGGTGGGGTCCTTCAGCCTGGCCTGTACCCTCTTGCAATCCGGGACCCCCTCAGAGGATATTGTACAGCCACCACAGCTATGCTCACTATCTGTGATCCTGGCTTCTGGCTTCTGGCTGAGTGGCGCTCCTGCTGTGGGAGCACACTGACCACCAGGGGGCAGCTCTTGCATTGAGCATCTGCCCCCTGATGGTCAGTGAGTGTCATAGCGACTGGTCAACCGGTTGTTTGGGTCTTTCGGTCATAACGGTCACTTAGGCTTATCCTATATAATAAAGAGATAGTATGCAAATTTACCATCACACCCTAAGATGGCTGCCTATGACCAGGCCGGCAGGGGGGTTAGTGAGAGACTACCAAACAACTGAACAAGCAGGCTTTATAGGGTGACCAGGCTGGTAGGGGGATTAGTGAGGGACGATCCCCCTAGCAGAGGGGGGCAGTTGGGGGCAACCAGGCTGGCAGGAGGAGGGTAGTTGGGGGTGACCAGGCTGGCACGTGGCCAGTTAGGGACAACCAGGCCAGCAGGAGCTATGTAGTTGGGGGCAAACAGGCTGGCAGGGGGGCAGTTCGGGGTGACAAGGCCAGCAGGGGGGCAGTAAGAGGTGGCCAGGCAGGCAGGCAGGTGAGTGATTAGGAACCAGTAGTCCAGGATTGTGAGAGGGATGTCCAACTGATGGTAGGGATCTGGCCTAAACCGGCAGCCGGATATTCCCTGAGGGGTCCCAGATTGGAAAGAGTGCAGGCTGGGTTGAAGGGACCCTCCCCCCACCCTGTGCATAAATTTCATGCACTGGGACTCTAATAGATAAATAGATGATAGATGATAGATAGATAGATAGATAGATAGATAGATAGATAGATGATAGATAGATAGATATATAGATAGATAACTGAAGCAATGGGATATTTGCAAGATAATGATAGTAAGAGGTGGCTTGTTAGAACATTCCTGTTAAAGTTAGAATGCTACCCTCACAAATTCCAGGTGTTACAGTAATTCCCAAGACTCTGTCACAAACACGAAATGCCAGTCATGTAAGACAACATGTGATTGCAAGTAATGGTGACATACTATGTATAATATAGCTTTAATATGAAGTGAAGTGATTCATATATAATATATGCAATGTTGAGCTAAATAGTAAGAATTGTTCTGTTTCCAGCACTAAGAGATAGTGTGACTTCACCATGTGCCATGAGTATTCTAGACAACTTGGCAGGTATACACTTGTCATGGAGATATGGGGATATCTATGCACAATAAGTTATATACTTATGTCCCATATTGTTTCAGAACAGTTTTGAGGAAGCTTAAAACAATATACAGTATTATTTTGAAAATGAAGCATAAATTTAAAATGTGGCACAAATTTGGCTCTAAGTATTTTAAGATCCAAAGTAAAATGTGAAAATTAAACAATTACAGCCGAAAGACAAATAGCAGTGGAATAGATGGACATATCCCGAGCTTTGTCCTGAAGCAGAGAGAATGAACAGCTGAAACAAATAACATCCAAACCAAATTGGTAAAGGAGACTCAGCTGGTGAGACAGTTTGCAGCTGGGAAAGGGCAGAGGATCCCTGGAGAAAGGTAAAATCAAGGGTCTGGGCAGAGAGTCTGCCAGGTCTCTGAGCACAAAGGGTCAGAAGGAACCTGAACAGCACCAAGCCGCATCCCTGGGGACAGCACAGTGTCTGACTGTGAAAAGAAAGTCCACAGAACTGCTGAATGGCAGGGGATTCTAGATCTGGATCCACAGTCATGAAAGCCTGAACCCAGAGAAGGCAGCCTAAAGTGCTGACCAGACCTCACAATGTCGGCAGGAGAGGAGCATGCAGAGGCCAAGTCTTTCCCCTCTCTATGGTCTGTGCCTTTCTTCAATGAACCTACCATAGGACCTTTTGGATACAGACACTTACCCATGGCTGAGGTGTGGAAGAAGATGCAGGCTTGTGGAATCTGGGGAGAGAAGAGAGTCCAGGAGAAGTGGCAGCAAGTCTGGCGCTGAGTCATACCTGATCCCAGGACATGGGCAGCCCTTTTGTCCTGAAGAGATAGCCCCTCCCTCCAGTCTCCAGGCAACCAATACAGCCACACCCAGATCCCACCCTGAATGGTAGAAAGGGTAAAAAAAAAATCTGAATAATCCCTGAGAGTCCAAAGGGACTGGCCTAAAGAGAAACCTTTAGTCCCAGCAATAGGAATCTGAGAAAGACTACGGTACAGAAGACTGGTATCTTAAGCCAGCCAAAGGAAAGACACTTCACTTTTTCATTTTTATTTTTATTTTATTATTTTGTTATCTACTTTTTGTCTTCTTTTTTCTTTGTTTTACTGTTTATGCTTGTTGCTTTATTTTCTATTTCTTTCCCACCCATCCCCTTTCTAATTCCTCTATACTGAACTAAGGCCCCTTTCTAATTCCTCTATACTGAACTAAGGTCCTCCCCATATTAATCCAAGTATTAACATTATTTTCTGTATATAAGCTCAGCCTCTACAGATTTTGCCTCCACCCTCTTTCTGGGTGTTTCATGTTTGTATTATTTTGGTTTATCTATTGGTTCTGTGGTGTTTTTCAAACACACACACACACACACACACACACACACACATACATAAACACTGAGTGGCCAGATTATAATGATCTCTGAATGCATAATAATCTTACCACTCAGTATATACATCTCCTATCTATGGTAATAAAAGAGTAGTGTGTAAATTGACCGTATCTCCACTGCACACAGCAGCCAATCAGGAACAAGTAAGCAAATTAACCCAACCAAGATGGCATAGCCACAGGGCAAGCAAGAAGCTTGGTTTTTTCACAGCAATGGAGGAAGTCAAGCTTCCTGCATATCCTGGCCGGCCTAGGCCTCCACTCAAGGCTACAAAGTTTCAATTATAGAAGACAAATAAATCCCAGATACCAGGGCCTCCACTTGTGTCGCTTGGGGGTGTGGCCAGCCTGCAAACCACCACAGGTCCCTTGCACAGGCCACCCCATGTCCCAAGGGAAGCCCACCCTGATCTAGCACACCCTACAGGGAAAACCAGCTGGCCCCCACACATGCACCAGGACTCTATCCTATCTTATAATAAAAGACTAATATTCAAATTGACTGTCACTCCAACACAAAAGATGGCTGCCCCCATGTGGTCAAAGTTGGGTTCCCCCATGTAAACACAAGATGGCTGCCACAAGATGGCCAGCAGGGGAAGGCAGTTGCGAGGGATCAGGTCTGCAAAGGAGGGCAGTTGGGGGTGATCAAGCCTGTAGGGAGGGCAGCTGGGGGAACCCAGGCCTGCAGGGGAGAGCAGTAAGCGGTGACCAGGTCTGCAGTGGAGGGCAGTTAGGGGTGAACAGGCTAGCAGGGGAGGAAAATTAGGATAAATCAGGCTGGCAGGGAAGTGGTTAGGGGGTTATCAGGCTGATAGGCAGGTGTGTTAGGGGCAATCAGGAAGGCAGACAGGCAAACAGTTTGGAGCCAGCAGTCCTGGATTGTGAGAGGGAAGTCCAACTGCCCATATAGGCCTGATCCTCCTGAGATCAGGCCTAAACGGGCAGTCAGACATTCCTTGAGAGGTTCAAGATTGGAAAGGATGCAGGCTGGACTGAGGGACCACCCCCCCTCCCATATATATGGTGCATATATATTATTTTTCTTCCTTTTTCTTTTCTCTGTTACTTGTTTCTCTCTCTTCAGTATCATTTGTGTCTCTTTCTCTTTTCTAATTCTCTTTTTCAAGTGGTCACTTATAGTGGGGTTATTGGTGTTGTGAGTACATTTGTGCTTTTTTCCCTTTGTGTTGTGCCTTGTCAAGGTGAAAATTTTATTCTGTCTGGCCAGGTGCTAGAGAACGAGCCACATAACCAGACACCTGAAGAGGAAACCCCATCCATGAACGGGTTAATAATTCCCCAGATCCAACTACAGAGGCAGAAAGAAGGCGGCCATGAGGGAGAAAGCATGAGTGAGTGAGGGAACAAAGGGGAAGTGTGTGGTTGTGCGGTATGCGTGTGTGTGTGTGTGTGTGTGTGTGTGTGTGTGTGTGTCTGGCACAGTTAGATTCTGCATGACCTTCAGGAGCAGGCTAACTGGGCTTGCCTGTTTAGGCAGCCTCTGCTACCATTGTAAACTCTATTGGGAGGCCAACTTTTCCTCAGAGGCCTAGCCTTTTTAAAGGGCTAAGCTGCTGTAACTGGGAGCCCAGCCTCACCTCCACCCAGGGTGCCCTCAGATAACACTTGGGACACTACAGCCACCCCTGCCAGGGATCTGCTACCTCACCTGTTGTCCCATGTCAACTAGTATCCAGATATCATGGGAATGAGATCCTGTGAGTTATGAAGCATGCTCCCCTCTGACTCGACCAACACTTTAGCCCAGGGCACAGCAACCACATGAAAAACAGACATGTGAGCAACCTGCTCCTGTCCAAGGAGCAGCAACCTTGCAAGCAACCAACCCCAGGCCTAAGAGCAGCAGCCTCACATGGCCGGCCCCTGTCCAAGGAGCAGTTGCTGTGTGAGTGGCCCGTTCCCCAGTCCGAGAAGCAGCAACTATGCACAGATCATAACCTGCAGCTGTCTGAGGAGCAGAAGCTGTGTGAGCAGCCCACCCCCATTCCAGGAGCAGCAGCCACACAAGCAGACCGTCCATGTCTGAAGAGCAGCAGTCTTGCATATTCCACACTGGTCCGAGGAGCAGCAGCCTCATGCAGTCTGCACCTGTCTGACGAGCAGCAGCTGGGTAAGAAGCCTGCCCCATCCAAGTAGTAGCAGCTGCACGTGCAATCCTGCCCGAGGAGCAGGAGTTGTGCAAGAATCCCATCCCCCATCCAAGGAGCATTGGCCATGCAAGAAGACTGCCCCTGTATGAGGAACATCAGCAGCATGTGCAGCTCACTCCCACCCAAGGAGTAGCTCCCACCCAAGCAGCCTGCCCCAGTTCAAGGAACAGCAGCCATACAAGCAGACCGCTCACATCTGAGGAGCAGCAGCCTTGCACAGCCTGCACTGGTCAAAGGAGCAGCAGTGACACACAGCCTGCACCTGTCTGACAAGCAGGAGCTGGGTGAGCAGTCTGCCCCCATCTGAGGAGCAGCTGGTGCATGTGCAGCTCACTCCTGCCCAATGAGTAGCAGCCACACAAGCTACCTGTGCCCCCACCTGAGGAGCAGCAGCTGCACAAGCAGCCCAACACCCATATGAGGATCAGCAGCCCTGTAAGAAACCTGCCCTTTTCCAAGAAGTGGCAGCCTCAAAAGCAGCCCACCCCACTGAGGAAGATCAGAAGCATGCAGCCAGCCCCGATCCAAGGAGCTGTATCCACATGAGCAGTCCTCCCACATTGGTGGAGCAGCAGCCATGTGAGCAACCCACCCCTGTCCAAGGTGCAACAGCCACATGCAACCCGCTCCCATTCAAGAAGCAGCAGCCTCAGCCTCATGATCAGTGTACCCTTGTCCAAGGAACAACAGCTGAGCAACCAGCCTCCCCAACCAGCCAGAGGAGATACCACTGCTGCTAACAGCACCCACCAGAGGAGCCGCAGCCAATTGAGGAGTAGCTGCTACTAAGACCACCCATGGAGCAATTGCAGCCCGAGGAGCCACTGTTACCCAAGAAGCAGCCCATGCATGACTCAACATGTAGATCAGTTGGTGAGAGCAAAAATGAGTAGACAAAGAAACCCCCAAAGGAAATAAAAGTAGGAATCACCAGAAAAACACCTAAGTGAAATTGAGGCATGCAATATATCAGAAAAAGAATCGAAAATAAGGGTCATATAGCTCATAAACCAGATGGATAAAAAAAATCAACAACTTATGTAGAATCAAGAAGAAAAGAATGGAAAAAATCAATAACTTATGTAATAGTCAACAAGAAATGAAGAGTGAAATAGCTACAATAAAAAACAGCACCATGGAAAGTTTCAACAGTTGACAAGGAGGAGCAGAGGACAGAACTAGTGAATTAGAAGACCAGGAAGCAAAATACACCCCAAACTGAACTGCAAATGGAGAAAAATAAATAAAAGGCAGGAGGAGAGCCTAAGAGAGCTATGGGACAACATGAAATGAAGCACATATGAATAATAGGTATGTCAGAGCAACAGGAAGAGGAACAAGGGTTAGAAGAACTATTTGAAGAAATAATGTCAGAAAACCTCCCTGATGTGGGGAAGAAAAAAGTCACACAAGCATAGAGACCCAAACAGGATGAACCAAAAAGACCCACACCAAGACACATCAAAATTATGATGGCAAATGTTCAGGACAAGGAGAGAATCTTAAAGGCTGCAATAGAGAGACAGAAAGTTACATACAAGAGAGCTCCCTTTAGATTAGTAAATGACTTTTCAACAGAAACACATCTGGCCAGAAAAAAAAAATGGGAGGAAATTATCAAAGTGATGCAAAGCAAGGGTTGAATCCAAGAATACTCTAACCAGCAAGACTATCATTCAAAATTGAAGGGGAAATAAAGAGCTTTACACACAAGAAAAAGTTAAGGGAGTTTATCACTACAAAGCCAGAAATGCAATAAATGCTAAAGGGACTGGTGTAAAAAGAAGAAATAAAATGGTAAGAAAGAACACAGGAACAAAAAATAAAAGTGGCCACAAACAAGTACTTTTCAATAATAACTTTAAACATAAACAGACTAAATGCTCTAATCAAAAGATACTGAGTGACTGAATGGACAAAAAACATGACCGATATATATTCTGTCTACAAGAGACCACCTCAGAACAAGGGACTCACACAGATTGAAAGTGAAGGGATGGAAAAATAATATTTCAGGCAAATGGAAATAAAAACAAGCTGGGATAACAATACTTATATCTGACAAAATATACTTTAAAGTGAAGGCCATGACAAGAGATAAGGAAGGCCACTTCATAATACTACAGGGATTGCTACAACAAAGGATATAACCCTGATAAACATATATGCACCCAAGGCAGAAGCACCCAAATTCGTAAAAAGAATCCTGGAAGATATCAAGGGAGAGATCAACAACAATACAATCGTAGATGGGACTTTAATACACCACTGAAATCACTGGATAAATACTCTAGACAAACAGCAGCAAAGAAACAGCAATCCTAAATGACTCACCAAATCATATGGACTTAATTGATATCTTCAGAACATTTTACTCCAAAGCCATGGAATGTATGATCTCTCAATACACATGTGACATTTTCAAAAATATACCACATATTGAGTCATAATCAAAGTCTTCCCAAATTCAAGAAAATTGAAATCATACCAAGCATTTTCTCAGATCACAATGGCATAATATTAGGAATAAACTACAATAAAAAGAATTTTAAAAAAATCAAACACTTAGAAGCTGAATAGCATGCTATTAAACAATGATTGGGTTACCAAAGAGTCAATGAAAAAAAATTTTTTTAATCCTGGAAACTAATAACAGTAAAAACACAACAGTCCAAAATCTATTGGGCACAATAAAAGCAGTCCTGAGAGTGAAAATAGGGAAGTTTATAGCTTTACAGGGCTACCTAAAATAAATAAATAAATAAATAAAATAAAATAAAATAAATCATCTAACTCTTTAACTCAAAGAATTAAAAAGAGAACAACAAGAAAAACCCAGAGTGTGCAGAAAGAAGGAGATAATAAAAATCAGAGCAGAAATGAATGACATAGAGACAAAACACACACACACACACACACACACACACACAAAAAAAAAAAAAAAAATCAATGAAACCAAGAACCAATAGCTGGTTCTTTGAAAGAATAAACAAGATTGATTAACCTGTAGCCAGGCTCACAAAGCAGCAAAGAGAGAAGACCCAAATAAACAAAATCAGAAATGAAAGAGGCGAAATAACAACAGACTCCACAGAAATACAAAGGATTGTTAAAAAATACTATGGACAGCACTATATTAACAAGCTACACAACCTGGAGAAAATGGACATATTTCTAGAAGAATAAAACCTTCCAAAACTCAATCATCAAGATTCTAACAATCTCAATAGGCTGATAACTATGGAAGAAATTGAAACAATCATCAAAAAGCTTACAGCAAACAAAAGCCCAGGGCCAGATGACTTCACCAGGGAGTTTTATCAAACATTCAAGGAAAAACTAAAACTTATCCTCCTCAGACTATTCAAAAAAATTCAAGAGGAAGGAATACTTCCAAATGCATTTTATAAAGCCAAAATCACCCTAATACCAAAACCAGATAAAAAACACACAATGAAAAAGAATTACAGGTCAATATCTCTTATGAACATAGATGCCAAAATCCTCAACAAAATTCTAGCAAATCGGATACAGCAGCACATCAGAAAGATCATACACCATGACCAAGTAGGATTTATCCAGGGGTACAAGGATGGTACAATATCCACAATTCAATAGTCGTGAAACATCACATAAACAAGTTGAGAGGTAAAAATCACATAGTCATATCAATTGATGCAAAAAAGGCATTTAACAAAATCCAACACCCTTTCTTGATAAAAACTCTCAGCAATGTGGGAATATAAGGCTCATACCTCAACTTAATAAAAATCATATATAACAAACCCACAGCCAACATACTCAGTGGGTAAAAATTGAAACCATTTCCCCTAAAAACAGGAATAAGACAAGGATGGCTAGTATCACCACTCCTGTTCAACAGAGTACTGGAAGTACTATCCATTGTGATCTGACAAGAAGAAGAAATAGAAGGCAGCCTAATTGGGAAAGAAGAAATAAAACCATCCTATTGGCAGATGACATGATACTGTACATAGAAAACCCTAAAGACTCCATAAAAAAATATTAGACTTAATAATTGAATTTGGCAATGTAACAGAATACAAAATTAAAGCCAATAAATATATGGCATTTCTATACACTAATAATGAACATACAGACAGAGAGACTAAAAAAGTTATTCCATATACCATCACACCAAATAATTTAAGATACCTAGGAATAAACTTATCTAAGGAAGTAAAGACTTATAAGCAAAAAACTATAGGACACTGAAAAAAGAGACAGAGGAAGACATAGACAGATGGAAGAACATAATGTGTTCATAGATTGATAGAATCAACATCATCAAAATGTCCATACTACACAAAGCAATCTATAGATTCAATGCACTTTCCATTGAAATATCAATGGCATATTTACAGACCTAGAAACAACTCTCCAAAAATTCAGCTGGGAAAAAAAAAAGACCCTGAATAGCCACAGCAATCCTGAGAAACAAGAAAAAAGTAGGTGCTATCTCAATACCAGATACCAAGCAGTATTACAAAGCCACTGTTCTCAAAACTGCCTGGTACTGGCACAAGAACAGACACATAGATCAATTAAATAGAATAGAGAACCCAGAAATCAACCCAAACCACTATTCTCAATTAATATTTGACAAAGGATGCATGAACATACAATGGAGTCAAGACAGTCTCTTCAATAAATGGTGTTTTGAAAAATGGACAGATAAATGCAAAAAAAAAAAATGAAACTAGACCACCAACTAACATCATACACAAAAATAAACTAAAAATGGATAAAGGACTTAAACATAAGATGGGAAACCATAAAAATACTAGAGGAATCCACAGGCAGCAAAATCTCAGACATATGCCGAAGCAATTTCTTCACTGATACTGCCACTAAGACAATGGAAACTAAAGAGAAAATATACAAAGGGGACTTCATGAAAATAAAAAGCTTTTCACAGCAAAGAAACCATAACAAAACAACAAGAAAACCCACTGTATGGGAGAACATATTTGCCAATGTTATTACCAATAAGGGTTTAATCTCCAACATTTACAGGGAACTCATACAACTTAACAAAAGGAAGATAAACAACCCAATCAAAAAATGGGCAATGAACCTAAATAGAAACTTTTTGAAAGAAGAAAGAAAGAAGGCTATGAAACATATGAAAACATGCTCAAAGTCACAAATCATCCAAGAGATGCAAATTAAAATGACAATGCGGTCCCATCTCACACTGTCAAAATGGGTATCATCAAGAAATCAACAAACAACAAGTGCTGGCGAGGATGTGGAGAAAAAGGAACCCTCCTGCACTGCTGGTGGGAGTGCAGACTAGTGCAGCCACTGTGGAGAACAGTATGAGTTTCCTCAAAAAACTAGAAGTGGAAATCCCATTTGATCCAGTGATCCCATTTCTAGGAATATATCCCAAGAACCTGGAAACACCAGTTAGAAAGAATATATGAACCCCTATGTTCATAGCAGCCCAATTTACAATAGCTAAGATTTGAAATCAGCCTAAGTGCCCATCAGCAGATGAGTGCATTAAAAAACTATGGTACATCTACACAGTGGAATACTATGCTGCAGTAAAATAAGAAGGAATTCTTACCATTTGCAACAGCATAGATTTAACCAGAGAGCATTATGCTAAGCGAAATAAGCCAGTCAGAGAAAGATAAATATCACATGATCTCACTCATTTGTGAAATATAATGAACAACATAAACTGATGAACCAAAACAGATCCAGAGACAGATAGATATCAATCAGACCATCAAACCTCAGAGGGAAGGCAGGGGAAGATGGGGGTAAGTGGGAGAGAACAACTAAAGGACTTGTATCATGACTAGAAGCCTAACCAATGGACACAGACACCAGGGGGGTGAGGGCATGCGTGGGGGTGTTGGGAGTAATGGGGGGATAAAAACACATATGTAATATCTTAATCAATGAAGAAATTAAAAAAAAACAATTATATAATTTACAGGGTTCACGGCACTCAACAAAACAATTGCTCGAGAGTATAATTATATTAGCATAAAAATGAAATCTTTTTTTTTCAGGGCAAGATATAAAATTAATTTATTATACTTTTTAAATAAACACCATCTTTTCAATTACTATCCAGGCAAGTTCTAGAATATTTCTTTTTCTTTTTTTTGTTACTATCTTTCAATAAAACTAGTTTTACTACAATTAAGCAAATAATAGGAAGATATTTAAAAGATGAAAAACACCCCTTTATTATTACCTATAATCCTGCCACCCAATTTGAAATGTCAATGTCATCAAACAAGAAATTTTGGTCTCTATTTTAATTCCACAGATTTTTTTACCCTGCAACAGCACCACACAGTTTAAAAAGGTTGTTTCTTAGAGTATGTTTGAAGAACACTAGTGGGAAAACATTTCAGGGTGTATGAAACAAGGGATTGAGGCAGTATAATGTGATCTAGGCCTCTGATCTATTATGACAATCTAAGAATTAATTTTAAAATATCTGTAAAAGTATATGTAACACATGTCATCCAAACAACACTTATGAAATACTATTTTTGTATCAGTTGAACTGGTAATAAATGATTGAATAGTGTTGATCATAAAATTATTTTATCCAGTAATTGTCTAGAATGCAGCTATTAAATATTTAACAGTAGTTCAGGGTCAAAGATCTTATCAGTAACAATGTAAGGGTATAGATTTAAACTTATTTTATGAAACCATAATATGGATCCACTGTAATAAATGGATTTTCTCTCTGAGGAGAGTTGAAAGAGAACAGAGCACACCTACTTGAAGGGTCAGGCTTCCTTCAATAACCTATTTAAATTGTTAAGTCTTATAGAGGATCAGGTGATCAAGGTCCCAGGGTTCTGCCCCACATGTGGCTCCAGTCATTCAGTGACTAGCCTTACCTTTATTTGATTTTTGTCAGTAAATGTGGTTTATATATTACTTTTCTATAGAGAAAGAAGATTATTTTCTATGAGTATTCATGTCTGTTGGCAGTCTTATTTCTCAGTACAAATTTAATTCATTGGCATTTTATTTATCATTTCCCCATCTGTTCATGGAATGTATTATTCACCCAGTAACTAATTACACTTGGCTAAGTCAGTGGAATCAAATGTTAAAAATGTTTTATTGTGAATGACTTTACCCTTGTATGAAATAAACATTAGCTATACTTGGCATTATTTTGATGTGCTGACTGATGTTAGAATGTTTTGCAAGATGGAGAGATCAAATTTGTCTGCTCTTCTGAAGTTTGTATTCTATCTTGGAAAACATACAATATATAAATAAACATGGCTATTCCAGAAAGTATTATGATGCTTTAAAACTGGGTTTTGACCTTGGAAAATGGTCTTTTGATTGGAAAGTATAAGACTTAAGACAAGATGAACTGAATATAAAATCTGTAATATAGTTTTGGTAAAGTTGTTTCTCATGAGAGGACAGGTTAACAATTCCGAAGTTGCTACCCATGTATACTGAGATTGAATAAACAAGTAAATGGATGGCAGATGGTAGGAGTCAGATTTCTCACTGTTGAGGTAGGAGGTTATAGATAAGTAAGGAGATAGAATAAACCCTTTGATATTGAATTAGAGTTGGAGACATCAGTATAAACTCACCTTTAGTTTAATATGCAGATGAACAGATACAGAAAAAAAAATTTGGTGTGTGTGTGTACATGGTTTCATATGCATACATATGTTTTCTAGCTCTGTTTACTGACAGGGTTTATAAGCAAATAAGAGTAACAATCACAGTCAGTACCAGATCATGATTTCTAATATCATTTTACAATTAAAGGAACTGGGGCTTCTTGAAGAAATGTTAGGGCACAGAATACACAATATGAGTATGGAGCATCTTATACTACAAGAAAGTAAGGAAGTGTTCAAACAACAAAAAAGATGAAGGCATAGAAAAGGGAAATTGGAGTCAATCTGAAAGAGTTCCTATTGGCCAAATCTGGAACAATGTAAGCAACAGCAAAAAATAACATAGTAATGGATTAAAACCCAAAATAGTAAATAAATATTCATGAGTTCATACAGAAACACAGAACCAGTGGTGTGTTGGTGAATGTTTAATATAAATAAATGATGGGATAAATAAATGGGAAGAGGGGACAAATTTCTGGTACAGAAGAGTAATTTATACAGATACTCCTCACTCAAGGAAGTAGACCTTATCTCCCATCCCTTGAGTGTGGACTGTGATTAATTACTTTCTTCCAGAAGGAATTGTAAAGGAAGGTGTGGGAGAGAGAAGAGTAAATTAACAGTGGAGAAACCTGATATTGTCTCAGCCAGCTGATCAAGGTTATTGTCATCTGTGATAAGTCACGTTGATAGCACGTAATACCCTTGATCTATTTTAATGGGAATGACCATCATTTCTATGGTCTTCTTCCCTAAAACCCATAACCTCAGTCTAACCATAAGAGAAACATCAGAAAAACCTCAATTGTGAGACACTCTATAAAATACCTCACCAGTACTTTTCAAAACTGTCATGTTCACCAAAAATAAGGAAAATCTCAGAAACTACCAAAGACATGAGGAGGCTAAGGAAACATAATGACTAAACATAATTCAGTGTCCTGTCAATAATCATAGAGCTGAAAGGACATTAGGTAAAAACTAGCGAAATTCAAGTACAATGTGGTATTGAGTTAACAGTAATATAATAATGTTGGTTTTACTGTTGTAAGAAATACATCATAGTAACATAAGATGTTAACAATATGAGAAACTGGGAAATATAATAGGAACTCTGAACTAAAACTGCAATTTTTCTGAATTTCAAAATCAACAGTTTATTTAAAAAATTTTTAAACAAATTCTGAGTTTTGTTTAAACAGAATGACCAAGAAGCAGTATGAGTTAGTTACTTTAGACTAGAGGTAGTCAGGGAAGGCTATCACTGAATGAGGCATTAGGAAGAAATGTGTACAAAAATATCTCAAGAGTTAGCATAGCTCCAGTACATCAATGCACAGAAACCACTTAGCATCTCCCTGAACAACATTCATTTAGTGCAATCTTCAATTAGTTTTGATTCCAACTATTTAAACACATGTTTTCCCAACCTTTTTAGAAGAACATTATGAGAGACACTATTAAGTGCCTTAAATTATAAGTTAAATTAAGTTACCCAGAAAAAAAATAGTTCAATTTATAAATTCTTCAACTTATTCTTGGTGAACTAATTTTGTCTCTCTCCAAATCACTACTAGTAATTCCCTGTCACATTACCTACAGTTCATCTCTGCCTGAATCATTTCCTAAGGGTTTTCTTGGCATTGATAACTTGTCCAGGAGTTGGTGTTTTTTTGTGTGTGTTTTTTTGACAAATTATAATCTTCACATTTTTGAAGATCAGAACCTCTCCTACTGCTTTCAAACAATACCACTTCATACCAGTGATAGCTCAGTTATTACTGGCAGTAATTTGGTAAGTCATGGCAATTAATCCCCTTTTAGTTTAAGTATCTGGTTGTAATCACCATCCTGAAGTCCTTGAGTTTGACCAGTATGCTAATATTGAAGAGATCTATCTGAAATTCAACATCTCTTCCTTGGATGCACCTGACAATGAGGTACAGTGACATAATGAAGCATCTTGTTCTGTGGCCTTCTAGATCAAGAAAATGGAGGGAGTCAGGACTGAAGGAATGGCATAAAGACATGTAGAAAAGCAACAACTCCAAGAAGTCATTCTAGACAAGGCATACAAGAAGCCATCATTCTTTTTGAGAACTTTCATGTGATAGCATAGATTTACAGTCATCATTAAATTTTCCAATGTGTGTAGCAGGTTTTATGTCTATATACAACAAAAATTAAGGCAGATCATTATTTGTACAATCAATGCAGACCTTTATATTTGTACAATGTCCAAATATAAAGGCCAACATTTACTGGTAGTGTGGTCATCTCCAAAGAAGATAAAGGAACAACTCACATTATAGTTTTAGAGTGGAATTTTTTATATAAAAACACATTTAACATTAAACATACTCTTCTGATAAGATAATCCCATTAATAACACAGGAAACAATTTCAGAGAGTTAAATCATTAAAAGGAGCCATAAAAATAGCCTTTTTTGTCGGTCAAAAATGCAAATATCAGTAGTTTCATATTTAGTCTATTTTGGCTAAAAGTCATAGTGCTAATAACAAAGCAAGAACCCCACTTCTAAAACTATATCCTGTTCTCCCTCCATTTCATTATATGGCATTTTTTTTAGGATGGCAATCTTTGAGATGATATAAACATCTGGAAAATTGGATTTTTGACTTTTAATGTGTGTCTTTAAACAATAAATGGTACAAAAATATTAGGAAATCAATTATATTGCTCATTTAGTGTTATGTTGATAAGAGTTGTTAGCTCTATTGCTTATCAGCACTACCTGATTAATAAAATGAATATTCCTGGGCCACATACCTGGTGACTCTGATTAATGGTGTTTGTAACAGGGCTCAAATTCTGCATTTTAATACCTATCTAACATGGGTCTGATACAACTAATTCTGGAGAGATATTAAGGAATCATTAACATAGAAAAAGAAACAGTTGTGGTGAACTAGATTTTTCTTTATGTGTCAGTGTTTCAGCATCCTGCAGATAGACTCTGAGTATAAGGACTGAGTTTAGATTGTATGAATAGGAGACTCAATGATTAAGCATCAGGGTAATTCTAAGTGTATATCCTTACACAACTGACTATGACTGCAGCCTCAGTTTAGTCTGTACTGAGAACACCTGCTAGGGCTTTGAGTAAATTAGAAAGAGTAGATTCCTTTGTTCCTTCTCACACATTCCTGTTCTCTTGTCCAGAAAATGAACCCACATTTTCTATTCTCCTTGACATTTCCTGAAGCCAACAGCTGTAACTAAGTGTGACCAATCAGATTTCTGGTGGGAGAAACATCCCAGAGATAAACAATTTTTCACAGAAAGTTAAACACACACACACACACACACACACACACACACACACACACCTCTTTATTTTTATAACATTAGAAACATTGTTTGTTTACCAAAGAAAAGCAGTATGCCAAGAGACAGCAAATAAAACATAAAATAAGGCAATTATCTTTCCTTCAGATTTATATTCCATTTTCTTCAGCCATTAGGAAATTGGCTTTTTATTTATTTGTTTCTATAACTCATTGAGTTTGGCTTATGTGCTCCCTAAAATAGCACATGATTATATTTTCTCAGTGTCAGTCATTTATCAATGTCACAGGGATCTGGGGTATTCTCTACTTAAATCTTCTCCCTCCCTACCATCCTCCAAAACACACACACACACACACACCACACACATCAATCCTGTTTCTCTGTGTTTATATCCCCCACAATTTAGGACACTGCGGAATAGGAATAAGGACTTAAAATTTCCCCCCTTTTCAGCTCAAATTTACAAATCACTAGGTGCTGTTTGCAAGTTCTATGTACTTAGGTAAGATTTTAAAACAGCCACTTATTATTTCAATACATTTTCTGAATCCATATCATACAGATATGCTAATCTGGGCTATCCCTTCAAAAAGCCAGGCATTAATCATGGCTACTTGAGCTTATGTTCTAGGAGGGAAGATGGACATTAAATATTTCATTGAAATCTTGATGGTTGTTATGAAACACTGAATACTAATAGGGGAGAATGTAATAGGGAGACTTAATCTAATCTGGGATTCAAAAGAGGCCCCCAGAATGACATACTTAACATATTAGTAGGTGCATAAGAAGCAAAAAGAAAGATTGGCAAGAAATCAGGTGAGGTACAGGGGCCAAATTGGAAATCTAAGTGGTATTTAAAGGCCTTGATGACTAATTGAAACGTTTAATATGGAAGAGTAACATTAACTGCTTTCATTCCACTGTTAGTTCACCATCATCAAATGAGTGGAATATTTGCTTCCCAAGAGTACTACCATGTGTATAGGGTCTATTTTCAAAACCATGTTTTGCAACTGTCTAATGTTGCTTAAGTGTTTGCATCTACTATTTGTAAAACTAACTTCATTCCCTTCTTAGTATATGCTCATACAATAAACAAGCATGTTTCCCGGATGTTTATGTAACAAAATAATGCAGTGAGTTAAGTAATACTCTGATGGATCATCTTACTCCAAGATATTGGGTCATGGGTGAGAATTTCTGGAACCTATTGATTCCAAGAGATCAATGCATTGCATGTAAGAAACATAATTTTCTGCAGTTTAATGATTTCATGTAGTTCAGAAACCAGACTTACCTAAATCAGGATATATTTAATCCCAGTAGAATCCTTCAGCTCATTTATACTCTCAATATATCATTTTATTTCTATGTCGATGTTCCTACTAATAACCATTATTTTCAAACAGAAAGGGATTAAGAGATAAATTGAGTCCATAGCACTTCTATTCACAAACACCAAGAGGTTAACGATCAGCCCCAGATCACACTGTAGGTTAGAGTAGAGTGGGGCTGTACATACTGGTCTCTTAATTTGGTTTCAAGTTTTGACCCATGCCATGAAGTATAAATGAGCTGAAGGATTCTATTGGGATTAAATATATCCTGATTTAGATTCACAGGTCATCCTCAAACCATGAAGATTAAAAACGTGGGATTCAGGACCTCTTACAATAGTTACTGTTAAGAGATTTGATATAGAGCATATACTTTTACACCAGCAATCAAAAATCAAAACCAAAACAACCCCACCAAAAGTAAACCCCAAACTTAAATAGGTGATGTCTTAAAAAACAAAGTTTGCTTGGTCCTTAACACGTAAAACAGAGGTGTATTCAATAATTATTAAGGTTCAAATGTTGGCAGTAATTTCTACTAATTTTTTTTCTTTTTTTTATAAAAAATAACTTACTAAAATATTGCAAAGGGTTTTACAGAATTGTGAAGCAGCTTTTATAAATTCATGCATAATTTGATGAAATAATATGCTATGAATCTAAATTGAAAGCATACAATTTCCTTTAACTATAATTTAGCTTAGAAAAGTTAAAAAATAATGCTTGTAAAAATACTTTGATTTAATTATTCCCAAAATATCCTTTTTAAACCTGAAAACAACTAACTTGCATTTGCTCGTTAAAGAGGAGCCTGTTGCTTCCAATCATTTAAACAAAAGTAATTTAACTTGTTTTCTTTGTTTTTTACTCTGATACACTCAGTGGGTTATATACTCCCCTTGTGCTCAATGTTTGCTGTCAGACTGACAGATATGTTTGATCTCCTAGGCACTATTGTAATTAGCACAAACAGATACACAGTTGCTGAAAAGGAGTAGCTGATAGATTTAGGAAGGAAGGCAGGGCAAGGGAAAAAGGTAGAGCTCATCAGCAAGCTGAGACACTGAGTCTTATAGGTGCCATTTGAAATTCATGTCTGTTAATTATTTAGAGGCATATGTAGGGGATTAGTGAATCTGATATAAACAAAAATGCGTGACAGATTACTGATATTATTAGATGAACAAAATATGGATCTATCTTGACCTTTTGTTTTCCTCCCAAATATTTTTGTACATTTCAAGAGGTAAGCCTGTCTAGTGTGGCTCAGTGATTGAGCAACAACCCACAAACCAAGAGATCACTTGTTTAATTCGTGGTCAGGGCACATGCTTGGGTTGCTGACTCCATCCCCAGGAGAGGGTGTGCAGGAGGCAGCCGATCAAAAATCAGTGAAAGATAAATACCACATGATCTCACTCACTTACGGATAATAAATTTCAAACTGTTGAACAAAAATAGACAGAGGCAAAGAACCATTGAAGAGACTCAAACTACAGGTAGAGGAGGATTGGGGTGGGGATCTCCCCAACTGCCCTCCCCTGCAGGCCCTGTTGGCCCTAAATGCCCTCCCCTGCCAGCCTGGTTTTTCCTAACTGCCCTCCCCTGCAGGATTGGGTCCCCCGGAACTGTCCTCTTCTTCAGGTCTGGTTGCCCCCAACTGCCCTCCCCTGCACGCCTGGTCGCCCCTAACTGCCCTCCCTTGCATGCCTGATCTCCCCAACTGTCCTCCTCTGCAAGCCTTACCCCCCCCCTCCACTGTCCTTCCTTGTTGACCCAGTCACTCCTAACAGCCCTCCCCTGTAGGCCTGGTTGCCCCCAACTGCCCTCCCCGGTCGACCATCTTGTGGCGGCCATCTTATGTCCACATGGTGGTGGCCATCTTTGACCACATGGGGGCGGCCACCTTGTGTATTGGAGTGATGGTCAATTTGCATATTACCTCTTAATAGGATGCTTTGATATCTTGGGGCCTTGCTGATCCTGGAGGGACTGACTCTCCCAGAATTATCTATTTTCTATACCACATAAAGGCTCTTGTCCAGGCTTTCCTCTTGCTTTTCCTCTTCTGCCTGACTAAACCTGGTGCTTCATCATGTGGTTAGGAATGACATGTTGTGCCTCCTGTTTCTAGGGATCTGTGAGTAGAAGAAACTTCTTCCTTCGTGACTGTCATGTTGATGTCTCTGAGTCTTCCTATTCCTGACTAAAACAAATCCTGATTACCTTTAGATCACAACTATATCAAACCATTCTTTGCTTTCAACTAAGGACTTCAAGATAACATAGAGGTGGTGGTGAGGGGGGAGGGGCATAAGTGTATGGATGGCCAAGGCAGCAAGCATTTACAACGTACAGACAGCTAAATGAGTATGAATTCTTCATAGGTAAAGAAGGGAAAGGGCCATAAAATAAATTCAAAAGAGCTAGATACCATGTGTGTCCAGTGTATAAAGGACAATAACTTTAAAGGACTTAATAAAGATAAAGCTGAGAACCAACCTCAAAATGAATTTTAAGGAATGACACAGTTTGAACACATGGGTCAGCATGTATTAATCAATTTTATTGGATCTATTATCTGGAAATCATATAGCAATGTTTTTCAGAGCATAGGTGAAGACATCTGTGGTCAGAAAATACCAATGGTGGTAGTTGAAAGTACTTGTATTTTGAAAGACTAGGTTGAACCCCAGGGTTGAATTATTTTTATATAGTTGTGAAAATAATAAACATGTTAAGGGCTTAAAGGTTTCAAGTCATATGTACTTTGGAAACCAAAAATCAATATTAATTGTCAATGTTAAAAGCTCTCAGTGTGCTCATAATTTTAAAATATATTTTCCTACCCTTTAGAAATAAATTTATGATTATGAATGGTGATTAAATTAAATATATTTTGTACAGAAAGAGAAGTAGTAAAAGAAAGAGAATGATTTTCTCAGAATGAGTGATAGAACCCTCTCTTCTCCAAGCATACAAAATTTCCCTTAGTTCCCATTACCCATTTGCATGAAGACTATTTATAATAAAACTAGAGGCCTGGTGCACAAAATTTGTGTACTGGGGTTTGTGTCCCTCAGCCCAACCTGCACCCTCTCCAATCTGGGACCCCTTTGGGGATGTCCAACTGTCAGGCCTAAACAGGCAGTCAGACATCCCTTTCATAATCCTGGATTGCTGGCTCCCAACTGCTCATCTTCCTGCCTGGTTGCCCCTAACTGCTTCTGCCTGCCAGCATGATCACTCCCCTGCCAGCCTGATCAATGCCTAACTGCTCTCTTGCCTACCTGACCATCCCCAACTGCCCTCCCCTGAAAGCCCAGTCACCCCCAAATATCCTCCCCTGCATATTCCTTCTTTATTAGATAGGTTTTCTTATTTAATATATTGGACAGTCCTAACTGGTTTGGTTCAGTGGATGGAACAATGGCCTGCAGACTCAAGGGTCCCAGGTTCAATTCAAGTCAAGGCAGTGTACCTTGGTTGGGGGCACATACCCAGTGGGGACTGTGTAGAAGGCAGCTGATTGATATTTCTCTCTCATAGATGTTTCTAGCTCTCTATCCCTTTCCCTTCCTCTCTGTAAAACATCAATAAAATATATATATAAAAGAAACATTTAAGATTCCTCCATATCTATCTGGTTGGTGTGACTCAGTGGCTGAGAACTCAGGCTGGGCTGGGAGCGGATAGCTGTGTGGGTCCGCTTGCCACTGCAAGCCTGAGACCCCAGGCTGGTGGCATGGACCTAAACCGCCTCTTGGTGCTGGAGCATTTGCAAGCAGTTGCAGGTGGGGTGGGAACATTCCTGCCCCGCCCCCAGCAGCTTGGTGCCTGCACTCATAGGCTCCGAGTGGCCAGGGAGCATTCTGGGATCCCTGCTGCTCAGTGCCTATGGGTCTACAGGCTAGGAGAAGCCTGGGTCTGGAGGATGTTCCTGGGACCCAGGCCGCTCAGCACCTGCTTATGCAAATTAACTGCTATCTTTGTTGGGTTAATTTGCATGCATGCTCTGATTGGCTGTGGGCATAGTGACGGTACAATAAATTAGCATATTTCTCTTTTATTAGTGTAGATTATATTCTTAATAGTAGCCATGAGGTAGACCTTCTTACAGCTGGTATTACCAGAACAGTTGCTCAACACCTGGCTGATCCCATCATCCTCTTATGCACATGCTCCATGGAGGTTATTGAGTAAACAAAGAAAGCAGATGCCATATGCTTTCTTTTTGTTGTTGATTTTCCACACTGATTAGGTCTGTGTATATATACACTGAGTGGCCTGATTATTATTGGATCTCTATATATATTATAGGCTCAGTGCATGAATTCGTGCATGGGTGGGGTTCAGCCAGCCTGACCAGGGGGAGGGTACATGGGCAGATAGCGGGCCTGCCTGCTGGTCGAACTCCTGGTAGAGGGGACAATTTACATATTAGTTTTTTATTATATAGGATATACACTAAGTGGCCAGATTATTATACATTCAGAGATCATAATAATCTGGCCACTTAGTGTATAGGACATACTTTTATGCATTATTCATTTAATCAAACCAATAAAGAAAGCAAAAGAACCAGCAGCCTAGAAAATGGCATTATTAATATTCTCAGTGAAATGTGTTTACCATTCAGCATGAAGTTTCACACCAGTATGTTTTTATCCTGAGAAAGCCTCTTTGGAACCTAATGAAAATCCAGAGTATCTGTATCCTAATAGACATTCATTGCAGAAACTTGGTGCTGGCCCACTGTTGAGCATGGAGAATGTCTACCACTGTCTTCAAGAACATTCTTCAGACATTCCAGAATCATTATGACTAGCGCTATGGAAAAACATATTTATCAAGGCTTTGCTGCAGACTATTGATTTCTTTTTTTTCTGCAGTTGATATGCAAGAGAATAGGATGGCATTCATTATGAAGTTAGAGGTCATAGTTGTTAAAGAAAGAAATATATATAACAAAAATATATTGCTATACAGACAAAGAATTCTGACTGTTCTATTGTAGCAGCAAACAAATGTGAAAAAATATAAAATAAACTCTCACAGGGATGAAAAGAATCATAAAGCCTATCCTATACATTATATGAGTAGGAAAGGGTTGAAAAACTACATATTATGAATAATTAAATTGCATCATGCTCTGTGCATGAGGCTTTACCTATGTGAACACATTTTAATCACCATACTAGCCCTATGGGAAATAATAATAGCAGCAATAATAATAGTAATAACAAGTAGTTTTGGCCACTGACTATGTGTCAGAACTAATTTTTACATATATTAACCCAGTATATTAATTTTTTTTCAACAAAGTTGAATAGTAAGACATATAATGATACCCATGTTAGAGTTGAAGAGATGGAATCACAGAGAATATGTAATATGCCCAATAGCTAGAATGTCAGAGACCTAATACATCCTACCTAATAAAAGAGTAATATGCAAGTTAACCATCACTCCAGTACACTCACAAGCCACATCCACCGGTCATGCCCACCAGCCAATCAGAGTGAGTATATAAATAAACTCAACCAAGATGGCTACCAGAAGGGAGGATTGGGTTTCCCTGGCAACAGAGGAAGCCAAGCATTCCATACACTCTGGCTGGCCCAGGCCTCCATTCAAGGATACAAAGTTCCAATTATAGAAATGGCAGTAGCAATGGATGGAGCAGGAGGCTTGGCTCCACTCCAGGCTACAAAGTTTCAATTGTAGAAGGTAAATAAATTCTATAATAGATACCAGGGCCTCCGCTTGGGTCTCCAGGGGGCTTGGCTGGCCTGCAAACCACCACAGGCCCCTAGTTCAGGCCATCCTGATTTGGGACATCCTTCAGGGCAAACCAGCTGGCCCTCACCTATGCACCAGGCCTCTATCCTATCTAATAAAAGAGTAATATGCAGATTGACCATCACTCCAACACACAAGATCAAGATAGCTGCCCCTATGTGGTCAAAGATCCTACCCCCATGTGGCCACAAGTTGGCCACCACAAGATGGCCAACAGGGGAGGGCAGTTGATAGTGACCAGGCTTGCAAAGGAGGGCAGTTGGAGGCAATCAACCCTGCAGGAGAGGGCAGTTAGAGGTGACCAGGACAGCAGAGGAGGGAAATTGGGGGCAAAAAGGCTAGCAGGGGAGCAGTTAGACATCAATCAGGCTGGCATGGGAGTGGTTAGGGGGTGATCAGGCTGGGAGGCAGAAGTGGTTAGGGGCAATCAGGAAGGAAGGCAGGCAAGCAGTTGGGAGCCAGCAGTCCTGGACTGTTAGAGGGCAGTCGGACATCCCTTGAGGGGTCCCGGATTGGAGAGGGTGCAAGCTGGGGTGAGGGACACTCCCTCTGCCCCTGAGCATGAATTTTGTGCACCAGGCCTCTAGTATTATGTAAAAGCAGCTGGAAGATTCATTCAGGATAAAAAAAGATTCAAAATGGAATCAAGTTGATGGCCACCTCCAAAAGTACAGATGGTTGTCATCCAAAGGAGGTATTAGATTGGATCTCTATGTCTCCAAAATTTCTTGCCATGAACAATGAGTGCAGAATACAGAATCATATTCTGAATTGTTCAAGATTGAACACTGCCTCAGACAACTAGAAACTCCACAGAAATCTCTCCATCACAGGAGTGTTCAGGTAAAACTAGGCAACGACCAGGCAGAGTAAAATTAGGCAAAAAATCCAACCTTTGAATCTCAGTGATCTGGGTTCAAATGGAGGTTTTGCCTGGAAAAACTACTTAGGCACTCTGTGACCATTCTCTTGTCAACACAAATGGAACAAATAAAGGGGTACCTGATTCACAGATAAAAATCTTTGCCACATGTAGGTAAAGCTCAATACAATGCATCACTTGGCCAAAATGCCAAGGTCATTTTGACAACAGGTTTATAGTTAGCACATTTCTAAATTGTGAAATTGTCATATGGACTAGCTACATGTAAAAAAAAATCTACCTGATGGTTTTTTCGATGTTTTTTGCTTTTATATGAATTTTGTTATTGACAGTTCTCTGAAAATTTTATATCTATGGACAGCACAAATAGACTAATGGTGAATATATTCAGGAGATTCTGGGTCATGATTTCTGTTTCTGTGAGGATGAATTATAAAAATTCACTTTATGCCAAGGTCGGTTTGGCTCAGTGGTAGAGCGTTGGTCTGCGGACTGAAGGGTCCCAGGTTCGATTCCGGTCAAGGGCATGTACATCAGTTGCGGGCACATCCCCGGTAGGGGGTGTGCAAGAGGCAGCTGGTTGATGTTTCTCTCTCATCGATGTTTCTAGCTCTCTATTTCTCTCCCTTCCTCTCTGTAAGAAATCAATAAAATATATTTTTAAAAATTCACTTTATGTCATGGTGGGTGCAGTGGGTATGAGGGGATTTCTAAATATTTAGAGGATGATGCCTAACTTTTTACTTAATCATTCTGCAATTTTCCTACTAGTGTTATTCATGTGCACAACATCCTCTTTTGTGGATTTTCCCTTTTCTTACATTTTTCTGTTATGATATGTTTTCCTAAAATACAGCTGCCAGTTTGATCTACATGCTGTGTCAGCTGTGGGGATAGGAAATGCCTCTCTCACAATTCAGCTGGTCTAATGTAGTGGCTTTGATTTCCTTTCCCAGCTGTTGTGGAAATTAGCTGCTCCTTGAGTGTATTAGAACCAGTTTAGGTTTCATAGCATGTAATAGCTCTAGAATTACCAGAAATAGCTGTCATAACAAACATGAAAATGATAGCATTAATTCTTCTTGAAGAGAGAAAGTTTATTCCACACATTCCATCCCCTATTCTGACAGGTAAAGGAAACTACTGTGAAGCAACTATGATTCTAAATTTTCAATCAAGTATTTCTGAAGGTTCTGGAAAATTTATTTCTTTAATTCCTCCTTGCTTTAATTTTTAGTTGTTGCTTTTTCTTTAATTTTCCTCTTTCCATGCACTATTTATCTATATGAACATAATCCCTCACCTCCTCAATTTCACAAAGAACAAAAGATTAGATGCATATGACTTCTACTTTCTGTGTTAAATACGGTCTATTGCAAGGAAAAACAAAATAATAAAATAGAGAGTAGAAAAAACAGAATATACAATTTGAGATATATGGTGAGTTCCCAGTTACTTCATCCAGTGCTCTCTCAGCAACTCCAGGCCACCCAGGCCATTCACTCTTCCTTTCTATCTCTTCCAATCCATTAAGAATGCTTCGAGCTTCAAATTAAATTTTCTCCAATGGGCCATAAAATCTAATTATTTTCTACCTAAGATAAAGCCTTTCCTTGCTAGTAATAAACCAAAATCCTAAATAGAAATAATAACATGAAAAATATAACAAAAATTTAAAATTATACAGAAAATAGTTGTATCAGAGACATCCATCATTTTGGGGAGTAGATTATGCACTGGTGTCAGAAGAGTATGAAATGGAAGATGATACCTTTGTAGACAAACTAAAGACAAAGTTTTTTTTTTTTTTCAGAACTCTTACCAGAAATTGTCCTGTCCTTAATCATAATTCTGTCTTCAATTTGACCTTCAGGTTATCAGTGAGGGCATTTTTTTATTTATTAATCCTCATTATTTGAGTTAACCCTATTTATTCAGCCCCAGAACATCCAGTGAATCTAGCTTCCTGGATTCTTTTCCTCCACTCTCAAACTTGAATAATAATTTTTTAAAATAATATAAATACTAGTTATGCTTACCAATATTTAGACATAATACCTATTTCCTTCTGACCTTGAAAAGCAGTCTTCTTGGTCATTTATTAAAATATGTATGGATATATTTAAAAATATTTTTTATTGATTTTAGAGAGGAAGGGTAAGGGAAAGAGAGTTAGAAACATCAGTGATGAGCTGCTTCCTGCATGCGCCATATTGGGGATCAAGCCCACAACCTGGGCATGTGCCCTTGACTGGAGTGGAACCTGGGACCTTTAGTCCACAGGCCCATGCTCTAACAACCCAGACAAACTGGTTAGGGCTACTTGGTCTTTGATGAACTTACTTAAGAAGAAGGTGGAGTGTCACAGATTATTTCAACATGACATTGGGCAACTCCATTGCCTTTGGAAAGGAATGGAGGTCAATTGATACCCTAAAAGTTATTTTTTTTAAAATCCCAATTGCATTTTCCCTACCAACTAAAACTGCAACTTGGATCCAGAACAGTGGCTGTCACTGGGCTTTGAAGGATTTGTAAACCCCAGGACACTAGTTATCCCCATTCATCCTTGGTTTGCTTCTTTGTTTGTTTGGTTTTTTTTGTGTGTTTTTTTGTTTGTTTGTTTGTTTTTTAGTTCATGTACTAAGGCCTTATGTGCCTATCCCTTGTTTTGGTTTGCTACAAAGAATTGCAAAAAAAAGCAGTCACGCTTTTGGCATTTAAAATCCCAAGTGTGGACACTTGTTAACCTCTACCAAGGTTATTTTAACTGTCTACTTTATGACATAGATTCTCTCTCTCTCTCTCTCTCTCTCTCTCTCTCTCTCTCTCTCTCTCTCTCTCTCTCTCTTTCTCCTCTCTCTCTCTGTCCTTCCCTCCTTTAATTCTGTTTATTTTACACTCAAAGTATTCATTTGAGCATGGTCAGCTCAAGCTGATTCTTTTGATGGTGCCAGGTGGTATAGCTGAGTGTTTGACCTCCCTTTCATTAAAAAGGTTTTATTTGCACTGAGCCAAACCCAAACCAAGAACTGAACAGGCACAGGACAATTGGCTTGTTTGTAAGCATCTGGTCCAAGTCATTTTTTACTGTACCAAATTCATCTCCACCTGTGAATTCCTTGAAGGTAGCCAGGCTTTCCCTGAGTTACTGCCAAGTTTAGCTTTCACATCTGAAAAGAAGGGTGCTTTTAGCCAACTGACAACCCACTCACAGCAAATGCAAACTTGTTTAAGTAATTTTAAGATCCAGAAAAGATCTTGTTTAAAAGTGGCTTTATAAATACAGTATGATTTGGTGGTTGATAGTATTAGAAGAAATAGAAAACACAACTAGCTTTCATTCTTTGGGATGTAGTTGTCATCTCAGTGAAATCATATGTCCCAGGAGAAGACACAATTACATCTGACTGTCTTCTCTTTCTTTTCTGTCTACACTGTAATAAATTCCCTCCACACTCTAAAAGCAGATACAGAGCAGTGGTAGATTATTATTATGAAGATCTGGGTCACTGCTGAGACTCACATGTACATGGTTTGATTGTGACTGAAGAATTCTGTGTTTTTACAACATGAGCATTTATTTTCAATACTTACTTTGATATGTCACCATAGTTTTATTCTCTCCCTCTCATGTTTATTCATATCTTTTGAAAATGTTTATTTATGGGCCCAAGAATAGCAGCAGTTTGTTCTTTGATCATTCATAGTTGCCTCAAATTTATAAGATTATATGCATTGTTTTGCATTTAATCAATGTTTTAATGTTAGAGTTCAGAGCTAAGTCTTAGATTACTGAGAGTGAGATTGAAAAAATGACAAAGTATCCATATTTGAGTGAAATCTTTTTAAAATTTTCATCTCTCAAACTGGCAATTAAAATAACAAAGAACAAACAAAAAGCACAATTGGTTATACTCAGGGTGGACAAGATTCGGGATATTTAATACTTTTGTATGATCTGAATGTTGTCCAGTTATATTTTAAATCAGTCCCTTTATTTTATAACCCATATTAGAATTTGTCATTATTTATTTGACTTTATATCTTCAACACCAGGAGATAAGTATCATGAACGTCCAGGCTTCAACTACTCTATTGTTGACTGACTATATATATATATATATATATATATATATATATATATATATATATATATTTGGACATCACATGCTCTCAAACACATTTATTGAATGTATGGAATACAATTAGTCCGTTTTCAAATGCAGGAAAATAAACTTAGAGCCTTTGTTCATATTATGTTTTTAAGGAATTCATTGTAAGAAAGATAGGACATAAACTATTCAGGTGTCTATTCATAAAATAATTGATTTATTCATAGTGTGAATTTCCAGACAGGCAAAACTAATTAATGGTAGTAAAAAATCAAGACAGTGGTTTCCTCTGGCATGTATGTGTAGGATTTGACTGAAACGTATGAGGGTATTTACTGCAGTGATGATAATATTCTATATCTTGATAGGAGTTTAGATTACATAGGTATATGCATTTGTCAAAACTCAACAAGTATATATTAAATATTTGTGAACATCAATATATCTAAATTTTGACTTAAAATTAAAAGAGTTTTAAGCAATAATTAGTTACAAAATAAACCTGGGCAAGGAACAGTAGAAACAGAGTAGGTCCGGAGGTACAGAGGTATGAAACTGTGTGACATGTTTGGAGAAATAAAAGGATGTCTTCCAATGGCTAGACTGAGAATTTTACTTCTCTCATGTTTATAGCTTTCCCCAAGAGAAAATTCATTTTCATTATCTCCAATGTGAAAGAAACACTGATAATTTTATAACAATTCCAAGGGAAAATTGCAACCCTTTAAACCACAAAAATGCTTTCTGATACATGGAAATAAGCCTCCATCATTCTCTTTGACCTGGTATAGACTTCAGAACTTGAGTATTAATTCTGTTCTCTATGACAATCTCCAGCATCATCCTGGAGGACCTCCATGTGGATTTCCATCTAATTTCTTATACAACAAGCTTCTTGGTTTCCCAAACAAAACCTTGCCACACCTAAAACTGTAATGACCTTTGAGTCTAAAATATCACTTGAAACCTTCTCAAAAATGATAGCTCATGATTTCATTCCTACTTCTCTGATAATGTCTTTCCAGTTTCCTTTGCAGGCCTCCCTACCTTAACTTATATGCAAAGGATCATTAGCCAAATCATTCTGTCACTATACACATGCTCTTTATCCAATCTCATCTATGTCATGTCTTCACCACCATATATATTAATGATTTTTGGATGTCTATTGTTAACTCAAATCTTCTCCTGAGCTCCATTCTAGTATATAAGCTACCTAATGAGCATTCCTACATCCCATATAGGGGCCTCAAATTTACTACCTCAACCTGGTAATGGCACCACAGCTATGAAAATGAAAGTCATTTATCTGCTTTCCTTTACCTAGCCCTCCACATTAGGGGCTGTGTCCTGACAATTCTAATATGGTGTGTAATATACTTTATTTTTTGGGTGTGTAATATACTTTATTTTTATATTTTCCAGTGTTGTTGAGGTATAGTACACAAATAAAAAGTGTATATTTAATGTGTACCACATGTTGTTTTGGTGTACATATACATTGTGAAATGATCACCATAATCAAGCTAATTGACATACCCATCACTTTACATAGCTGTGTGTGTGTGTGTGTGTGTGTGTGTGTGTGTGTGTGTGTTGAGAACATTTAAAATCTACTCTCTTGCAGCAACTTTCAAGTTTATTTTATAGTATTATTAGCTATGGGCATCATGATATACATTAGTTACTCAAAACTTATTCACTTATAACTGGAAGTTTGCACCAACATCAACAAGTGGTATCTGCTACTCTAGCTCAATTCTTCTGCATGTGGATATCCACTTTTCCCAACACCATTTATTGAAGAGGCTGTTCTTTCCCCATTGTACATTCTTGTATCCTTTGTCATAAATTAGTTAACCATGTATGTGAGGCCTATATTATGTGCTTCAATAAAAAAAAAGGTTCATTAAAATATTTTTGCATTCACCACAGAATGCCATGTTACTATTATTTTTGCTAATATCCTGTAATAGGTACTGCTCTATACATTTTTACTTACATTATTTCATTAATCTCCACAACAGAACTTAGATTTGGGTAAATATACCTCAGTTTTTCAAATGGTAGTGTTGAGGCTCAGAGGGTTTAGTAGATGCTCAAAGTGACACAGTCAAGACAGAGAAAACAGTCAACTCACATCTATGTATATGCTTCATTTTTCCATTTTTGATGGATCAATGGACCAATCTAAAGAAGTGATACATATTTTTGCCATGTGATGGTATACTAAGCAAAGTAAGTGCCAAAGATGGACATGTCCTAATCCCAGGAATTTGTAAATATGTTACCATATATCTCAAAAGAGACTTGCAGCTATGATTAAAGGTCTTGAGATGGGGAGACCATCCTAGATTATCTGGGAGGGCAGATTATAATTACAGGATTCTCTATAAGAGAAAAAAAGAGGCAGGAGAGTTAGAGTCAGAAAAGAAAATATGAAAGGGAAGTGGAGGTTAGAGTGTGATTGCTGGAAGGAGGCCATCAGCCAAGGAGTGCAGGAAGCTTCTAGAAGATGGAAATGACAAAAAAATGAATTCTCTCTTAGAGTTCCCAGAAGAAATGCAGATCTGTCGACACCTTAATTTTACCTTAGTGAGAGCCATTTCAAATTTCTAACTTTCAAACAAAGTTCTATGATTATAAATTTATGTTGTTTTAAGATACCATGGCAATTTGTTAGAGTGGTAACATTTAACTAATAAAGGAGGTAAAATAGAATAAGTTTAATTAGGTATATAACATAACCATATTTTAAAATTTCCCAATTTTAAATATACAGCAAAAATATATGGTTTATAAAATTTTATTGGTATCACCCACATTGTCTCCTCTCTCCTCTCTCATGCCCACAATCTTTTTTCCTCTTCTGTTTTCCATGTCATATTGATTGCATGCCTCAGTTGATTCCTCTACATTTACTATTCAATAATAAACTAAGTATAGCACAAGCTGAAATATAATATCTATATACTAAATTTAACCTTACTTTTAGCTTTTCCTCCCACTAAACTCTTACAATCACACAGACCAACCATTTTCTGTCTAACTCACTTTTGATATCCATCCATGGGCCTTTGGACATGAGTTTTCCACCATTGATAATGGCTCTTAAATTTTCTCGGCTTTAGATGCACTCTATTAATATTCAAGGACTCTTTAATTTGAACCATTTGCTCATTGTATCTTTCCAGAAGAGTCCTTTGTAAACTCCTGTTTCTCCCAAATACAGTATAGATACTATATACCAGGTGATATACCAAGAACTCCATGTCAATAAAATGCCCACTCTGACTAGATGAATTCTTATTTCAAATATCTGTGTGTATCACCTGCAATAAGTCCACAGATTCTTTGATGAGGGTTGTGGGCTGCTTATATCACACTAAAAGTGGTTCCTGATTCTCAACTTGTGAGTCTCCAAACCTCATTTTTCTCAATTGTCAAAATGCAGACCCATATTCAGTTCTCCATTGATTGTTGTTTCAGATTATGTTGAATAAAATCAGAAAGGGATCTATACCTGGAGAAAATTCTGAAGCCTAATTTTGAACTGCCCATGGGAGGATTCTGAATCATCTTACACCTTCCAGTTCTCTGCCTGATGTAGCAGTTGCAATATTTTTACAGCTCTGGTTTCAAAGAACAGAAAGGACACACAGAGGACATCACACTTGATTCTCCAATTTCCAGTTTGGCACAAACGTTAGTATATTTTGAAATAACTTCCCAGCCTTGAGATTAATTGTACTTACTAGTCAAACATTGTCTAAAAACCATGGGGTTTCACTTCCCAACTTTCTTTTAATTCCATCTTCTTGACTCCTTACACATTTGAAGGTGCCCAAATTGGGGTATCATTGTAATAACCAAATTTCAAGCAAAGCTACCAATGGAGATAATTCTATTGTATCTCCAGGGCTCATTCACACTATTCATGGAATAAAACTGCTATGTCAAGGACAAGTGGAGTATTTTTAAATAATATATCCAACTCGTTTTTCCTTTTAGAAATTTAAATGTGCCTTAAAAGCCAGGCATAATGTTTATCAATTTGTCTAACATTGAAATTTGCATAATCTGTGAAACCTGTTAGGAACATTTCTGTACTGAATTATTACTAAAAAGTTTTGGTGTTTTTTCTTTAAAAAATCAAAATAATTTTATTAAATTGGCTAGAAAAATGTAATAACTGTGTTCTTTTGACAGTATGCTAAACCTATGGACCTCATTTTTTATATAATCAAATGTTTTGGTAAATATTACAGATCCTATTTAATTCGTTTACATAATTAAAAGTATTGCCTTTAACTTTTTTTCCTTGAAGTACTGCATACAAAATACAAATATTATGTTTCCTGGGTAAGTAGATAAACCCTTTACCCCATCAGTCTCATTTGTCCTTTCAGCATTTCTGAGGATGTTAGGGATTATTTAAAGGAATATTAATACAAATTTAATTGATCAGTGACATAAGTAAACCATTCCAGGTCAAGTGTGAGGGATAGCCAAACTTTAATAATAAGGTTCCAAAGAGATGTAAGAAAAATGCTTTCAGCCCAGGCCAGTGTATCTCAGTTGGTTGAACTTCATTCTATGCACCAAGAGGTCACAGGTTTGATTCATGCCTAGGTTATGAGCTTGATTCCCAGTAAGGGCTATGCAGGACACAGCAGATTGATGTTTCTCATCCATGTTTTTCTCTCTCCCTCTCCCTTCCTCTCTCTCTAAAATCAATAAAAACATGTGTGTTTTTATTTAAAGAAATATGCTTTCAAGTATATTATATATTTTCCTTTACGTACAAAGAAATGCTAAAAGACCATCTGATCACTGCTATTAGAATAATTAGACTACATAACTTAATGTTGATGAGTTACAAGTTTAAATTTTAAAAATAAATAAATAATAGTAATAAAGTTTAAAAATCAAGTTAGTCAATTTCTTAACCTATTAGGTTTTTCCAACACTTATGTAAATCGCTCTTGAGAGTATTTTGGGACAGATATTAAATCTGCTAATACGCAGTTTAGGCATGGGGGAGATGCATTACTAAAAATACCCCATCCCCCTCACATTAAATTTAAACCCCAACACCCATCTTCAATTACCCATAATAGCTGATTCACTTCTAAGATGTACATATGCTGAATAAAATATATTTGCTTTTATATTTCAAATGGTCTGTACTTACATAGGGCCACTGACACACCCACACACACATAGATTTCAACATAAGCTCCAATAAGCTGGACTGAGATGGCTTATGACTAAATTTGGAATTATAAAAAAATGTTATTATCTTCTCAATATTTTACCTCCATGTTTAATTTTTGGCATCAAATGAGTTCATCTGCTGACTTACACCAACATAGCCTACAACATACTGAGCACTGAATTACTGAACACAAATAGCCAATTCTACTGCTTCTTGGTGGGTTTTTAATCATGTTGCATAATAAGTGCTATTATTCTGCTCAGGTGGAGAAATCCTCTCTATGTTAGGAGCTATAAAACGTCTAATATCACTCTTTTAAGAGTCTAATCGCAAAACACCAGTGTGAAGCAAATGTGATTCCAAAAGAGAGAGAGGGAACCCCGCCACTGTACTATTGGGCAGATTTTCTGGGGTAAGCAAGAAAAACTCAGAACTTGTTGACATCCATGACAATAATAATGGTGGTTCAGAATAGCAGCTGCATTTATTGAATGTTTACCTGTTTTAAGCACTATCTTAGGTTAAGCTCCCCTAGAAATAGACTCTGAGGCAGAAGTTGTGTGCAGCAGTTTTATTGGAAGTTTACTTACTATCAACTGCTGTGAGCACCTGAGAGAAACAGGGCTGGGCAGCAAGAGAATTTGAGCACAGCAGCTGCAACAGAGGTCTCTGCCAATGCCATGTCTAGCTTGGAAGCTGGATGGCCCTTGGAAGCTGAATTGAGGAAAGAAGACCAAACAAAATTAAAAAACTTATAGCCTTGTGCTGACACTCAAGAAGGGGCATAACCTTGTTCAATGTAGTTCCCTTGAGGTAAGAGCAAGTTCCATTGGAAGGACTCATCTGTGGTGAGCCTTCAGCAGCCACCTCCCACCATCTGTAAAAATGTCAGTCATAAAGTTGATATCTACGTGGTAACCTATAGCAAACATCTTATGTGTCTTATATGTACTATTTAACCTAATGATCATGGCCATCCTATAAAGTAGAGACTATTCTTACCTCACTTTATAGATGAGGAATTTGAGATTCAATTATTAGTAACATGGAGCTTGAGCCTAAATTAAAGCATTTAGTCCTCACTCTCTGAAGGCAGGGTGTGCTATTCTAATACCCTCAATTAATATATATATTAATAAAAGAGAAACATGCAAATTGAGTGTACCTCCATTACACTCACAGGTCACACCCACCAGCTAATCCTTAGCAAATATGCAAATTAATCCAACCAAGATGGTGGTGGCCATGGAACTGTAGCTAGCAGGAATTTGGGTTGCCCTGGCAATAGAGGAAGCCAAGCTTCCTGCACATCCTGGCTGGCCCTGGCCTCCACTCAAGGCTATAAAGCTTCAATTATAGAAGATAAATAAATCCCAGGTACTTGCTTCCAGCTGGCCCTGGCCTTTACTCAAGGAGGCGCTGAAAAAAGAAAAAAGAAAAAAAAAAGAAAAAGAAAAAAAGGAGAGGCTGGGAGCTTGGGTCGCTGGGGGTGATCAGACCAGGATGAGATGGCAGTTGTGGGTGATCAGGCTGGTGGGCGATGGGGTTGTTGGGGATAAGCCGATGAGCAGGGGGGCCAGTTAGGGGTGAGAAGACCGTCAGTGGGGGTCAGTTGGAGGTGATCAGGACAATGGGGGGCAGTATGGAGTGAGTAGGCCAGAAGAGGGGCAGTTGGGGGCAATCAGGCAGGCAGACAGGCAGGTGAGTGGCTGGATCCACCAGTCCTGGATTGTGAGAGGGAAGTCCAACTGCCGGTTTAGGCTCGATACCTCTAAACTGGCAGTAGGACATCCTTCAAGGGGTCCCAGATTGGAGAGGGTGCAGGCCAGGCTGAGGAATACCGCCCCCCCCCCATGCACAAATTTCATGTACTGGGCCACTAATATATATATATATATATATATATATATATATATATATATATATATATATATATATATATATATATACCTAAGTGACTGTTAAGACCAAACGACCTGAATGATGACTGGAATGACCAGTCAACCAGTTGCATGACATGCACTGACCACCAGGAAGCAGATGCTTAATGCAGGAGCTGGCCCCTGGTGGTCAGTGTGCTCCCACAACAAGAGTGCTGCTCAGCCAGAACCTGGGCTCACAGCTGGCAAGCACAGTTGTAATAGCACGAGCCTCTCCTGTTTCCACAGCAGCACTACTGAGCAGTGGTGGCAGCAGGCTCAGTGGGGCCAGGATGAGTGGGAGTGGTACCTGCTGCTTAGTGCACTGCTACATCCCTCATACCTCTCTCATAAGCCAGCAATTACAATCTCCAGAGAACGGCTGAAGCACGGACACTCATGGAACCAGGACAAGCCTTATATCGCCACTGGCACCTTAGGCATCAAGATCAAATCTCATTCCTTACTGATTGCCCTGAAGTTACAGAGGAAGGCAACAATATAACAGTGGAAACAAGGTGGTGACTGATAATTGGGGTGAAAGTCAAAGAGAGATGGATCTGAAGGGTGGGGGCAAGGGCAACAGAGCACCCCGCCCCCCGGGATCACCAACTTTGTATTGTTCATCTCTTATCCAGCTCTGAGTGGTGGCAAGTGTCCAGTATAGCCTAAGGTGTCCACTGGGGACCTCCTGGTCAACAAAGCAGAAACCTGGCTGCAGAAGGAACATTTAAAAAAAATTTTTTTTCATGAAGCTGCGGGGAGGAGGACTGCCCAAGTGACTTCCCAGCAACTCACAGGGATGTAGAAACTCCTCCGGCACACAAGCATGGGCTCCTGATTTCCTTTCAATGTGCATGAATCTGTGCACCAGGCCACTAGTGTTTGATAAACTTACATAAGGATACAAGTAGGGAAGTAACATATTATTTCAACCTTATAACTTGGGTAAAAGGTATAGCTTTGGGAAAGAATTGAAAACAATAATTTTCATAAAATTTATTTAAATTTTTTGTTCCAATTAATCCTTAACTTGAATTAAAACTTGGTGATGGGTATGATGGGGTTAATTATATAATACTTTTCACTCTAACAAAAGTTTAAATATTTTTAAATAAACATTTTAAAGTCCCAAGAACCAGAGTGTTTTACATGTGAGTTCTATATAGCATTAAGGGGATATTTTTAATTTAAATATAATCAAAAGTATTTCAGATAAATACAAAAACTAATAAAAATAAAAAGCTTTTCAGTATATTTGATGAAGCCAAGAAGACTTTAAAGTTAAACCTAATAGCAATAGTTAAAAGTAGCCCCAAATCACTTATGGATAGAGTTGAGTCATTCAAAATAAAAAATTAGGGAGTGAAATTAAAATATATATATATATATATATATATATATATATATATATATATATATATATATATATATATAGCACACTATGTATTGTTGGGGTTTAAACTAGGAAGCAAGGGCCGAAACCGGTTTGGCTCAGTAGATAGAGTGTTGGCCTGCAGACTGAAAGGTCCTGGGTTCGATTCCGGTCAAGGGCATGTACCTTGGTTGTGGGCACATCCCTAGTGGGGGGTGTGCAAGAGGCAGCTGATCAATGATTCTCTTTCATCGATGTTTCTAACTCTCTATCCCTCTCTCTTCCTCTCTGTAAAAAATCAATAAAATATATTTTAAAAAATAAAATAAAATAAAAATAAACTAGGAAGCAAGGATGAGTCAATTACTATAAAAGATATCAACAAAATCCATTTTATCAAAAGTAAAGTAGGAAAGCCTCGCAATAACAGTAAATGCTAAATAATCATTTGATAAAACCCAGAGCCTTATTAATAAAATCACCATATAAAATAAAAATAAAAGAAGACTATGGCAAGAACATACAGTGGGGTAAAGACAGTCTTTTCAATAAGCAGTGTTGGGAAAACTGGACAGATACATGCAAAAAAAGAAATTGAACCACTTTCCTATACCATATACAAAAATAAACTCAAAATTAATTAAAGACTGAAATGTAAGACTCTCATAAAACTCCTAGTAGAAAATATAGGCAGTAAAATATCTGACATATCTCTTAGCAATATTTTTCTGATATATATTCTTGGGCAAAGAAAACAAACAAACAGATAAATGGGACTACAAAACACTAAAAACTTTTTCACAGCATATGAAATAATCAACAAAACAAAAATATATACAACCATTTAAATAAGAAAACATTTTTTGCCAATGACATGTACGACTAAAGGTTAATATCTAAAATTTATCTTTTAAAAATATATTTAATTGATTTTTTACAGAGGGAAATAGAGTCAGAAACATCAATGAGAGTGAAACATCAATCAGCTGCCTCCTGCACACCCTCCCCACTGGGGATGTGCCCGGAACTAAGGTACATGCCCTTGACTGGAATCAAATCTAGGACCTTTCAGTCCACAGGCTGATGCTCTATCCACTGAGCCAAACCAGTTTCAGCTAAAATTTATCATTTTAAAAACTCATACAACTCAATAACCCTGATATCCAAGGACTAAAAGTGGAAACTGCAGAGATACTGGTTGGAGGGTTGGAGGCAAGAAATAGCTGTAGCAATCTTGAGAAAGAAAAACAAAGTAGGGGGACTCACAATACCAGATTTCAAGTTATACTACAAAGCCACCATAATCAAAACTGCCTGGTACTAACAAGAACTGGCATATGGATCAATGGAATAGAACGGAGAACACAGAAATCAATCCAATTCATAATGCTTAATTAATATTTGACAAAGAAGGCAAGAGCATACAATGGAATCAAGAGAGTCTCTTCAGTAAACAGTGTTTGGAAAATTGAACAGATTCATTAAAAAAAATGAAACTAGACCACCAAATTATAACACACACAGGAATAAACTCTAAATGGATAAAAGACTTAAGTGCAAGTTATGAAACCATAAAAATCCTAGAAGAAACCATAGGCAGAAAAACCTCAGACATCTCTCATAGCAATATGTTTACAGATATATCTCCTAAAGCAGAAGAAACTAAGGAAAAAATAAACAAATGGAACTACATCAAAAATGAAAAGCTTCTGCATAGCAAAAGAAATAATCAACAAAACGAAAAGATAGCCTACTGTATGGGAGCACATATTCCCTAAAATACATCTGATAAATATTAATATCTAAAATATATAAGGAACTCACACAACTTAACAAAAGGAAGATGTCCATCAATAGATGAATGGAAAAAGAAGATGTAATCCTATATAATGAATATGCTAAGTGCCCAGTTGTCCAGTTGTCTGTTGTACCAATCAAAGCATAATATGCTAATGATATGCTAAGGCCACTCAACCTCATGTTATGGCATGCACTGACCACCAGAGGGCAGACAATCTAACTGGTAGGTTAGTTTGCTGCTGAGGTCTGGCTGATTGGGACTGAGTGAGATGGGCCAGACATGTCTTGGAGCCTTCCCTCAGTCATTTTTTTGGCTGGCCAACCTCCTGCGTACCTCCCCAGCCCCAATCATGCACCAGCGGGGTTCCTCTGCCTGGCCTGCATCCTCTCACAATCTGGGACCTCTTGGGGGATGTTGGAGGGCTGGTTTCAGCCTATCCAACAGGTCAGGCTGAGGGAGTCCACTGGTGCATGAATTTGTGCACCAGGCCTCTAGTCTATATATAAAAGCTAAGCGACCAGAAAGATGGAATGATCAGAACAACTGGAATGACCAGTTGCTATACAGCAGTGGTTCGCAACTAGTGGGTCATGACCCACAGGTTGAGAACTGCTAGCAGGGTCACCTAAGACCATCGGAAAACACAGATGTTTATATTACTATTCATAACAGTAGCAAAATTATAGTTATGAGGTAGCAATGAAAATAATTTTATGGTTGGGGATCACCACAACATGAAGAACTGTATTTAAGGGTCATGGCATTAGAAAGGTTGTGAACCACAAAACAACAGGGAGGGAAAAGAGGAGGCTATTTATGGTAGGCTTCTTATAAAAAAAAAAAAAAAGAGAGAGATATTTCAAATGGTACTCACTGAAATAATTGTCCTTATAAATTAGGAAATAAGACAAGAAAATTTGCCTTCAGAAACACTACTGTTGTAACATCTGTGTGCTACTCTTCTACATCTGCTATAACAAAGTCCTACAAATAACATAAACAAGCTTTAAACAAGAGAAATTATTTTCTCATAGTTACAGAGGCTAGAAATCCCAAATCAAGATGGTGTCAAGGCGATGCGCTCTCACAAAACCTCCTTGCTTCTAGTGTTTTCTGACAATCCTTGATGTTCCCTGGCTTATAGATGGATCATTCCAATTTCTGACTTTATCTTCACATGTCATTCTTTTCTGTGTCTATATCTAAATATCTCTTTTCTCTCTTATTAGGAGAAAAGTCATTGGAATAGGGCCCACCTTAACCCAGGATGACCTAATCTTTAATCTTATTTTGATTAAGTCTGCAAAAGCAGGGAATAAGTACACATAATTTTTTAGAGGACACAATTCAATGTGTAACAATCTACCAAAAGTTAAAATATATAGGTAACTTTGGCCCAGCAACCAATCCCACTTCTGGAAATCTACACCATTGAAACAAAAGCCCTATTTTTAGAATATAGGAGAATGTGTGTGTGTGTGTGTGTGTGTGTGTGTGTGTGTGTGATGATTAATGTTTAATTAATTTTAATTTTGAAAACAAATTGAATTTAATGAATTGAGGAATGGTGGCATATCTACTCTATGCACCACACATAGAGATTTAAAATATTATAGAATAATAAATTACAGTTGGACCAGTTGATCAGTTGGCATGTAGGGTACTCTACAAGGTAAATGATAATGAGTAAGAAATGCAAGATGCAGAAAACTTTTCATGATCATAATTTTTCAAAACAATGAAAGAGAATTTTTATGGAAGTATATACAATTTAATAGTGTATATGCTAATGTTACTGTGGAGAAAAATAAAGCATTCAAAGCTGTTAACATTGGTTACTTTCTTGGGAAAATACAATGGGGGTAAGAAAGATAAGAAAAAAGAAGCAGTAAATAAATATCAAAAGGAAAGCCCTAGCCTCTTGGATCAGTGGATAGAGAGCCAACATGAAGTCTGGAGGGTCTTCAGTTTGATTCAGGTCATGGGCACATGCCTGGTTTGTTAGCTTGATCACCAGGAGGCAGCCAATCAATGATTTTCTCTCATCATTGATGTTTCTATCTCTCTCTCCCTCTTCCTTCCTCTCTGAAATCAATAAAAATATATTTTAAAAAATCAAAAGGAAAAATAATACATTACAAGAACATGTATATTCATATCTATTGATATATACAGTTTTGTGTGTGTGTGTGTGTGTATGTGTGTGTGTGTGCAAACACTCACACTCCAGGGCTAAATAAACAAATAGTTAAAGAACTATTATAGGTATTCTTACATAAATATTCTTAAAATTAATATCTTGGATGACTCTTAGAAGAGGAAATCCAGGTAATTATATTTCCATATATAATTTGGTCAAGATGTGGAACATAGTACAAAAGTGGGTGACAAAATTGAGTAAAAAAGTAATGAATGCTTATTAATGAAAATATTTTTGAAAATATAATTTGTTTAAAATAAGTATACCATAATACTTTTTACATGTGCTACTTGTGCAAAATAATATTTTAAGAAAGTAAAATTATTTTCATTTCTGTGATGGAATTTAGTGGTAAAATATTCCATGGTATCCACAGATAGCATTGTGATTTCCGGACATCTTTCCCACTGAATTAGTATGAGAACATCAGTTCTACAATATCTTACTCTATGCTAGGCCTATAAGTAAAGTGTGAGGTTAAAATAGTCACATATTTTCAGAGGTAAAAGAGGGATAAGATTAATAATACTTCTTAGTTCCAGTGTTTAATCAGATGACAGCAGATAGGGAAGATATAGTGTGAGCTAGAGAGAGAGAAAAAATCAGAAGCAGAATAAAGAAAACCCAATTGGTGCTCTTTGAATATGTGTTTTGGTGAGTTTACTTTGGTGAGTTTCTTAAGTATTTTTTAGGTTGTATATGCAAGAAACTGGACTTTTAATATTTCCATACATCCCCCCAATACTGCCCTAGAATTTACCTGAGCAGAAAACTAACTGAAGCATTAAGGTTAAAAGGGTCTTGCACTGTCAGAAGCAACTTTCTGAGAATTAAAAACTAATATAACATACTAAATATAATATAAACCAAGACATTTTCCCCCAAACCACAACAATAGTGAATATCCATGCTGAGTAAGCCACTTTACTAAACCCTATGCATACAATGTTGAATATGATGTGATACCTTTCTTATTACCAGTCCTGGAAAGTAACTGTCTATGCCTACAATTTATCAAAATTCAAAATAGAGATAAAAAAGTTATAGTAGAAGAGTAAATAATGTATTAGAACAAGAGGAAGAGGAAGAATGTCCAAACTGGGTAACAAAAACTTGTTACAGGTTTTAATCCACTCATACTATGTTGCTATAAAAAGAAGAAAGTGTTACCATTTGCAACAGCATGGGTCGAACTGAAGAGCATTATACTAAGCAAATTAAGCCAGTCAGAGAAAGATACATATCACATGATCTCACTCATATATGGAATATAAAGAACAACATAAACTGATAAACTAAAATAGATCCAGATACATAGAAGCATCGAACAGACCATCCAACCTCAGGGGGAAGGTGGCAGTGTGGGGTGTAGGGGGTGGGAGATCAACCAAAAGACTTCCATGCTTGTATATAAGCATAACCCAAGGACATACTCAGTGGCGGGAGGGGAAGGACATGTGCTGGGGGGCAGACAAGAGCAAGAAGAGGTCAATGGGTGAAAAGGGATTCATATGTAATACTTTAAACAATAAAGAATTAAAAAAAAAAACTTGGTACACATAGTTAACTCCAATAACTATTCACCTACTAGTCAAAAAAAAAACAATAATAAAAAAAATTACAAGATATGTTCTTTCTTGTTCTTATTATGCTTAGCAGTGCAGTATTTAGAATTACCTGCATATAAAGGGTGCAGTTGATTGATGGACAGCAGTTTTGAGAACTTACTTTGTGCAGGAGGCTGCCCTGGGAAGCACACTTTGCAAAACTGAGAAGCAGGTGTGCATTTTTCTGTACTAAGAATAGTTCAGGCAGTTATATCAAATTGTTAGCATGATGCTAAAGGCAGCTGTTTTCTCAAATGAAGAAGCGTCTGTATGAGGTTTAAAACTATGAGAACTAAGTGATAGTTCTGATGTTTCTTCAGTTCATTCATGTGTGCTTGAACAAATCATTTATCATCTTGGAATTCCAGTGGGAATTCCAAAGTAACTGAAAGTAAATCCTTATGTCTAGATCATACAAATGATAAAAATATTACATATATTACATAATAAAAGTGTTTTATCTGGATGTAAGATGATTATTAAAATAACTAGTACTAAGTACAATAAAGGAATTGAACATACGTTTGCTTAAAATTACAACTTCTATAAATAGGAATGGCCTGTAGTGTGCTTTATAGTTCATTCTACAGTTAGATCAAGAAGTGAGAAAGACTTTCATCTATTTCATGAACTCCGAATGATCTTCAATGGATCATACAGCCGAAATCAATTTGAAATTCTCTAACATAAAAGGGATGGGAGAAATAATCTCAATTCATTTCAACCTCAAATTAAATTATAATAGCTAATACAATGATGGTTAAATATTTTGTGGATGTCATATACTATGGTTTTGAATAATGAATGTTTGAATCTCAGAGGACAGTAGAATCTGAATTAGAAGACAAGTAACCAGAGTGGAAGGTGGTTGAGGGACTGGGTGAAAAAGGTGAAGGGATTGAGAAGTACAGATTGGCAGTTACAAAATAGTCACAGGGATGTAAAGAACAGCATAGAAAATATAGTCAATAATATTAAAGTAACTATTTACAGTGCCCGTTGGGTACTACAAATACCAGAGAGACCACTTTATAAATTATGATTATCTAATCACTATGCCCATAGGTATACAACAAAATAATAATAAATATAAACTATAAATAAAAATTAATATAATAAAAAGAAGACAACCACTGACTGATATATTAATAAAAATTAGATACCATCATTTATTAAAACTTCATTACAGGGACTTTGATTTCAGCTCAGACATATGAAGAGCTTGGAAACCATCATTCCTGTCCTTGCCACAGAAAAAAAAAATGGTACCTGTAATACAACAAACACCAAATGCAACCCAACTCCTGGCCAGATTAAAATAAATGCTCACATTACGGGTCTCAATATTTAACTTGTTATTTTACAACATGCCCAACATGTCTGACTTCTAGCAAAATATTACAAATCATGCCAAAGACTAACAAAACAAAAAATAATCTGAAGACACAAAGTAACCAACTGAACCTGACTCAGCTATGACATCAATGTTAGAATTATAAGAGAGAGAATTTAAAATAACTATATTTAATATGTTTAGGATCTAAAAGAAAAGGTAGACTTCAAGTAAAACAGAAGATGGTAACTATGAGAAAGTACCAAAAAGAAATTTTAAACACAAAACCCCCACAGTAGCACACACACAAAAAAAAACCAAAAAACATATTTTAAGATTTTTTTTTTAGAAGACTTGATAAGGCTGAGGATAAAATTGGTAATCTTGAATAAAGGTCAATACAAATTTCCCAAACTAAAATACAGAGAATAAAATGTAAAAAAATAATAATAATAATAGTAGCAGACAACCAAGAATTGTGAGACAGTGTAATATATGTAAAATTGGAGTATTAGAAAAGAGAATAGAACAAAATCAATATTTGAAAAACTAATGGCTAAAATTTTTCTAAAAATTGTGACACAGAACACCAAACAGGATACATTCAAAACACACACACACACACACACACACACACACAATCTCAGAAAACTAAAGAAAAAGAAAAACAAATTTAAAGCAGCCAAAGAAAAAAACCAATAAAATTTATAAAACTCTATCAATCAAGGCCAACCAAAGAAAATTTCAAAGATACAAAGTGCCAATATCAGTGAAAAAATAAGGGGTCAATCAAATCACTACTTATCGCAGAACATTAAAAGGATAATTAGGATAAGTAGGGAATACTATGACCAATTTTATGTCCATGAATTTAATAACTTGGATGAAATCAATTACTTAAAAGATACAACCAACCAAAATTCACATAAAAAGAAATATCAATAGATAGCCTAAATAAACATATATTTACTAAACAAATTGAATTAGTAGCTAAAAATCTACCACCCAAAAATGCTAGTCCTAGATGATGTTACTAGTAAACTCTACCAAAAGTTTAAAGAAGAAATAATTAAAATAATACACAATTGTTTTCATAAAGTAGAAAAGGAGGGAAGATTACCCAACTCATTTTATGAAGTCAGAATTATCTTCATACTGAATACAAAGACATGCAAAAAAAAAAAAAAAAAGAAAGAGCAACTATTATATCTCATGAACATAGAAATAAAATCCTATATAATAAAAGGCTAATATTCAAATCAACCAAATGGCAGAACAACCAGTTGCTATGATGTGCAATGACCACCAGGAGGCAGACGCTCAACGCAGGAGCTGCCCCCTGGTAGTCACTGTACTTCCACAGCTGGAGCACTGCTCAACCAGAAGCTAGGCTCATGGCTGGTGAGCACAGCAGCTGTGGCAAGAGCCTCTCCCACCTCCACAGGGAGCAGGCCTAAGCCGGCAGTCTGACACATTCCAAGGGCTCACAGACTGTGAGAGGGCACAGGCTAGGCTGAGGAATGCCCCTGAGTGCGCAATTTTTTTGCACTGGAGCTCTAGTCTTCAATAAAATATTAGGAAACCAAATTCAACAATTTACAAAAGAAATTATACACCATGGTCTAGTGGGTTTCACATCAATCAATTCATTCCACCATATTAATAGACTAGGGAAACAAGATACATGATCATATCAATAGATGCAGAAAAGTCATAAATAACATGTAATATGTATTCATGATAAAAGTTCTCAAAAACCTTAGGAATAGAAGGAAAATTCCTTAACCTAATAAAAGGTAAGTATGAAAATCTTTCAGCTAACATAATAGTGAGTGGTGAGAGACTAAATGCTTTCTCCCTTGGGTCAAAGAAAAGGCAAGGATATCTTCCCTTACAACTCTTACTCAACATTATTATAGAAGTACAAGCAAGTGAAGTAAGGGAAGATAAATAATAAAAGGTGTACAGATTATTGCCTTTATTTGCAGATGACATGAAAGTCTACTGAGAAAACACGAAAGAGCCTACAAAAAACAAAAATGAAACAGAATACCTGGAACTAATGTGAAAGCTTAGGAGGATTATAGGACCCAAGGTGAACATGCAAACATCAAGAGCTTCCCCATATACCAGCAATGAACAAATAGAATTTTAGAATTTGAAATTAAAAAATTATGTCATATATATATATATATATGTATGTATACACACACATATACAGTGAGTGTATATCCTATATAATGAAAAGCTAATATGCAAATTGTCCCCTTGACCAGGAGTTCGACCAGCAGGCAGGCTACCCAACCACCCATGTCCCCTCCCTCGGCTGGCCGGCCCCCATCCTGCATGATTTTATGCACCAGGCCTCTAATCTACACTAATAAAAGAGTAAGATGCAAATTGACCATACATTCACAAAGCCCACCAGCCAATCAGGAGTGAGTATGCAAATTATCCTAACAAATATGGTGTGTTGATTTGCATATGCAGGCACCCAGCAGCTGGGGGGCGGGGCAGGATGCTTGCATCATCACCATGGCAACGATGTAGGCTTTCAGCACCACCCCAGCTGCTCGGGGCCTCTAGGTAGTGTGGGAAGGCAGAAAGGCAACTCCGGGCCAGAGCAAAGGCAGTGCCAGCAGCCAGGATAAGAAAGGCCAATTCTTGCAAGAATCTTCATGCATCAGGCCTCTAATATATATATTGAGTGGCCAGATTATTATGCATTCAGAGATCATAGTAATCTGTCACTCAGTATATATATGTATATATATATATATATATATATATATATATATATATATATATACATATATATATACATATATATATATACATATATATATATATATAATTTATAATAACATTAAAAATAAAGTAGTTATAAAATTAACAAAATATATGCAAGACCTATGTGTGGAAAACTACAAAATGTGATGAAAAAAATATAAATCCATATATTCTTAGTTCTGCTCAATAGAGGGCCTGTAAGCAAATACATCCCAGTAACAATGGAAACAAAAGAAATAAAGCAGCCCTGGATTATAACCCAAAGTATAAAATACATTTCTCTAAGTCAATACTGATATTAATAAATGATTAAGTAGAAAAACAAATGGTAGAGAAAAGACAAATTCTTATTGCAGAATTCCAAATAATTTACAAATGTACTCTGCCCTCAAAGAGGTAGAATATAACTCTACACTTCTTAAGTTTGGGCTGTGTATGAAGAGTTCCTTCCAAAGAGGTCAGTATGAAAAAAGAAAAAAAAAAAAAAAAGAAAAGAAAAGAAAAATGAGTAACTTTGCAATGGAAAAACCATTTAAATACTACCTCAGCCAGTTGGTCAAGGTCAACATCAACAGTGATAAGTCATCTCAAGAGTATTTTCCCTTAATCTGATGTAAAGAAAATGGCACTTTACATCTGTGGTATTTCTACCCTAAATACATAACCCCTGTCTAACCAAGAGAAATATATCACAAACCAAAACTGAGGAGCGATCTACAAAATATGATGGGCATTTCTCAAAACTTACAAAGCCACAAGAAAACAGAAATTCTGAGGAATTGCCATACATCAGAGAAGGTTAAGGAGACATGACTGAATATAATGCAGTATCCTTCATGTGATCATAGAACAGGCAAAAGACATTACAAAGAAGCTAACAGCCAAGCTTATGTGGCTCAGTGGTTTAGTGTCGACCTATGAACCACGAGTTCACAGGTTCAATTCCCAGTCAGGATACATGCTAGATTGCAGGCTCCATCCCCAGTAGGGGGCATGTAAGAGGCAGCCAATCCATGTTTCTCTCTCATCATGGAAGTTTCCATCTCTCTCCATCTCCATTCCTCTCTGAAATCAATAAAAATATATTTCTAAAAAGCTAACAAAATCCAAATAAAGTGTGGAGTTTATCTTAATGTACAAATGTTGGATTCTTAGTTGTAATTGGTGTACCATAAAAATGTAAGATATTTAGGATAGGAGAAACTGAATACGTGGTACATGGAAACTATCTATACTATTTTTGCAACTTTTCTGTAAATCAAACCTATTCTAAAATTTTAAAAGTTTACTTTAAGAAGAAGATAAGTGCTTTGAAGATAAGTAAATGTAAAAATAGGAATGGGTAGTGCAGTGTAGGGAGGGATTGAAAGTTGGGGATAGGCATGATTGATGAAGTGATATTTAAACAGACAAAATAATGTGATTACCAGTGGGGGAGGTAGAAGATGGTAAATGGAAAATAAATGGTGATAGAAGGAGACTTGATCTGGGTGGTGAACACACAATATACAAATGATGTATTATAGAATGGTACCCCTGAAGCTATATAATTTTATTAACTAACTAGGGGCCCAGTGCACAAATTCATGCACCATTAAAAGAACTATGGGCTGTGAGGCTGTAGTGGGCACAGGAGTGGGTCTGGGCCCATCCTTTGCACCCCTGCTTGGACCCTCCCACCAGGACCCCAGTTTCCTGTCTGCCAAAAGCGAGTGCCATTGGGGCAGGTGTAGGCAGCAGGTGCGAGCTCTCTGCAGGACTATGGCATGCTGGAGCAAAGAACTTACAATAATAACCAGAGGCTTGCCCCAATGACAGCTGACCGGTGCCCCGCCTTGGTCTGGTGCCCCCACTCCTCTACTCCACCATCATGCCATGGCCGCTGCTGATGCCCACCATGTTTCCAGGTGCGCCCCCTGGTGGTCAATGCATGTTATAGCCACTGGTTGTTCATTTGTTCTGCTGTTCAGTCTATTTGTATATTAGGGTTTTATATATACCCTGTTTCCCCGAAAATAAGACAGTGTCTTATATTAATTTTTGCTCCCAAAGATGCGCTAGGTCTTATTTTCAGGGGATGTCTTATTTTTCCGTGAAGAAGAATACGGTACACATTTATTGTTAAATGAAAATAAAGGAAATTTATTACCTGTATAAGGTACGGTAGTAAGATAGTTGTCAACACAAACCAGACAAACTGTGAATCCTACAGTATCAAGAATTTACTCATTTATTCAATGACAATCATGTCATCATTTTCTGGAACATCATCATAACAATCCAATTCCTGAATTTCCTGGTGAATTTCTTGTGACTCCATTTCTTTCAGAATCAGTGGACCAAATCGCTCATTTTTAGCCTAGGGGGGCCCTATTTTCGGGGGGATGCCTTATATTTCACTCAGAAGGAAAACTGTAAGTAGGTCTTATTTTCGGAGGATGTCTTATTTTCAGGGAAACACGGTATATATATATATATGTGTGTGTGTGTGTGTGTGTGTGTGTGTGTGTGTGTGTGTGTGTGTGTATAAAATCACCTCAATAAATTCACTTAAAAAGAAAAAATAGCCCTAGCTGATTTGACTCAGTACATAGAGCATCGGCCTGCAGATTGAAGGGCTCCTGGTTCAATTCCAGTCAAGGGCTTGTATCTCAGTTTGTGGGATCCTCCATAGCCAGGGCCCTGGTCCGGGCTCGAGCAGGAGGCAATCAATAGATGTGTTTCGCTCACGTCAATGTTTCTGTCTTCCAATCTCTAAAATGAAGAAAAGAAAGAAAGAAAGAAAGAAAGAAAGAAAGAAAGAAAGAAAGAAAGAAAGAAAGAAAGAAAGAAAGAAAGAAAGAAAGAAAGAAAGAGAGGAGGGGGGGAGGGAAGAAGGAAGGAGGGAGGGAGGGAGAGAGGAAAGAGATCAATGGAAGGACTTGTATGCATGTATATAAGCACAACCAATGGACATAAGACACTGGGTGTGGGTGGGATGAGGGCCTGTAACAGGGGGTAGGGAAGGCTGGGGGAAGGTCAATGGGGAAAAAAGAGATATATGTACTACTATATGTAATACTTTAAACAATAATAAACAAATAAATAGATAAATAGATAGATAGATAGATAGATAGATAAACTAAATGGTCATTGGCATCTGCAACTTCCAGATGTTTTATCACCTCCATGTCTAAGATGCATAACTGAATTGTCATTTGCTTAAGGGTTTGAGCTTTTCTGCATTCATTCTGGTCACTTTTTTCTATTAGAATAAGCTGCTTCCTCTCCTAAAATCCTTTCTATCTAGTATGCTACATTGCTTAAATTTCTTATTACTTGCAATTTAGCAATAACAAATAGTGGCATTTGCACTAATTGTAATTGATACTAGTTTGTGGAGTATGGTGAGAAATACTTATTTACATTTTTATATTTGTTGATCACTCTTTATTGTTGAAAGTATTATAGATGTTCACTGTTTTTCCCCATCTAGCACCACCCGCCCCCGACACCAGGCCTTCAACCCATTTTCTGTGTCCTTGGGTTATGCATATATCCATAGGAATTCTTGGGTTGATCTCTTCCCACTACCCACCCCCGCCTTCCCTCTGAGATTCAACAGTCTGTTTCATGCTTCTATATCTCTGGATCTATTTTTGCATCAGTTTATTTTGTTCTTTATATTCCACATATGAGTGATATCATGTGATACTTGTCATTCTGTGACTGGCTTATTTTGCTTACATAATACACTCCAGGTCCCTGCATTCTTTCCAAAAGACTAAGAGATCCTTCTTTTTACTAATCCTTAGTATTCCAAGTTATTAATGTCCACTCATCTACTGATGGGCACTTGGGCTGTTTCCAGATCTTAGCTATTGTAAATTGTACTACTATAAAAATGGGTGTGCATGCATTCTTTCTGATTGGTGTTTTAAGTTTCCTAGGATATTTTCTAGAGGTGCAATCACTGGGTCAAATGGAAATTCCATATTTAATTTTTAAATATATTTTATTGATTTTTTTACAGAGAGGAAGAGAGAGGGATAGAGAGTTAGAAATATCGATGAGAGAGAATCATCGATTGGCTGCCTCTTGCACACCCCCTACTGGGGATGTGCTCACAACCAAAGTACATGCCCTTGACCGGAATCGAACCCGGGACCCTTCAGTCCACAGACCGATGCTCTATTCACTGAGTCAAACTGGTTTCGGCTATATTTAATTTTTTGAGAAGACTCATATTTTTTCCATAATAGCTGTACCAATCTGCATTCCCACCAGCAGTATCCTAGAGTTCTCTTTTCTTACACCCCCACCTGCACATGTCATTTGTTGATTTGTTGATCGTAGCCATTCTGACAGGTTTGAGATGATACCTCATTGTTGTTTTATTTTGTGTCTCTTGTATGATTTGTGACTTTGAGCATTTTTTGTCTTTGCCCATCTGTATATCCACTTTGGAACAGTGTCTATTTAAGTTCTTTGCCCAGTTTTTAATTGGATTATTTGTCTTTCTTTTGACAAGTTGTATGAGTTCCTTATATATTTGGGAAATTAACCCTTTATCAGATGTGTTATTGGGAAATATGTGCTCCCATACTCCCTTTTGGTTTTGTTAGTTTCTTTTGCTGTGAAGATGCTTTTTATTTTAATGTAGTTCCATTTGTTTATTTTCTCCTCAGTTTCTTTTGCCTTAGGACATGTATCTGTAAACATATTACTATGAGAGATGTCTGAGATTTTGGTTTCCTATTGGATTTTTACAGTTTCATGACTTTGGTTTGTGACTGGCCCTGAGGATCCTGTTTGGAGCTATCAGCAATCCATAGCTTATGACTCCCTCTGCTGGGGCTGGGTACCTTTGTAAAAGACCTAGATATGCACAAGGGTCTGCTTTTCCTAGCCCTGAGTTTAGAAGGATATTAAGCAGAGGCACAAATCCTCCCAAGATCCACCTTTGCCTACAGTCTGGTTTTTTGTTCTCAGTCTTAATTAGCCTAAGGCTATGGACCATAGCAAGTCATGGACTCAACAGGGTGGAGCTGGATGTTTTCCAACTGAATGGGGCAATTGCTTCCCTGTCCCCAGGCAAAAGCTGCCTAGATCAGTGTTTTTCAACCTTTTTTGGGCAAAGGCACACTTGTTTCATGAAAAAAATCACGAGGCACACCACCATTAGAAAATGTTAAAAAATTTAACTCTGTGCCTATATTGACTATATATAAAGTAATTCTCTTGAATAGGAATCAAATAAACACAAAGAAAGTATTTTATAATTACTTTATTATGAAATATTAAGTAAACAAAATAGTGAAAAATTATAAAATTCTTGTCTTGTCTGCACCTACGGCACACCAGGCAACATCTCGCGGCACACTAGTGTGCTGCGGAACAGCGGTTGAAAAACGCTGGCCTAGATGGTAAAGGTTGGGTGGAGAAAGGTGTCCTATGCAGTATGAGGGAATGACTCAGTGCCAGAAATCAGGCGCTGCCTTTTGAGCTCCAACTCCAGAGCTTCCAAGTCCGGTTCTCCTCACATAGCTCTATACCACTCTGCCCTGGTGCTGCTGGAGCCCAAGGTGAGTGGCTGCACTGGAAATTTTGTGCATTGGCCCTTTAAGAGGGAGCCATTTTTAGCTGTCTCCCTTGCAGACAGCAACCCCATTGCTTTTCACAGCCAGATGTGATGTGGGCATCTATATAAGTTTAGGTGCTCTAGGCTGGGGAGCCCAAATTGGGGCTTAAATTCCAGAGTTCTCAGTGGGATCCCCTCACAGCTCAGATATCCTCCCAGAAATTCAGTTGCTGTCTGTGGGAATCCAGCTAGTCCTTCGACACCTCACTATTTACTAGTTTCTATGTGATCTCCACTTTCCTTGGTTATCAGGGTTCTCTCCAGCTAGTCTTCATTGATTTTTCAGGGTGGTATTTCTGTATTTTAGTTGTATTTCTAGTTTGATCCTGGGAGAGTGGCAGTGTAGCTTCCACTTACTCCACTGCCATTTTGAAACCAAGAAGACTTTTTTTCCAAAGAAAATCAAATCTATCTTTTATGTTAAGTAGCAATGCCATCCTCATTTCTAGTAGTGAGCAACCTTTTTTGAGAAGATAACTTGTCCCAGTGAACTAGCACTCATATGTGGTATCATGCATAAGTGGGTTATTGTTGCTTTTTGTTTTTCTGCATACCATATCCCTATTAACTTTACATTGGGGAGAAAAATGAAATGTTCTAACTTACAAAGTGATGACTTACTCAAAATTGGATGAATTACTTTTTTTTCTAAGAAAAGAATATCTCTTTAGAAGTATCCATTTATCCTTAGGAACTCCAAGGGCTTTGAAAGGCATGAGTGAACTTCACATTACTGTCATTATTTTTTAAGAAAACATCCATTAATTATTCAAAGTAAGCTAAAGGGTGATTCAGAGACACAGCAAAGTATTTCAATAAATACCTGCAAATATCTTATATAGTTGTTTATTATTTATGATGCTTCTATAATGTGTTTTTCCTTTTATAAAATGCAGTGACCCTAGGTCTTTTCTTTAGAACACCAAAATAAATAAATGACTGTAAAAGCTGAGCTAAAAGTTCATCTTTTATAAGATTGACATCTTAAAGCAATTTGTAGAATTAAGGAAAAGCTAAACCTATCTAGTAATAATAAAAATAAGACCATATGTTTTAATGCTTTATTAATTATATATTACAGTTTCATAAATTAACTTGTTTGAGCCTTAGAATAACTCTGAGATATAGTTAAAACAGATATGCCATCTCCATTTTGTAGATGGGGCAACTGAAGGTAAGAGAAGTGTTGCAACTTTACCAAAGTACACACATTAAAAAGGAGAAAAAAATAACAAATAAACTACTGTTTGACATTTGATCCAATGATCAATGTCAGGCTACAAAGCTTTGAGTGGAATTACTTGTATTAATATGAAAATGTATCACTTGGTTTTCTCCTTCCTAGATGAAACTGGAAAAGGCTTAAGGTAATTTTGTAATTGTGTGTCTTCCTGTCAATATATTACAAATTATTTCCAAGTATCCTCACTTGCTTTCACATCACTGTTAAAAAAGAAGTATTGTATAAACAGATAGAACTCACTGTGATGGTTAATATTGCCTTAACAGATGGACACCTTTCTCCTGAAATGGATGTGTTTAGAAGAAATTATAGCCATCTCCAAGATATGCATCTTTTAAGCCCACAGATACATATGAAATTGCATACATTCCTAGAAATTCTGCTGTAATTTGTGTTTCCTAAATGGGTCTCTTACCCAACTTAGTATTCTGAAGGTGAGTATAGGAGACTAGAGGGGAGGGCAAGGTACTCACACTGGAACTGTTACTTTCTAGGTAGGGTGACTTTATGGATAATAAAAATAGAGGATAAAAAGGAAGATCAGAATTACTATAATGCAGAGACTGCTATATTTCTATAGCTACCTCACTTGTATAATCAAATTTCATTGTTCACTATTCAATTGACACCCAACTTAACATTGTCTCTCCAAGTATGAGTAAAAAATAGGTTTCACCCTACCTCTTGTACACTCCAGAAAAATGTTTCCTAATATTTAGGTTAGGTCATATTTAGTTAGAGGCCTAATATGCAACAAATTACAGTGCTTCCTATTATAATAAGTAAACAGCAAATGTCTCGCCATGAACTCTAAGTATTTATTTTAAAATAAAACAACAGATCTTTATTGTTCATTTATTATGAACCAAGAAGAGTTCTACACACAATCATCATCTTCACCATCATCATATTGTTTTTCAATAATTTTAATTAATAATAGAAACAGTGTAAATTCCTGATTATTATATCAACGTTTAGAATATATTAGGTTAAAATTAAGTTTTTCACCTACCTTAGAATCTACTGAATCTTAATATTCCCCATAATGTTTGATATGGCATTAATTTATACCTATGAAGCAAGGAAAGTTTTTCATCAGCAAATAATTACATGTAAAATTGAAAAGGGAAAGAGTAATCTAAGTACTTTGGGGTGATGACTGCAATTTTTGTAGCCAAACATATGGACCAAGGAGAGTTTTACTCCATTATCAGTATTTGGAGTTCCATTAAATAAAATAGTGGTAGAAAATCCATCCTAAGCTGGGGCCTTTTTTCATTCCACACTGCCCCCTGGTGGTCAGTGCACATCATAGCAAGCATTCGGTCTCTTGGTCAAACTCCTGTGGGGACAATTTGCATAGTAAGCTTTTATATATATAGATAATACTCAATGTCCTGGCCACAGTAATCTGAAAAGAACAAACCATAAAGGCATCCAAATTTGAAAAGAGGAAGTAAAACTCTTTATTTACAGATGACATGCTACACCAAAAAACACACTAGATATAATAAATGAATTCAGCAATGTAGCAGGATACAAAATTAAGACCCAGAAGTTAATGACATTTTTATGCACCAATAATGAATTCTCAGAAAGAGAAACTGGAAAAAAAGAAAACAACCACATTTACCACTACAACAAAAAATTAAGATACTTAGAAATAAACTTAGCCAAGGAGGTAAAAGATCTGTACTTAGAAAACTACAGGCTGTTGAAAATGAGATAGAGGAAGATATAAACAAGTGGAAGATTATATTGTGTTCATAGACTGGTAGAATCAACACCATTAAAATATCCATGCTACCCAAAGCAATTTATAGGTTTAATACAACCCCTATTAAAATACTAATGACATTTCACAGATCTAGAATGAACACTACAAAAATTTATATGGAAAGAAAAAAGACCCCAAATAGACACAGCGATCTTGATAAAAAAGAACAAAATTGAAAGGATCAAAAACCAGATATCAAATTATACTACAAAGCCACTATAATCAAAATGGCCTGATACTGGCACAAGAACAAGCATGTAGATCAATGGAACAGAATAGTGAATCCACAAATTGACCCAAGCCATTATGCTCAATTAATATTTGACAAAGAAGACAAGAGCATACAATGGAGTAAATACAATCTTTTTAATAAAGGTGCTGGGAAAATTGAAGAGATACATGCAAAAAAAAAAAAAAAGAAAAAGAAAGAAAGAAAAAGAAAAGAAAAGAAAGAAACTAGACCACCAACTTACACAGTACACATGAATAAACTCAAAGTGAATAAAGGACTTGAATGTAAGTCTTGAAACCATAAAGATCCTAGAAAAAACCATAGTCAGCAAAATCTCTGACATATTTCATAGCAATATATTTGCCCATTCATTTTCTAAGCCAAGAGAAACTAAGAATAAAATACACAAATTGGACTATATCAAACTAAAAAGCTTCTGCACAGCAAAAGAAACCATCAATAAAACAACAAGAAAGTCCACTGCATGGGAAAACATATGTTCTAATTATACATCTGATAAGGGGTTAATTTCCAAAATATATAAGGAACTCATACAACTTAACTAAAGACAAACAACCCAATTTAAAAATGGGCAAAGTATCTAAATAGATACCTCTCCAAAGTGGTCATACAGATGGCCAAGAGACATATGAAAAAATATTGTAAGTCACTAATCATCAGAGAGGTGCAAATTCAAAAAAGAATGAGGTATCACAACACACCTGTCAGAATGGCTATTGTCAACAAATCTACCAATGATGAGTGCTGGTGAGAGTGTGGGGAAAAGGGAGCCCTAGTACACTGCTGGTGGGAATGCAGACTGGTTCAGTCATTATGTAAAACAGTATGGAGGTTCCTTAATAAATTAAATAAAGAACTTTCATTTGACCCAGTGATCTCACTTCAAGGAATATATTTTAAGAAACTTGAAACACTAATCAGAAAGAATGTATGCAACCCTATGTTCACAGGTGTGCAATTTACAATAGCTAAGATTTGGAAACAGCCTACCGTAAGTGCCCATCAACAAATGAGTAGATAAAAAGCTGTGGTACGTCCACACGATGGAATACTATGCAGCAGTAAACAAGAATATCTTACCCTTTGAAACAGCATAGAGGGACCTGGAGAGTATTACGCTAAGCAAAATAAACCAGTCAGAGAAACAGAAGTATCACATGACCTTACTCATATGTGTAATCTAATGAACACAATAAACTGATGAACACAATAAAAAGATAAATAGATCTAGAGATAAAAACGTATGGGACAGACTGATGAATCTCAGAGAGAGGTGGGGGTGGGTGGTTGGGAAGAGATTAACCAGTACACACACACACACACACACACACACACACACACACACATATAAATATATATATATTCTCATGGAGAAGAATAGTGAGATTTTCTTTGAGCAAAGAAAAGACTATGCTGTCTAAAAGATAAAAAGACTAAATGGCAAGCAATAAGAATATACGGATATGTATTTCAGCAACAAATCATAAGATAGAATTTCTTAATCTGGCTCAAATAAAGGCCCAAAGCATTAACCTTAGTTTGTAAACTGACTATTGGTTGCCCATAAGCTTATCTCAGCAGCATCACATACTCATAATAATTATAAAGTTCTCAAAGGTCACTTAGAACATTCTCTCTGTCTGGGCATGATCACTTTTAACACATAACCATGGAGACTGTGCCAGAAAATGTCCTGTGATGGAAACCAATGACCTATCACAGAGGTAGTATAGCTCGGTGGTTAAGAACATGTTTTCTGGAGCAAGGCTGTCTGGATTCAAACTGTATATTTATTAAAAAGATCATGTCCTTATTCATAAATGCTCCATTCAAGGCCCCATACTCAATACCTGATGTGTTTGCTCAAGATCTATGTGCTGAATGACTGGCAACCCTACCTACTTTTAAAGGACAGTCTATCTGATTTCTAAGTGTTCTGATCTTCAAGGTAAACAGTTCTAAATTTTTCACTAATTCTTCATATGTCATCATTTCATCTCCCACTCAGTTTCCTTTCAACATATTCCAATCTTTCAAAGATTCTTGTAAAATGTGGCAGCCAGAACTGAACCCAACGTGGTACATATAGCTTGACAAATACTAATATAGATTCATCAGTTCCCTAAAGTGGACATTATTTTTCTATAAATGCAGCAAGTAACAAATGCATTCCAAAGAATAGCTGATATATTTGTATTGCACCACTACACCATTAATGTATTTTCCTAACAGATGTATTTCATATAAAAAGCATGTATCATCCATACTCAAAATATAATGAATATATTTGTGTTTTAAGGACTAAGGTTGACTTGATATTTAAATACCTACATGCTTCTAGTTCACCTTCCTGAGGTCACCTACAGATTCATAGTCATGAATAACTACTAAAGTATCTGAAATTATGAATTTAATCTCTCTTATGAGGCTATGTTTTTTGCCAGTAAACATACATGGACAATAGATTATAGAATCTATATTGAAAAAAAATTGGGTAATACTCACCATCAGCTCATGAGTATATACAACAAGATATAATCAACCATGTTAAGGATTGTTTATTTATTTCTTTTTTTTCCCCAACTTTTCCGAGGTATAATAAATAAATAAATTGTATATACTTAAGATATATTTAAGGCATACAACATAATATTATATATATATTGTGAAATGATTATTACAATCAAGTTAGTTAACTTATCTGCTGGAAGCCAATCATTGTTTTAATAATAGAGAACTGTGGACAGGGAATTTGGAGGGCTCATCAACCTTGATTACTCTAAAAGGTCAGATATTGGTAGTTGAAGCAGCTCCCACCTGTTAGTCCTAAATTCACCCATTGGCTTTTGTTGGAGTTTCCTGCCTAGAGGATAAGGATGTATCCTATCATTTTAATCTGAATAAAAGGGGTGGAAAAGCCAGAGCGAGTAGTACCGGTAGTTCTCCCACTAGAGTTCGACAACTGCCTGGCCCCCATTTCCCAAATTAAATATTTTCTAAAGTCTCTTTTTCATTTGTGTGTGGCCTTCTCCAGAACTTGAACCATTAACCAGAACCCTGAATCATGTGGGATGTGAAAGGGGCTTCCACACATATCCATTATCTTACATAGTAACCACTGTAGTGTGTGTATTGAGAACATTTCAGATCTACTCTCAGCAGATTTCAAGTATCAATATTTATTCTCATGTAATAATCTCAATGCATTTACTTTGGGTAAATAGTGGTTTTTAAAAAATAGTAAGATCTATTAAAAGTCAGTGAATATAGGAGTCCTACCATGGGAATTTCTTCTGTGAGAAGGCAGAGTTTGTATCAACAACAATGAGATTAAGTGTCCTTAAGGGAGTAGGAAGCACAGTCTGAGATAATGCTTTAATCATAATGCATAAAATTTTGTATTAGTTTAATTTTATCACTATTAGTATATATCCATTTAATCAGTTATAAGACAGATAAATATTTATATATGGTATGTGTATATATAACAAATTAATTTATAAGTGAAAAAAAACTCAAAATTCTTTTGGGACTGTCATCTATAGTGGCAGAACAATTATAATAGAAATCACATTACTTTTCAAGCACATATTTGAGGATAGTATTGAAGTGAAATCTTGTGTTAAAATTTCTTCTGGACTTAGAAACATGAAATGCAATAATCAGAAGATGACATAAGTGAAAATCATTATATTTGTGGGCATTAAGCCAGGGTTTTGAAAGTAGACATTATAGGGAGAAAAATATAAAAGAGAAAATTAAAGTATCAATGCCTGTGGCATCCATTTAGAACAGTTTTCATTGAATAATGTGATTTTATAATGATTTAGGTCATTCTCCCATATGATACCATTAGGTAAAATGACAGTATTCTCCCCTCCCCCATTTTCTGATAGATTTGAGCAGCATTTCAATAGCCTCCCTTCAACTAGTAGAAAATGTAAGGATGGATGCTTCTGGTAGCACAGACTAATGAATGGCACTGATGGCACTGATGCCCCTCAAACTCCTGGAACATGACAGTCCTAGACAAAATTGTTCATTCACAGCTTTGCTATACATAGAGAAAAAAAAAATATTCTTACTTTCTAGAAGTAGAAAGGCAAGTCAGTACCACAGTGTTAATTTTGCAGGCTGATCCCATGGCACTTCAGGATGTTATCAAGCCTGAAAATAGGCTCTGGTTGCACAAGGGTGGAGTGGTAATGCCCACCAAGGATGTGATCTTATGCCTGTATGAAATTTCATGTGAGGAAATGGGACTGAAATGCCAGCAAGCAGATATTAAAGGGGGTTGGAAAACTATACTTTCTGGGGCAGGGAGGCATCAAGGACAATTGTCACCTGCCCAGTTTGGGAAATAATTAAGACGTCTCTGAGAAATTACACTCTGCCACACATGATTGGAGATCCAAATTCCTACCTCTAGTGAGACAGAAGAATCCCACAGTTCGACATTAATGTCAAACTCTCATCTAATATGAAACAGATCTGTTGTGGGTATCAAACCACAAGGAGAACACCTCCACAAACCTGGAAACCCTTCCTAGAAAAAAAAATCATTCTAAAAAACATAAAAGAGGGAAATTTCCCCAAAATATTTTCCAAGGTTATGGTGATTAAAAAACCAGTTTGTCCCTTACCATGCCAGTGCCCAGGTCAGTGCAGAGGATTATTATGGTGCTGAGAGGCAGGGAATTGCTGAAGATGATGAAGAACAGGAAGAGGGGATCTCTTAGGGGTGCATGTGGTGGATTTTTTTTAGGTTGTCAAAGATGAGGCAACCTGGAGAGAATGGTCAACGTTATGTGGGAAGCATTCAGAGGACACACCTCCCACAACTAGCTCCTGGATAGAAAGACCACTATGAAGGAGTATCATGATCCATGAAAGGATCTGGAGGTCTCAGGCCTCAATTATCCCAATTTTGTTTCTAAATTGTGTGACTATTAGTTAAAGCCAGGATTTATTAGTGTGTCATATCTGTATACTCTTTATTCTTGGGTTCAACATGGCTAATGTCATTTGATCTCTGAAAATTAAGCAGGATTGGGCCTGGTTAATACTTAGAGATGTTTGTGAATGTCAATATAAAAGCCATAAAAATATTAAGACTGAGATAGAAAGAACCTGAGCTTGGGTCCCAATCCCATTTTCTGCCATAATTGGCTTGTGACTTTGGGCACCACTCACCTATCTGAACTTCATTCCTCCTGCCTTGTAAGATGGCTTGATTTCTTTCCTGATAAAACTTTCAAAAACTAATGTCGCCCTGAACCCTCTGCATTATTTTTACCATTGTACTTATCTTATTTTAATATACTATGCAATTTACTTTATTGACTGTCTTGTTCCACCTAGAAATTAAATGATATGAGAACAGGGATGCATGTCTTTTTATTCCCCACTGTTGCATCCCCAACATCCAGAATAATACCTGCTACATAGTCTGTGCTCAAAAAATTAATTAAATGGAATGGATACAAAATAATGAGCTGTGATGGGATCATATGAGGTCTCAATAAAATGATAACTATTACTAGTATATGGATTGTCATAGATTTTAATAAGATAACTGCAGGAAGAAAGCAGGGAGCCTAGGATGTATAATTCCAGGGTTCTCCTGTTTACCAATGTGTATTGTCTTCAGAATCCTATGGAAAAGAGGATAATAATTTTGGCTCATGCAATCAATTTATAGTTCAGGCTTCAACTAAAAAAAAAAAAAAACGCAGTTAAAAAGGGTACGTCTGCTTTTTATTTTTTTTTTACTATTTTTATTTTTGACATTAATTTTCATTGGCAAAGCTTAGAGGAAGGGTTTCTACAGGATTATTCTTAATATTTTTCTGTTGTTAACACTTTATTATTTTATTATATTCCCATCCCCAACCTGATTTTGATAATCCAACATTTAAAAAATAATAGGGAAACAATATAATATGCCCATTTTATTTAGAAATGTAATATTAAATATGAAATGGTACATTTGGAAACTGAATATATCATTGTATTAAACAAATCAAGGAGTCCATTTCTATTAGTATGTTGAACAATTCTATCATGGAAAACCACAACAATGCATAAGTTTTTTTTTTAGTCATAATTCAGTTTAAAATGTAATGAATTCTCAAATGCCAAAAAGAAATAGAAAGATGAACTATAGAGAAGTGAGCAGGAGAAACTAAGATGGCTACATAAGGTATATACACCTGTACATGCTGTCTCTCACCACCACACTAGAACTACATCTAAAAGACAAAACAACTATCACCCAGAACCACGGGAAAGCTGAAAGAGTAGAAGTTCTACAACTAGAAGTAAAGAAAGAACCTCATTTAGACTGTATATGAGGTGCAGAGGCTCAGAAAAGCAGAGGTACAGAGGCGTGTGCAAATTGGGCTGGTGACTGTGTGCACTGTTTTTTACAATTGAAAAGGAGATATAAGCTCCAGACTCCTCTGAACTCCAGTTTCCAGTGAGACTCTGGGTACCCAGATGCATATGGGGAGAAACTGGACAATCTAGCAACAGGCTGGAAAGTGAGGGTGGCTTTCTTGCAAAGGTGCATGCATGAATTATTGTTTACTGTGCTGGGGTGTGGGACGCGGGATGCAGACACACAGAGATGGAAACGTGGAGACACAGAGATGGCTGACTGGCAGCCATCGCTGTTTGCCATGCCCTAGTGATTCCCTGAGACCCCGCCCCAGCCAATTTAGAAACCCACTGAAGCTGTGCGAAGTGGCTTTTGCATATGAATGGCCTGCCCTTTTCCAGCTCAACCTAACAAATTGCAGCTGGGACAGACAGCTCCAAAACTTCCAAACCCCAAGCAAAGAGGAGAAATCTGAAGATCTCCCTGTAGCTCCTGCTGGGTGGTCTCAGACAGTAGCTAACTTGCATCTCCATGGAGGTCCAGGAACCAGTGTACCTAGAGATCAGTGTGAGATGACATCAGATTTCAACTACTCACACACATAAGTGACACACTTAAGAGTCAGACTCAGTGAGCAGCAAAGCCCACTGAAGCAAATCTTGCCCCATAAGGGTGTATACAGCACAGGAGTTCTTCCATTATAGACACAGGCAATCCTCATAGCCAATTGGCCTGGAGGTCAATTCCTCTCACTGTACCAAGAGCAATCAAAGCTTAACTACAACAAGACTGTGCACCCAGCCCACAAAGGGGTGCACCAAGAGTGTCTGCCTCAGGTGATTGGGGAGGCTGAGCCACTGGGCCATATATGTCACCTATCACACAAAGCCACTCCATCAACACAGAGAATCAGCCAAAATGCTAAGACAAAGACACAGGTCACAAATGAAAGAAATGGAGGAAAGCAAAGTACTGGATATAGAGTTCAAAACCACAGTTATAAGGTTACTCAAGAATATTTTAGAAACTGCCAATTAACTTAGGGAGACCTCTGAGGAACTTAGTGAGACCTTCAAGAATCTTAATGAGAATGCCAAAAAATGGAAAAGGACCAGTCAGAAATTAAGCATGCACTGTCTGAAATAAAGAATAATATACAGAAATCCAACAGTAGACTAGAAGACCCCAAGAATCAAGTCACAAAGATTTGAAATATGAGGAAGCAAAAAACACCCAACTAGAAAAACAAAAAGAAAAAAGAATCCAAAAATATGAAGATAGTGTAAGGAGCCTCTGGGACAACTTCAAGCATGTGAACTATCTGAATTATGGGGGTGCCAAAAGAAGAGAGAGAGCAAGATACTGAAAACCCATTAGAAGAAATAATGACTGAAAACTTTCCTTACCTGGTGAAAGAAATGGACTTACAAGTCCAGGTAGCACACAGAACCCCAAACAAAAGGAATCCAAAGAGGATCACACCAAGACACATCATAATTAAAATGCCAAAGGCAAAAGACAAAGAGAGAATCTTAAAAGCAGCACGAGAAAAACAGTTACCTACAAGGGAGTACCCATATGATTGTCAGCTGATTTCTCAGCAGAAACTATTCAGGCAAGAAATATTTAAAGTATTGAACAGCTAGAACCTACAACCAAGATTACTCTACCCAACAAAGCTATCATTTAAAATTGAAGGTCAAATAAATAGATTTACAGACATGAAAAAGCTAAAGGAGTTCATTACCACCAAATCAGGAATATATGAAATACTAAAGGATATTCTTTAAGAAGAGGAAGAAGAAAACGGTAAAGATAAAAAAATATGAACAACAAAGTGACAACAGATACATATGTATCAACAAGTGAATCTAAAAATCAAATCAGCCGAAACCGGTTTGGCTCAGTGGTAGAGCGTCGATCTGCAGTCTGAAAGGTCCCAGGTTCGATTCCGATCAAGGGCATGTACCTTGGTTGCGGGCACATCCCCAGTGGGGAGTGTGCAGAAGGCAGCTGGTCAATGTTTCTCTCTCATTGAGGTTTCTGGCTCTCTGTCCCTCTCCCTTCCTCTCTGTAAGAAATCAATAAAATATATTTTTTAAAGAATAAAAATAAAAAATAAAATCAATAAAAAATCTGATGAACAGAATAAACTGGTGAATATAATAGAATCAGGGGCATAGAAAGGGAATGGACTGACAATTCTCGGGGAGGGAAGGGAGCATGAGGGGTTTAGGAAGAGTTTGGACAAAAATCTTACTCCTATGGATTAGGACAGTGGCAGGGGGTAAGGGCATTGGGTTGGGGGGAGTTATGGGGGAAAAGAAGAGGAACATCTGTAATAATCTGAACAATAAATATTTATTTATTTTTTAAAAGTGAGCAACTTTAGAAGGCAGCTTTTAAGTGGAAGCCATATACTCAACTCTTGCTTGGAGGAGGGGAAAATATCCCCCTCTCCCCGCTTGGTATTTCTAAACATACACTGTTCTGAAACAGGAGGATCTTAAGCTCATTGTCACACTACTTGCAAGGAAATATGAAACCTCCTGGAGGAATAATATTTACTCCAAGGCTGCGTGTAACCCCAAGGAATATCCACACAAATACAGTACTGCAAGGAGTTTATACAGATAGATAAAACTCCATAAGGTATATAAGGAAATGAGGCCCTAATATTAAGTCTAAAAAAATATGTAGAAACAAATACAGAATAATTCATATGTAGGAACCATCAAACACAATAAAATTATCTAAAATATTTAAAGAAATAAAAGAAGAAATTAAAATTATCTGAAAGAACCTATAAAAATCATTAAACAAATAACCAAAAAAAAAAAAATCAAATATACTGTCTCAAAATTTAAATACTATAAAATTTGAACTTCTATGCATAAGATCAGCTAAACAATAGAGTCAATAGAGGTAAAAAAAAAAATTGATACATATGAAAAAAGTATCCAGAATATATAATAGAGAAAAAAGGTAGTAAACATACTACTATCAGGAGAAGTTAAAGACAGAATAAGAAGGTTTAATGTGTTTGAATAATGTTCTTCTATCTTCTTTATCCTCTCTTTCTGGAAATCCAATTATAGATATATTAGTAGGCAATTTTCCAAAATTATTGAAATATACCAAACCTCAGTCATTTAATTATACATAAAACACTTTATAATGGCCATACATTTTATTGTGAAGAAAATACAAATTTTAATAAATTGTAATCATACACAATATGTTCTCTGATACAAAGCAATTAAATTAAAATAAATAAATGATAATTAGAGAAGCCTTGTGTATTTATAAATTATAAACATATTTCAAACATCTCATTGGTAAATGAATTAATCATACTGGAAATGTAGTTAGATAATAGATACATTTTAAAAAGTACATAAGCCCTTGCCTGTGTTGCTCAGTTGGTTGAGTATCTTCTCATGCATCTAGAGTTCCCTGGTGTGATTCCCATTCAGGGCAATACCTGGGTTGTAGGGGGTGTGCAGGAGCCAGCTAATGTTTCCCACATAGATATTTCTTTCTCCCTCTCTCTTCCTCTTCCTCTAAATCAATAAAAACATATTTTAAAAAGAGTAGTAAAATACTATATATTGGCAAACAGAAAGATTGAACTTTATGATTCAAACATATAACAGAAAAAGTTTGAAAAAGAAAAGAATCTTAGGAAAGTAAGATGAAGACATACTACAGGTATAAAGACAACTTAATAAATTAGAAACAAATAAGAAAATGATACAATTAGAAAATCAAAATGACACATAGAAAATCAATAATATTAATAATTTGAAAAGATTAATAAAAGTGATAAAACAGTAGGGAAGCCAAAATAAAACATTAGAAAAGGAAAGGGGATATTAAAAATGTTTAAAAAATAAAAAGTAGAGATGATGAAATTATTAGCTGTCAATAAATATAAAACTTAGCTCAGGCAAACATATTTATAAAAATATCATTAAATAATATTGTCACAAAAGTATATGGAAAATATAATCTTTTAAAATATCTAAATAGTTTAAAAATTTATATTAGAGCTTTAAATTTTTCCCACAAATTCAAGACTCCAAGTTTTACCCATAAGATTTAAGAAAAAATTTACCAACTTATTCAAAATATTCTAAAGTCTAGAAGAATACAGAATAGGCCACTTGATTATACTAATAAAAAATCATGATCGATGAACTCTCTCTCATCGATGTTTCTAACTCTCTATCTCTCTCCCTTCCTGTCTGTACAAAATCAATAAAATATATTTAAAAAAAAAAAAAAAAAAAAGCCGAGACCGGTTTAGCTCAATGGATAGAGCATCGGCTTGGGGAGTGAAGGGACCCGGGTTCGATTCCGGTCAAGGGCATGTACCTTGGTTGCGGGCATATCCCCAGTGGGGGGTGTGCAAGAGGCAACTGATCGATGAACTCTCTCTCATCGATGTTTCTAACTCTCTATCTCTCTCCCTTCCTGTCTGTACAAAATCAATAAAATATATTTAAAAAAAAAAATCAAAATTATGCCCAGCCAATGTGGCTCAGTAGTTGAGCATTGACTTATGAACCAACAGGTCATGGTTCAATTCCAGGTTGTGGGCTTGATCCTCAGTATGGGGCCTGGAGGAGGCAGCCAATCAATGATTCTCTCATCATTTATGTTTCTATTTCTCTCTCCCTCTCTCTTCCTGTCTGAAATCAATAAAAATATATTTTTAAAAAATCAAAATTACTATTAACTTGGTGCCAAAAAGAAAAGAAATTAAAAAAAAAATCTCAACATGAATCTAGAAAATGGGTTTACAATAGTTTCTATAAAGGGCCAGTTGGCAAATAATTTATGCTTTCTGGGCCAGATAGTTTCAATTGTAACTACTAGCTTATGCCCTTATAGTACAAATGCAACCATAGACAATATGTAAATGAATGAGCACTGCTGTGTTTAAGTGTTTCAATAAAACTTTATTTACAAAAACATGTTGTGCCCATGTCCTGCCATTAATATGCCCTGTACATGTGCTACCCTACTGGGAACAGCCACTGATTAAATTACAAAAACTCAACCCACCTGTCTTAAAGCAGGAAATCTGTGGACTGGTATTCCAAGAGCACATCCTTGCTTGGTTCTGTCCCCTTCCCTCTATAGACTACTCTCTCAATAATTTGCAAGTGAACATCTGTCCACTTGTAGTTTTCTAAATTAAGACAGAAATTGAATCAAACAATGTGAAAAAAAACATGAAATATACTAAAATTAGGTTTGTTCAGATATATAATTTACCTCAGTGACAGAATTAAAGAAAAAACAACAACAGTATGAATTCCAGTAACATTTAAATACATTTTATAAAAAAGAATCTACCAGAATATTTGGTATATAAAGGAACTTTAAAACAAACAAACATCCAACTCAATGGTGAAATGAAAAAAAAAATTACTTTTAAAGATAATGACTAGGACAAGAATACCTGTTATCACAACTTCTGTTGAGTATAGTAATGGAGAACTCAATTGGTAGCACATAAAAGGAAAAGCAAATCAAAAATTGAATGATTGGAAAGGAATACATAAAATTATCTGTATTCCTTGAAGATAATTGTCTAAATAGAAACCCAAAAGTAACTATAGTTACATTTACATAATGAATATGAATATTTAGCAAATTTTTTGGGACATATACAAAAATCAAGTACAATCTCATTTATACACATGTAAATTCTATAATTATTGAAGAAGACAGTTTACAATAGCAACAAAATATAGCTAAAAATAAATCTAACAAAGTTTTGCAAGGCCTTTTTAGAAGCAACTGTAAAGCTTCTTATTAAAGAACATTTAAATGAATAGGTAGACTTTCATTTGGAAGATACAATAACATAAATATGTAAGTTATACCCACATTATTTTATAGTTTCAATCAAAATTTTATCTGGCATGAAAGAGTAGTGCAATATTTATTGATGTTATTAATGTTTTTTTCACAATCACCAGATAAAACATAAGGGGAATATATTTAGGAGTATAGATTTGAAAATCAGTCAGCCAAGGTTAAAAGCCCAGCTCCCCTACTTACTGATGATGAGACTTCAGTAAAATTACTTAACCTGTCTGTATCTCAATTTCTTCATTTATAAGATAAATATAAAAATATTTATCTCATATAAGTGTTGTGAACATTGAGTTAGTATGTGTAAATTACTGTGATGATTAATTTTATGGGCCAAGCGATAGCCAAATAGTTGGTTAAATGTTATTTATAGATGTGTCTATGAGGGTGCTTCTGGAAGTGGTTAGCATCTGGATTGGTGGGCTCAGTAAAGTAGACAACCAATTATATCTAGTTTTAAAAAATAGCATTGATTATATTTAAAAGGCACCTAGGAATAAATCTTTGAGTTGGGTTCCACCAAGGAGAGATACTAGCAAGAAACTGGAGGACAAAAATAGTGAGGACAGAATACTGATTTGCCTGGATCACCTCCTAACCTCCTACTGGTTCCTGTGGATTGCCTGCTTTCCTCTATGGGAATCCACAGATCCTCTCAAAGAGCTGTAACCATCTCCTTCAGGTATGTGGTAGAATGAGTTCTCTACTGTTTCTAGCCTAGAGGTATTGCACTATCACAGGTTGTTCTGCCTAAACATATTCATAATTTTGCAAGTGATAAATTGCCATTCCATAGTATTAGAAAATATAGACAACCAATTAGACCTGTTTTTAAAAAATAGCATTGATACTATTTACAAGACACCTAGGAATAAATCTAATAAATGATGTCAGACATAATAAAGAAAATAATAGAATCTTATTGATATAGCAAAGGAAGAGCTAACATTTTTTAGATAGGTAGATTATGTGCATGGATGAGAATACTATATATTGTAAAGATCTCAACTTTTCTAATTAATCTATGAATTCAATAAATTAAAAAATATATATATATTTGCAGGAATAGAGAAGCTAATTCAAAAATGCATGTGTAAGTAGACTAGGCTTCATATGGTGACCACACAAGATACTATATTGATGTTGCATTATAAAGTTGTACAACTAAAATTTATGTTATAACCAATTTTACTCCAATAAATTTAATTAAAATGCATATGGAAATTTAAAAAGGACATAGAAGTGAAGAGAAAGGAGCCATAGATCACATTAAAGTTCAAGTTAAAAATCACAGCCTGGCCCTAACTGGTTTGGCTCAGTGAATAGCATGTCAGCCTTCAGACTGAGGGGTCCCAGGTTCAATTCCGGTCAAGGGCATGTACCTTGGTTGTGGGAACATCCCCAGTACTGGGTGTGCAGGAGACAGCTAATTGATGTTTCTCTCTCATTAATGTGTCTAACTCTCTATCCCTCTCTATAAAAAAATCAATAATATATATATCCAGGCCATGATATATATATATATATATATATATATATATATATATATATATATATATATATATATATATATATATATATATCATGGCCTGGATATATATATATATATAAAATCATAGCCTGGAACTTGGAGCTATGATCAATGTTTAAGATGACTGGATTGGTCATCAGGATGATTTCATCCAGCTTCTGGCTGAACTGAACAGTTTTTATGGGTCAGAATCAAAAATCTCCCTTCAGGACAAAAGGAAAATAAATCTTCCAGCCTTAAAGAAAAGTCCAAATCTCCAAGAACCGTATTCACAAAAGGGAAGGATCTTATCATCTCAGAACAAACAAACAAACAAAAAAACCTTGACTGCATTTTTGGGAAAAGACAGTAAATAGACTCCTTAGGATTATTTCAGCCTTGCCACTCCAAATAGAATGGAACCTCCAATGCCATCGCCAGTGCCTTCACCATCCAGGAGTATTTTGTCAAGTTGATGGCAGAACTAAACAATAAGCCATAGGCCCTGGTTGCATAATCTGGCCTTCCAGAGATCCAAATAGAAAGGAAAAGGGGAAAGAAACATAAGAAAAAGGCAGAAGATAAAAATGTGGAGAATTACACCCAACCAAAGACCAAGAAAAAGGGAGACCAAGTTGAGGAGTAGCAAGGAGACTGTAGTTGAGATGAGAATCCTGCTGAGAATGGAGAGGATTGTGTGTGGTCACATGATGGCCATGACTTACAATCAAAGCCCCCCCTACCCAAAAAAAGAGAATAAATAAAACACTACAAAAGCAAGTTAAGGCAGCAGTAGGTGCTATGCTTGATTAAACACCAGTGAAAAAGGAGGAGGAGGAAGAAGAGGAGGAGGAGAAGGAGGAGGAGGAGGAGGAGGAGGAGGAGAAGAAGAAGAAGAAGAAGAAGAAGAAGAAGAAGAAGAAGAAGAAGAAGAAGAAGAAGAAGAAGAAGAAGAAGGAGAAGAAGAAATATTCCAAATAAATTCTCCTGAGCCAGGGTCTTCCAACCACTCAGGGGTTGACAGGCAAGCAATTTTGGCCTGAAGCCAGAGGATAGTTCATCCAGAGATTCATGTACATCTTTTAACATGGATTGTGGAATCTTGACCTCTCACCACATTTTTCCCAAATCATATTCCCAGAACATTTTAATGGCTCAAATCATGGCTCTTGCAAACAAATTTCTTTGTATACTCTTAAAAATTATTCTAGTATCTGATTAACCAGAAAAAAATAATAATTATAAGAAAAAATTTAGGTCATCCTAACTTTATTTTTTTATTTTTCATTAAATTTATTGGGGGTGACAATGGTTAATAAAATTACATGAAAAACATCTGTATATTACATTGTGTACCTATTACCCAAAGATAATAAAATAAGGTATATTTATATCTTAAAAGCCATTCTCTGTGTGTGATACCCTAGCAGGACTTCCATTTGTACAGCCTCTAATATTAACAGAAGTAAAATATCTCAAACTTGAAAAAGGAAAAAGTTCTCCCAGGAAAAGAAAGTATTTCCAAAAATTGTAACAATTCTCCATAAATAGCATCATGTAAATAATCATTTTCTTAAATGTCAATATGTAACACTCTAGATAATGTTTCCAATAGTTTTATTTCCCTAGACCCAACAACACATTACAGAAAAATCAATGAAATCCACGGTATTTACTTTAATCAGTTTGAACAAATTCTCAAGATAATATGATGCTTTCAGATATATTTTGAGATATCAAATTGTTTTGAATAACTTTCAAAAATTTCAAACAGAACAGATGAAGATGGAGTAAAAATGTAAAATAACTCTTTCCTTTGCAGTAACAACTCAGCATTTCAGTTAAAATGTTTACTATAATGAGCATCATTAAAATAGCTTATGCATCACTGAGCACACTGTTTGTGATTTTTATCTGTATATATTGTTTTTAAGATCTTCTTTGTTGAATGTATTATATATATCCCCCTTTTCCCCAGTTTCCCTCCTCAACCTGTTTTCTGCCTTACCCCAAACTTTCATCATCCTATCATCTGTATCCATAGGTAATGCAAATAAATTATTTGGTGAATAGCTTCCTGCCACCTGTTCCATGTTTTATGCCTCTGGTTCTATTTTATTCATCAGTTTATTTTGTTCATTAGATTCCTTATTCATTTATTTTTAGATCCAATTGTATTTATTGCCATTTATTGTTCATAGTTTTAATCTTCTTTTCCTTCTTCTTGAATACCCTTCAGTATTTCTTGTCATACTGGTTTGATAGTGATGAACTCCTTTTGCTTTTGTTTTTTAAAATAATATATTTTACTGACTTTTTTACAGAGAGGAAGACAGAGGGGTAGAGAGTTAGAAACATTGATGAGAGAGAATCATCGATCAGCTGCCTCTTGTACACCCCCAACTAGGGATGTGCCTACAACCAAGGTACATGCCCTTGACCTGAATTGAACCTGGGACCTTTCAGTCAGCAGGCCGATGCTCTATCCATTGAGCCAAACTGGTTTTGGCCCTTTTGCATTTTCTTATCTATGAAGCTAGATCCTTGCTATCCATCACTTTTAATATTTCTTGCCACTCCCTTCTGGCCTACAGAGTTTCTGTTGAAAAATCAGCTAATAGTTGTATGGACACTGTCTTGTAGGTAACTAACTGCTTTTCTCTTGCTGCTTTTAAGATTCACCCTTTGGAGGAGAAACCAAGATGGCGGCATAGGTAAATGCCTAACTGCAGCCTCGCACAACAATTTCAAAAAAAATACAACTGAAATACAAAATGGACATTATCCAGAACTACAGGAATGTTGACTGACTGAAAATTCTACAACTAGAAGAGAAAACCAGAATGAAAATCAGAGGAGCTGTAAAAGCCTAAGGTATGGAGACATGGTGAGCACGTGGGGAGAAGAAGGATCTGGAGATGGGGGGCCGGCTGAGTGCCTGGCTGGCGTTCCCTAGTGGGAAGGAGATAAAAGCTCCGGACTGTGCTGAAGCCCAGTTCCGACTGCACTGAACTCCAGTTCTGGGCGAGACCCTGGAACCCAGACTCATACAAAGGGAATCTAGGCTGTAGGGTGGAAACTCAGGGGAGGGGCAAAAGGCAGAGTCCCAGAGGCATGCACATTGCATGCAGAGTAAGGACTGTTGACTGTGCTGCTAGATTGCCCTAGCTGGAAGGAGACAAAAGCTCCGGACTGTGCTGAGCCCCAGTTCCAACTGCACTGAACCCCAGTTCTAGGCAAGACCTTGGGACACAGACTTATACAAAGTGAATCTAGGTTGTAGGGTGGAAACTCAGGGGAGTGGAGCGGAGCGGAGCAGAGCGGAGCGGCAAAAGGCAGAGCTCTGGAGGTGTGCACGTGAATGTGCACAGATGACGGACTGTTGACTGTGCCACTGGATTGCCCTAGCAGAAAGGAGACAAAAGCTCTGGGCTGCTCTTAAACCCACTTCCAACTGCACTAAACCCCAGTTCTGGGCTCATTGGGGGAGAGACTAGAGTGTCTAGTAACGGGTGAAACTTGAGGGCACCTTTCTCTCAGAGGTTCTTGCAGCAAGTACCAAAAAACACTGAGGAACACTGAAACTCAGGAACTTCATAGGGTGGGGCTGACGGGAAGCCAAGGCTGTAGGCTCCACCCTGAAACTCTACCCCATCCAAGCTGAGCACAGAGGCTTTTGCAATTATCCAAGTCTAGTCGAATAAGGCTGTCTCCCAGCATAGACACAGCTGATCCTCACAGCCAATTGGCCTGGAGGTCAGTTTCTCCCAGTGATACCAACAACAATCAAGACTTAACTACAATAAGGCTGTACACACAGTTCACAAAGGGGTGCACAAAGAGTGTCTACCTCAGATAACTGGGAGACTGACCCACTGAACCATATAGGACACCTTAGCACACAAAGCCACCCTACCAACTCAGGGAAGCAGCAAAAATGTTGAGACAAGGAAACAGATCACAAACGAAAGAAATGGAAGATAAAAAGCGACTGGATATAGAGTTCAAAACCACGCTTATAAGGTTTTTCAAGAATTTCCTAGAAAAGGCCGATAAAATAAATGAGACATATGAGGATATGAAAAGAGATCAACTATAAATAAAAAGAGAACAACTAGAAATAAAGAATACATTGTCTGGCCAAAACCGGTTTGGCTCAGTGGTAGAGCGTCGGTCTGCGGACTGAAAGGTCCTAGGTTCGATTTCGGTCAAGGGCATGTACCTGGGTTGCAGGCACATCCCCAGTAGGGGGTGTGCAAGAGGCTGCTGGTCGATGTTTCTCTCTCATCGATGTTTCTAACTCTCTATCCCTCTCTCTTCCTCTCTGTAAAAAATCAATAAAATATATTTTTTTAAAAAAATAATACATTGTCTGAAATAAAAAATAAAAAAATATACAGAGTCCTAAAACAGAATGGAAGATCGCAAGAATCAAGTCAAAGATTTAGAACACAAAGAGCCAGAAGACACTCCTCAGCAGAAGCAAGAAGACAAGAGAATCCAGAAAGTTGAAGATAATGTAAGAAACCTTGGGGACAACTTCAAGGAACCAACATCAGAATTATGGGGATCCCAGAAGAAGAGAGAGAGCAAGATACTGAAAACATATTGAAAGAAATAGTGACAGAAAACTTCCCCCACCTGGTGAAAGAAATAGACTTACAAGTCTAGGAAGCGTACAGAACCCCAAACAAAAGGAATCCAAAGAGGACCACACCAAGATACATCATAATTAAAATTCCAAGAGCAAAAGACAAAGAGAGAATATTAAAAGCAGCAAGAGAAAAGCAGGTAGTTACCTCTAAAGGAGCACCCATACAATTGTCAGCTGATTTCTCAACAGAAACCATGCAGGCCAGACGGGAATGGCAAGAAATATTCAAGGTGATGAATAGTAAGAACCTACAGCCAAAAATAAGCTACCCAGGAAAGCTATCACTCAGAATCGAAGGCCAGATAAAGAGCTTCACTAATAAAAAATAGCTAAAGGAGTTCATCACCACCAAACCAGAATTATATGAATTGCAAAAGGGGGTTCTTTAGGAAGAGGAAGAAAATAAAGATAAAAATTAAGAACAAAAAATACATAACTATCAACAATGAATCTAAAAACCAAGGTAATTAAAAAATCTGTTGAACAATATTAAGTGGTGAATATAATAGAATCAGAGGTATGGAAGGGGAGTGAACTGGCAATTCTCAGGGAAAAGGGGAGTGGGGGGTGTGGGAAGAGACTGAACATAAACTGTGCACCTAGGTATGGGGACAATGGGGGGTGGGGAAAGGGCTGAGGGTGGGGTGGGAAGCTGGTGGAGAGTAATGGAGGGAAAAAATGAGGAACATTTGTAATAATATGAACAATAAAGATTTATTTAAAAAAAAGAAAAAGGAAAAGAAAAAAAAAAGATTCACCCTTTGTCTTTAACATTTGGCATGTATGTGTTCTGGTGTGGGCTTCTTTGAGTTTCTATTGCTTGGGACTCTATGAACTTCCTAGACTTGTAAGTCTATTTCTTTTACCTGGTAGGGGAAGTTTTCTGTCATTATTTCTTCAAATAGGTTTTTAATATCTTGCTCTCTCTCTTATCCTTTTGGCACCCAATGATGCAAATGTTGGAATGTTTGAAGTTGTCCCAGAGGCTCCCTACACTATCTTCATATTTTTTATTCTTTTTTTTTTCTCTTCTGATTGAGTGTTTTTTACTTCCTCATATTCTAAATTGCTGATATAATTTTCAGCATCCTTCTCTGTACTTTTGAATCTCTCCCTGTAAATTATTATTTCTTTTAGTTAGTGTATGCTTAATTTTTGACTGGTCCTTTTTCGTGTCTTTGATGTTCTCATTAAGGTTCTTGAAATTCTCTAAGATCCATGAAGCTCTCATTAAGTCCCTTAAAGTTTTCATTAAGATACTAGAGCATTCTTATAGCCATTGTTTGAACTCTATATCTAGTCATTTGTTTGCTTCCATTTCATTTAGTTCTTTTTCTGGTGATTTCGTCTGCTTTTTCATTTATAACATGTTTCTTTGTCTCCCCATTTTGGCTGTTTCCCTGTGTTTATTTCTATGTATTAGGTAGATTTGCTATGTCTCCTGGAATTGGTGGAGTGGCCTTGTGCAGTGGGTGTCTTATAGGGTCCAGTGGCTCAGCCTACCTAGTCACCTGAGCTGGGCACTCTAGGTGTGCCCCTGTGTGGCCTCTGTGCCTAGGCTTGTTGTAGTTGAGCCTTAATTGCTATTGGCATCCCTGGGAGGAATTGAAATCTCATCCAATTGGCTGTGAGGATCAGCTGTGACTACAGTGGAAGAGCTGTTGTGCAGGAGACATACCTATGAAGCAGGACTTGCTTCAGTGGGGCTTTGGTTTCCTCCTGCATCTGCCTCTTGAGTGTGTTGTTCATAGATGTATAGAGTTATAATTTGGTGTGGTTTTAAGATGTCCACTGGGTTCACTGGCTCTGGGGCCTCCTGGGTGTTACAAAGTCAGCCATTGCCTTGGGCCACCCAATAGTTATAGAGTGACCTGCAAATGGCTGCCACTTTTGTTGGGCCAGGAAGTGACCAGAAAAAGCCAGGATTTCTTGGCCTTTTATTGATAGGTATGGGGCATGTTGAAACCAGCTGCTACTGGTTTAAAATGTTTTAGGAAAGTCTGAAGCCTGAGCCATGACAGGCTATTCATATGGAAAAGCCTCTGAAAACAGATTGGGGCTGAGTCTTAGGAAATCATCGGGGGAGAACAGTGTGAGCCAGGCTGATGGAGACTAAAATCTGGCTGTCAGTCAGCTTTGTAATGGAGGAGGTCTCAGTATAGGAACAATGACCTCTGGGAGCACCCCTGTCTGGGAAAAGCCACTATCAAGTTCTTGCTCTTATGGTAGACAGTCAGTTCATCCTATGTTCCTGGATCCCCCAAAGTCTCTGCCTAGCACTGAGGCTCAGAGGAAACGAGACAGTGTACTAGTAAGTCGGTGTGCAGATCCTTTAAGAGGAACTTCCTGAGACTCCAGTAGCCTCCATGTCACTCAGCCACAATCCCTGCTGGTTTTTACACCCCAAAATTACAGGGACTTCTCTTCCCAGCTCTGGAACCCTAGGATGGAGGTTTGGTTTGTGGCAAGGAATGGTTGCTCCTCACAGGAGGTCTCTGCAACAGAGATATCCCTCCCAATTAAAATATTGACACACATGGGTGTCGGACCAGCCCAGGCCATGCCTCCACCCCTCCTACCAGTCTCAATGTGCTTTCTTCTTTTATTCTCTAGTTGTATGGTTTCCAATCATCCAGATTTCAGGCAATTCTGAATGATGGTCGTTCTGTATTTTAGTTTTAATTTTTATTTGGTTGTGGAAGGCAGAGAGTACCAGTGTTTACCTATACCACCATCTGGGTTCCTGTTAGGGATTTTTAAGTTAGATATCCAGAACTGGAATTGATTGATCAACACATACACACTTAAAACTTTAGGAAATTTAGCCAAGGTCTTCTGCAGAGTTTATACCAAGATATACTCAAATTAAGTATGTGGGAATCCACGTATCATCACCCTCTTGCCTGCACAATTTTTAAAAACTTTTTACTGTGTAATAGACAAACATAAGTATGCATTTATGGTCTTACCTGTGATGCCAAACACCTTTCCAGAGATGTACTGGCCCTTTGAAAATTCCTGCTGATCTCTTCCTGGTCATGTTCTTTTATTGATTGTCTAATGTGTTTTTTCATGGACTTGAATTGAATCATACTATTTTCCCTACTGTAAATAAATAATGTATTAATAATATTATAATTTTTTATCATTTGCTGAATATTTTATAAATATTTTCCTCTGCTTTACTCATAATTTTGTGTTGGCTTTGATCAGACAAAAATAGTTCCTTTTATATAATACGATTGAATTATTTTCTTATGTCTTTGAGATTTGGAGTGCCATTTAAGAAATTAAAATCAAGGATAGTAAAATATTCTCTCATATTATCATCTAATCACAATGAAAATTATTTAAACCTAGAATCAACAGCAATTTTCAACCTTTTTCATCTCATGATACATGTAATTATTAAAATTCTGTGGTATACCAACAAATATATATCTTACTGATTTGACAAAAAATAGGTATAATTTTGATTCATTCGCATTGAATGGCTATTGTTGTGTTGCCTGTTATCATTTTTTATTTGACAATCTAAGAGAAAATAAATAATTTCTCCTGACTAAATAGTCAGATATTGCATGTTAAAAATTCTTGGTTAACACTGGTTGAATTCTGCTGACCTAAAAGTTATTGTCATATATGGGGTATAGCAGGTAATTAAGATTTTCTTTTTAAAAGTATGGACAAATTGTTACAACACCAAAGAATAAGCCCCCCACCCCCGTTGCCCACTCAATATAAAACAGCATCTTAGCCATTTATTAAAATTTATATATCTACACTTACATTTAAATATATTTACAAACATATATATGAGTTTGTGTTTGGATTTTCTACTCCACTTTATTGCCTTTTTATGCTTTTAGTACTATCACACTGTGTTTTTTTAAAATATATTTTATTGATTTTTCACAGAGAGGAAGAGAGAAGGATAGAGAGTTAGAAACATCGATGAGAGAGAATCATTGATCAGTTGCCTCTTGCACAACCCCTACTGGGGATATGCCTGCAACCAAGGTACATGCCCTTGACCTGAATCGAACAGGGGACCTTTCAGTCCGCAGGCCGACGCTCTATCCACTGAGCCAAACCAGTCCCAGCTTATCACACTGTTTTAATAATCTCTTTATACATAGTGGAAAAATATTTTTCATTTAAAAATATGTATGTATGGTGCATTAGTTTTACGTAGCCTTTCTTCATGATCATTTGAGAATCCTATCATGTTGTAAACAACATCCTTTTATTAAATTGCATTTGTCTAACACTGATTCAGTGTTGGAGTGATGGTCAATCTGCATATTACTCTTTTATTAGTTAGGATAGAAGCCTGGTACACGGCTGGGGGCCAGCTGGTTTGCCCAGAAGTGTGTTCCAGATCAGGGTGGGGGTTCCCTTGATGTGTGGGGCAGCTTGAGTAAGGGGCCTGTGGTGGTTTGCAGGCCAGACATGCCCCCTGGCAACCCAAGCGGAGGCCCTGTATCTGGAATTTATTTACCTTCTACAATTGAAACTTTGTAGCCTGGAGCAGAGCAAACCAGCTGGCTCCCAACCGTGTACCAGGCCTCTATCCTAACTAATAAAATAGTAATATGCAGATTGACCATCACTCCAACACACAATAGATGCCCCCATGTGGTCAAAGATGGCTGCCCCCATGTGATCAAAGATGGCTGTCCCCATGTGGACACAAGATGGCCATCACAAGATGGCCAGCAGAAGAGGGCAGTTGAGAGGGACCAGGCCTGCAAGGGAGGGCAGTTGGAGGTGATCAATCCTGCAGGGGAGGGCAGTTAGGGGTGACCAGGCTGGCAGAGAAGGGAAGTTGGGGGCAAACAGGCTGGCAGGGGAGTGGTTAGGGGGTGATCAGGCTGGCAGGCAGAAACAGTTAGGGGCAATCAGGGAGGCAGGCAGGTGAGCAGTTGGGAGCCAGCAGTCCTGGATTGGGAGAGGGATGTCTGACTGCCGGTTTAGACCTGGTGGGATCAGGCCTAAACTGACAGTCAGACATCCCTCTAGGGGTCCCAGATTGGAGAGGGTGCAGGCTGGGCTGAGGGACCTGCCCTCCCACCCCCCCTCCCCCGCTCTGTGCATGAATTTCGTGCACCAGCCTCCAGTTAGATATAACAGATATTAACTTTTTAAAATATTTTATGCTATTACTTTCAACAAATATTTAAACTTCCATTGTACTACTACTATCAAGATAAAGGCAATAGCTATGCAAACCACCATAGTCATGGTATATTACCATTCCTTTAATTTCTTCACCAACAAGTTCCATTATTTTTCATGCAAGGTTCTTTGTTTCCCGATTGGCATTTTTTAATATTATACATCAGCAATTATTTAATTTAATTAACATTTCATTGTCTGAGTGTCTTGTTTTGCATATTTTTGTTCTTTTATTGAATTACATGTGTTGGGAAATTCTTACATGTAAAGTGTACAAGAAGTAACAGTTTTAATTATTCTTAAGATAAAAATGCCATTATTGTGCTTAGTTGGTTTTGGTATAGAATAAGAGTTGGTAAATCATTTCATCTCAAAGTTTGAAGTTTGATAATTGTCTTCTAGCTTCCACTGTCAATGATGATAAATTTGATGCCAAAAGTATTATCACAGTTTTATAGTTAGTTTTTTTCTGACTGCCCTTTCCCATGCTGTTAGAATTTTTCTTTGTTCCATGAATTTCTAAGGTTTTTCTAGATTATGCCATTAGCAGTGGGTCTTTTTACATTCATCCTAATTTGATTAGCTCTTAAACCCCCAGATTTTACCTGTTTTTAGTTCTTACAAATGTTTTTCTCTTATTTATTAATAGAGTATCTCTTGTTGTTTTATTTAAATTTTATTTCATTTCTGCCTTCTGGAATTTATTTTAGATATATTCTGAAAGTCCAAGGCTGACTCTCCATATCTACTTACTTTTAGGGCTTTATTCCATATTTGTATGCCTCTTCCTCTTTGCTCATGAGTGTTTGTTTTTACCTTCATATTACTAACTTGTTTTTTCCAGCTCTGTCCATTTTATTGATCAGATCTTAAAACTTATTTTCAATACATGCTTATGTATTTTTAATGAGAGCCTTTTTTTGTCTTTGCCACTTTTTTGCAGCTTATTTTTGTATCTAATATCTCAGAATCTCCCTGGGAGTACTGGTTAGCAGCTTAGAATTTCCATTCTAATTCTAAATTCTCTCTTTTTCAGAGTCAAGATCTGTTTTTCCTTTTTCTCTTAAGGTCTTTCTTTTTAATGCTGTAGGTATTACTACCTACCCCATGATTCTTGATTTTCAATTAATTTTATGAATTAAAGATTATGTTGATGATAGGAGAAAACCGACGCAGGTTTTCTTTGTGGCCTATCCCACCTGCAGCAATAACTGCACAGAGGCAGAAAGAGTGAACAGTCAGGCAAATGTTCAAGATAGGGAACAGCATGCATGGTCTTATTTGCTAACAGAAGGAGCATCTTGTTTGCCACATGAGGTATGTAGTGTGTTTACCTCCTGAGAAGACTAACTTTTCCATTCACTCATCCTCTGCATGTGTTTTGGGGATTCTGGATTATCTCTTGCTTTGCTCTTCTCTCTCAAACTCTGCATTAATAAGAGTTTTCTCCAGAGAAGTAATTCACTCCCTTTAGTGCAGTTGATCTCAATTTTGGTTGCACATGGGAATAGCCTAAAAAAAACTTTAAGAAAATCCCAATGCCCAGACTTCAATCAAGAGCAACTAATTCAGTCTTTAGGAGAGGAGCTCAGACATTAGTATTTTTTGAAACTATCTAAATATTTCTAATGAGAAATAAGATTCAGAATGTTAACTGAATTGCATGCAATATAGCATGGAATAGGAACTTTTCACTCTTTCTCTTTTTACAATGCAGTTCTTTAATTAATTATCCCGGAGAATTGTCTCTATTATTTTATTTTTAATTCTACTTTAATATTTCTTAGTATATGTTCTTATTTCACTAAGGTGGTTTTTTAAAAATACATATGGAAGGTCCGCTTTGCTAATCAATTTCTTCCTTTTCACCAACTTCTAGAAAATTCTCTAAATGTATTGGCCACCCATCCCACCAATTTTGTGGGGCTTTTTTTACTTGTTTGTTTGTTTGTTTTTATCAGAATTCTATGGCCTTTTCTTTTTTTCTATAATTTTAAGGAATACTACATGGGTGGGAAAGTGCATAAGTACAATCAGCTTGCCATAATGATCTAATCTCCAATGTTGGCATGATTTATAATACTTTGAGTCTGTATTCTCTATGCTGCCATGAAATTTGAGTTATTTTTAAAGTCTCACTCACCTTTATTTCTAACCTTACATTTAATTATTCATAAATACACTTAGTCTTATTGATAGTTTTTTTACAGCAAAAAAAAAAAGAGCACCATGATTCTCATCAACATGACTTATGCAGTCTTAAAATAAAGTTATGTATACAACTTTGACCTTTTAAAATATTTACATTTTAGAAAATTATGCTCAAACTTTAGTAGCTGTTTTCAAAATTTGGACTTTGCCTCTCCTCTGGTTTCCTTTATTTCAAAGAATGGTCCAATCAACCACCTACCTCCTTAAAACTTGTGTCCTTCTCAATTAGTCCCATATTTCTCATAACCAAAATCTCACCAAGTTCTATGGATTTGACTTTCTAAATATTTCCTTTTTTATTGTAGTAAAATGTATATAACATAAACTTTATTTTAACTATTTTGAGGGAATGATTAAATAGTATTATTTAGACTCTTGAATCAAAGTTTGCATAGCTACTATGATTACCCTCTTGTAGTTACTTCAAGATTATATAATTATTATCCTGTCTCCTGCCATAAATGATGGGTTATCAATATGATTAAACAATATTAAAAAGTATTATAAAATAATTACAATGATATGAAAATATTCAAAATATCTTGATTAGTTTTATAAAGTACATTATAAAATGGTATTTTCAGAATAATCTTTATTTTTAAAAGTATATTTGTATAGCAACTGTGTGTACATTCTATATATTACTAGAAGTTAATTTTCCATACTGAAGGCAATGCTTTCTCTGCCTGAGAGATTTATTTAAATATGCTTTCTCATTTTTTCTTGTCTTTTACTTTTGCTTCTTTGTAATATTTCCCAAATTTTCTAATACAATCATATTCTTTTGAATAAAACTTTAAAATTTTGCTACTAAAGGTAAAAATACAAACAAATCAAGAGATAGAAGAGAAAAATAATAGCAATTATCAATAATCATTGAGGGCTTATTGACTGACCTTATTAATTTAATCCTTACAACAATCCTGACAATATCTTTCCCTGAATTTTATTTTGTCATATATATTTTAAATAATTTATATTGAAAATTGTATTTTTTATATATCCTAATATGTACCATTTCTGTTGCACTTCCTTTATTCCTGAGGTTCCATATTTCCCTCTGGTATAATTTCCCTATAGTCTGAACAACTTTCCTTAGCATCCTTTTTAGTACAACTTACATTGCTATAACCTTGTACATTTCTTTTGTAGCTCTTACCAAACTCTAATTAAAAGGTTCTTTTTATACAATTACAAAGCAGCTACCTATAAAAATAATGATTGTCCATAGTCTGTATCATCTTCATTTATATCCAGAAATAGAAGGCAAGGTAAAAGTATTTACATCCTTACCAGTGATATAAATGACAGAAGTTATCTCTATCTTGATGAATCCTAAATCAATCTCTGTAGGGTATGTTTTGTTTGTTAACCAAATTTCTAAAAGCAGGTGAGACATATCCAAAAATATATAACATTTTATGTAGGAATATCACTTTTTCTACTAAAGTTTTCTTAGTTTGTTAGAAATGCTTTATTAACTATAGATGTATATAATTTTAAACAAAGACGTGTAAGCTAGATGTTTCCACTTTGATCATGTGCTGTTAGTGTTAGTTTTTTGTAATTTTTGTTTTTAGCTTAGAGTGCTTTTCTAAGCTATTTGAATATGTCTTAAATATATTCTTCTTTTAAGGCTCAGCCTAAATGCTGTTACCTCTGTGGCATTTTCTTATCTTCCCCTTTTTTATGTTCCTTTTCTATACTTCCATAATGTTACAGGTGAGATGTTTGTGGGTTTTTTAAACATGTTATAACATTCTCGTTGGTAATGATATCTATGCAGGTATCTCTTCTGTTAAATGTGAGTGGCTTAAAGACAAAATATATGTCTAAAAAAGATGTAACATAAAAGTGCATGAACCTAAAAATTGAACTTAAAAGTACATTAAGAAAATATTGATAGAACTGAAAGGAGAGATATATGAATCACAGTTAACATTAGAGATTTCAACACTCCAATCTATTCAATATAATAATTAGTAGTAAATATACAATACAGTATAAGACTAGAGAATACATAATAAACTCTATTGCTCAACCTAACCCAATTGCCATTTATAGAATAAACAAAACAGAATTAGCTGAATACACATTCTTTTCATATCCACATGGAATAAACACAAAGATAAATCATGTCTTAAGTCATAAGACAAACCTTAAGAATTTTAAAAGGATTGATATCACACAAAATATGTCTTGTGATCATAATAACATTAACTAAAAATAAGTAACAGTAACATATATGGAAAAAGTCACTAAATATTTAGAACCTTAAAAATAATGATTAGAGAGGAAGCTACAAGTAAAACTATAAATTATTTTAATGGAATGAATAATAGTTTTATTCATAATCACCAGAAATTGAAAATAGTCTCACTGCCCTTCTACTAACAAATGGATAAACTAACTGATACATCCATAACATGGAATAAGCTTCTGATATATACAACTTGATATATACAATAACATGCTGAATCACACTTCAGTTTCCTTTTCATGTTAGTCTTTTGCTTTTGATGAACCAGGCTGAAATGAGCTATATCCTGTATAAATTCATTTATATAACATTCTGGAAAAGATAAGTGCATAAAAACATTAAAAATTCATAATTTCCAGAGGCTGAGGGGAACCAATTTTAAATGAGTAGCACAAGGTTTATGCAACTTGTATTTTATTTCTAGGGACTGATATAAAACTGTATTTACTTGTCAAAATCCTAAAAATGTACAAGTATGATTTCTACTATCTATAAATTTAAAAAAGTGAATAAAATGTAAATATATATATATATATATATATATATATATATATATATATATGAGTTTCAAATATATTTGAAAGTTATATGAATAAAAGCCTTTCAAATTCATTTTACTAGTATTTGATCTGTCTTATTCGGTCAATTGAAGCCAAGATCTCCCCCACCTAAATTAAGCAAAACAAAACAAAAAGAGAGAATTATCATGTCTTCATGCTAGTTTCAAAGGGGGTGGGGAGGAAGAAATATGGGAGTTGAATGTATGACTAGAGTTCTCCTAATGTCTTCTTTTAGCCCTATTTCATTGTGGGGAATTTTTTACTCCCGCATTGTTTCAGCAATACATAATGGGGTGAGGCCCATTTGTTCATTGTGAAGCTATAGCCCCTTCTGTTTCCAATCTGTCTTTTGAGTTCCTCCAGTTCTGAGTAGGTACCCGCTTTGCTGTTCTGCTTAGCCATGAGAATTCCTTTTATCTTTACTATTATCCTTATCCTGGCTGACACTCCAGTTCTTTCTTCCAATGAATGGCTCCAGCTTGAGGTAGCCCAACCATAACTGTGGGAATCAGCTGTTCCTTACCATCTAATAGGCATGAGTAGATTGCTTTGATCCCTATACCCTCCTCTGGTAACCTCAACAGCTGGAGCATGAAGTCTTGGATTACAAATCAGTGCCCCCTCACTGAAGCAGTGGACAGAGACTGAAAGCACCAACTCAAGCATCAAAGGAATTGAATAACAAAAGAGACAGGGTCATATTTTTAATGGGGAAAAAATGTTATCTTCAATGACCAAATGCACATAAATGTTGCTTTAAAATTGATTTAGTGATTCTAAAATATCATTGTGCTAAAATTTTTACATATTATAGAGCAAAAAGACACTAAGGGTCCAACCAATGCTTGTCCAAGATTCTTTGAACAGATTCCTTCTTTCTGCTGGTAACTATCTGTACCCACTGTCTAAATGACAAGAGTGCAATGAGGCAACTGTGATCTGTTAACTGTCCAGTAGGAACTCTGTGTTGTTATAGGAGAAGAAATGGTCCTGTACTTGTCACATGTTTACCCTCTTCCTCTCAGCCTCAGATTCTTATTGAATGTTAACTCCAGGAATAATTGAATGTTAACTCACAGAGTGACAGCTCTGTGGAACACAGGGTACAGGGCTCTGAGTCACATTTTAGTCCTACTTCAAAAGAGTAAGAAATAAATCACACTTCAGTTTCATTTTCACGTTTGTCTTTTGATAAACCTGTTAACCAGTTCTTTGTAAATAGACCCTATCACTTTATAAATATAAATTATATATCCTCAAATTCAATTCAGTGAAATGTTAAGCTTCTTTTCTGTCTATCTGTTTACATAGTAAATTTATTACTTTCTGACAGAAAACATGAAATACAGAGTTAGCTTAGAATAAGTAAATAATATTTGAATGATAGCATAGAGATGATATTTCTGCTTATTATTCACATTTAAGATTTCCTCTTTCACACATTTTTCATAGAAAAAATCAGGGAAGAAAGCTTTCCATGATGAAAAAGCATGACATTGCTGCCATAGTTGGAACACTTAAAAGTTGTCTCTCATCTGCAAAATCATAGCTGAAACATGAATACTGAGGGGGGAGGGTTGCAGGGGTTTGTGCAAGGAAGGAATGATGAGTATCCCAAGCTAAGCTTCTTTCATCATTTTGGTTTTATTGAGGATAATGAATATACAAGTAGCCAGGCTTTGGTTTAGGGTTCTCCTACAGTAATGATATTGAATATGCTGAGGAAATACCTCAGGCTGCTTGTTGAGTGTCGACCTATGATGCAGGAAGCCACGGTTTGATTCCCAGTCAGGCACATGCACAGTTTTCATGCTTGATCCCCAGTGTGGGGCATGCAGAGGGCAGCTGATCAATGATTCTCTGTCATCATTGATGTTTCTATCTTTCTCTCCCTTTTGCTTCCTTTCTGAAATCAATAAAAATATATTTAAAAAAAGAATTATATGTAACTCATATGACAAAATATCATTAGAAACTCTGAACTTTTTCATCCCTATCTCTGCCTCAATCCTGCACAGTATCCACCCTACAGAAACCTCTGGCATGCCAAAAATTACATGCTAAAAAAAGAAGCAAACTCTGTTGTAGGAATCAGCTATATAATAATAATTAATAGGTTGCCATAAATATAACAATAAAAATGACCTTCATTTTGAATAATCACAGTGATATTAACAGAAAAAATTAACAAAGCTTTTTTATTTATGAGCCAAACCCACTTCCTGATGGGCATATAAATTCCCTAATATTAGGATTTTAAAATAAAACCAAAGGATTCCAAAAAGGTGGCAGAGTAAGAGAAAGCTATATTGACACTCTTCCAGGACCAAACTGGAAATATAACTAAAATAGAGAAAAACCCATCCTAAAAAATCAACTGAAGACTAGCTGGAGAAAACCCTCATAACCAAGGATAGCACGTAGTGATCACATAGAGATTGGTAGGAAATGTGGAGGTGCAAAAGGGCTGCCAGGGTTCCCATAGACAGCAGCTAAAGTTCTGAAGGGATATCTCAGCTGTGGGGGTTTTCCACTGAGAAATCTGGGGTCTAAACCCCAAGCTTGGCATCCCAGCTCAGAGCACCAGAACTGAGAAAGGTGCCCACAAAACTTATGTCTGCCAGGGAGAAACAGCTGAAAATGCAGCAACACTCTTAAAGTTGCCAATATACAAAATTCCATGTGCAGCCACTCACCTTGGATTTTGGCAGCAGGAGGGCAGAGTGGTTTAGAGCTGTGTGAAAAGAATCCAGGTTTGAAGGCTCTGGTTTTCAAACTTGGAAGGCAGCCATGCTGACTTCCTGTGTTGTAACATTCCCTCATATTTCAGAGGATAACTTTCTCTAGCAAACCTTTACCACCCAGGAAGCTTTTACCTGGGAGGGAAGCAATTGTCCCACCCTGTTGGAGAACCTCCTGCCCACCCTGTGGAGTCTTTGCCTTGGTGTGGTCCATAGCCCAGGGCTAATTAAAACTGAAATAATAATCAAACTGTAGACAGAGTTGGGTCTCTAGAGATTTGAATATTTGCCTGATGTCCTTCTAGGCCCAGGGCTAGTAAAAGAAAACCTTGGTACACAGGTTGGTCCTTTCCAAAGATATCCAGGCCCAACAGAGGAAAAATAAGCTGTGGATTGTGTATAGCTCCAAACAGGGTACTCAGAGATAGTCACAGATAGTGTACGACATTGTCCTGTTTTAAAGATTTGGAGTCTTAGCAGATCTACTGAATGCATATACACAAACCCAAACAGGCAGACAAAATGGGAAGACAATAAAATAAGCCCCAAATGAAAGAATACATGAATTCTCCAGAAGAACTATATAAAATGGAGATAAGAAATTTATCAGATAAAGAGTTCAAACTAATGATTATAAGGATACTCTAGTCTACAGCATGAGGGAAGATATAGTAACTATGAAAAATGACATAACACTAATAAAAAACACATGGAAGGAATGCACAGCAGATTAGGGGAAGTGTTAGCCAGATCAGTGAATTAGAAGACAGGGTTGAAAAAAATCACTCATTCAGAGAATCAAGAAAAAAACCCAAAAAACAGGAGGACAGTTAAGGGAGTTTGCAATACCATGAAACATAACAATATTTGCATCATAGTAGTACAAGAAGGAGAAAAAATATAGCAAAGGATAGAGAACTTGTTTGAAGAAATAATAGCAGAAAACTTCCCTAACCTGGTAAAGGAAAAATCACACAAGATCAGGAGGCACAGAGAATCCCAAGCAAGAAGAACCCAAACAGGCACATGCCCAGACATATCATAATTAAAATGCCAAAAATTAGAACCAAGATGGTGGCATAAATAAACACCTGAACTTGCTGCCAAGCAAAAACATCAAAAATTACAACTAAAAGACAAAATGAATATCACCCAGAACCACAGAAAGGCTGGCTGAGTGGAAGTTCTACAACTAGAAGGAAAGAGAAAAAGCACATTGAGTCCAGTAGGAGGTGCAGAAGTGAAGTGCAGAGGTACTGAGGTGCATGCAAAAGGGGATGGCAACTGAGTACACTGTTTTTTTTCAATCAAGGGGGCGATACAGGCTCCCAACTGCTCTGAACTCCAGTTCTGGGTGAGAGTCTGGGGACCAAGACTCATACGGGGAGAAAGTGGACTGTTTGGCATTGAGCCTGAACACAAGGTGGCTTTCTCTCAGAGGTGCTTGCAGCCATTATTGTTTCAGCACTGTACCATGGGACACAGAGACCTGGATCCTCTTTGGGGCAGGGCTAATGGGAAGCCATTGCTGTTTGCTCTATCCTGGTGATTCCCTGAGACCTCGCCCCACCCAATTTACAACCCCACCCAAGCTGTGCACAGAGACTTTTGCATATGAATGGCCTGGCTATTTGCAATCTACACCTAACAAACTGCAGCTCTGTGAGTGAGCCCCAGAGCCACCCTGGTTATATGAACCCATTCATTATAGGTCCTCCTAAATACATACAATCACAGTAAGGACTTTAACACCTCATTGACTTCACTGGATAGATCTTCCAGACAACAACTTAACAAGGAAATAGTGACTCTAAAGGAAACACTGGATCAGATAGATTTAATTGACATTTATAGAACATTTCACCCCAAATCTGAAGGTTATACATTCTTCTCAAGTGCACATGGGTCATTCTCAAAGATAGACCACATGTTAGTACACAAAACAAGTTTCTGAAAGTTCAAGAATATTGAAATTGTATATAGCATCTTCTCAGATTCAATGGAATGAAATTAGGAATCAACCACAGTACAAATATTAAAAAGTCATTCAAAGAAATGGAGTCCAAATAGTGTGTAATAAACAATGAATAGATTACCAATGAGATCAAGAAAGAAATCAAAACTTCATGGGGATAAATGAAAATGAACACACAACAATCCAAATTATCTGGAACACAGCAAAAACCATCCTGAGAGGGAAGTTCATAGCATTATAGGCCTACCTCAAAACAAAACAAAACAAACAAAAAAGACAATTAGTCATAAAATATTTAACTCTCCAACTTAAAATATTATAAAGAGAACAATAAAAAATGGTCATAGTCAGAAGGAAATCATCAAAATTAGAGCAGAAATAAATGACAGAAACTAAAAAAAATCAATGAAACCAAGAGCTTGTTCTTTGAAAAGAGAAACAAGATTGATGAACCTTTAGCCAGACTCATAAAAACAAACAAACAAACAAACAAACAAAAACAAAGAGAGAGGACTCTAATAGAAAAAAACAGAAATAAAAGCAGAAAAGCAACAATTGACACCACAGAAATACAAATGATTGTAACAAAATACTATGAACAACTATATGCCAAAGGACAATGTGGTTGAAATGGAAAAATTTCTCAAAAAATAAAATGTCCAAAAATTAAATCAAGAAGAATCAGAAAACCTCAATAGGCCAACAACAGCTTATAAGACTCTAGAAGCAGTAATAAAAAAAAATGCCCAACAAACTAAAACCTAGATGGCTTCACAGGGGAATTTCACTAAACATCCAAAGCAGAATTAACTCCTATTAATATATTCCTCAAACTACCCCAAAATAAACAAAAGGAAAGAACTTCTTTTTCTTTGTTTTTTAAATAATATTTTATTGATTTTTTTTTTTTTTTACAGAGAGGAAGAGAGAAGGATAGAGAGTTAGAAACATCAATGAGAGAGAAACATCGATCAGCTGCCTCTTGCACACCCCCTACTGGGGATGTGCCCACAACCTAGGTACATGCCCTTGACCGGAATCGAACCTGGGACCTTTCAGTTCGCAGGCCGACACTCTATCCATTGAGCCAAACCAGTTTCGGCTGAAAGAACACTTCTAAGATCTTTTTATGAAGCCAACATTATCCTAATTCCAAAACCAAATAAAGACACTACAAACAAAGCAAATTAGTGGCCAATATCCCAGATGAACATAGATGCTAAAATCCTCAAGAAAATACTAGCAAATAGGATCCAGCAATATATTAAGACCATACATCATGACCAAGTAGGATGTTTTCAAGGATGCAAGACTGGTACAATATTCGCTAATCAATAAATGTGATACATCACATAAATAAATTGAAAGACAAAGATCACATGATCATAACCATACATGCAGAAAAAGCCAACTACATAATCCAACACCCATTTTTGATAAAACTCTCAGCAAAGTGAGAATTTTATCTCAATATGATAAAGGCCATATATGTCAAACCTACAGCCATCATCGTACTCAATGGGCAAAAACTAAAACTATTTCCCCTAACAAGAGGAACAAGTCAGTGATGTTTCCTTTCAAAATACTACTGGAAGTCCTAGCATAGCAATCAAACAAGAAGATGAAATAAAAGGAATCCAAATTGGAAAGGCAGAAATAAAACTGTCATTATTTGCAGATGTCTTTATGTTGTACATAGAAAACCCTAAAGACTCTATTAAAATACTGCAATATTTAATAAATATATTCAGCAATATAGCAGGATACAAAATTAACATAAATCAATGACATTTTTATACACCAATAATGAATTCTCAGAAATACTAAACAAACAATCACATTTACCATTGCAACAAAAAAATTAAGATACTTAGGAACAAACTTAACCAAGGAGGTAAAAGATCTGTACTTGGAAAACTGTGAGACATTGAAAAAAGTGACAGAGGAAGATATAAAGAAGTGGAAGAATATACCATGTTCATGGACTGGTAGAATTAACATAATTAAAATCTCCATACTACCCAAAGTAATATAATATTCAATGTAATCCCTATGAAAATACCAATGACATATTTTACTGGTCTAGAACAAATACTCCAAAAATTTATATGACCCCTAATTGCCACAGCAAACTTAAGAAAGAAAAACAAAGTTAGAGGAATCACTATACCAGACATCAAGTTATACTACAAAGCCACTGTTCCAAAACAGCCAGATACTAACACAAGAAGAGGCATGAAACAGAACAGAAACCCCAGATTTCGACTCAAGCCATTACACACAATTAATACTTGACAAAGGAGGCAAGAACATGCAATAGAGTAAAGAAAATTTCTTCAATAAGTGGTGTTCGTAAAATTGGACAGAAATATAGAAAAAAAAATGAAACTAGACTACCAACTTACACCATACACAGGAATAAATTCATCCAGAGACAGAGAAGCATTGAAAAGGCTGTCAAACTTCTGAGGCAAAGCGGGGGTAAAAGATCAACCAAAGGACTAGTATGCATGCATATACCGTATTTTCCGGCGTATAAGACGACCCCCTAATTTTACAGTTAAAACATAGGTTTAGGCCTATATTCGCTGTATAAGACTACCCCCCCACTTCCGAGGCAACACCAGTTCTTTTTTTAATAGACCGCCTCTCTAACTCTAGCCAATCTGAGCAGGCTTTTTACTAGAACACAGTGTTGTCTTATACGCCGGAAAATACAGTTAGCACAACCAATGGACAGAGACACTAGGAGGTATGAGGGTACGAGCTAGGGAGTGGGAGTGGCTGGGGAGAGGTCAATGGGAGAAAAGGAGACTTATGTAATACTATATGTAATACTTTAAACAATAAAGAATCAGGTAAAAAAGAATAAATTCAAAATGGATAAAAGACATAAATGTAAGTCATGAAACCAATAAAATCCTAGAAGAAACCACAGGCAGCAAAATCTCAGACATCACTTGTAGCAATATGTTTAGCAATACATCTCCTAGGGCAAGGGAAACTAAGGAGAAAATAAACAAATGGAACTACATCAAAATAAAAAGCTTCTGCACAGCAAAAGAAACCATCAATAAAATGAAAAGGGAGTCCACTGTAAAGGAGCATATTTCCCAATAATACATCCAATAAGGGATTAATATCCAAATTATATAAGAGACTCATGCAACTTAACCAAAGAAAGAGAATCCAGTTAAAAAATAGGCAAAAGACCTAAATAAACACATCTCCAAAGTGGACATACAGATGGCCATGAGACATATGAAAACATGCTCAAAGTTTCCGGAGCTGACCAGCAGACATTGAGCAATGGATGAATAGATTACTCCAACACAATGTTTACTGAGAAAGAGAAGGCTAAGAGACTGCATGGCTAAAGGAACCAGACAGCCTCAATTGCCTGCCTCATTAGACTTTTATTGTAATAACAGTTTGAGATAAAGTTTATTTTTTAGAGAAATTCTGTGGGGTAAGTAATATTGGGGAGACACATGTGTTTGTAGTGTCCTTTAAGCAAGGGCACCCAAAGACTAAGCATAAGGATTCCAGTAAACATTCGGGGGTCTGCACATGCACAGACTTGTTTGGAAAGGTCAAGGAATAATTAGGGGTGCCTCCTTTAGCACTCCCCTAAGTCAGAATTCCAATAAACAGGGTGGGTGGCCTTCTGCACACTTCCCTCTTCTGAGAATGTCCTCCTTACAAACTTTCCAACCAAGTCTCATACTTCCCAACAAATGTCACTGATTATCAGAGTTGTAAATTAAAATGACAGTGAGCTCACACCTGTCAGAATGTCTATCACAAACAAATCTACAAACAAGTGCTGTATAGAATGCAGAGAAAAAGGAACCCTAGTACATTGCTGGTGGGAATGCAGACTGGTGCAACCACTGTGGAAACAGTATAGAGTTTCCTCAAAAAATTAAATATGGAATTACCATTTGACCCAGTGATCCCACTTCTAGGAATATATCCTAAGAATCCCGAAACACCAATCAGAGAGAATATATGCACCCATATGTTCATAGCAGTATAATTTACAATAGCTAAGATCTGGAAACAGCCCCAGTGCACATCAGTAGATGAGTGGATAAGAAAGCTGTGCTACATTATACCATGGAATACTATGCAGCTGTAAAAAAGAAGGAGCTCTTACCCTTTGAGGCAGCATGGAGGCACCTGTAGAGTGTTATGCTAAGTGAAATAAGCCAGCCAGAGAAAGACAAGTCTCATATGATCACACTCATATGTGGAATCTAATGAACAAAATAAGATGATGAACAAAATAGATCCAGAGACATAGAAATATGGAACAGACTGTAGTCCTTCAGAGGAAAGGCAGGGTTAAATGGGTGGCTGGGAAGAGATAAACCAAAGAACTTGCATGCATATATGTATAACACATGGACACAGACAATAGGATAGTGAAGGCCTGGAGTGGAGGGTGGGGGCTGGCTAGAAGGGGTCAACGGGGAAAAAAGGGGGACATATGTAATACATTCAACAATGAAGATATTTTAAAGTAATTTAAAAATAAATAAAATTGCTCTCAAAAAATAAAATGAAACCAATCTGTTTTATTTTTATTTTTATTTTGTACAAGCAGAAAATGAACTTGGGAGTGGACATAAATAATTGAAAGTTATTGAAAGATGGGTGGCTGTAGTAGGCAGTGTATTTTGCTTGACATTTGTTGTTTCCAAGGCATCCATAATTCTGCAGTGGACATCTCATCCCTGCCCTCATCCTCACAGTTCTGTGTTCATGTGAGATGATGCCACAATCTGGCAGGATCAAATCCTTTCTCCTTGACTCACTGCTGTTTTATTCTGGCTCTTTGGAAATATGTTCCTGTTTCTGCCGTGATCTCAGGAGCAGTTGGAGATGTTGATTTTTCAGTGTGTGTGCTTTCAAACTGGCCATTTCTTTGGCAGTCTTTTTCAGTTATTGCAGTCAGATTGAATTGTATTATCCAAACAGAAAAATAAAATCACAGCTGGGCGTTATCTCAGCAGCAGGCATCTCATGGTGAGCACTCCCATATTGTCTGGCTGATTGTTCCCTAAACTGCTGGAATGCGGAGGAACTTCTGTCACCAGGAAGCCCTGTGAATTGGGATGAGAGGACTTCTGTGCTCCCAGATACAAAGTGGTTGGTCTCCATGCAGCCCCAGAATGCTCCCTTCCTGGATGTAACCTTGCTCAGAGTTTGACTTGGTGACATAGTTACCTTCATTCTTTTTTCTTAGGCAATAGTGACATTCTCTTCCCTCTACCCTGAAAACACAGCTGTGGTGTACCTGTATTGGCTCTCATTAGTCAGACACATGTGTAGTGTGCAGGTGGATTGTGCTGCCTGTTCTGAAAACAGTTTAGGACTAGAACACTGTGGGCCTGACTCGGGAGCTCTGCTTGGTGAATGCGGTGGAAACAGGAGGCATGACAGAAAGAAGGCAGTCACATCTTGCTGGGGTGGCAAACCCACTCCATAACTTACTTTCTATTTCCATAATGTCAGCCACCCTCACTATGGCATATCTTGCTCTACATCTTGTACGCCTCTTCAATATGTGTGACACTCATGGTCTTCTCCAGAAAGAGAATGTGTTTGCCATTTACTCAGCTAACATTACTCATACATTTGGATTTATGGAGGGAAAAAATACCATGATTCAAACACTGCCACTTAACTCTGTGCAACTATCTTGCCACATTTCACTCAGTACATTAAAATAAAATAGAGCTATTATATTATTTGGACAAAAAAGAATGTCTTCGCTTCTCCTAAAATAAAAAGAATTTTTTTTGTTTCACTATAAAATCAGTCTTTGCAGAAGTCTCTGTCCACAGAGAATTGTAATTGTGGGGATTTGGAAGAAGAAAACAGCAGTTTCTAAAGAAGTAGACCCTTAGGGCTAGTTCATGTTTTCCCAATATACTCACAGAGATTTTAGCCTCCAAACCTGGTCCACTGCCTCAATGATGCCCCAGGGCCCAGAATGAGGAGAAAGACATGAAGAAACATTACGTCTTTCCTATTCCTATGGACTCATTTTAAAGAGACCATGCAGCCCATATTATTTAAAATTCATTACGTCCTCTCTGGTCTCTCAGCCCTAAGACTCTCCCATCAAGGGGCAAGATGTTCCCCCACACTTACAGTGGTTTCCAGTTGTTTAAGGGATCCAGCCTGGACTTCTCAAACTCTTTGACTTTCCAAACTCTAACAACCTTCACTTGCTCAACTTTCTGTCCTCTTCAGGCCAATATCCTGTTGAATATCCAACTTTTTATTCATCATTATTTGTCTCCACACTATTGTCATGACATATTACTAATCTAGAACCATCATCTTCTGCTATGGGTCAGATACTGTGCTAAGAATTGTAGACCATATAAGCTATAAAGACATGGTTCCTGCTTTCAATATCACAAACTATCAGTAAATATAAGGCAAATGCAAAAATAACTAAGAGGAGGTAAAAGTGCTATGTCATGATGAGGAAGTGGAAAGACAGGGATTGTTCTTTAAATTACTTAAAAATACCCCATGATGGTTTTTATTTTTTAAAGAATTGTAGGCGACCCATCATTTAAATAATTGCTAACTTAAAAAAATTTTAAATTATTCCTAGTACATAACAAGGTATATAAAAATTGGCATTCCAAAATCTTTTGTGTTGTTTTTTAACTTCATTTTATAGATTAGCCTTTCCCTTATATTTAGATACATTCATTTTCAGACACCCTCCCATAGAAAGGGTCTTTTGATATGGCTTATTATTGCAACAGTTCTCAAATTTGATCTACAGAAATATAACCTGAGTCAATTAATAAAATTAATATTCAATTTACAGAGACCATACTCAAAGTATATGGAATATGGATCTAATTACTTGCATAATCCTTGTAATATTAGTTTTCTTAGCTAAATATAATTAAGCGAATTTTATGGCTGGTGAAATTGTAAATAATTTTTAACAATACATCTCCTAGGAAAAGATATATTTCATCATGAAAAGGCACAAAATTTAACACCTCAAGATGTATCTCTTTGTCATGAGGATTGTTTTAGGCTGGTTATTTAGGCAACAAAAGACTCAGGAAGAATCTTTGCCCTTTCACCTAACTATCTAAAAGAATTTAGATACAGGACTTATTTTAGGAAAGAAGCTATGATCATAAATAATTATTGTATAACTAGAGGCCTAGTGCATGGATTCATGCACTAGTGGGGTCCCTTGGACTGTCCTGTGGGTATCAGGCCAAAACTGGCTTTCTGATTTCCCCTGAGGGGCCCTGGATTGTGAGAGGGTGAAGAACCAGTGCACGATCTGGGCCTGAGAGGGCCTCAGAGAGGGCTCCACGGCATGTCAGTCCTGATCGGCTGGACCCCAGCAGCAATGTAACTTACCATTTTGAGTGTCTGCCCCTGGTGGTCAGTGCATGTCATAGTGACTGGTTGAACTGTTGAATAGTTGGACACTTAGCATATTAGGCTTTTATTATATAGGATATGAACTAGATGTGGTAGACAGAGAGAAACTTAGTGTGTTAAAATTCCTCTCTGTGTCCCATTGTTTCTGTTTGACCCAGCAACTATCTTATACCAAACATCTGCTCATTCCCTCTTCCTATGAATTGCCTTCTTTCCTTTTGAAGTCCCAGATCACTACCCCCTTCTTCTTAACTCAAAATACCATATGAATCTCATTTTGTCTATCTTTGGAATCTTTCACATTTATGGGGGTTCCCTGAATGTATGTAATTAAATTTTTTCACGTTAATCTGTCTCATGTCAATTTAATTCTCAGACCAACCAGAACTTTGAAGGATAGGAGATTTTTTTTCTTCCGCAACAATCACTGCTATTCATAATATCTATAATAATAAAAGTGTAATATGCAAATTGACCAAATGACTGAACAGCAGATGACTGACTAGATGACCTTCCAAATGGCCATGCCAGGCCAGCCAAAGTGGTGCAATGTGATTGGTCAGGGGCCCGGCCATCGCCCCATGATTGCCCTGCAGAGGGAGGCCCAGGCCACCAGCCAGTGAGGCAATCAATCATTTGGGGGGCTCCACAGTCACCACAAAAAGGGAGGCCAAAGCCACCAACCTGCAGGCTGCAGCAGGTGGATGGGGACCTCCCTCTTAAGGCATGATCTATTGCATGATTGCAGTACAGATAGAGGCCCAGACCACTAGCAGGTGGGGCGACTGATCAATTGGGAGGCTGCACAATTGCCCCAAAAAGGGTGGCCTAGGACACTGACTGGTGGGCTGCTGCAAGTGGGCGGGGGCTCCATTTGCAGAGGCAATCCATTGAGGAGCTTCCACTCCACCAGGTGGTGGGGCCTACCTCTTTGGAGTGATAAATTGCAGGGCTCCAGGCCTGTGAGAGGACACAGTTTGGGCTGAGGGACCAACCCCCCTCTCAGTTTCATGCACCAGGCCTCTAGTCATATAATAAAATAAAATACAAACCTTGGCCTATGGTTAAGGCCAAGCCTCTATTTTTCTGGCTCATACAGACATGGGTTACAGAAGGTCAAAGTTAGATCCTAAAACAGTGAAGATATCACTGAAACTAATAAAATGAAAATGCAAAGGTTTTTGTACATCGGTCAACTGAACATACAATCTCAATAAAAGTTACTTTGATTAATTTTGCTACAATGAAAAAAAATGTTCACACTTATTGGAGTTTATTTGAATGATATGCATTCCCAAAGTTATTTCTGTTCATATTGATATTGGTGGCTTTCTACTTTCTCAGGCTCAGCCATCTCCAAATAAAACTCAAAATAAAGATCATCTAGCTTTCTAGCCCATTTCCCAAAGAATTCCTTATCTCCCCTGCCATCAGTATTAAGCTTTCGTAATAGACATTGGGATCGCAAAATCTTTTAGAACAAATCTTATTAATCATGTCTCATAAGTTAATTAAACCATCTCTTATCTACTGTTAATGGCAAGCAAGATGAAAAGTAAAGAGTTTTTATTGGTACAGAGTTGGTCCTATTGTGTGAAGGTCCTTGCCATCTCTTCTCTGACAAAAACAAACAAACAAAACAACAACAACAACAACAACAACAAATGTGGACACCCTCACAGAGGATGATTAGATTTGAAAGGAACTTGGGTCAAGGTTTGGTCCCATAGAAGCTCTAGATTCTTGTGTAGCTTCAGATATTTTTAGCTTTTCAGAGAGAACATTAAGACTGAGATTAACAGGTTTGAAAACCCATCACCTCCTTATGAGGTAGAAACAATATTGGCCCTATGCCTTCCACACTTACATTTCTGATAATTAGCCAAAACTAGGGATCATACTTCAAGTACTATAGATAGATGGAGTTCTGTTTACAGGGACAATCTCTGAACTCAGCTGAATGGGAATCAGAAAGAGGATTGTGTTTCTATGTTCAATGGATATGTTATTGCTTTCTCCTCCTTGATCTTGTCATTACCAGGTCAATAAGTACTCAGGCACTGGAGTGATAATGAACAACAACAACAAATCCAGTTTAAAAGCATGGCTTTAAATCCAAGTGCCTTAAGCTCTTAGAAATGTATTTCTGTTAAAGACTTCTATCCATTTTACAATTTCAGTTATACAGAGATTGATTGAGTACCAGCAAAGTATATGCAAAAAGTACTCAAAAAAAAAAAAAGACAATGTTGAAGTTGGTCATACAAACTTGGAATTCTAAATCTTCCCACAATTTCAAGAAGCCTAGATGATGGGTCTTTTCCATATAGTTTTCTAAATATCGTGGAATCTTTGAATATGCATATGTCTTTAATATTAACATGCTTCTGCTCCTAACATTGTTGTGTTTGGGACATCTGGACATTTAGAATGCCCTCGGAGGCAGAACATGACTGATGGTTTCCCCCAGTGGAAAGGGAGATGCAGGCTCACTACTCCTCTCTGTATAAAGAAGTATGTGCCCTGCACAAGCTATATCACAGAAACCCATTAGGAGGCCTCCAAACTCTCAGTATTGAAGCTAAAGCAGGAACAGGTCATGGGAAGCTCCACTCTAACTGACACTCACATTTGTCAGAAAGTTTGAGGCCTGCTTCCATGATGTATAGTCTTCTTTCTTTAAAGAGTGGATTCACTGAGCTCTTAAATGACTCAAAAATAAATAAATAAATATTAACAACAACAAAAACAAAAACAGAAGCCAGGTCAGTTCTTTGGAGAAATAATAATTAAGTCGTAAGTATTAGCATTCATCAGATATTTCCCTTATGCGTGTATGGACTATATTATTTAATCCTCAATTCAGTTCATAAAGTACTATTATTAACATCCCCTTTCACAAATAAGGAACCTTAGGTTCAAGGTGTTTAAGTACTTTCCCCCAAAAGTACCTGTGTTATTAAGGCAGTAAATCTTAACACTCCTAGAGTACATCAAGCTGGCTATCATCTTTGTCATTAATTATTACTAGACCATAATGTGAAGAGCTTTATGTTAATCACTTGAAGAAACTGATGCTAAAGGCAATTAACTTAAAAAAGCTCTGAGTGAAAACACAGCCTTTAGAGTACAAACTGGGATTCAAAGTCCCAGTTTTCTAATGCAGAATCCTCTGCTCTTTTTACTATGCCACTCTCTCATTGTACAACTTCCTCTAGTGGCCCCTATATGTGACTATTTTCAGTTTCAAAAAATTCCTACTTTTGCCAAAGCCAGTTTGGCTCAGTTGTAGAGCGTCAGTCTGCGGACTGAAAGGTCCCGGGTTCGATTCCGGTCAAGGGCATGTACATTGGTTGCGGGCACATCCCCGGTGGGGGATGTGCAAGAGGCAGCTGGTCGATGTTTCTCTCTCATTGATGTTTCTAGCTCTCTATCTTTCTCCTTTCCTCTCTGTAAAAAATCAATAAATTTTTTTTTTAAATTCCTACTTTTGAAAGAATGAAACACAAAAAGGAGAGTAATTGTCAATGCTCAGCTATAGGTATAAGAATGGGAAAGGTTATAAAGAGAAACTAACATTAATGGTGTAATTTAATAAACACCGGAGACTCCCCAATATGTTTACCATGTGCTACATTCTCGAATTCTGACAACAATATTTAACATTGTCAGTAAAATACTCAAGCCTTACAGAAAATCAAGTCTTGCTATTATTTTGTTGACTTTCCTTTAGTATGTTGGCTTTGACAAGGCTCAGGGCAGGTTGCTCCAAATTTGCCAAAATTACATATTGATTATTTTGAATTAAAGTTAATTAAGAAAAGCTAATATCAGGACACTCTGATCTCCTCTCTGTCTCCCCTAAAGCAGAAAATAAAATCACCATTGAAAGGTACCCTCCCTACACCAGGAGGTAGAGAGACAACTTTATCATAAGAGATAGGGCATTCACGGCCAAGGAGACTGTATAAATTAACCTTGTTACTTCTTTACTAATATAGCACACACCATATGTTTCTTTATCTTGTCACTTCTTCACAAATTTGTTTTTCTTTGTCTAAAAGGTATAAAAGAACTCTGCTTTGGTCACTTCCTTGACCCTTTAATGTCTCTGTAAGGCTCCCATACATACAAAATTATATTGGATTTTTCTCCCTGTTAAACTGTCTTATATCAATTCAAGTAATAGACCAATCACAAAGACCAAGAAACGAAGGGTAAAAATTTCCCCTCACCAACAGTTTCTTCAACCACACTGCTTGTCTCAAGAGTATGAAATGATTATTTCATGCTAGCCTTGTATTTATTTAATAGACAGGAAGAAGAGAGATTGAAGCAAAAGTGTGACAGCTACATTGGAAAAGTAAAGCTTTCCCAGTAAGCCACAACTAATATTTCATTGACCAGAACTATTTGCAAAAGGTACCTCTTGTTGCAACAAAGCAAGTGTTGAAGAAGCAAGTATTTTAGCTGGTCACATTGCTACTACGGATCTAATATTATTTAAGAATGTCCTTTCTTTCTAGTGTGAACATTTCCATCCCCAGATATATAATCAACCATTTCTATAAGAAGTCCTGGTTTTCTCTTTTTTCACTTGTTTCCATAGACTTTGCTTTTCATTTAGTCCCTTTCTATCCCTTGCTGGGCTTTCTGCGGTGGCTATTCTTCATTGTGCTACTTGTAATTTAATCTTCATTTAGAATTTTATTTTCCTATTTAGCAAATTAGGTTGCTTTACCTTTCATATCCTCCTATTTTCAGGTCATCATTTCCTATTTTCTGGTCACCTTTTCTTTGAGTTCTTCCATTTGTGCTTTGTAGTGTTCCTACAAAACTATAATTGCTCTTTCAAGGATTTGTTTCTGTTGATTGGCTTTTAGTTCTTATTGTAATTTTAATTTAGAATTTTCATCTGCCTTTTGAAAGCATTTATAGATGAGTCTTTCTTTTATCTATAGGAACCAATGTAGTTATCATTCATGTGTTATTCCTCATGTGCAGGCTTCCTCTTCTTCCTTTCGTGTTGCTTGCAAAAATAAAAATTGAAAGGTGATGGACTTTCCTAGACTTCTAGTAGGAATATGGGATGCAGGGATGTGCTAGGGCATCATTCCAAGCTTCCCTCCTCTGTCACTACAGTGAATGTCTTACAATATGGTCATCACTGTAGCCAGTGCTGCTCTAACTGAGGGCCCATCCTGTATTTCCTAGTTCCCTTTATAGCCCTTTCTTCCACCGTGACTCACTCTTAGAAACTGTTTCTTCTGTCATGTTCTGCTATCTGCCACCTCTGGGTTCCTAAACACTTTCTGAGTCTTGTTTTTTCTTCTTCCCCAGCACCCCTGAGGTGCTCAATCTCAGTTATGCTCACAGTAGTCCCCTCTCCAATAAGATTCTCTCATTTGGGAAGCAACTATTTGCTGGATGTCTGAGGTCCTCCAGCCCTTTGAACCCCTCTGCCCACCCTGTTCTTCCCTTTGGTCCTCCCACAATCACATGTTTCCTGTGAGGCTTCACCTTTGATGTCAGCTTTATACAACTGAGAGTCTATGAATTTTCTATATCTTAGTTCACTGAAAATACAGCTTAAAGGTTTTTTTTTTTTAAGTTCTCATTTTCCCCCTAGATGATTTCCAGGAGAAAGAAGATATTTGAAATTAGTTGCTTGGTTATAAAACTCGTTTATAAATGACTTGGTTATCCAGTTTGATTTCTAATATTTTCTTAAGTAGTTAGAAGAGTAGGTAGGTATCATTTGTTGATTGCTAAGTGCCAAGCTTAGTGTCCTGTACTATGGTTATAATGACTCAGTAGTACAAAGCCTAGGGCTAATTGTCATTATCTCATTGTCAGAAAGAATAAGTGAGGTCTAGGAAGGTTAAGTAATTTGCTTAACTTGCCACAAAGAAGATAAGTAGAATTAGGAATTAAAACCAATCTGTTCTGAGTCCATAGCCCAAAACTATATCCCATGAAATGGCTTGTCACTTTTCCTGCATATGTTGATATTCCAAGGTTAAAATTATTTATGTACACTGCCTATTATGCATACTCTAATACATCCTGTCACAGTTTATTGTGAACCAAACATAAAGACCTTGATTTATAAACTGTACTAAGTATGGTTCCCTGAGAGCTTCATATATTTTTCATTTAGACTTGAAAGTGAAAATTTGACCTCTAATTTTAATATGAAAAATAAATACAACCTACACTGTAACAGTACATATTGAAATAAAAGTAAGCTTCTTTAATCTTTTCTCCAAAACTTGACAAAAATATTGAGCTAAAGATAAATATAGTAACAAAGAAGATAATATTTATAAATATTAGGTACCTTGAATTTTTAATATACTATATTGATTTAAACATGTCCACCATGATCATTTATACCTATAATTATCAAAATATTCATAAATTTGTATGCTTACAATTTTTATATTACACTATGTTACAAAAATAGACCATATTTGCTATAATAACTATAGATTCAAGGTAATACATTTGCGGAACTAACACTTAACAAATGCCTATTATATGGCAGAGAGTTTTTAAATACATAGATATGAAGGTGAAGTATAGAACTGAGACTTAAAAACAAATGCATAATTTATACATGTGTTTGTATATAATATTACATGCCCATATTATTTGTATTAAATAATTCATGTAAATTATATTATATATAATTTTATTATTATACTAGAGACCAGGATCCCTCAGCCCAGTGTGCCCCCTCTCACAGTCAGGGAGCCCTCAGGGGTGGGAGGCAATCCAGTGATCAGGGGAAGGTGACACCCCATCACACCTCTGCTGCTGCTACTGCTGGCAGCGCAAGCCTTGGCCGGCCCTGATTACCTGAGCCTCAGGTAGCCCTGGGCAGCTGGGCAGCCACCATCTGAGACTTGCCTGCACTTCAGGCTGGCCCTGCACAGCTAGGCAACTGCCATCTGTGGCTTGCCTGTGCCTCAGGCTGGCCCTGGACAGTTGGGAGCCTGAGGGGACTGAGGAACTCCTGAGGCAGGCATGCCTGCCACCCTGGCATGGCTAAGGGGACAGGGCGCTGTCATCTTGTGGCTGTGGGTGCCACCATTTTTAGGGTGGGGCAGTCAATTAGCATATTCCATTCGTATTGGCTGTTGGTGCCACCATCTTTGTGATGTTGTGAGAGTCACTTAGCATATTCCCTCTTTATTAGATAGGACTAGAGGCCTGGTGCATGAAATTTGTGCAAGGGGCTTGTCCCTCAGCCCAGCCTGCACCTTCTACAATCTGGGATCCCTCTCACAATCCAGCACTGCTGGATCCCAACTGCTTGACTACCTGCCTGCTTGATTGCCCCTAACTGCTTCTGCCTGCCAGCCTAATCACCCCCTGACCACTCCCCTGCCAGCCTGATTGATGCCTAACTGCTCCATTACCGGCTTGATTACCCCCAACTTCCCTCCCCTACCCGTCTGGACACCCCTAACTACCCTCCCCTGCTGACCTGGATACCCCTAACTGTTCTCCCTTGCCAGTCTGGTTACCCCTAACTGTCCTCCCCTACAGGCCTGGTCCCCCCCCCCAAATGCCCTCCCCTGTAGGCGTGATTGCCCCCAACTCTCCTCCATTGCAGGCCTGGTCCCTCCCAACTTCCCACACCTACAAGCCTGGTTCCCCACAAATGCCCTCCCCTGTCAGCCATCTTGTGGGCAGTTGTTATCTAAGGCTTCCCATTACCTTGATTCATCTCTGGGGGCTGGGGGGCTAGAGAAACTAGGGGACTTCAGAGGCAGGTGCACAGAGTGGCCAGGCCCACCTAGAAGTGGGCCCAGCCTTGCCATGTGCCTGCCACTCCAGAGGGGCTGAGGGGACTGGTCTATACTATCTTGTAAGTGTGGGCACTGCCATCTTTGAGGGCATGATAGAAATTAGTATAGTCCCTCCTCATTGGCTGTGGGCACCACAATCTTTGCAACAGAGTGAGAGTCAATTAAAATATTTCCTCTTTGTTAGATAGGATTCTCCCCTCTCGCATTATTTTAATATTAGATCACAGAAGGCTGGGATCTGTTTCGTTCACTATTATATAGCCATCTTCTAGAATAGTGCCTGACACATAGCAAACAATCCGTAAATATTTAAGTGGATAAATAAATAGTAACAGTAAATACTGAGTGTGATAAATGCTGAATTTAATAATACAGAAAATGTATAGTAAAGTGTTGAGAAAAAGATAATAGCAAGGAAAAGGATGGTCATGCATGGTTGCATCGAGAAAGTAGGTTTGAGATGGACTTAGATGACTGTGTGAGTGTTGTGTGAAAGTAAAAATAATGGAGACAGAGAACTTCATATGAGGAGTAAGTAGTATTCCCAAACCATTGAGGAGGTATGGTCATAGTGAATACAGGAATGTGGCTAAAGTGGACCAAGCAAAAGAAGGAGAGGGATTCAAGAAGTAAGTGATGCCTATACTTAGAGTGACTGGAAGGATATATTCAAGAAGTCAAACATAATTTATCCCTAATTATTTCAGTGTGGGTCTTTAAAAATTATGAGCATTTTTATATAAACAAAATGACAATATCACAACCATTAAAACTGAAACAATAATTCCTTTATATCATAGAATACCCTTCCCATTATCAAATTTCCAAATGTCACATTTTTCTCCATAGTTGTTTTGCTTGAATCAGAATCTAAATAATATCTCCACTTCTCATTTTCTTGGTATGTTTCTTAAATATGTTTAATCAAAAGCAGTGCCCTCGAGGAGAAACCAAGATGGCGGTAAAGGGTAGACACCCAAATGCAGCCTACCACAACAAATTTGAATTTAGAACTGGAAAACAGGGGAGGCATTGCCCTGAAGCACCAGACAGCTAGCTGAGAGGAGGCTCTGCCATCTGGGAAGGAGAGAGAAGGCACGCTGAACCTCAGGAACTCTGAAGATACAGAGAACTGTGCACAAGAAAAGGTGCCTTACTCCCAGTGCGCAGAGAGGGCGGGCCAGGCTGAGTTCGCTACTGGCTTACTCTGGGAGCATGGAGAGGGCAGACAGCTAAAGCGCCGCTGACTTTCTTGTTCGAGAGGAAAACAAAATCACCCTATTGCTCTAATAGACAGCCCCAGACAGGGAGAGGCCAGACTGTCAGGCAGTGGGCAGAGATCTCTTGGAGGTGTGTGAAGCCTGAGTCCATTACTGCTGGACTTGGGGAGGAGCCAAAGGGAAAGCAAAGCTTGTCTGCACCAACCTGAGACTCCGCCCCATCCAAGCTGAGCACAGAAGCTCTCCCAGAGGCTGGCTTTCTCTAAGGAGGGACTGTCCGGAATCCAAAGCTTATGTGTGCCTTTACCAAAGAGGTGCATGCGCCTGCAACCAATCTTCGAAACTCAGCATGAACAGGACTTTTCTAAGGAGAGACTGACAGAGAATCAAAGATTGTCTGTGCCACCCCGAGACCCCGCCCCATCCAAGCGGAGTACAGAAGCCCTCCTAACTGAGACACTGCTGATCCTCACAGCCAATTGGCTTGGAGATCAACGCTTCCCAGTGATACCAACAATAAGCTTAACAACAAGACTGCACATACAGCCCACAAAAGGCTACACCAAGACTGTCTATCACAGGTCACTGGGAAGGCTGTGCTACTGGGCTTTACCAGAACACCTAACACACAAAAGTATACCATCAAATCAGGGAAGCAACTAAAATGCAGACAAGAGGAGGGAGATGGAGGAAAAGAAAAGATTGGACATTGAGTTCAAAACTACAGTTATAAGGTTATTCAAGAATATCCTAAAAAAGGCCAATAAAATAAATGAGACCTATGAGGATATGAAAAGAGAGCAACTACAAATAATAAGGGATCAACTAGAAATTAAGAAAACATTGTCTGAAATAAAAAATATTACACAGAGTCCTAAAAACAGATTAGAAGATCACAAGAATCAAGACAAAGATTTGGAACACAAAGAGCCAGAGGACACTCCTCCACAGAAGCAAGAAGATAAGACAATCCAGAAAGTTGAAGATAATGTAAGAAACCTCTGGGACAATTTCAAGCGAACCAACATGAGAATTATGGGGATCCCAGAAGAAGAGAGAGAGCAAGATACCGAAAGAATACTGGAAGAAATAGTGACAGAAAACTTCCCCCACCTGGTGAAAGAAATAGACTTACAAGTCCAGGAAGCCCGCAGAACCCCAAACAAAAGGAATCCAAAGAGGACCACATCAAGACACATCATAACTAAAATTCCAAGAGCAAAAGACAAAGAGAGAATATTAAAAGCAGCAAGAGAAAAGCAGGTAGTTACCTATAAAGGAGCACCCATACAATTGTCAGCTGATTTCTCAACACAAACCATGCAGGCCAGACGGGAATGGCAAGAAATATTCAAGGTGACGAATAGCAAGAACCTACAGCCAAAAATACTCTATCCAGCAAAATTATCCCTCAGAATCGAAGGCCAGATAAAGAGCTTCACAAATAAAAAAAAGCTAAAAGAGTTCACCACCACCAAACCAGAATTATATGAATTGCTGAAGGGGGTTCTTTAGGAAGAGGAAGAAGATAAACTTTAAAATTATGAACAATAAATACGTAACTATCAACAAGTGAATCTAAAAACCAAAGGAATTAAAAAATCTGATGAACAATATTAACTGGTGAATATAATAGAATTAGAAGTATGGAAGGGGAGTGGACGGACGATTCTCAGAGAAAAGGGGAGTAGGGGTGTGGGAAGAGACTGAACAAAAACTGTGCACCTATGGATGAGAACAATGGACAATGGAGGATGGGGAAAGGACAGAGGGTGGGGTGGAAACCTGGTGGAGGGGAGCAATTGGGGGGGGGAGAGGAACACATTTGTAATAATCTGAACAATAAAGATTTATTTTTAAAAAATAATAAAATACATTCTACTTGATTATACACACACACACACACACACACACACACACAAAAAAAAAAAAAAAAAAAAAAGCAGTGCCCTCTCCACTCTTTTTTCTTCATAAATTGATAAATTGATCTGAATCAGAACCTGTAGGATACCCCAGAATCTGGATTTGTCTATTTGCTCCTTTGTGTGTAAAATTAAATAGAAGTTTCTGGCTTGCATGGACACCAAAGGAAGGGACTATCACTACTTCCTCCTGGGAGAGGTGCAGAAAATGTAACAAAGACCTTGTCTATACAAAATGAACTTGACAGCAAGTTTTAAATGGAATTTCCTTGGCCTAGAACAGAGAATATCCTTACATGATATTATACTACAATGTAATTTTTCCCAGATTTGTGTTACCCCCATTACCTATAATAATACCTCGCACCCTTGAGAATCTATAAAAAAAAAATCATCTTTTTGGTGCTTGGAGACAAAGGTAACACATCTGTTGATATTTTAGAACTACAACAGCATAATGTACAATTACCCCAAACAAACTTACGAACTAATTCTTTGAATGTCTGGCAGCAATTTAAAAAAGACATGAAAGGATTTAATCCACTTTGTAGAGGACCTTCTGGGAAGGCACCTGAGCATTCTATATTGGCCCCTCTTGCCATTTTGGCCAAGAAGAACCGTCTTCTCACAATCCAAATTGCCCACAGTTCTTGCCTGAGCTTTCTGTTCATGCTGAGATTTAAGCCTTGTGGTGGCTGGTACCATGAATCTGTCTTTTGCCCAGTGGGGCGAGCTGGGCCCTCCCTGGAGAAGAAACCCGGGTTCCTCAAATATGTGATCAGTGCTGGGGCCCCACCAGTAGGCAAGGGGATCCAAAGGAAGGTGCTGGGCATAAAGAGCATGGGGCATAGGCTATCAAGGAGACACAACTGAACCTCACATCACCCTGCTTGGCCCTGGAGAATGGCTGGTTAGCCAGAGACGGGTAAGATTCCTCAGGGAAGGAACAACCTAAGACAAGCACAGTCGCAGAGGGGCCATCAGGAGAAAACTTGGGGGTCAACAGAGGTGGGCACAGACCCTCGCTCCCCTAACTTTGCAGGGGTCTGAACCCTTACCCCTTCTGAGGGAGGCCTCCTGCCCCCATGGTTTCTTAGCTTCCCATGCCCAGCTCAAATCGGGACCTGGTAACAGACAGAGACTTGGCCAATAGCAGCTTCCCTCCCACTGCAACAAGATTTGTTTGAGCTGTCTTATATCCATGGTGTGGGGAAGTGTTTTTTTTTTTTTTTTTTTTTTTTTTTAATATACATTTTATTGATTTTTTTTTTTTTACAAGAGAGGAAGGGAGAGGGATAGAGAGCTAGAAACATCAATGAGAGAGAAACATCAACCAGCTTCCTACAACCAATGTACATGCCCTTGACCAGAATCAAACCTGGGACCTTTCAGTCCACAGACCTACGCTCTATCCACTGATTCAAACCAGTTTCGGTGGGGAAATGGGTTTTTGATATCTAAACCTAGCCTAGCACCAGGAATGCTCAGGGCCTACTCAAGAAGGCAAATAATCCTTTCCACTAATATTTACAGGGTAAAATAAGATTGTTGTTAGAGTATTAAATTTGACAGTAAAATAGTAGTCAAGTTTTCAGGCTAATTTAAATTGGCTAATTGAAATAGTGAATATTCTAGAAAAATTAATTGTACTGGACAAAAAGCTATTCCTAAAGTGTTAAAATAAAATTTTATTGATAGTTCATCTCATTGGTATTAATATGTAATGAATCGAAAGCAGTAATATTTTAATGCAAATAATTAAAAATCTATCAAGACTACATTATAAAATTTCCAAAAGCCTCCTAATATTTAAATAAAAAAGGGGGGAATAGTAGAAAAATATCATGTAAGGAAAAATATCCTGTAAGTAAATTATATGTAGAAAATTTTTACTTTAGAAAATTAAGTTTCATTTGTAATGCTAACAACAATACACACGGTGTCAAAACAAGCCAATGGAAAATTGTTTGGGTAAAAAATGAAAAAGGATTGCAAGTCAAATTTATAGAAAATATTCTTTTATTAACTTTCAGTTGAGAATATGTTTGTATATTTTCAGAAAACAACTTCAAGACCATGTGGATTCCTGCAACAGAGAGGAATTGATAGGACTGCTCCAGCCATGAAGACAGAAGAGAAACAATCCAAGGATGGAAGAGGCTGATGATGCCTTGCCATACTAGCAGTCAGCAGCTGTGCATCACTATAGGTTGTCCAGGACCAAACCAAAGAATTTCAGACCTGCATTTCCACCATTTGTTCACCAATCAGAGCTGAAATATCATTGCTTACATGTTGAAATTGGGACTCAAAAGAACTGTTGGCCCAGAATGAAACTCACTACAGACTGATTAATTTGCTTCCCAGCATAACCATTATTGCTTGCCTCATTTTCAGTTCTTATAAGTGTATTTCTTATATTACATGATCTCACTCATCTAGGGGAAATAATGAACAACATAAACTGATGAACAAAAACAGACCCAAAGACAGGGAAGCATCGATAAGACTGTCCAACCTCAGAGGAAAGGTATGGGAGGGTGGGGTAAGGGGGAGAGATCATCCAAAAGGACATATGAATGCATATAAGCCTAACCAGTGGTCACTGATAACAGGGGGTGGGGGCATGTGTGGGCAGGGGTTTGAGATGGGAATGGGGGGAGGAGTACAAATATGTGATTCCTTAATCAATAAAGAAATTTTAAAAATAAAAGTATTTTTCAACAAAAATAAAATATATATATATAGTGATAGCTTGTATGGCATGGCTCAAGGGTTGAACATTGACCTATGACTCCGGATGTCACAGTTCAATTCCTGGTCAGGGCACATGCCAACGTTTCAGGTTCAATCCTCATACAGGAGGCAGCCAATCAATGATTCTCTCTCATCATTGGTGTTTCTATCTCACACTCCCTTTCTCTTCCTTTCTGAAACCAATTATTGTATTTGAGATTGAAAAGTGGTGAGTTTGTAATTTTAAAATTTCCTGAGAAATAATTAACTAGAAATTTTTAAGGAAGATCTTTACCTCATCAGCTGAAATGAAGTGCAGATAAGAAGAGAAGAATAAGAGTTTACTTTTCTTTTTCATGATTTGTCCACTAAAAGAAATTGGTAGCATTTTTAGTATTTTTAGTTGTAACCTTAAGCTGTGCTATTATATATCTTTTTATTTACTTTCACAAAGGTCTTCCAAGCAACTTATAAAATTTAAAGTTTTTTATATTCTTTTTTTTTTTACATTCTTAATCTAACAAAATTTACCTGTAGTTACTTCTACTACACACCTAATTTGAGGTATTTGGGATAATTTGAGAAATGTCAGAACTCACCACTGATAACACACAAATAATCATGTTATAATTTTAATAATGTCAACTCTACAGAAGGAGTTAGCTATTTACACATTGTGCATATCTTTTACCAAATGTAGGTGTATTCTTTGGTATTTTGATATTTTATCCTCTGGTAAAAACTTTTATTATGTGCATCCTTGTGAAAACAGGTAAACTCAAACATGAGTACCATTAAAGTTTTTGGCTTTCTTTTTTAAAAAAACATATTTTTATTGATTTCAGAGAGGGAGTGAAAAAGGGAGAGACAGAAATATCTATGATGAGAGAGAATCACTGATCGGCTGTCTCCTGCACATCTCCTACAGAGTATTGAGCCTGTAAACTGGGCATGTGCCCTGATCAGGAATCAAAGCATGACCTCCTAGTTCATAGATACACTCTCAACCACTGAGTCACACCTGCTGGACTCAAGTATTTAGTTTTTATCATATAAGAATTCTTTCTTTAATTGCATTTTAAAATAATAATTAAAACACTAAGTAATCTTCAGTGTTCTTTAAGCAATGATTACTAATATCCCTATTAAAATTCAATTTCATCTATAATACTTTCAACAATAAATATAAAAATATAATAAATTATAGAAAATAAAAAAATATTCCATTTTAAGATCTCATTCATTACTGATGGGAGGACAACTCTGGGAAAGACACCTTGGAAGACAGTTTGGCAGTTACTTACAAAATGAAACATACTCTTACCATACAATCCAGCAGTTGCACTCCTTGGTATTTACTCAGATGAACATAAAAAATCCTGCATATTGAAATTTATAGCAACTTTATTCATAACTAGAGGCCCAGTGCATGAAAATTTGTCCACTCAGGGGCTGGGTCTTTCAACCTGACCTGTGCCCTCTTGCAGTCCAGGATCCCTCAGGGGATGTCCATCTGCTGGCTTAAGCCTGCTCCCTGGGGAATTGGTCCTAAGCTGGCAGTCAGACATCCCTCTGGCAGCCCAGGAGCTCTTGAGGGATGTCTGAGTAATGGCTTAGGCCCTCTCCCCTGCTGTGCTGGCCAGCCATGAGCTAGCTTCCGGCTGAGCTGTACTCTTCCTGTGGAAGTGCACTTGCCATCAGGGGCCAGCACCTGCATTGAGTGTCTGCCTCATGGTGGTCAGTGCGCATCATAGCAACTGGCCATTTGGCCATTAGAGTCAATTTGCATATTACCCTTTTATTATATAGATTGCTAAAACTTGGTAGCAACCAGAGGATCCTTCAGTAGGTGAACGAATACATAAATTGTGCTACATCCAGATAATTGAATTATATTCAGTGCTAAAAGGAAATGAGCTATGAAGTCATGAAAAGATAAAGATATGGTATACCATTAAATGCATATTACTAAGTGAAAGAAGCCAATATGAAAAGGCTACATACATATAAATCCAAAGATATAGCATTCTGGAAAAGGCGGTGGAGATAGTAGAAAGGTCAGTGGTTGCCAGGAGTTAAGGGGAAGGAGGGATGAATAGATGAAACACAGATGACTTTTAGGGCAGAGAAGCTACTAATGGATTCATACCATTATACATTTGTCAAGATTGCACAACACTGAGTGAATCCTGCATGCCTCCTACAGTAAGCAGTATAATTGAAATTATAATGATCTGTCAGTGAAGGTGCAGTATGTTGATAGTAGGGGAGGATGTGCATGTGGTGGGGGGGCATAAAAGAACTCTGTACTTTCACCTCAATTTTGCAATGAATCTAAAATAGTTTTTTAAAAAATTCAGTCAGTAGTGATGCCTGTGGGAAACAAGTCTATTCACTAATAGGCTACAACATTGGAGTTTATTCACTCCTTTCCTACAGTAAAATTAACACTGGGGTGTGCAAGAATGTATAATGTGTGTTTGACAATGAGGAATAAATTATATATCTAAACATTATTTGCCATTATTTGACTACAGTAAGTATTCAACGGCTGTTCATTGAAAATTCATTAAGGCATATAGATGAATCACTTGGGAAGCATGTAAATATAAAGATTCTGATTCAGCAATTCTAGGGTGGGGTCTGAGATTCCTCATTTCAAATAATCTCCCATGAAATGCTGATGATGCTGGTTCCTCAGACCACACTTTTTGTGACAAGATTTGCTTTATAAACTTATATTTCCAAAAGTACTCCTACTTAGTAGTGGTTGGCAAAGGACAAATCCTTCAAATAAATTTGATTTGGAAAATGATCAACACATGCCCATCTTCTTGGAAAGTTTTATGTACATAGAGATATTAAAGGCTCCGAGTGAAGCAAACTGTTTAGCTTTGCAGGCTTCTATAATCATATTTGACCTCAGCATCTTATTACCTATTTGAGTAAAAACTATTAATCACTCTAATATTTTATATACACATTTCACAGAATGCTGACTTATACAGGTTAAGAAAATTAAGCCACACAATTGTAGTATAAAGATAATTTAATTCCTGTTAAAAATATTTTAAATCTAATTTACTCAGCCCATTTTGTTGATTCTACTTAACTAAAGAAAATGACCATCACAAATGACAGGTTAAGCATAGATAACAAAATCCTTACTGAACTGTGTACCAAGAGGAACACAAGCAGGTGACAGAAGTAGATTTCAGACTCTTAGACAGTATCCTTGCTGAGAATGCTGAAGACACAATAGCCCAGATTAGCTGATCAGATGCATGTCAGAGATGATGAGTTAAGGCAAAAATGGCAACAAAGCCCTTCACTTTCTTGACATACAGAACACTTCATTCTTAAGACTCAGAAATTTTTGTTTTGTTTTTGTTTTTTTGCCAGATGTATCTTCCCTAAGCAAAGGTACCAATATGCATTTTCTTAAGGTTAAAAGTCAAAGAATTATGGCTAATCTAGGTCTGCCCTTTCATCAATTTAAGTGGAGGTAGGAGATAGTTATCGTTTTTCTAACTGTGTGTATTCAAAAGAGTAAGTACCCAATTATGTCAGTTTATCTACTGTGAACCAGGCATGATTAGGTCAATGATATCCTCAGATATCAGAGTCTGACAACTACATTAGCACCTTACTTCCCACCAAATGGTAAGAGGGAAAACCCACTGAGATGAGCCCTCCAAGCTGATCCCAATAGACTGCAAGAATGAGCTTCAGATTTACTAGTATACATGATATTGTTAGTTTCTAGGTATATATGCCTCTTTTTGGAAAAATATAATGGAGTAAACATATTTGAGAAAATAAATATTGAGCAAGAAGAAAAAAATTAGGGTGAACCACCTCATTTTTAAAAAATAAAATGTTTGTATTTATTTTTGCAACACATCATAGAAAATACTAAAGAAAAGTTAATCAAAATGAACTATGAAATTATTTAAATTTTATACTACTCTTGAAATGTTTCATAATAAAATTTGGAAAATAAAAGACAACCACAGTCTATAAATTAAGCATCACTTCTTATGCTACTAGTCAGAAATAAGCACTATTAATATTTTGGTGTATTTTATTTCAGAGATTTTTATTTACTGTGCCTTACATATTAGTTCCTTTCTCTAAATGGCCTCATGCTGTGTAAATAGCATTTTATAACAAGTATTTTCTATTATTAAATATTTAGTACTTAAAATATAATTGTATGCACATGTAATATATATATGTTTGTGTATATAAAGTAATTTATTTCACCGTAACATTACAGTTCTCACAGTTTCTTAGTTTTATAAACAACCAAATTCTCCTCAAATGACCATAAAAATAGAAAGGATTGTTTTAATATCTTTCAACCTTGCAGGTGTTTTCAGGTAGCAGCAAATTTAGGGGGAGGATCAGAAAATCAGCAAAAGCCTGTGAGACTGCATTTTTAAACTATATATTTTTCTCATTATGTTATATAGAAGGAAGAGAGTAGATTGTAGTGATTTGGGTACACATTTCCTTTAGAATCAGGTAAAATGTGACTCCATTTTTGATTTTGTCACTTACCTTGTGACTTCAGGCAAGATGTTAATATAGCTTGGCCTCGTTTTCACATTTACAATTTCTGAATAATAGTATATTCACCATATAGGTGTTGAGCTCATTAAATGAATCAGATCCTAAGCAAACTCCATTGTGTATGCAGTGCTTCTTGAAAGGCTTTACCATAGCTTTTCTGAAGACTTATATCAGGGTTTGGTGCTCTGATTAAAATAAAGACCTTAAGATGATAAAAGGATTTCTAATAATGATTGAATTGATAACTTGATTTGAGAGCCACTTAAATATCAAACTGCTCACAAATATATGTATTGTACAACCACGAAAGACACATAGATAGTGAAGTTCTAATAAAAAGAGCAATTTTTCACTCTGTAACTACTTGGTAATAACCTGTAAGCAATGTTAGATAAATATCTAGACCGCTGGCTACATTTCCCTTTATTCCAGAGTCATCTGACCTTTTTCCATGTGTCCATTTCACTCTTGAATCAGAGAAGGTTTTTCTGGAAGCCTGCTTTCCTGGTTCAGGGCTCTACTTACTGTATACACAGTTTTTTCCTTTTTCCATGTAAAGTATCCATGACATGGCCTACAAGGATTGTCTCCATTCTTTGTTTTCTACCAATATGATGCATCCAGACACTATGAAAATACAGATTGCATTCTGTCATCCAACCAGCCGATGGCAGATTTCTGCTGTAGATCTTGGTCTTACTCCTTCCTTGAGCTACCACTGCATTCTAAAGTTTATTTTCTAGCTTGTTGCAATGCATATATGCATTTTACTTTCATTTTAGTTTGAAAATTCATAAATAAATAAAATAACTTCTCGATTGAAATCCGAATCAGCTGCATACATACCACAAAATCTTCTGTGTAACTGCCCTTAACATCACTTTTAGGGGGAAGTTACTCCAGGAATGTTCCCATGGAAACAAAAATATTCAATATTAACTCAAATAGATTAATGCTATGTCTAGTTCTAAGTCAATTATATTTGGCTGAAGATAAGCTCGCATTAAATTAAAAAGAATTTTATTAATAATGTTAATATTTGTAATATCTGATTATAATATATATTTGCATATTCTTAAACTACAGAGCCATACTTTGTACTTAAAAAGGTATGAAGCTAATAGATACATTTCAGATAATTTATATTTCATATTCTATTAAATCATCTGTTTTTAGATTATAAAATTAGTGCCACATATTTTTAAGAATGTGACTCTTGTAATTTGTAAAATAACATGACTTCTTAGTTTTTCAAATAATCACATGTCCATAGTAATAAATTCAGATGATCCTATATAATAAAGATTTAGTATGCAAATGGTTGTTACATTGTGAAGTGTAACAACTGACAGCATAACGACCAGATCACGGATCAACAGGAGGGTGGGGTAGTGAGCTACAAGCAGGCGGTGGAGAACTATAGGAGGAGGCAGGGCAGCAAGTTATGAGGGGAGACAGGGAGAGCTACAGTGGAGCAGGGCAGAGGGTAGAGAGCTCCTGAAGGGCAGCAGTGAGCTACTGGTGCACAGATTCTTGCACAGGGTTACTAGTCTTTAATAAATGAATTGGGCTGTGGAACAGTGCTATTCAATAGAACTTTTTGATATGATATAAATGTTCTACATCTGTTCTGTTCAATAGAGTAGCTAGTAGCCAAGAAGACACTTAAAATATGAATAGTGTGAGGAACTAATTTTTTTACTTCAATTAATTTAAATCTAATTAGCCACATATGGCTAGTTACTACCATATTGTATATCACACCTTCCAGAAAACTATTGATATAAATGTCTAGCTTTAAACACATTTATTTAATATCTCACCATAAAACAATATTTCAATTTGGAAGCTTGAAGCCATTTTTTTCTTTATTCAGAATGCACATTCATCCCAGACAGTGTAGCTCAGTGGTTGAGCATTGACCAATGAACCAGGAGGTCATGGTTCAATTCCTGACCTGGGAATATGCCCGGTACCGGGGTCTTCCTCAGCATCTACTAGGGTTCAGGAACCTTCACATTCAAGAGAGGTCCTAAGAATGCTGGGAAAGTGCTTTCTCCTTGCTCAACATAGCACAACTCTGAACTGAACTTTGTAACTCCAGGTATCAACACTGCAGAAATAACTACAAGTGCCAGGTATGTGGGAAGCTATCAGGATCTACTTTATGTTTTCTAACCTTCCAAGGGCCTTTCCTTGGCCTGATTTATCTTATTGCCTATGTTTGTTGCACAGACCATCCCACTCCTACCAGCAGTCAGGACCCTACATTGTCAGTTACTCCAGTTTACTCAAAGGACCTCCACTATCCCTCCTGTTATTTGGAGAGAATCATGAGTGATTTGAACTCACTGGGGTTCCTCACCCCCGCCTCTCCCCCTCCCCCCGATAGTTTCAGACATAGCCTAGCTCCTGCCAAAAAGAAGAGCTGGAATCTGCTACAATTTTCCAGAGGTTTATGTTTTCCCTAGACAATATTGATTCTACATGAGATAGTTTCCAAATAACTCAACCTTGAATTGCTTACCTTACACTGATCTGACTGTGCAGTGAAAAAGACACTGTTAAAGCCTTTACTCTGCTCTGTGTATTGTGTGGGGTTGACTGAAGAAATAAATTGCTTTTGGGAAACAGGTAATCACTAACTGAGCTCATTTTTTCCCTTCACTCCTACAATGGTGTTGATTGCTTTCCACAGTTAAGAAGAAAACTAGGACTGTGGGCTGAGTTAAATATCTAGAATTGTGTTGTCCGGTATGGTTGGCTCTGGACACATATGAATATGAGCACTTGAAATGTAGCTGGTCTGAGCTTAGATATGCTATAAGTATAAAATGCACACTGTATTCCCAAGACAGTATTTTCAAAAAGGAGAGAGAAGAATATGAAACATCTTATGATATTTATATTGCCTGTATATTAAAATGATTATATTTTGATATATTGGGTAAAGAAATGTTATTAAAATCAAAATAAAATAAATGTTTTTTGCCAACATAAAGGTTAAAACCCTTTTGTGGGGGTCCCCAACTTATGTGCCTTGGAAAAAAATAGCAGATGTCTGAGAACAGCTCTCAATCTAATTTGGCCTAATTGATAATGCTGGTGAAGTACTCTTAGGAAAAACTGTCTGGTTTTGTGGAAATGATCTTATGACTGACATGTCAGGTTCTCCTTTGAGTTCTATGCTCACTCATTGAGTGAGTAATTAGTCTGACATCCTCCAGGGCTTCAAACAGCATTAGTTAAGTCCCTTTTTCCAGAGGATGTTTCACATGTCCAAACACTGTTGAAGTGTAGCTGTTTCCCAAGACCTACCCAGAAATCATGACCCTTGTGAAGTCTAAATATGGTAGGCAGATAAGACCTACAGGGCTACATGAGAAATATAATTGACATCTTTCTTGTTCTATGCATAAAATGTTGTCATCTTTCTTGATGTTCAAATTTATGGAGACACAAATTCTATTTCTCTACTTTCTAAAAATTTAAGGCTTAACACTTAGTAATACTAACACTGTTAAATATTATTTTACTTAGACATCCTAAAGTAGTTTGATTATATACTGTTATATGTTATATTTTATTTAGAGGAAAATATTTCAAAAATAAAATTGATAAAATATACCTTTCAGATATGTAAATACCATGTATAGAAACATTAATAGTAGGGAATGGTGGAGATTATGGCAAACTAGAGATCATATGCTGTGTTCACTTCAGCAGCACATACTGTATACTAAAATAGGAAAAATACAGAGAAGATTAGCATAGAGGTTATATGTCTGCTCAGAAGGACATATACAAATTTCATGTTGCATGGCTCTGTGGGTTAGAAGTATACAGAAATTCGCAGAACCTACCAACCTTTTTTGTATCCTGTGGCTGAGATCAGCATCGGAATAAATAATCTAAATGTTTTCTGGATTCCTGCACTTACTTGAGCTGTTGCCCTTATGGTCATAATTGCACAAGCAGGAAGCCCAGGGCAGACGGGTCTTGTAGTCTCAGGTGGGTCTTGTGACCCATCCAGTGTTCAAGTAAACATGGTTTTAATTGTTCTCCAGTTTTTTTCTGGAGAGCTGACTATACCAAAATATGGGAAGTGTGAGATGGTTGAGTCAATATACCATACAGTTGATTTTCCAAGAGAAATGGGAAATCCAGACTTTTATGTATAGCCATTTTATCTCTTAACAGTTTTATTGGTATATAATTGGAATTCAGTAAATTGCACTTATTTAAATTGTAAAATTTGATATGTTTTGACATATGTATATGTAAGGTGTATATATACACCTGTAATACCATCACCACAATTAAGGCAATGAACATATAGTTACCGCAACAAGTTTTCCCATGCTTATTAATAATCTCTTCTTGTTCTTCTCTGATCACTCATCCCCATGCCACCATTGATTTGCTTTATTTCACAATATAGTAGGTACACAACAATGTCATTTTGTTCAATATCATTTTGATATAACATTGTTGAGAAAGAAAAATTGATTCCCAAACTAGGGCCACTGACTGTTGAGTTTGCATGTTCTTCCCATGTCTGTGTAGGTTTTCTCCTGGTACTCCAGTTTCCTCCCACGTCCCAAAGATATGGATTTTAGTTGAATTGAAGTGTCTAAATTGTCACAGTCAGTCTGGTTGAGTATGGTGTGAGTATACCCTGCAATGGAAGGCTGTCCTGTCCAGTGTTCACACCTTGCACCCTGAGCTGCTTGGATACATTTGAGCCACTTGCAACACTAAACTGGAATAAGTGGGATGGAAAAAACGATTTTACTTGTCTCTGTTCATCTTTCCTGAATATATGTATAGCTCACATTTATTTTTAGTGTTTAATATTAGAAGTTTTTGTGGTCTTTGTTTAGAAGTTGGATGATGTTTGTGTGATGAGAAAAATGCCAAAGGAATTTAAGTCTTGTTTATGTCAACTAGTGTATAGTAAAATTCATTTAGCGATATGTCATTTTGCTTAAAGCCACAGTTTCCAAGAATCTATTAATGACGTTAAATGAGGATTCACTATGTGTTAGTTTGCATTTTCTAGAATTTTATATAAATGTAATACATATGGGCTTACTTTTTTCCAACCTTCTTTCAGTACGCATATTTCTTTTGAGATTAATTACTATTGAGAATATCAATAGGTTATTCCTTTTTGTTGCTAATAATATTTTACTGTGTATGGATGTAATACAATTACTTATCCATTGGTTGTTGATGAACATTTAGGCCATTTCTAAGTTTTGGCTAGTAAAAATAAAGCTTATTTAAAATAAAAATATTTAAATTTAAAACAAAAAAAATCTATAAATTTTGGAGTTTAAACCATTATTGGAGATAACATTGGCAAATACGTTCTCCCATGCAGTGGGCTTTCTTGTTGTTTTGTTGATGGTTTCCTTTGCTGTGCAAAAGTTTTTTAATTTGATGTAGGCCCATTTGTTTATTTTCTCTTTAGTTTCCATTGCGCTAGGAGCTGTATCAGTGAAGATATTGCTTCAGCATATATCTGAGATTTTTCTGCCTGTGGATTCCTCTAATATTTTTATGGTTTCCTGTCTTACATTTAAGTCCTTTATCCATCTTGAGTTTATTTTTGTGTATGGTGTAAGTTGGTGGTCTAGTTTCATTTTTTTTTTTTTTTGCATGTACCCATCCAATTTTCCCAACACTATTTATTGAAGAGACTCTCTTGATAACATGGTTTGCTCTTGCCTCCTTTGTTAAATATTAATTGAGCACAGTGGTTTGGGTCAATTTCTGAGTTCGCTGTTCTATTCCATTGATCTATATATCTGTTTTTGTGCCAGTAACGGCAGTGTTGAGAACAGTGGCTTTGTAATATCACTTTATATCTGGTATTGAGAACCCTCTTACTTTTGTTCTTCTTTTTCAGGATTGCTGCAGCTATTCAGGGTCTTTATTTTATTCCAAATGAATTTTTAGAGTTTCTTCTAGGTCTGTGAAACATGCTATTTCTATTTTAACATGGAGTACATTGAATCTATAGATTGCTTTGTGTAGTATGGACATCTTAATGATGTTTATTCTACCAATCTATGAACATGGTATGTTCTTCCATCTATTTATGTGTTCCTCTATCTCTTTTTTCAGTGTTCTTTAGTTTTCTGAGTACAGGTCTTTTTACTTCCTTAATTAAGATTATTCCTGGGTGTCTTAATTTTTCTGGTGCAATGGTAAATGGGATTTTTTTTTTAATCTCTCTTTATATAAGTTCACTATTGGTGTATTTTAAAAAGTTATAGATTTATGGGTGTTAATAATAATTTTTGATGGAATCTTTAGGGTTTTCTATGTACAGTATCATGCCATCTGTGAATAATGACAGTTTTATGTCCTCCTTTCCAATTCACATGCCTTTTATTTCTTCTTCTTGTCTGATTGCTATGGTTAGCACTTCCAACACTATAGAGTGCAGGAGTGGTGAAAGTGGACATCCCTGTCTCATTCCTATTCTTAGGGGAAATGGTTTTAGTTTTTGCCCATTGCATGTTGTCTGTAGGTTTGTCATATAAGGCTTCTATTTTGTTGAGGTATTATCCCTCTATTCCCATTTTGCTGAGTTGTTTTTTTTTTTTTTTTTTTTTTTTTTTTTTTTTTTTTTTTTTTTTTTTTTTTTTTTACCAATAAAGAGTATTGAATTTTGTCAAATACTTTTTCTGCATCAGTTGATATGACTATGTGTTTTTTTTTTATCTATCTTAGCTTTTTATTATGTAGTATGTCCTATTGGCCAGTTGAAACGTCTATGCCATTCTAGACTAAGGAGAAGGAGGCAGGGGTCTGGGACTTCAAAGGAAAAGTAAGCGATTCATAGGTCAGAAAGAGCAAACATATGGTAAACAAATTCTTGTTGGACTACCCAGAAACAATGGGACACAGATGACAGTCTAACAAACAGACTTTGCAAGATGCCTCCATGTCTGTCAGACTTAATTTATGTTATGCTAAAGTGATAGCTCGCTTCCATTAAGATGGTTTTTCTCTCTGAATTCCTTTAGGCAAGTAAGGTGGAGATAAAGGGCTCTTCTTGAGTCTTTTGTTTCTTAAAAAATAATCAGCTGAAAATTATTGATATCCCAAAGAGGTATATTTTGGGGTTGGCAAACTCTGCTTCCCCTCACCTTATCTCAGTTCTTCAACTACCTAGATTTATGTGTGGGGACCATAATTTGGTCTAGGCTATAATCTCTTTCTAATAGGGAACATTGAGATTTAACTTTTTTTTTCTTAAATTGTCTATTTAAACACAAATCCATTAAATAATTTCAACTAATTTTTCAACTTTATGCTGTGCAGATATACCTTAAGGTAAATTTCCTAAATTGGAAAAATACAATTAAAATAAGAAAATTAAATATCAGGCAGACACACCCTTCTTTCTTTTTAAATTTTGTATGTACTACTCCCTAATGTTCAGTTGAAGATTTCTGAGGAGCAGAAATTAGTTTCATTAATGAAACAAGATGTCCTATTAAACAAAATTATTTCTTTAATTGTCCTATTCAAAAAATGTATTTAGTTAAAAAATGATAGGGAGTGATGAAATTATTTTAGATGCAAAACAAACCTAGCCTTGTTAAAGGATGATACTTCAAGAATAATATAAATATCCTTTATTGTCCTCTTGATAGATAGCTATGACAATATATAAGCATTGTTTTGAGTTGATAATAGTATTCTATCAGTCTCAAAATGCATAAATTCTATTGTCATTTCTCGATTTAATGCACACATAAATAAAAAAAACAGATAAAAGCAAAACTAATTTTTTCATATGGAAATTAAAAAAGAAATGAAGAAATAGAGGTAATAAACATGTTTTGCTTAATCCCAAGGTATGTTTACATGGAAAACATTTCTATGATTTTAAACCTGTTGATTAGTGAGCTATTTTTTCCCTTGGAAATGCACCAGGTATGCACACACATAATCTAGTTCATTTCTCAGGGGCAGAAACACTTAAAATTGAATAAAAACAAACAGCTTTCTAATCTCAGGGTATTTGGAAAACAGCATGCACAAAAGAAATTACAGTATGGATTTGGCAACAAAATAAAATGACAGAAGTGGATTCCCTCTTCTATTCTCAATCTTGAGGGAGCTCTAAATTAAGAAGTGGTAAAGAAGGTAATTTGAGGCAACCATAAACATAGCAACCTATTTCAAAATCATCTCATCCTTAAATGTGCCAGTGATTCATTTGCCTATATATTTTTTTTCAGGATTTTTCCACAACTTGTAAATTCTGAAAGTTTGCCTTTGGGATAAGTTACTGGAAATGACTTCAATCTCTTTTAATTTAGTAAAATCAAGTCTATTCAAAGTGACCTGTACTTAAAACTTTGCATTTTGAAAGGTAGTAAACCATTATAACAAGGGAAATCTCACTTCTGTGGTAATGGAGTTAGAAGCCTCCAGTGCAACAGTGCTAATAATAAGATTTAGAAAGCAATTTTAACCCACAAAGTCAAGCAATGACCTGTAGGATTGATTTTACTTCACTAAGGGTGTATCAATATGTCATTTCTTTAGGTTGTAGTAATAACAGATTTATTCCACTATAAAAATAAAACAGTGAAGTCAACTGTAGTTTTAAATTACTAAATTACTGTATGCCAAACTATTTTATGAAATACTGTTTAGGATTAGATACATGAGCACTACTTTAATGTATCAGGTTAATTTTATGTAGCTCCCAAGAGTATAATATCTATTGGCCAAGTGCATTACTTTAATCTATTATTATACAAGAATGTTCTTGTGGTAATAAGATACATGTGTAAATTCTGCTTTCTAAGTTGACATTAAAACATTATTTAGCCTTCTCACAATAAGAATAGAAGTTAAATGTGTTGCTGTCCAGGAAAAAAAATAGTTTCTATATTCATTAATATTAATTGCAAAAGAGAAAAAAACATAACATACATTAATTTATATGTTTAGAGGGTAGATACATTTTACCAGTTCTTAAGGAAACAACATTTTCTCATTAAGTTTTGTAAATGTGTACATCTAAAATGGAATTATTTTAATGTAGACATTCAAAGCAATGATTCTAATGAAACAAGCTAAACCAGATTTAGGGCCTGCTGGGGGTTATTTTTATCCCTCTTTCCTTCTCCATCATTCAATACCTGATTCTCAAACCATCTTGTCTCATAAAACTTTCTAAAAATTAGCCTTAGTCCTATATTTTCTACTTTTATCATATAAATTTTGAAATTGTATAGTGTTGGACTCATATTTTTCATAGTTGCTGCCATCTAGTATGTGATGTTCTAATCTGTGAAGAACTGGTTTAATTTATTAAATAATTTATTGATATCATGACCTCTTGCCCAACCAGCATAGCTCAGTGCTTGAACATCTACTTATGAACCAGGAGGTCACAGTTCAAAACCTGGTCAGGCCACATGCCCAGCTGTGAGCTCAATCCCTAGTGTGGGGCATGCAAAAGGCAGCCAATCAATGATTTTCTCTCATCATTGATGTTTTTATCTCTCTCTTTCTCCCTTTCTCTCTGAAAAAATATCATGCCTCTTGTAAAAATTAATTGATTGCCTATACCAAATACATTTTGTAAGTTAGAAATTATGAGAAAAAAAGGACTGGGTGAAGTGAATTACTCAACCTACTCTATATGGAACCTAAAATTGTTGGTTTTTAAACTTTTAGCAGCTTTAATGACAGTTTTAAGCTTGTTGTCTTAAAATGGTGGAGGAAACATTAAGAATAAATGTCTAACTTATCTCCATATGATAACACATGGGGCTATGGCCTTATGGTATGACTGCACGAGTGGGACTAGATTATACAACAATAATGCCTTTAGGATCATTTTGCACCTACAATTTTATCTACACTAATAAAAGAGAAATATGCAAATTGACCAGACCTCTGTGATGCCCACCAGCCAACAAAGATGGTGGATTAATTTGCATACCCATGCCCGAAGGCTCCCAGGACCATAGTGGGGTCCTAGGAGGCCAAGGCAGTGGTGCTGACAGCACCAAGCCAAGCCCACAGGCATGGAGAGAAGAATAGGAGAGCAGGTGGAGAGTGGGTGACTTGGAGAGCATGGCTCCCTTGGTCACTTGCAGCTTCCTCATCACAGCTATGGAAAATGACAACAGAGAGGAGGAAGTTCCACCCTCACAGAATCAACCAGAATCAGCTGTTGGTCAGACAGCTCTCAGCAGCCTGACAGCCAGGTCTCTCATTCACCTGCATCTCAGACCCTGACAGTAGAGCGGTGGGACTATATCTAAAGAACAACTGTTGATACCATGTAGCTCTGCAGCTGAAAGATGCTGGCATTATCAACAGAAAATGTCTGAAGAGCATGTGCATCTGATCCTGAAAGAAGGTAGTGCCTGCAACAGAACGTATCTGAAGAGCAGCTATCCGAAAAATACCGGCGTCATCGACAGAAAATGTCTAAAGACCAACGTGCCTTGAAGTTGAAAGAAGGTGGTGGCAATATCAGAGTATGTCTAGAGAACAGTCATCAACAAGTACTACCAGTACTGGTAGGAACTGCCTTCTCAGCGAAAATGGAGTACATGAGGATGCAATTCTTGAACATAGTTGTGGTGGAATGACTGTTAGATGTGAATTTTGTCTATCACTAAATTTCTCTGATGAAAAACCATCTGGTGGGAAATTTACTCAATGTTGCAGCAAAGGGAAAGTCTGTCCAAATGATATACGTTTTCCAGATTACCTGGCATGTTTAAAAAGATTAATGACAAATGATGATTCTGAGCCTGGAGCAAATTACTGTTGCAGTTGAGGATGGAGGGAAAGCAAAGGTGAGAGACATAAGTAAAATCAGAGTGTCTAGGAAAAACTAAAGAGAAGATATCCTAAAAATTCCAGGAAATCTCCACCAATGAAGCAAAGAAAAAATAAATGCCTCTATTATTCTGTGAGCAACAAACCAAACTGGGTTGGGGTCTCAGACAATTTGTTCATATGATTGCAAAGACAGACAGAAACTCTCAGATTGGAGAAGGATCCCCTGAGGGATCCCAGATTGTAGAGGGTGCAGGTTGGGCTGAGAGATGCACCCCTCATGCACGAATCTTTGTGCACTGGACCCCTAGTATTAAATAAAATTCATATTTCAAATCAGTTAAGTTTATATGCAAGTACAAAAAGGCATATACGTATATATTGTGCAATTGTTCCTTGTTAGGGATCAGGAAGTAAAATTCCAATTGAGCTAGGTAAAAAAAAAAAAGATCCTCTGTACTCTGTAATAGTAGTAGAGTCAGTTTCTTTACCACAGCATAAAAGATAAATGATATTCTGAAAAAAAGAGGTATATCTTGGATAGTATCATTCAACATAGGTGTTAATACATTAACCACTGGACAGGAAAAAAACTACTAAAACCTACATAGCCTTTTTATTGTATTGCAGTTTTAAAAGGGAGGACTTATGTTCTACACTTGATGTATTTTTTCTTTTCTAATGCCATTGAAGTGTAATAGAGTAGCTATTGTTGGACTATTTTCTGCCTGTAATATAATCTTTCATTTATAAGCGTGCTGAATCATGCATTAGCCTTATTTCTCAGTATACACACAGGAGTCATTTCAATCAGAACCGAAGGGCTACATACAGGATAGGATACAGCAGCTGTTTAACATCACACAATATAACTGTGCATATGAAAGAGCAGCAATGATTTCACTTTATTGATTTAATTTGAGAACATTTGCACATTACAATGACAATCATACTAAGACGTTTTCATTGTTAAGGGAATGCCACTGGCCCAAGTTTAATGAGATTCTAACCTCAATAGAATTAAAGGGTATACAATTAGAAGTTAGGTAATTCTCTATTCACCTCCTCTTCAATTTATATATTAAGAAACCAAGGCCTAAAAGATATTAAATTATTTTACCATGGCTATTAAATAGCTCTGACTAAAGTCCAAGTCTAAGCCCTTGATTTTTTTACATAGAACAATTATTAAAGAGAAAAAAAGAGTATACAGTTCAGTTCTTCCTATGTTCCACACAAAATCTAATGTTTAATTAGGAACCAGTTGTTCTTAACAATTTTGTGGAATACAACAGAATGAATGGGAATCAAGGGTATTTGTCTCACTGAAAACTCCTATAGATTTTCTAGGTTTGAATAATTTACCACATCAAGGAATTTAATATAGTAAAAGTGGATTCAAAGAGGGACACAGGGAACATTTGTTCTAAGTAGGATTTCTGTTAAGTAATTTTCTCAGTTTTCTGGGTCCTTATTTTTTGGGTATTCTAATTTCAAATAATCTTAGTTAGGCTCACCCTAAAATACGATGAAGAATAAGAAAGAGATAATTTTTAAAAGGTAAAAAGTAGTTGAAGAAGATTGTAACAGAATAGAACATTAGCCAAGTGTTCCTATTCTTCGAAAGCATTCCATAATGAGTGACATAACTGATAGCTAAGATGAGTCAAAGGGATTGCTTTTATTTCGTTTTAGTTGTTTCCATTACACTATCCATTACCAGGTTTGACATTAACACTAGGACCACTGAGCTCATACCACTTTTAGGTGCTAGAGATTGAAAAGTCCTGGTTGCCCGGCCCTACACTCAAGCTAGTGGCACTATAAGCACTTGGCAAGTCAAGAGATACCAAAACACAGAGAAAGGGTTAAATGACAGACTATTAGCAACAAATAATTCCAAAATATGTCTAATACTGAAACTTAACCCTGCTATGATTAGTAGATGATTGATCTAAGGGATTATAAAATCTACTCAGAAGCCAATTAAAAAAGCGGTGGCCTCAGAAAGTGAAAGAAGAAAGAATAGCTAGATCGGTGAGAATAGGAGAGACATCCCCAGTATAACAACATCTTAAATATAAAAAGCACAGTTGCTTGAATATGCCAATATAAATGTTAATCATTAAATAATTGTTTATAAAAAATTGAAAACTACATGCATATGCATCAATAGATAAGTGACTAAATTGATAATTTCATGCTGATGCTTTGAAATATCACACTTAATAGTGAATGTGGTAGATTCAGATGTATTGATTTGAATGGATGTCCCTGAGAGAGAATTGAATTGTTTTAAAAGGTGCACAATAATATGTATTTTCATCATACTAATTTCATAAAATTTGTTTTTAATCCCAACCATATAATGGTATAATTTGTTTTATACATGTACATAAATTTTTAAAGGGTAGAAAGAAAACCATGAGATTCCAAACAATGGTTATGTTTTAAGGGTAGAATTGGAATGTGATAAAGGAGGATACCATTGATTTCATGTTAGATCCTCTGATATTATAATGAGAATATATAATTTAATCCATTAAATTACAGGATTTTAAAAACTCAGATTCAAAATAATACATTTCCAGAAACACACACTATTTGTTTATAAGGACCTAAATAAAACCCTTGGCAGCTCCTGTATAGACTACCAGAATGCAAATAATTAAAGATATATACATAAACATATGGCCAAGGATAAGGAACAATATAGTGAAAATGAGTGGAATTCTTTAGAAGTTAATAATCATAAAATTTGGTTCTCTCTATAAACCTCAGGACAAAAATTCAGTAAAAAGAACTACACATCTCTTTGAGATCCCTTTGAACTGAAAGCCAAGGTATTTGATAAAACAGTGATGGAATGAAAAATTGTGTGATATTATTGCATGTAGGGGCCTTAGTAAATCTATGTAAGAGGTCAGTAAGAACTGGCCTGACTGAGTAATTATTCAGTAAGGAGACTTAAGAAGGCTTTGAAAGATACAACTTCAAACTTCACATGGAAAAATCCAAGACACTGGATTTCATACTGTCAAATCCAATATTTATCTTGCTAGAATTCAATGCTATTCTATATTTGGCACCAATTATCACAGTATTTGGTTAGACTATCAACTACCTTCAATTTCACAGTATCATTCTCTATATCTCCTGTTGCTCATTCTAACTTTGACTCTTCCTTTTTGCAGTTCATAATTGATTTCTCTTCTCCTATCTCCTACCTTATATTTTATAGCCCATGGTTCTATCCAGACCATTACTCTGTTCATTCTACATACTGTGCCTAACTTATTTCATCCACCCTTTTCTTCCTTTTAACTACAGTTTAAATACCAATGACCTTTGGTACTAATTTGACCCCAGATATTCATATTTATCTGTCCAACAATTTGTTGCATACATCCACTTTGATGTTCCATAAAACAGTGAAATGCAGCATGTCATTTTCCTTCTTTCTTTTTTTCCTTATTTCCTTTCTTTTTGTGTAGCCCTAAGACTGTACCTCTTCCTGTATTTCATTTTTCAGTTAATAATACTGCCATTTATAAGGTTAGCCAAGCCAGAACTATGTTCTGCCTAGATTTTTTTTTAAAATATATTTTATTGATTTTGTACAGAGAGAAAGGGAAAGAGATAGAGAGTTAGAAACATCGATGAGAGAGAGTCATCGATCAGCTGCCTCTTGCACACCCCCCACTGGGGATACGCCCGCAACCAATGTACATGCCCTTGACAGGAATCGAACCCAGGGCCCTTCAGTCCCCAACCTGACGCTCTATCCATTGAGCCAAACCGGTCTCGGCCTGCCTAGATTTTTTTTCTTCTACACCTTAAAAATATTCAAAATACATCCCCAATTCATTTACTTCTCTATTTCTTCTCTGAAATCATTCTAAGGATCACTAAAGCATTCATGTGTTATAGTTCAATGATTCTAAGTTTGGCTCAGAATACTCTTACAAAAGTAAACATTGGAATTATCAATAGCAGTGATTTTCAACTAAGGATGATTTTGCTCCCCAGGAGACATTTGAAAACGTTTGGTTGTCATCCCATAATTAAGGAATGGAGTGCTACTGTCATGTAGTGGGTAGAAGTCAGGCATACTTCAAAACATTCTACAATACATAGGACAGACCCCCACAACAAAAACCCCTCCCACCAAAATGTAACTAGTGCCCAGTCTGAGAAACCATGATCTATAGCTTTGCATTCTAATTGGAGAGCTCTTAACAAATATTTAAAACTAGAGGCCTGATGAATGAAATTTGTGCACTCAGGAGGGGGGGGTCCCTCAGCCTGCCCAGGCTTGTGCCCTCTTGCAGTCTAGGAGCCCTTGGGAGATGTCCAACTAATGGCTTAGGCCCGCTCCCCACAAGCCTAAGCTGGAAGTTGGACATCCTTAGCCCTGCCATGGAGGCTCCCGCCACTGCTGCTGTGATCACCAGCCATGAGCCTGGCCTTTCACTGAGCTACACTGAGTGTCTGCCCCCTGGTGGTCAGTGTGTGTTGTGACATAGCAAACAGTTGATTTGCATATTAGCCTTTTAGTATATAGGATTGGATTATAGAACCAATGTATAGCCACTCTCTAAGAGCATACCCCAATATTATCTAATTGACTAATATTTGGGTCACACAAATAATATATTTTAGATCAGTATTAGTATTACTATAATGGACATGTTTTAAGGTAATCTTAAATGACTTATGCTTCTATGTAATCTTCTCCTCTTGAAGTCATCTGGAACCTGGGACTTGCTCCTAGCCAATAGAATATAGTAGAGGTGATGTGATAGTCACTCCCTTAATTATATTATACTACATAGGACTCTCTCTTAGCACACTGGGACAAAAGATTCTCATACTGGCCTTAAAGAAGTAAGCTGTTATGTTTCAAGACAATCATTTAGCAAAGCACTGTGGGGGCCTCTAGGAACTCCAAAGAAAGCCTACAAGAAAGCAGAACCTTCAGGCCTACAATCTCAAGGAACCACAAGGAATTGAATTCTGCCAACAACCATGTGCATTTGGAAGAGAATGCTAAGTTCCAAATGAGACCACAGGCCAGCCAGCACCTTGATTACATGAGTCTAGGAGCGGAAAACCCAGAAAAGCTGTGCCCAAACACTTCTGACCCATGTATATTGTTTTAAGTTGTATATAAATATGATAATTTATTATGCAGCAATGACTAATATAAGTGCCACTCAGGGAAAAAATAAGGAAAGAAACGCAGAAAGAGTGCACACATGCCTTGAATTAATACAATATGACAATTTATAAATTTTATTGCACATTTTCTTGTTCTCTCTTCCAGCCACTGATTTCTTTTGAACATTTTTTGTAGTTAGGGAACTAGATTATTATTCATGTTAATCTAATACATATACCTTAAGATTCTCCCAATGTTTGTTAGTACATTAAAACTCCAGCATTGAGATAGTTATAGCGAATACAACTTGGCTGACGGTCAGTAACTAAATAGAATACTTTCACAAATGGAATGTTGCCACAACCTTTTGCATCAAGGGTTAAGGATCTGGAGAAGGGGCTGATGCACAAATAAAAACACTAGACAAGAGATATGAATTTAGAAATCATGGGAACCTCTAGAGAAGAGTCCTGAAGCCCTGGACCTTTTATTCAATTTTAGATACACATCTTGCCCTCAGTTAGGCATGGCAATCCAGTAGCAGACAATCTCAAAAGGCAGTAAATATTTGAGACTATTAGGTCAGGAAACTGCTTCAAGCCACCTCTATCTCAATAGAACCATTGGTGCATAGCTTTAGCCCTTACTAATGCTCAAGGTTCATTAGCCTTCTGAGTTCCTTGTTGCACTTTCATGATAGGGTTTGGCAATGGATAGCTTCCCAAAGAAAGTGAGGTGTGCTGACATGTATATGATAAGAATGCGATATGAATGTCTTTGTTTTTAGATTTACTTAGTAATCTAGTTTTGATAGTTATTTGTTGTAGTTTTTTGGATACTTTTTAAGTTTCAAATGGAGGTGATATCTCTCTGGTACATTACCACCATTTGTCCACCAACCAGATCTGAAATATTATGGCTGGCATGTACACATAAGGAACTATCTGGCATTGAAATTGGGACGCAAAAGAACTGTTGGCCCAGAAAGGAACTCACTACAGACTGATTAATTTGCCTCTCAGCATAACCATTATGGCTTGCTGCAGTTTAGGTTCTTACAAGGGTATTTCTTGGATCACATGATCTCACACATCTAGAGGAAATAATGAACAACATAAACAGACCCAGAGAAAGAGAACCAGTGATCAGACTCTCAAACCTCAGAGGGAAAGTAAGGGAGGATGGGGGTAAGGGGAAGAGATCAACAAAAGGACTTGTGTGCATACATATGGGCCTAGCCAGTGGCCATGGACGAGGGGGGGGCGGGAGAGAGATGAACAGCATGCTGGATATCAAATTACAGAAGAAACATATAAGATACAGAGCTAACTTGTTATTATTTTAATATTTTAAAATAGCTGCATCCTTTAAGATTAGTGAATTATACTAAGGATTAGGAGGCTTTCTCAAATCTAAAATATTGTCAAATTTTAGATGTCATAAAATTCATTTTATCTCACAGAGCTTGACCCTTGAAAGTACGGATCAGCAAACTATAACCTGTGGGTCAAATCTAACTTACCACTTATTTTTGCGGTCACCAATTTAAAAATGACTTTTAAATTTTTATCAGCTCTGTGGACCTCGTTCCACATTCATGGATCATACCAGCCCCAAGAGCCATGCATTTTTCTAGGTGCAGACTTCTCCTGGTCCTCCAGCTCCTGCATGCACATTTCTCCCTCCTGCCAGGACCAGAGACCTCACCTTCTCCCAGGTGAAATCTGACCTTTTTGTAAGGGAGTGTAGAGCTCCTCTGAATCCGTATGCTTGTGGCACTTGGGGACCGGTGTTCTTGGGTTTCAGCTGTTTATCAGGTGCCGTAGTTATAGATTCCCCGGGCTTTTCAGGCTTCTGATAACATCCACTTTCCCCTTCAAGATGGCGTGGTCAGCTTTTAAATTTTTAAACAGTCGAACAAAATTAAAAGAAGAATAATATTTAGTGACATGAAAGTTGTTATATTCAAATGTCAGTGTTAATAAATAGTCATTGGAACCTAGCTACATGCATTCATTTACATATTGTTTATGGCTCCTTTCTAGCTACACTATCAGAGATAGTTGAGAGAGAGATGAGATATAGCCTGCAAACCTTAAAATATATGCTATCTGTCACTTTTTATAAAAAGTTTGCTGATCCTTTCTATAAAATATGCTGTATTTTTGAAAATAACCCCAAAAGAGAATCTTTACATCTCTCTCTCTCTCTCTCTCTCTCTCTCTCTCTCTCTATATATATATATATATATATATATATATATATATATATATATATATATATAAAAGCCTAAGTGACTGTTATGATGGAACGACTGGAATGACAGGAACAACCAGTTGACCAGTCATTATGATGTGCACTGATCACCAGGGGGCAGACCCTCAAGGCAGGAGCTGTCCTATGGTGGTCAGTGCACTTCCCCAGGAGGAGCACTGCTTATCCAGAAGCTGGGCTTACCTTTGGCAAGTGCAGCTGTGGTGGTGGGAGCCTCTCCCAACTCCATGGCAGCACTACCAAGTGGTGGCAGCAGGTGCAATGGGCCAGAATGAGTGTAAGTGTGAATGGCACAGTGCCTGGCCCCAGTTCTGGCTCCTCTCTAGCTGCCTGCCACTTGGCACACTGCTACATCCCTTGGGGGATGTCTGACTGCTGGTTTAGGCCTGATCCCCATAGTCAGACATCCTTCTCACAATCCAGGACTCCTCGGGGGCCTAAACTGGCAGTCAGACATACCCTGAGGGGCCCCAGATTGCAAGAGGGTGCAGGCTGGACTGAGGGACACCCCTCTAGTGCACATATTTTGTGCACCATACCTCTAGTATATTATATTTAGTATGTGGAATGTATGTGTTCCTATATGTGTGTGTATCTATTATCTTATTTTTCTTTAACATATCTATTTGATATCTTATCCATTCCATTCCAATTAAACATCACATTCCAAAAATATATGATAAGTTTCTTTTGCACAATTTTACTCTTGAGAATTCTAAGGTATAGGCTTCAAGTTTGGGTTCCATTATTTCTTCCCCTTCATCCCCATTTTTATGTATGTTTCATGCATTGTCTTAAGTGCACAAAGCCTGTAAGATATTCTGATATCTATAGCCCTTCATCTTGCAATGCACTGTTCAAGAATGTTTAAAACCACCTGGGTGACTCCTTTACAAATGTTCTACAGGGGTGGAGACTTGTAAATCATTAATTGGCATTTCCTAAAGGTTAACAACAATGTATTAAGATTTTGTTAGCATTGCTGGAGAAGGACAAGTCAGCCCCACACCTTACCTGTGTGGAGATTTTGATAGCATGATGTCGCTATAAAAATGGAAACATGCCAAGAGGAAGATAAAGATACCAATGGTAAAGGTTAGAAAACTCCAACAAAATTACTCTAAGAAACATGCCCAGTTTCTTTTTCCATGGGAAAAGGGAAGAATGGAAAAATCACAGGAATGAAACAAATTAATGTATTATGTACTGCTGTGAACACTAGGTTGTTATTCTTTTGGCAAAATAATGTTGAAACATACTTTAAATTTGTCTTATCTTCTCTGACTTCCTTGACACATAGGATTCGCTGGTAATTTGATTTGTAAAACATGGAGATAACAAAATACATTTTAAAATACATGTTCTTGACTTTGATTGAAAGTCTCCTTAGAAGAAAATGGTGGCTTGCAGGAGGGAGGTGAGGAAAGAATGTAAGTGAGTGAGGGAATGAAATAAGAGAGTATGGATGTGTATGGTGTGTGTGTGAATGAGTGAGGGACAGTTAAATCTGGCAGGAGTAGCAGGGGCTGGAAGACCAGACTCTCTTGGACAGGGTGAGACTACCACTGCTGTTGGCATTCTTAAGATTACAGGACTCGGGCACAGACCCATGCCATCTTGAAGGGGAAAGTGGCCTCTTCTAGGAACTCATCAGCACCACCACCCAGACAGGCCTTGGGCACTGCCTGCAACCTGGCAGCCATTCCAGCCAAGATCCTACTACTCCACCTGCAGACCTGGATACCCTGAGACCTCCACCTCCAAAGGTGCACCACTTCCACAGCAGTAAGTGCAACTTCCCCCTAGCAGCAGACCTCTGGATACCACAGGTGCGTATTTCCAGCATGTGGGCCTCCTGGGCACACCACTCCACCAGCAGCTCTTGGATGCCTCTGTGAGCACCTGTTGTGTGTGATTTTGTACAGACAAGGGCATGTCGCCCCACAGTAGAAATTCTGAATCCCCTCTACCTGAATAACTGCCACAGACACCCCAGATATGCAATGTCAGCACCAGGGTCCCTCAGAGTGTATCAGAGCTCTGCGCCAGCAAAGACACTTCTGAAGGACGGTAGGGAAGGGTGGTGGTAAGGGGGCAAGATCAACCAAAGGACATGAATGCATGCATATAAGCCCAATGAATGGACATAGACACCCGGGGTATGAAGGCATGGGTGGGAAGATGGGGGGAGGAATGGGATGATAAGGATACATTTGTAATACCTTAATCAATAAAGAAAAAAGAAGTGGGGGGGGGGAAAAAGAAAAAAGGAAAGTCTCATTAGACAACCATTACATATATTGCAATAAATTCCAAATGTTAATATATAAAAAAAGTTAAAAAATAAAATAAATTGCATGTGTTTACAGATAAGCATTAGATTTTATTCCTCCGTCCATTTCACAATATTAAATTTACTAATATCTGTGTTATGTGAAGATAATACAAAAAGTAATTCTTATATAAATAGGATACTCTGTAGAAACTTCATAGAAGGCCTCTACTCTAGCCTCTATGGACCAATAGAAGATAATCCTCATCAATATTCCTGTCAATACTTGTTGGGAAACAGAAATGACTTGGATTCCATTCGGAATAGTATTAATTGGTGGGCCAAGGACACTGAATTACTTCCATCCTACCTAGCTCAGCAAGATTTTCCCTATCACCTTTCCAAGAAAGGTACCTAAGAGGCACAGAAATAAAGAAATCATTTATTATTCAATGGAGCTTTGGGCCTGAACCTCAAAGTACAGCACTACTATTAGATGATCTAGATTACCTGGCAGGCTCTGTGATCATTTGGTCCATAGAATAAATACTCAGCAAAAGTTTAGTTTACTACCTCAACTATATAAAAGGCTGCACCAAATGTTCATGTTAAATCCTGGCCCATTGGCCCCACTTCTATGACCAAGAAAAGACATAAGAATGTAGAAAAAAGATAGAGCTTCTCAGATGAAACTAAACCATTTGAGTGAAGAGTGAGGACATGGGGAATGCAAAAATTAAGTTCATTTGAGAAGGGTCAAATGAACTCTAAACACAATGAAATATTGACACATCTGGTGAATATCATAACACTTTATTGAAGAAACAATAATGAGGAGCACAAACCCTGAGATAAGGTGATCAATAGTGATTTACTAAAGGAAAATTATCTACTTATTTCATTTTTATGATTAATGGAGGCTTTTGTAAATTTTATAATACATTCTTGATAACTTTAAATTTTAATTTTTTGAACAAAAATATGAATTCTTTAGGTTCATTGCATGTTCAGGAATTTTACCATGAGATGAACTACCAATAGAAATTTTAGTTACTACTTTAGGAACAGCTTTTTATCCAGTACAATTAAATTTTCTTGAATATTCACTTATTTTAATTAGCCTATTTAAATTAATCTGAAAACTTGGTTACTATTTTACTGTCAAATTTAATACTTTACCAAGAATCTTAATTCACTCTGTAAATATTAGTGGAAAGGATTATTTGCATTCTTGTGTACTGGGCATTCCTGGTGCTAGGCTGGATTTCGATATAGGGCAGCTGCTGTTGGCCAAGTCTCTGTCTGTTACCTGGGTCCCCATCTGAGCTGGGCCAAGATTCTGTCTCCTGTGTCCAGATCTGAGCTGGGTGTGGGAAACACAGCAGCCATGAGGGCAAGAGACCTCCCTCTGAAGGGGTGAGGGTTCAGGACCCTGAAGGTTGGGGGGATTAGGGTTTGTGCCCCACCTCTGTTGACCCCAAGTTCTCTCCTGATGGTCCCTCTGCAACTGTGCCTGTCTTAGGTTGTTCCTTCCCTGAGGAATCTTGCCCATTTGACTAACCAGTCATCCTCTTGGGCCAAGCAGGGTGATGTGAGGTTCAGTTCTGTATCCTTGGTAGCCTATGCCCCCATGGCCTCCTCGCACAGCACCTGTCTTGAGATCCCCTCGCCTGCTGGCGGGCCCCAACACTGATCACATATCTCAGGGAACTCAGGTTTATTCTCCAGGGAGGGCCCAGCTCACACGATTGGGCGAGAGACAGATCCATGGTACCATCCACCATGAGGCTTCAACCTTGACATGAGCAGAAAGCTCAGGCAACAGCTAAGGGCAATTGGATTGTTAGAAGAGGGTCCCTCTTGGCACAAAAGGCAAGAGGGGCCAATATATTGATAGAATGCTCAAGTGCCTTCCCTGTGCCTTAATTCCTTATGAAAGGGATTAAATCCTTCCATGTCCTTTTTAAAATTGCTGCCAAAAATTCAAAGAATTAATTTGTAAGTTTGTTTGGGATAATTGTATAATATGCTGTTGTAATATCTAAAGTTATAATGACATTGTAGAATAATATCATGTAAAGATATTCTTTGTACTAGGCCATGGCAATTCAATTTCAAACTGGCTGTCAATTTCTTTCTGTAACTTTATATAAACTCAGTCAGGGAAGCAAAAATACAAATTACTTACTATAGTTCAAGAGGCCAAATATATTGACTTTCAATTACAATCCTTATGACTGTTGAAGAAACTTCTCTTCGTTTCCTTCCAAAATAATTTTCAGGCTACAGAGAGTTTCATTTAAAAATCTTTGTCACATGAAACCATTTCTCTTAAGGTTATGGTGACCACTAGTATGGATTACATTTAATGTTTTATTTTTATTTTATTTATTTTATAAATTTTTAAATTTTTATTTTTTACATATGTGTCCTTATTCCCCCATAGCCCCCCAACCCCCACTTATGCCCCACCCCCTTGTTGCCTGTGTCCATTGATTAGGCTCATATGTATGCATGCAAGTCTCTTGGTTGATCTTTCCACCTTACCCCCACCCTCCCCTACCTCCTCTGAGGTATTACCTTCTGATCAACGTCTCCAGTCTCTGGATCTATTCTTGTCCATAAGTCTATTAAAAAAGAAAAAGAAAGAAAATGAGGCAATCCCAAACCTTTCAGTGAAAGAGGAGGAAGCACCACAAGAGAGGTCTGTAAAGTTCAAATACAGGGTTGGCAAAAGTAGGTTTACAGTTTTAACACAAATAAATAATAAGATAAATAATAGTACAAGAATAAACTTTTTTGCATATTCACAACTGTAAATCTACTTCTGACCACCCCTATATATTACTCACATGGTTATCTTCAATGCCAGGACCTGCTCAAGAGGACAACACTTATTGGGTCAGTTGCTGCTCTTTGGGGACATCACTGCATGTTCCTATTGTTCCCCTAAAATTTTGTTCAAGATAGGAAACCCAGTTCCTGGTTATTCTATCAAATTTAATCATATTTCAAGGTGTAACAACAATGTTGTAATCTAACCTAACAGATAGCCTAGCATAGACTAACTTTTATGTACAGTTCATAATTTTATTAAACCCACTTAGACCACCATAGATTTTATAAGGTTTGTGTAACCATATTATGTTAATTTGCTAAATGTTTAACAGAAAGGCAAGGCTTCATTATTTAAACTTTCTTTTATACCTGTACCATCCCTAACATTGATAGTTGCCAGAACTGTTTTTCAGGAACAAGCCCAGAATGTTTTGCAGAACCAGAGGTTTGATAAGGCTGAAACCAGCTGAGGCCATCCAAAGCTTAGAAAGCTTAGAGGACCCTCTAGTGATGTCCTCATGAACTTTTTCTCATTATACCTTTATTATAATACTAAAATCTTCCCTCAGGGGGAGGATATTTTCCATCATTTTTGATATATATATTATAATGAATATATATATATATATATATATATATAATAGTATTTTCTAACTGCACAAGAGCAGGAATGTACCCACCTATATATGCAATGACAAAGTTTACCTTGATGTTTATACATGACTTCCCTGAATAAAGATGAATTTGATCCTTTGTTTAGGGACATGCAGATTTGGGAAGTAACCCTGAGTGGGTCCTTGCTTGCTGGCTCACAATAAAGTTCTTTCTCATAATATCATCTTGGAATTGTCTTTTGGCTGACAACTACTGGCCCAGTCCAGTAACAATATGACCAGGTTTCTTATCTACCATGATCAAGTCTAGTATTGAAATAGCAGTAAAGCACAGACAGCAGTGCCATTTTTCTGACATGTAAAAAAATAAATAACAAATATTATTTTTCTTTATTTTATTGTTTGACACAATTTTCTTTTACTCTATCCTGTTTGAAACAGTAAGTCTATGCAATAACTACCTACTTTAACAATATGATTCTGAAAAAAATATTGTGAAAGTAGGAGGAATGTTTTTTGTGTATGTAATTTTTGTGTGTAAAGGTAATTTTTTATGTGGAGTAAATGGAACAAGTAACAGCAACATTCATAACATTCACTACTTAGGGATTTATTGGATTTATAAACATCTATCACAAAATCACTAATACTACAGGGCTAAAAGGGACTTTCGGTATTTTTCTCCTCATCTATAATATTTAAATTTTCTAACATAAATGACCTTATTAGTGTTAAAGAGAAAACCACTGGCCCAAAATGGTGTCACTTGTGCTAAAGCCCATGATATCAAACCTAAATTTAATACCTGGCATAACTGCTGTTCCAACTTCTCCCAGAAACATACCAACTGGTCTGGAATTTTCTGGTCAATATCCGTGAGATAATCTGTCACTTGGGAGCTCTCTATGCCTCATTGAATAGAAGAGGCGATCTGCATGATAAAAACTTCTGCCATTCCTTTCCCCCATAAGGTTCCTGCTCTAAAAATAATTTTCTTTCTTAGTATCTTCCTTGACCCACCCTTATTCATATAAAAGTCTTCCATTTTAGAAAGAGGTGAAGTAACAACCAACCCTCAAACAAACAAAGGATTGTAAAAAAATACTACAAGCAACTCTACTCCAACAAACTGGACAACCTAGATGAAATGGTCATATTCCTAGAAAAATACTACCTTCCAAAACTCAATCAGAAAGAATAAAAAAATCTGACTAGGCTAATAACTACCGATGAAATTGATACAGTAATAAAAATAAAAAAAAACCTTCCAGCAATCAAAAGCCCTGGTCCAGAAGGCTTTACAGGGGAGTTCTGCCAAGCATTTAAAGAAGAACTAAAACCTGTCCTCCTCAGACTAATCCAAAAAAATTCAAGAGGAAGACACACTTCCAAGCTCTTTCTATGAAGCCAGCATAACCCTAATTCCAAAACTGGATAAAGACACTACAAAGAAAGAGAATTACAGGCCAGCATCCCTGATGAACATAGATGCTAAAATTCTCAACAAAATTCGGGCAAACTGGATCCAGCATTACATTAGAAAGATCATACACCATGACAAAGTGGTATTTATTCCATGGATGGAAGGCTATTATAATATCTGCAAATCAATAAACATGATATTTCACATAAACAAAATGAGAGACAAAAATCACATAATTATATTAATTGATGCAGAAAAGGCATTTGACAAAATCTAACACCCTTTTCTGATAAAAATGCTCAGCAAAGTGGGAATAGAGGGATCATACCATAACATAATAAAAGCCTTATATGACAAACCTACAACCAACATCATACTCAATGGGCAAAATTAAAACCATTTACCCTAAGAATAAGAACAAGACAGGGATGCCCGCTTTCACCACTCCTGTTTACTATAGTGCTGGAAGTGCTAGCCATAGCAATCAGACAAGAATAAGAAAGAGCCCTGACCGATTTCGGTCAGGGGCATGTACCTTGGTTGCAGGCACATATCCAGTGGGGCATGTGCAGGAGGCAGCTAATCATCAATGTTTCTATCTGATCAATTTTTTAACTCTCTATCCCTCTCTCATCCTCTCTATAAAATAATCAATAAAATATATTTTTAAAAAAGGAGAAATAAAAAACATCCAAATTGGAAAAGAACAAGTAAAATTGTCATTATTCACAGATGGCATGATATTGTACAGCAAAAACCCCAAAGCCACCATTAAAAAAATGCTACACTTAATAAATGAATTCAGCAATGTAGCAGGATACAAAATTAGCATACAGAAATCTATGGCTTTTTTATACACCAATAATGAACTCACAGAAATATAAAAAAAATCCCATTTACCATGGCAACAAAAAAATTAATATACCTAGAAATAAACTTAACCAAGGAAGTAAAGACCTGTACTCAGAAAAGTATAGGACCTGAAAAAAGAGATAGAGAAAGACATAAACAAATGGAAGAATATACTGTCTTCATGGATTGGTAGAATCAATATCATTAAAATGTCCATACTACCCAATGCAATTTATAGAAACAATGCAGTCCCCATTAAAATACTAGTACCAGCGGCATATTTCAAAGACCTAGAACAAACTCTCCAAAAATTCATCTGAATTAAAAATGACCACGAATAGTTGCAGCAATCTGGTGAAAGATGAGCAATGTTGAGAGATCACAATATAGATATTGAGATGTATTACAAAGCACTGTTCTAAAAACTGCCTAGTACTGGCACAAGAACAGACATATAGACCAATGGAACAAAACAGAGAACACTGAATTTGACCCAAGCCATTTTGCTCAATTAATATTTGACAAAAGAGGCAAGAACATACAATGAAGTCACAACCGTTTCTTCAATAAATAGTGTTGGGAAAATTCGACAGATACTTGCAAAAAATGAAACCAGACCACCAACTTACATCTTACATAAAAATAAACTCAAAATGGATAAAGGACTTAAATATAAGATGGAAACCATAAAAAGCTTAGAAGAAGCCATAGGCAGCAAAATAGCAGACATATGATGTAACAATATCTTTACTGATACAGTTCCTAGGGCAATGGAAACTAAAGAGAAAATAAACAAATGGGACTACACCAAAATAAAAAGCTTCTGCACAGCAAAAGAAACCATCAATAAAACAACAAATAAGCCCACTGCATGGGAGAATATCTTTGCCAACGTTATATCCAATAAGGGCCTAATTTCCAAAATTTACGGTGAATTCATACAACTCAACAAAAGAAAGACAAACAACCCAATCAAAAAATGGGCAAAGGACCTAAATACACTGAGTGGCCAGATTATTATGATCTCTGAATGCATAATAATCTGGCCACTCAGTGTATATCCTATATAATAAAAGGCTCATATGTAAATTGTCCCCTAGACCGGAAGTTTGACCAACAGGCAGGCTGGACAACTGACCATGTCCCCTCCCCATGGCCAGACTGGCTGGACCCCACCCATGCACGAATTCATGCACCAGACCTCATATATATACATATATATATATGTATATATATGTATATATATGTATATATATATGTATGTGTGTGTGTGTGTGTGTGTGTGTGTGTGTGTGTGTGTATAGTGGCCAGATTATGCATTCAGAGATCATAATAATCTGGCCACTCAGTGTATATACCTTTTGAAAGAGGAAATACAGGTCAAGAGACATATGAAAACATGCTCAAAGTCACTAATCATCTGAGATATGCAAATCAAAACAACAATGAGGTATAATCTCATACCTATCAGATGGCTATCATCAACAAATCAATAAAGGACAAGTGCTGGCAAGGATGCAGAGAAAAAGGATCCCTCTTGTACTGCTGGTGGGAATGCAGCCACCATGAAAAACAGTATGGTGTTTCCTCAAAAAATTACAAATGGAACTTCTATTTGACCCAGCAATCCCACTTCTTGGACTATATCCCAAGAAAACATAAACAACAATCAGAAAGGAAATATGCACCCCTATGTTTATAGCAGCGCAATTTACAATAGCTAAGATTTGGAAATAGCCCAAGTGCCCATCAGCAGACAAGTGGATTAGAAAACTGTGGTACATCTACACTGTGGAATTCTATGCTGCTGTAAAAAAGAAGGAATTCTTACCATTTGCAACAGCATGGATGGAACTGGAAGGCATTATTGTAAGCGAAATAAGTCAGTCAGAGAAAGATAAATATCACATGATCTCTCTCATTTGTGGAATATAATGAAAAACATAAACTGATGAACAAAAATAGACCCAGAGACATAGAAGCATCAAACAGACTGTACAACCTATGAGGGAAGGCGGGGAGCTCGAATACTTGCTGAGCAACCAAAGGACTTGTATGCATGCATATGAGCATAACCAATGGACACAGACAGTAGGGGGGTGAGGGCTTTTGCTGGGGGGCTGGGGTGGCCAGGGAGAGGTCAATGGAGGGAAAAAGAGACTCATGTAATACTTTAAGCAATAAAGAATTTAAATTCTTAAAAAAGTCTTTCATTTTGTGTAACACCTAGGAGTGCCCTTCTATTTGCTAGATAGGATGCTGTCTGATTCATGAATCACTTAATAAAGCTATTTAGATCTTAAAATTTACTCACTTAAAATTTTTTTACATTAGTAATAGAAATTCATCCCTTCTCTTCTAGATTTTAATTCTATTAAGTTGATTTTTTTTAATTGATTATTCATTCTCCAATAGTTTTGACAGTGCCTGGCTAATAAAAGGTACTCAATGAATATTTGTTAACTCTTCTCTATGTGCAGTAGAGGAAATAAGAACTGAAAGGCTGATGTGATTTGTAGTGGCTCAAACAGCTACTGAGTAGGTAAACCTAGGTAAGCCCTGGATCTCCCAGTAGAAATCTTGTGTCATTTATTAACTATTTAAAAATATATTTTATTGATTTTTTACAGAGAGTAAGGGAGAGGGATACAGAGCTAGAAACATCGATGAGAGAGAAACATCGACCATCTGCTCCTGCACACCCCCACAGGGTATGTGCCAGTAACCAATGTACATGCCCTTGACTGGAATCAAACCTGCGACCTTTCAGTCCACAGACCGAAGCTCTATCCACTGAGCCAAACCTGTTTCAGCTTATTAACTATTTTGGATTTGAATCTTGCCTTGCTTCCATGACTTGCTCTTGAAGACACAAGCCATGTATTGAACATCTAGAACATTGTCTTTGTTCCTCCACATGCCCCATTCCAGTCCAAATGCCTGGCTCAGAATTCTCTCCAAAGGAGGTCTTTAATAAAAATATATTTACTACTTTATTCTAAAAATTGTATTGTTAAAAATACTTTATTGAAAAAATGCTTTATGGTCAAACTCAACTGCTATATTGTAAATTTTCCATCCATGATTTTTTTCTTGCAAAAAATTGCCCAGATATCTATAAATATTAGGGTAATATAAAAACTACGGGGTACAATTTCTGTCTGCTGTTTGATAGTTGATCCAAAATGCTGTTAATTGCCCACTTTAGGTGGTTTTCAGCTCTTGAAAATTTGGGAAGATAAAAAGGAAAAAAAGAAAAGAAAAACCTTTGTAGTAACCCACCCCCTTTGCCAGAAACCAAACATTGTCACTAGTAGTTAAATGTAAAAAGAGAGTCCTGGAAGGCTGGCCAACCTTAATGGCTATTAACTCATTGTTTAGTTGAGACTTTGGTAGTTAAAACAACTTTAACCTGTTAATAATATGTAAATTCTTGCTGATTTTCTATTGTTAGAATTTCCTGTCTAAAGGATGTGGATGTATCCAGAACCTCAATAAAAGGGATGGCTAAAGGCCAGAAATGAGTAGTCCTCCCCCTATAGGTGGACTCCTGCCTGGCCCCCCATTTTCCCAAATTAACTCTTTTCTAGTCTCTTTTCATTTGTGTGCCGCCTTTTCCAGAATACAGAACCCTGAAGAGGAACCCTGAACCATGTGGATGTGATAAGGGATCCCACACCCCTTCATAAAAGTATAAAAGTAAACCACATGAACCCAAGGAACAAATTGAACTACACAGATGTGCTAGCTTTTATATAAACAGGAGGAAAGTCATCCATTTTCTTTATTGGGCATAACATCTCTGAGAATATTATCATTTTAAAATGTTAATACTTACTCAGTGCCCTCAGGCCTTGCCCTGATCCCCTATGGGATCAATTCTCTCTCACTGGGCAGTAGTCCAGTCCCCCGTAGGCAAGGACATAAAACTGATAAACATCAGTCCCCCAGCCCCTAGCCAGGGAAACAATAAATAACTTCAATAAATATGTAATTAACAGTCTGCTCAGCAAGTATTTGAGCTCCCCAAGCAGGGATTTAAGTCCAAAGGTACACCAGTGTGTCCCCAGCAGATGGAAAGCCCAGACAGAAGAGACAACCAAGATAACACCTACAGACCCTCCCCCGTTCAACAAGAGGCTTAGTACACTGTAATCATATAAATATGGTCAGCTCAAACACTCGTATTTCTGCTTAGGTGCAGCCAACAACTGTACACACTTGGTTTAAAAGGGAAGTCTTAATACAGGGGGTGGAGAGACAGTACATAGAAAAAAGACAAACACTTTATGACCAACACTCCATGTTTTGTTTTGTAAGATGCAAAATTTACTTCTTGCTTCTGAGAATTGTTTTTCAGCCATAAAGCTTTCAAAAATATAGTGTACCTAACTCAAAGCTTTTCAAATTTATGTTATAAAATTTATTACATTGACTTATAAGTCAGCACTTGGTAGTAACAAATTATCAGAATGTGCCATATATTAAAAAGATAAATCAGGATTAAATAGTAAAGAGAGAAGGTGTTTTCAAATCAGACAGCCAAAGCACTAACTAATGGGAACATTTGCAAACATGACAGTGATTTATAGTAGGGCTCTTGGTTAGATGCATAAATCCAGCAGAAGATTTTGCGTTTATCAACTGGGACTTTTGGTCGATTGTTTATAAATCAAGAAGTTAATGAAGTCAGAGGTCTGTAAATCCAGACACTAAATTAAAAATGTGTAGCTTTTGGGTTATAAATGTTATCTCAAGAATTACATATATAAATAAGCAGAAAAATGAACTGCATTTAAACTCAGGTAACGATTATCATTTATAAATCATAGTTGTAAATAAAAAGTTTAGCATTACCAAATCAAACGATTCTAGAATTCTGTATTTCATAACACCACAACAGGGATGTATAGAGCAGAATACCAACACTTAGCAACTTCAGTGTAATTAGCTCATTACTATTCTGTTAATTTTAATATGTTACAATTTTTTTTGAATATGATATTGAGCCCTGGCCTGTGTGATTCAGTTGGCTGGGCATTGTCTCATGCACCAAGGGGTTGCTGGTTCAATTCCTGGCCAGGGCACATGCCTGGGTTGTGGACTCAATCCCTGTGCAGGAAGCAGCCAACCAATGTTCCTCTCTCTCTCTCTCTCTCTCTCTCTCTCTCTCTCTCTCTCTCTCTCTCTCTCTCTCTCTCTCTCTCTCTCTCTCTCTCTCTCTCTCCCCAGCCCTCACTCCCTTCCTCCCTTCATCTCCCAAAAAAATAATTAATTTTGAAAAATATTTTTTAAATATAGTATTGACATTACAATACTTTTTTGCTCTAACAAAAAATATTTTTTAAAATTGTTATATGTCAAATTGTAACCTGAGAAGACACTAGTTATTTATGTGAAGGCCAAAGGTCTTTGTTTTCCCTTCAGATACACAGGCACGCAAACATGCACAGCCAATCCCAGGAAAGCACAAGGTTCTCCTGTGTTGTTTTGCTTCCTAATTTCACCTCACAGTAGAACCCTGAGATGAGCACATGCCATTGGAGGGGCAAGTTGCCCAAGCCCCAAGTGGTCACTTTACACAAACTACATGAGGTGACACTGAAGCACATGAGTTTAAGGGATGCTCACAGACCTCCTGTTTGTTTATACTCAAATGTGTCCTGAAAGGAGAGGGAAGATGCTCATCACAAAATAATGAGTGAGGTAGATTCAAGGACACTGGAGAGCACGGGATTATGAAACCCGACGGGTGTCTGACTCAGAGATGAGGGTGAACAGACATGTGGTTCCTCCTTTGGGCTCAGTTTCAGACACCCCCCTGCTGGATTGTGTTCCTGTGAGTTACATGGCCATGGAATAGCTGGGCCCAATGGAGTTTCAGGAGACTCAACCTGTCAAAGCTCCTTTCTGTCCCTGATCTCCTTGTCCCATTGTCCCTTAAGAGTCAAGTGCCTTATTGTCCCGGCTCCCCTGAGGCAGAGGTATATCTGTCTCTCCTTCCCAATTGTGGTGTCCCTGCCTGTGTCCTTTTCTCTCCATAGCACATCAGGTAGTGTCTCACTAATCAATACCCTTCATGCTCCAGATTTGAACATTTGCTATTCTGTGACCCCATGTAACCTAGCATCTATGCATGTTAATAAGAACCCTCAAGTGCTCTTCCTTAAGGGAGATACTAATATGGAACTTTATAGAGGTTGAGGGGAGGGAGAAAAAGAGGTGGGGGTAGATGGGGAGAGTTGCATGTTGAAGGTGTTTGGGAAGAGGGGCAACCATCCTAGAATCACTCAGATAATATCTCATAGGCCACCACTTCCTACCATGACTAGAGTGGGATTAAATCAGATTTCAGCAGCCACTGCATCATAAGCTTTAAAGACTTGAGTAGAAAGTATCTGCCTTTTTCCTTTTCTGTTTTCACTGACTAGTGATTCACAGATGTGCACACCATGGACTCTCTCACATACCTCTTTCTCAAGGTCGTAAATTGTAGCTTTGCAAGGTAGACACGGTCTCTTGTGAGGAGTGGGGAACAGAACAGGGGACCTGAGGCTTATTCATCCAACCCCATTCTCCACCATGACTTCATGACAAGTCCCTTGCTACACATCTTCTTCAAATTCACATTCATGGACTGCACGTTTATGGAGGGATAAAAGGGGTGGAATGAGTAAATAAGCCTGGGGGATATGCTCCATCTGCTCCTGGACCCACTGAAAGTCATTCTGTTCTGTTTCCTGGGAGGCTGAGTCCTGCCATATGCATCACCCAGGCTCTCTGTACTCTGGCTTCTGTTGGGTTTGGCCAGTGGGAAGTGTTAATGGGAGCTTGGAGGACAGGAAGGGAGCAAGGTCATGGAATTCATTCCTCTCACCTCTTCCTGACTAGGGCAGTTATGGCAGTGGCTGTCCCCTCCACAGGCACAGCTCCAGCCGGTGACCCTTCCTGCAAGGCTCCCTCTCATCCAGCTGTCAGAATGCCTTTCCCCTTCAGGTGTGGTACAGGCCTCTGTTATTGCAGGTCCCTGGGTACCTCAACATCCTTCCCTAGTCCTGTCTTCATCTCTGAAAACAGTCCTACACTAAAAGAAGTCACCTAAGAGATCAACTTGTCAACCACTCTCCTTTTAATGGATAAAAGTCAAATTTCATACAGCTATGGCAAATTAGGGTTAGATTTTTAAGTCTCTGGCCTCCCAGTCTAGGCAGTGCCCCACATAACACTCTGCCTTGTTCCCTATGGAAAGAGGCCTGAGGACAGGGCTGTTGTAGTCAGAGGAAAGGCCATAGCACATCCATAGTGAACAAGGGCAGGAAGAGGGAGGCATGGTCCATGCACTTGCATTGGCATCCACAGCACTGTGTTTGGGACAACACCCCTTAGATGTAGAGAGAGGCAATCTTCTCACTGCAAAGCACATTTCATGCCTCCTCCCACAAGGGCCAACTCAAATTCCGCCTTCTGTTTGAAGCCTTCCTGGAACTGAAACCACCAAGCAAAATTAAATCCTCATGGAATTTATTGCTGGTGATGTTGCTCTGAAGATAAAGTGAGATAATGCATATTGAAATACTATAGGAAGGGATAGATTTACATACAGTGTCTGTTTTGACATGAAAGGAAACATGAAGAAGATGCTACTATCTTAACCTGTAATTAATATTCTCAACTTTCTTCATAGGGCTCAAATGATGGCTCAGTGAAAAATGAATAAAAAATCTTAAATTGGCTTAGCTTGTTATCAGAATTTGAGATGCAATGTCTGTTTTTGTCTGGGCTTATACATCTGGACCACTGTCTGCAGTAGCGAGTTATCCTTTTCAAATGAATCACTTGACTCAGAACTGGTAATCAGCTCTAAGAAAGAAGGAAAATATCTCTCCCTGAACTTTACTTCATATACTGGTAAAGCAGCCAGAGAATACTTTGAAACTCAGCTTCAATAAGAGCACATATCTTCCAAAGCCTGATAGAGATGGCAGGATCTCTCAAACCAATAAAACCCAGCAGTCACCAACAGGCAGGCATCCACATTTCCCTCTGAGCTGTGGATACTGAGACAACTTGAAGAAACTGTCTGAATGGTAAAAGAATGAAGCTTCAGGTTCAATGAAGTTCAATTTTTTCTTTGGAGCCTCAAGAAGAAATACAAGCTGCAGAGGCAGCAAACTTGTTATCCCCCTTTTGCCCTGAGGAAATTCTGTCAGTTGGTATTCACTGAGCAGTGAGTGGAAACAGAACCATCTGCAAGGTTCTCTCAAGGAAATAGAAACATGAAAGACAAATTTATTTCCCTCAAGTACCTGCCGCTATCAACAAAAACACCCCAGTGCTCTTCTACAGAGAGAACTCTGTTAGAGTACATAGAGAGAATACTGAAGTTGTAGTTACTATGGGCAATCTAAGGTGGGCACATGTATGCACAGTGATTACAAGCAATTGTACAAACAGACACACTCATGGTGACCCATGTGGACAAACCTGCTTTTATTTCATATACATAAATCTGCACCAGTGTCAGCATGTTTAAATGTAGTGGGAAGATACTTCTGACTTAGAAGAGACAAAAAGAATAATTTACTTTACCTTAAAAGACCACCAAAATCAACACTGATGCTGACTTAAATGGGACATGGAACTGTTTAGTTCAAAGGTGAACTTTAAGGAGAGTCCATCTTGTTTTAACTTGTGTTGCTGGTACAATCAAATGCTACCTAAGAGTTCTCTGAAGTTGGGAAACAGGCTTTAATCATTAGAATACAGGCCTTAGGTCGCAAGTTAAGAAAATATTTGTCTTTTAATCAACAAAGATCAATTTAATTTTATAGGCTGTTAGAGGAAGCCTATCAGAGACCATTTGGCCATTTGTCTGTCGACCTTATGGTAACCTTTTGTCATTTTTAGAAGGCATGGGTCATAAACTTGAGCAGCGGACCACATGGACTAATTCTTCCCAGGAGCTTGACACCATCAGGGTATATCTGACCTCAAGGCTTAAATTGACATCACCAGGTCTCAAGATGCACTTCATAAGGAGCTCACCTGCAGGACTTCAAGTCAGAAAGTGCTGTTGTCAACTGCATCCCTTGTGTGCCACCTCTAGTTTTTCATTGGCCATGAAATTCTGAAAGGGCTGTGTGGACTCTGGCTACATCTCTCCTCAGCTTGCCTTGTGGATGACTGCCCTCCCATACACATGCCTGTTATTGCAGCTGGTGTAAGTGACACCAGGACTCTTTTTATGAGTCCATCTTCCCAGTGAGAATTCTCTTTCTTTAGGGGAATGTGTGTATAACATTTATTAAGATGAAGTATTCTCAACACCAGACTTCTCACATTAAAAAATAAAATATATATCAAAAGAAGGATGAAAAAGAGGGAGGGAAGGAAAGAATTACAGAATTATAACTAATAACAATTGTCACCATTTATATTTTAAATATATTTTATTGATTTCAAAGAGGAAGAGAGAGGAAGAGAGATAGAAACATCAAGAATGAGAGAGAATCATTGGTCAGCTGCCTACTGCACAACTACTATTTGGAATTAAGCCCACAACCCAGGAATCAAATCATGACCTCCTAGTTCATAGTTACATGCTCAACCACTGACGCACAGCAGCCGGGCTGTTACCATTTATTGAATTCCTGCTATACAATAGGAATTTTCTTATTTTAGAAATATTTTCTCATGCAAGTCTCAGAGAAACTCTAAAATATTTTTATCTTTGTCTTGCATTGGAGAAAATTGATCTCAAAAGAGTTAAACTTTCCTCAACTCACAGAAATGAAAAGTGGTAAAATTCACATCTGAAATCACTTTTGACTAACTTTAAATCTTGTGTTCTTATCTACCAAGCTCAGGAAGCACCAGAGCCTAAAGAATCTTACCTAATCACATAACTCCTTACCATAGTAGGAGGGTAATAGAAGACTGAATCTAGCACTTAGAAGCTCTTTGGAGGCAAGTGACAGGACTGCTTCTAGGTACTTTGCCATAAGCGTCTTTGCTGTAGATATCCTTGCCAAAAGCATTTTTGCTGCATAACTAATTGGCCATATATATATAAAACCCTAATATACAAATAGACCGAATGGCAGAACAACTGAAAAACCAAACAACCCAACAACCTGTTGCTATGGTTGCTATGACATGTCTTGACCACCAGGGTGTGCACACGGAACATGGTGGGCATCAGCCATGGCGGGATGGTGGAGCAGGTGAGTGGGGGCATCAGATCAAGGCAGGGTGCCAGTCACTGTCTTTGGGGTGAGCCTCTTGTGGTTACTGAAAATTCTTTGCTCCTATGCACCGCAGTCCCGCTCTGTGGCCCAGCTCTGTGTCAGTCGTCCCAAGAGAGCCAGGCTGGAAACTAAGCATAGAAACAGGAGGAAAAAACTGGACATTTGCAGCACCCGTGTTATAATTGTGTTTGTTCTCCCTCCAAAAATAAACTTATATGGTGTTAATTATCACATAAGACCTTTTTTTAAAATCCTTTCCCAATGATATTTTTCCATAGATTTATAGAAAGAGTGGAAGGAAGGGATAAGGGGGGGGGGGAGAGGGAGAGAGAGAGAGAGAGAGAGAGAGAGAGAGAGAGAGAGAGAGAGAGAGAGAGAGAGAGAGAGAGAGAGAGAGAGAAAGAGAGAGAGATATATATATGAGAGAGAAATATGGATTGGTTGCTTCTCGCATAACCCCGTCTGGGGCTGGAGAACTTGCAACCAAGGTACATTGAATCTGGACCCTTCAGTCCGCAGGGTCTGATTCATGGATGCTAGGCATTCAGAGTTCGTCTAAGACCTTATTGGATTCCTCACATTGAACCAAACTGGTCAGGGCAGTGCATACAACTTCTTAAAAAGATTATCTTATTGGCAAAATGTAGAGAATTTTTTTAGTAATATGCAGAAGGTACAGGTGGTTTGAATTGGACCTGACAGGGGAACAACATACTAACTCAAGGCAGTTCTTGAGACCAGTCACTGTTTCCTTTTACATGGGAAATGTGTTTTTCCACAAGTTATCCTTGTTTCCTTTAGTTCATTCCATTCTATTTTCTGTTCCCAAAGAATTGGTGTTCTCTATTTGTTCATGAGCTGTTGTTTTTTCCCCCTCTTAACTTTAACATGACCTTTACTAATTCACACTCCTTTGTAGTTAATGACATGCAGTGATTAAGAGAAGAAACTATGGAATCACATATACCTCAATTTGAATCATTGCCCCACCATTCATTACACAGTCAAGTAACTTGCCTTTCCTGTGACTGCACATTAAGAACAGTGTCTTGGTCATGGAGTTATTAAGGGGATTTAAAAGTTAGTCCACGTAGTGTGCTAGATAGTATCAGGCACATGGTAAGGACTCAGTAAATATTACCTTTTATATTCTCACCATATCCCTTTAGCTTCTGCTTCCAGTTCTACTTTATAAATTCTTTGTGGCTCTCTGTTCAAATTCTTAAGAAAGAAAACCAGATGGGCATAACTTGCCTACCAAAATACATAGTTACATGGATTAATGAGTCTTCAGTCAAATGTCTTCTTCTCAGTTCTCCACCATAACCTGTACATAGGTTACAAAACCTGTCTGTCAGCATAGCAGAGGCTATAGGGAAGCAGATTCCTGAAGGAAAGAAAGGGCTAATTGGTACTTCTCAGTATCTTAGAGTGTTTATAAGTACAGGTTTTTACAATATTGAACCAATGTTCCTTTATATCAGAAATGACCATGGTAAATACTTATTATTGCTCTTTATGAGTTTAGCTGATATACTATAATTTGTGTTTTTCTTAAGCCTATTTACTTTGAGAATTTCTGTTGTAGTTTGATTACAATCATCAACATAAGACAAAAATTAAAAGGCAATTCTAGAAATATAAAATAAAATTGTTTCCATGAAACTGTCTTAGCAATTATCTTCTGTCATGACAGTGGGAGAAGTGAGCCTGAACTGTATATGCCATTGCCTATGTAGTGTGAAGGTGAATTAGCTTCACACAGTAGGCATGCATGCCAAAAAAATCCACATAAACCTCCCAGAAATGAGTATGGGGAGCTCAAGTTCAAGTGAAACCAACTGTGCAGAGAGGTCTGTGGACCTGATGAGTATGTTATTTGCAGGCCAATCCCATGAACTTTGTGGGCTGAATAATTAAGAAAATAGCTTCTCTGGCCACTTGCCCCTGATTCCTCCCCAATATATAGATTTTTAAATGACCAGAAGCATTGATAGAAGATGAGATAAGGTTCTATGGCTCATTTATGTCTGTTGTGTATATGATTCTGCCATATACACAAACTCTTCATAGTTACTAAGGTAGTAGAACATGTTCTACTTCCAAGAATCAGAAGAATCAGTCATAGTCTTTCAGAAAACAACCATTTGCCAATAAACTCTTCCAGAAGCCTAACCTTAGTTTAATATGTTATTTATTTTCTAAACTTTTAGTATGCTTTATAATGGTAATAAGCTATATGATACCACTCATTACATCAGCTAATGCCTAGTTTACTAGAACATTAACTTTTGCCACAAGTAATTAGCTAATTAACTGACAAACTGATTATGTTGTGTGTGTGTATGTGTATATGAGAGAGAGAGAGAGAGAGAGAGAGAGAGAGAGAGAGAGAGAGAGAGAGAGACTTATAATGAGAGATTTCCAAGAGAACATTAGTTATCTGTCTTTAAATGGCTTTTGGGAGCTCAGCAATGAAACCCAAACTATTCCTATTCTTACTTTATCCTATTAGAAGAAATGTGCAAGTACTATGCAAATGCACACACACACACACACACACACACACACAGATATAGATCTTGGGTATAGGATAAGAATTCTAAACTAATGTAAGAACATTGTGCTGCTCCATCATTGGTGCAAGGTAAGATTTATATTTATTCCTTTACATGAAGGTAGCATGACATGTGGGAAGTTCTTTGTATTTTATTGTATTATCAACTTAGTATATTTTTATGAGATAATATTACTTAGCCTATTTGTACTCATATATATGAAGAAGATGCCTTGCTATCTTCATTTAAAAAATAAGTTTAAAAAATGGCATTTGGAAGAGACAAGACTTCCAGAATGATAGAGTGTAATGGTCAAAAAAATAATTTAAATATTATTTGAAAAATCAACCAAAGGCATTCAACTGTCAAAGAACTATTTGTTTATGTTCAAAACACTGCTGAAATTTGTGCTTCAGGTACAAACAGTGTAAGTCTATGGCATTTTCATCTGTACCTGTTCCCTTTCTTCTCCTGTTCCCTGTTGAGCTCATTTTGGATAATAATTCTAAGATGGGCAAGTCATAATTATCAGGAACTTCATTACCAGTGGAGGCTGACCTGATCTTATAACCCACAGGCAGGGACTTTGCCTGAAACAGTAGCTATCTTGGTGGCTAACCATCTAGGAAGGTCATCATCATAGCTGCCTGAATTGTGATACTGGATAGAGCAATTTACCATACGACCCAGCAGTTTCATTTCAAAGCATCTACCCCAAAGAGATAAACACACAGACTTGTACACAAATGTTTAAAGCAGCATTATATATGTATAATAGTAAAATAACCCAAATGTCTATCAATTGAAGAATAGATAGAAAAAATGTGATATATACATAAAATCAAATACTATTCAGCAATGAAAAAGAATGAGCTACTGCTACATGCTACAACATGAATAAATCTTTAAAAATAGTTAGGTGAAAGATACCAAAACCAAAGATCACATATTGTATGACTACACTTATATATAATGTTCAGAAAAGGCAAACCTATAGAGACAGATAACAGATTAATAATTGCCAAAAACTGGGGGTAAGGCTTTGGAGTGAATTGAAGTGGGAAAGTGGTAACATTTCAGATTGTGATTATGGTTACACAACTCTATAATTTACTAAATGACCTTTAGTTGTATACTTAAAATGGGTGAATTGTATGGTATATAAATATCCCTGAATAAAGCTGTTAAAATCAGTATACATATAACAGTGTATGAAGATATGAGTAAGAATACTAGCACTAACACAGAATAAGTATTAGCTCTATTATAATACCCTAACTTCTCTTAACATGTAAAGCATCTTGAGATAGCATTGAAAATAATTTCTACAAAGCACATCTCTTATTGCTTCATAATATATTAAAATAGAAAATTCTAAGAGCCCTATTACTTTCCCTGGTATATCTTTAAAATTTCCCATTTGAAAATGGTCTCATATATCATGATAATAATTTCAGATAATTATAGGAGAATCTGTTCTGAAATTATATGTGTTCTAATAAACTACATACAAGAAAAACTTAGGAATTACCTCATGTTCCAGCAATTGAAAGAGAGAAAAATTATTGTTTGTAATTTGTTTCAGCATTAGCATGGCTTAAGATAATGTAATGCATTGAATAAAAGAGTAAATACATTACAGATAGTATCTACCAAGGTCTTCTGAGATTGTAAATTTTTAAACTAAATAAAAAAACCTAAGATAATTTTCCTTATGCTCCCTTACAGAGTTTCTTTGCTGGAGATTGATCAGAGCTCAGTTTCATATTTTGTCAGAAAAAAACAGCAACTCAAGAAAATAGTCATTTTGTGCTGAAAAGTTTGTTCCTAAAAAGTAATAGATAAAGTTATTGACAATATGCTTTCTCTATCTTTAAATTTAAAGTGTTAGAAGGACCATTTCTGCATATGAAATATATATAATGCATATGTACATATACATATATGTATATAGACACGTATGTAACATATACGCATATATTTAAGTAAATTATATTACATAATGCTAATAAGGATGTAGGAAATTTTACAATACCATATGTTGCTGGTGACATTGCCAGATGGAAAATAACATGCCTATGTTTATCTTGAAACATAAAAATCTTCATGCCTATGACTAGTAATTCTTTTTTAGAGGGCTTGTCCAAATATCCTGCTACTTGGGTATTACTTCAACAGGTGCAGCCTCTTTGGGGTCAGGATATGTGTAGGTATGAGAAAGAAAAATCTGACTACTCAAAGAATGTTAAATATTTGCTAATTTCACAGTATCTGTCTGTATAATGAAAAAAAAAATTAACAAAGACTAATGTAAATTAAATCTCTATTCTCCCCTGACATTTTCTACAAAGCCCTCCTAATTCAGCTTTATTACCACATCAATCCATATCCCATATAAAATTACTAGAGATATGACCAAAAGATCTTGGCAGAGTGAATCTGGAATTGTGACCTTCAAGGCTAATGTAGAAACAATTGTCACTTCAGGTCCCATTTTACTGTTTATAATGCTTTTGGTATCTTGTCACCTACAGTATCTGCCAATGAGCACATGCAGAGTACTCATATAAATCCCTGAGATTCCTATAGCTTTGTACCAAGCATATCATTTATGTGGCAGGTTGGTAGATGAAACCATTCCTATAGAATCAGAATGAGATCACAAAGGCTGAAAAGAGAACAGCAGTTGCCTGGTAACCACACTAAGCCAAGGGGCTGGTTCATCTATTCAGAATTTTCAAAGGTGGTGGCCCAAAGCTGGGTCTTATAGCATTAACAGATCACCAGTCTCCAGCTCGGATAAGAGGGTAAGATTAAAAGTCAATACAGTTAATTTCATTTTTGCTGAATTGCTTTTATTTTGTTTTATACTTCCTATTGAAATATTATACCCAAAGGAGAAGGGCACATATTAATTAATAAGTGTGTAGCTCAATAAAATTGTATGAACTAATTTACCCATAATACTAGCACCAAATCAGGAAATAGAACATTACCAGCAACACAGATTTTTCCTTCAAGCTTCTTCTAGCCAGCCACTCCACAATTCTTGACCTCCAATCTTATATAATAAAAGAGTAATATGCAAATTGACCAAATCTCCACTATACCCACAGGCCACACCCACCATCCACACCAACCAGCTAATCAGAGTGAGTATACAAATTAACCCCAAACAAGATGGCTGTGGCCACAGAGAGCAGGAGGGAGGCGTGGGTTTCTCTGGCAATAGAAGAAGCCAAACTTTCCACACACCCTGGCCGGCCCAGGCCTCCACTCAAGGCTACAAAGTTTCAATTGTAAAAGGTAAATGAATTACACATACCAGGGCTCTACTTGGGTCTCCAGGGGGCATGGCCAGCCTGCAAACCACCACAGGCCCCTTGTCCAGGCTGCCCCACGCCCCAAGGGAACCCCTACACTGATCCAGGATACCCTTCAGGGAAATCCAGCTGGCCCCCAACCGTGCACCAGGCCTCTATCCTATCTAATAAAAGAGTAATATGCAAATTGATCATCACTCCAACACACAAGATCAAGATAGCTGCTCCCATGTAGTAAAAGATGGCTGCCCCCATGTAGACACAAGATGGCCACCACAAGATGGCCAGCAGAGGAGGGCAGTTGGGAGGGACATGGCCTTGATCAGAATCGAACCTGGGACCCTTGAGTCCACAGGCTGACACTCTATCTACTGAGCCAAACCAGTCAGGGAATCTTACAAATTTCTTGTGGTTTTTGTTGTTGTTGTTATTGTTTAAAAAGTATAAAAACTTGTATGGTTCCATCATTTCTTTGAGCCTCGTTTTATGACCTGAATATCATATTGTGATCTCTCATGCTCAAGCGTTAAATTTTTTTTCCCATAGTACAGTCTTGTTTCAACTTTACTAATTATTGGTGTTGTGGGGTCGAACCCTGGGTTCAAAATAAGACCACCGGAGGCTGATAATTTATTTAAAAAAGCAAACAAGAATTTATTGGACTGGCAGGGCAGCCGCAAGAGCACCACTCGCAGGCGGACTCCAAACAACTGCGAGGCTTTAGGGGCAGGTAGTTATTTTTAAAGGTTCTGAGAAGGAAAACCCCCATTCTACAACAAACTGTTGTTTGGAATTTTCTGCTGTTCTTCCTAGATAAAATGTTGCTTTCTAGTTTGCTTTAGCCTGTTTGAAGAATGATGAAGATAAACTTAGCTGTCTGACCTTGCAGGCCAGAGACCAGATATACCCACAGTCTCAATACCATGCCAGATGCATTTTTTTTAAATTGGATAGAACAGCAATGTTTTCGAGGCCAGCATCAAGATAACCACTAAGTGTACATAGGGCTGGCTCTTTAATGAAAACGAAAGTTCTGCCTGTAACCTTGCCCAGAACTTGAACTCATCATCCCTAAGTCCATTGCATGATGAACAAAGCAAGTAAGTGAAGGTCGAAGTCAGAATTGTAGGGTTAAAATTCAAACAGTAGTTTTTACCCAAGAATGATTGCTACCATATTTCAATTGGTAATTAATTGGTAATTAACTAGCTATATAAAAACAAAAGAAGGATAGGTGTGGGAATTCTCCTTATCCCCAACATATTCACAGAATTCATAGGCACGAGTCAGATGTCCTATTGTTCCTCAAGCTCTTACAAACACATTTTAAAGTTTTCTTGTAGATACCAAAGTTTCTCTCACTTGAGTTTAGGGACGTGAATCACAGCCCAATTAAACCTTGGTTGTGGGAACATTCCCAGTAGGGAGTGTGCAGAAGGTAGCTGATTGATGTTTCTCTCTCATCAATGTTTCTAACTCTCTCTCCCTCTCCCTTCTTCTCTGTAAAAAATCAATAAAATATATTTTAAAAAAGAAATTTGTGAGAAATTGATAGGACAGAGAAAGTTAGTGCTCATTAGGAAGAAATCAAAACAATGTTTTGGCTTAGGTAGTAAATTAGTAAAGGCATAACAAGGCTCGTTTATACAGGCTTTTTTGACTCTATATTTTATAACTCTTCTGATAAGGTTGTCTCTCAACCCTTCAGGAGTAGGGAGTACACCTGTCATGGAGACTTACCTTCTGCTTTTAAGGGAGGCTAGGAGATTTTTCTCTCATCATTGATATTTCTATCTCTCTTTCCCTCTCCCTTTCTCTCTGAAAAAAATATTTATTATTATTATTATTATTATTATTATTATTATTATGTATATATAGCACAACAAGAAATTTATATGGAACCAAAAAGATGGCCCAATAGTCACAACAATCTTGAGAATGAGGAACAAAACAAAATTGGAGAAATCAAAATACCAGATATTAAGTTATACTACAAAGCCATTTCACTCAAAACAGCCTGGTACTGTCACAAGAACAGGAATATAGTTCAATGGAACAAAACAGAGACCCTAGAAATTGACCCAAGCAATTATGCTCAATGAATATTTGAGAATGGGGGAAAGAGCATACAATAGAGTAAAGATAGTCTTTTCAATAAATGGTTTCAGGAAAATTGAACAGGTACATGCAAAAAAGTGAAACTAGATCACCAAGTTACACCATACATAAGAATAACCTAAAAATAGATAAAAGAATTAAATGTTAGCCATGAAACCATGAAAATCTTAGAAGAAGCAATAAGTAGCAAAATCTCAGATATCTCTTGTAGCAATATATTTACAGATACATCTTCTAGGGCAGTGGTGGGCAAAGTGTGGCTTGCGAGCCACATGTGGCTCCAGAGTGAAGGTTTGCCACTCTGTTGACTAACGAGTTTGCAGACCACTTGACTAGACTAAATGTTACCATGTAGTTGGAAGCTGTGAGGATTAGGCAATATGTGGCATATCGTGTGCAAAGAGGTAAAGGGTAGTATATGGCAATGGTTGGCAAACTCATTAGTCATCAGAGCGGCAAACCATGGCTCAAGAGCCACAGTTTGCTGACCACTGTTCTAGGGCAAAGCAACTAAGAAGAAAATAAACAAATGGGACTGTATCAAAATAAAAAGCCTCTGCACAGTAAAAGGAGCTATCAACAAAATGAAAAAAGAGCCCACTGCATGGGATACATATTTGTCCATTATACATCCAAATAGGGTTAATTTCCAAAATATATAAGAAACTCATATAACTTAACAAAAGAAAGACATACAACCCAATTTAAAAATGGGCAAAGGACCTAAATAGACATTTCTCCAAAGTGAACACACAGATGCCCAAGAGACATGAAAAAATAATCAAAGTCACTAATCATCAGAGAGATCCAAAGTAAAATGACAATGAAGTATCACCTCACACCTGTCAAAATGGCTATCATCAACAAATCAACAAATAACAAGTGTTGGCGAGGGTGTGGAGAAAAGAGAACTCTAGTGCGAGTGAAGACTGGTGCAGCCACTATGGAAAACAGTATACAGTTTCCTCAATAACTTAAATATGGAACTGCCCTTTGACTCATTGAAGAAATCAGAAACATCAGTCAGAAAGAATATATGCACCCCTATGTTCGTAGCAGTGCAATTTATAATAGCTTATATTTGGAAACAGCTCAGGTGCCCATCAGTAGATGAGTGGATAAAAAAGCTTACATTTGGACAATGAAATACAATGCAGCTGTAAAAAAGGAAAGAACTTGTACCATTTGCAACAGCATGGAGAAACCTGGAGAGTCTATGCTAAACTAAATAAAAACAGTCAGAGAAAGGTAAGTATCACATGATCTCACTCATATGTGGAATCTAATGAACAAAATAAATTGATGAATAAAATAAATCCAGAGATATCAAAGCATCATACAGAATGATGAATTACAGAGGGAAGGCAGCATTAGGAGCATTTCAATAGGAGGGGAAAGATTTTGTCTTTGCTGCCTTACACAGCATATTGTGATAGAGAGTAAGAAGAAAGAGGGTTTTAAGTTGTGTTTATTGTCAAAAAGTATAAACATCCTTAGCAATTTTTTTAGAAACTAAGGTATGCAAATGAAATGGTTTTCAATAGTCAATTAAGGTGTTTTGGGGTTTGTGTTTTCATCTAATGCAGGGGTGAGGGTTGGGAGGGGTGTGATTAACAGGGGAACTTATATGCATATATGCCTAACCCAAGAACAGAGATAATAGAGTGGTAAAGGCCTGGGAGGGGTGAGTATTGGGTGGAGGAAGTCAATGCGGGGAAAAACACAAACAATGGGGATATCTGTAAATCTTACAAGAATAAATATATGAACAATAAAATATATTAAAATAAAAACCAAAAGAAATTAAAAGTAGGTTAATAGTTTTGAGTACATGAAACAGTTTATTCTTGTATTATTTTTATTCATTACTGTATTATTTTCCATACAAACAACTGTATACCTACTTTTGCCAACCTCTATATAAGTAACTATATCATAGTTTCAATTGGTGATTTTTAATTAAATTTACATAATTTAAGAAATTAGTTACACACATCCTATATCATAAAAGTCCAATATGCTAAGTATCCAACTGTTCATTCTACCGTTCAACCAGTCACTACATGCACTGACCACCAGGGGGCAGACACTCCCACTGGTAGGTTAGCTTGCTGCTGGGGTCCGGTTGATTGCAACTGGGCAAGATGGGCTGGACACGCCCTAGAGCCCTCCATCAATCCTTCTCCAACCCTGATCATGCACTTGTGGGGGTCTCTCGGCCTAGCCTGTTCCCTCTCGCAATCTGGGACCCCTCGAGGGATATTGGAGAGCCAGTTTCAGCCTAATCCCTGAAAGCCAGGCTGAGGGACACCACTGGTGCACGAATTTGTGCACTGGGCCTCTAGTATTATAATAAAGAGACAATGATAGAGGCAGCTATTTGTTAAAAATTAGTTTTACACATTACAGCAAAAATACGCAATATTAACTTCATTCTAATATTTAGAAACTTTCCAATGCCCTTTACTCCATTTTGGTACAGCTTTGCATTTTTCTAACAGCTGGGAGTATATAAATTTAAATTTGGTGTATGTAGGTCTATTCCCCCTGTATATTTTCTTCCTTGCAAAACTGTTGTTGATCCTTTTAAATTTGAATTATTAAGGTAATTCAGATGAAGTTATGCTGCAACTAATCTCAGCTCTTAGTAGCTTATTCACATGTGTTGATACATTAAATGGGCTTTATTTTGTATTTTAGGACATTGACTAGTACATTGTGCCTTTCTATTCTGGAAGTGGAATGTGTTAGCTAGAAATATCCCAAAGCATAAAAGAGATGAATGTAAAGTACAATTGGTCAGACCCACTGGAGTTTTTCATCACTTCCATTTCTAATCTTTCAGGAAAAGCAACAAACTTCATCTTTGTTTTCGATGAAATAAAAAAGTCGGGCCTTGATTATTTCCCATTCTTAACCATATTCTTAGTCTATTCAGACATACTACATTCAGTGGAACTTTCCCTGTAAATCAATGAAATAGGGCCCAATCAAAAAGTACTTCATACTATTTTTAGAATTTTTTTTCAGAGAGATTCTTATAATCCTAAACCAGTTTTTGGTTTTCTGCAATATATAAAATTTTAGTTTTTCTTTCTGCTGTCACATTGATAAAAATTATAAATAAATGAGGTTAAAATAGTCCAAGAAATCTTTCTTAATAACATGAATAACAGAAAACAAAGAAATGAACCCTCTAAATTTGATTTGTATTCAACATATACCTGAAGGGTAGGGAGATGGCTTGGGCTGGAGGATGTAGTTAATAAAAAGTGTTCACAATATACTCCCCTGTTCAACTCTTTGCCTGAAATTCTGGGGCCTTTGGTTGGGCAGAATTGGAGTACTGGTCAAAATAAAGGATGATAAAGGATTAATACATTTGAACACTCTTGGAAACAGCAGAGATTAAGTGGTGAAGAGAGCGTGGATTTGACTATAAGTAGGTTTGGGGTTTGAGGAGTTTGGGAGCATTTCAATGGAAGGGGAAATACTTTGTTTCTGCTGCCTTGCACAGCATATTGTGATAGAGAGTAAGAGGAAAGTGTGTTTATTGTCAAAAAGTATGAGCATTCATTGTCATTTTTTCTAAGACTAAGGCATGAAAATTAAAGTTTTCCAATTGGTTATGGATGGTCAATTGTTTGGGTTGTTGATTTTTTTTTGTTTTGTTTTCATCTAATGCAGCACTGTATACATTTTGTATGCCATATCTCTAATCCTGACACAGTAATTACTATTGTACTCATTTTACAGATGAGGAAACTGGAGTTCAGAAATGTTAATTGGCTTGTTCAAAGTCTCACAGTTACTAAGTATACCTGCTGGTGATTTTAACCTGATATGTATGAATCAAAAATCTATTCTCCATTTTTTCATGCTGCTTCCCTAAGCATTCTTCCTTCTGGGCAGAGAAAGTAAAGCAAGCATTAGGAGGAAATAATTATGGAACTTTCCCTTTTATCATTCTGCTGCCAACATAATATTTCCTCCCTACACTTGTTTTAAATTGAAAGAAGAGTGCTATTAAGTAATAGTACATAATTGAAAGGAATAAAGCTGACAATTATCTGGTTCAAATGAATTTTGTTTGACTTACTTCTACAGCTAGACATTGCTTTTAGTGTGTGTGGCAGAAGATACATTTAGAAACAAGGAATCAGTGGCTTGTGATAATGATACATAATAGGCATTATCCTTTTACACAAATCACAGACAAATGTGTGTTCCAAAAGACCCAAAGATTCATACAGAAATGAGAAAGGCAAAACCAATACTGAAAGTCCCGTTCTCTAAATAAAAGAGGAATCTCACAGAAACATGAGGCAGCGAGGCTTCATTGATCACTTGTCTACCTGGGATACTGTCAGTAATATTCAGGTTCAATCCTCTTTCTTATCAGAATGTTTGTCTGGCAGTGTCCTTACAGATTATCTATTTCTGCTGAATAACTTGCAGCAGGGCTGCTAATCAAGAGAGAAAAGAAGCTGCCTTTGGAGATGAAAATTGTTTTCCAGTGACTGCTTGTGCTAATCAATCTTCTACAAAGGAAATCAGGAGTAAAAGATGGCCAATAATTGCAAAACAGTGTTGTACACATGAAGAAAAATAATTGATGCACAAAGCACAGGAAAGCAACTCTTGAGAAAATGTTGAAGAGTTGACTATTTTAAAAGTATACATGTTGGAACGCAATTTTTTTTTACAATTTAACACCAAGTCTTATTTTTAATATGTGGGAAAAGGACTATGCCTACTTTACTCTGTTATTATAGCATTTGACAACACTTCATAATTTGAAAGTAACCTGGGATTTCTTGTTAGGAATCTGAAAACTCATTGAAAGTTATAAAAATTATTAAGACTGCTGATGTAGGGATTACATTTGCCTCTGATCATAATTTTCTGGTATGATAATCATAACTGAATTCATAGCAGACAATCTTTAATTTTAATGATTCCCAACTGTCAGTGCAGCTCAAGAAATAATCCCTAGTGTTTCAGTCTTTATTTATAGTTTGCTTGTAAGTTCACTGTGCTATTGCAAGTATAAAATCTGATGTAATGTTGACTCCAGTTATTTCTATGCAGATATTGTCAAGCACAATCTAAAATTTATACTCCTCCCTATAAAAATTATGTTTTTTTCCCAATCTGTTGTGAACTTAACACAATTTTTTTTAGGATTTTCTAACTTGAGAAAAGTACATAAGAGATCCAGAATCATATATGTGAGTAAAATATGTTAGATAATGCCTGAAATTTTAGAAATCAATTTTGGCTGCTTAAAAGTGATTTTTCTTCCAATCTAAGAGAACATCAATTGTAAGACCTTTTAAAACAATTAAGGGCTCTAGCTGCTTTGGCTCAATGGATAGAGCATTGGCCTGTGGACTGAAGGGTCTTGGGTTTGATTCTGGTCAGGAGCACATGCCTGGGTTGTGGGCTCAATCCCTTGTGGGGAGTGTGCAGGAGGCTGCCAGTCAATGTTGCTCTCTCATCACTTATGTTTCTGTATCTCTCCCTCTTCCTTCCTCTCTGAAGTCAATGAAAAATATATTTTTAAAATAAAATAAAATAAAATAATTAAGTAAGAAATATGTCACAAATTAAATTGTAATATACTAGAGACCCAATGCACATAATTCATGCATGGGTAAGGTCCCTAGGCCAGGCCAGTGGCCAGGACCGAACTGTGGGGTGACCGTCAGGGTGATGGAGGGGCCCACACTGGCACCCACCTTGGTTGACCTGGCACCACCCACTCACCAGCCCTGCTCCCCACCACCACCAGTGGCCACCTCCCTCCTTGAGGTTACTGACAGTGTGATCATGGGGAAGGGCTGCTGGCACCCGCCTTGGCTGGTCTGGAGCCTGTGGGCAGGGAGCAGTTCCTGTGTTGAGCATCTTCCCCTGGTGATCAGTGCATGCCATAGCGACCGGTCATTCCACCGGATATTCTGCCATTCAGTTTATTTGCATATTAGGCTTTCATTATATAGGATTACATTAATGAAAGTCCTGCATGACACATAATCTGGTCACATCAGCCTCTTTTTTTTATGTTTACTCTTCCAAATGGCAACATCTCTTTATGATGGGAATCTCTCTAAGATCTCATGTTATATTTCTTTGTATAAACTCATATCCATGCCCCCATGGTAAGTATTTGCTTTAATAGTACTACATTTATGCCCTACTGTTGTATCTTCATGCCAAAGTAATTCTAGTTTTCAAAGCAAATGATACTGTAATTACTGATAACAGTATAAAGCAATGACTCTATGTTTAGTAACAAAACTCAATGGAAATTATATTAAAAGCTATTACCAAGAATACACATGGGCAGGCAATGGCAAGTATAACATAAGCACTAGCTAGACGATGGTTGTAATAAGATACAGATACATCCTGATTTTAGAAAATTTAAAATGTGAGAAATATGCATCGTAGGATTTATGAAATACAGTAATATATTGCAAGGTAAAACTTTAGAGGTAATGATGTCTAATTTCTTCATTTTTCATAGTAGTTACATGAGGACTAATGAATTAAGAAAAGCTCTTACAGATGGTGATGGAAACTAGTCAAGAATCTTAATTTTGAGGGAAATCAAGATGGCAGCCTAGGTAAGCATCCAAACTGCTGCCTCACACAACAATTTCAAAACAACAACTAAAATACAGAATGAACATTATCCAAAACCACAGGACAGCTGGCTGAGTGGAAACTCTATCAAAAAGAAGGAGAGAGGCTCACGGATCAGGGGAGCCACATAGTGCTGAGTGAGGGAGACACACATGCAGAGAAGACAGGTGGCCCAGTGCCTGGCTGGTGGGAGGGGAAAGGAAGCCCCCAACTGCACTGAACCTCAGCCCCAGCCAAAACTCCATGGAGCCAGATTCACATGGGTGGAGTCTGGACTGTAGAGAAAGGCACATGAAGACTCAGAGGCTTGGAGACTCAGGGGAGCCGCAGCAGGCAGGGTCTAGAGGCGAGTGCTAGTGAGTATGTGCAGAGACGTCTGACCATGAAAGTTGCTGCAGCCTCTCCATAACGGAAGGAGTCAGAAGCTCCTGACTTCACTGAATCCCAGTTCTGACTGCACTGGGATTAAAAATATTATACAGAGACCCAACCCAGTTCTGGGCGAGCCACTGGGGCACCCACTCTCTTATAGGGGGAATCTGGACTGTCAAGTGGAAACTCAGGGGAGCTGTGGAAGGCAGAGGTCTCAGGCACATGCACAAGGGCAGGGCTGACAGGAAGCCAAGACTGTTGGTTCAGCCCTGAGACTCCACCCAATTCAAGGTGAGTACAGAGGCTTTTGCAATTTTGGAAGTCTGATCTTATAAAACTGTCTCCAATACAGAATGTATCCCAGCATAGACACAGCTAATACTCATATCCAATTGGCCTGGAGGTCAATTCCTCCCAGTGATACCAACAACAATGAAGACTTAACTATAACAAGGCTGTACATGCAGTCCACAAAGGGGAGCACCAAGAGTGTCTACCTCAGGTAACTGGGGAGGCTGACCCACCGGTCCATATAGGACACCAAGCACACAAAGCCACCCTACCAACTCAGGGAAGCAGTGCAAATGAGAAGACAAGGAAACAAATCTCAAACAAAAGAAATGGAGGAGAACAAATGACTGGATATAGAGTTCAAAACCATGGTTATAAGGTTTTTCAAGAATTTCCTAGAAAAGGCCTATAAATTTAACAAGACCCTCAAGGATATGAAAAAGGGCCAACTAGAAATTAAACATACACTGACTGAAATAAAGAATATTATACATAGACCCAACAGCAGATTAGAGGAACACAAGAATCAAGTAAAAGATTTGGAATACAAAGAGGCAAAGGCCACTCTTCTGGAGAAGCAAGAGAGAAGAGAATTCAGAAAGTTGAAAATAGTGTAAGGAGCCTCTGGGACAACTTCAAGTGTACCAACATCAGAATTATGGGGGTGCCAGAAGAAGAGAGAGAAAGATACTGAAAACCTATTTGAAGAAATAATATCAGAAAACTTCTGGTGAAAGAAATAGACTGGTGAAAGAAATAGACTTATAAGTCCAGGAAGCACAGAGAACCCCAAACAAAAGGAATCCAAAGAGGACCACACCAAGACACATAATAATTAAAATGCCAAGGGCAAAAGACAAAGAGAGAATCTTTTAAGCAGCAAGAAAAAAACAGTTACTTATAAGGGAGCACCTATATGATTATCAGCTGATTTTTCAACAGAAACTATGCAGGCCAGACAGGAGTGGCAAGAAATATTCAAAGTGATGAATAGCAAGAACCTACAACCAAGATTCTCTACCCAGCAAAGTTATTATTGAGAATGAAAGGGCAGATAAAGAGCTTCACAGATAAGAAAAAGCTAAAGGAGTTCATCACCACCAAACCAGTATTATATGAAATGCTGAAAGGTATTCTTTAAGAAGAGGAAGAAGAAGAAAAAAGTAAAGATAAAATTGTGATCAACGAATACATATATATCAACAAGTGAATCTAAAAATCAAGTGAATTAAACATCTGAGGAACAGAATAAACTGGTGAATATAATAGAATTAGGGTCAAATAAAGGGAATGGATTGATAATTATCAGGGGGAAAAGGGTGTGGGGGATGCAGGAAGAGACTGGACTAAAATCATACACCTAAGGATGAGGACCGGGGGGAGTGAGGTAAAGGCAGAGGGTAGGGTGGGAACTGGGTGGAAGGGAGCTATGGGGGGTTGAGGAGAAACAATTGTAATAATCTGAGCAATAAAGTTTTATTACATTAAAAATAAATAAATAAAAGACCCTATTTCCAAATAAGTTCCCAGTCTAAGGTTCTGAGTGGCTACAAATTTTGGAAACTATTCAACCTTATACTCACCCCAACCATCTTTGCAGTATTTTACTTCACTATTCTTTATCATTTTCTATATTTCAACCAATAAAGTTTAGCTACCATATTTTCCCTTCCTCTACAGTTCAGATTTATATATTATGTCCTGGGATGAGTTATCCTATATGTTGTCTCACTCATCAATTATACCAACTCTCTTTCCATCACTTTCCTCTACTATTGAAGCTAGGGGTGGCCATGTGAAAAGTTCCACAAAAAAGTCCTTGGGGAAGGTTATCACCAAAAAAATGAAAACGCAAATCATCATGAGGAGAAGAAACTCTTTTTAATCCTCACCTGAGGATATGTGTATTGGTTTTCAGAGAGAGGGGAAAAGGAGAGAGAGAGAGAGAGAGAGAGAGAGAGAGAGAGAGAGAGAGAGAGAGAGAGAGAGAGAGAGAGAGAAAAGAAGAAGAAGAAGAAGAAGAAGAAGAAGGAGGAGGAGGAGGAGGAGGAGGAGGAGGAGGAGGAGGAGGAGGAGGAGGAGGAGGAGGAGGAGGAGGAGGAGGAAGAAGAAGAAGAAGAAGAAGAAGAAGAAGAAGAAGAAGAAGAAGAAGAAGAAGAAGAAGGAGAAGAAGAAGAAGGAGAAGAAGAAGAAGAAAGAGGAGGAGGAGGGGGAGGAGGAGGAGGAGGAGGAGGAGGAGGAGGAGGAGGAGGAGGAGGAGGAGGAGGAGGAGAAGGAGAGAAAAAAACAACAACACTGATGCAAGAGAGAACATTGTTTGGTTGCCTTCTGTACATGCCCTGACTGAGGATTGAACCCACAACCAAGGTATACAACATTTCAATGTATGGTATGATGCTCCAACCAAGTGAGCCATACTGGCCAGGACAGAACCTTTTCCATTTTATTTACACTTTTCCTGACTTCCTACCTAGAAAATGGGGAGACCTTATGGCTGAAAGTGAAGCAACCACCTTATGACCATAAAGGTGAAAGCTATACATACTACATGTGGTAAAGCAGGAAGGTAAAGGAGTTAGTTGCTTTCTAATGCCATGGATTGCCTCTTCCTAGGCTTTTTCTGTGCAAGAGCCACTGTTTGCAGGCTTTCTTCAGTTAGCAGCCAAGTGTAATCCTGATTAATAAGCCTCTTCCATTTAGTAAATTCAAACTCTGTCAGTTCTCAATAATCAGACACTGCTTTCTATAGCTGAAAAAAAAAAAAAAAGGCTTTCTTCTCCGAATCTAAGCAATGACTGATTGCTAGGGTTCATTTATCAATTAATCCTTCCCTGCAAGGCAGTATTTCTTCTAGTCTACTCTTGAACTATTATTTCAATATTTTGTATACCTTAGCTGTTTTCACATTTTCCTACATAACGAAACATAACATAGTTGCATTATTTGACTCACAATATATCATTACATACTTAAGAGAAAGTATGTTTTCTTTTTAAAAAATATATATATATATTTTATTGATTTTTTTACAGAGAGGAAAGGAGAGGGATAGAGAGTTAGAAACATTGATGAGAGAGAATCATCGACCAGCTGCCTCCTGTACACCTCCCACCAGGGATGTGGATGTGCCAGCAACCCAGGTACATGCCCTTGACCGGAATCAAACCCGGGACCCTTTAGTCTGCAGGCTGACGCTCTAACTGAGCCAAACCGGTTTTGGCGAGAAAGTATGTTTTCTTACATTTTCTTCTACTTTATCTTATTCCATATAATAAAACCCTAATATGCAAGTTGACCAAACAGAGGAACAACCAGCTAAATGACTGGTTGCTATGATGTGCACTGACCACCAGGGGGCAGAAGCAAAATACAGGAGCTGCCCCCTGGTGGTCAGTGCTGTCCAACAGTGGGAGCACTGCTCAGCCAGAAGCCAGGCTCAGAGTTGGCAAGCACAGCAGTGGTGGCTTGAGCCTCTTCCTCCTTCATGGCAGTGCTAAGGAGCAGTGAGCAGGTGGCTAGTAAGAAGCAAGGAGTCCCGGACTAGGAGAGGAATCCTCGACTGTGAGAGGGATATCTGACTGTAGGGATCAGGCCTAAGCTGGTAGGCGGACATCCCCTGAGGGGTCCCAGACTGTGAAAGGGCCAGGCTGAAGGAATTTTGAGCATCAGGCCTCTAGTAGTATATAATAGCTAAAGTATCTTATCAGAACATATCCAATATGTTATTAAATTTGGGGATTGTAGCAATTTGTAAAGGTATTATTTAATACTGTATTCTTAAATAGTTCCTTTTGCTGAATCTTCTGCCATATCCATCAGACTGCCTTGCTAACATCATACTGCATAATAAACCTAGAGCCAGTCACTGCAGATATGTTCTATAAGGAAGACTTAGTCTATAAATTGATTTCTTTAAGACAATAAATTGTGTCCAGTACCCAAAGGGTCAGTTCAGAGTTTGTTTTGTGTTCAAACCATAACTTTTTTCTGCTCTTGGAACTTAACACTTAGCAGAAGGATAATAGGCCTAAAATGTTCTTTCAGGAGTCCAGAGAGAAGGAGTTGGAAAGGAATGCTGCTGATGTTTGCAATAAACTTTAAAGAATTTGGTAAATATTCCATTTATCCTAAGATAACCTTTTGACAAGTAGAGGAAAATCCCTTTATAATAATGATTTTTGAAGTTAATTATATATGTTTGCTTAGGCCTGGCCTCATAACATGGACAGAGCCAAACCTCTACTTAATGCCTTTGCTATACATGCACACATTCATAAATAGATAAATATAACCAATACACACATACATTCATATATATGTACACTTAGATACATAGATATTTATATACACATGTATACACATTCATAAGTAGACACACATTAACAAATACCCACATATCTAAAACACACACAGAGACATTCATGCACTCCCAGAAATCATGCACTAAATTTTACATTTGTTCAATATGTCAGATCTTCCAAGTGAAATGGAAAAATGTCCATGGTGTTTTTAGCATAAAATATAATACATAACAAGAAGTTTCTTGTCTTGCCATGGAGATAAGAAGCACATGAATTAATGGCAATTATTTTGTTTTTATATAGTGTTTTTAAATAGGATTAGAGAAATACCGGAGCTCAGATTCTGTAACAAGTATTATTTGAAAAGCGGGCCATGCCATAACCTCTCCTACTTAATCTATATGAGCCACCCACCCTGACATTCATTTAGCTCCTTAAATGCTGTACTATCTTATTTCCTGATTCAGACACATTGTCCATGTTGTTAATTTCTGTTACCCAGTTAGTTAACTGGTACTTATCTTCCAACCCCCAGGGTAAATTTCCCCTTAGAGAAACCTTCACTGGAAAAAGTATTGAGTGAGTTCCTCCTTTTAGTCTTTTACAACCTTGAGTATATTTCTTTTATTATTCTCATCAAAGGTTGTAAATGTACATTTATTTGTGAGATTATTTAATGTAAGGTTCCTCCTGCACTAGATTATAAGCTAAGAAATCAAGAGTTGTCTAGCTTGTATAATGTTACCTCCCCTGAACCTATTAGAGTGACTGGCAAATACATGGTAGATAAACACATATTTTTTGATTTGATGGAAGGTTATCTCTGAAAGATTAGAAAGCATAAAGCATTACTGCCTTGTATCAGAATATATTCAGCTAAAAAAAGACAAGCTGAATATAGCTCAAACAATAAAGTAAACTTATTGGTTTACATAGTTAGAAAGTCCAGACATGGGGTTGGTTTGATTCAATAGACCTACAAGAACCCTGATCCTTTGTAACTTCTTTCTACAACATTATCTTAGACCTGGCTTCCTTCCATGGTCACAAAATGACTTCCAAAAAAATCTCCAAAGGTTACATGCTTTTTTGTCCATATTTGGGGGTGGGGGGGAGGGCTATATACACCACAGTAAAAGAAAGAAACCTTCAGGTTTGGAATTGTCCCCCCGCCCCCCCACACACACACAAAAATCATATGTTGAAGCTCCAATCCCCAGTAACTCAGAATACATTTAAAGATAGTCTTTAAAAGGTAATTAAGTTTAAGTAGGGCCATTAGGGTGGACTCTAATTCAATTATGACTGGTATCCTTATAAGAAGAGGAGATTAGGACATAAACAACTCAGACAGGGATCGCTATGTGAGTTCACAGCAAGAAGGGGGACATCTGCAAGCCAAAGAGAGAGGCCTCAGTAGAAACTAAACCTGCCTACCCGTTGAACAATTCTACCTTCCATGAGAAAACAAAACAAAACAAAACAAAAAAACATTTCTGTCATTTCAGCCAGCCAGTCAGGGAATTTTGTTATAGCAGCCTTGGAAAACTAATACATGGAGATAATGTATTATAACTAGTCAGCTTTATAGAACTTAGAGGAAGTATAGTAAGAACACAGAATTCATTCAGGGATTTTATATTTACATGCTTTTCATTGGACGCTGCATTCCTTCATCACACAGTTTCTTGTGATACTCTCATGCAAGTAAATTCCTGTCAGAGTTGAAAAACATTCAAATTCCTGCTCTTTTATACTTGGGCTACTGTATTACTGCTGTTTATATTATACTTCATCCTTTTAGAAGACTTAACATAAGAATCTATGTTTCTATTTAAGATGTTTATAAATACTAGATCATTTTGTCTCTTTAAAAAAAAACTGAACAAGAACATGCACATTACTTATTCAGCAACAGAAAGTAAGGCCTTCCTAAACAGGTCTCCCTAAAAAGTACCCATGCCACAGCATTCCCTGGTTCTGGAATGTCAGTAGCCTCACAGTCTAACCCCAAGATTATTATCATAAATACATCTCTTCAGCAGATGTTCCCTCTTCAACAATGTGACTGTTAGTATGGTAAATGGGAGGTAAGAATCGACATTTTTCTACAGTTGAAAGACAAATTCAGGGCTCTGAATCTAAATAGACCACAAAGGGTTTATTAGAGAAACCTGTAGATCTGAAGGGGAAACAACTACAGCATAAACCTACTAGCCCACGAGATAGTTAAAACCCATATGCTTTTCTTCTCTTTATTTAGGGTTCCAAAACTGTGCCAGAATTGCTGATTTATTTACTGCTTTAGAGCTCCTCTGCATTTCTGTTATAATCTTCCATTTTACTTCAATGCTGATTATGTTCCATTTGCCCAGCTCTCCCCTTCTTGGTTCTGTGCCTCAGGAGGCTGAGTCTACAGAATTCATATCCTAAACTCCTTTGTTCTTTGGTTTGGTCAATGGAATGAGAAAGCAGGAGATAGTTTCCCAGCTCACAGCTGTTTGCTGCTGGGCAAAACCCTAATCAGAGTATAGGAACCTTCTGCTATTCCAGCTGTTTTCTGCCCTGGAATGTGGAAAAATCTAGGAATTTCCAGGTAAAGAGGTATCAGCAGGCTGGTGCAAGGAATCCACGTGGAAGTTCATGACAGCAGCAAATTATCAAGCAGTATGGAGGTTATTTTTAAATATTTAAAAATGATTAATAATCACTTGTGATGAATGGATTTTTGCTGCTGAACATTAGCCCTAGTTCAACTCTAACCCAAGGACTATCTATAAGAGTAAATGTAAGTGAGGCTTCTGCTGGACTATCCTGTGACCTAAATGAAGCACAGAGACCTCACAGGATTATAACCCAGTATTAAAAAAAAGAAAAGAAAACTAGAATAAAACTTTGATTTTATAAGTTTAATAAACAACTAAATTAGTTTGAACCTCAATTTCTTCCACCAAAAAGTGAAGATGGTACATATTTCATTTGATAAATCTAAAGGTAAATGAACTTAGTATGTGTAATATGTTCAGTATTATGATTGAGACCTAGTTTAAGGATGGTACTGGAGCAACCAATCTATGATCTAAATGAGGCAAAGTGACATACATACATAAGTATTTAAATAAGTATTTTGAATTTGTAATCAACATTAGAGCCATATATACTCTTTATAGCAATGCAGAAATCTACTTTTCAAAAGAACCTGAAATAATTTATCTCATTTAATTGCTTGATTTTTTTCTGCATTGAAAAATCAGGATAGATTCATCCCTCTTTGTTACAAGATAACATTTTGTGAGGTTTTAATTTTACCCTTATTCCAACCCAATCCTTCTCATTCTCAACAGTTGCACTTTTGCTGTGCTGGTTTTTCTCTTCCTAAATCAGAGAAGAAAATGCTTTCTTTTAGATTTTGAAAAGTCCTTAAATAGGCAAGAAAAATATTTTTACGTTGAAATGAACCATCTGGCCACTTTATCCTTTTCTACATCTAACATCCAGAGTTACTATAATATTTATTTAATGGATTCTTTATTCATAAAAGTGATATTACAACTATAAATTGCCATGAGTAGTCAGCAACTGCTTTTAACTATTTCTTTTCCCTTTTACACTAAGAAAACTTCTCTTCATGAGCTAGAATTAAAATATGTCAATGAAAGTTAAATTAAGAAATCTACATCTAAACCTTAATTCTGCCAGTAAGTAACTTTGTAATCACTAACAATTCATTTAATTTCTTCACCAGTTAAATATAGGTTTGGGATAGGTGATTCTTAAGGAACCCTTCACATTCAGTTATCTCTCAGTATTTCTATGGTGCTTTAGCATAAAATAGCGCCTAATATATTGTCAGCAATTATATCACAAGCATGTCCACTTAATAATCATACCAACTCTACTTTGCAGATAAGCAATGAAACTATGAGGCTATATTTATTTTTTTAAAATATATTTTATTGATTTTTTACAGAGAGGAAGGGAGATGGATAGAGAGTTAGAAACATCGATGAGAGAGAAACATAGATCAGCTGCCTCCTGCACACCCCCTACTGGAGATGTGCTCACAACCATGGTACATGCCCTTGACCAGAATCGAACCTGGGACCTTTCAGTCCACAGGCAAATGCTCTATCCACTTAGCCAGACCGATTTCAGCGAGGCTACATTTCTAACTCAAGATCTTACCAGTAAAAGACAAAAAACAAAAATCAAAAAACAAAAAAGAAAAAACAAAAAAACAAAATACAACAACACACACACAAAAAGATCTTACCAGTAGTTAGTGGAAGTGTCATAGCTTGAAAGGGTCTTTTTTTATTGTTTGATTTTTTAAATAGATATATTTTTATTGTTGATAGTATTACAGATGTCTCTCCTCCCCTCCCCCCCACACACACACACACTTTACCCTCTCCTTCCAGCCCCTATCCTCCCCTCAGGTCTTCACCCCATTATTTCCTTTGTCCATGGGCTATGTATATAAGTATATAAGTTTTTTTGGTTTATCTCTTCTCATTCTCCAAATACCCACACCAAGGTATGTCAGTCTGTTCCATGCCTTCCTGCTTTGTGCCTTATTTTGTTGGTCAATTAATTTTGTTCATTAGATTCCACAAACATGTGATGTTTATTTTTCTCAGATTGGCTTATTCACTTAGCATAATATTCTCCAGATCCATCCATACTGTTCCAAAGGGTAAGAGATCTTTCTGTTTTAGAGCTGTATGGTATCCCATTGTGTAAATGTACCACAGCTTTTTAATCCAGTCATCTACTGATGGTCACTTGGGCTATTTCCAAATCTTAGCTATTGTATATAACGCTGCTATGAACATAGGGGTGCATATATTATTTCTGATTGGTGTTTTGGGGTTTTTAGCATATATCCCCAGAAGTGGGATCACTAGGTGAAATGGAAGTTCCATTTTTAATTTTTTGAGGGAACTCCATACTGTTTTCCATAGTGGCTGCACCAATCAGCATTCCACCAGCGAAAAGGCCCTTTTGAATTCAAGTCCTATAACTCACTATTACCTTATTTTATGATGATTTTTGAAAATAAACTACAAGCTTAAATGGCTGGGAAAAATGTAGTTTAATAAGCAACCACCCAATGAATAAATAAGCAACAATTTTAACAAATGTGAAAGACTGCTAAGTATTCAAAATGTGTCAGTTAAGAAATGCCGAGATATTTTTAATCCATTCATTTAAAATCTATAAATGTATCTATATATTTCTAGGGAACAGAACAATAACAGCTACAAGAAAGTACACCCTCTTTCTGCCTCAATGAAACCATGGATTGTTTTTACTCTAAGCAAATCCCAAGAGCATCGTACCAGCTGCCCGTTTTCCTGTTGTGCTTCTCAGGCAGGTGTTTCTTTATGGGATGCTTGTGGAATTCAAAAGATGCATGGCTCATAATATGCAAATTGTTACCTACACATTTATTTTTATAGTCATTAGATTGTTTTCTGGATAGATTAAAATAATTTCCTAAATTTTACATGAAACCAGTGACCCCTGAAATTTCAAGTGATGGAAGTTACAAAAGATTCACAAGCTAGGGGTGTTCTTGATTGTTTTATAAGTGGAAAAGATGAACTTAAAAGAAAAAAAATTAATATATATTTTAAATTTTGTCAGTAAAAGGAAAAAACAATAGCCAACTCTGGCAATAGTGTGAGGATAAAAGGAATGGTTTTGACAAAACTTTTTAAAAGTGTGGGATGATATTGCTCTTGGTTAACTATTAATCCCATTTATAAAGTCTTAAGTATCTTCCAGAGGCAGTGATGATAGTTTCCTTCATACTACACAATGCCTGTCTATGTAGAGTGCTGTAAAAAATCTTTTGTGTATTTGGAATTTGAATTTCACTTCTATTTATTGATGCAAAAGCATCAATAGTAATTAGAGTCAGTAAATAGAAATGATACATTATCATGTCTATTTAGATAAGGTCTGATGTGATTTCTTCTAATTCATTAAAATTAAAGCTCAATGTACTTCTTTCACTGGATAGAACAATAGAAAAAAATCATTTTCAATTGATCCGAGATAAACTTTACAAGGAATGCTGTGGTATCAGGTTCCCTGACAATTAAGCATTTCAAAACCATTAAATCACTGTTATCAGATGACATGATTTTATATGTTGGAAATCCTAAAGATTCTACCCATACACCCAAAGAAAACTGTTAAAACTAATATATGAGTTAACAAAGTTGCAGGACACAAAGTCAACACAAACAAATGAGTTGCATTTTTATACATCAACAAAAGGTTTCTTGAATAGAGAGATAATATCGGGTCTAGTAATAATCACTGTCGTTTTTAAACATTCGTTTAAAATCTTGCTTGGCGTTGACTTGTATTGACATAACCTTCAAACTCGTGGTATCTACAGAATGTGTGAAGTGCAATTAACAAGTTTTGCTTGAAAAAGTTTGTGTTTGGTTTGGTTTTTGTTGCAAAACTAGGGCTAAGAAGATGGCGGATGAAGAGCATATTCGGCACTGCATGCTTTACGAGTTCCAATTAGGAAGAAAAGCAAGTGAGGCTGCAAAAAACATCTGTAGTGCTCTTGGTCAAGATGCAGTTAGCGCCAGAAAATGCCAGCGTTGGTTTGAGAAATTTTGCAAGGGAAATTTTTTGTTAGATGACAAGAGTGGTTGAGGCCGTGTGTCCAATTTTGATCAAGAAGCTCTTCAAGTTCTTTTGGTGCAAAATCCTCAAATTACCCAACAAGAGCTTGCAACAACTTTAAATTGTTCACAAAAAACAATTTCCAATCAATTGCGTGCACTTGGCAAAGTCCAAAAGTTTGGAAAATGGGTTCCTCATGAGTTGACCGACAACAACCGTAATCAGAGTCACAATTTGCAGTTCGCTCCTCTCTCGTCAAAACCGTTTGCCGTTTTTAGAGCAAATTGTTACCGCAGATGAAGAATGGGTGCTGTATGTTAATTTGAAAAGGCGGCCTCAATGGTTGGACAAAAATGAGGCTCCGCAGCCCACGCCAAAACCTGACTTGCATGCGAAAAAAGTGATGTTGTGCGTTTGGTGGAATTTTAAAGGAATTCTTCATTATGAACTTTTACCATCTAACCAAACCATTACAAGTGCAGTGTATAGTGCCCAATTGGAAAGGTTAGCCCAAGCTTTAAGAGAAAAAGAACCCGCGCTGATTAATCGGAAGGGCGTAATTCTTCACCAGGATAACGCACGACCACATACTGCAAGAATCACTGCTGAAAAACTGCGCCAGTTGGAATGGGAAGTTCTCCCTCAACCTGCATATTCTCCTGATATTGCCCCTTCCGATTACCATTTGTTTCGTTCTTTGCAAAACTTTCTTCTTGGAAAAAAATTTAATAATGAAGAATGCCTCAAAAATGCATTGACCGAATTTTTTGCATCAAAATCACAAGAATTTTACAACAGAGGGATTAAAATGCTTCCTGAGCGTTGGGCACAAGTAGTAGAAAACAACGGCAACTATATTGTTGATTAAATTTTGTTGTATTGTTTAAATAAATTCGATTTTAAAAAGTATTAGAAAACGACATTAAGTATTACTAGACCTAATATGTTGTTCTTCTTTTAATCTAAACTCCTAATAGAAAATAAACTTCTCTTATCAAGGAACTTATATTATCAGTATTTTATAAAATATATTGATTTTTGATAATCAAATACCATAAGCTTTTAACTATATTTTCCATGATTATCAGAATGGAAATCAATGACTGGGGATAAATTAGAAAGTAGTTCAGGGATTGTGCTTTATCCATCTCTCTGCCATAGCATCTGTCTCATTTCCTAGTATTGCATTACTTAGGATAAAGAGAGTTCTACATAGTGATAAAATATTTCAATTTGCCAGAAGATAATAATGATTCTTAATTTATATTGGCTTAATAATATGGCATCAAACTATATAAAACCCAAGTTGACAGAATTAATGGGAAATTACAAAAATTCTATCACATTGGGAAACTTTAACACATACCTGTAGTGACTAAAGGGACAAACAGGTAAAAAAACTTAGCAAGAATGCAGAAGATTGGACACTAGAATGAATAAATTTGGTCCAATGAATGTATACCCAACTTTGCATTCAATGACTAGAGAATATGTTTTCTGCAAGAACTTGAGAAACATTATGAAAACTAACCATATTCTAATCTACAAAGTAAATGCTCAATTTTACAACCAGAGTGATCCTGGAAAACCTAACTTGGATAAGTCATACCTCACCTCATATTTCTCCAATGGCTTCACATCCTGCTACAAGTGAAAGTCTAAATCCATATCATTACAGAAACCTACAAAACCTACACACTACCCCTCCAGCAAACTTTGTCTCCAATCTCCTCTCCTCTCTCTTCCCTCATTCAGTGTGCTCCAGGTACACTTTCCTCTACTGTCCCATTAACTCATGAAGAATGATTCAACCTCTGAACTATTTACTTGCTGTTTCTTCTGCCAGGACCCTTCATGCAGTTATCTACTCACTGACTCCTTCAGCTTCTTTAGGTCCTTTTACAAATATTACTTTTTACTGAGGTCTTCAACACCCTATTCGTAACTCATTCTCTATCACTTATTCTGACTTGATTTTTCTCTAAATCATTTCACACCATCTAAATACTCATGGCACAGATAACAGTATGGAGAGTACCAGAAGGAAAGGCAGGTAGAGGTGGTAGAAGAGGGTAAAGGGGGGATAAATGGTGATGGAAGGAGACTTCATGGAGTGATAAACACACAATGCAATATACAGATGTATACTTAAGAATTGTATACCTAAGACCTGTATAATTTTATTCACCTATGACACACAATAAATTCAATTAAAAAATAAATAACCCATGGACACAGACAGTAGTTCAGTAAAGGCCTCAGGGGGGACTGGGTGGAGGGGGCACATCTGTACTACTTACAACAAGAAAGATTCATTTTAAATTAAAAGCAAAATATTACAGATTTTATCATCTGCCTCCCTTCATGAGAATGTAATCTCCTAGGGTCTATAGTTTTTATTCCACTTTATTTATTGTCACATCACTAGTAACTAGATTAGTTCTTAGTATTTTATCTGTATATAATAAGAATAAATGAATTTGGAAATTTATAATCACTTTTTACATAACCCTGAGTCAGAGAAAAAAATCATAATGAAATTGTAAAATATTTCAAGCTAAATTACATATAATATTGTAAATGTAGGATATAACTGAAGTAGTACTTAGAGGAACTTTTATAGCCTTCAGTATGTTTATTAGAGAAGAAGAGTCATTTAAAAATAATTAACCAGTCCTCCAACCTAAGAAATTAAAAAGCACAGAATAATAAACCTCCTCAAAATATTAGGAAGTAAATAATAAAGATCATAAATAAATAAAATAGAATCGAAGGAGCCCAACAAAGCCCCCTAAACAATTATTTGTAAAGACTAATAACTTGCACACATTTCTGCTAATATTAACAAATAAAATACAGAAGGCAAAATAAGCAATATTAGGAATGAAAGAAATTATATAATTGTAGATACTATAGTAATTAAAAGTTAAAATGATGTTATGAATAATTTTGTTAATGAATTTAAAATATTAGATGAAATAGAAAAAAATCTAGAATGCTGCCTGCCTAAACTGGTTGGTTCAATTAGAAAGAATAGAGAACAAAAAATACTAGAATCAGGTGGCTTTGGAGGGAAGTTCAAGTAAACACGAAATAACAAAGAATTCCAAATCAACTTTTCTAGTAGAGAAAAGGAGCCAATACTTCCTTCAATGTATTTGATGATGACATAATAACTTTAATAGTAACTTTTTAAAAATAATGTATTAAAAGTTATAGGACTGGATTCCATAGGGAAATGGCTAATACTAGGACTGGTGTGGAAAATATACATACTGAGCCTGGAGAATCTTCTAATGTCAGAAATAAAGGAAGTGTTTGAAAAACACAAACACATACACACACACACACACAAAAAAAAATCAAAATAGTTCAATAATTTGGGTATGCCAAAGGAACATAGAAGACAACAGTTGAACTGTAACCCAAAATATAAAATAAATATCCACCAGTCCACAGTGATATACATAAGTGACCAAATAAATAATTAAGGGAGAAGAAACAAGTCTCCTGTGCAGAAGTCCAAATAATTTATGTAAATACTCCTCCCTTAAGGAAGGGGAACATAAATCTTCACTCCTTAATTGTGGACTGTGTATGGTGACTTCCTTTTAGGCACATTTCATGAATATGGATGCACTACTCATAATCAAGCTACCAACAACCTGAGTAGAGTCTTTTTGAAAAGAAAGACACACATTAACAAATTGGTATTATCCCAGGAAATATTTTAATGTTAATAAAATATTAATAAATCCACCAGATTAAGAGTTTATAGGAGGGAGCCCGGACAGTGTTGCTCAGTGGTTGAGTGTCAACCTATGAATCAGGAGGTCATGGTAAAATTCTTGGTTAGGGCACAAGCCCAGGTTGTGTATTCGATCCATCATAGGGAGTGTGCAGGAGGCAGCTGATCAATGATTCTCTCCCGTCATTGATGTTTCTATCCTTCTCTCCCTCTTCCTTCCTCTCTCTGAAATCAATAAAATACATTTTTTTAAAGAATCTATAGGAAGAAAAAACCCATGATCATATAAGTAGATCAATTAAACAGTTGATATAGGGGCTCTGAGGTATTAATATTCTATTTTAAATTTGGTGAATTTAAATGAATGCTTATTTAATTGTTATTGGTTAAATTGATATACTTTTCTTCTGCAAATATGCTGTATTTCATAATAAAAATGTGATTGTGAAGAAAATTGTTTTAGTATGGCAGTTTGCTCAGAGGTGGACTATGTTAAGTATAGGCTTACTTCTCTACAGTAGAGATAAATATTTGTAATATTTATGGTGACTTGGACATAATACCCTCTAAGGACCCACCTACCCATGCTTCTTTACCCATTTCCACCTCACCCATGCCCAGGAGTGTTTTCACAAAGTCAGAATAATGTACACAAACCCAATGGAAACTGTATGTTTTCAGCTGAGAAATTACCCACAGCCTTTCAGACCAGGGGAGAGCCAAAGAAAGTTCCCTCAAGGCCTTGAACACATTATAAAGGCCTATGGAGCTACTGCTTCTCCTCAGATAACTTTTCACCATTTTACCTCTTCCCTCTCTTCTGAGAGGGAAGAGGTAAAATGAACCTCCTAAATATCATCTCATTCCCACAACTTTATCTGGCTGCCATATACCTGGATTTTACTTCTTGTTCTGGAACCTTAGGATTAAAAATGTATTTACATGGTTTACCTGGCTTCCCCCCAGGACATAGCTTCTTGTATTCTTCCTTTATCTGAATCTTTGCACTGCCCATGGACAAGTAATGCTCTGGCTCAAATTCAGAACCTGTCAAATTAAGTCCTGCACTGTCATAAGGGAGGAAGGGGAATATGTACATACTTTAGCTAAGCTTTTTGAAGTAAAATGGAACATAATCATTTTGATTTTTGTGATGCAAAAAACAACTAACCTGGATGGAGCAAATATTGGTCCAATTATAATATCAAAATAAGGAAGTTAATATTAAAACTATAAAGACTTTTTCCAGGATATTTACATATAAGTGAAATTATTGGATGAACAAAAAGTAAGGAAATAACCTTAAATTAAATGCAGATACTATAATGCCTTTTTATACAAATCATTGTTTCTCTAAACCCATAATATTTTTGCATTTGTATAAATGGACATTAAATACCTTTATTTCTGATCTTGGAAAGATAACTAGATAATTTTATTTTCAAGCTAACAATATTTCCTAAAGTGGGGTTTAATGCTTATAACCTTTAACAAAAGATTGGGGTGTAACCAGAGTCATATTTTTTTTTAAATTGATTTTTTAAAATCCCACATCCTTATTAGCAGTATTCCAATTTCTCCTTTTTTAAGTATTTTAGCTTGCACTAATCAAGAAAAGGAGAGTTTACTTGGTATAAAGAAATCAATTCTTCCAAAATCTATCTACACTGAGAGCTAGAGAGTCTTGTTCTAATACCATTGTGTTGTTACCATATGGAGTCACAGTTGGACGTTGTTTGTCCACTGGTGAGGTAAAGCCTTTGGTGGTTTAGATCCTTTATGGGACACAGGGGTACCCTTATCTAGGTTATCAAGTTTATGGGTGTGTGTGTGTGTGTGTGTGTGTGTGTGTGTGTGTGTTCTTAATGTCACACTCACATTATTAGTCTTTATTCTTCAATGTAAAATGAGACTTAGAGATTGAGTACCTATTTACTAATCTTATGATATAGGCCCAAGATACTTCTTTTGAATAAGAGTCCATTAATGAAAGTTTCTTAATCTCTTTCATCTATATATATAAAAGCCTAAGCGACTGTCTCACTATGCCTGGTAGCTATGATGCACAATGACCACCAGGGGGGGCAGATGCTCCAACCAGTAGAGGAGGGAGCCTGATTCCTCAGGGTATCAGCCATGGATTAAGTTTCTGCTAGGGCACTGTTGGCACTGAATCTGTTTCACCTGCACCCCAGACCCAAAGAGGAGGGAGCCTGATTCTGGGGTGTGTCACCTGAGAATTGCCCTCTCGCAATCCAGAACCCATTGGGGGATGTTGGAGAGCCAGTTTCAGCCCGATCCCCACAGGCCAGGCCGAGGGACCCCACCAGTGGATGAATCAGTGCACTGGGCCTCTAGTTAATAAATATTTACCCAATGGGGGAGGGGTTTCATTTGAAAACCAAAGAGAACTTCGACACTTAAGAAACATTCTGGATTTGGACTGCATCCAGATTTTTGTATAATTATTTCTGAATTTTTTACCATTGCTTCTCCCAAATTTAATTTGACAATAACTGGAATATGCATAAGCACTGTTAACAGATATCATAATAAACACAAATAGTTCTTGGTACATGTTCATCTCCCCATGGGAGCAGACTTACAGTTCAGTAACCTACTAGCCCTGATTCTTGAATACACTGGACATCAGTTGGCTTGCTTTACAGAGAGTAAAAAGTGCTAGTTAAATTGATTAGTTGGTTGAATAAAAATAGGCTTCTTATATGAGATGATAATACATTAAAATGACATATAAAATATGATAGTACAAAAGAAATCTGAATTAGGAAATACAGATGTCCCTATATTTACTATCTTTTAGTGAAAATGCCTTCATTCATCCATGGTTAATAGGGTAGTCTTACAAAATTTTGGTTTGTATTAGTATGAAAATTATACTCTACACAATATGAGTGTTGTGTTTGTATGTTTTTTTAAATATAAATAATGCTTAGTCAGAAATACTGGGCTTCCACGTGGAGAGAAAGGCTATTAGCAATGCCAGTGGGGAGAAATGGTTAATGGGTGATCAGTCCTGGGTTGCAGTCTACTAGGATAAAAACACAAAAGGCAATTTGCCATGCTTGTTATCTGATTCTCTAAGTATTAGATAGCTTTAGGCCCCATTGTAAAACAAAACAAAACAAAACACACACACACACACAAAAAAAAATTAGTTGGCAACAATAAAGCAATCTTGATGATCTATCAATTTCAGATGTCATAAGACACAAATCTCACCCTTTTTACTTGTGTGGCCTTAGATAAGTGATTTAACTTTATACAACTCAGTTACCTCATCTGAAAAGCAGTGCTGATATCTATCTCTTTGTGAGAAATATTCATTTAATACATTTTAAAAGCATTGTTAAGCACCTAGAAAAATCTAGCAGTTAGTAGAAACTTAAAAATTGTAGCTAATAATAATATTAAGAAAATCATGTGTAATTAAATCTGATTTGGAGCTACTGACATCTCTCACACACTATGTCATTAACACATTTATGTCATAATAGTTAGTCTCTGACTGACAGTCCTTGACCAGACATCTGAGTGATGTCCACAGTATTATCTCTCTTTCCAAACCTTTTGGTCATATTTGACAGCACATGTAACAATGTCTTAAAATGGAAGTTGCTTGCCTAACATTTAAATATAGTACTCAATAAAACAGATATTGGGATGCCAGAGTGAGGGTGACAGAGACTCCCTCTTTCAACTATTAAAATTTCAACTATAAAAAATACAACATAGGATCAGTTCAATATCTGTTCAACAGCCTGATCAACAACATAAATATATATTTAAAAAAAAGATAAACTATATATGTCTAACCTGAATTAAGTGTGGGCTAAAAAAATGTTGTAATGCTAATGAAGATGAAATATCTAGACATTCTGATTGCTGAATTGAGATTATATTTGCCACCTAAAGTGACCATGGGACTCTATTAACCTGAAAGTATCTACCCATGAGCTCTGTAAGAGATTTCAATGAAGAGTGGAGAAAGATTACCCCCATACTAAAAATGTTTAAAGAGGCCTTGCAGGAAGGACAAAAATTATGTTGCCTGTTATTTCTTCCATCTTTATTATGGTAAAGCTAGAAGTCTACTGCACGAATTTTGTGCACTGGAAGGGGTCTCTCAGCCCAGCCCGTGCCCTCTCGCTGTCCAGAAGCCCTCAGGGATGTCTGACTGATGGCTTAGGCCTACTCCCCGTGGGCCTAAGCCATCAGTTGGACATCCTTAGCGCTGCCATGGAGGCAGGCGAGACTCCAGCCACCACTGTTGCACTTGACAGCTGTGTGAGCAGTGCACTCCCCCTGTGGGAGTGCACTGATCACCAGGGGGCAGTTTCTGCATTGAGCGTCTGCCCCCTGATGGTCAGTGCACAGCATAGTGACCAGTCATTCCGCCATTCAGTCAATTTGCATATTAGCCTTTTATTATACAGGATGCACACAAAATTTATTTTAATCATCTTTAAATGTACTACCTTTTAGTGGAAATGCCCTTAAAATGTTGTGGTACCATCAATTTCTAGAACTTTTTTCATCTTGTAAAACTGAAATTCTAAACCCATTAAACAATAACTCCACATTTCTCCCTTATCCCGCCCCAGCCTCTGGCAATCACCATTCTATTTTATGTGAGTTGATTTTTGAATATATGTTTTTTAAAATATTGATACATGGGTTACCATAAATGGTAGAGTCATTTTCAATTCTTCATTCTTTAGTATCCACATATCTTGGTTGTTTCCATGAAGGCTTTCAGTGTTGTTTATATATATATATATATATATATATATATATATATATATATATATATATATATATATATATATATAATGCTTTTCCAAACTCTATATTTTTATGGAGTCATTATCAAATACATTATTCAAAATATAGTCAACTCTAGCTTGATCTAAAGCAATTTCTTTACTGTTGATCTCTTTTCATTTAAAGGGCTATTAATGATTACCACCAAACTATCCTCATTTATTTACATAATCTGCTATTTTACATTTGTTCTGATACTTCCCAGAAGAAATGATTGGAGAGTAAGAAACAAAACTAAACATTACAGCCTTAGCAGTTGTACTGAGAAACTCAGGCATGGTTGGAAAACCATTTGGAAAAATGAAAGAAAACATGGAATGGTGATAAAGACACAAATGCTTAGCTTCAATAGTAAAGAAGTATTACTGAGAAGAGATATCAAGGACAGAGTAAACATTTCTCAGTACAGATCCTGTAATTTCAATCTGGATTTTGCAGGACACTGCAAAGTTTTAATAACTGGCCTTGTTCCCTTAGAACACTTAGTTGATCAGACCTGGGTCCTAAATTTAGGTTTGATAACTAGCTGGTTGGCATGGGTCTAGCTTGGTAATGACAAAATAAGCCCCATAGTCATAAAATGACAGCGGGGGTTCTATCTCAAAACAGGAAGAGTTTTCAGTTTGGTGAAATTGTTCATATCCAGGGAAAAATAGGTTCACATATTTCGTGAGGAGAGACAAGGATATTCATGATGATTTTATGCCATACAAATAATACAGTATCGACTTTGTGTGTGTGTGTGTGTGTGTGTGTGTGTGTGTGTGTGTGTTTTCAGATAATTTGATCCACAGCTTGCTTATTCCAAAAATTGAGAAGGTCATAATGTGGATCATGTTAGAAAATGAATATGACAACATAAACAGAACAAAAGTAAGATTTTTTAATGGGAAAATGTATACATACTTAAGAAACGTTTCTTAACTGTTTTTATCTCTCTGTTTTTCTCAATGGCACTAGGAAAGAGGAGTAAACATTGCAAACCATCAGGAAAACACTGAATTAAAAAGGATATAATAAATGAAAGTTGAGTTAAGAATCATGGAATAACTGAAAGTATTTTATGGCAGGTTTATCAAGAAAACTACACACTTTAAGATGATTTTTATTTTAGTTTTGCTGACTCCAAAGCACAAATTTAATGTATTTATTTTTCTTACATTATTTGATCCTGCACTGAGAAACTTGAGCAAAGAATATTAACCAGATTAAGGTTTTCTCCTCAAAGAAAGCTTGTTTCTAAAAAAAGCAAAAAAAAAAAAAAGCAAAAAAAAAAAAAGCAATGTATTGTACTTTAGAAAAAGGCCTGAACAACAGCAGCACACATTATTTCAGTCAATGAAAAAATTCACTAAAACCACTGCCTTGGCTAGTGTAGCTCAGAGATTAGAGCATTTGCCTGTGCCTGAAGGGTCTTGGATTCAATTCCCAGTCCAGTTCCATGCCTGGCTGCGGTTGGGGTGTGCACAGGAAGCAATCAATTGATGTATCTCCTTCACATCCATGTTTCTTTCTCTGTCTTTCTCTCCCTCCCCCTCTATCCCTCCTTTCCACTCTCTCTAAAATGACAATATATATATGAAAAAATATCCTCAGGTGAGGATTAACAATGCCCAAAGCACATACAACACACAAAATGTGTGCTCTCTATCATGGACACACACAAAGTATTAAAATGTATGATCAAAGAAGTACCCAAAGATTAAAATGAAAGTGACAGTGAATTGGTAATATGATTGAAAACATTTTGAAAAAAAATTATAATAGATATTGAATAGAATACTATACTTAAAAAAAAAAAGTACTTCTCTAAATGTGTTTAGGAATTTTTTTTATATGTCTTGCTTTATCAAAATTGGTAATAACTTGTCCAGAAACAATAAAGGGTTATTAGAAATCATAGCTTCACATAGTAGGGCAATAATGTCAAAACATAGAATGGTGGTGTCAATCACTCTGATTTTATGCTAACTATAAAAAATTGGTTCCTGCAAGGTCACCTATGGTTGAGGACAGTGGGGGAGATAAAGGTAGGTGGTGGGGTGGGAACTGGGTATAGGGGAGCTATGAGGGGGGTGGGGGAAGAGGAACAACTATAATAATCTGAACAATAAAAATTTAATAAAAATAATAATTATAATTAGTGCTTACCATATGCCAGATATTGCACATTATAGAAATTACCTCATGAATCCTCACACCAACTCAAGCATGTAGTTATAATCCCATTTTATAAAGAAGGGAACTGAGGTTAATGGCATGCCCAGATCCATACAGTCAGTAGTTTCCAGAGTGAGTATCTTAGCCCTGGTCTGGCCAAATCAAAAGCAATCTCTAGTCTTGTTTACCAAAAACCCTTACCACCAAAACTTGATCAAGTAATAAACCAGACAAAACCAAGTATAATTTATTTCAAGATCTTCATGATGATTTTCTTCTAACATCTCCTAAAATTATCAAGTTCCCTAGATTGACTTTTACAAAGGACACTTTTATTTTGGGCATATATAATCCCCTTTTGCTCATGTTTATAGAATTATTGTAATCTCTTGGGGGGGGGTGTGAAACAGTAAGATAAGAAAAAGTTGAAAGAAAAAGATTCAGGAAGTGACAAACAACACTGATCTCCATATAGTTCTGATATTTCCACCTATATTTGTTTGGACCTAAATTAGCTGACATTCAAATTTGACAGACTGCTGACAAATCATACAATACTACTGACTCACTTTACAGACACATTTTAAAAGGTGAAATCTAGAGGTGAGAGCTACACTGAAATACAGTTCCTAAGAGGATCATTTTTCCACTAGCCTCAGTCCCCTAGCATTGCTGACATTTAAGACCACCTTTTGGAAATTCCAGAGCGAATTGCTTAAATGCATCATTTTCCTTGAAAGTGTAAGTATAAATTGCTCCAAGTACCCTTTCTACTTAATCCTTTTTAAAAAAATGTTAGTATTTCCTTCAATTATCTTTGAGCCATCATTATATTTGAGATGTATGAATTTGGGGTTCACTTTTCCCTGTTAATAATGTGAATCCTTCAGGCCACAAAGAAAGGAGTGTCCCACACTTGCTAATGAAAGAGAAGTTTCTTACACTACAGACATAGTCCCTATCAGGAGAACACTGGGAAGGGTTTCCAGCCACAAGTTTGAGACTGTCTATATTACAAAAATGAACACATGGGAGAGAATACAGCAGTGCCAATCATCATGGATGAAACTATTTTTGAGATGAGAAACTGACCATGTTGCTGTCTAATTTGGCATTTATCAGAATTTTTCTGCTGAGTCACAATTGTCTTCATTCAAATGTCCAAGGGTAAAGGTCTCTTTGAAAACTCACAAAGAAGTGAGCAAATAAGGGTTTAGAGTAAAACCTAAGGTGACAGAGAAGGCTTAGCTACCGAGCTCCAAACAAAGTGATGGAAAGTGTGAACAATTATCCGTGGTGATTCCTGATGGCCATTGTGCTGCGCCAGCATGGAAAAGGGTGAACCTGGGTGGGAGCAGTGAAGGATTGAGAAAAGACAGAGAAGAGAATGAAAGCTAGGTCTCAGTGGGGCACTGTCCTTTCTGATGGAGAGCCTCTCTGATAGAGAGCTAGCAACAGCTCCATGGACTACAAGCTGTGTCTTTATTTCATAGCCAGATTCCACAAGGCAAAGTAAGGGCGTGGTCAAGATGTTTACAACATTCTCATGGGTTTCAATCCTACTCAATTATGTGCACTTGATCAAGCTTTATTTACTTGCAACCTATATCACTTAAGCATGTGGGACCTTGGGTTCTGACCATAGGTTCAAGATTACAGCTGTAGTTGTTGGCTATAATTGTGGTGGGAGGTGTCTGCCCTCCAAGCTGGGACTTAAACGTGGCCATGAGAGGACCATGCCCTCTCATTAGTCCGAGGCTTGAACCTGTTCAAATACTGAAGCCGCTCTTCACAAGTCATGGTACAATCACTGCTCTAACTTCCATTGGCTTGTGTTGAACTCAACAGCTAAGTCATGATTTAACACTAATCAGCTTCCAGCTCCACTAAGCATAAGATAACCTGCTCATCACACCAAACTATTCAATTATTCAAGGTTACCATTTCTCAGGCTTCCCTCTCCTCCATTTCAAATCAGACCTCAACTGTGGCGCACACCAGGAGAGATGTCAAAATGTTGTATCATGCTGATGACGGTCAAGGATAACTGAAATGCCATCAGGATGAGAATATGTTGGTAGGTGTGCAGTTGCTTCAGAGTAACCAAAATCTTCAATTTATATTTGTAGAAAAAAGAAATGAAAATTTTAAATGCAATCATGAGGTGCTTGAAATGTTTATACTCCACAAAGCTGTAAGTGAATACGTACAAATAAAACATAAATATGGAGGAAGATCTGATCCTATAAGTGACTGTTATTAAGTAAATGGAGGCTTGAAAAAGATGGAAAAGGCATTTAAATTTAGTCCAACTGGGAATATTCTAATTTTCCCTATATTCCTACCTCCTGGGCATCTGATTCATACTTCTTTCATTACAATAAACATATTTATTTAAAACTAATCATCCTTCAACTCCACTGGCCTCTCGGGTTTTCACTTTTATGATTTATTTTCTTTCTTTGTGGGTGAATAAATTATAGGTACTACTTGAAACAATTACCTTGAAGTCAAAACATCAACACATAATGTGAATGTGCTACTACTGACTTAAATCTAACTGATTCAATAATATAACACATTTTTAAATTGGAAAACACATTAGGAAATGATGGAATTTAGTTTTTTAAAGGAGGGATTCTTTATTTTCATCAATGTTCTCTTTTTCTTAAAAAAGCAGAAATAGCAAATATCAGTCACAATTATCTGTGATATTGCTAAGCCAAGAGCAATGCAACAAGAAAACTCAATAATGCAATTCACAATATACCATAATCTGGATCTCTCTTGGACATGATTAATTATCATAAACAGCAGGCAAGCCTCATGATATCATGGTTTTGTTCTCATCAGAATCTTTCTTTCAGTAAACCACTGAAGTATTCTTTGTTTCTAACGTCCAATGTATTTTGCCAACCTTATCTGTTGCATTGAAAAAAAAGTTGATGGATATTTATAATCTCTTAATGATGTTTTCCCATCCATTCTTATTTCTTCTCCAAGAGTAAATGGTTCTAACCAATGTATGTCTGATGCCATTCAGTGCTGAAAGTCTGCAGTGTAGGAAGACCTTTCTAGGATCTGGGAAGAGAAGCTGGACTCAAAGAGCAAAACAAAATGGCTTGTCCCTGATGGAAGGAACTTTCTCTATATGGATGGTGACCTGGATTCAGAATAATTAGAGAACACCTCCCCACTGAGTATCTAAATAACGGGTAGGTGATTGACATTGACCAGAAACTACTGTGACAATGACAAGATTAGTGACTTGAACAATGTATGATCGCTTGGCTTATTCCTGAAACAGTAAATTATCTCTCTTTAGTCCCTAACCGATTAAGTCCCCTCCAGTTTATCCCAAAGCACTGAACTTTAGTAGTTGTACATCTCAACTGTTAAGTAAATGTAGAGATGGTGTACTTGCTGACAGACTGTGTGCAGACAACGTGGCATTTACTCCTCTTTATTCTCACATTCAAAGTCTGGAACATGCTCCTCCTCCCTATCTCCGCTATACCCTCTACTTCCCATCATGACACATTTGCACTTTTCTGATGAGGTTCCCAGTCACTTCCATCCAACCTTTTCAAGCCTCTTTTCACATTGCTTTCCCTTTTTTTCTGGCTTGATTCATTCAAATAGGACTGATTTCTACCTTTACTACAAGGTCTAGCGAATGACTCCTTCCTGCCTTTCCTTGGCTACACAACACATATAGATTCACACAGAGTTCTGTGACTCAAATTTTCAATTTTCATGGAGCTCTTATATATTGTGGGATAGGGTTAGGACCCCTAGACTTTGATACCTGGAGGTCCATGGATAAGGGTGACTGTTGTGACATGCTGCCCTATGTTAGGCTCAGGTGAAAGAGGGGATCTCTGGCCTTTGTGTGACACTGTAGTGGAGGGCCAATAAAGTCATTTTTCTAAGAGATCTCAAATAAATTATCTTGAGCTAGGAACTCTTTTTCTCTTACTATTTCTCAGAAATGGGTCTATTTCAATCATTGTTTCTACATTTCTCCTACACACACACACACACACACACACACACACACATACACACACACCCCCCTTATTTGTCACCTCCCATTCCACTTCCAGTAAGATAATTTTTTGTAGATTTACATTCAATGTTTAGTAATTGTTGAAATCCCCCCTACTTTTCCCTCTTTAGGATGAATCCAGGTCCACAATATCTTATCTCCAAAATTTGGGGCCAGCGGTTTTAAGGAATTCAGACTTTTTCAGATTTTTGAAGGGTGCTATGTTCCACATATTGTGAGACAACACCCAACAAGGTGTGTGGCTATTTATTCACACTAAATGGGATAAATAAAAAATAAATAAACAACCTCAGATAAATTTGAAATTGGTTTGTTACAAACTTATGAAAAGCAAAAACAAACAGAAACAAACAAACAAAAAACAACTTTTGTGTTGAGAGCTTTTCGTTTTTTGAAAGTTAGGATTAAGAATAGCTAATCTATATTATGTTGTGTAAATTCTAGAAACGACTGACAGAAGAATGGAAATTTTTAGGAGAATTTGGCTTTTTGTTGTTAAAATGGCTTATTTTTCTTTCTTTTTTAAAAAAATATATATTTTATTGATTTTTTACAGAGAGGAAGAAAGAGGGATAAAAAGCTAGAAACATCAATGAGAGATAATCATCGATCAGCTGCCTCTTGCACATCCCCTACTGGGGATGTGGCCGCAACAAAGGTACATGCCCTTCACCGGAATCGAACCCAGGACCTTTCAGTCCGCAGGCCGACGCTCTATCCACTGAGACAAACCAGTTTTGGCATAAAATGGCTTATTTTTCTAATTTTAGAGACAGTACACAGACAAGTTTGTAGGTAGTACAAAGAAGGACGGAGTCACTCAAGCAATCTGTTGAGAACAAGCCAGAAAAATGAAGTGAAACAAGTGCAGAGGTTCTATAGTGAGGGTGGAGGAGGAAGAAAGCCCACATTATTTATTTTTTAAATCCTCACCAAGGATATTATTTCACATTGATTTTTAGAGAGAGTGGAAAGGATGGAGAGAGGCAGAGAGAAACATCCATATGAGAGAGACACATCACCGCACCTGCCCCTACTGGGGCATGGGATGGAGACTGCAACCTACTATTAAGTAATTATTCTCAAAAGGAATCAAACCTGTGACGCTTCAGTCCCCAGGCTGACACTCTATCCATTGAGCCAAACCGGCTATGGCAAGAAAGCCCAAATTAGAGGGAACAAAGATAAAGAAAAAAAAAAAAAAACATTGGCTGACTAGAAATGGAACTTATTAAAGGGCAGGTGGTGGAACTTGAAGAAAAATACTTATTTATAACTTAGAGGGCACAGTAAAGAAATTTCTTTACACATTATTTTCAAAAGTACATTATAAGCCCATGAACATATTCCAGGTAAAAAGAAAACCATCACAAGCCTGCCCATCCCTATTAATCATCTTGGATTTTAATTTTTAAGTGTTCCATTAGGAACCATTTTCAAGGAGAAGCACTTAAGCTTCTTCCTCCTTGGGAGGGTGGGAGGCCAAGAAGTCAGAGGTTAAGGAGCTCAGAGTGCTCTAGGCATTCTTTATTAAGGCAACAAATATCGTGATTGGCAGGTAGGGAAAAAGTTACTAGTTCTCTAATTTCTAAATATAAGAAAACCATGGGTTTTTAATTCACTTTGGGTTGGTTGTTATTCTCAAGTCACTTGACACTTATTGTTTCTTACATTCAAAATGAAGCAACATGGGTCAAAATGTGGTCAGCTCCATGGAAAGATGTGGTTAGAAGGAAATGGTTATTAACAAAAACTATGAAATCTTATAGTGTGTAGGACTGAGTTTCATGAAAAGAGAGAAGGCAAGTATTACCTTCTTCAGATCTTAACCACTATTTTGGGTTTCTTACCAAATTTCCCAGACAGTGAAAGGTCTGGGAACAATCCCACCCTTAGTGATCCACTAGTCAACAAATTGTTACAGGAAAAATGGAAAGCAGTCAAAGAGATGCAAAAGGCAGATGACCCACCAAATCACAAGCTGACCTAGTTAATTACAGAATTGCAAATTCAATTCCAAGGGGTGTTTATTCCTCAGGTATAGATTAATAGAGCCTTTCGCAAGAACAGGGGCAAGGTCATATGTGGCTGAATCCTTAGCCAGGAGAGCACAGTAGGTGCTCAATACATATGTGTAGATTGAGCACTTGCAGATATGTCACTTTTTCTATGCCAGGCCTTGGGCTAAGTCAAGAACAGATTTATGCGTGGGGAGGGATTTAGATCCAACTTGGCATTGTATAAAGTCCAAAGAATAACGGTTTTAGTCAATACCAAACCAAAGAACAGAGCAGCAGGGAAGCAAGTAAGGCTTACTTCACATTTTGCAGGAGCTTTCAATCCCATTTTAACGTCTGCATCCCCTGAGCAATCGCCCTTCATGGGGGGCGTGAAAGAAAGCGAGTCCAGAGAATAGAAGCCACGGCAGTTTTAGAGGGAAAGTTAAGAAATAGGAAAAACTAGGGGATCACTGGCTCTGAGTCAGGGTCCCTCGTGAATTTGAAAAGAGAGGACAAAATACTTATCACCTTTATCCTCCTTCCTCCAAATCCCCCAGGATAAGACATTGACGGGGCTGTAAAGGAGGATGGTGATGGCTTTGCTACATCACCGAGAGAACCTATTCTTGGTCTAAAGGCTACAGCCCAGAAAACCTAGGATTCCTCAGCTGAAGTCTTATAGCAAAGGACCCACCCAACTTGCTAAGAAACGGAAACCCACGTGATGGCGGCGGTGGGGATGGGAAGCCAGGCGACCCTGCAGCCCTCTTGGCCAGGGGCGGAGCCAGGGGCTAGGCAGCGTCAAGGAATTGCCCCTTGAGCTGGCGGGGGCAGGTGCGGGGGGGGGGGGAGAGCGGATAGGGGTGAGTTCCTTCTGGTTCTGCGCGCGGAAGCCTGGAAGAGGAATCGCTCTTCCCGAGCTGCTTGAGAGGGGCAGAGAATGGGGACCCGCTCCGCAGGCATTGGCCAGAGGCGGGGCAGGAGCAAGCTACCATCCGGCTCTGTTAGTTGAGAGCCAGAGCCTGACACTGCCCAAGTGCAGCCACCGCCCCGCCCCACTCGGCACCGCCTCCCACAGCAGGGGCGGGGCCGGGGCGGAGCTAGCGGGGCTTCGCCGGGGAGGAGCGGGCACCGGATCAGGCGCGGGCAGATCGAGGCGCGGGTTTGGTGGCGAAGGTTCTCGGTGGGATCCGTAGGATCGGTGTTCCCGAGACCTCCGCCTCGGCCCGCTACCTCCGCACATCAAGTTCGAGGCTGCGGGGGGCGCGGAACCCCGAGGGAGCGAGTTCCCACGCGCCCGGCCGAGCCTCTGCTTCCTTTCGAGGAAGGTCCGGAACCCAACCCTCCGGACCCGCCTGGCGTCCTCGCCTCCAGGCGGGCCGGCTAACTGCGGCGCCCGGGGCATGGCTTCAGCGGGCAACGGCATGGAGGAGGTGCGCGTGTCGGTGCTAACCCCGCTGAAGCTGGTCGGGCTGGTGTGCATCTTTCTGGCGCTGTGTCTGGACCTGGGCGCCGTGCTGAGCCCAGCCTGGGTGACGGCCGATCACCAGTACTACCTGTCCCTGTGGGAGTCCTGCCGGAAGCCCGCCAGCTTGGACAGCTGGCACTGCGAGTCCACGCTCAGCAGCGGTAAGGGCCTGGCGCGCCCTGATCCCTTCCTCCCGCCCTGCGCTGCCCCGCGCCCCTCTTCCCGGACCGCCACCGCCTCTCCCCCGCACTTTCTGTGTCCCCTGCCCTTGTCCGCCCCGCTCCATCCTAGCCCCTACACGGATCCTCGGATGCCCACCCCTGCCCTCTCCCTGGTCCTAGTCGCCACAGACATCCAATGCGATGTCCCGCGCCCTCCACCCTCCTCCCGTGGTCATTCCTCAGGCTCTGGAGTAACATGCATGCTCTTTGGGGTCATTGTTATCCTTTAAGGCGAGAACCCTGTGTGTGTGTGCATTCCTCGCCCCCTTTCAAAGGGAAAAGCAAAAATGCCCCAACTCCACTGGGATGCCCTGGGTTTTCTCTCGGTTTTCTTCGCTCTGTTCTCCCTCCTCTCTCTCCGCGGGAAACCGCCCGAGTTTACCTCTTTCTTAGTGCCCGCGTTTCCGCCTTGTCTGCACTTTATCTGGCTTTCCCCCCAAGTTTAGGTTCGGACTTTCTATTTTCTGACATTTTTGAGGGATGTTAAGAGTTGGGAGAGGGACAGGCTTAATTTCTTTTCCTTTTATGGTGACACTGCCCTTGGTTGTGAGTTGCCTTCTTTCCCAGTCCAAGAACCTCCTCTCTCCTCCAGACCTTCCTTTCTTTTCTCTTCATGAACTATTCACAAAAGCCTGGGACCGGGTATCCTTTTCAGCCCGCACTGAAAGCTGCAAATGGAAAGATAGGGGGTTGGAGACAAAGGTAGTTACTCGGGCTACCGGCCCCATGGGGGCTTTACTGCTTTATTCTCTCCTTGATTCCCAGTTGCCTTCCCCTGTACCCCAGTTAAGCCCTTAGCAGAAATCTGCCAATTTACGATGTCTTGCTGCAAACCCTTTTTCCTTGCTAATCTTGATTTTTCAGCTGGTGTCCATACAGGGAAAGGGGAATAAAGAGAGAGGATCTGCCTGTGATTTTTCTGCATTTAAAACGCACCCCTGAAAAACTCATTAAATTCCTTCGTGCCAGATTCATGTCTTTGGGACTATTTATAAAGCTTTGTTGGAAACGTTTCCAGTTCCAAGAAAGTTGAAATAAAACATCCACAAGAATCCGATTGACTTTTGTCTTTGGTTTCTTGTTAGAAGAGAGATTAGTTCACTTTGTTAAGTTTGGGCCATAAAATTGATTTTTTCTGTTTACAAAAGGCCTTTTCTTTGATAGTTCCTCAAAATTTCCATGGAGGGGTTTTGGTTTTGTTACTTAATTCACTGTGGAGGGGACTGGCTGGCAGCAGGAGGTCAACATTTAGGCCTTTCATTCTTTCAGGGTTGGTTGTTTACAACTAAAGATGAAATAAGTTGGTAAAATGCCTTTCTTCAGTAACCAGGGGATCCAAATAAACTTTGGGCGAAATATCTTTTCTTTCTCCTCTTCAATAGAAATGGAAATTTATGTAGGAATGCCAGCTTCAGTGTGTCTCCTTAGCAACTGGAATCTTTTGCCCCTTTCCCACTGTCTCCTCAAATAATAGCCCCCTGATTGTCTGAAGACTTTTCAGCGAGGTTAGAGAAACCAGCTTAAAGTCCCATTTTCTTTTCAGGCCCAGAAATCCCTTTCTCTTGGCCAGGAATGCAAGGGTGTGGGGAGAAGCCAGCTCATTTTGTGGAGCAGTATGCAGGGCTGGCTAATCTCTCCTTAATTGCCTCCACACTCATTATCTTTTCCTCTTTTCCCCTCTCCAAGCCAGGAAGCAGGGAGAACAGAGCTTAATGCAAAAATAGTGATAATAGCACCAGGCAAAGGTAAAAATCAAAGGCAGGTACAGTTTCTGATGTTTTCCCTCAACTCGTTATTCTGCCCTCATGTTGAAACTCACGCACCAGCGTTGACTTCTGTTTGGGTTCCTGAAAATCAGCTTTAGTTTTATTTTGCTGCCCAAATAGTTTTCATCCTAGAAAAAGTATACTTTGTAAGCAAATGGGGGTAGGGTGGGGAGTAGAGATGGCATTTTTAAGGTTATCTGAAACAAGTTGTTGGCTTTCTTTATGTAGTACGGTAGCAGTTCCTTTTTTTCTCCCAAAGGTGGTGTGTATGTGAGTGGAGAGGAATGAAACAATATGGAAAATTGCTCAAGCTCCCACTTTACAGAATCAGTTTTCTTCCAGTGTTCTGTGGACTTAAAGCCTGTATCCACCGGTGGTGTTTTGAAACGAAGGGGGAAAGTTGAATTTAAAATGAACAGTGCTCTTCTTGAATGTTCTAAAGGGCCAGCAGCTTTTCTTAGTCTGTTTGCTCTGTGGAGTAACAGAAAGCAGGGGGAGAAATATTTTCTCTGAATATTTTAATAGATCCACTTCATTGTCTTTCAAAATGAATTACCCCTGGTGGAACCAGCAAGGACAGTTTTACAGAAGGCCCTTTACCAGGATCTTCAGGGCTTAATTAAAAACCTTTATCTTAATTAGAATTAAAACTGCCGTGAAGAGGCCAGCTTGTATTTAAAGAAGGGAAATTTCAGGAATGTTTCTACTGACAACAATCTGTTCTACTTAGGCCCAATTTCTACAGAAACTTTCTCCTCAGCCATTACTTTTAAAGCTGCGTTTTCAGTTTGGTACCAAATATACATCGTTTGCTGCTTATAACCTGCTTTATGATTCTAAGCCAAAGCAGAAGCATGCCTTTTGTGTCCTGACGTGTTGAAGGTTGCGTCAGCACTTCTAGTAGGAACCAGTAATCCCCGTGTCAATCAGCACTGATGCTCTTCTCCTGTGTCCCAATTCAGTGTATTGGAGGACAGTCTGGGCATTATTTTAAGATTTAAGTTTTCCACAAATGAGAAAACGGCTAATCGCCTGCCATTTGTGGTGAAAACAAAGAAATAATAGAGTATGCTTGTTAGGAAGTTTGGAATCAGTAGTACTCACATGGCTGCTGGCCATAGAATTTTTCTTTCTAAGGATAGTTTTCCCCACTACAGATTTTGGCTTTTCATAAATGCTTTGAGTTCATGTTTAGTCTTGTTTTTTTTAAATGGTAGTTATGTTTTGACTTTTGCTTAGTCACATTTAATTTTAATAACTTTTAAAAAAAGAATATAGAGAAGGCTTCACAGCAATAGCAATTACAGGAGAATCCTATCTATAAATAGGATTACTGAAGTGTATACAGAATGCTGCTGCCCTGAACTTGATATCAAATGTGCTGTATAACCTCTAGGGTGGTTTTACATTTCTCCTTTAAGATTCATAAATATGTAGCTATTTCATGTAAAGCAAATTGTTTTGTTTTGTTTTATTGTTTTGCTGTTAATGTGATTTGTTAACTATGCAAAAAAGCAAGGACACTCAGATGGCCAAATGAACACATTTTACTGAGAGTAATTTTGGGATATAACAAGTATATCCATTTTTCCATCTGCAAAATACTTGATCAAATAGTTAGTGGCTTTTCAAGGAATATTGTTCACATCATTCCTACTCTGTCTTAAAAATAGCTGCATTTGTAACATGAGTCACCAGCAGTTTTGAAATGACAGTGCACCATAGGCTAATAACAGGTGAATATTATTATTTTCAGTTGACAAGTGGTTCTTTTAAGAGTGCTTTTTATGTAGCTCACTTTTTAAAAAGGTAATATAAAAATCCACTTTAAAGGGCATAAGAAAACTTACCTTCACTGGTAGTTTAAGATAAACCAAAATGCCTAAATACCTGCAGATCTTAGAAAATCTGAAATACTGTGATTCTGAGTTCAGAGAGATATCATATGTGCATATTTTAAATCCATACCTTAATTGGAAAACAATGTTTCATTGGGAAAGCTCATAATAGAGTTTACTCCAGGGAAGGAAGGTTCAGTTTGTTGCTTAAAATGAGTTGATATTGATGCATGTTTACAAATAGCTCTGCAAGCCTGGAGGTCACAACAGTTATACCTTCTTCCGGATTCCTGTGAAAGAATATAAGTAGAACAAATGCTGTTGTTTTTTTTTTAACCTACACAGCTCAGATTTATGGAAAAATGCAAAGAGCAGCACTTAGCACCAAAACTTTCTCAAGTAATAAACCATGGAAAACCAAGTATAACATATGTCAAGATCTTCATGATGATTTTCTTTTAATATCTCCTAAGATTTGGGAGGATAATGGGTCTGGAGGGATTGAGCAAACAAGAAAAAAGAGAACTCATGGACATGGACTCTGGGGTAATTAGGGAGGGTGGAAGTGAAAGAAGACATAAAGGGGATAAGTGGTGATAGGAAAAATAAAAAAAATTTAAAAAATTGCAAATTCCTTAAATTGACTTTTACAAAGGACATTTTAATTTGTGGGAAGATATAATTCCTTTTTTTGCTCACATTTATAGAAGGATTGTAATCTCCAGGGAGCCATTTAGATCCATCTTTGTCAGCTAAGGGATTTGATGGGTGTGTGAGAAGCCTGGTCTTTCATGAAATATTTCAAAACAATCAAAAACATATATTAAGCAATAGACTTAGCATCCTGTCAGGAGTACCGTTTAGGAATTTCTTTTAAGTTTCTGTTTAATAGTAAGTCTACTCAGCCAGACCATAATACACATCCAGTGCTACTAGATATATTAGTGAAAAGGATTATCAGTGCTTCAAAATAAGTCCCTGAATACATTACCTAAATATCACAGTAAACTTCTATATGAATTATGCCAAATTAAAACATGATCCTGTAGGAAGGTGGAGTAGTCTTATAAGAATACATGAGGCTTTGGTTTCAAAATGCCCTGAAATTGGCCACTTAACAATCACGTGATCTTATACAACTTAATGTCTTTAAATAGTTTTTGTAACGCTTAAATATACAAAAGTATATGCTCATTAAGGTTATGTTTCTTCTTGTATATATTCAGAAAAACAACCCAAGGTAATTTTTTTTCAATAATTAAGGACTTTTTCCCCCTTAAGGGGCACATTTTCTTTTCATTAAACAATGAAGTCCATTGTGAGTTTCAAATTTAAATTTTGATATGCATTACCTAGCATTTAATAGTGCTCTTGGTAGATAGATCATGATCACAAATAAAAGCTGCCTTTTATTCAGTACTCTTACTGGCCAGACATCTCAAGTATTCCCAAGGTCACAATAAACTTGCACTGTAGTGAATGCTATCCCTATATTGTTTGAAGAGACCAGGGATTTTTGTAAGTTTATGAAGTTTTCAGTCAGTGGTAGAGACAGGGTTTCTCTAATAGTGTTCCAGTTACAAATGCTGGGAAACAAATCACCCCTAAAGTTAGTAATGTAAAATAATTATTTTACTGTGCTCATGACTTCTTTGGGTCAGGGATTCAGATAGGGCATTATGACGATGGCTTGTCTCTGCTCCAGAATTAATGGGGCCATAGCGGAGGATGACTCGAATGTCTGGGAAGTAAAAGATCTAGAACTACAGGATCCTCTTCCAAATGGTTTTCCTGGGGTTGGCACCTTGATGGGAATGGCTGGAAGACTGGATTAAGCTGGGACTGGCTTTTCTAGCGCGGTGGTCTCAGGTAATTTGACTTGTTACCGGATGAGTGTGTTTGTTCAGGGCCAGGGTCCCAAGAGAAACAGGCTCTGTCTGAACTAGCCTGGATCATCACAGAGGAGCCATATGGCCAGCCCAGATTCCAGGGGAGGACAGTTGGACTTCACCTCTTGATGGATTGACAACAATGTCACATATCCTATACAGCATGCAGGATAGGATATGCTGTGGGGCCACATTTACAGCATATATTTTGATCTTGGATTCTTTATTTGATCCTGCATTCTGTATTGCCTTAAAAGAACAAAGACAACTAACTACATAGCTTCTCTTCTTAAGAACTTTGAACAGATTATGTAAATAATGTCTGGTGAGGTCAAAAACTACCCTGAACCAACACGTTGATTTAATGATTGGTCACTTGTAGGCAGTTACTTTGGATTTGGAATTAAATGAACTCAAGAACCTAAGCTGTCCACAAATAGAGAACTCTTTCTCTCTGTATAACCTTAGGTCATCTTTGATTTACAGTCTCAAATGACTAAGGCTCAAACTGACTTAAGAATCTGGACTGTAACCTGCTGCTTCATGTTGCATGATAAAATTTTAATATTTTTTAAAACAGTTTTGTGAGTCTGATAAGATGCTTATAAACAAATACTAAAACATTAAAATTCCATACAGGAGCCAAGTCTTGTAGCGCTTGAAAGATACTGGAGTTGCAGAGTTGTTTTTTGTTTGCTATTTATTAATTTATTATTTTAAAAATATATTTCTTTATTTATTTCAGACAGGAAGGGAGAGGGAGAGAGAGAAACATCAATGATGAGAGAGAATCATTGATTGGCTGCCTCCTGCATGCCCCTTACTGGGACCAAGCCTGCAACCCAGACATGTGCCCTTGGCCACAATTGAACCTGCAGGCTGATGTTCTATCCACTGAGCCAAGACAGCTAAGGCTGTTTACTTTTTAAAAAATAAATAAGTAACATAATTCTTTGTCTAATAACTACCCATATACTGAGTCAAAGAACCATAGCACATTTGGAGAAGAAAAGATTTTTAAAATAATTCTGCCCAATCAAATTGATTGCAAATATTAAGAAAAATTAGTCAAGGTACAATGTTAAAGATCCAATAGGGAGATTGTAGTTGTAGCTGTAGTATTTTTTGCAGGCTCAGTTTTCAAAATTTCCTTTAATATTTCAGATAATTCTCTCACTGCTTGAAGGATTGTTGCTTACAATCATGTATGGAATTTTGGGTGAAGAAGTTAAGGCTCCACAGGAAATAGATGTCCACTTAAAAAAAATCCTCATCTAAGGGTATGTTGATTGATTTCAGAGAGAGGAAGAGAGAGAGAAACATTAGTGTGAGAGAGAAACATCGATTCGTTGTCTCCCTCCCATATATGCCCCAACCCAGGATCAAACCTGCAACCTAGGGATGTGCCCTAACTGGAAATCAACCTTGCAACCTTTTTGGTGTATAGGATACATCCATCTGGCTAGGGCAACATCTACCTCTTAAAAGGTTATCATCCAAAATTTGATTTCACATAGGATTTAGAGTCTTCAAATACTCTTATATTGATAAGTTAGTTAAGTTTTTGATGTTTATTATCACCAAATTTACAGTGTTACCATGGCTAGTCTTAAAAATCAACAGATGTTTTTCTTTTGGTTTCTCCATAAACAGCTACTTAATTTTAAGTTGAAAAGTAATTCCAAAAAGATGTGGAAGCCAGCCATGTAAGCTTCTTAAATAGATTAAATGGATATAAATTTTACTGTATCAACTTATTACTACATTTTGTCTTTATTTTTTAAAAAAGATACTCTTATCTATCAACAGAGACTGATTTTCCCTTGAGCAGAATTTCATTATCACATGTCAAAATTACTGACATTTAAGTCATTACCAGTCTTGTCAAAGTATTGGATCATCTCCCTTAAAAATTAGACAAAGATATCTTTCCTTACCTTTTTTTGCTCCTATATTTGTATGGGATTTTGAAATATAAGTAGATCATCAGTTTTCTATTCTACTGTAATCTTGCCTTTGGCACCAAAGACTCATATTTAAAAAAAATCCTACAAAAAATATGGTACCATGGTTCCCAAAGAACAAGGACAAAAACATCTGGGAGATAATTTTTGTCTCTACTAGCTTATTAACTTTTGAGGTTTAAAATGATCATTTATTGAGCCATGTTTCAAGATAATGTCACAAATACTGATTCTGTCTTTTCAAAAAGATGGTAAAAAATAGAAGTCAGGACCTCTGAGTCACATGTTCTCTGTGCATAGAAAGGAACACCCACAAAAGAACTCAAATTTCCATCAAAGAAGATTCTATTGCTGTCATGTTTAAGATCCCTAAACCAGATGTTCCTCAAAATGCTGCCATAGAGCTTTGTGAATGCAACTTGAAGTTTATTCCTAGCACCATTAGGTGACTTAGAGACAGAAATGACTTCTCCCCTCTTTCCTGTCTTCTCATATGTACCCAAGGAGTTAACTTACCAACATATATTCATTGATTTCCTAGCAGAGAGTAGGAATTATCCTGGTACAAAGTCAACCAGTCAGTTCTGTGTCACTGTGCTGGTAGGTGGTAAGGTGATGATTGAAGCAAATTAATGAAATAATATAAATGTGCAAAGTTCTGGAAAGGAGGATATTTAAGTTTGACTTCTGCAGGAGGATATAAGGGATCTCATCTAAAGAAGCTTGCTAACAGGGAACTGGTAGGGCAGTAGCTTGCCAAATTTATCCTTCCATATTTATTTACTAAGGGGGTGTTTTAATACTCATCGTGGGTGACTGTCCGTCTGTCTTCTCTTTGATTGTTATGAGCTACCATAAATCCATCACAAAAGCTATTTAGTTTCTTAGAGGAAGATTAACCCTCCTATTCCTAGCGTGGTTTTTCTTCCTGCTTTTCAAAATAGCCAAGTTTTCCAATTGTCACCTTCTTATTTTTTTTCTAAAGAATGATTAATGTTCAGTGTAACAGACTCATCACAACTTTATAGAAGTACTATGATTTTAAATGACTATTGAGAAATACCTGTAGCCATTAGGTAATATTAATTATTACCAAATGCTAATGAAAAGTGTTCTAATATAGTGCATTGGAAGAAACAGCAGTCATTAGCAGTGATTGTGACTTTCCTTTTGTCAAAATACTGAAATTTGATTTAATAGCAAGGCTCTTCACTAAGCTCTGTATACAATCATTTTATTTTGGGTAAAAATCCCATATGCTATGGTATTTAGATGATAAATTGCATTTCCACCAAATTTCCTAAGATAGAAGTCAGTGAAGTAACTAAAATGCTGCTTTGTTGATTCTAACATCAGTACAAAGCAACTCAAAGGGCTTGAACAAAAGTGTCATGGATTGAAAATTAATAACCTATTTGGTGCTTTTGGGCAACCAGAATTTTCCAAAATTTTGGCAAAATTAATCTGCACTTTGGTCATTTGAGTTTGTTGCATTACTAATTTAGATGGTTACCCAAGTCATTTATGTGCTTGAAATTAGGTTGGGACTGTACTTTTGACATATTTTTTTAATCCATAAATGAGCTAAAGAGTAGGACTCTAAATTCTATTGTTTATAATTTGATTAACCTGGGTATGTAAAATAGGTGCTTCTCTGCTATATCACTTCACTTTGTGCAGTCCAGTGCATGTAGTGTCTATATTGTTGATCATTTTATAAAAGACAGCATTGCTTACCTTAAATACTTGTTTGAACATGAAGAATGTTAGTTTTGCTAATATCGTAGTTGTTTGAAAAAGAGGTGGTTGCCGAAACCGGTTTGGCTCAGTGGTAGAGCATCCTCTTAGGACTGAAAGGTCCCAGGTTCAATTCTGGTCAGGGGCATGTACCTTGGTTGCGGGCACATCCCCAGTAGGGGGTGTGCAAGAGGCAGCTGGTCGATGTTTCTCTGTCATCGACATTTCTAGCTCTCTTATCTCTCTCTCTTCCTCTCTGTAAAAAAATCAATAAAATATATATATTTTTTAAATTGAAAAAGAGGTGGTCATTTTAGTTATTGAAATTGGAATCCTATTTATTTATGTATTTGTTTGTTTGTTTGTTTATTTTTGCTGTCTTTGTCTCTCCAACTCATGGGATAATGGAAAATTAATGCAACACTGACGGATTTAGGTCAAAATGCAATGTAGCAAAAAAAAAAACAAAAACAAAAACAAAAAAACAACAACAAAGTTTAAACTCCCTCGATAACGGTTTGGTGTTCTGCTTCATTTACCACATGCAGACTAACTTTAAAAAGTTAATTATGTCATTTTATAGCTCCAGAAATATTTCTGTGTTCCTTTTGCACAAAATAATAGCACCATTTTGATTTATTCTCCATATATGAATCAATGCCTTACTCTCCAAACTTACAAGGATGTAGTATTAACCTCAAAATAAATTTTTACATTACATTTGATGAAAATAATTAAATGCCATAATTTCTGTCCATGTGATCTAGTTGGGGAAAAGACACAGTCTTCAGTGAAGAGATGGATATCTTGGGGAATATGGGTTTAAAATGTTTTTCTGTAACTGAGCTTCTTTTCCCCCTTAAACCATAAACCATCCCAATACTTCCAATTTCTGATGACAAAATTGAATTAGGAATACTGTATTTGCTTTCTGAATTCTCACCAATATAACTAAAATAAATTTAAATGTTTTGCTCAAAACGTGTCTTACACATAAATAAAGGTATTTAGAAGAAGTGAATATTGCAGGAGTTGAGTGAAATGATCCAGTCCACATGGATGAATTGGGGAGAGCTAGTAGGTGAACCTCATGTGAAGTGGTGACAAGATGATAGGTTGAATAGTGAATGAGTTTGATTGCAGTCATGGATGTCATTTTGATTCATATAATCTCCTTTTGGGGAATTCAGAAGTGAAAACATAAGTGCATGTCTGGCAAATTTGAATGTGATAACAAATATTATTAAAAATCAGTCCTGGCCCAGTGGCTCAGTTGGTTGGAGTGTCATCCACACACCAAAAGTTTGCAGATTTGATCCCCTGGTTGGGGCGTGTATGGGAGGCAAGGGATCTATGTTTCTCACATCATTGTTTCTCTTTCTCTCCCCACCCTCCTCTCTAAAAATCAATAAAAACATATCTTTGGAGGAGGATTAAAAAATCACTAAAAATCGATATTATTTTAATTTGTTATATAGAAAAGTGAGAACCATGCATTAAGATATTAGAATACATTTAGGGAAATACTACCACACCTGAACTGGTTAAAATTGGCTTCCTCATTATTTTTAATTATATCTAATATGCTTTAAAAAAAAGTGGCAATTGTGTGCTTAGGGACTTATATGCAGTAGAACTAATCTCAGCTTATAAGCAGTATCTACAGAAATAAATAAATTAGTCAGCTTTTGACAAGTTCAAGGTTTTGAAATGAAATGGATTAAGGAAAGCTTTAGGTACTGGTGTGGTGCATTAACCTTGGCTCCATAAGTGTGGAAAATTTATCATCTTCAAGATTTTGCCTTTCTTGCCCTAACCAGTTTGGCTCAGTGGATAAAGCATCAGCCTACGGACTCAAGGGTCCCAGGTTTGATTCTAGTCAAGGGCATGTACCTTGGTTGCAGGCACATCTCCGGTGGGGGGTGTACAAGAGCCAGCTGATCAATGTTTCTCTCTCATTGATGTTTCTAACTCTATCCTTCTCCCTTCCTCTCTGTAAAAAAATCAATAAAATATTTTTTAAAAGATTTTGCCTTTCCTAAAAATCACAAGTAAATTTTGACCATGAGCTCCCCAAGGGAATGGGAATTCTCCGACTTGGCAGTTATATGTGGCCAATAGAATTTTCATAATGCAGTGGCAGTTTCAAAACTGTGTCATGTGAGACTGTAAAATAAGTCTGCACAATTCTGTAGAATACGAAAGCATTTGTAAACATTGGAAATGCTGGTGCCAGCTAATAAAAATACCTTGAAAGCTGGTTTGAATTTAGTTCCTGTGTTGCATATTAATTTTGGACTTGATTTTATTGTGGGGTGTGGAGGGGCTGCAAATCTAAATTGGCCTAAGATTTAAATTGACATGAGACAGATTAACAGGAAAAAAATAACCAAATTCCTTATCTATGTGTTCATGGTGGTTCTTTAAGAATATGGAGCCCTAGGACAAATAGGGAGGTTGAGGTTTATATGCCATTCTGGAACTAAGGATAAGTACTGTAGTGGTTGGACTTCAAAGAGGAGAAGGCAGTTCACATGGAGATGAAAAGCAAATGTTTGGTAAACAAAAGTTTGCTGAGCCAACTTTAACAGTGGGGCACCTAGAAGATTTAGTCAAGGAAGGGCCTTGCTAGGTGCCTCCCTGTCTGTCACCCACTGGATCAAAGTGTAGTTATCTCTGAAGATAGCTCACTTCCTGGAGCAGGTCTTCTACCTAAATTCTTTTAGGCAGTTAGGGGGGAGGTCTAAGTTGTTTCCTGAGTTTTTTGTTTCTTAAAAATATTCAGTTTAAAATAATCAATAGTCCCCCCCCCCCCCCAAAAAAAAGGGTGTGTTTTGTAGTGGCAAACTCTGCCTCTGCTCCCCTCATTATGACAAAAGGACTGCTCAATTTTGTTCTGTAACTACCGAGCAAAGTATAACATATAAGAGTATTATATATATATATATATATATATATATATATATATATATATATATATATTCATTCATGGGTCCCCCCCTTTTTTTTCTGTTAGAGAAATCACTACTGGAGAAATGCAAACTTATCTTGAGTCTTGGCTTCCCTAGGTGCAGTTTCCATACCTCCAATGCGCCCACTGTGTCAATTTTGCCAAAATACCCTCAATTGGAACTTGATATATATGATGACAGCCTCTTTTCCAGGTGGATTTCTGGATCCAGAACATTCCTCCCAGTACATTTGAGCCCTCATAGGTTTATGGACTATATATATATATTTTTTTTTTTTTCCCCTCAAAACTAATTTTCACTTGTTCTCTCAGGTCTTAGAAACAAAGCTCAGATTTCAAATCAGCTGGCCTGCCATTGAACCAGCTTTAATTGTGCAGAGCAGTGCACTTTGTAAAACAGCACCATAGCCATTGATGTTCTGCAGAGCTTATTTCTGTTCACTGCCCCACTTCACTAGAAGTATATCATTTATAGAAATGTGTAAAACTAATGCAGAGTAATAAATCTCTAAGGACTTTTAACACTTCATCTGACTAAATACTGTGAGGACTATAAAATTAGGACACGAAGATTGATATAGAAATTCACCAATTATGAGAACTTAAAATATGATTTTTTAAAGAAATGGGGTTGAAAATTAAGAATTTTATGACATTTTAATTTGTTATGCCAACACTGAATATGGGATAGTAAGTATTTCTGCCATGCAAATGTGATGGAAAAACCAGTAGTGTAGATACAAGTTTTCTAGTCTTTATTATATCATTATAGATTGCTCATCCTATAGTATATAACAAAATATTATATATATTTTGTTATACACTATATATATGTGTATATATTTCATTTCAGATCTATATTTGGTAGATAAGTAAATATTGGTAAACAGAAATTCTAGCCTATTACTTTAATGGTAATTAGTAGGTATCTATAAAAGTATTTTTCATTTTTAAATTCCCCATATTCTAATCTTGTTCGATAATAAAGAGGGAAATGGTATCAAGCCGATCTACATAGTCCCTAACTTTAGCTCACCTGTAAGACAGGTCCTAATATTTGGACAATGGATTCTAGTTGTTTACTGAAAGAGACACACCAGCATAAGCATGTTCGCAGCTCCAAAATGGATAGTGCTGAACCTTGAAAAGTGCCCGAGGCTTCTTTGACTGCGATAGCCATATCGAACCACTCTTTCGGCTTCCTGATGGATGCTCATCTGGTCAGCGAGTTAAGAGCTTTGGTCCTGGGCAACCTGCCTGAGTGAATCATTCCAACTGGATATAATGACAACAATCCCCAAACTTGGCACAGTCCACCAGAGATAAAGCCTCAATACTTCAAGTCTGAGCCCCAGCCTCTAGCCAGGAGAGTGGCAAACATGGCCCAATTCTATTCTTTCTTGGAAAATAAAATGGCTTTTCTGTTTTAGGAGGCCTATCTATGGTTTTGGACCAAAGAGAAGTGTAGCAGTATCACAAAGGTGGTGGTGCTGGTGACATGCCTTTTTTACTTTATGTCCAGAGGGACTTTCTCATTAGCTACAACCCTTAGTACTAAAAATAAATATAGGACATTTAGAAGAAAATCAGAACTCAGTGTATTCATTTACTTTTCAGAACTATTTTCTGTGATAGAAGAGTTTCGCTTTCTAATTAGGTTCTGGGCCCTTTTAGTAATTGTTAGTCTCCTGGCAGCTTCTATTGCATTTCATGTGGTGTTCCATATGGAATAAAGTATTATTATTTTAAGGAAGTTCAATGTTATCTGAGATTTTTTACAGTCTTCTCTTGCTAAATTGGAAAACTATCACTTTGTACTCCTGTATAATTCATTTATCAAATCAACTTCATTATGAATTTATTGTTGTCTGAGAGACCTTTACCTAGAAAAAAGTTTGACATTTAAAATGGTACATAAAGTCTAGTCCAGGGGTCAGCAAACTACACTCGGAGGATCAAAGCCAGTCTACCAAATCTGATGAACAAAATAAACTGTTGAACAAAATAGATCCAGAGACATAGAAACATGGAACAGACTGTTGAATTTCAGACAGAAGGTGGAGGTGGGTAAGAAGAGATCAACCAAAGAACTAGTAATTTAAAAACTCCCTGCAAATAAAAGTCCTGGACTGGTTAGATTTACAGGAGAATTTTACCAAAAAAGAACTAACATTTATCCTCAAATTATTCCCAAAAATTCAAGAGGAAGGAACACTTCTAAGCTCGTTTTATGAGGCCAGCCTTATCCAAATTCTAAAACCAGATAAAAGCACTACAAAGAAAGAAAATCACAGGCCAATATCCCTGATGAACACAGACTCTAAAATCCTCAACAACATATTAGCAAATAGGATCCAGCAATCTTATCTAACAAAAGAGAAATATGCAAATTAACTCCACTACATCCACAAACCACATCCACCAGCCAATCAGGAGAAAATATGCAAATTAACCAAGCCAAAATGGGTACAGCCACAGAAAGCAGGCGGGAAGCTTGGGTTTCCCCAGTGATGGAGGAAGCCAAGCTTTCCACACACCCTGGCTGGCCCAGACCTCTGCTTAAGGCTACAAAGTTTCAATTATAGAAGAGAAATAAATCCCAATAGAAATGGCTGCTGCCACTGAGCTAGCAGAAGGCTTGGCTGTGCTCCAGGCTACAAAGTTTCAATTGTAGAATATAAATAAATTCCAAATACCAGGGCCTTCACTTGGGTTGCCGGGGGCATGGCCAGCCTGCAAACCACCATGGACCCCTCACCCAGGCTGCCCCACACCCCAAGGGAACCCCCACCCTGATCTGGGATACCCTTCAGGGCAAACCAGTTAGCCCCTGTACTTGCACCAGGCCTCTATCCTATCTAATAAAAGAGTAATATGCAGATTGACCATCACTCCAAACACAAGATGGGTGCCCCCATGTGGTCAAAGATCATGCCCCCATGTGAACACAAGATGGCCACCACAAGATGGCCAGCAGTGGAAGGTAGTTGGGAGAGATCAGGCCTGCAAGGGAGGGCAGTTGGGAGCGATTAAACCTGCAGGGGAGGGCAGTTAGGGGTGACCAGGCTGGCAGAAGAGGGAAGTTGGGAGCAAACAGGCTGGCAGGGGAGCAGTTAGACATCATCAGGTTGGCAGGGGAGTGGTTAGGGAATGATCAGGCTGGCAGGGAGAAGCAGTTAGGGGAAATCAGAAAGGCAAGCAGGCAAGCAGTTGGGAGCCAGCAGTTCTGGACTGTAAGAGGGATGTCCAACTGCCCGTTTTGGCCCAATCCCACCACCAGGATTGGGTCTAAATGGGAAGTTGGACATCCTTCGAGAGGTCTCAGATTGGAGACAATGCAGGCTAGGCTGAGGGACAACCCCCTGTGCATGAATTTTGTGCACTGGGCTTCTAGTATATTAAAAAGATCATACACCATGATCGAGTAGGATAGATTCTGGGGATGCAAGGCTGGTACAATATTTGCAAATCAATAAGTTTGATACATCACATAAACAAATTGAAAGACAAAAAAAATTACATGATCACATCAATAGATGAAGAAAAAGCATTTGACAAAATTCAGCACCCTTTTTTTTATTAAAACCTCTCAGAAAAGTGGGAAATGGCCAAGAGACATATGAAAAAGTTCTCAAAGTCATTAATCATCAGAGCAATGCAAATTAAAACCACAATGAGATATCACTTCACGCCTGTCAGAATGGCTATTATCAAAAAATCAACAAACATCAAGTGCTGACCAGAATGTGGAGAAAAGGAAATACTAGTTTACTTTTGGTAGGACTGCAGATTGGTACAGCCACTGTAGTACCTGAAAAAACTTAGAAGGGAACTTCCATTTGATCCAGTGATCCCATTTCTAGGAATATACCCTAAAAATCCCAAACCACCAATCATAAAGAATATGTATCTCTATGTTCATTGCAGCATTATTTACAATAGCTAAGATTTGGAAACAGCTCTAGTGGGCATCAATAGATGAGTGATAGAAAAAAAAAGAAAAAGAAAAGAAAAAAAAAACGAAGGCTGTAGGCCTTTTAAACAGTGTGTGTGTGGCGGGGGTGTGGGGGAGAGCTGTAGGCCTTTTAAACAGTGGAATACTATGCAGCTGTAAAATAGAGGGATCTTTTACCCCTTGGAACAACATGGATGGAGCTGGAGAATATTATCCTAAGTGAAATAAGCCAATATGAGAAAGACAAGGGTCACATAATCATACTTATTTGTTAAATCTAATGAACAAAATGAATTAACCAACATAATAAGACCAAAGCATGGAGGCATGGAACAAACTGACACACCTCAGCGTGAGGATTGGGGAGACAAGAAGAGATAAACCAAAGAACTTACATACTTACTAGTGGCCCAGTGCACAAATTCGTGCACATTGAAAGGAAATCAATTAGAATAGATGTTTTAATATTACTATTCACCCTTTCTTTATAATAGAAGTGTCAACCAAATTCACGATTGACAATAATAGGTCAAAACACATGTGTGTGATTGGCACCAGGGAGAGCTTTATCATGCATGTGTGATTAAATTTAGCCTTTTATAGATATAGAATAAACTTGTTTAATTAGACCTGCTTTCTGACTTAGCTAAACATTTTCTAGCCCAGTGAAGCACCCCAACTTTTCTTTCATGTAATTGTGAGCAACACGGCAATAAATATCAACATGAAGCAGATTATTATTGCAGATCACACAGGGAGAACAAAGGGTAAAATATTTAGCTGCAGCAGTGTTTGACTATATTCTGCACAGTAAGAAAAGCTAAAGTCATTTTCAAGGTCCATCATTTCTTCTTTTCAGTCAGGTCAAGTTTCTACGATTTCTAAATCTCTGTTTTCCAGCTAATGAAAAGAAAATAGGATTCCACTGAGTCTCCTATCTACCTACTCCAGAACTTCTGTGAGGATCAAATGAGATGAGGCACAGAAAACACTTCACAGACATTTGGTTAATGTGTAAAATGTTTCCACCTGTGTTTCTGGGCTGAAGACACTCCAAGGAGGTTGGTTGCTAGCGAGTGGAAGCAGGGCATTGCTATATAACGTCATTACCTGGCACCCATAGCCACTGTTTCCAGGCTGGGCTGTGGTGTGGGCCACATTTTGTGCCATTTGGTCTTGGCAGTGGTGGTTGCAATTTGGTGGGTTGTTGCTTTGGGGTGGTGCTGGAGCCTGTGTCCTACTTTGGGGAAGCCGAGTGTTGCTTGTGGGTGCCAGGTCCATGGTGCCATTACTCTGTAAATGGCCAGTGCACATCATGGCTCCTGCCTTGAGTGTCTGCCCCCTGGTGGTCAGTGTGCATCATAGCGACCGGTCAGATGGTCAGGCACTTAGCATATTAGCCTTTTATATATAGAGAGATATGCATAGCCCATGGACACAGGCAGTAGGGGTGGGAAGAACTGGAGGGTGGGTAGAGGCTAAGAAGAGGAAGGTAAAGGGGTGTGTGGGGGGGAACGGGAGACATCTGTAATAATAACAATAAAATAAAATAAAAGTAGTAGTACAACTAGAAAGTATTCAGCATGGGTTCCCTAAAACAAAATCTCCAGAACTGAATGGATAAATGGATGGATGGATAAAGTATTATTTTCTTTGTATCCCAAACACTTTGTTTGATAAGATTAAAAATTGATTTATGCCCTAGCTGATTTGGCTCAATGTATAGAGCATCAGCCTGTATACTGAAGGGTTCCAGGTTCTATTCAGGTCAAGTGCATGATGTTTCTCTCTCTCCCTTTCCTTTCCTCACTGAAATCAACAAAAATATATATTTAAAAAATTTGATTTATTACTCAGAAATTCCAACTTATGTTTTCATAAGGATTTCTGTTTTGTTAAAGTGCAATATTTGTGCTATGTATATAAACTTTTAAAAATAAATTTAGAGATTTCCAAATTTAAGATTATTCTTTTTTTTAAATTCATAGCTACATGCTGTTATCGAATATAAAGCCATAATATGGGTATACTTTTAACTCTAGTTGAAAGCCAGATATACTTTTGTTTGAATTTATATGACTTTTTTGTGTGCAAAAATGTTCTCTACTTTTGTGATTCATCTTTATATTTTTAAAAATGTGGATTTGTTCTGTTTTTCCCTTGTTTGTTTGTTATTTCCTGAACACAGTGCAAATTCTAGTTCAATGCCAGTTATTATCCAGAATTTATTAGAAAAGGATATAGAAGAGGACCCTTGAGGCAGGGGTATACAAATATAAATAAATTAAGTATAGGATATTGTAGGTTCCTCCATTTATCTCTTAGACTCCAGCAGCAAAGAGTGCACTTTGGAAGGTTTCTAGAGAGATAATTTCAGTGTGCAGCATCCAAATATCATGAGTTCTTGACTTTGGATAGACTACATGGCAATTTAATCATGGATTAAAGTCTGTTTTCATTTCCTGCACGTAGATTAAAGTGAGAGCCAGAAGCAGCGTGGGACTTCCAAACAACCCCTGCTGAGAAATGTTCTCCCCAGTATCATTTTCTGTGATGCTTCCTAATAAGCTGGATAGTGCTTTTATCTATTCACATTGTTTGTTCATAGAGAACATTTTGCTCTTCTTATGGAATGGAAAGTAGGCCAGTTTTCCGTCATACTATTTCTACATCTTTCTTTTATAAGAAATGAAAAATGCATTTCAGTGAGGTTTATGTTTCACTCAGGGCATGAGAGACTCTTAAAGTGCCCATGTGCAGGGGCCTGCACATGGTAAGTAATCAGTATATGCTATTGCCTGTGTGCATGAATGAAGAAAGGGGCTAATCAACGGTTGAGAGGTCGTTTTGGATCCCTGGAAATTCATAATTTCAGAAACCATTCCTGTGCTGGTAAATACAAAAGGAAGGTTACAATGAAATGAAAGAGGGGAGGAAAAACAACAACAAACCCCCCTAATGCTAATTTGCTGGGGAGTTGGGGGGTTGTTTTTGTGAAAGGGAGGAGGGATCCAAATAAAAACTGGGTGGTGTGTGTGTGTGAGTGTGTGTGAGTGAGAGAGAGAGAGAGAGAGAGAGAGAGAGAGAGAGAGAGAGAGAGAGAGAAGAAAGGCTTTCTAAGAAAGTACAGCAATTTTTTTTAAAAGCACTGTTGCTACAACCAACCTGAAAGCCAGGCATAAAAGAATTCAAACCATTTACATATAGTTTAAAGACAAGAAAAATGCTTCCATATGATATATGATAGATGCCCATCAGTAGCCTGTGGGGATGTGGTTATTGACTGGGGAGGCGCATGAGAGAACCTTCTGGGTGATGGAAATATTCTTATCTTAATCTAGATGGTATTTACTTGGGTATATACTACATATTAAAATTCATCAAGTTATCTACTTTTTGTACTTAAGATCTCTGAGCTTTATAGAGTTCAATAGAAAATGTAATAATAATAAGGAAAGTAGGTCATGGAGGGGGCACCAAATTTAGCATGAATGCTTAAAATAGCATCCTTGGAAGAAAAGCATGGCAAACCTCCGGTCTAAAAACTCTGCTGAGTTTAATATAGGACATTTATAATAATTTTTGTTGCAAAACATTCCAAATCCCAAAGGATGCTTAGCATGCAATAAATTAACATCCGTTTAGCAGCAGCAAGGTGAAGGCTGCTGAGCATAGTTCTCTTGATTCCTTGAAGACTTACTGCTTAAAAGCAGTGTTTTTCTGTTTTTCTTTCTAGATTGGCAGATTGCTACTCTGGCTTTACTCTTGGGCGGTGCTGCCATCATTCTCATTGCATTCCTGGTGGGTTTGATTTCTATCTGCGTGGGATCTCGAAGGCGCTTCTACAGACCTGTTGCCGTCATGCTTTTTGCAGCAGGTAAATGTAATCATTACTTTCAAACTGGTATTAAAGGTGCATGAATCTTTCTACTCCCCTCCCTTATGCGGAAGCAGTATGCAGTTGCTGCATTGCATACAAATTGAGAGGCATTTGTTATATTTTAAGGTAAATTGGCTAAAGGTATATCATATCAGTTTTTAGTGTGTTAAGCATTTCATAGAGCACAGTGACAATGTCTAAACTTCTAAAAGGTGAATAAATTATAGTTCTTGACAAATTCTAGGAATTACAGATGTATTGCAGCTGTCTCACATCCCATTTCCTCCCCTCATTTAACCCCCTTGGTGATCTTAAGGCAATGTTATTTTTTTTTTCTGACATGAAACTGAAAGAAAAGTTCAATATACATATCCTTAGAGGTATAAATCTATTTGGAAATAAACATGGTTATACTGCAAAATCATAATGTATCACTTGCACCATCAGACATTTGAATTGTATGAGGTCAATGGCATATTCATTAATTTAACAGCCATCAATTTATGAAGCATTCTATGATTAAAATATCAACCAAGGTAAAAATGGAGGTTTTACAAAAAGTCAGGAAGCTATTTAAAAAGGGGGCTTATAAGACTAAAAGCCCAGTACATTGTTTTGTGTGTTTCAATTTTCATTGATAAGAATAGCCTTGAATATATTGTTCTTTTTGATTCGAGCTGAAATAGTCTTGTGGTCCCTTCAATTTACCATGTCAGTCATATATGATTTGAAGACTGCAAAATAAGCCCCTGTGACTGTCAATAATGAAGACACTGACAGGATCATCTAGGCTGTTAGATGAAAATTTTAAAGCTGTTTAAAGTTGGGAATAGAGACATTTCTCAACATTTGAAGGGTAGTTTGAGCTAAAATTATAAAATCAAAAGTGTTCTGCTGCCCCCTGCTGTTCATTTCAGTGTTCATATTCTTGTACCAATGAAGAAAAATGAAGGTCAGAAGGACTTAAGTACATATAATTCAAATCTCTTAAGTGACTTGCTCAAGAACACATATTAGTTATACTGGTAGATATAGTATTTCATTACTACTCTTACTCATTTGTTCAACTGTTTATTGGGCACCTATTCCAGACTTCTAATAGAGTAGAAAATACCCTTATTAAAAATATTTTGAAAGTTGAGGTGGTGACCATAGTATCAATATTTTATTGATCTCATGTGTAATAAAAGGTCTCTTGTGAATCATATTTTATGACCTGAAGATTCTCCTAAAGAATCCATCAGTTTTGTTCATTAGATTCCACAAACAAGTGAGATCATGTGATATTTGCCTTTCTCAGATTAGCTTACTTCTGATGGGCTCTTGGGCCATTTCCAAATCTTAAGTATTGTGAATAACGATGGCTGGTTCACCAAAAAAAGCAGTATAATCTTTTTAGAATATAGTTCAGCTCAGTGAATACTTCTCTGCTCAAACTTCTCAGGCCTCTGACCATGGTTCACATGTCTATACCTGAATGAGCCCCTGGCTGGCTGTTCTATCATCTCATGCCACTCCCTTTCTTGCTCTATGTACTGCAACTAGTGAAACTTATGTTTCTCTTCACCCAGTGTGCTCCTGCAGCAGAAGTTTGCACTGCCTGCACCCCCCCCCCAGATTGCTTACTCCCCACTATATTGACCTGCACCCCCCATTCACTCAGGTCTGTGCTCTAATGACTCCTCCCCAGAGAGATCTTCTTCAACTATCTAAAAGAGTATAGCATCCTGTCTTGTTTATTTGCTTTCTTGTATTTTTATGTCCCTTAGCAATAACTGCCATATTCTGTGTTTAATTACAATGGACTGCTTACCCATGAGGATAGTACTTTAGTTACCAATGCCTCAAACTGTATCACTTTAGAAATATTCAAATATTTATTGAGTGAATGAATTTGTCTGATGAGTAAATAGATTACTCTTCTATTCACATTCATATTTTAGTCCTGTCCTACCAGGATCAATCATGATTTGACTAGTGACCAGAGTACAGAAACCTTAGGGAGAAATGCCTTTTTTTTTTTTTTAACTTATTTAGTAACTGTGACATTTTCTTCTCCTATAGCCCATGGTTGATAGTGATTGACTGCTTGTTAGTTTTAAGACATTTAAAACACAAAGGTGCCCTTTCACAAAGGCACAGAGCCAGCTGAATTTTTTAAAAAAATTGATACACATTTGGAACTTACTGGCTGCAAATCATGTGGTTTATATAATATGCTGTCAGTTGTCCTAACGACTTCAAACTTAGCAGATGTTTAAACTACAAACAAGGTGTGATTTTTGTTTTGGATGCTGAGAGATTCTCCTTTTTTAGAGATCTGTTTATCCATTATTCTCAATAATAATGTGAAAGTGCTGGCCCATGCAGTGTTGAACTGCAGGGCAAAAATGTTTAGAATTCTTATATCAGGTTCCAGAAAGGTCACTTGACCCTCGCATAGAGCTTCATTGGAACTAATTATTTTGAGGAATCGTGCCCTCATGAATTTTCTGTACTTCATCAGTTTTATGCCCAAGATAGATGACTGCTATATAGACTTTCTAGGAACATTAATCATATTGGTAATAATGATCTTTTATAGCTACTTAGAACAGATGAGAATATTGTAGATTTTAATGCACAGAATTTTAGTTTAAGTAAGCACACTATCCATCCTATTACTTTTAAAAAAATGTAATAAGCTATCTTTTTTTATTTTATCAAGGTTTATTCTTGTCTCTTACTCCTAAATTGTATGTTTGTTGCCACACTTTTGGAGTTTACAGTATTTTTAAGATGGGTTAAATAACAATAATTTTAACTAAGAATTGACTACATAATCAGGAGTTGGCAAACATCCTTCCCTCCTACCACCTACACACACTGAGTGCTTCCTACTCATCCTATTTTTTTCTTTATTGAAAGTATTACAGATGTCCCCTTTGTTTACTTGCTTTTTTTTCCCATTGATCCCCTCCACAACCACAACTGTCCTTCCCAGGCTTGAACACTGTTGTCTATGTCCATAAAGGCATGTAAGTTCCCGTTAATCACTCCCTACCAACCCCCCCACCCTGCTTTCCCTTTGAAATTCATAGGTCTGTTCCTTGCTTCTATGTCTCTGGATCTATTTTGTTCATAAATTTATTTTGTTCATTAGATTCCATATATGATTGAGATCATGTGATACTTATCTTTCTCTGACTGGCTTATTTTTTATTTATTTATTTATTTAAAATATATTTTATTGATTTTTTACAGAGAGGAAGAGAGAGGGATAGAGAGTTAGAAACGTCGATGAGAGAGAAACATCGACCAGCTGCCTCTTGCACATCCCCTACCGGGGACGTGCCCGCAACCAAGGTACATGCCCTTGACCGGAATCGAACCCGGGACCTTTCAGTCCGCAGACCGATCCTCTACCACTGAGCCAAACCTGTTTCGGCGGCTTATTTCATTTAGCATAATACTCTCCAGGTCCATCCATGTGTCTCAAAGGGCAGGAAATCATTCTTTTTACTGATGCTTAGTATTCCATGGTATAAATGTACCACAGCTTTTTTATCCACTCATCTGCTGATGGGCACTTCGGCTGTTTGCAACTGTGCTGTTGTGAACATAGGATAGCATATATTCTTTCTGCTTGGTGTTTCTGGTTTCTTAGGATATATTCCAAGAAGTGGGATCCCTAGGTCAAGTAGGAGTTCCCTTTTTAGTTTTTTTAGGAAACTCCATACTGTTTTCCACAGTGGCTGCACCAGTCTATATTCCCACCAGCAGTGCACTAAGGTTCCTTTTTCTCTGCATCCTCACCAGCATTTGTCATTTGTTGATGGTAGCCATTCTTTCAGGTGTGAGTTGATACCTCATTGTCATTTTAATTTGTATCTCACTGATTATTAGTGACTTTGAGCCTTTTTTCCTATGTCTCCTGGCCTTCTGTATGTTCTCTTTGGAAAAGTATCCATTTAGGTTCTTTGCCCATTTTTAATTGGATTGTTTGTCTTCCTTTTGTTAAGTTGTACGAGTTCCTTACATATTTTGGAAATTAACCTTTATTGGATGTATCATAGGCAAATATGGTGTCCCATGCAGTGGGCTCTCTTTTCATTTTGTTGATTTTTTTTCAGTGCAGAGCTTTTTATTTTGATGTAGTCCCATTTGTTTTATTTTCTCCTTAATTTCCTTTGTCCTAGGAGATGTTTCAATAAATATGTTGCTAAGAGAGATGTCTGAGATTTTGCTGCCTGTAGTTTCTTCTTGAATTTTTATGATTTCATGCCTTAGATTTAAGTATTTTATCAATTTTAAGTTTATGCTTGTGTATGATATAAGTTGGTGGTCTGTTTTTTTTTTTTTTTTTTTTTTTTTTTTTTTTTTTTTTTTTGCATGTACCTGTCCAATTTTCCAAGGAGCTTTTATTGAAGAGACTATCTTTTCTCCATTGTATGCTCTTGCCTCCTTTGTCAAATATTAATTGAGCATAGTGGCTTGGGTTGATCTCTGGGTTCTCTGTTCCATTCCATCGGTCTATATTCCCATTCTTATGCCAGTACCAGGCAGTTTTGAGTACAGTGGCTTTGTAGTATAACTTGATATCTGGTATTGTGATTCCTTCAACTTTATTCTTCTTTCTCAAGATTGCTTCAGCTATTTGGGGTCTTTTTTGGTTCCATATAAATATTTAGAATGTTTGTTCTAGATCTGTGAAATATGCCATTGATATTTTATGAGGGATTGCATTGAATCTATAGATTGCTTTGGGTAGTATGGACATTTTAATGATGTTGCTTCTACAAATCCATGAACACGGTATATTCTTCCACTTAATTATATCTTCCTTTATCTCTTTTTTCAATGTCCTATAGTTTTCAAATACAGGTCTTTTACCTTATTGGTTAAATTTATTCCTAAGTATCTTAATATTTTTGTTGCAATGGTAAATGGGATTTTGTTTTCATTTTTCTTTCTGAGAGTTCATTATTGGTGTATAAAAAAGTGTGTTGGGTTTTGTCAAATGACTTTTCTGAATCAAATGATATGATCATATGAAGTTTGTATTACAATCTGTTTATGTGATACTAGGAGCCCAGTGCACGATTCAAAATTGCACAATGCCTCCCACCCTCAAGTCGTCAGTCCATCCCTGCCTTGCTTCCCGAGCTCCGCAGCAGCTGTGGCCACTGCCAGTCTGGCCCTGCCTCACTCTCCAGTCCTTGTAGCAGCCTTGGCCACTGCTGATCAGGCCCTCCCCCAGCGCAGGCTTTGAGGCCCCTGCTGCCCCACCCCCAATGCTGTGCATGCAACCTCCTCCTGTCCAGTTGACCCGTTACGGAGTCCCAGTTAATTAGCATATTTCTCTAATATATATATTTCACATTTATTGATTTGCAAATATTGTACCAGCCTTGCATCCCTGGGATAAATCCCACTTGGTCATGGTATACGAACTTTTTAATGTATTGCTGGATTTGATTTGCTAGTATTTTGTTGAGGATTTTAGCATCAGTATTCATCAGGGATAGTGGCCTGTATTTCTTCCTTTTTAGTGTCTGGTTTTGGAATTAGGGTAATGCTGACCACATAAAAGCAGCTTGTTAGTGTTTGTTCCTCTTGAATGTTTTGGAACAATTTGTGTAGGCTGGGTTAGTTCTACTTTGAATGTTTGGTAAAACTCCCACGTGGAACTGTCTGCCAAAGAAAAGCCAGGCTTTTGTTTGCTGGGAGGTTTTTGTTTGTTTGTTTTTTTAACGGCTTCATTTTCATCAGTAGTTATCAGCCTATTCAGGTTTTCTGATCTTTCTGATTGAGTTTTAGAAGATTATACTTTTTTAGGAATGTCCATTTCATCCAGGTTGTCTAGCTTGTTGGAGTATAGTCATTCATTGTGTTATTTTATGATCCTTTGTATTTCTGTGGAGTCAGTTGTTACTTCACCCCTTTCATTTTTTGTTTATTTGGGTCCTCTCTTTTTGTTTCTTATTGAGTCTGGATAGAGGTTTATCAATCTTGCTAATCTTTTCAAAGTACCACTTCTTCACTTCATTGATCCTTTGCATTTTTTTTTTTTACTCTCTATGTCGTTTATATCCTCTCTGATCTTTATTATTTTCTTCCTTCTCTTTACTCTTTGTTGTTCTCTTTCTAATTCTTTACATTTTTGGATTAGATAAGTTATTAAGAATTTTTGAGTTTAATAACATGCTCTTTAACTCCATGCGTTTGTATGTTTTTGAGTGTTTTCAGTGTAATTGATTTCTAATTTCATGCCACTGTGATCTGAGTAGATGCTTGATATGATTTCAAAATTCTTGAACTTGAAGAGGCTTGTTTGGTTTCCCACATGTGGTCTATCTTTGAAAATGTCCCATATGTACTTGTGAAGAATATGTATTCTGTAGCTCTGGGGTGAAATATTCTGAAAATGTCAATTCCATCTGATCTATTTTGTTTTTTAGGATAGCAGTTTCCTTGTGTTTTTGTTTGTTTGTTTGTTTGTTTGTTTTTTGTTTGTTTGTTTTTTTGTCTAGAAGATCTATCCAGTGATGTCAGTGAGGTGTTAAAATCTCCTAATGTGATTGTATTGATGTCAATCTCTCCCTTAAAGTTCTCCAAAAGTATTTTTATATATTTGGATGCTTCTGTATTGGGTGCATATGTGTTTACCAGAGTTTTATTCTTCTGTTGTATTCTTCTCTTTAATATTATGAAATGGCCCTCATTATCTTTTGTTATGGCCTTCACTTTGAAGTCTATTTAGGCAGATATGAGTATTGCTACCCCAGCCTTTTCATTTCCATTTGCCTGGAAATTTTTTACCCTAACTTTACTTTCATTCTGTATTAGTTTTTTTTTTTTTAATGAGGTGGGTCTCTCTCTCTCTCTCTCTCTCTCTCTCTCTCTCTCTCTCTCTCTCCTATTTCTTTACACACACACACACACACACACACACACACACACACACACTGAGTGGCCAGATTATTATGATCTCTGAACGCATAATAATCTGGCCACTCAGTGTATATCCTATATAATAAAAGGCTAATATGCAAATTGTCCCCTCTACCAGGAGTTCAATCAATAGGCAGGCCAGCCAGCTTCCCATGTCCCCTCCCCCTAGCCAGGCTGACCAGACCTCTCTCATGCACTGATTCATGCACTGGGCCTCTTATATATACTGAGTGGCCAGATTATTATGCATTCAGTGATCATTATAATTTGGCCACCCAGTGTATGCTTTATATTTATATCTCTCTATCTATATATAGAGAGATATATAAAATTTCAGAGAGGAAGAGAGAGGGATAGAGAGGTGGAAACATCAATGATGAGAGAGAATCATCTATCAGCTACCTCCTGCATGTCCCCCACTGGGGATGGAGCCCACAACCCAGGCCTGTGCCCTGACCAGGAATGGAACTGTGACCTCCTCATTCATAGTTCAATGCTCAACCACTTAGCCATGTCAGCTGGACTGAGGTGTGTCTCTTTTAGACAGTATATATTTAGGTTATGTTTCCTCATCATTCAGCTACCCTATGTCTTTTAATTGGGGCACATAAACCAATTACATTTACGGTTATTATTAGTTAATAACCTTATTTGCTTATTTATTTTAATTCTTATTCTTTATGCCTGTGTTCTCTTTTGTACTATTTTTTCTTATAATAGTCCCTTTAGCATTTCTTGCAGTGCTGGTCTGGTAGTAATAAACTCTTTTAGCCTTTTGGTCTGCAAAGCTCTTTATTTCACCTTTGATTTTGAATGATAGACTTACTGAATAGGGTAGTCTTGGCTTCAGTCCTTTGGTTTTCATTACTTTTGTACTTCATGCCATTCCCTTGTGCCTTGTATTTCTATTGAGAAGTCAGCTGACAGTCTTAATGGGAGCTCCCTTATCGGTAACTTTCTGTCTCTCTCATACAACCTTTAAGATTCTAATTTGTCTTTAATGTTTGCCATTGTAATTAATATGTGCCTAGGTATAGGTCTTTTGGTGTTCATTTTGATTCTGACTTTCTTTGTTTCCTGAACTTCAGTGACTTTTTCCTTCACCAGGTTAGGGAAATTTTCAGCTATTATTTCTTCAAACAGGTTCTCGATTCCTGCCTCAGATTCTGCTCCTTCTGGTTCCCCTATAATGCACATGTTGTTATGTTTCATGATGTCCCAGAGCTCCCTTAGACTCTCCTGCTTTTCATTTATTTTCCATTTGCTTCTCTAATTCACTAATTCATTCTTCAGCTTCTTCCAGTCAACAGTTGAATCCTTCTAGGGTGTTCATTTCAGCCATGCCATTCTTCATTTCCAATTTATTTTTATTTAATGTTTCAACCTCAAAGTCGTTCACATTGCTTTAGCTCTCATTAAGTCCTTACAAGCAGACTGTCAAATTACAGTGGGGAGGGGAGGAAGATCTGGGGGAGATAATAGATCAACCAAAGGACTTGTATACATGCATATAAGTACAACCAATGGACATAAAACTCTGGGGAGGGAGGGGATGTGTGGGAGGGAGGGCGGGGGGCAAAAAAAATCAATAAAATATATTTTTAAAAAAAGTCCTTATAGTTCTCATTAAGTTGCTTGTGGTTCTCTGAATATTTTGAGCACTCTTACTAACATTACTCTGAATTCTTTATCTGACAAATTGCTGTATCCATTTTATTCAATTCCTTTCTGATGATTTCTCCTTTTCTTTCATTTGGGGTTTTTCTTTGCCTCCTCATTTTTGTTGTTCCTTTGAATTTGTTTCTGTGTATTAGATCAAACTGCTATGCCTCCCAGATTTTGTGGGGTAGTCATATGTAGTATGAGTTTTGTGGCACCCAGTGGTGCAGTCTCTTATATCTCCTGAGCTGGGTGCTCTGGGAAAATCCCTTACTTGAGTTATTTGGGTTCTCCTGTTGTATTTGTATCTTGAATGTTATTGTCCTATTCATAGATGGAGGTGCTGACAAAATAGAACAGAATACAACACAACAAAATACGAAACAAAAAGAATAAAACACAAACATACACAAGACCCCTATAGTACCACAAAAAACAGCCATGAGAGAAAAAAATTAGGAAAGAGAAAAAAGAGCAAGAATGATAGAAAAAGAAAGAAAGAAAGAAAAGAAGAAAGAAAGAAAGAAAGAAAGAAAGAAAGAAAGAAAGAAAGAAAGAAAGGAAAAAATCAAAACAAACAAACAGAAAAAGGGCAGGGAAGGAATATGTAGATGTATAGCAGTCTCCAGATGTTTTATGTCCTTCCTTGATATAGTCTCCTCCTCAGCTTGACTTCAGTTGGTAAATCCAGATGAATGGTCTTCACTTTAGTTGTATTTCCAGTCTGGCCCTGGGACAAGGTACAGGACAGGTCTGCCTATTCAGCCACCATTTGTACTCTCTCATCTGGAAAATTGTTTAAATGAAGTGCAGATAGTAAATATTTAAGGTTTTGCGGACCACATCATTTCTGTTGCAGCAGCTCAACTCTGCCTTTATAGTACAAACAGTACATAAATTAATGAATCTAGCGGTATTCCAATAAGACTTAAAAAAAAAAAAAAAAGACCAGATTTGGTAGTTTGCCAGCTTCTTTCACATAGATTTTTCATGGAGAAGATTATTTGTTTCATATAGTAGAGAATGAGGCAGATGCATCCCATAAATTCTAGTGAAATTTATTTATAAAATAGAAGTGCTATATAATTGATTCTATAGCAAGTTATGATTTTGAATGGGAGATATCTCTTGTGTAATCCCATGTCTCATAAAAATATACACAGAATAAATACCAATTTATTTAGATATTTTTTAAAGCCCTTCCTGATTAATTTGCTTGTTTTATTTTATTATATATGGCCGAGAGCAAAGATTTTACTAAGAACTAAAAGCTAAATTTTATGCTCTGCTGTAGTAGTGTTTATTAGACTACTACTAGAACCAATAGTCTCAGTACCATTATTTTCCCTGACTTCATAACTTAATTCTTCTTTGAAACTAAGGATTAAATATATAAATATCACCTGTTATATGTAATAAGCAGGGTATAAATGGTGTGACTTCTAGACAAAGTTGCCTTTTGAGCCTTTTTTAAAATGAGGGTTATGGACTGGATTAGAAGAAAAGAATGAAAATAGTTTTTGCTAGGGTAATATGATCCAAAATATCAAAATAGGACTTGCTGGAATACTGGGCTGGGTTAGATGATATTGAGAAGCAATAACCAAAGCACATTTTGAATCACAAGTTGACTGTTTTCATAAGTACAAATGAATTTGAAGTCCCCAATTCCTCAAACGCATAAAAATAAGGGTTTTAGCTCATATTTGGGGTCACTATTCTTGGGTTGCTTGGTTTTGTATAATGGAGCAGTTGAGCTTAACTAGTACTACTTGCCATAATACTAATAATTATATACATGGGTAGGAAAAAGTAGGTTTACACTTGTGAATAAACAAAATAGTTTATTCTTATATTTATTAGTTATTGTTTTATTTATTTGTATAACTGTTAGCCCACTTTTCATCACCCCTGTATGTATTTGTAAAGTGATAATTACTTCTTGGTATGTCCATAGAAATTACTATATTGAACTAATTATTTTGACAAAAACTAGAATAATTCTTACTGTATTGTAAAAAATAGTGTTAAACAAAGAAAAATGTTAATATTTTAAAGTCTATACTATCTAGGGTAAGCAATGCTTCAGATGTTTTGGCTTTTTGTTTATTTGGTTAAGAAGTAATTCTTGTAACTATGTGTATTATATGTTATATTATCCTGTTTCCTGTAAATACATTTTTCTAATTTCGATTTGCTTTTCTTTCAGTTGTTTTACAGGTTTGCAGCCTGGTCCTTTACCCAATCAAGTTCATTGAAACTGTGAGCTTGAAAATTTACCATGAGTTCAATTGGGGTTATGGCCTGGCGTGGGGTGCAACTATATTCTCATTTGGGGGTGCCATCCTTTACTGCCTGAACCCTAAGAACTACGAAGACTACTACTAGAACCAATAATCTCAAATTGGGGGGTTTGGGGGGGGGAACATTCAACAAGGATTACATCTGCATCTTTTGTAACTCACTATTTTCTAAAACACTTGTAGAGTGTCAAGCAGTTTGCTAAGTTGATTTAATATCTTTTGCCTTTTGGCTGTCAACATCATAACCAGCTTTTACATCCATTTTAGGGACCTGCACAAATTAAGGGAGCTGATTAGACATAGGCAAATGTTGCAAACTTCCAATATGTTCTTGTCATTTTTCTTGACAAGTGAAGGGTCTATATAACAGCAACCATTGTGAGAAACTAGTTGGAATGAGAAATGCCTGCATCTCTTATTGCCTGCAGGGGAGCAGCTGGCATAAGCAGCATTTAGGAGTTCCTTTTGCGCTGACAAGGATTTAACAGAGTCCTTATCACCTGCTTTTCCCACCCAATGACTAAATTGCCATTGGTTTTTTGCTTGAGTGAGCTCTTGAGTAGTGAACTGCCCATCAGTATCTAATGGGAGTTCTAAATGTAAGTTGTTAATGGTACATATTCCATCCTCAAGAGTACTCTTTTTAATGGGAGGTTATGCTTTGGCAATCAGCATTTCCTTAGGAAAGGTATCAAGACTTGGAGAGGTGCTTTTCATTATGTGGTTAGAAATTATGCCTCAACCATATCTATAATGAGGAAAATTGGGAGTCTCTACCTTTCATGGGGCAACTAGGAAGACATATGCATGAGTTGCTTTTGTCCTAAATACCCGTTAAATCATTTATCAAACATTACAGCAAATAATTGTGCATATGTAACAAACTTAAGTGTTTTTATAGAAGATGGACCATTAGCATAAATGGTAATATGTTGTTCCCTAGCCCTACACTTGCATTTGCCTATTATACGTAGAATTAATATTTGCTCTAGTGAAGTGATTTGAACACTAACCTTGTACGCGTTGTTAAGAGGCTTAGATTGGTATGCACACTTATTTACCTTACAAAAGTACATATTAAAGCTTTTGCTCTATGTTCTCTACTATTCCACTGGAAAGTTTTAATAGAATTGTATAAAGAAGAAAAATTGAAATGGTATTAATCTAAAAATACTTCTGTAAGCACTGTAGTTCAAAAAAAGAGTAGCAATTAGGTTGGTCATTTTGTTTAAAATAGAAGGCTGCCTTTTTCAAGTATTTTAAATGTCTTTATTAAAAAATAAAGGAATAGTGATAGATTTATTTGAATGTCTAAATGTCTCAGTAGAGGAGTGGGATTCATCTGGTTATCACCTGGTCCTCTGATGTTAACTAATGGGCTAACTGATTTGTGCACACAATTATGATGGATTTATGTTAAGGGAATTATTTGTTGACTGTTCAAATGTAAGGAAATATCAATAACAGGGAATAAGTTTGCAACTAACCTCATACTGCAAGCTTGTTCATCTTAATCTGTTTAATATACAAATTTGGATAGTTTAATTATAAGCATATTTTTATATCAAATATACAGTTCTAATATAAAAGTTATAAATAATTATTTTTATTAACAAAGACACTAAAAACAGTATGTCCTGGTTTTGGCCCTCTTGCAGAAAGAAGCAGTGGAAAAAATCATTGAAAGCACACCTATGTTCTCTTGTATTACAAACTCTGTTAAGAGCAAGACCACATCAGTAGTATTTAATAATTTGCTTTCCCTCCTAAAGCAAAGTTCTGCTTTCAGCTTGTCTTAAGAACTGTTGCCAAAACAACAGGAAGAAAAAAACTATTTTATTATTCAAATGCTTAAAAAAAAACTCTTCTGACTTTTCTATAGAATTACAAAGTAAATATTAAGTATCAGGCTTATTCTTATTTTAGCAGTGACAGACACAAGTGATTAAATACATCCTAGAGAGAAACCTTTATAAAAGTATATGTTTCTATGTAGAATCATAAGAAACTATGAGTGGACATTTTCCAGAAAGATGTTAGTATTATAGAATCTTTTGAAGCAGTTTTCTTGATAAATACACATAGTAAAATCTGGGTCAGACTGTCTTGCAGTTAGTTAATTGCATATTGTCAGAACAGCATGAGAAATATGGAAATATGATATTTGTTGGAAAGGGATTTCTGCTACTAAACACTCTCAATTGTGAGAGAATCTCTTTATTCCTTAATAATGAAAGAACAGTACTTTGGTACTGGCATCAGTGAGGCACTTTTCTTAGTCCTAATAGAGGATGCAGTGTGCTGTTAGACTAATATCACATCTCAAGTCTTATCAAGTTTTTATGCTCTGTCAACATGACAAGCTGAAAAGTGACAGAATATGTTATCAGCTAAGGCACACATATTTGCAGTTTACTGAAAAGTAGATTGCTTATATAACTTTTTCTCCTTAGCAGTGAAGAGCCCTATGCTATATTTCTACCATCACTAATGTTGTTTGGAAGTGTTTCATTATTAACAAGCTCAGTAATACATGAGTTGTTGCTCATCTGAAATACAGTTTTGTCTATCAGAATAAACACAAGTGAATTTCTCAGCTACATAACATTGTGTATTTGCAACTTTAGGTTTGTTTGATGTTTTCTTACAAGCAAAACTGGTAACCATAAACTTATTGTTTATCTTAGAGAGAGATACATACACGTGTAGCAAAAAGTACTCAGCAGGGCTAGTTATTCAGATTTCTTGCACAACTATTTAGCTTTTTGTAAGTTCAACATGTAAATTTTAAAGACAAATATAGAGAGACCTATGTGTTTGAAATATAAAAGATATATATGGATTAGCATGTACCTGTATATTATTAAACATGCAAATGCACTGACTGGTAAGTGATGTCTAATTGTATGGCTAGCAATGTGATTTATTCAGACTGTATTTTTGTACAGAGCAGCTCACACTAACTTATGCCTCTGTGTCCTCTTTAATGCCTAATACTGTGCCTAGATATTCATGTTTTAAAAATAAAATATACTTCATGCTGTTCATGCTATTAGTTTCTCTACTGCTGTTCTATATTTATTATTTTTAAAATATATGACATTTTACTACTTAAATATGAATTCCTGATATTCTTGTTATTTTTTTTAATAGTCCTCTTGGGAAAACCTGTTTATCACTCCATTGGTTTTCAGTTTGCAGTTTCAAGATCAGTTCTTCGTTTCATGATTTGTGTAGCTGACAAATTATCTATGTGGAAAAAAATAAAAATAAAAGTGGTTTCACGGATGTGGTTTGACTGTGTCTTTTCTACTGTACACAGGTTTCTGAATTACATGTCTTCAGTTCATTTTCTCCTTTATATAATCATGTTGAAAACAGTTTATTCTGACATACCCATTTTGTATCAAATTTCCTTAAAGCTATATTTTATTTCAAATTCTCAAGATTCTATCCTCTGCAGCTGAGTTACATGAAAAATAAAAGGAAATATCTTTTTAAACTTTCTGTTTTAAAGGAAAGGGGGACACAATGTGGACTATCATTTTTTCCTATTCTCTAATCACACAATTAGAAACAGTAGAAGTGAAAAGGTTTTTGTTTAGTTTTCAGTGTTTGCAAGGTATCTTAAAGCAGGATTTCCTACGTCATTTCTGTTTTGTTTTGTTTTTAATTAGAGAGGAACTCTAAATTTTCAGTGCACATGTATATATGAAGAAATTCATAAATTTAATGTCAAAAGTTCTCATCACCATTTGTCTATATAAAATGGTGAGTATACTTGGAAAGAAATTTAAGTCCGACAATCAAATTAACTTGTATGATTGTCAGGAAATTATCTTATAGTTATAAATAAGATCATATATGATTGAACAACTTTCTTGTTGGTAAATCAGTTGGAATATAAGATACATTTTTTTGTCATGAAGATATCCTTCCATATCTCATAAATCCTCAAATTTTGATTGTTCCATGGTATATTTTTCTGGTAAAATATTGTAAAACACCTGCAAGCTTATGATATATTTAATATAAAAATTTTAAAGTATATGAAAAATTATAAATTCTAAAGAGTTTACCAATTTTCTATCATTTGGGAAAATTTCCTTTTTAATGGCCTTACTCTAATTTGACAGAGTAGCATCATTCATTTGATGTATTATATTTTCAGCATAAAGTACTTTCATTTTTACACATAATTCTCATGAGCAGAACACCTTTACAAATATGTCCTGCCTGGTAATTATCCATGACCCAGTTTCTCTGAATTTAGAAGATACGGAGACATAACTTCACTAGAATTTGACAGGGGAAAATCCTTTGCCTTCAGAGATTTCATTGTGAATGCATAATAGGAAACCATTTTCAATTGGCTTTGCCATGATGGCCATGTAGCCTGTTAGCAGTTTGTTTTATTAAGTCAGGGCCATATTATGTCAGCACAGTGTTCCATTCTGATGGTTTCCAAGTCATTTTGATTAGAAAATAACTTGATAGTGAAATTATTTTTGCATTCTGTTGAGTAATCACTGAATACCTAGATTTCTAATTTATCAAATTTTCATGGTATGACCTGTTAATAGCTTTTCAAAAGTGCAATCTTAATGAGATCAAATTAAGAGAGCAAATAAAAATTAGAATTAAGTGCTTAGACTTTTCATATTAAGCACTGACTTATTTGAATCATTTAACTGCCATTCAAATATTAGAACATAGTATCATAGTTACTTAGTGTCAAAGTTAAAATCAGATTAACAAAACTCCCTGTAATAAAATACCAAAAAAAAAAAAATTCTATAGAAGGCAGGTTTTCAGACTGGGAAGTCTCACAACTTTAACAACTACTAAATTTTGCCATGAGCAAAGGGTTCATGTATCTATACATGGAAAGTTTGTTTTCAAAGAGTCACCAGCTAGGTGACTCACATTTATATTCCAGCAGTAAGTCTAATGGTTCCAAAGTGTAACTAAGAAAACAGGAGCTGAACTGTTCAAATGGGAAGGATAATATGTAGTGTTTCTAAGCCAAGATTAACAGCACACAAAGAATGGCGTCCTTTGTAAAACTAAAGCTGTGTTGAGTGGTTCACCAGAGAAACTCAGTTTTGGCAAGCAATTATTTCCAAGTTGAATGACTTCATAGGAATAATGATTATAAAAGAGGCTTGGAACAAGCACTGGGAAACCATGTCATCAAACCAGTAAAAATGTTGAATACTTCAATTTCCATGTGGGACAAGGATTAATGAAAAAGTAGTATCTAAACAATTTATACACACACACAAATTTTGGCCTGTATAAGGATGTGTCTGGATGACCCAAAGCCATTTCTTATACTACAGAAGAAAGGCAGTTAGGCATGGAGTTAAATTTAAAATATTACTTAGACCATTATGTGATGATGGTATTAAAGACTGCCCTTTGATTACTTTGAATTTATCATAAAGGTAAAATAAGAAATGAATGGCATACAGCCAATTTTTTTTTTCTGGCTCCAAAGTCTGTCCTTTTTATTACATTTTGCTACTTCTTCCATATATGCAGTGGCCCCAAAAGAAGGGGACTTAAATTCACAGACTCATAGTCACTGGTAAGCAATTGCTCTTACAAACATTTTTACTTGGGAGGGAACCCCACTTTTTACGTGGGAGAAAAAGAAGCAGTAGTTTTGATAGCTAAACAGGGAAGGAGCATGCATAGCCTATTTAATTTTTAAATTAAAAATCATTCACAAGAGTTCAGATGAATTGTTCTAAACATCAACGGAAGACATTTAAAATTATGAATGGGGATTTAAACTATTAAGAGTTAAATGGAGGAGAAACTATTTCTGTGTGTTAACTGAAAAGACAGATAATGCTATCACACTAGGCAACCTCTCCCAGATAAGCTGCATCAAAGCATTTTTGGAGAGTAAGTTCCCCTTTGTGGCCATATCACAGCTCAGTAGTAATGTGACAATTCCTGAAATGAAGAACAAGTTTTCCAGTTTTTAACTCAGAGGTGATTTATCTTAAGCATTATCTAGATATTCATTTATGATCCTAAACAATGAACACAATGAGTAGTGGTGTGTCAGAAAGAAGCAAAATTAGAAATAGTAGTAAAATATTTAACAGTATGATCATGAAAATAGACTGTTGGACCTCAAAGGGAGGGTGGGGATAAAAGGGAGAGATCAACCAAAGGACTTGTGTGCACACTTATGAGCCTAACCAGTGGTCAAGGACAATAGGGGGGAGGGGGCATGAGTAGGGGAGTGGAGGATTGGAATGGGGGGTTGAGGACAAAGATGTGATACCTTAATCAATAAAGAAATTAATTTTAAAAAAAGAAAAATATGTTTTTTATTCAACTCCAAGCTATGGATATCACTCACTGTTGGAAGAAATTTGGCATAAATTTGACATAATATAGAAATCCTTATGGAGGTATAATGTTTCATATAAAATTTCAAGTTATAGTTTCCAAAGACCTTAATTTTTTAAATACTTCTTGATGAAGCAGAATTTTGGGAAAAAATCCATTCCCAGAATATTTCTTTTTAAACCTCAATATTTGGCATCTATCTTTCAGATGACATTCAATACATGGAATTATTTGAGCTGTTGTCCCTTAATTTTTCAGACATGGATAAAATTATTTTCTCCCTAGCTGCATCAAAAAGTCAATAAACACAGTGCATATTTAGGCAGAATTTGAGCTTTACGAAGTTCACTTATGATTCTAAACAGTAACCTGCTGCTGCTGATGATGATGATGATTGCATGACATATTTGAATCAGAAATCCCTATTCAAACCAGAAGTACCATTAGGTTTATTTGACTACTATGCTATATTGATTGGGGGAAACCCATGTAATATGTTGTTGTTTTTTTCTTTTTAAGTATTTTTTTATTGTTGATAGTATTACAGACATCTCCCCTGCTGGTTTTGAGTTATTAGTGTAAATATGTACACGTTCCATGCAGTTATATACTTAAAATAGTTTGTGTGTTATTTACAACAGCAGCATTTTCAGAATTATTTACAATTTATGGACATACAAAGGTAAACTCAGTAGGATTTGGGAGGGAATATCTACAGGAAAATCTGGTTAAATGTTTGGATCTTTCAAGTTTTACCATTTAGTCAAAGCTGTGTGGTATAAAACTGCAGGTATAAGAGTACAAATCTAATAGGTTGATGTAATTGATTAGCTTTGAAGGCTGCTCCACCTGTAGTGATTTTTCTGAAAACAATAGAGGACTTGGCATCCAGCCATGTATTTTTTACCATATTATCCTGCACCCCTGGTCAGAGGTGATTAGAACAGAGATGGTTCCTGCCTAGACTAGCTCCTTCTGTATCTCTTGCCCATTAATTTGGAATTGGTCTCTGCATGTAGTTAGTAATAAAATGTATAAACCATGGGATTTGAAAGTGGGTGCAGGGATACAATGAAAAACTGCAGAGAAAGGAATGAAATAGAGAAAAGCAGTCAAGAGGGACGATGTAAGTCCTAGAGGGAATGAAAGAGTGGGTGATCCCAGATCCTAGTAAGGTCAACTCGCCTTGTGTTCTATGAAACACTCTTGTGTCCTTCCAATAATTTCCTGTTGTATCCAGTTTTATTTGGAATCAAGAAAACCTTTTTGTTAGACAAAGTAGCCTTTATTAGAGGGTTCAATATTCAGGTTGTGTAAATCTCCAAAAAAGGATTGGCAAGTACATGAAGATTTATCGGCACATTTCCATCTCACCCCAGGGTGCCCAACACTATTTCCTTGACAAAGATTGCTCCCAATGCCTTATTCACAGTAAAATGTAACTAAGGGAAAATATTTTAGTGTAAACTCTCCCTTCTGTGTATATGTTTTTTCCAAGATCAAAGTCATATGCTAAGGATGAAAGATCAGTAATCATCAGGTGGGTTGAAAAGCTTCCCTGGAATCTCTGAATCAAGTTATGGTAATTTCCCCCCATCTTAAATCTATAATGCATTGGCATTTATATTAACCCATAAGAGCTGTTGCACTGCACAACTCTAGAGCGCTCCATGTTTTCTCTAAAAAAGTTAGTCCTGCTGACATTGCTTATTTCTTTGTACTTATGCCTATTCTTGAATTCAGAGTGTTACCTCACACACACAACACTATCAAACAAGGTTTTCATTACCTTCACTCTAGTGCTGTTTTGGGCTTAGGAGAATCAAGCCCAAATAGAATGAAGCATGTTGGATTGAACCTATTAATTGTATTTGGTAAAAGACCAACGATATTTGTGTTTGAATGACATGCTAGGATGACTATTTTAATTCTTAGTGAAAAGTATTATACATCCAAACTTACCAGTTATGTCCAAAGCTTTCGTCCAGGGTCTCAGTCATTCACTTTAAAAAATTTTCAGGATCTTATTCAAAATAAAGTTATATCGATTGATGTGAATTTCTGTTTTGACTTTAATTTCTCTGTGATTCTGTATGACAGCAGATGGCCTCGAGCCCATAAGAAAAAAACAAAAAACAATTCATCACCAGAAGCATCCTCTGGTATAATACAAAATCCCGATTCTTGTCAATGATATCTTCAAATTGTCCAGAGAAGCCACATACCCACAGAACATGAAACAAAAGACTGGTTGTGACAACTGCTACTACTGAAAGAAGGGTTCTTTAAGACTTAATTGATAGAAGACATGAGGGATATGGTAAAACTTCCTCTGGACCATTTTAGGTGTCTCGGTATTTTATATCACTAATACTCTACATCATCTTTTTCTTATTTGTAAATTTCTCAAGCCTTCAAAACATTCTTGAGCGCATTTAACAAAAAGTCAAATCCTTAGTTAAAGCGATTTGTTTTCCCTAGGACAAGGGGACATGCATGCCTTGTTATTTTCCATTCCTATTTGGATCTAATAAGGCAAGGCAAAATAATTTTGCATTCTTTACTCCTTCATCAGGAAAATGACATAAGAATCCACATAACAAACATAGCACAAGGCAGTTAGGAGTGCTGTATTTCCTACACTATATTTAAATGCTGCAGGAATAAGAATAGAGTCTTAAAAATACATCTTGTCAGGACCCACTTCCTCTTTTCTCCGGTCTTTAAATGCAAACACATGCATACTGACAGCTCTCAGAAAATAACCCTAATGAGAATTTTTCCCTTTCCCCAGGAGTGCCCTCTGCCACCAGCTATTTAAAAGAAAAATAGTGGGCTCCCTACTTTATTCTCACATCAGATGTTTAAAAGAACAATTTCCATCTTTTGAAGTGTTACTGAAAGGAAAGAAGTCATCTTTTATCACAGTCAGGAAAGGTCAGAAAGTCAGTAATCCTCCATTCACTTCCTGACAGAAATATCTTCTTTCCTTCCACAGCAGACCAGAAAAGTGATTTATTTGCAGTTGACATTAATACATAAAATGGCTAATGCACCTAGCTATGCCTGGGTAATCCTTTGCATGGTCCAGGGGCTTCTTTTATTACCTGCTAAGGCTGTGATTTGAATCTGTTGGAGCAAGCATTGTACATATGATTCCCAATTCACACACACACAGGCACTTCCCCGTAATATCTAATCCTGGCAAGGCCAAAATATGTTTGTTCTGAAGACCAAGTAAGAATCTCTCTTTGCTTCTGTGTGTTCAGATATTGACATTTCTTTTGCAGTCTCTCTCTCTCTCCCCCCCCCTCTCTCTCCCCCCCCTCTCCCTCTCACTCTCTCCTCTCTGTTTCTTGCAAAAATCATGCTTGTTTTTCAACCCTCCAAATATTTACCAAGTTTTATTACATCTTCAGAATGGGCCCAATACTGTACAAGACTATGGGACATTGCTGAAGGTATAATCTGAGACTTCATAGGTCTTATATTTCAAGTAAGAAACATAAATCATGCACATAGAAACAATGACTCTGTCTTATATTGTGGGATGGCCTATAGTTCTCAAAGTGAATTCATTAATTTAATTGCAACTTGATACTTTTATTAACAATGTAGAGTATGTAGCAAGATGTTGATGAAAATTAATACATGGTCAAATAAAATGATACATGTAAAAACCAGTCTGGGTTTTCCTATCCACTTATAGGCTAAATATTTTCTTATGGAAAAAAGAACAAATACCTACCTGTGACCTGTATTTTGTATAATTTAACACAACACTGACTGACTTTAGGTATCAACTAGAAGCCCAGTGCACAGAAATTGTGCACAGGTAGAGTACCTAGGCCTGACCAGCGATCAGGGCTGATCAGGTTCCCTGCTTCCCCATCTCCTCCTTCCCTCACTCCTTCAGCAACCCACCACCAAAGCTGTTCACTGGCCATGTTCTGTGCCACCCCCTGGCGGTCAGCACACGTCATAGGGAACAATTGAACTCCTGGTCTCCAGGTTGAACTCCCAAGGGGACACTGAATATTAGCCATATCTAGATGGGTGGATACATAGATAGATAGATAGATAGATAGATAGATAGATAGATAGATAGATAGATAGACAGATAGATAGATAAGGAAGGAAAACAACCAAAACTGGGTGGAGGGATGGTGTAATATGAATCCTCTGAATAAAACTAGGTCTCCAAAGGCTATAGCTTCAGTATAAAACTAAGTGACTCAATAGAGTGGCCATATAGAAAGGCAGGTCAAGGGAAACACTATGTTTCAACCTTAGCACTGGGTAGAAAATTTGAAGTTGAGGTCTGAATTCACACTTCCAGTGGGGTCCAAGAAACCTCAATTTGAAATGGTCTCAGTTGGGTAGTACCTGAAATTGGCTGGCAAAAGCAAATAAAAATTCTCTGAAAGACCTTAACTTTGATCCAGGCTGACAAAAATTGAGGATGCAGTTGATTATGAGATGCATCCTGATTTCATAGGTGTGAAAATAAATATGTTTTAGGATTAATGAAATATTATAATTTATTTGTAAGTGATTAAATGACTTTCATCTCAAAATTAGCTCCTGGCTTTGATTAAAGTATTTGAGATTTAAGAAGAGTTCATTGTTATGTATCTTGGTCACTATTTTTCAGTGCATTTATCGTTAGGAAACTTATCTATATTATCTTCTGGAATATGTTTCCAGCCTAGCAATTTAAGGCTAATGTCAGTTATTCACAAAATAATAATGGTGACATATATTGGGTAAAACTTTAAGTAGTTTACCTGAAAATTTGCTCTGTATAAAAGCAACAATTTAAAAAAGTATGATGTTTTCCCTGGCCAGTGTTGCTTAGTTGGTTGAGCATCATTCCATGCACCAAAAGGTCACTGGATGGATTCCTAGTCAGGGCACATGCCTTGGTTACAGACTCAATTCCCAGAACGGGGCCTGCAGGAGGCAGCCGGTCAATGGTTCTCTCTCTCTCTCTCTCTCTCTCTCTCTCTCTAATTAATAAAAACATATATAAAAAAAAGTATGATGCTTAACAGTAGGTTAGGCTAAGGAATGTTGGTGAACCAGCAGATTACCTTGCAGGGGTGCTTCTCTAAATGATTTTTAATTGTTTTTTTTTTTTTTTTTTTTTTTTTTAATATTCCTATTTTGAAATAGAACACACACAACTGAAACCAGTTTTGCTCAGTGGATAGAGTGTTGGCCTGCAAACTGAAGGGTCCCAGGTTTGATTTCAGTCAAGGGCATGTACCTTGGTTGTGGGCACATCTCCTGTGGGGGTGTGCAGGAGGCAGCTGATTGATGTTTCTCTCTCATCGATGTTTCTAGCTCTCTATCCCTCTCTCTTCCTCTCTGTAAAAAATCAATAAAACATATTTTAAAAAAAGAAATAGAATACACACAAAAGTCTATAAATACATAGCAAAACTCAGTCATTTATAACAAAGTGAACATCAAAATAACCATAATTCAACCTTATAAGATCAAGAAACAGAAAGTTCTAGCACTTCAGAGATCTTTCATGCCCTTCCCAAAACTCTTCCTCACTTCTCTCTCCCTAGAGTTAATAAATGCCTTGTTTTCTCTTAGAAAAAAATAGCTTGACAACATAATTATTCATCCTATACATTATAGTTTTATTTAGTGTGGGGGTTTTTTGGACTCAGAAAAATGAATTTATTTAGTATTTGTTGTTTTTCTGTCCTATTTTGTTCGATATTATGTCCTTGAGATTTATACATATTGTTGCATATAAACCATAGCTTGTTCCTTGTAATTGCTGCATAATATTTTATTACATAAAGATGTCACAATTTGTTTATCCATTCTACAATGCCTGGACATATAGTGCACTCTCAGTTTGGATTATTACAAATATTGATAGTATGATTATTCTTATATAAGTCCCTTGATTGAAACGAGGCACACAATTCTGTTATGTATTTATAACTTGGAATATAATTGATGGGATATAGGAAATTTACATGTTAAATTTAATAAGTATTTCCAAAGAAGTGATATCAGTTTGCGTGCCCAGGAGCCACATAACAGAGTGTTGTTGTTTGTTTTATTTAATTTTTAGTTGTCTGACCTGTGGAAACTTTTTTCAATGACTTTTAAGATCACCTAAAAATTTCAAATAGCATTGTATGATTATTGTCAGGATTCAAAATTATTGACAGGCTAGGTCAATAAAGAAATAACAACAACATGAAATTTAGCAGGAATTATCTAAATTTGCATCATCTGACCAGGAACAGTATGAAGAGGTTAAAGTGTCACAGAATTTCACATGAAGACGGTGGTGAGATGTTACTAAGAGTTCTAGGGGAAAAAGTGTTATCCAAATCTACATTAGATTTTCCTAAGCAAAGCTCATATATGTCAACCCCATAAGGAGGAGCGATCATATCACTCAGTAGATGTTTGCTAATGAATGAATAAATGAATGACAGAATGGTTGAATAGTTTGTGTTTAAAGATGAAAGCAAAAACACTCAAGAGCAAAATTCATCTGTTTTCTCTCTTTCCCTTTACATTTCCTTTAAAAATATTTTAATTGATTTGAGAGGGGGGGAGAGAGGGAGGGGAGAAAGAAGAAAGAGAGAGAAGGGGAGAGAGAGAGAGAGAGAGAGAGAGAGAGAGAGAGAGAGAGAGAGAGAGAGAGAGAGAGAGAGAGAAGAGAGAAGAGAGAAGAGAGAAGAGAGAAGAGAGAAGAAAAGAGAAAGGAGAAAAGAAAAGAGAAAGGAGAAAAGAAAAAAGAGAAAAGAGAAGAGAAGAGAAGAGAAGAGAAGAAAAAGAAAAGAAAAAGAAAAGAAAAAGAAAAAGAAAAAGAAAAAGAAAAAGAAAAAGAAAAAGAAAAAGAAAAAGAAAAAGAAAAAGAAAAAGAAAAAGAAAAAGAAAAAGAAAAAGAAAAAGAAAGAAAAGAAAAGGAAGGAAGGAAAGAAAGATTGATTGTCTGGCTGCTTCCTGCACACTCTACTGGTCGAGCTCTCAACCAGGGCATGTGTCCTGACTGGAATAGATCTGGTGACCTTTTGGTGCATGGGATGAAGCTCAAGGAACTGAGCCAGATTGGCCAGGACTAAGTTTTCTTTTTATTCAAAGGACAGAGAAATTAGCTGACTAGGGAAGCAAATGATTACCTAAAAGCCAGTTAAATCAAACCTAGCCTTTTATGAAACTACTAGATGCCCAATGCACAAAATTTGAGCAAGAGTAGGCCTTCCTTTCCTCGGCTGCCAGCACAGGCTTCCCTCTGGCACTCGGGACGCAGGCTCCCCTTGCAGCCCCAGATTCACGCAGAAGGTCGTCCAGAAGGACCTCACATCTAGTTAGCATATTATGCTTTTATTATTATAGTTGATAGGTGTTGTATAAATCATTTTAGTCTTAGATATACTTTCCAAAACAGAACTCTATTTTTTTCTATTGTTTAATCCATTTCTTCTGGGTTCATTTTTGGTTTTTCTTCTAAGTTCATTTTTCTTTCTCTCTCTCTCTCTTTCTCTCTCTCTTTTTTAAAGTTTTTATTTCCGTGTTTTATTAAAAAAAATCCTGCAGACAAAAGCCTCTCAAGTAAATAAGTCCCTCTTCTGGTCATATCTTGCTCAGCTTAGGTGTGAACTTCCACTGAGTTCTGTTGCCTTCCAGTTCTATCCCTCATTCATTTCACCCAGAGCAGCATTCTAGTTTTATTTTTCAAAGAAAGTAAAATAATATGTAAAAATAAAAAACTAAATGGAATTTAAAAAATTCATGCCGACAGAGAAGATTCCATATAAATAAAGTCACACTTCCTAAACTTAATGCCTATTAGCATCTCCAGACTTTTCTTTTTTGATGTTTATTCTGCTTCTTGTTTTCCTCCATTTTTTTCCCTCATGCCTCCTCAAATCTGAAGAATAAATGCCCTATTTTGTTTCTATTTCCCTAGATAATTTGGTTCAGTGGTGTGATGTATAAAAAGCTTCATACAATTAAGAAATATCTTATTAATGCCTTCATTTCCCCTTCAGGTTTTTCGCCTGTATGATCTATGCTACAGATTACATTTACTATAAACAATCTATATTAATGATGCTTGCCAAAAAAAAAAAAACAAAACACGTAGCTTTATTTTTCTGTTTACTTGGTAGTTGCCTAGCAAATAACAGTGGTATATCACTGATTTGGAAGGAAGAAGGCTTATGAAATTTCACCACTTATCAATTTTCCCTATGTTACTAGTGTATCAAAGAGCAGCACATTTTAAATTGTCTAGTGCTTGCCTGCAGTTTCTTTTTTATGAGACAAAGAAAAAACTTAGCTGGAATTTTATAGCATCTTTGAAAAGGAGTTGCAGCTTCATAATAATGATATATTTTTAGTGTGATTTAACACTGACAAAGCATTTTCCCCCAAAAATCTCATTCCATCTTCATAAGAACAAAGCCATTCAGTGTACTGGTTAGAATATGACCTCTGGTGCCAGACTTCCTAATTTCAAACCCTTCCTCTGTCATTTACCATCTGCTTATGTGACCCGGGGTGATTTACTGAACTCTTCTCTGGGTCATAGTGTCTTCTTTTGTCCAGTGAGAATAATAATAGTGTCTATAGATTTATTATGTGAATGAAATGAGATAATCATTTGTATCTGTTAATTGCCACAATAATATATGTGCTGATATAAATCCTCAGTGGTTTACAACAAAAAAGTTTATAGATGGAGATTGGCTACAATAACCGTAACTGGGCAGAATAACTCTGAGAGTTGGCTGGATGACATTTGAGATAAGATGGCCTAGGCTGAGATAATTAAGTCTCCTTGATTCTGTTCTACCTGTGTCTCATTCTCTAGCACTCTATCTCATGGCACAAGGGCAAGACCCATTACTGGAGTTCATTTCAAGCCTCTGTGTTTGCTCACCCATGCTAACATCTCATTGACAAGATATAAGTTGGTGAGCCCAGACTCAAGGACAGGGTAGGTCAGCTCACTTGTGATGGGAGAACACTAAAAATGTATATTGCGCCGAAACTGGTTTGGCTCAGTGGATAGAGCATCGGCCTTAGAACTGAAAGGTCCTGGGTTCGATTCCAGGCAAGGGCATGTACCTTGGTTGCGGGCACATCCCCAGTAGGGGGTGTGCAAGAGGCAGCTGATGGATGATTCTCATAGATGTTTCTAACTCTCTATCCCTCTCTCTTCCTCTCTGTAAAAAATCAATAAAATATATTTTAAAAAATGTATATTGCAAAGGGCACAGATATGGGGAGGGGTAAAAATTTTGAGCCATCCTTGTTATCTATAACATGTAATTTAATATAACATGTAAAACATAAGACAAAGGATTCAATAAATGTATAACAATTAGTATAAGGTTGATCCAAATGAAATTATCATTTTCATAGATAAAGATGATAAAATATCATTAATTTTATACAATTCATACTCAAATTATTATAAAAGCATCCTGTATAAAGGAATTATCATCTACAATTTTCAGTGGAAGAAACTGAAGTGTATATTAGTAATTTTCAAGATTACTTAACTAGTAAGTTTTAGCTTTTTATTTTAATATTAGAGCCCCAGCACACAATTGAAATCGCTGGAGGAGGCACCCTGCCTCCCACTGTGCATGGAAGCACCCCGCAGGGGACCGGGACCCGCGCCTGATTAGTGCATCACCGGCCACCATAAGAGTCAGGCTGAACAGCACCATGAGGGGCCTGGACCCAAGCCTGACTAGTGCAGTGCTGGGCACTGTGGGAGCAGGTCGGATGGCACTGCAGGAGGACAGACTGGCACTGCGGAGGGCCGGGACCCACACCTGACTTGCAATGTCCCCCAGCCCCCCTGCTTGTGTCCACTCCATGCCTGACTCACAGCGTCCCCTACCCCCCATGCCTGTGTCCACTGGGGCCACCTGAGCCACCACACCAGCTTGGGCAGGACCCCTGCCTCTGTTTCGTCTCTGCTCCAGGCCTCACCTGTGCACACAACCTCCTCCTATCTGGCCATGACCTGTTATGGAGTCCTGGCCTAATTTGCATATTACCTCTTTATAATATAGCCTAGAGGCCCCGTGCATGACATTTGTGCACTGGGGGTATGTCCCTCAGCCCAGCCTGTGCCCTTTAGCAGTCCAGGAGCAATCCTGGGATGTTGCAGAGGCAGGAGAGGCTCCCACCACCATTGCTGCACTCACCAGCCATGAACACAGCTTCTGGTTGAGCAGCACTCCCCTGTGAAAGCACACTGACCACCAGGGGGCAGCTCCGGTGTTGAGGGTCTGCCCTCTGGTTGTCAGTGTGCATCATGGTGACTGGTCCTTCCACTGTTTAGTCAATTTGCATATTACCCTTTTATTATATAGGATAGTCTTCTGACTTTACATCTAGGTGTCTTTTCTTATATTACAGGTGCATTTTGAAATTATTTAGTGATAGATCATTATAACCGTAATATGACTTTATATATTACACAGAGACATAATTTCCCAATCTTTTATCCTCATGAAACTTATGCACTTCTAGTGAGTACTGACATCTGAAACACCTGTTCTTTGCAAACAATAACCCTGTAGCATTCCATTTCCTGGTTACTAGCTCCTAGAAATAGAAATGAAGCTAGTAACTAAATGCTATATCAGTATTTCCAGAAATGCCATCTCAAAGGCAGTTGAGAATTTGTGAGTTATAGCTAAATACATTATTTTATGCTTCTTTTACTTGTATTTTTTTTCCTTTTTAAAATATATTTTTATTTATTTCAGAGGGGAAGGGCAAGAGAGAGAGAGAGAGAGAGAGAGACAGAAAAATCAATCATGAGAGAGAATCATTGGTCATCTGCCTCCTACATGCCCCACACTGTGGATGGAGCTCACAACCCTGTCATGTGCCCCAACTAGGAATTGAGCCATGATCTCCTGGTTCATTGGTTGACACTGAATCACTGAGACAGACTGGCCAGATTCACTCCTATTTTTCTTAACATGGTATTTTTCACTTTTGTTTCTTGTTTGTATATTTAATTATATTCTAGCCAGTTAAATAGACACATTATGTATAAATATATATTTGAAGTATTTTACATATGTGGATATTACATATTTAGTAATAAACTATGCATCACAACATTTCTAGAGATATTTATGTATTGTTTTGTCTTTCAGATATCATCTACTCATCAGATTGACTAGGTTAGTAAATAGCTGTATAGTTACAATACACTTCATTTCCCTATGTATGGATTGAGATGAGAATTAAATGAACATTCAGATCAAATTATTCTTCCAATTAGAAATAATGTTTCATTCAGAAAGAGAGAATTTGTATAAAAGCAATAAACTACTGAAGCTCCTCATTATCACATATTGCTTCTGAATTCAATTTCCTTATCCATCAATTAATATCCAATTGACAATAGATCCAATTTCATTTCCCATTCCCACTAAGTTCTCAGGTATCAAAGGATTCATACTTTTCTAACATACTGGTAATCTTGAGACTTCAGAATTTTGTTAGTTAATAACTTTTAAATTGAATGATTGCACTGATTTATTTTGTTGGTGCTATCAAATCAAGAAAGGCATATATATTAGCAGTGTAGAAAACCATAGCACCTTGTTAGTACTAGTGACACCCTAAGTACTCACAATTCTTCTTAAGTGCCCTGTTTTTTGCTCTGAACCTGAAAGCTATGTATACATGGAACACCTGCCATATGCCATCTAAAGGAATTGTGAGGAAAAGGGGACATGACATCACAGGGTACATAGTTGATTCCTTTTTCTGTCATGTACTAGTTAGATGACTTCCAGAAAGAAACTGAAGTTAAATATTCTGTCTCTAAAATTTGTATAAGCCCTAACTCACCATGTCTACTTGGCATCAAATGTAATCTTGTGTACACAGTTATTTGTCAAGCTGTGAATTGTAGAATCCAGAGAAGCATCTGACACATACCTGCTTATATAGGGAGTTTCAAAAAATGTTTACACACTCCCAGAGTTGACAGCTCAATTTTGAAAATGAAATGTATTTTAATAAACACTGCTTTTATGATTATTTAAAGTATATGTGTATATTTTTGGAGACACCCTATATATCTAGTAAAGGATAAAATGAAAATTAGCCTCTAAAGCTAAGGTTGTTGCCCATCAAATCTTCCAGTGATAGTACTTTATTTTAGGGGTTTCTTTTTTTGCACATTGTTGTTGCCACTGATTATTTTGATTCAAGAGTATAGACTACAGTATTTTTCAAACTTTTTTTTAACTGTGATACAGTAAGAAGTACATTTTTATTTTAGACCAATATACACATACTGTATACACATCTGAAATAAAAGTATCATGAATTATTACTAGCTGTATTGCCATCTAATATTCTCTACTTTGCCTTGTTCAGTTGCAGTTTATTTTATTTTTAAATATGTTAAGGAAGGAAGAGGGATAGAGGGAGAAAAAATATCAATGTAAGAGCAAAATATGGATTGGCTGCCTCCTGCACACCCTTTACTGGGGATGAGTCCCTGAACTGGCAACCTATTGGTGCATAGGATGACACCCAAGTAAATGAGTCACACCAGTCAGGGCTATTAAAAAATAAGGTTGATCAGTATACCATCAGCAAGGTGTCACAACATATGTTTAAAATTGTTTCAAGTGAAAAAAACACACAAGATGGCAGCATAGGTAAATACTCACATTCTCCCTTAACCACATTAAAATTAAAACTAAAATACAGAACAACCATAATTCAGAAAAGAAAAAAAGAGAAAAAATACTGGCTAAATGGAAGTTCTACAACTAGAAAAATTAAGAAAAATAGCACATTGAGGCTGGTAGAAAGTGTAAAGGTGCAGAACGCACTGTTCTGAAACCCATCTGTGGTGTTTATTGATAGGGAGAGATTTCATTTGTGGAGGCCTTCGGGGAGTAACAAGGGGTCCCTTCCCCACACCAGGCCCCCAGCCCAGGGTTCCATTTCTTGGAAGAGAATTCCCTATAATTTCAGGACGTAACAACCAGCAGGGATTGTGGCTGAGTGACACTGAGGCTGATGGAGTCCCAGGAAGTTCCTCTTAAAGGGCTGGGCCCACACACAAATGTACTCAGACTAACTCTCTCTGAGCTCCAGTGCTGAGACAGAAGCTTGAAATGATCCAGGGACATGTGAAGAAGAATTAAATTGCCTGGCATCAGGGCAAGAACTCAGGGGAAGCTTTTCCCCAAACAAGTACTCGCAGAGGTCATTGTTCCTCTGCTGAAACCTCCCCTGTCACAGAGATAACTGGCAGGTACAATATATGAGTTTCCATCAGCCTGGCTCACACTCTGCCCTGGTAATTCTCTGAGACCCTGCCCCACCCAATTTGCAGCACCACCAAATCTGTTGGCAGTGTCCCTTCCATATGATTGGCCTGTCCTGGCTGGAGCTTCAGACTTTCCTAAAATCGTTAAACAAGTAGAAACTGGACTCAGCATGCCCCAAACATCTCAAGAAGTGGCCTCTGGCCCAGTGCTAGCAGCAGCTTGCCTTACTTTACAGTTTGGCACTTCTGGCCACTTCCAAGCTCAACACAAGTAGCAGCCATCTGTAGATCATTCTATAGCTACTGCTGGGTGGCCACAAGCAGGGCACAGGCAGTGGCTGAGTTTGTATCTCCCAGGGGGCCCCAGAGCCAGTGCACCCAGTGAACAGCTTCAAACCATGCCACATTACAACATCCACAAGCAACAGATTCAAGGGGCAGTCTTAGTGAGTATTAAAGCCCCGCTAAAGTAAGTCCTTATCCATAGGGGAATCTTATACACAGCAATTTTCCACTGCAGTCACAGCTGGTCCTCAAAGCCAATTGGCCTGGGGGTCATTTCCTCCCAATGACGCCAACAGCAATCCAGGCTCAACTACAATAAGACAGTCCACAGAGTGGTGCACCTAGAATGCCCTGCTCAGGTGAATGGGGAGGCTGAGCCACTAGGATCTATAGGATACATACTACATAAGGCCACTATACCAATTCCAGGAGGCATAGAGCCACTGGGCCCTGCAGGATACCTACTACATAAGGCCACTATACCAATTTCAGGAGACATAGAAGATCTACCTAATATATAGAAACAAGCACAGGGAAGCAGCCAAAATGTGGAGACAAAGAAACATGCCACAAATGAAGGAACACAAAAAATCTCTAGAAAAAGGAACTAAATGAAATGGAAGCAAGCAAACTACTATATATAGAGTTAAAAAAATGGTTATAAGGATGCTCAAGGATCTCAACCATTTGTATGCCATAAATGTCTATAGATGCAAGCAGCGAAACTTTATAACTAAATTAAAAATATTGTGGCAGTTAAATGGTTAATGAGAGCTTCAAGGGACTTACTGAGAATTTCAAGAATCTTAGTGAAAATTTCAAAGACATGAAAGAGGACCAGTCAGAAACGAAGGATATACTAACTGAAATGAAGAATAATTTACAGGAAATCAATGGTAGACTAGAGGATGCCAAGAATCAAATATATAATCAGTGATTTGGAATATGAGAAAGCCAAAAGCACCCAATAAGAAGAGCAAAAAAGAATAAAGAATAAAAAAATATGAAGTTAGTGTAAGGAGCCTCTGGAACAACTTCAAGTATACCATGTATCATGGGGATGTCAGAAAAATAGAGAGAGCAAATATTAAAAATCTATTTGAAGAAACAATCATAGAAAATATTCCCTACCTAGTGAAAGAAGTAGACTTATAAGTCTAGGAAGTACAGAGTCCCAAAGAAGATGAACTCAATGAGGTCCATACCAAGACACATCATAATTAAAATTCCAAAGGTCAAAGACCAAGAGAGAATCTTAAGGCAGCAAGAGAAAAGCAGTTAGTTATCTACAAGGGAACGCCCATTTGACTATTAGCTGATTTCTCAACAGAAACTTTGCAGGATAGAAGGGAGTGGCAAAAATTTTTCAAAGTGATGAATAGCAAGGACCTACAACCAAGATTACTATACCCAGGAAAGCTATCATTTAGACTTGAAGGTCAGATAAATAGCTTCCCAGACAAGAAAAGGCTAAAGGAGTTAATCATCACCAAACCAGTGTTACATGAAGTGTTGAAAGGTATTCTTTAAGAAGAGGAAGAGGAAGAAGAAGAAGAAGAAGAAGAAGAAGAAGAAGAAGAAGAAGAAGAAGAAGGAGGAGGAGGAGGAGGAGGAGGAGGAGGAGGAGGAGGAGGAGAGGAGGAGGAGGAGGAGGAGGAGGAGGAGGAGAAGAAGAAGAAGAAGAAGAAGAAGAAGAAGAAGAAGAAGAAGAAGAAGAAGAAGGAGAAGAAGAAGAAGAAGAAGAAGGAGAAGAAGAAGAAGAAGGAGAAGAAGAAGAAGAAGAAGAAGAAGAAGAAGAAGAAGAAGAAGAAGAAGAAGAAGAAGAAGAAGAAGAAGAAGGAGGAGGAGGAGGAGGAGGAGGAGGAGGAGGAGGAGGAGGAGGAGGAGGAGGAGGAGGAGGATGAGGAGGAGGAGGAGGAGGAGGAGGAGGAGGAGGAGGAGGAAGAGGAGGAGGAGGAGGAGGAGAAGAAGAAGAAGAAGAAGAAGAAGAAGAAGAAGAAGAAGAAGAAGAAGGAGAAGAAGAAGAAGAAGAAGAAGAAGAAGAAGAAAGAAGAAGAAGAAGAAGAAGAAGAAGAAGAAGAAGAAGAAGAAGGAGGAGAAGAAGAAAGAGGAGTAGGAAAAGGAGGAGAAGGAGAAGGAGAAGGAGAAGGAGAAGGAGAAGGAGAAGGAGGGGAAGGGGAAGAGGAAGGGGGAGGGGGAGGGAGAGGAGGAGGAGGAGGAGAAGGAGGAGGAGGAGGAGGAGGAGGAGAAGGAGAAGGAGGAGAAGAAATAAAAATATGGACAAAAATGGAAATAAATACATATCTATTAACAATTGAATGTAAACATAAAAATAAATGAAAATAAACTGATGAATAAAATAGAACTGTTACAGGATTTGATGACAGGAATAATAGGGAAACTGAGAGAGGGAAGTTAAAAGTCAAACAGTGTGGGCAATTTGCAGCCAGCTTATAACTAACAAGTCATTATTTTCCCCAGCCAAGGATACAGCAAATGGTAAAGAAACAAAAAACAAAGATCTCCCTATGAAAAAAATCAGAAAGGGGAAATGAAAAAGAGCCATTTTACTCCATAAGCAGAGAAGCCAGCAGTCTCAAGGCTTGGCAAGATAAAGTTGTCAGGTGCTTTTCATGAATTCTTGGAATGCCAAAACAAAGTAAAAAAAATATATCTATATATAAAATAAATAATAAATAAAGGACCTTGAGAATTAATCTGTATCAAAGTAGATTAGCTGAGATCCTGTCTGCACTTCATGAACCAGATGTATAGGTTTGCTTGCTTTGCTTTTTCAATAAAGGTGCATGCTTTAATTGCTTTAATAGATTGGCCTTTCACAATGCAGTCAAGGTCTCTGTGTAAATTCACTTATATGAGAAGACTAGGATGGAGGTTAGGATATCCCTGTCCCACTAACTCAGTGGGTTGTCCTATCTGGTAACACCTCTCTGGTGTTAGTGAGAGGTGCCTATAACAGAACCAGAGACATGGAAACATGGAATAGACTGACAATTCTCAGAGGAAAGGGGGTAGGTGGGCATGAAGAGATTAACCAAAGAACTTGTATGCATATATGCATTACTTATTGACAAAGCCAATAGGTAGGTGAAGGCCTGAGGCAGGTGGTGGGGACAAGCTAGAAGGGGTAAATGGGGGAAAAAAGGGGACATATGTAATACTCTTAACAATAAAGATTTTTAAAAATAAAAATACAATACTTTGAAGTAAGACAGATAAGAATTTAAATCCCAAATCATGCACTTATTAACACAGTGACTATGAAAAAATTAAAATCTCAGTTTCCTCATTTGTGGAATGAGAATTATAATAGGAATAAATATTATTTCATAGAAGCATAGTAAGGATTATATCAAATAATTAATATAAAGCATTACTTATGGGTTTCAAACAACTACCTTTAATTTCATTAGAAATAAAGCTTAAGCTGAAACCGGTTTGGCTCAATGGATAGAGCGTCGGCTTGGGGACTGAAAGGTCCCGGGTTCGATTCCGGTAAAGGGCATGTACCTTGGTTGAGGGCATATCCCCAGTAGGGGGTGTGCAAGAGGCAGCTGATCGATGACTCTCTCTCATCGATGTTTCTAACTTTCTATCTTTCTCCCTTCCTCTCTGTACAAAATCAATAAAATATATTTTTTAAAAAAGAAAAAAAAGAAATAAAGCTTAAAATATATTTCACTGTATTCTATCAAATTCAGGAAAATTATGAAATAATCTAAACAATTTATGTTCTTAAAGTTATTTCTTCATTCACTACCCTAATATATAAAAACTCTGGGTTGTAATGACCAGTAATCACCAGAGGCTGACCAACCAGAGGTCAGTACTGGCCTCACCCCAAGCAAGTTGGTAGAGACAATCAGGCAGGCAGAGTGATTAGTGGTGACCAGGTAGGCAGACAGCCCCTTTGCTGGGTTAGTCCCATCCCCAAGCCAGCAGATAGGGACAATCAGGAAGGCAGGCAGAGTGGTTAGGGGTGATCAGGTAGGCAGACCAGTGGTTAGGGGTGATCAGGTAGGCAGGCAAGTGAATAGGGAAGATTAGGTAGATGGTCCCTCACCAGGCTGGTCCTGCCTCCAAGCAAGTGGTTAGGGTCAATCAGGAAGGCAGGCAGAGTAGTTAGGGGCGATCAGGTAAGCGATTGATTAGGGACAATCAGGTAGGCAGATGGCCCCTCACAGGGCTAGCCCCACCTCCAGCAAAGAAAGAGGAGGTCTAGATCAGCCAAGCCATTGCAACGCAGCCTGTTGCCTACAGAGAGAGGCCACTGGTGGCAGGGAAGGGGAGCAGAGCTGCACAGATGGCAAGCAGTTGCAGCAGCAGGGGTGGTGCCTGCCAGCTGCCTGCAACCCAGGGAAGGAAAGCCCTGATAGGCCCTGATCTCAGGCCAGGTCTAGGGACCCTACCCGAGGGGTCCTGGATTGTGACAGAATGCAGGCCTGGCTGAGGAACCCTCCCCCCATCCCCACCCTTGAGTGCATCTAGTCTATATCTATAAAAGCCAAGTGACCAAACAGCAGAATGGCCAGAACAACTGGTGGCTATAACATGTATTGTGGCAGCCAACTGGCCCAATTGCAATCGGGGGCAGGGCCAACCAGCCAACTGCTGGCAGCCACTCCCTCCTGCTGGCCTCGCCCCTGTTTGTGCGCCCCCCCCCAATCCACCCTAATCACTGAAGTGTTACCTTCAGAAATAGTAAGTAAACGCTCTCCTGCAATCATATACCAGGAACCTGAATGATGAGTGATCAGGAGGGAAAATGCGCATGGTCTGGACAGTCAGTCAGGTGTCCAGGAGAGGTAGATGCCCAGCACAACCACCATCTTCCTGCATTCTCTCTCCACTGCTTACTTCTGAAGAGGGCAGCCATATCATATCACAGACTCTCTTTAGAGAGTTCGTCAGCAGAGAACTAAACTGCATTACATGTCTAGGGAGAGGCTTAGAAATGGAAGCTGTAAGTGTCCCTGACACTAAAGTGCCTTTGAAGCTTCAATTCATCCAAAAGCCAACAGCAAACATGTATACACCCTGCAAAGATCTTTGACACTAATAACTTCCCCAGGCCAGTCCCACCCCTGATTGCCCCCTCCCCAATTGGGGGCAGGGAGGCCGGACCCCACCCATTCACCAATTAATGCACCTGGCCTCTAGTTTCATATAAAGAGAAATTTAAATTTTTAGGATGTTTAATAACCATTCAAAAACAAAGTTGATATCCCAATACCAATAACCTATTTTAGTGGGAAAAGCCATGAATGTTTTAGAAGCATCATTGAAGAACTTGACAAGTGCCTCACTGCACAAAGCCTGGTATAATTTAACTCTATTCCTGAAAGCTCTAAATCCAGGCAAACATTTGTAAACACCAACACACTATTGATTGCAATGTCACCCCATTCCCTCTTTTCCCTCCTTACCCTACCTCATCTCCCCAACATGATTCAAAGTTTAAATTTACCTGAACCTTAAAAGTTTGTCCAATAAAATTTTATCTTTGTTATTCTCTTCCTTTCAGGCTTAGAATATTTGGACAAAATCAAATCTCATCTTTCAAACCAGATCTCTCTCTCTCTCTCTCTCTCTCTCTCTCTCTCTGTATATATATATATCTATCTCTCTCTCCTTCTTCTACTACTACTACCCTGTTTCCCCGAAAATAAGACAGTGTCTTATATTAATTTTTGCTCCCAAAGATGCGCTAGGTCTTATTTTCAGGGGATGTCTTATTTTTCCATGAAGAAGAATACGGTACACATTTATTGTTAAATGAAAATAAAGGAAATTTATTACCTGTATATGGTATGCTAGTACGGTAGTTGTCAACACAAATCAGACAAACTGTGAATCCTACAGTATCAAGAATTTACTCATTGATTCAATGACAATCATGTCATCATCTTCTGGAACATTATCATAACAATCTAATTCCTAAATTTCCTGGTGAATTTCTTGTGACTCCATTTCTTTCAGAATCAATGGACCAAATCTCTCATGTTTAGCAATAGCACTGTCTTTAAATGAGTACTTCTTATCAAGGTAGCCTGCTTGCAGTACATTTGCAATGCAACTGTCAGTGATTTTCTCCCATGAATTCTTCACCCAAGTCACAACTTCTTGCAGTTTAGGTTTCACAAAGTTTCCATGCTGATTTCTCTCCATTCTATTTTCAATGTAGTCATTAATTTCCATGCAAAAATTGTCTTTGAATGGCTTGTTTATTGCAATATCAAGAGTCTGGAGATAGGCCGTTATTTCTGCGGGAATCATTATCTGATCTATTTTTATTTCGTGAAGAAATGTCTTCATGTCTTTAGCGCGGTGAGTGCTGGCTGCATCCCAGATTAGCAGACCTCTTTGGCTCCCTCGCATAACAAGCAGTAGCATTAAATCGACCCACTTCCTGATAACTGCTTGTGTGGCCCAGGCTTTTTCAGTTTCAAGAATAAAAACGCCCAAAACACGTTCAATCTTTTCCTTCTTGCCCTTAGAAATGATTAAAGGTGGGATTTTAGTGCCATTCAGACGAATTGCCAAAATACAGGAAACACGGGCACTTTTGTAAGCAGTGGAGAGAATGTACACTAAGGAGGCACCCCTCTGTTCAATTGTTGTTTGAGATGATTGGCCCATAAACACTGCAGTTTCATCCATAGCAATCATGTTGGAGATTGTATTTAGAGAAGTCAGCATCATCAATAAAGGACTTGAATGCAAATGCTCGCTTAATAACTTGAGTATCTTCCAACCTAAGCAATGTTGTACCGGTAGATCTTCTTAAAGACAGTTCACTTTGTTGAAGGAAATTATCCAGCCAATATTGTGATGCTTTGAAGTCTTCGGGGGCTATGTTAAACTGTGGTGCCATTGCAAGGGCAAATTCTTAAATCTGAGCCCTATTCACAACCAAAGCCTCTGCTCTCCTGTCAACAACCCATTCACAGATCAGGTCTTCCAGCTCGGAAAATAATGGTTGCCAACCTGATCCACACTTGTGCTTTTTAGCATTTCCCTTGTCCACTTGTTCAATGAGGTTACCATACTCTGCTCGCCATTTTCGGACCAATCGGATACTCAACATCTTCTCTTTGCAGAAAGCAGTAAGATTTTGGCCCCAAGAGTCTTCCACGATTCCTTTCTTGTACTCCACAGAGTAGCTTTTTCTTTTTGCTCTCATTTCTAGGGGTTAAAAAAAAGGAATTTGGGTATCAAGGTGGGGGGAGGGGGATAGCTTAAAATGACACAGGGGGGATCAGAGGGGGGGATCAAAATGGCACAGGAGAATCAGAGGGGGGATTACCATTTTAGTAACCCCTTTTGATCCTCCTGTGTCATTTTGATTGCCCCCTCTGATCCTCCTGTGTTATTTTAAGTGATCCCCCTCCCCCTACCCTTGTGTCACTGAACACCTTCACCAGACATCCCCCCTACCCCTTTATCAGACATTTACCCCCTGGGGCCTGCCTGGGGACTGTCACTGCACTTGCTGGGGCCTGGATCTGGGCTGGAGCAGTGTCTGCCATTGACTGAGAACCTTCAGTCATCATGAGGGCGGCAGCGAGCATCAGGTAGTGTCACCAGAGACAGACCAGCACTCACCATCTTCACTGAGTCCAGTCCGCTCTAATCCTCCTGTTCTTCTACATGCATCTGCGAAAGTCTCCTCCTCTCTCCAGTCCTGCATTCACCACTCACTCTGACCTCTGCTCCGCCTCCACACAGCAGTGACGTCAGGACTCCGCGTAAAGTCACTGGTTGCTAGAAGCCAGTTGGGGTGGCCCTAGTGACCAGTTTATGGTAAATTATTTTTGAGAGGATGCCTTATATTTCACTCAGAAGGAAACCTGTAAGTAGGTCTTATTTTCAGAGGATGTTTTATTTTCGGGGAAACAGGGTACTACTACTACTACTATTAGTGTGGGGAGAAGTTTAACTTAATTTGTATTTTCTCTCTAATTAAGTAATGCAAGTTGTTATATTTTACACTGTATATGCTAAGATGCAAACTATTATGTGGCCCTGTTGGCTAGCAACCCAGATAAGTGAATCAGTGGAGATGTTTACAAAGAAGCAAATGACATGCTTACTTAAATTTCTATCAGTAAGAAACTTTTGTTTCACAGTGTTTCACAAGCATTTGCTAACAGAACTTTTCTGCCATTACTGTTTTTCTTCTCCTCCACCCTCTTTTCCCATGATCAGTAAATATTGTTGACAATGGGTTTCAAAACATTCTGCTAGTATGTTACTCTTTCTATGTCCTGCAGATTGTTTATTTGTCCTACTGATATAATCTGAAACATAATGTATTTTTAAGAGGAAACTGAATGATTACTTAATTGTAGTATATTTCTGTTTTCACCAGATACAATATGTAATAGAAATAAAGGATTATGGTCTCCTAAACAAAATTCCCTAGCTAAACTAGAAATTGGATCTTGATGTCTCCATTTATCAGGTGAATCTAAGCCCAAAAAAGCAAAAACAAAACAACTCCTCTTGAATGTAAATGTCTCATGCCTAGTCTCTGAGGGATGGTGAAGTTTATTTTGATCTAACCTATTTCAGTCACTTTTCCATTAAGAAATATTTAAAAATATTTTGTGACTATAAAATATTCAGGCAGCCTTAAAAATGGGATAACTTTGAAGGAGTAGGAAATTTCATTAATAAAATCATTTTCAAGCCCTATTGAAAAAATGTTACTGTGCACTGAGATATACTCCAAGATTTTAATGATTTAGACTTTAGGATTTGAAATCTTAACAAATTTAAACTCAGAAAAAAAGATAAAAGTCAACCATTCATAAATTAGTGCCTTCATTATGGATAAGCATTCTGTACTTATTATTACACTAGAAGCCCGGTGCACAAAATTCATGCATAGAGGGGGGGGGGGTCCCTTAGCCCAGCCTGCACCCACTCTAATTGGGGGGCCCTTGGGGGATGTCTGACCACTGGTTTAGGTCCAGTCCCTGTGGGAATAGGCCTAAAGTAGCAGTCAGACACCCCTCTCACAATCTGTGACTTCTGGTTCCTAACCACTCACCTGCCTGACTGCCTGATCACCACTAACCTCTCTACCTGCCTGCCTGATTACCCCTAACTGCTGCTGCCTGCCTTATTGCCCCTGCCTATGTCTGTCTGCCTGATTTCCCCTAACTGCCCTCCCCTGCTATCCTGATTTCTCCCCCAACTTCCCTCCCCTGCCATCCTGATCTCACCCCCAATGACCCTCCCCCACTGGCCTGATCTTGCCCCTAACTGCTCTCCCCTGCTGGCCTGATTGCTCCTAACTTCCTCTTTCTGCCTGATTGCCCCCAACTTCTCTCCTCTGCTAGCCAATTTTGTTCTGATTGGTCATTTTCTATGCCAGTCAGCATCTCTGGGCCTATCAACAGGGCCTGATCAGAAAGTTGGGGATGAACAGAAGCCACAGTGGAGGTCTGGAGAGAAATGGAGGCATGGCTGTTGGCCAGGCCGGGAGAGAGAGGCAAATTCCGATCAACAGCTGCCACAGAGGCTATGGATTATGGATCAGACCATGCCTCTCTCTCTGTAGGCCTCTCTCTGGATCCGCAGCCCCCTAAGCAGTCAGTGCTGGTTTGGGGTGCCAGCAGCAGTCCCAGTCAGTGCTGGGTCACCATGGAAACCCAGCATTGATTTCCAGTCTGGTCAATCCTTCAGTCGTAATGGTGGTTACGACCCTGGATCTTTATTATATAGATTTTTGTAGCTAGTCAATGGTAGTGCTGTGCCTCTGCTTGTGTATGCTGCATATTCAATCAGGTAAACTTCTAGGTCTGTCATTTCAATGAGAATGTGATTATGCTGATTATATGTACGTGTAATCTTCAGATATTTCCAGTTTTCTCAAATACAAGGATAACAGTCACATTAGGAGTAAGGACTAGAATTGGGACCAAAGGACCAAACAAAAGAAAAAAGCCCTAAATGGATGAAAGGACTCTGACCAGAATAATGAACTCAAATATCTATGTGCCTTCAGAGATAACATAAATGAAAGAAACTGGTTGGATGCAATACACATTGGAATGTAGTGGAGTCTATGTCCAGTTGAGATGGAAGGGTATATTTGGGTCAAAGCCCAACAGCTAAGGCTTATGTTAAAATGTGAGTTCAGCCAGGCTGCTGTGGCTCAGTGGTTGAGTGTCTACCCATGAATCAGGAGGTCTCTGTTCAATTCCCAGTCAGGACACATGCCCAGGTTGTAGGTTCCATCCCCAGTAGGGGGTGTGTAGAAGGCAGCCAATGGGTGATTCTTATCATTGATGTTTCTATCTCTGTCTCCTCCATTTCTGTCTCTTCAGTGGCAGTAAGTGTGAGTGGTGGCTCTGGTGCCAGTTGCTGGTGATAGCAGAGCTGTCACCAGCAGTGCATGGGAGCAGTGGTGGCGGGAGCAGGACTGCCAGCAGATAGGGAACCAGGGGCTGTGGTGGGGGAGGCCCGCCTGGGTAACAGAAGATGGGAAGAGAAGAGAGACACATCAATTTAATTGTTGGGGATTGAGAATTGAACTTGCAACCCAGGTTGGTGCCCTTGACTGGGAATTGATCCCGAGACACTTCGGTGCATGGGCTGACACTCTAATCACTTAGACATACTGGCTAGGGCTAAAAAATAATGTGGTTTTTGATACTTAAACTCATTTAAATGCAAATGTTTTAATGATTTTTTTTTAAAATAAAAGGATACCAGCACACTTTTTGTTATCTTATATTTTTATTAGATTAGGGTTAGGTGTTTTGGGGAGAAGACCAGGTGTTGTTTTTTTATGATTTTTTTAATAAGTTTTTATTGTTCATATTATTACAAATGTTCCTTTTTTCCCCCCCACCATTGCTCTCCTCCACCAGGTTCCCACCCCACCCTCTGCCCTTTCCCCACTCCCCATTGTCCTCATCCATAGGTGCACAGTTTATGTTCAGTCTCTTCCCACGCCCCCCTCTCCCCTTTTCCCCAAGAATCATCAGTTCACTCCCCTTCAATACCTCTGATTCTATTATATTCAACAGTTACTATTGTTCATCAGATTTTTTTTTAATTTCCTTGGTTTTTAGATTCATTTGTTGATAGTTATGTATTTGTTGTTCATAATTTTTATCTTTGTTTACTTTCTCTTCTGAAAGAACCTCCTTCAGCAATTCATATAATTCTGGTTTGGTGGTGATGAACTCCTTTAGCTTTTTTTTATTAGTGAAGCTCTTTATCTGACCTTCGATTCTGAGTGATAGCTTTGCTGGATAGATTATCTTTGGCTGTAGGTTCTTACTATTCATCACCTTGAATATTTCTTGCCATTCCCTTCTGGCCTGCATGGTTTCTGTTGAGAAGTCAGCTGACAATCGTATAGGTGCTCCTTTATAGGTAACTACCTTCTTTGCTCTTGCTTCTTTTAATATTCTCTCTTTGTCTTTTGCTCTTGGAATTTTAATTATGAGGTGTCTTGGTGTGGTCCTCTTTGGATTCCTTTTGTTTGGAGTTCTGTGTGCTTCCTGGACTTGTAAGTCTAATTCTTTCACCAGGTGGGGGAAGTTTTCTGTCACTATTTCTTTCAGTATGTTTTCGATATCTTGCTCTCTCTCATCTTCTGGGACCCCCATAATTCTGATGTTGGTTCGCTTGAAGTTGTCCCAGAGGTTTCATTATTTTCAATTTTCTGGATTCTCTTGCCTTCTAGCTTCTGTGGAGGAGTGTCTTCTGGCTCTTTATGTTCCAAATCTTTGACTTGATTCTTGCGATCTTCCCTTCTGTTTTTAGGACTCTGTAAAGTATGTTTTATTTCAGACAATGTATTCTTTATTTCTTGTTGATCCCTTATCATTTCTTGATGACTCCTTATTAATTCTAGTTGATTTCTTTTCATATCCTCATAGGTCTTATCCATCTTTTCTAGGAAATTCTTGAAAAACCTTATAAGGGTAGATTTGAACTCTATATCCAGATGCTTTTTTTCCTCCATTTCTTTCGTTTGTGATCTATTTTGTTGTCGCATTTCGCAGTTACAGATGTGATGGGGTTTCAGGGTGGAGCCTGCAGCTTTGGCTTCCGTCAGCCCCGCCCTATGCGGGTCCTTCAGTGCTCGCTGCAGGCGCCTCTGAGAGAAAGGTGCCCTCGATTTTCGCCTGCTGCCAAACAGTCTATGCTCTCCCACAATGAGCCCAGTATTGGGGTTCAGTTCAGTTGGAAGTGGAGTTGGAGGTGGCGTTCAGAGCAGTCTGGAGCCCCAGTCTCCTTCCGGCCAGGGCAATCCCACAGCACAGCCGACCGTCCCTTCTTTGCACACAGTGTGCGAGCCTCCGGGACCTCCTTTCGCCTCTCCCCGGGGTTCCGCCTTACAGCCCGGCTCCCTATGGCTGAGCCTGGGTCCCCGGGGTCTGGGCTAGAATTGGGGTTCAGAGCAGTCGGGGGCCCAGCACAGTCGGAGTTTTATCTCCTTTCCACTAGGGAACGCCCGCCAGGCACTCCACCTCCCCCTCCTCTCTGGTTCCGTCCTCTCCGCGCACCGTCTCTGTACCTTGGGCTTTTCCAGCTCCTCCGCGCCTCCTTCTGGTTTTCTCCTTGCTTCTCGCTGTAGAATTTCCAGTCAGTCAACCTTCCTGTAGTTCTGGGCAATGTCCGTTTTATATTTTAGTTGTATTTTATTGAAATTGTTGTGTGCGGCTGCGGCTAGGTGTTCACCTGGGCGCAGCCATCTTGGATCCCTCCAGGTGTTGTTGTCATCAGGTCATATTCAGTGTACATACTGTCAACATGACTTATCACTGCTGGTGTTAACCTTGCTCACAGGGCTGAAGCAGTGTTTGTCAGGATTCTCCATCGTGAAGTCCACTGAGAAATTGGAAGATGGACTTTTTACCTGCTCCCTCTGTACTAGGCCCCGCTGTACAGGTGTGGGAAGGGGTTGGCCCTGTGCCCATTAAAAACTGTTTGCTACAGTTCTTCAAGCCCCATTGGCTATCAGAGCCAGGTGATCTAGGAGTCTGCCCCTTGGGCAGCAACCACAAAACCTGGGCACCAGATGTGTGCAAGATCTTTCCAGGGAGATATTGACAACTTGTAGCAGGCTTGAGTGAAGAATTGAAGTCAGCCTTTAGGCACTTGCTAACCCAGAAGTCTGACTCTCTTCAGGGAGCAGTTGTTAAAGTATACAAATAGGTTTCTTTCCAGGCAGACCTGGAAATGGACCTTTTTATTTATTTATTTGTTTGTTTGTTTGTTTGTTTGTTTGTTTATTTTTTGCCTGCTCCCTCTGTGCTCAGACCTGACAGATAGCAATGGTGAGTCTTCAGAAGCCTGCCAAAAACTGTCTTTGTTTGATATAGATTTGTGGTTCTCCTGTATGCAAGCCCCATTGGCTTTCAGAGCTAGGTGTTTTGGGGGCCCATTCCACAGATGGGAGTCTTAAAACTTGGGGTGCTGGTGTAGGATTCAAACCCTTGGATTTGTGAGAATCTTGGAGTTCGGAGGTCACTCCAGATTTTACGCTCTGTGCCAGGGGTGGGATTTATTGTAAGAAAGTGTCTTGGGCTATGCTACCCATTTCAGTGTGTGTGATGTGGGTATTTTCTCATTAACCCAAAATATGAGTATACTCAGCTAGTTTCTGGATTTCTTTCACAGAGAATTGTTTCATGTGTAGCTGTAGATTCTGTGTGTCCATGGGAGGAGGTGAGTTCAGGAGCTTCCTATGTCACCATCTGTACTGGAACCTTTCTTACAGCTTTAATAATGATACTGATGTTCTACTACATGAATCTCAAATATTGTACTTATTTTTCTTCAATATTTTGTTTCTTTCCCATCTTTTCTTCTAATCATCTCATAAGATCATCTTCTGATCATCTCCTTTACTATTTAATAATGATTGATTCTCATTTTCCTAACTTGTGAAGGTTAAGTTTACATTGTAAAATTATCTCTATATTGATGACAATTCAAGCACAGGTCATGTATTTCCTACTTTTCACACTTAAGAAAAATGATCTGTTTTTCTTTATTCTGTTTTTCATCAGTATATTATACTCTGCAATGAAATTGAATTGAAATTTCAGAAAGCTTCCTCAAGAACATTGCCATCTATGATCATTCAATAGTCAGAGAGCAGATAGAATAGAAACTACTTCTTGAATCTTAACATTCTAAAATTGTTATACTTCAGTCCAATCCTCTTAGATTTCATTCATTATTCTTTGCCTTTGTGTTTCTTGTAAGAGATACTACAATAATACTTGAGACTTTTTGCAGTCCTGACGTTTTCCTTAATTTAGAGGACTTGGAGTCCCTCAGCTACCAACAATGCTATATGCTAATATTCCTGTAGATAGTGTGGAATTAGATTATACCATATGAACCAAAACATATTTACTTATTTTCTGTTACTTGAATTTTAGACAAGAACCATGAACTATTATGAGTATCCTATTTTAGCCTAAAACTCACTACAACAGCAAAATATTTTACTTTGAATCAAGGCCTGAGTATACATAATGGCATGCTTCGACATCGTTTAGAAGAATATTTTTGTAAGAAAAAGTAAACTTTCCTAAACAATAAAGAAATGAATTTCCTTGCATAACAAGAAGAGTAGTGTCAGATCAAGTATAGGAACATCAGTGATAAGATCACATAACTATCTCTCTTATCTTGTTCTCCTTAACAATAACTACTTTTTAAAAGTATGCTAATGAAAACCAGGAGTACTTACTTTCTTGTTTGCTATGACAAAATAGAATAACTTCTCCTCAAAACATGGAATATATTTTATTCTGATTAGACCAACTTAGGTCACACAAATTATGTGGAGCCCAGAGAGCAACCAAGAGAAATTCTATACTCTTATTGCATTGGCAAATATGAACTCTCTCAGGAATTGGAAATACAGTAGATACCTAAACAAAATTGAGGTTCTGTTAAGAAAGAGAAAGTGTGGATTCAGCTGTTTTCCATTCTGTTATTTTCTACTGTAATATCTCCCAAAATTGTATTTACATCACATGAGCATTTAATAGCAGTTCATGCCATTTCACATGTGAAAACGCAAGTACTGAAAGTGTATTGGCATTTAAGTACAAAGTGGTTCATAAAATGCAGACATTGAGTTTTTATATTGAAGAAATTATCCGTAGCTTTCAAAAAAAAATTTTTTTTTTCAAATTGTTTAACTTGATTTATTTCCTGGCTACAAAGATAAATAAAAACTCCTTTTAAATGTATGCAGTATGCCTTCAAACACCTCAGTTGTGTGAAGCCACTGATAAATAATTCACTTACCATGGAAACAGATGAACCAGTTTCTGAAATCTGTAGACATCTAAGCTTTCCCATATCTTTCCTTGTTGATATTAGTTAGAAGAAATGAATGATGGCATTCTAATCAGGACAAAAAAAAAGGTATCCCCTTTAAATTTTCAGCAACCTTACACGCTGAATTACTGATATCATGCTAGTTATATTATTTACGTCAAGAGTCCTCTGATCTTCTTCATCTAAGTGCTTCAAATAGTTGTGAATAGTTGATATTTCCCCCAGAAACATCCACATTTGCAAATTATCGTATCTTCTTCAGGAGATGTCAAATGCAGGGGAATGTAATATTTTTACTCCAAGTAGTTGATAAAACCTCTTCAGATCAACATTTGAGCCTATATAAATCAGGACAGTTAGTTGCTTTGAGATTCTGTAGCAAGAGATTATGAATCTCTTTGCCAACTGGATGCAGTCTGCAGTTTGACATGTGAGCTCTTCCATCTCATGGCAGCAAACAATTGATGGAAATTGCCTGACCGAGGCCCAGATGTCGTCAAGTGCTAACAGGTCAGCCATATGATGTGGATGGTGCCATATACCAGGAAATTAACAATTTGGAGTGGAACTGGTGAAGCAGCCTGAGCTGAAGTTGGCAGATGCTTTCTCAAACAAACCTGGGCTTGAAACCAGAACAATCTAAGGCAAGGATACTGGCCAGGCAGCAAGGCAAGGTTTGAGGCAGAAACACCAGCAGGTTTTAAATGAGGGGTGCCCTTATTGAGCAGAACATGAAGGGAGGCTGGAGGCCTTATGTGCCAACAGCAAAAGAAAAGATAGTCATGTCACTGAATGAGACTGATATAATATTGTCAACATACATGCCAGTATTTTGTAGCATATAAACTGGCTGTGTCCACAGGGAGAATCTCTATTTCCCACAGGTATGTTGCAGTTTTAATGGAAGCAGGCATTCTACTCTAAGATGCTGGCTGCTTCTTGAGAAAAGGCAAATTCTATAAAAATTCAACTTGTTTCACAGAAGAGTGACCCATGCTAAGATAGGAAGGCTATACAAGGCCACACATTTTCAATGCAGATTGTATTGTATTTGGGAGGCCTTGTCCCTGGCCAGTTTGACTCAGTGCATGGAGTGTCAGCCTGCAGACTACTAAAGGGTCCCTGCTTCCATTCTAGTCAAGGGCATTATGCCCAGGTTACAGGTTCTATCCCCAGTAGGGGCATGCAGGAGGCAGCCAATCAATGATTCTCTCTTCTCATTGATGTTTCTATCTCTTTCTCTCTCTTCCTTCCTCTCTGAAATCAATAAAAATATACTTGAAAAAAAGAAATGCACTTAGCTTCTCAAATTACTGCACAAAGTAATCTGAAATGAAAATCCTTGCAAACACCAAGTGCACTCAGAGAGCACTTGAAGTACTTGGCAGTCATTCTGAAGCTCCTTATTAAAACTCTACAGCTCAATAAATGAGGCAACCTCAGATGGAAAAAAAGACATTTTTAATTACTCATGAAGGGTACAAGGATTGCTTCAGTTGATGTTTTAAAAAGTTTTCCTCTCTTCTCCACTACATTAATGACTTTACTTGACAAATACTTTATTGCCCATAGATTTGTATAAATGATTTAGTTTGAGCAAAATATTTCTGCTAAAGTTGTCTCATGAAATGTGTGTACTTCTCATACATGTGAGCAAAGATTAGTCTTTCCCAGCTCAATGCCCTTCATATGTAAAATGAGAATATTGAATGAAAAATTAGAAATATACTTCTAGTGACATAGTCTTACAAAAGGGCAAATGATTATACACTAAAAATGTTCACTGTCAATGTGAACCCTCAGGACAGTGACTTTTTGACATTTTGCAGGATTTTGATTTCTTATTTGCATGAGGACAGACCAATCTTAGACAAGAGTTGGGAATTCTGTCTATATAAGTCAGCTCCTCTCTGGTTCTGAGAGTGCATTCTCCCTTTTGGACTGAAGACTGAACTGAAGACTGTGTTTTCCTGTCTGGAGGTGAAACACGGAAGATGTCTCCAGGGTACAGCAAAGCCATCTAGCTGGAAAGGGGCCTGGCCCAAGGGCCTCCTGGAAGCTTTGCTGTATCACAATAGAGGTCTTTCCACTGAATAAAGTTTCTTTCTTCTCCAAAATCCAAATTGAGGATTCCTGTTGTGTTGAATTGATGTCAAGAACCTTTGGTTGACAAAAGTAATCATATTGGTACTTACTTTATTTTCACGTTTGAAAAAAAAAAAGAGTGGATAATTCTTACTTTTACTTTTATACTTTCTTGCATTTAATGCATTTTCTAATGAGAAAAATCACATATTTAAAATGTTATATTTGTGTTTAAAGACTGTATTTTATTTTGTAGATGACAATAATGTGTGACATTTAAGATTCTTATCTGTGAGGTTTGATGTATTGGCAAACATTTCACTCAACTGAGAGTCTTAGATTCTCACTCTGATTATTCCACTGATGGCTGTACATGTTTTTAAAAGTCATTTTGACTCCTCTGAGATAAACTTATTTATTCATAAAGTATGGGGAGTTGATTTACCTTAGCTCAAATGTTTATGATATCTTTGGTACCAATGTAAGAACATAATATGTGAGGGGAGAAAAAATGGCAGCCAAATAGGCAGACCTATAATGCCCCTCATCCCAGAGCCAGACTGAAAATACCTAAATTGAAGCACATTCACCTGGAATTCCAACTGAGGTACAGCTAAGAAGGAGACATATAATGGAAGGACAGAAAACATACAAGGATCTCTGTAAAGCCTAGGGCAGAGTAATATTTTGGGCTGATAGAGGAGTAGGTATGGAACAGGGAAACACACCCATCATATTCCCTGAAAGCTACAATAAATAGCACCTCACCCATTTAAACCCTTTCAAAAACAGAGTTTTAAGTGATTAACAGCTGGCTAGAAGGCAAAGGCAGGTAGAGACAAAGCCCAAGGACTAGGGGAAGTTTCCCAGATCAAGCTCTGGGTCCCATGCTGCTACCAAACCAACTTTAGAGGACAGATTGGCCCCCTCCTACTTGCAGTCACAGCCTGTGGAGACAGACACAAACAGTGGATCAGTGGATCACTTGGAGCTTCAAGCAGGTTGCTGAAAGCCAAAGGAGGACAGTTCCTAATAGTGCTCGGCATCTAAGTACCTGACAAGAAGCCCAGAAGTAGCAGACAGGACAGAAGAGTGAGATCCAAAGGGAGCTCCCATGGGACACTAAACTCCACTGAAAGGAATACCACTTCACTTTTTTCTCCTTTTTTACTCTCCCCCCTCCCTTTTTTTCTTTTTTTTGGTAATTTTTTCTCATTCTTTTCTTTTTTCTTTTTGAAAATTTACCTTCTTTATCTATCTGCTTTATTGATTTGTTACTATGCTAGTCAGTTGTTTCATTCATATATCTACTTTCTTCCCTTTTCCTACATTTTTTTTCTTTTTACTTTTTTTCACTACTCATTTTTTTCACTTTTTTTCTCTCCTGCTTTCTCATCTTTTTTCTTCTTTATTTTAGATCTATCTCATTTCTCCTCCATTTTCCTTTTCAAATTGTTCTTGTCTTTTCTTGTAATTTCTTTTCTCCCTTCTTTATTTTAAACTATTTTTGCTTTCCCTATTCCTATAATTATTTATTATTATTTTCTTTATTATAGCTCTGCATATATGTATTCCATAGCCCCTCCTATTCTTATAGTTTTTGCCTGTGCATTGTTTTAATTGTTTATTTGTTATGTTTGCTCCACATTTTTTCTTTCTTTTTTTTTTCAATAGTTCTTACCAACTTTTATCTTTATTAATTCTGTCTCCTCTGGTATTGTTTTTTTTTATTGTTTTTCTGTTTTTTTGTTTTATTTTTATTTTGTTTTTGTTTTTTGGTGCTGTAAGGGTCTTATGAACATTTTTGTTTTGTTTCTTCTGTTTTGTGTTTTGTTGTACTGTAATTCTGTTCAGTCAGCACTTCCACAAGAGCTTCTATGAAATGGTTGGGCTCGAGCCACATAGTCAGCTAGCCTAAGAGGAGACTCCATCCACGAAAGGGACAATAACATTCAAGACCTGAATACAACAGGAAAATCCACCTAACTCAAATAAGGGGCTTTGCTATAGCACCTGGCTCAGAAGATGGAAGAAACTGCATCACTGTGTCCCACAAAATGCCTTCACTTTCAAAGGTTGACACTCTATCATAAAATCTGGGAGGAAGAACAGTTTGATTTAATACACAGAAACAAAAGCAAAGGGACAACAAAACTGGGTAGACAAAGAAACAACTCCCACATGAAAGAAAAGGAAAAATCAGCAGAAAATAAACTAAATGAAATTGAGGTAAACAATTTGGGTGCTCAAAATTTCCAGTGAGAATGACAAGCAACTTAATGACAATTATAATGCTCTTTTAAAAATATATATTTTATTGATTTCAGAGAGGAAGTTAGAAGGAGAGAGAGATAGAAGCATCAATGATGAGAGAGAATCATTGATTAGCCGCTTCCTGCACACCTCACATGGGGGATCAAGTCTGAAACCTATGCATGTGCCCTGACCAGGAATAAAACCTTGACCTCTAAGTTCACAGGTTGATGCTCAACCACTGAGGCATGCCAGTTGGAGCTATGTTATGCTCCTAATGAATGATATACCAACATGAAAAGAGAGCTTAAAGCAATATGTAAGAATCAATTGGAAATGAGAAATGACATAGCTGAAATAAAGAACACCCTGGAAGGATTCAACAGTAGATTAGAAGAAATTGAGGACTGAATCAGTAAATTAGAAGACAAGATAGAAAAAAAAAAATTCATTCAGAATAGCAAAATGGGGGGGAGGGGACAGGAGGAGAATCTAAGGCAGTGGTCAGCAAACCATGGCTTGCAAGCCACATGTGGCTCTTCCACAAAATACCACATGTGGGCACATGCGTACAGTGTGACTGAAACTTTGTGGCCCATGTGCAGAAGTCAGGTTTCAGCCTAGGGTGAGTCTATTTTGAAGAAGTGGCATTAGAACACTCAAGGGGCCAAAGAGCTGCATGTGGCTCGCAAGCTGCAGTTTGTTGACCACTGGTTTAAGGGAACTCTGAGACACCATAAAACATAACAATATCCACATCACAAGGTACCAGTAAGAACAGAATACGAGAGAGGAAGAGAGAACCTGTTTGAAGAAATAAGGGAAGAAAATTATCTTAATCTCGTGAAGGAAAAAGTCATTCAAATTCAAGAAACACAGAGTCACAATCAAATTGAACAGCAAAAGACCCACACTTAGGTGCATATTAATTAAAATGGCAAATACTAAAGACAAAGAAATCATCTTAAAGACTGTAAGAGAGAGACAGAAAGTTACCTACAAGGGAGCTTTCATTAGACTGTCAGCTGACTTCTCAATAGAAATACTTCAAGCCAGAAAGGAATGGCATGAAGTTTACATGGTAATGAAAACTATGGGACTAAACACAAGAAGATTCCATCCAGCAAGGCTATCTTTTAAAATCTAAGGTGAAATAAAGAGCTTTGCAGATAAAAATAAGGCTGAAAGAGTTTATTATCACCAAACCAAAACTACAAGAAATGCTAAAGAGACTGTTGCAAGAAGAAGTAATAGAAAGAGATGTATATGGGCATAAATAATAATAATGGCAATAAATAAGTACCTATTAATAATAACCTAGAATGAATATGGCTTAAATGCTCCAACTAAAAGACATAGGGTAGCTGAATGGATAAGAAAACCTGACCCATATATTGTATATGCTGTCTAAAGAGTCCCACCTCAGAACTAAGGACTTACACATAATAAAATTCCCATAAATTCTTTGCTAGTAAACATAAGTTTTGCCATATGAATTATTTTAAAGATTTTCTTCAGACTTCACTCTTGAAGTAAATTCTTTCTGAGTAAGTGTTAAGTGAGGCAGCTTAAGATTGCAAAACATCTCATCATTTGCAATAATCTGGATGGAACTGGAGAACATCATGCTGAGTGAAATAAGCCAGTCAATGAAAGAGAAACACCACATGACCTCACTCATTTATGGAAAATAAAGAACATTATAAACTGACAAACCAAAAGATAGATATAGAGACAGTAAAGCAACAAGCAGACTGTCAAATTACAGCAGGGAGGGTAGGGAGATCTGGGGAAGATAAGAGATCAACCGAAGGACTTGTATACATGCATATAAGTACAACCTGGACACAAAGCTCTGGAGAGGGAGGGCATGTATGGGGGGGGCAATGGTATATGTACACAGATAATTAATGAAAAAAAAATTTTAAAAAGATTGCAAAACAATGAAATAAAATTAAATATATTAATACAGCTAAGATGATTTAAGATTGATGTCAGAAGTTAAAATATGAAGCAAAGGAATAAAAAATCAGTAATCATGATTCAATGGAAACTCAGTCTATTCTAGCAATCATTGCCTGTAAATTATTATTACATTATTATTATTATCATTATAATTATTATTATTAATATTATTATTTCCTCCAGTATGAAGCACAGGGAGAATAGCTCCATTAAAGGTCAAGAACAAAGTGATATTTTCATATAAAAAAGACAATTAGCCTAAAGTTAATGCCTCAGTATAGGAAAACAGCTAATATACAGACACCTTTAAAAGTACAATATTGTCCCCTTTGTCATATGACAAATACTTTTTCAAAAGGGGAAAGACAAATGTACTACAGAAATTACATGTACCCATTATTAAAGTTATCAAGTGAAATGTAATGAATGAGCATCAGGTGTTCCAAGTCATGTTTCCAGAGTTCACTTCACTCTTAAATATAGGAAATTACATTTATATATGCAAATCAGCCTCTTCCAAGGATCCATTTTACTCTGGCTATGGCAGTTAACATTAAGAATTATGGCTATTGAAAATGGGCCTGCTGTAGTTGTTTAACATCTCCCAAAGCAAATATTTCTGAAAAGTAATTATTGATGTAGAAGGCTTATCTTTCTCACTTGTCCCATTTTTTTTTTCTTCTTAAAATAAGAGAGAGCATGCAGGGGTCCTCAAACTTTTTAAAGTGGGGGCCAGATCACGGTCCCTCAGAGAGCTGGAGGGCCGGACTATATGAACTACTAATTCCTACTGTAACACCTCGGCTGCGCTCACTGCCCAAAAAACCTGGCGGGCCGGATCAGACTCCTCTGCGGGCCGCATGTGGCCCGCGGGCCGTAGTTTGAAGACCCCTTTACATTGTAAAGCTTTTGTCTCACAAGTAGTTATTACCATCACTTTGGTCACTTATATGAACACACAATAAAAATATTTTTAATATCTTGTAATATAGCAAAAGTTTTCAACATCAGATTATTTCACTAACTTCATTTTTTGTTTAATTATTTAAAAAAATAAAATGATATGATTTCTGCATATATTTTGTTCATCAGTATATTTTGTGCATTAGCTTCCACAGATCAGTGAAATCATGTGAATAATTATATCTAATCTCTAATTTGTGTATTAGAGTATTATTGGCTGTGACAAAAAAAAAAAGCCATGCTGAATCAAAATGGTAAAACACCTAATGTTATATGCAAATGAGTTTAGTATTTATTTTATGGATTTTAAAGTAGATCAGAATCCTGAGTAATATGGAAAAAAGAAAAATAGATTGGTAAAGATTGTAAGACAGACAGTAGTTTCAATATTATAGGTGTGATCTACAATTTCTAATCATGGAGAACAGCAGGAATTTAATAAGGTATTTGATGGCTTAGAAGACTATGGTGATCTTGAAAAGGCAGATTCACAAATTGATGGAGACAAAACAAAACAAAACAAAAAGGAAATTATATTCTCTGTTCTGGCCAAAGTAGAGTAACAGAGATCAGATTTATGACCTGGAATACCTGAAAAAAAAGCGAAGAAAATGAGATACAATTTTGAAAGACACTGGACATCAAGAAGCAGAGACTGTTCCCTCACAGATAGGAAATAAATGAGGTGAGTCCTATGATTGCTCCACATTCCTTGAGTTTCTACTCCACAGTTCAGGGAGGCAGAAACCAGGCAAAGACCAGCAGCCTTGCTATGTAGAGGAGATGGAGCTAAGACACTGTAGAGAACAAAGTGGGTAGAGTTCCCAAGACAGACAACCAGAGAGGAAAATGAGAGAAAGAGAGGGAACTCCAGAATCTTGCATCCCACACGAGTGACTCGGGGTATAACTGATCAGCTCATGTGTGGATATATTATTAGAAGCCAGGAAAGAAGCCACAGAAAAGGATTGTTGATAACTGATACTCACACAGGAACCTACAATAATGACCTTTACTGTCAGCCAGACTAAAAAAGCTCTAGATGCACAGGAATTGAATTATTTACCTGGAAAGGTCTTGCTGCAGTAGTGAGGAACAGTTAACCATACAACATGATTAACATTATTTGGCCATGTACTATCACGGGGAACTGCTCTGTTTATTTCAATCAAATCTTAAAAAGTACCCCAAAGAATCAAACTCTTTCCAAGCAACATAACAGTATCCAAGAAAGGCAAATACTATTTGTAAAAAGAGAAAGTCGATGGTGAACAACACAGGGTTTTAAGTAAAAACAGGGGTTTTTGAATGCCACCCTAAGTTTCAGACCCAATGCCTCACTCACCTCGGAAATATTTGGGCAAATATCAACACCTGAGGGCTGTGAGTACATAAGAAAAATCACACTTCTCAGAACTCCCTCCTATTAATTCCTAGCTATAATTAACCCAAGAGAAATCAAAGTACATGTATGAAGATATGAACACGTGAAATATTCATGGCCCCTTGATTTCCAAACAGCCCAAACCAGAATCACTCCAAAAGTCCAACAAAAGAAGAATGGGTAGCTAAAGTGTGGTGTGCCCATACAGGGAAACAGTTCTCTACCGCAAACAAGAATGCCGCCTGGAGGCCCATCCCAGGACAGTGCACACTGTGCAGGGGCGCTTGCTGACCCGCCTCCTGGAAGAGTAACAATGCACCACACCTGGCAATAGTCTCCTAGCGACTGGGCGGCTGGGACAACAAAACACTGAGGCCCCTGGGGGCCCTGGGCCAAGGGCGCCATGGCGGGCAGTCGGTGGCCCTTACCGGAGCCCCACAAGGGATGGCAGTTGAAGTCGGACCTGAGGAAGAAGTCGCTCTTGGAGTCTGGGCTGATCAAGCGGTGGGTGTCAGGACCCAAGCTGGCCAATGGGATCCTAGTACCAGAGCTCAGCAAGAAGTGGCTGCTAGGGCGGGCGTCGATAGAACCCGTGGCCCTGGGCATGAAATGTAAGCCTTGGTACAAAGACAGGAACAAGTTGCCTTCCTGCTCTTTCTCCAGGAACAAGGACATGTTTGGGAAGTGCCCCACCTCCATGGACAGCCGGAGGTGGGTATTTGTGAAGGAGGGGGCGGACGACTTCAGAACGGGCTGTCCATCTCCTGAAGATATGATCACTCGTGGCCATCGGGAGGGCTTTCTCCCCATGATTGCTCATAGGATTCCCCGCCCTCCGCCCAAAAAGATTCAGAGGAAGCCGCCCAAGGGAGAGGACCTGTGTTCCAAGCTCACGCCAGCCCAGCGAGCACGGAAGGCCTTTGTAGAGAACATTGAAGCCAACTTGAACAAGCATCCCTTGGAGGACTGCCCGAATCTGGAGGAAGATCTTCCTCCAGACCTTCTCCTCAAGGTGCTGCAAGTGCTAGATCCTGACAAGGAGCTGGAGGACACATGGGCTCATTGTGAGGACACCAAGGAAAAAAAGAAGACCTCCACACACCTGTGTGAAAAACATCCTGAGGAGGTCCACCTGGAAGTTCCCCAGGCAGTGAAACTGGACCCTCCCAAGGCAGTCAAACTGGACCTTCCTGAGGCAGTCAAACTGGACCCTCCCAAAGAAGTCAGACTGAAACCTCCCAAGGCAATCAAATTGGATCCTCCCAAAGCAGTCAAACTGAAATCTCCCAAGGCAGTCAAACTGGACCCTCCTGAGGCAGTCAACATGGAATCTCCTTGGAAGTTCAACCTGGAACATATAGAGGCGGACAACCTGGAACTTCCCGAGGAAGTCAACCTGGAACCTGAGGAAAAAGACCATGTGAAGACAGCCAAAGAGTGTCTCCAGTCTTATGTATTCAGTTTGTTTCCTGAGCAAGAGACAAAAGAATCATGCAAAACGATCATCCCCAAACTTCCTGTTTTCCAACACACAAGAAAAACAGTTCATGAATTATGCAAATGGATTGATGATACTTTTGGAGACATAGGCATTGATGAAGAGGCCATCATGGAAAAGTTTGAAATTGATTTTGAGGGCCCACTCACCCATGCTACAGTCAAAATAAAGAAAATAAGCCAGCTTCCTTTGAATATAAGGCCCAGCAAACAGCTAGATGGTTTAAAGCAGAGAAAATTCTCCCTGCAGGAAGATAACTGGGAAAGGAAACTCCGAAAACCGCACGACCCTTATAAATCTAAATGGGAGAAGATAAGGTATGGAGCATGGTACCTGAACCCCAAACTCTGGAAAAAGTTGGTCAATGACGCACCTTTGTCCGACCCTAAAGTCGTCCGTGACAGCGATTATTGGAGCTATAGAAGGCATCTTGAACCAGACATTATTGATGAACTTTATGGACCAATTGCCTTCAAAGATTTCGTTGTAAGCAGAGGCTACTCGATGCCAAGTGTGATTGAGAAGATGTTTATAAGGAAGGGATGGAAATATGAGTCTGTGAAGACTCCTATACACCGAGTAATGAAACTCCTCTCTCAATCCAAAGAGGAGGATTCAGAGGAAGAAGAGAATTAGACAATTTTCTACTTACCACTCACTTGGTTGGTGTCTCTCTCATTTTAACATTAGTCAGAATTCATCATGAGTGCCTCACTGGGTATGTACAACTTTGATTCCACAACATCTGTAAATTTAACACCCAGGGCTAATAAAATTTTCTAAATGAGCTTCTGCTTGGGTTCATCAATGTTTTATATATTTAACCAATTATGAAGTGAATCCTATATAATCAAGAGGTAATATGCAAATTAACCCTCATGCTCTCACAAGAGGCTGCCTAAGACCATGCCAGCAGGGAGATTAGTGAGGGATGACCAAACGACTGAACAGCAGGCTGCATGAGATGACCAGTCCGGCAGGGGGGAGTAGTTGGGGGTGACCAGGCAGGCAGGCATGTGAATGATTAGGAACCAGTGGTCCAGGATTGTGAGAGGGATGTCCCACTGCCGGTTTAGGCCCAATCCCTGGTATTGGACCTCAACCAGCAGTCGGACTTCTCCCGAGGGGTCCCAAATTGGAGAGGGTGCAGGCTGGGCTGGGGGAACCCCCTCCCGAATGAATGAATTTCATGCACCAGGCCTCTAGTATTTACATATACATCTCTCAGTTTTTATTGCATTAGGAGTATTATATCTTTATTTTAATTATTCATTAAAAATAACCATAAATAAAATTATTACTTAAAAAGGATCTTGTTGCCAGCTGATGTGGTGCAGTGGTTGAGCATTGACCTGTGAACCAGGAGGTCATAGTTTGATTCCAGGTCAGGGCACATGTTTGAGTTGCAGGCTTGATCCCAAAAGGGTGGCATGCAGGAAGCAGCTGATTAATGATTCTCCCTCATCATTGATGTTTCTCTCTCTTCCTGTCCCTCTATGAAAATCAGTAAAAATATATTTATAAAAAAATTATGCCCGCTATAATGTGTGATGAATCTCAAAATAATTATGCAGACTGAAAGAACTGTATCACTCCAATAATATTCCATTTATAATACATTATGACAATTACTTTGTTAAGCACAACTTGTAACCCACAGACAAAGTAACTTTATGTATTGTTTGTGAATTGTCTGTGGCTACCTTTGCACTACAACATGAGAATTTAGGAATTGTCACAGAGATCATATGGCCTGCAAGCCTAAAATATTTCCTATCTGAATTATTTCAGTAAAATTTACAGCTCCCCTAATCTAGAAGAAAAATGTATTCATACATATATTAAATCATTGATGTCACACTTTAGTTGAACGGAAAATAATACATGCTTATCTGTGGAATAAAGTAATTTTTTTTTTACATTGACTATTTTGGTAGACCTTTTTTAACCTCTTTTAAATCTGCCTATTAATTTTAATATTCCCAGGGTCAAAAATCCCCAAGGCATATCCTCATATCTTATATTCCCTGCTTCTTATAATGTCTCTCCATATGATGACTTGTCGTGCTGAGATTTCCCATGATTCCAAAAATGTGGATGTTAAATGTGAGGTAAGGCAGCCTGAACATGATAAAGACAGACTAACCTTGTTCCCAACTGAAATGGCTCATTAGTTTGATTGGATGTCTACAAAGTTGGGTTGGCCATGAAAGATGTTTTGTATGTCCATAAAAAATTTTAATGTTTTTAATTGAATGCCTTTCTGTGGGGGCTGCACTTGCTAGTTTATCAGCATCTTCATCATGTCTTGTAAGCCTTTGTTCCATTTTACACAGTTAAATTACCTCCCTGACTCAAATGGGTATTTGAGTTTATAACCATTGAACTAGAAGCTGAATGTTCCCTGCTGTCACTAGAGTCTACAAATTATGAAAACATTTTCACTAAAATCATTAATTCTTGCAAATGAGGCTACTATCATTATTATGTTTATGAGCCACCAAAAATACCTATATTTTGCAATTATTGTCAGCATTAATGTTAGGATTGAGTTATAGAATAAAGGATAAAAAAAAATTCACCCTAACCAGATTGGCTTGGTGGATAGAGCGTCAGCCTGTGGACTGAAAGGTCCCAGGTTTGATTCTGGTCAAGGGCATGTACCTTGGTTGTGGGCACATCTCCAGTAGGAGGTGTGCAGGAGGCAGTTGATTGATGTTTCTCATCGATGTTTCTAACTCTCTATTCCTCTCCCTTCCTCTCTGTAAAAAATCAATAAAATATATTTTAAAAAAGAATAAAACAATTTTATACCTCCACTAATATTAAAATGAAGGAATTTATATGACAATTATTTTAATCAAAACTTGAAATCTGCAGTCAAGTTAATGTCAGTCTCCTTTTATCTAATAGAGAGGGGATATGCTAATTGATTATCATGCTGTTGCAAAAATGGTGGTGCCCACAGCCAATAAGAAGGGAATATACTAATTGACTGCCACACCCTCAAAGATGACAGCGCCCATAGCCATAAGATGGCCGCACCCAGTTCCCTCAGCCCCAGTGGGGCAGCAGGTGTGTGACAAGACAAGGCCCGCGCCCAGACTCCATGTGCCTGCCTTCAGAGTCCCCCAGTCCCCTCAGCTGCCCAGTTGCCTGGGGCTGGCCCAAGGCACAGGCAAGCCTCAGATGGTGGCTGCCCAATGCCCAGAACTCCCAGACACTCAGGTAACTAGGGCTGGTCAAGGCTTGGGCTGCCAGCAGTGGCAGCAGCAGAGGCGTGATGGGAGTCTCACCTCTCACCCTTGAGGCCTCCCGGTCTGTGAATGGGGGGCAGGCCAGCCTGAGGGACCAACCCCCTACTCCAGTGTATGAATTTTTATGCACTGGGCCACTAGTTTAATAATAAAATTGTGATCACCCTATTAGGACTACATCAAGGCCCAAAACCTGATTAGAACCTACTAAACAAAGATTATAGGATAACCTTTAGGTATTTTGTTTTATCATTGCTTTCAATTGAATATATTTAAATTTCCTTAATATATTCATAAAAATTCACTGTGAAAGTGTATATCTTTTAAGCTTATTTTTTGACTTCAGAGACAAAGGGAGAGGGAGAGAGGGAATCATCAATGATGAGAATCATTGATTGTTTGCCTCCTGCACGCCTCCTACTGGGAATTGAGCCAGCAACCCCAGGCATGTGCCCTGCCCAGAAATCAAAAGATGACCCCCTGGTTCATGGATTGACACTCAAGCACTGAGCCATGCCATGTGGGCTGAAAGTGCATTTCCATATCATGTATCACAGTTACAGAACACCAGGGAGCTTCAAGTGCTAAAAATCTCCTGTGCAAAATCGATGTGTGAATAAAACTACCCAGCACCAACAAATATCCTCTCATTTCTATTCAAGTGCAAGTAATCTTTGCATGCCATGAATATCAACTTAAAATTCACTCATACATATAAAATGAGAAATCAAACAACTTCTTTACATTTTAAAAATAACAGCTAAATCTGTCTGTGACGGGACAATTTATAGCTACAAAGAGTTGTAGTGCAGATCCAGAATGCACTTCTGCTTGCCTTCATAAAGGAAGTCACATGTAAATGGAACTATAGGTATATAATATTTCATCTTTACAGGACAGGACAAATATATGTTTATTTGCAAATGTTCTATTTTAAATGAAGTCTGTCTGTGAGTGTAGTGAACTCAAAAACCCAGACTTTTTCCATGTATTTTTGTAAGTTAAGGCATAGAATGTCCCTCTGACCCAGACTTTCTCATAATAGTTAAGTCTATGTCACCATTGTATCTTAATTCTGCATTGGTTTCCAAACTAATCTTCTACTTAAGTAAAGTAGAAAATGCAAATCTGGTCCAATTTGAAAGATTGTTGTCTCTCCAGGCTAATCACTAACATATCTGTTTACATAGGCACATCTTCCACACACATACTGCCATACAAACATGCTTCTACATTCTAGAAAGATGTGCTTTCACATCTTTATGTCTTTGTATATAGTCTTCCCTATTGTTAGGTCTTCACTCAGGCCACTGTAATCCTGTTCCAATCCTCCAGAGCCAATTATATGATTGGTTTGATTAAGACCTTGCTTTTAGAGAGCTGCCTTTTACTAAAGAACTCTAATTTCCAACATAAGTGATTATCCAATGACTGCAAAATCGGGGAAATTCCCAGACTTATTATTCAGATATTAAAGAGATCGATATTATATCCTCTGGATGAGGATTATGAAGTTTCTGTGGGTCTCCATTCAAGCCTGGTAATACGTGCAGCAGCATTCATCCGTACACATTCATTGTTCAGGTCCATAAAATTTGCTTTTCCACATTTGGTTATGTGACCTTGCATTTCCCAGAACATGTCTCCTTATCTATGAAATGGAAACTGTATCATCAAACTCAACTTTTGGTGAGAATGAAAGGGTAACTTTACACAAGTGCCTAATACCACAAGCATCACAGAATGATGCACATCATGTATTTGTGGAAGAGGAAGAGGGGGAGAAGGAGAAAGGACAGTGCTAAAATGTCACAAAGAAGCCAAGGCAAAAAAGTTGTAATGGTGGTTATCTTGTGTGATAGTTTTCAATTACATTTGACTCAATCTTACCTATTGACTAAGATGAAAAAGTGTATGTGCAAAATAAGTCATCAGTAAAGCTTTCTATTGGGTCGGCTGCTAAGTAATTGCGGATTTTTAAAAGAAAATCAAAGACAATTTTTTCATGGAACTAAATAACTTTATTCTTTAATGTATTGCCCATTTTGATCAATGACCTTTTGCCATCTTTCAGGCAGCATCATAATCCCACGTTCAAAAAACTTCTGTTTTTTATTAGCAAAAAACTGAATCAGGTACGATTTGACATCATCATCATTATTGAAATTTTTACCATTCAAGGAGTTTTGTAAAGATCGAAACAAAAAGTAATCAGATGGTGCAAGGTCAGGACTATATGGTGGATGTGGAAAAACATCCCAACCAAGCTCCATTAATTTTTGCCGAGTGACCAAAGATGTGTGTGGCCTTGCATTGTCATGATGGAATACAACACCTTTTCTATTTGTCAATTCGGGCCACTTTTCTTCAACTGCATTGTTTAATTTCATTAGTTGTTCAATGTAGACATCAGAATTGATCGTTCAGTTGGGTGGTAAGAGTTCAAAGTAGACAATTCCTTTGTAATCCCACCAAACTGATAACAAAACCTTCTTTTGATGAATCTCAGCTTTTGATGTTGTTTGAGTTGGTTCACCTGGCCTGCTCCACGATCTTTTCCGCTTGATATTGTTGTAAACAACCCATTTTTCATCGCCAGTTATCAGTCGTTTTAAAAATGGATCATTTTCATTACGTTTCTTTAGCAAATCGCAGCTGCTAATGCGTTGCGTTAACTGTGATTCTTTCAGTTCGTGAGGAACCCATGTATCGAGTTTTTGAACATAGCCAAGTTGTTTTAAGTGATTTTCAATGCATGTATGTGATACATGAAGCTTCTCTGCAATCTCACGTGTTGTACTGTGACAGTCCGAATTGATTATTGCTTTGATTAGGGCGTCATCAACTTCAACTGGACGACCAGAGCGTCTTTCATCTTTGAGTGAAAAATCACCAGAACGAAATTTGGCAAACCAATTTTGACACTGCCGTTCTTTTAAGGCTTCGTCACCATAAACAGCACATAACTTTTTATGAGCTTGTGATGCGTTTTTCCCTTGCGGAAATAAAAAAGCAAAATATGACGAAAATGTTCCTTTTGATTTTCCATTTTTCAACGAACGCCAAACAAAAACTACAAAACAGATCAAAAAACTTTTTTTACTGATTAACAGCTGAATAGCCAACTATCAAATACAAAATGTGTTTTACATTTGTACTACGTCTGCAAACCTAAAAATTCAACTGAAGCCATATATGTGTGAAACCCGCAATTACTTAGTTGCCGACCCAATATTTGCTTTGTTGATGGCTATGTCCAGTGAAATAAACTTTCATAGAGAAAACATGTGGCTTTCTCTGCTGTTGTAATTACGTGCATTGGTATTAGTCTTCTTACAGAAACAAACAGAAGCAGTGCTTGATACATTTGAATTTTTTAACACTAAAGAAAGTAGCAAACATAACCATACCTCAAATCTGTACTTTTTAGGAGAGGAAAGTCAGAAGAGCCCAATATATTTAATTGTGTTAGCATAGCCCTGTGAAGTTTTTAAAGCCTGTCCAAATCCTTTTACTGTTGATTTTGTTTTGAGGTTCACTACATAAAGAAACCCGAACAAATATTATAATAATCAATTGTATTATATTGTCACATTAGGAATAACAGAACCTTTGAAGAATTTCCCTCTAGGAACATGTAGTTTAATAAAGACAAAGGACTTTTTTTCATCTCTGACAGTCTAAGAAGTATTAAGTGCACCAGGCCATCATGTCTCATTAGTTAACAATCGACCCATGAAACAGGAGATCATGTTTTGATTCCTGTTTGCTGCACATGACTGGATTATAGCTCAATCAATTGTTCTCTCTTATCATTGGTATTTCTATGTCTCTCTACCTCTCCATTTTCCTCTCTGAAATCAATCAAAATATACTTAAAATGAATATTGAAAGCACAACCCTTGGGGGTAGGCAGAAATAAGTTCATGTTCCAGCACAGCCATGTTCTTATCCTATGATTACAGGCAAAAGACTTCACAGAATATTTTATCTCAAATGTGAAATAATGCTTATTTCACCCAGGTTTTTTTCAAATATATTTTTACTTATTTCAGAGGAGAAGGGAAAGAGAGACACAGAGAGAGACATAAATAGTGAGAGATAGTCTTTGATGGGACCCACAACCTAGGCATATGCCATGACCTTAAATAGAACCATGACCTTCTGGATCATAGGTTGATGCTCAACCTCTGAGCCTCTCCTGGCCAGGCTTTAAAGATTCAATGATGTAGGAATACCTTTAAAAGTCTAGGTGATCAATTAAATTTCCCTGTTTATCATTTGGTAATGAGCTAAACATGAAATATCTGTTTGCTTTAAATTATCAGTGTAAGGAAGAAGCTTACGTAAACATCAGAAAAAAGCTTGATTAATTTTATAAATCTAATATTTAGAGCTAATGTATACCATTAAGGAACTACTGAACCAAATTCGAATATTGTACCATAACCTTTCATTTATATCTTAAATCAATTAGACTAAACTTCATAGAAAATGTCAAGATATGAAATTTCTCCCAGGCAGAGAAGTACAATCCTTTTCTTTGTAACATAAATTTTATGCTCAGTGAGAACTGTGTGAAGTGTTCCTTATTGAACATTAGAAGAAATAGGATATCAGAAATATGTCCCTTGATAATATTTAAAAAACACATTTTCAGGCATTGGCCTGAAGATTAAGTAACTTAATCACAAACTTATCCTAATACAGTTTAAAAACTGACCAACTACTTTGTTATTTTTAAATTCTTCCTGAAGTACTTGAGTAAGGAGGAAAGTGAAAACACATCGTGAATATTATAACTGATACATTATATACCAATTATTGAGTGTCATAAAATAAATGACTAAAATTGCCCCTAATAATTGTAATTCTGTTCTAAATGTAAACCATGGAAACATTTTCATTATGTTCTAGTAGAGGAGCAGAAATCAACCTCACTTTTTTTAACCCTAAAATTGATTTTTAGAGAAATAAATGGCGGGATCATTTAATACAATGAAAATAATTGCATTTTTATTAGCTTTCAGGAGTCATTCCCCATCTGTATGGTAGTTGAAGAGTTCCTTATGATAACACAAGAGCTACATCAAAGGCAGCAGTGATAGGTTTCATTTCTTAATAAACACTTAGTGAAGGTGGCCTAATTACCATATAATTAACAAATTTGATATAAGAAGGTCAGAGTGATTATTATTGTAGGCATCCCGCAGGACAGGGTAAGGATGGCAAAGTAGCAGAGCAACTGCCTAACACCAGAGGAAAATTTTTAATATTTATTGGCCTCTAAGTTCACAATTTAAATTTGACCTCCTGTGGCCTCTAGTTTGCAAAAGAAGTATTTGTTTTTTTAAAAAAAAACTGGCCCTAGCTGATTTCTCAGTGGTTAGAGCATCAGCCTGGGGACTGAAGTGTCATGGGTTTGATTCTGGTCAAGGGCATGTACCATGGTTGTAGGCTTGATCCTTTGCCTCTGTTGGGACTTGTGCAGGAAGCAACCAATCAGTGTGTCTCTCTCACATCAATATTTCTCTCTGTCTCTACCCCTCCCTTCCTTGTTTATAAAAATCAATGGAAAAATATCCTTGGGTGAGAATTAACAAACAAACAAAAAAGAACCAACCATTCTGAGTCCTTAATCTCCAGTCTTTTTTTTTTTTTTTTTTTTCATGTGAGCAGTTGATAGCTACATGGGGTTCTACTTATATTAATTGTACTTTTTGTCCATGGGGAAGTATTTAAACTTACTCAGACAAGACATGAAAACCATCTCATTGTCTGTTGACCAATGAATGGATAAAAAAATGTATGTATACACACACACACACACACACACACACATATCCCACACGCCACACACAGCACACACATTTCAGTCATGAAAAAAAGGAGAAAAGGAGAAACTCCTACCATTTGTGACAACATGAATGAACCTAGGGGTCATTAAGTTTAGTGAAATAAGTCAAAAGACAGAAAAAGCCAAATACTACATGGCATCATTTATATGTGGCATCTAAAAACACAAAACTCATGGAAACAGAGTAGAATGGTGGTTGTCAGGGGCTAGAGAGTGGGGGAAATGGGCAAATGTTGATCAAGGGGTAGGAACTTCCAGTTCAGATTAATAAGTCCTGGAAATCTCATGTGAAATCTGCTGATGGGCACCTAGGCAGTGACTACAGTTAACAATACTGTATTATATATTTGAAAGTTTCTAAGAGAATAGATCATAAATATTCTCACGCACACATCAAAATATTGTCATTATGTAAGGTGATGAATATATTAATTAACCTTAGAGTGGCAATCATTTCACAATATATATGTGTGTATCAAGTCATCACATTGTACACCTTAAATATTCACAATATTATATATCAATTATATCTCAATAAAGCTGGAAAAGTTTTAATTAAAAAATTAAAATTACTCAAATCTACTCTCCTATCTAATAAAGAGGGAATATGAAACTGATCATCACATCTTGACAAAGATGGTGACATCCATAGCCACAAGAGGGCCGTGCTCAGTCCCCTCAGTCCTACTGGAGTCCCCCAGTCCTTTCAGCCCAGCAGGGGGATGGCAGGCACATAGTGAGACCAGATCCACCCTCAGCTCCCTAGCCACCCAGGGCCAGCTTAATGTGCAGGCAATCCTCAGATGGTGGCAGCCCAGTTGCCCAGCAGCCCAAGGCCACCTGAGGCTCAGGTAACCAGGGCCAGCTGAGGCTTGTGCTACAGGCAGTAGAAGCAGCAAAGTGTGCTAGGGGCATCACCTTCCCTTGATCGCCAGGTCACCTCACGCCCTTGAGGGCTCCTGAACTGTGAGAGTGGGCAGTCCCAGCTGAGGGACACACTGAGCCTCTAGTATGTTGTATATTTGTAAACTTTCATTCATTCTTTAAAGTAAATTTAGCATTATGAACTATCAAATTTTTCATAGTATAGAACAAAATATTCATGCCAGTATTTAGTGGATCTATATTCAATGGACTAAAATAACTCTATAGGATTTACTACCACTTATTACACCATTATTACTGAGCCTTCAGGAGAAAAAAATTATAATGGAAACATAGACAAAATATAAGGTTCCTTTATTGTTATTGTTGTTAGAGAGATGGGTACTGTTAAAATTAAATAGCAATTCTGTACAATAATATAAGAAATGTCTAAAGGCTACTTTTGGAAGTTTGGTTCTACTGTCTCAGACTAATCTTTGGGATTTATAGATTTATTGATTATAAAAGCTATTCAAATGTTGAAAATTCACTACCTACTGAAAAAAAAAATAAGTGAGATTTTAGTGACCAGATGAAAAAGAAAAAAAAAAAACAACATGAAAGGGAAGAGATAAAGTATTATATTAGCTTTCTAAACTTAAAGTAGAACCTAAACTTAAAAAATTAACTTGAGTTTTATACAATGAATAGACTACTTTCTCAAGGTCAGCATTTTAAAAACAATTGCTACCATATATTGAGTGAAACTACTGAATTAAATTTACTATCAGTGTCTTTTTTAAAATATATTTTATTGAGAGGAAGAGAGAGGGATAGAGAGCTAGAAACATCGATGAGAGAGAAACATCGATCAGCTGCCTCCTGCACACCCCCTACTGGAGATGTGCCCGCAATCAAGGTACATGCTCTTGACAGGAATTGAACCTGGGACCTTTCAGTCTGCAGGCCAACGCTCTATCCACTGAGCAAAACCAGTTTTGGCTATTAGTGTCATTTTATTTTTTTTCCTTTTTTTAAAAATATTTTAAAATTTTTTTATTAAATTATTATCTTTCTACATATACCATTGGCCCCCCTCCCATACAATCCTCTCCCTCCCCAGAGTTTTTTGTCCATTGGTTGTACTTATATGCATGTATACAAGTCCTTCGGTTGATCTCTTTTCTCCCCCAGATCTCCCCAACCTCCCCGCTGTAATTTTACAGTCTGCTTGTTGCTTTACTGTCTCTATATCTATCTTTTGGTTTGTCAGTTTATTATGTTCTTTATCATCCATAAATAAGTGAGGTCATGTGGTGTTTCTCTTTCATTGATTGGCTTATTTCACTCAGCATGATGTTCTCCAATTCCATCCAGGTTGCTGCAAATGATGAGAATTTCTTCTCTTTTATGGCAGCATAATATTCCATTGTGTAAATGTACCATGGTTTTTTGATCCAATCATCTGCTGATAGGGCACCTAGGCTGTTTCCAAATCCTAGCTATTGTAAATTGTGCTGCTATGAACATAGGGGTGCATATATCTTTTCTGATTGGTGTTTCTAGCTTCTTGGGATATATTCCTAGGAGTGGGATTACTGGGTCAAATGGGAGTTCCATTTTCAGTTTTTTGAGGAAGCTCCATACTATTCTCCACAGTGGTTGCACCAGTCTACATTCCCACCAGCAGTGCACGAGGGTTCCTTTTTCTCCACAACCTCGCCAACACTTGTCCTTTGTTGATTTGTTAATGTTGGCCATTCTGACAGGTGTGAGATGGTACTGCATTGTTGTTTTGATTTGCATCTCTCGGATAATTAGTGACTTTGAGCATGTTTTCATGTGCCTCTTGGCCTTCCTTCTGTCTCCATTTGAGAAGATTCTATTTAGATCCATTGCCCATTTTTTAATTGGGTCATTTATCTTCCTTTTAGTAAGTTGTATAAGCTGTCTGTAGATGTTGGTGATTAAACCTTTATCAGTGATAACATTTGCAAATATGTTCTCCCATACAGTGGGCTTTCTTGTTGTTTTGTTGATGGTTTCTTTTGCTGTAAAAAAGCTTTTTATTTTGATGTAGTCCCATTTGTTTATTTTCTCTTTAGCTTCCATTGGCCTAGGGGCAGTATCAGTGAAGAAGTTCTTTTGGCATATGTCTGAGATTTTGCAGCCTGTGGATGCCTCTAGTATTTTTATGGTTTCCAGTCTTATGTTTAAGTCCAAAATCCATTTTGAGTATGGTGTAAGTTGGTGATCTAGTTTCATTCTTTAGCATGTACCTGTCCAATTTTCCCAACACCAATTATTGAAGAGACTGTCATGACTTCATTGTATGTTCGTGCCTCCTTTGTCAAATATTAACTGAGCATAGTGATTTGGGTTGATATCTGGGTTCTGGATTCTATTCCATTGATCTATATGTCTGTTCTTGTGCCAGTACCAGGCTGTTTTGAGAACAGTGGCTTTGTAATACAGTTTGAAATCTGGTATTGAGATCCCTCCTACTTTACTCTTCTTTCTCAGGATTGCTGTGGCTATTCGGAGTCTTTTGTTGTTCCAAATGAACTTTTGGAGAGTTCTCTCTAGGTCAGTGAAATAAGCCGTTGGTATTTTAATGGGGAGTGCAATGAACCTATAGATTGCTTTGGGAAGTACGGACATTTTGATGATGTTTATTCTACCAATCCATGAACATGGTATGTTCTTCCATCTGTTTACATCTTCCTCTATCTCGTTTTTCAGTGTCGTGTAGTTTTCTGCATATAGTACTTTTACCTCCTTAGTTAAGTTTATTGCTAGGTATCTTTTTTTTTTTTTTTTTTTTTTTTTTTTTTTTTTTTTTGTGCTATGGTAAATGGGATTGCCTTTTTAGTCTCTGTTTCTGCAAGTTCACTATTGGTGTATAGAAATGCCATAGATTCCTTGGTGTTAATTTTGTATCCTGCTACATTGCCAAATTCATTTATTAAGTCTATTAGTTTTTTGATGGAGTCTTTTGGGTTTTTTATGTACAATATCATGTCACCTGCAAATAAAGATAACTTTACTTCTTCTTTTCCAATTTGGATGCCTTTTATTTCCTCTTCTTGTCTAATTGCAATCGCTAGTACTTCCAGTACTATGTCAAACAGGAATGGTGAGAGTGGGCATCCCTGTCTTGTTCCTGTTCTTAGAGGGAATAGTTTTAGTTTTTGCCCATTGAGTATGATGTTGGCTGTGGGTTTATCATATATAGCTTTTAATTATGTTGAGGTATGATCCTTGTACTCCTGCCTTGTTGAGAGTTTTTATCAGGAAAGGGTGTTGGATTTTATCAAATGCTTTTTTTTCATCAATTGATATGACTATATCATTTTTATCTTTCAATTTGTTTATGTGGTGTATCACGTTTATTGATTTGCAGATATTGTACCATCCTTGCATTCCTGGAATAAATCCTACTTGGCCATGGTGTATGATCTTTGTGATGTTCTGCTGGAGCCGGTTTGCTAGAATTTTGTTGAGGATTTTGGCATCTAAGTTCATGAGGAATATTGGTCTGTAATTCTCCTTCATTGAGTTGTCTTTATCTGGTTTTGGTATTAGAGTGATGCTGGCTTCATAGAAGGAGTTCCTTCCTCTTGAATTTTTTGGAATAGTCTGAGGAGGATAGGTTTTAGTTCTTCCTTGAATGTTTGGTAAAACTCTCCTGTGATGCCATCTGGCCCTGGGCTTTTGTTTGATGGAAGTTTTTTGATGACTGTTTCAATTTCTTCCCAAGTCACTGGTCTATTGAGGTTTTTAGATTCTTCCTGATTGAGTTTTGGAAGCTTGTATTTTTCTAGGAATATGGCCATTTCCTCCAGGTTGTTCAGTTTGTTGGAATAGAGTTGTTCGTAGTATTTTGTTAAATCCTTTGTATTTCGGCGGGTCTGTTGTTATTTCACCTCTATCGTTTCTGATTTTGTTTATTGGGGTCCTCTCTCTTTGTTTCTTGGTTAACCTGGCTAGAGGTTCATCAATCTTGTTTATCCTTTCAAAGAACCAGCTCTTGTTTTTGTTGATCTTATGTATTATTTCTTTGGTCTCTATGTTGTTTATCTCCGCTCTAATTTTTATTATTTCCTTCCTTCTGCTTACACTGGGCTTTTATTGTTGCTCTTTTTTCTAACTCTTTGAGTTGTAGAGTTAGTTAATTTGTTACCATTTTTTCTTGTTTTTGCAATAGGCTTGTAGAGGCATGAACTTCCCTCTCAAAACTGCCTTTGCTGTATCCCATAGATTTTGGATTGTTGTGTTTTCATTGTCATTTGTTACCAGGATGTTTTTAATTTCTTCCTTGATTTCTCTGGTAACCCAGTCCTTGTTTAATAGCATGCTGTTTAATCTCCATGTGTTTAATTTCTTTGGAGTATTTTTATTGTAGTTAATTTCCAGTTTTATGCTACTATGATATGAGAAGATGCTTGATATGATTTCTATCTTCTTGAATTTGAGGAGACTTTGCCTATGTTCCAACATGTAAACTATCTTTGAGAATGCCCCATGTGCACTTGAGAAGAATGTATATTTTGTGGCTTTGGGGTGGAATGTTCTGAAGATGTCAATTAATTCCATCTGGTCTAGCGAGTCATTTAGGATTGATATTTCTTTGGTGATTTTTTGTTTAGATGATTTGTCCAAAGGTGACAGTGGGGTATTAAAATCTCCTACTATGATTGTATTGCTATTAATCTCTCCCTTAATGTCCTCCAGCAGTTTTTTTAATGTATTTGGGTGATTCTGTATTGGGTGCATATATGTTTACCAGGGTTATTTCTTCTTGCTGGATTGCTCCCTTTAGTATTATGAAGTGGCCTTCATTATCTCTTGTTATGTCCTTCACTTTGAGGTCTAATTTGTCAGATATAAGTACTGCTACCCCAGCTTTTTTTTCATTTCCATTTGCCTGGAAAACCTTTTTCCATCCCTTCACCCTCAGTCTGTGTGTGTCTTTTTTTTCTGAAGTGGGTTTCTTGTAGACAACAGATATATGGGTCTTGTTTTCTTATCCAATCTGTTACCCTATGTCTTTTGATTGGAGCATTTAATCCATTTACATTTACAGTTATAATTTATAGGTATTTATTTGACGCCATTTTATTCTATACCCCAGTGTTCCTTCTTTGCTTCCTATTTCTTTATTTTTATAGTAGACCCTTTAGCATTTCTTGCATTGCTGGTTTGGTGGAGATAAATTCCTTTAGTCTTTTTTTGTCTGTGAAGCTCCTGGTTTCACCTTCAATTTTGATTGATAGCCTTGCTGGGTACAGTATCCTTGGATTAAGAACCTTCCTTTGCATGACTTTATATATTTCATTCCACTCCCTTCTGGCCTGATGAGTTTCTGTGGAGAAATCAGTAGCTAGTCCGATGGGGATTCCTTTATATGTAACTTTCTGTCTCTCTCTGGCTGCTTTTAAGATTCTTATTTTGTCGTTGGTGTTTGCCAGTTTAATAATAATGTGCCTTGGCGTCGGTTTTCTGTCAGTCTTTCATTTTGCTTGGGACTCTGCGAGGATCTTGAATTTGTGTGGGTTTTTTCTTCTCTATCTCAGGAAAGTTTTCTGTCATTATTTATTGAAGTACATTTTCCATGTTTTCCTCAGTTTCCTTTCTTTCTGGAACCCCTATTATTCTAATATTGTTTTGTTTTGTATTGTCCCAAAGTTCCCTTAGGCTCTCCTCCTGCTTTTTTAATTTTTTTTTTTCTAGAAGCTGCTCTAATTGGGTATTTTTTTCCATCTTGTCTTCTAGCTCACTGATGCGGTCCTCTGCTTCTTCTAGTTTGTTCTTGATGCTTTCTATTAAGTTTTTCATAGTAGCGATGTCATTTTTCATTTCTTCTTGAGTTATCTTCATTTCCTCTTGGTTCTTCTTCATTTCCTCTTGGGTCTTACTCATATTTGTCAAATTTGTCTTCCATTCTTTTTAGCCATCTTATAATCATTACCCTGAGTTCTTGCTCTGGTAGGTTGCTTGCCTCTAACTTGTTTATTTCCTTTTCTGGTGATGCCTGCTTTTCTTTCATTTGTGGGCTGTTTCTTTGTGTCCCCATGGTCTCCCTTTTCAGGATGTCTGGTTATGTAGATCTCTCTCTCCTGCGTTGATTTAAAGGCACAAAATACAACACAACCAGTTACAACACACAAGGAACTGAACAGAAATGTATTTGTGATATTAATAACCTCCAATGAAATAAGCCAATCAACGAAAGAGAAACACCACATGACCTCACACATCGGTGGATGATAAAGATCTTTATAAACTGATGAACCAAGAGACAGATATAGAGAAAGTAAAGCAACAGGCAGACTGTCAAATTACAGTGGGGAGGGTAGGGATATCAGGGGGAGATAATAGATCAACCGAAGGACTTGTATAAATGCATATAAGTACAACCAATGGACATAAAACTATGGGGAGGGAGGGGATGTGTGGGAGGGAGGGAGGGGGGCAATAAAAAAAATCAAGAAAATATGTAAAAAATAAATAAATAAATAAATAAATAAATAAAGAAGTCTAAAAATAAATAAATAAATAAAATTATGACATTCCTAGAAGAAAAAAAAAAAAAAAAAAAAAAAGGTGACCACTAGGGAAAGGCAAATTAGGGGATAGGAGAGAAAGAGGAAGAGTAAAAAGAGAAGAGGGAGGGAGCAAAAGAATAAGATAGGGGAAAAAAAAAATATATATATATATAGAGTGTCAAAATGAAATTGAGAAACAGGGAGGAGAGAGAAAGAGAGAGAAAGAGAGAGAGAGAGAGAGAGAGAGAGAGAGAGAGAGAGAGAGAGAGAGAGAGAGAATAAGAGATAAAAGGGGAATAAACTATATATATGGGGAGAGAATTTCAATTGAACAACCACTAACCACAGCAAATGCTGGTAGCAGTACCTGGAGAATAATACAATCTACAACACCCCCTAATTTCCAGCAAAGGAAGGGAAAACAAAAGTAAAAAAAAAAACAACAAACAAAAACCAATCAAATAAGAAAATACCAAGCAACAGCAACAACAAAAGAATAAGCAAAATATTCTCACTAAAAAGCATAAAAATATAATTTAATCAACATTCCCCCAAATAGCATCAAATGGAGAGTGATACAGCTAGTTGATACAGCTCAGAGAGCAATGTGTATGTACTTCGCATAGGGGATTGCCAATTAGATATATAAGTAGGGTAGAAATTTTAGCAGGGGGGATACAGAAAGAGTAAGAAAACTCTAAAGCAGGAAAGGGTTAAGATAAACAGGATAGCGGGGAAGGTTAGAAAGAGAGTGATGGTGTAAAGGTCATGTTGAGATAGGGTAAAACAATGTAAAGGAGAAATGAAAATAAAATGAAGAACACTAATTCCAATGTAAAATAAAGAGAAAATAAAATGGCACTTAAAAAAATTAAAATAGCAGTAGTAATAATGCTTATTGAACATAAAAATGTAATAATTAAAAAGTTAAAATCAAGTGAGGAAAAAAGGAAAAAATTATTTCTTAAGTAAAAGATGCAAAAAATGAAAATAAAATAAAAAATAAAAAATTTAGCAAAAAAAGTGTGCAGTTGTGAAGGCCATTCACTTCTGTTATTCTGTTTGGCATGCCTGTTTCTCACTCCAGACAGTATTGCAGTTCCCTGGGTTCTTCTGCACCTCAGTGGCGATTCCTTAGTTTCTTGGTTTTTGATCAAATAAAACTAGTAATAAACACAGTCAGTTTGTACTCCAGCCCCTAGGTGACAGTGTTTCTGGATTGATGTCCCTGTCTTGTTGGCTGCTCTAGCCTTCTTTTTCTATGGCACTCAATACAGTTTTGTTTTGTTTTTTGCCTCGGAGCTGAATCCTGGATGATTTCTGCCCCCTCTGCTTCTCAGCTTCCAGAAAAGCAGTTTCCCCCTGCTGTCTCTTAGGGCCAGCCAATCTGGGTGATCTCTCCTTTGTAATCAGAAGCAAAGGGTTGCAGGGGAACCAGCCTAGGTACGGGATGGGCCAGTCTGCGTCCATTTACAGACTGCTTTCCAACTCCTATGTTCTCCCTCCGTGTCGGATCAGAATGGGTTGCTCCCTAGAGAACCCCAGTATTAGCAATCTTGGGGACCCCCATCCACTCTCTCGAATCACACCACACCCAACAGCGGGGGGCTTTTGTGGACACAGATTTCCGTGGTCCCAGTGCGCGTGCTTTTGCCTCTGCTGCCACAGCAGGCCGCGGCGGCTGCAGCTTTCGCTGTTGGGACATAGACACCCCACATTATCCCCAGCAAAATCCAACCTTTCTGTGTAATCTGCGTGTCCGCATTGGTCAGGGCCCCTACATTTGTGGTTTTTTCAGGTCTCAGGTAAGATCCCCAGTTGCAGCAGTGATATGGTTGTGAGATGCAGCACGTACAAGTGTTTACCTTGCCCCCTTCTTCCAGGAAGTCCTATTAGTGTCATTTTAAATGCATTACCTAATTTAATACTTATAATATCTAGCATAATTAGTCCCATTTTTCTGATGATTAAACCACTATACAAAAGCTTGCACACCTTGAAATGGGTACTTGGCCTTTCAACTGAGGACCATTTAACACAGAACACTCTGCCCCCCAAAACGCCCCCCCCCTATCTTCTATCACTTCTTAAGAACAAATTGAAGAATGCATATTTCATTCCTTTTGCACCTATGTAGCTTAAATAAAGCAGCAGTACAATGAGACTATAAATCATATTATTTCAATTACCAAGTCTGACATTATATTATAAAGCTATTATTTATAAACTTTTATAACCAGAAGTTATTCACTACTATAACTAAAATTAATGCAAAAGGAAGACTTCAATTATGGATAGATGAAGTCACACAATGTAGGTTTGTGGTTACATCTTAAATATGGGCATTGACTAATAACTTTTTATTATATAGCATTGACTAATAACTTTATATATATATATATATATATATATATATATATATATATATATATATATATATATATATATATATATATATAAAGCCAGCAACCAGAATGCTGTAACAACCAGAATGACTGGTTGTTATGACTCCCACTGCAGCCAGGAAACCAGCCAATCAAGGGGTGAAGCCAGCGGACAAATCCCCTGTGGCCCTTTCCCCGATCTGGTCCTGCCCTTGATCAGTCTCTCCCACCTTGATGGAGGTCAGGAAAGCCAGCCAACCCCCCATGGCCATTCCTCCTGGACTCCCTACCCCCAATTGGCCCACATCCCCTCCCACAGCCAGCCCCACCCCTGATCACTCCCCCACCACAATGAGTGGGTGCTGACCAGCCAACCTCCTGTAGCCCCTTCCCCCACTCAGCTCCTTCCCAGATCAGCCCCCTACCCTGATCAGGGGCAGGGCTTGCCTGCCAACCACCTACATCCTCTCCCCCTGAACAGCCCAGGACCTCATGGGCTCCATCCACCCCAATTGGCCCACAGACCCTCCCCAAGCCAGCTCTGTCCCTGATCAGCCCCCCCCCCCCCCCCACACACACACACACACGCACCAATTGGGGTTGGGCCTGGCTGGCCGACCTCCCATGGTCCCTCCCCAGGCTGCTGATCACCGATTGGCCCCTTACCCCATTCAGGGGCAGGGCCCACAACCCAACCTCCCAATGTCTCCTCCTCCCAACAGGCCTGGTCCCAGTGTGCCAATTGGGGCTGGTCAGCTGGACCCCTCCCATGCAAAAAGTCATGCACTAGGCTTCTAGTAACTGTTTATAAAATAGCAGAATTCTGTTTAAAAGATTTTATTTAGAGGCTGTTTTCAAGAGACAAGTGTCTTGGGAATGTCTCATCTAACTGTTCTTTAGCTTAATGTAACCCCTATGGCTCCTTTTCCTGGTTAATGATCAACATCAGCAATATGTCTTTTCAATGTGAATATGAAATGTATATTCTGAAAGATAATGATGGCAGAAGATAGCAATAAGATTTTCATTTATTTATTTATTTTTGCTTGCCCTTTTTAAAGAAAAGTCATCTTACAAAATTTATTATTCGAAACAAGAAAAATATTTACTCTTGTATATGAAAAGGAAAAATTAATAGTTTATAAAAGTTTATCTAATGAAATATATGTAGTTAAATGTTAAATACCATATTTTCTGGCATATAAGACGACACTCTAATTTTACAGTTAAAACATAGGTTTAGGCCTATATTCGCTGTATAAGACTACCCCCCACTTCTGAGGCAACACCAGTTCTTTTTTTAATAGACCGCCTCTCTGACTCTGGCCAATCTGAGCAGGCTTTTTTCGTTTCAAAAGTCGTCTTATATGCCAGAAAATACAGTAATGTATTACAGTGTAGCAAATATCCTATATAATGAAGAGGTAATATGCAAATTGCCCATCACTCCAACACACAAGATGGCCACCCTCATATGAACACATGATGGCCACCACAAGATGGCCAACAGGGAAGGGCAGTTGTGGGAGATCAGGCCTGCAAGGGAGGGGGCACTTAGGAGCGACCAGGCCCGCAGGTGAGGGCAGTTGGGGGTGACCAGGCCTGCATGGGAGGACAGTTAGGGCAACCAGGCTGGCTGGGGAGCAGTTAGGTATCCATCAGGCTGGCAGGGGAATGGTCACATGGTAATCAGGCTGCAGGCAGAAATGGTTAGAGACAATCAGGCAGGCAGGCAGGCAGGCAAGCAGTTGAGAGCCAGCAGGCCTGGATTGTGAGAGGGATATCCCAGATTGCAGAGGGTATAAGCTGGACTGAGGGACAACCCCCCTGGTGCATGAATTTCATGCATTGGGCCTCTGGTTTACATATAAAGGGATTTACAAGCACTTAACCACATGAATTAAATCAAATAAATTACAGTTGTAACCCCAAAACTGATTACACTGAAAATATTTGTAATGTTTCTGAGACTGTTTGTCCATCCTGTTAGAAGCAAAAAAGTCACTGAAATAAACAATTGCCTTTTTTCCTGTAATTTGGCCACAAAACAGGCAGTGACCAATACAGCTCACTTTATTACAAGTATATACTCAATATATATGTTGACTGATCGGTTCTACTTTTACAAAGCTATTTCAATGACCCATTGTTAATCTGATTGCAATAAATTTTACACAAGAAATAATCTTATACAGCATTTCTATTAGAACCTGTCAGCAGTTATTCTACCTCCAAACAGGCAGACCTTGATTGAATACTATTTTCCTAATAGTGATAAGGAGGAGAGCTGAAATAAACTTAGTCAAGCCTTTCAGTACTCCTTCAATTCCCCTCATTTACATAATTGCAATCATGTAGAAAAAATACATACAAACTTCCAACTGTCACCAAAGCACAGATGTAAAAAATTAGTTTCAAAATCCTGGAGGAGGAAACTGAATGGAGCACAGAGGAATAAATGTTATTCCCTTACTCTTGTATTGAGAGGGTACTTCTTAATGTATTTATTTAATACAAAGATATTAAAAATGTCAAGAAATAAATCACATTAAATTAAGCAAAATTTCATTGTAAAAAATATATTTGCAATGCTATATATGCTCAAGTGGTATTGTCCTATTTTGTAAAACTTCCTTGTGCCTTAATGTGCTTCTTAATTGATAAATACTTTCAGTAAACAAATCAAAACAAGTCCCTGTATAAAACAACTTTTTAAAGTTTACCAATGTCCATGCATTTTTAAGTGCCATTTACAATAATGGATTCAAGGAGTAAGTTTAATATTTGTCAAACAAATTATTTCCTAAACTTATTTCACCTCAGAACAGATTATATTTTTCAAGTAATACCTAAGAAACTTTTACATATCAAGTAGAACATCATTGGAAAAAGTTTAAGATAAGAGAATATTATCTGTATTTTATAATTTAGTTTAAGCAAGTAATGTAAATATTTTGAAATTAATTTTTTGTCAGTCCAATCTTTCTTAATGTACATATGCAGGGAGAATCAACCAACCAACCGAGCAAATAAACAAATTAACAAACAAACTTGGAACTTAGAGATAGAAAACAAATCAGTATGAGTGTACTTATTCAGTACACATGTGGGAACTCAGATAAAACTATACTTGTTCTAATTATAGATGCTTCAATTATATCTGAAAGATACAGTGGTCCAATAAAATATTTTTAAAAACTTACTTTTGAAAATTATTTTTAGATGAGAAGATCCTGTAGTAGCAAGTTTTTGGTTTGAGATAATCCAAAAATCATTTACATTTCATAATTGGCTTGGGATACTTAGTGTGTTATTAATTGATTAATTTTCAAATCTTTATTGTTTAAAGTATAACACATGATTCCCTTTTCCCCGATTGTCCTCTCCCAACTCATTCCCGCCCCTCAGTACATGCCCTTACCTACCCCGCTACTGACTATGTCCATGGGTTATGCTATATGCATGCATACAAGTCCTTTGGTTGATCTCTCTAACCCCTTTGAGATTCTAAAATTCTGCCCTACTCTGACTCTTTCCCCTGAGGTTGGATGGTCTGTTTGATGCTTTTATGTCTCTGGATCTATTTTAGTTCATCAGTTTATATTGTTCATTATATTCCACATATGAATGAGATCATGTGATATTTATTTTTCTCTGACTGGCTTATTTCACTTAGCATAATGCTTTCCAGTTCCATTCATGTTGTTGGAAATGGTTAGAGTTCCTTTTTTTTCAGAAGCATAGTATTCCACTGTGCAGATATACCACAGTTTTTTAATTCAGTCATCTGCTGATGGGAAATAAGGCTGTTTCCAAATCTTTGCTATTGTAAGTCTGTTTCCAAATGTTAGCTCTTATAAATTGCTGCAATATAAAATATTATATTTATGTATCATAAAGAAAATATCAAAATACTACTTCTGAAATTAAATCTTCAGTATATGTATTAAATAACAAACTATATTAGGCAAAAGGAAATATAATCTAGTAAATATTACAGAAAGTTGAACAAAAAATATATTAAATATATGAGTGATAATTAAGAAGTGTGGTGATTAAGTCCAACACAAAACTAACACAAGTCCTAAAATCAGAGAATATAAAAGATAGAGAAGGAATAATCAAATATATTTTATTAAAATGGTATCTCTGAGCTTAAGAAATATCCAAGTTTTCAGAACAAAACAGATCTATGAAGTACAAAGTTCAAGGGATAAGAAAGATCCATTCCAAAATATATACTGATGAAATTTTGGAATCTCAAGGGTAAGTCTTTTTAAAAATATTTCAGAACAGAAAATAAGGTGCCCACTAAGTAATAACAATTAGATGCAAATTCCAACCCTTTATCGGAAATGATGGATACTATATATCAATAGAATAATGCCTGATTAATACTATTTTGTACCAAAAATTTTTATCCAGTCAGAAGATCAATTCTGTAAACTAAGGCAAACATGCAAATGCTAAGCAAGTTTTGCCATCATATATTTGTATATTTTTTTAATTCTATAAAAGGTGCTTTAAAAAAATGATTTTAAAATGAAAGAATGATATCAGAATTTTAAATAGTGGTGGCATAACATGATCTAAAAGAAGAAACAAAAAATAGATTAGCTTTTGAAAATTAAGACATTTTCCTTTTAAGCATTTGGCAATTAAAGTCTCAGGCTTATATTTCTTACTCTATAGATCCAACTGCAATCCTTGCTTTTCCATAAATAATATCAGTTCAATTTTTATCTCTGTTAATGCTTACAATACCTATGAAAAAGCTGTTTTATGAAGATTTGAAATATAGACAAATTCAATGTGGATTATTCTTTTACTATATCATTATAATCACAAAATAAGTGATCTGAACATGTTTACTAACTTGTCAAGGAAAATTTTATCATTTCCTTTGTTAGATGTAGCTGAACAATGCTTTCTACCTTTATTAGCAAGTATGCCTTGATTCCTCCTTGTGAACGAGGCATAACAAATGCCTCTTTTGCCTCTGGATCTTCCTTTGGACACTGGATACAAGATATATTCCTCCTACATTTCTTATGAAGTCAAACAAACAGATTATGTGTAAATCAAGATAATCTATATAACATGATTTTGCATGTTCTCTGGTACATACTTAGCATCCAGTATAATATTGATATTTTGTACAGCATAATTATAATCAGAAAATAGATCAATGCATATAGGAGAAATAAAAATCATGGGCTTCTACTTATCTCTCACAAATATTTTCATTTATTGACTCTAAGAATGTGCTTTAAAGTCTCAAGATATTAAGTAGATATCATGATATGATTATATTATTATCTAATTTAGTTGGAGAAATTCTATAAACTTGCACTAAATTCAAGAGCCAATATCCCAACCATTCTCTTAATCATACTATAACTAGCCTGCTAATATGAATATTCACTTATCTAAAATATCCTAAAGTTCATTTGGGCAATTTCCAAATTTTCCATATGATTATTCATTAAATTTATTTTCTTTTATAACTTGTGCCCATTTAATTTTTTCACTTTTCAAAAGAGTATATTGTACAAAGGACTCATATCTGTAATGTATAAAGAACTTTAAAGCTGAACAATAAGAAAACACTCTAATTTAAGTGGATTTGTCTCATTTTGATAAGTTGTATGAGTTCCTTATATATTTGGTTATTAACTCTTTATCAGATGTATCTTGGCAAATATATTCTCTCATACAGTGGGCTCCCTTTTCATTTTGTTGATGGTTTCCTTTGTGGTGCAGAGTATTTTTAATTTGTTGTAGTCCCACTTGTCTATTTTCTCCTTTGTTTCCATTGCCCTAAGATAGGTATCAGCAAACATAATTGCTACATAAGATGCCTGAAATTTTGCTGCCTATCATTTCTTCTAGGATTTTATTGTTTCACAGCTTACATTTAAGTATTTAATTCATTTTGAGTTTATTACTGTGTATGGTGTAAGTTGGTGGCCTAGTTTTTTCTCTTCCTTCTTCTTCTTTTCTTCTTCTGTATGTACCTGTCCATTTTTCCCAACTCCACTTATTGAAGAGACTGTCTTGACTCCATTGTATGTTCTTGCCTCCTGTTCAAATATTAATTGAACAAAATGGCTTGGGTCAATGCCTTGATTCTCTGTTCTGTTCTATTGATGCATATGCCTGTTCTTGTTCCAGTACCAGGCTGTTTTGATTATAAAACACCAATCAGAAAGAATATATGCACCTCTATGTTCATAGCAGCACAATTTACAATAGCTGAGATCTAGAAACAGCCCAAGTTCCCATCAGTAGAGGAGTGGATAAAAAGACTGTTAAATTTACCCATGAAATACTATTCATCTGTAAAAAATAAGAATCACTTATACATTGAGACAGCATGGATGGACCTGGAGAGTATTAAGCTAAGCAAAATAAAACAGTCAGAGAAATATAAATATCACATGATCTCACTCATATATAGAATCTAAAGAACAAAATAAACTGATGAACAAAATAGATCCAGAAACATAGAAGCATGGAACAAACTGTGGAATCTCAGAGGGAAGAGTGGGTGGGTGTAAAGAGATTAACTAAAGAACTTTACATGCATATATGCATAACCCATGAACACAGACAACAATGTGATGAATACCTGGGGTGGTGGGCATGCTAGAAGGTGTTAATGGGGAAAAAAAAGACATCTATGATACTTTCAACAATAAATCTTAATATTTTTAAAAAAGAAAGAAAATCTAATTTAAATACAAGGCTGTGCAAAAGTAAATTTACAGTTATGAGTGCTCAAAACACAGTTTACTCTTATATTATTATCTACTAATAACTATTATTTTCTATTTCAACTGTAATCCTACTTTTCCATATATATATTATACATATATACATATGTACATATATACATTATATATATCCCATCTAATAAAGATGGGATATGCTAATTAACCAGCACTCCATCACAAAGATGGATTCACCTACAACTGAGGCCAAGTTCTCATAAGGAGCCTTAAGAGCAATCAGCAGGGACCTGAGGCTACTACCTCCCTCCTTCCTCCTGGGGCTTCACAGGGGACCTCAGGCTGTGCTCCCCGCCAAGTAGGGCTTTACAGGGGACCTCAAGGTGCACCCCCAGTGCTGGGTTGGGGGAACTCAGGCCACGCCCCCACGCCCAGCAGGGCTTGACAAGGGATCTCAGGTCATGTCCCACACCTGGCAGGGCTTGAGCAGGACATTAAGGCACGCCTGCTACTCTAGTCTGGGCTGGGGGAACTCAGGCCACGCCCTCCATCCTGGCGCTGGGCCAGGGGACCTGAGGCTATGTCCCCTGCCCAGCAGAGCTTGACAAGGGTGGGACTGGCCAGGTCTGAGTCTAGCTCAATTGGAGTTGGGGGTGGTCAGGTCTGGGTTTCATCTCAGTGGTTGGGTGTCAACCTATGAACCAGGAGGTCACAGTTCAATTCCTGGTCAGGGCACATGCATGGCCCACTTATGAGATCAATCACCAATGTGGGATATACAGAAGGCAGCCAATCAATGATTCTCTCTCATCATTGACCTCTCTCTCTCTCTCTCTTTCTCTCTCTCTCTCTCTCTCTGTCTTTCTCCCTTACTCTCTGAAATAAATTTTTAAAAATATTTTAAAAATGAATGTCATATAACAGATGTAGATATTCCTTTCTCCAGGAAGTGGGGCTAAACACCCTCCTTCAAGTCTTGGCTGAATTCCAAATGATAGATTATGGGAAAGAGAAGAACAATAATTTTACATTGAAGAAATTCAACAGAATTCACCACATTGGTATCATGTACCCCCAGATAAAATGTGATGAGAAGGATACCTTACCTCTATGATGTTATTTCCCAAAACCTATAACTCAGTCTAATCATGAGAAAATCCTAATAAACCCAAATTTGTGGACATTCTACAAAATATTTGACCAACACTGCTACAAAATATATAAGACTTGGGAAACAAGGAAAGGCTAAAAAACACTGAAAGACCACAGAAAAAAAAAATATGACAACAAAATTTAATATGAAACACTTAATTGAATTCTGAAATAGAAAAAATACATTATTGTAAAAAATAATCTACATATCTGGATAAAGCCTGGAGTTTAATTAAAAGTGATATATCACAATTTTTTTTTGTTTTAACACATATACTATGTAAGATAACATTAGCAGAAGAAGGTTTGAGTACATGGAGACTCTTTGTACTATGTTTACAACTGTTCTCTAAATCTAAAATTATACTCCACCAAATTTAGTTTTTTTAAAGTGTATATTGCATTGTGATGGATCAACAGTGAATAGCTACTAAGCATTCCAGAAAGAAACTAGTTTTTTAAAATGCAAATTTGTGGAATCTTTCTCTACACATATACTTTAAATTTTTTAAATATGGAGCCAAGAGTCTGCATTTCACATGGTCTTTCAATGATTCTTATACACAACAAAATCTGAGAATCACTTTTCAAGAGTCCTGTGCCTTTTATAAGCCCAAAACTACTTTTAGTCTTTAAAAAACACAGCTTTAATTAATGGTATTATGCAACATAACCAAATTTGGAGAAAATTAAAATTCAGCATATACAGAATGAGAAAGGAAGTATCAGACGGAGGAGCCTGTGGACAAAATAACTCACTGAGATAATATGTAAATAACTGGAAAGCCCACAGGGTAATGGGGACATGATAGAAGAGCTAAGAAGATACAAAATGTGCAAGTATTCAAGTAGTAGTTTAAAAGAAAAGTAGAAAAGGAAGCAACTAGCTTATCCAAATATTGTACCACTCACCACTTCCTGGATCAAAGAAAAGTGACATCATTATAGATGCAGATAAATTGCAACTGGCCTTTTCAATCAATAGGCAGTAACTGCCTTAGTATGAAATGTTACTAAAAAAATGAATACTGCAGAACTGACAACCCAAAGCAACACCCACCAAGCTAATAAGCAAACGATCAGGGATGTTATAAATCTAATTGGAGCAGCATATAATGAATGAACAGGTGAACAGGAGAATGAGAATAAATTATGAAAATCAATGTGATGAAACTCACTGGTTAAATGATGCCTAAATAGTCCCAATTCTGACCAGAACAACTCCAAACTATAGAGGACACGAGAAACAAGGAAAGGCTATTGTGGGCCTCTTCCCACACTTAGTAGACTTTCAAATTTACTGTAGACTTAACACTGGCTCAGGACACCATTTTCATGCCCCAACAGACTCAAGTGGTTTGCGACCTTGCTCCTTCCCCCACTCACACAGCATGGCCAAGACTTCTCATATACCCTCTCACATTCACTCTGCTTGAACTCACTTAGACATTCTTCTGCTTGCATCAGCCCTCTATAAATTTACCAGCTGTGGAGGTTAATTTTATGTGTAAACTTGGCTAGGCTCTGGTACCCAGTTTTTTGTCTAAAAGGTGCCATGGTGTTTTTTTACATGTGATTAGCATTTAAATAAGTAGGCTTCTAATTAAACAGATAATCCCTCTACAGTGTGTATTAGCATCATCCAATCACTTGAAAGCCTTGGGACAAAGGCTGAGAGCCTCCCCAAAAAAAGAATTGTCACCTGGTCCTGTTAGAGTGTGGGCCCAAGCACCAGAAGGTCACAGGTTTGATTCTTAGTCAGGGCACATGCCTGGGTTGTGGGTCCCATAGATGTGTCTCTTTCTTATGGAGGTGTCCCTTTCCTTTCCTTCCTCTCTAAAATAAATTTAAAAAATAAAAAGAATGACCTATGCCTACAGATTTCTAAATAGAAATTCTGTTTGAATGTCCAGTCTTTGAACTCAAGACCACAACATGAACTTTTGACTGAATTTCCACCCTACTCACCTGCCCTGCAGATTTCTCACTTGCTAGCCCCCATAATCACATAGGCCAATTACTTAAATTAATCTCTCTCTCCCACTTTCACTCTCTCCTTCTCTCCCTCTTCTCTCCTCTTATGTTAATCATCTATTTTACTATCAGTTCTGTTTCTCTGGAGAAGTCCCATTCTAATAATTTTTCTACCAGTAACACTATAACTATCTTTTCTTATAATAAGATACATGGAAGCTATTTTATAACTACTACAAACACTTACATTTTTTTTCTTAGCAAGGTATAATATTGAGATAAGTTATAAGCAATATATAGATTTGAGATTCTCATTCTGTTCTTCGCATCAAATAATATAAAATCACTATTCCATATCCTGGCTAGGTTTGAGTCACTTGTGGTTCCTCTTTAAAAGGACAAATCTCAGAGTTCTAACCTGAAATACTGAATAAGAATTCCCTCAGTTGATTTTGATTCACAGCCAAGGGTTGAAATCCCTGGACATAAAATCATTTTACTATAGGATCTCCAGCAGTAGAGTCCAAGACCACTTTTTAAAATGAGGAACTTGACTAATGGTGAACAAGTGACATACTCATATTCCCAAGGTGAAAACATTAGGCTAATATGTTTTTCATATTTCTAGAAGGTTCATTTTATTTTATATAAATTGCAGAAAAAATGTGCCAGGTATTCTTATCACAGTGCATGTATATTTTATCATAATATTTCGGAAGTAATCAAGCACAAGTAGTTCTGTTTTATAAAGGTGGTTCATTCCAGGTACACATGAAATTTTCTGGTATATAGTTAGAAGACCTTGCAAATGGCTAAATTCTTGACCATTTCTTGTGTTGTTAAAGTTATAAACTTCTATCTGAGGACATATATATGTCACTGCTTTATGTCTGCTGATATAATCAAAGAAATTTGGTTGACCTCACCTTCCTATTGATGAAACTTTAGCAGATGCATTCAAAGAACTATCATAAATCTTCTAGTATCTGGCAAAAAAAATTTACAGAATCACTTTATAATATGGATATGAAACCTGCACAATAATCAATATTTTCAGTTATCTACTACTGCTAGATTAATTTTACTCCTTGATGACTAATGCAACCTTTGCATCTTTTAAAGAATTAAAGATTCACTGGACACACACACATACAATCAGTTAAGATGCATGTTCCCACTAATGTCTACTTTACCTGTCTCATGTCCAACATTGGAAGAGTAGGCAAAAATATTCAATATTAGTATTATTTATAAATTATATTACTCTAACACGAATTGTGAAATATAGGTTATTAATTTTAGGATAATAATACTATTTCTTCAGAATCCTATATATGGTAAAGAGCTAATATGCTAATGGCCGTTACACCATGACATGTAAGAACCAATCACCATGAGAGTGGGGCAGCGAGCTATGAATAGGGGAGAGCTATAAGAGAGCTACGGAAGGGCAGAGCATCCATCTAAGTGCAGTGGAGAGCTAAAAGTGGCATAGGGTCGGCAGGGCAGCTGAGGCAAGCAGCAGTGAGCAATTCACGCACAGATTCGTGAGCATGGCTACTAGTAATGTATAATATGCATTCATATCACATTCCACATTAAGGTCCAAACTTCTGTTAATGACATTAATAGTTTAGTTATTAACATTAGCTATCAAAACTTTATCTGAACATACAAATGGTTGTATTTGACACACTCCATGGTTTTCTAAGATATTATTGAACTTATCACAAAATATAAATTGAATTATTTTATAAAGATAGTCCTGCCGAGACCGGTTTGGCTTAATGGATAGAGCGTCGGCTTGGGGACTGAAGGGTCCCGGGTTCGATTCCGGTCAAGGGCATGTACCTTGGTTGCGGGCATGTCCCCAGTAGGGGGTGTGCAAGAGGCAGCTGATCGATGACTCTCTCTCATCGATGTTTCTAACTCTCTATCTCTCTCCTTTCCTGTCTGTACAAAATCAATAAAATATATTTTAAAAAAAGATAATCCTAACATTATATTATTACCTGCTTTCTATTGTTCATTTAACCCAATAGCACTCATGTGCAAGAAGATAGCCCAAGGGATATTCTACATTATCTAGCTATGAAGTAGTTTTATAAAATCAAGTGTCCTATACATTTACTCCAATGAAGTGGTTTAATTTAGAATATAATCTAACTAAGTATATTTAATAGCATGGCCAGGAAAATCACCAGCATCTCTCTCCATATATAAAAGCCTAAGCGATCAAACAACTGGTCAACTGGTTGCTGCGGTTTGCACTGACCACCAGGGGGGAGACACTCAGTGCAGGAGCTGCTCCCTGGTGGTCAGTGCACTTCCACAAGGGGAGTGCAATCAGCTGACCTATGGTTGCCAGATGCAGGGCTCATGGCTGTTGAGCTCTGCTGTGGTGGCGCAAGCCTCTCCCAATGGGGACTGACTGGGAGCAGGCCAGCACAGGTGCAGTGGGGCCAAGATGAGTGGGGACAGCAGGCAGCATTGCCCTGCCAATTTCAGCCTGATCCCCATAGGCCACACAAAGAGACCCCACTGGTGCACGCATGCACTGGTCCTGTAGTGCTTTATAAAACAGTATCTGTGAAAGAAAAGAAAGTGGATAATTGGTTCTGCATGGAATCTTGTTATTTGTATTTCTGCTTCTCCTTCTACATTTGTAACAACTGAATAAACTGAGAATGCTATTTCATCTTGTAGCTACAATCACTCTAGACAAAATGATTAGCTAAAATACACTGATATGATCAATATGTTTATCAATTAATAGTGAAGCAGGTCCTAGCTAGTTTGGCTCAGTGGATAATGTGTCGGCCTGAGGACTGAAGGGTCCTGGGTTAGATTACAGTCAAAGGCATGTACCTATATCTTGGCCCAGGTCAGGGCATTTTCAGGAGGCAATCATGATGTGCCTCTCTCATATTTATGTTTCTCTCTGTATCTCCCCTTCCCTTTCACTCTCTCTCAAAATCAATGAAAAAGTATCCTCTGGTGAAGATTAACAAACAAACAAACAAACAAAGAAAACACACACACACAAAAAAACACACAAACAAACAAACAAATAAACAAAAAAACACCTAACTACAGGGAAACAAGAATAGATTTTTTAACTTAAAGTATTCTGTACCTTGATTCATTTATATGTTAATTTTTCTAAAAATTAGGTATTATTAATGTAGAAAGAAAAAAGAATTAAGGGCAACAGGCCACATAAGGACAATTGCATTTTTCTATAGGATAATTGAGAAATACATCTGATTAAGGACCAAAATGAAGAATTGGAAGGAGGGGACAAAAGCATTGATAATTGATAGAGATCTGGTAGAAAAAGAGAAGCAATTGAAAATTATTTTGGACATGTTACTGATATTTCTAATTATCATTCTTGGTTTGAATCTTTGACAGCTAAGATGAGCTATGTTTCAATAGCTACACATACAAGAAAATAATATTCCCTGCCACCAGAAGCTGCTCTCAGCACAGCTTCGCCCTTTACTCCAAGCCAGGGGCTTTACACAAAAATGACAAAGGGGAAGGAATTATCCTTCAATAATTCTTTTTACTAGTTCTCTTTCCCTCAATTTTCAGCTTCAACAGCCTCTTCCTTCCAAGTGGGCTACCTGTGGCCTCACCAAATACACCAGATATTCCATAGCTTATCTTCGATCCATGTCCTTCAAGGAATGTTAGGTTTCGCCTTTGCACTTAATCCCTCTTCATATTGTGTATGTTCGTGTGTGTTTGCGTGTGTGTTTGTGTTGTTTTTTTGTGTGTGTGTGTACATGCACATACATACATATACTATATAAATTTATACCACTATCAATGTTTTGGAAGATCAGCACTTTTCTGGCTAGACAAAATCAGGGGATAATATTACTAATAGAGAAGCAAGTCGTACAGCTGACAGTACTTGACTGATTAATACGCCTTTTTTTCATGAAATGTTTGTCATGTAAGAAATCAGAATGTGAAAGCACTATCCACAAAAGCAAAAACAAAATCTAAATATTCTTCTTAAAGAATATTGCCCTGGTCAGTGTTCCTCAGTGGTTGGACAGTTGGCTGGCACACCAAAGGGTCACAGGTTCAATTACTATTCAAGGGCACCTACCTGGGTTGTAGGTTTGATTCTCAGCCCCTGCCAGGGCTTCTGTGGGAAGGAACCAATTTATGTGTCTCTCTCACATTGATGTCTCTCTCCCTCTCTTTCCTCCTCCCTTCCGCTCTCCTATCAATCAATAGAAAGCTATCCTCAGGTGAGGATTAACAACAAAAAATAACAACAAAACAATATGTCCCAACTCATTGTTTCACTTGAAATAAATGAGGTTTAAGACTGCTTTGGCAGAAAGCTATTAAATAATCAGGTATTTCCTAGGAATTTAAAATTCCCTAAATATGGTTAACTGACCTTAAATATTCAGAGATTTAGTTTTGAAAAAGGCAAAAGCCTTTAAGGAAATAAATCAAAAGGACACTGCTGGTTCTGAAAGTATGAACAAAAACTGAAGAATGAAAAGCTCAGAAGGAAGGTAAGAAATGCAAATAGCACACAGGAAACACTAATCAAAACTTAATTTTGTATAAGTTGTGTTTTTCATCGAGTTTTAACTTTGGCTAGTGAGGTAATTATAGTTTTATGAACGAGGGAGCCAGCAAGTAAGCAACCGAGAGTGTAACAGAAAAGCTTAGAAAATTAAAATGAGAGAAAATTACTCATGTCAAATCATGAAGGAAAGTGATTGCATAAAACATAAGCTTATTATATTAACTCTCTGGGTCAACAGGAGAGTAAGGCATGGAATCAGAAAAGTTTTGAAAGGATTATGGTTTTTGCCTAATGTCTTTGAAAAAAACATTCACTTGATTTTAGTGAAACAAAAATCTACAGCTTAAACCAAGATATTTGGGATCTTTAATTTGAACTAGCATAATTGCACCAAATATCTTCTCACTAAACATAATTGTTGTGCAGGAAAAGGTTTTAGAACTTCTGTAGCAACCTCTGTATAGGGAATATTTAAAATGAAATAACATTATTGAATGCATGAGTATTTCAAAACAAATATATTAATATGCATTCTGTTATCAACTCATTAATAATTAATTTTATATTGGTCCCTTATATATTCTCTTGGTGAGCAAAGGGAACTGAAACAGATTCTTGGGGACATGGGATTAAAGTCAATGTCTGTTGCAATCATTCAGCACAAATCTGGGTGTACATTAGGCCCTGTGGGGAGTGGGCCTGAGCTATCAGAAGGACCTTTCCTGAGGACTCCCAGACTGTGAGAGGGCACAGGCCTGGCTGAGGGACCACCCACTCCCCCAAGTACATGAATTTTCATGCACTGGGCCTCTACCACAGTATAAAAACTGATCACAAAAATTTCAAATCAAATTTTAGTCCTATATGCATTATGTGTTCATATTTAGCTTTATATTTCTCATTAAAGAAAACCTGGAAGGAATGCCTTTGTTTATACATATGTATATTTATTTCCTTCATGGAATTTTGAGGTCGCTGCCTATGTTTGTTTATTGATTTAACTTAGAAAACTGAGTTTTTAAACATTAGGCAAAGTAAAATTATCGGAATAAATTATACAAGAATCTTGGGGCATAATGATAAGTAGTCTATAAAATTAAGATTTATTTTTGCCGAAACCAGTTTGGCTCAGTGGATAGAGCATCAGCCTGTGGACTGATAGGTCCCAAGTTCGATTCTGGTCAAGGCCATGTACCTTGGTTGCTAGCACATCCCCAGTAGGGGGTGTGCAGGAGGCAGCTGGTTGATGTTTCTCTCTCATCTATGTTTCTAACACTCTATAGCTCTCTCTTCCTACCTGTTAAAAATCAATAAAATATATTTTAAAAGTAAAAGGTTTATTCTTTTTAAATAGATTCTTATAGTGAGATCGGCAATGAAATCTCCCAAGGGAATTTCCAAACTATATAATTATAACAAAACAATGGTGTAAAGAAATATAGATTACATTTTTACTTCATTGAAAAAATGATCATTTAGTTATTTTCTATGTCTAGTGTATGATTCTATCATTACAATCAATTTATCAAATAGACACATTATTATTCAAGTTCTTTTTAAAGATTAAACAATTAAATGTGTCTAAAGTGATTAGATAAGTTTACAATGTGACATTTAATATTTGATCCTTGATTTTCTTCACAAACACTGATCATAAAATGCTATAAGCTTCTACCCCAGCCGGTGTGGTTCAGGAAGTTGGAGTGTTGTTCTGTTCACTGAAAGGTCCTGGGTTCAATTCCTGGTCAGGGCACATAACTAGGTTGCAGGTTTGCCCTCAGGCTGGGGAGCATATGACAGATAACCAATTTACGTTTTTCTCTCTCACATCAGTCTCTCTCTCTCCTCTCTCTCTCTCTCTCTCTCTCTCTCTCTCTCTCTCTCTCTCTCTCTCTCTCTCTCGTCCATTCTCTAAAGACACTAAAAACATATTTTATGTGAAAATTTAAAAAAAAACATAAATAAAATTTAAAAATAACATTAACTTCCAAAGAGAAACAGACACCTCAAAAAAAGGTATTACTCAAAACCCTGGAAATAAAACTTTAATTGAAAATAGGCCCTTTATTCATAACTTTAAAACCATCTGAGAACATGTATAATATTCTGTTACTCTGTCTTGTACCTTGAGAGCAGAGACCACGTTTGATTTTTCTGTGTATTTCATACTGCCAAACATACCTTTGCAGTAAATAAATGCTTATTGAATTAAGGAATAAATAAGTTATAAATACCTAGGTTTGTCTTATGTCTTTCACTCTAATATCTTTGAATTCTAATATATTTATTATTTTAAATTCCCATGTACATAAGTAATATCTTGAGTGCATTTACTGGGACAGTAAGGGGATAAAAATGCCAGTTTTATGTTTCTTTTTGCTTTGATCTGTTTCTCATTAGAATACAAATCCCAAAGGCTTTGGCTCTCCTTGTTACTAATATACGCCCACATTCTAGACCATTTTAGATAATCAATAAATATTTGTTGAATGAATGAAGGAGTGAGTGAGTGAATGGACAGCAAATTGAGATTAATTAAGTGGTAAATTCCCAACCGATGTGGCTTATTCCTTAGAACACCATTAAAAGCTTAAAATACAAATGAGGTTGGAGGGGATGAATACATCCACATTATTAAAGCTTTCTCTAAGAATGCACCTAGGTTTTTTATTTCTTGCCTGAGGAAACTGAAGTCTGTACCAGAAAGAGATTTGCAAACCCGGTGAAATGGTGAACAACCAGGATGTCCGGATGGAGACCAGTGAAACCGTGGATGTTGGGGCGCAGACAGGGCGGAAGGAATGTGTCTCCAGGGCCGTGCTGAAGGATGAAGAGATGAGAAGGAATAAAGGGGGTGACGAGCCAGTTCAGAAAGAACGGGAGATGGAAGACGGTGAGGCGGAAGGAGTCAGTGAGATGTGGGAGGCCGGGCTCTGCGGACAGGGACCTGATGGGGGATGGGAGGAACATGGAGCAATCAGGTCTGGGCACCGGAGACGGGCTTTCAGAACTGTTGGTGCTGATGCTGGAACATCCAAAGATTTGTGACGTCAACTGTAGCCAATGGTGCCACAGAAGGGCATGACCAACAAAACAGTCACACTGAGACAACAGTCCACTGAGTTGCTCAAAGAAATGAAGGCTGATTGACAGGAAGCAGTGGAACTTCTCTTTAGGAGTAAATAATGTTTTAATAGATCACACACACCAGGTGCCCAGCGTGGAGACGCCCTCCTCACCCGGAAGGAGACTCAGTTCGGAAAACTGAAGCCAAGTACTCGGCATCCTCGGCCCCCCTCAGGCCCCCTCACGCCCCCCCAAGCCCCCCCCCCACGCCCCTCACGCCTCCTCACGCCCCCTCACGCACCTTTAAGTCCCCCTGTCCCGCCCCCAACTCTCTTGAGTAACTCACTTCCTGCCCTTCTCAGAGCCACCATGATCGCCACCTGATAACAGCTTGCTGCCATCGCTGAGCACCTCTCTGGCCTGGTCCCTCGCCCCCAGGCCTCCAGCAATGGCGATGCCCCCGCCCTCCTACCTGTGCCAGAACTACCACCCGGACTGCGAGGCCGCCATCAACCACCAAATCAACCTGGAGCTGTATGCGGCCTACGTGTACTCGGCCATGGCCTTCTGCTTCCAGCGCCACGAGGTGGCCCTGAGTGGCTGCAGCCAGTACTTCCAGAAGCGGTCCCTGCAGAAGACAGAGCAGGCCCAGAGGCTCATGTGGCTGCAGAACCAGCGCGGGGGCCGCGTGCTCCTGGAGAGCGTCCACTGCCCGCAGCAGGAGGCCTGGCAGAGCAGCCTGAATGCCATGGAGTTCGCCATGGTCCTGGCGAAGACAGTGAACGACAGCCTGCTCCACCTGCACAGCCTGGCCTCCGACAAGAAGGACGCCCACCTGTGCGAGTTCCTGGAGAGCCACTGCCTGCACCAGCAGGTGCAGTTCATCAAGGAGCTGGGGGACCATCTCACCCAGCTGCGCAAGATGGGGGCCCCGGAATCCGGCCTGGCCGAGTACCTCTTCGACAAGCTCACCCTGGATGCCGGCAAGAAGAACGAGCCCGGACTGCCTGACTGATGGCCATGGGGTGACTTCCCCTGGCCACCGCGCCCAGCACGCTTATTGCCATGTTGCCTTTGCAAAGCGGTCACTCAAGTTTAAATGTTCAAGTTCTACTATTGCTTCAAATAAAGTTATTGGTTCTTAAGTAAATAAAGGTCTTCTTTGATTTGTGTGTGCAAAACCCTCACCTTTTAGGTTTTAAAGCAGGTATCCTGGAGTCTCCATCCAAGCCTCAACTAGGTGCAGCTCTCAGGACCTTGGATGGAGGAGCAGGTATTCCTTGAGACCAGGATGGAGCAAGGGAAGAGGGATTCCCTGGTTCCTGAATGGATGGAGGAGGAGGGATTCCATGGAACCCTGGATGGAGGGAGGAGGGCTTCAATAGGACCCTGATGGAGGAGGAGGGCTTCAATAGGACCCTGATGGAGGAGGAGGGCTTCAATAGGACTCTGATGGAGGAGGAGGGCTTCAATAGGACCCTGATGGAGGAGGAGGGATTCAATAGGACCCTGATGGAGGAGGAGGGCTTCAATAGGACCATGATGGAGGAGGAGGGATTCAATAGGACTCTGATAGAGGAGGAGGGATTCCATGGGAGCCAGGATGGAGGAAGGGAAGAGGTATTCCTTGGGGCCCTCCATGGAGGGAGGAGGGGTCCCTTGGCACCTGGGAAAACACAAAATTAACCTACCCCTTATAAACAATGTATACGGGGGTGCAGTCAGGTGGCTGGTCTTGGGCCCTGTGAATGTGGATGATTGTTCTTGCTAAAAGTATAAAACTTATCTTTAAAATCACAGGTGTGCTTGCCTCTGGAGAAAGGGTGAACAGAATGGGATTGGGCAGGGATTAAAATAAAGGATTCTTGTATTTAACCTGCATTTTTCAGTTTACTAAAATGTACACATAGTAATATTTGTTAACATCTGGGTAGTAAGATGCAGACCCCCTGCTCTAAGAACAGAGTAGTTGAAATTGCAGCATTGCAGAGGGCCCTTGGTCAACTGTGAGAGTGTATAGCTACTCTGTGAAGAGCAGATCTGTTGCTGAGTAACAATAATGATATGCTATTAATTAATAATATGTCATTATTAATAATATGTTATTATTCAACAATAACCTTGCTCAGCTCTAACCTCCCCCACACCTACTTACATAGGACAGTCAACATCTTTGGCTTCTGAGCCTTTTAATCGCCCCTAACTATACCCCAAGACAGTGAATGAATAAAAGACAATTACAGACCTGCAGAGAAGGGAAACAATAGGACACATTTTCTTAGGAGGAAAAAACACTGGTGTTCCAATGTCAGAAATATTGTGTTTCTTTTGGCAACAGGGAGTGTTGCTATCCTACCTGTAAGCACCATGCCATGTATTCCCACATGAGAAAGCAACTGAGTGACACATTCCCCTCTCCCATTTTGAGCAAAACCTCAGTAGTGACTGGACTTCACAATTGTAGATCAGATCCATGCTAATTACCTAGGTTAGCCAAGTACGTCCTTTATTCCTAAATATAAATGGACAAAGTTTGCCAGATATATGAGGAAGGTAAAGTAGAAGATCACAATAAACACGGGGAACTATTTCACTTTGGGGGAAAACTCATAAAATATGGAAATAAAAGAGAATTTTACCAAAAATTCAAATTCATATTCCCAGAATTTTAAGGGGAGAAAATGGCTTTGTAAAATGAAAAATAAAAAATGTCTATTATGGAAGGAAACAATCAGAGGACAGATAAAGTACTTGCAAGATAGAAATATTGTTGCAAAATTGAAAACATGAAATGCCTGGTACTCAGGGAAGAGTGTCCCTGCCTCACACAGGCTGTGATGGGACCTGGAACACCTAGATGGTGCGCGGCCCCCTGGGGTCCCCCTGAAGCCACCCCAAGGCCCTCTCCACAGGGATCTGCTCGCCAGCACCTCCCCCTCCCGACCCTCAGGAGTAAAGGTCACCTCTTCCACTTCCGGTCCCACCTCAGAGCCAATTGCCAGTGGCCGGCGCCCAACACGGGAACCCCTGTCTCCCGCCAGCCTGGGAGGGTCCACCAGGGACATTTCGAGGTCCCCACCGCCACCGCCCCCGCCTGATGACTGGGCTTTCGGCCGCCCTCTTCCACCACCATGGGAATGACCGGTCCCAGGAGAAGCCAGCGCCTTTGCCTGCGCTGCTGCCCACCCCGAAGTCCGCCGCTCAGCCCGCGCCATGAGGCCCTGCTGATGTACTTGGCCGGAGGGCCACCCCCGGAACACCTGCTGCCCATGCTTCCCGGCCTGGCCCCCGTGCCTCCCCCCATGGCCCCCGCGCCTGCCCCCGTGGCCCCTGTGCCTCCAGGGGCGGTGGCGGGGCCCGTCTCCCAAGTGCGCCAGAACTACCATGCCCACTGCGAGGCCGCCATCAACAAGCAGGTCAACCTGGAGCTGCACGCCTCCTACATGTACAAGTCCATCGCCGTCTACTTCAACCGCCAGGATCAGGCCCTGCAGCACCTGGCCACCTTCTTCCTGTGGCAGGCCAGGGAGGAGGGCGAGCAGGCCTGGGCGCTGATGGGGCTGCAGAACCAGTGCGGGGGTGCGGATCTGCCTGTGAGATGTCAGGAGGACTGACCACAACCAGTGGGAGAGCGGCCTGAATGCCATGAAGACCTCCCTGCACATGGAGAGGATTGTGAACCAGAGCCTGCTCTGCCTGCACCAGCTGGCCACCAGCAAGAACAAGCCCACCTGTGCAGCTTCCTGGAGCACCACCACCTGCGCCAGGAGGTGAAGTTCATCTACAGTGTGGGGGCCAATATCACCCAGCTGTGCAAGCTGGGGGCCCCCACATCCGGCCTGGCCGATTACCTCTTCGATGCACTCACCCTGGCTGCCAGCAAGAAGTGAAATGTGGCTTTTTGCTAAAAGCAAGCCGAAAGAGAATTCCATATGATGATGGATCATTGGTAAATATTTGTTGAATGAGAAATACCTATTGCTCCAAGCAAGTTAAGCCTGTGTTTCTCTCTTCCAAGACTTTTTGTTTCTGTTCCTATGGCTTTGAAACTTCAAATTAAATTGCTCTAGTGAAGAAGATGACGACGAAGACGACGACGGAGAATGAGGAGGAGGAGGAAGAGGAGGAGGAGGAGGAGGAGGAGGAGGAGGAGGAGGAGGAGGAGGAGGAGAAGAAGAAGAAGAAGAAGAAGAAGAAGAAGAAGAAGAAGAAGAAGAAGAAGAAGAAGAAGAAGAAGAAGAAGTAGTGAGCCCGGATTGTGTGACTGATGGCCATGGGGCGCTTCCCCTGGCTACCATGCCCAGCATCCATGTTGCCCTTGCAAAGCAGTCACTCAAGTTTATATGTTCAAGTTTTCAATTTCTTCTAATAAAGTTATTGGTTCTTAAGTAAATAAAGGTCTTTGATTCGTGTGTGCAAAACCTCGCCTTTTAAGTTTTAAAGCAGGTATCCAGGAGTCTCCAACCATGCGTCAACTAGGTGCAACACTGGACCATGGATGGAGGGAGGGAAGAGGGATCCCCTGGGATCCTGCATGAATGGAGGAGGAGGCATTCCGTAGAATCCTGGAACCCTGGATTGAGAAAGGAAGGAGGGATTCCATGGAACCCTGTATTGAGGCAGAAAGGAGGAATTCAGTGGGACCCTGGATGAAGGGCTGTGTATTCCATGGATCCCTGGATGGTGGGACGAAATATTATTTGGGACCCTGAATGGAGGAGAGAGAAGGTATTCATTGTGATCCCATTCCTTGGGGCATGGCAACAGTGAGTATATAAATGAGCCTTAGACTGGTTTTCCCACGGACAGGAGTGTGACTTCTAAGTCTCCAGTAAATGGCATGCACATTGCAGTTACAAAGCTTTTGCTTATGTATATTTTCTTTCATTTGTATCATATATGTATAGATATTCTGCAGCAGAGTTCATTTTTAATCTCCTGAGATTTTGAATGTCTGCTTAGGAAGATATCTTTTCTTTTTTTAAAAATTTCTTTACAAAGCAAGGGCTACACGATGCCAGGTGTGATTGAGAAGATGTTTATAAGGAAGAGATGGAAATATAGTCTGTGAAGACTCCTATACACTGAGTAATGAAACTCCTCTCCAAACCCAACGAAGAAGATTCTGGGGACGAAGAGAATTAGACAATATTCTACTTACTACTCACTTGGTTGTGTGTCTCTCTCATTTTAACATCAGTCAGAATTCACCATGAATACCTCACTGGGTATGTACAACTTTGATTCCACAACATCTGTAAATTTAATACCTAGTTCTAATAAAAATTTCTAAATGAGCATCAGCTTGAATTCACCAATGTTTTATATATTTAACCAACTGTGAAGTGAATATTTACATATGCTTCTCTTGGTGTTTATTCCATTAGAAGTATTATATTCTTATTTTAATTATTCATTAAAATAACCATAAATAAAAGTATTACTCAAAAAAGGATCTTGTTGCCCAGCCGATGTTGCTCAGTGGTGAGTGTTGTCCTATGAACCAGGAGATTATGGTTTGATTCTAGGTCAGGGCACATGTTTGGGCTGCAGGCTCGATCCCCAATGGGGGGGTATGCAGGATGCAGCCAACTAATGATTCTCCCTCATCATTGATGTTTCTCTCTCTTCCTTTTCTCCCTGAAAATCAGTAAAAATCTATTTATAAAAAGTTATGCCAGCTACAACACAGGATGAATCTCAAAATAATTGTGCAGAATGAAAGAACTGTATCACTCTAATAATATTCAATTTATAATGCATCATGACAATTATTTTGTTAAGCAAAATTTGTAACACATAACCAACATAATTTATTCATTGTTTGTGAATTGTCTATGGCTACCTTTGCACTACAACATGAGAATTTAGGAATTGTCACAGAGATCATATGGCCTGCAAGCCTAAAATATTTCCTAACTGAATTATTGCAGTAAAATTTACAGCTCCCCTAATCTGGAAGAAAAATATATTCATACATATATTAAATCAATGATGCCACACTTTAGTTGAAGGAAAGATAATACATGCTCATCTTTGGAATAGAATAAAGTAAAATATTTTTATAAAATTAACTATTTAGTGAGACCTTTTTGAACACTTTTCAAATCTGCCTATTAATTTTAATATTCTTAGCATCAAACATCATGGAGGCATATCATCATATCTTATAGTCCCTGTTTCTTGTAATGTCTCTCCATGTAATAAATTATCATGCAGACATTTCCCATGACTCCAAAAATGTGAATGTTGAATGTGAGGTAGGGCAGCCTGAACATTATGAAATCCGACGAACTTTCTTCCCAACTGAAATGGCTAATTAATTCAATTGTATATTCATAAAGGGTGGGTTGGCCAGGAAACATGGTTTGTATGTCATATATATATATATATTCTAACCCTACACTCACCCGCATGGGACCAAATAAAATTTATTTAGGTTATTGTGCTGAGGAGTGGACCCTGCACCCCCATGGAGGGATTTTCCAGAATATTATTCTGCTTTTCCAGACTACACAGGGGACAAGACTGAATGGTTCCCTTGGTGCCTGGGACTGCTGCTTACTTTCTATAGCCCAGGACACCAGCAGGACGCTGCTCCTTGCAGGCCTCTGAGCCAGTCAAGTATCAGGACGAAGGTTTCTACAAAGGACACAGGTTTCCCTCAGTTGCCCACAGGGTGGGGGCACAGCACCTGTACTCAGGGCCAGTTCTTGGAAGCAGCATGGGATAGGCAGAGGTTCCAGAAAAACACATGAGATCTAGATTTAAGGAAGTGAGCTGGAAAGTTTCTCCCACAGACTCAACTTTAATAAAAGTGACCACCTGGGTCCAATACTCAGTGTAAAAAGCACCTTTCAAGCTGGGAGATCTCTTAGTCAAAAGCACAGCTTAGCATTTCTGCTTGTTTTTGGAGGGATGGGCTGAAATCGGCCTGTGCCCGTTAAACTTCCTGAAATGTACACCTAGACTACAGGCTCTCTAACCATCAGGCTTAAGGGTCTATGTGGAATGGTGAGATGTTTTCCAATGGAAGTCCTCCTAGGGGTGGAGCAGGTAGGGTTTGGAAAGGATGATACAGGGAGAAACAATTCTGACAGACACACAGGTACAGACACCAGGAGCCGGAAGCCATGTAACAGAGCCTCTGGGTAAATTATGGTTCTTTCTGGGCAGATATAAAATGGGCGTTATTGAAAGTCGTGATACAGCTCCTGAAGGGGTCAAAAACTTTTTGACTATCTCCTTCATGGCCTCCTTGAACCTGGCCTGGTTCTCTGAAAGGAGGGGCTGCAGGACCTCCATATGCTCCTTCTTGAGCTCCCAGGTAAGCATGGCTCCACTGCTGTAATTCTTCCTGATATGCTCCAGCTTGTCATCATCCTTGGGAAGAAGATCAAATACATGAAGGACATGTCCACGTGGCTGTTTCCACCAAACTGTCTGTGCTCCTCGATGGTGTCTCTCCCTCCAGAAAACGCGTGCTTGTTGACCTTGGTCTTGATCTGCTTGGCTGTGTCTGTGAGGAAGATGGGGGAGTTGGGGTCGCTGGCACTCTTTTAGGTCTGAGTCCCCTGCAAGGCAGGGAAGAAGGTCAAGTGTAGCAGGGTGGTTTAGGATAGCAGATTCAGGGGTGACATCTCTTGGGGCTGAGGCCCTGGATGTTCATTTTGCCCCGAAAGATCTGTGGGAATGAGTTGCTAAAGGAGGAAGCAGCCTAGATGGCAGAAAAGCTGATCTTCCCCATTCAGTCACTGTTTGTGAAGCCAAAAATGCCTTTCACTTGGTTGAAGGTCTCGTTCTTCTAATCTTCACCATGTTCTTGTAGAAGTTTGGGCTCACCCCCATGTTGTCAAGGCCAGAAAAGATAGTCTTGTTGATGTCAAAGCCACAGGCGATGATGTCCTTTGCATTTTCCATGGTGTAGCCAAAGGCCTGGTCCAGGGTCAAGTCTTTCACAGGTACTTCTCATATGTCATCTGAATGAGCAAGAGCACATTAAACATGTCTTGCAACCACTTTGTGAAAATGAACGGAATGTTGTGGCCTGCATGCATGGCTTCAGAAGAGGGGCCCCTGCCCATATACAGGGAAATGGCTTCTTTTTTTCATAGGCATTAAGGACTTGGTTCATGTCTCTGTGTGAGAAGAAGGTGCATCTATGCAGGAAGTGGTATAGTCTCTGACCTGTGGCTCTCTCTATTCTGTTTATCATCTCTTTATCAATGTTACTGCTTCCGAACAGAACAATGAACTTGCACTGTTCCTCTGTACCATTCAGGGGTCCACAAAATCCACTTCAGCTTCCGTGGCACCTGGGCCACTAACCCAGGTGCCAGTTCTCTGGAAGGCAGTTGGCCTTGTAGTTCTCCCCTGTGGCCACTTTGTAGCTTATTTTTAGCAATAATAGCTTCTTCACTGCAGAATCAGTTTCATCCTGGGCCGCAGGGGACACTGGAGAGGTGGCCAGTGGAGTAGCTGAGATCTCAGTGCAGCAGTGCTCTTTTTAAAAAATCTTTCCCCTCTGGCTCAGTAGTTAAGCATCAACCCATGAAATACCTGTCACAGTTCAATTCCTAGTCAGGGCACATTCCTGGATTATGGCTTAATCCTTCTTCCTCTCTATGAAATCAATAAAAAATATTTTAAAAGAATATTAAAACACAACCTTTGGAACCAGGCAGAAATAAGTTCATACTCCAGTTCAGTCATGTTCTTATCTTGTGAGATTACAGGCAAGATGCTTCACAGAATATTTTGGTGAGGATGTGGAGAAATGGCAACCCTAGTACACTGCTGGTGGGAATGCAGACTGGTGCAGCCATTATGGATATTCCTCAAAAAATTAACTATGGAACTGCCATTTGACTCAAGTGCCCATCAGCACAAGTGGATAAAAAAGCTGTGGTATGTTTACACAATGAAATGCTATGTGGCGGTAAAAAAGAAAGAACTCTTACCATTTGCAACAGCTTGAATAGACCTGGACAATATAGTGCTAATCAAAATAAGCCAGAGAAAGGTAAGTATCACATGTTCTCACTCATATGTGGAATCTAATGAAAAAATAAACTGATGAATAATATAAAAGCAGAGACAAAGCAGCATGGAACAGAGTAAGGAATTTCAGAGGAAAAGCAGGAGGGGGTGGTGGATGGGAATGATTAACCAGAGAACTTATATGCATATATACTAGGTAGTAAATAAACCAATGTACAGATAATAGAGTGTGAAGGCCTTGGAGACGTGAGTATGAGATGGAGGAGTCAATGGGAAAAAAATACAAATATGCAAAAGGAACATCTGTAATACTTTCAACAATAAATTTAGGAAGAAACATAAAATGTGAAACTTGTTAATTGAATATTTTAAAACATCAGTAGTGCATTTGCATATGCAAGATTTTTTGTTCTTTGCCTGTATTATATGTTTTTCTCATAAGCTATAACAACATAAATACCCCAAGGACAATTTAGAGAGCCAATATATATATATATATATATATATATATATATATATATATATATAGAGAGAGAGAGAGAGAGAGAGAGAGAGAGAGAGGAAGGGAGAGGGAGAGATAGAAACATCAATGATGAGAATCATTGACCGGCTGCCTTTTGCAAGTTCCCTAGAGGGGATTGAGCCCGCAAAGCAGCATGTGTCCTTGACCATAATTGAATGTGGGATCCTTCCTTCCACTGAGCTGAACTGGCTAGGGCTAAAGGGCCTTTAAATCCTTGATTGAAAATGTGACATAAGCATCTTCAGTTTATTGCTATGTAAAAGGTGTTTCTAATTTTACTTATTGAAAAAAATTTGTGTTTTCCTTTTGTGTTTTCTCTGAACCCTTAAAATATTGTAAGCTCCCATTAGAGAAAGTAGTAACTTCATATGTGTAATCATATTAACAACCTCTTTTCTTCTCCACTAATAGTGTTGTAGGCTATAAAAGTTACATATCCACTTTTTCTTTATTGAGTGAAATTGGCTTTTTGACTCCTCTATTTACATGATAATTAAATGAAATGTCTGTTTTTTAGCTGTATGTTTCCTTTGCTTTTCCATTTATTTATTGTTGTTTGGATCGCTGCAAACACATTAAAACTCGATGCTGATGAAAAGAGCTGAGTTCTGTCACATGAGAAGAGCAATCTTGCTGGCTGCAGATGCCATTTTCACTGAGTCTTTCAAGTATCTCTTCTGTAGTTCTGATAGTGGAGAAGGGCACAAAATAAGAATAGAGCCACAGTTGTTTAATAATTATTCACCTTATGAACTACAGATAAGAAGTTTTCTTATAGACCCTGGGAAATTGGAGGCTGAAACAAAACTGTAAAAAGATAAGATGCCTTGATGGGTCCATTACTCAGTAAAGAAATACATTTGAGAAAAGAACAAGGACAGGGCATTCTTTGATTTGGTTGCTGTGCTCAGACCCCCTCCAAGGAGTTTGCCTCAGGAACTGAACTTTCTTCATTCCCAGGAAGGCCTGAACTGTTTGTAACATCATAGAAGATTAGCCACCTTGTTATCAGACTTTGAGCTCCTAAAGGCAAGACTGCAGACCCTTCCTTCCCCTTCTCCTGATACACTTGTAGCTGACAGCTGCACATAGCTATCTTCTCTAATGCCCGTATATAATCAGCCAACAGTGGGAGGTCAGAACAGAATTTCCAGGGTGACCAACTGCTCTCCCCATACTGCCAGCATTTTATTGGAATAAATGCTCAAATATTATTCAACCCTGTCTCTGCTTAATTTGGCTCCAGTAGAGATGGGCAGCCTCAGAATGATTGTGTCCAGTTTCATTTCTTTCTGTAAGACATATTTTTCTCTTAGAATCAGATAACACTTTTCAGAAGGTAGAAAATGACAAGTAAAGGCTTTCACCTCTAATCACCACTTATATCAAATGGCTGCATTGATGCACAATATAATAGGGAAAAGTTCTTAATTAAATCTAGCAACACTTTGTCACATGAAGTAGAATTTTAGCTGCATTTTTATGCTTTCTTTGAGAACTAAATAAATTTATCTAATATTCTAGATGTTGGTTCTATAAAAGTCTACATTTTATTTGCATTTCCCAATTCTGGATAAAGGAATTGGGCCAATTACTTAAGAAAGTAGGAACAATATGTTTAAGTATTTTATGTTAGGTTTTCACAATACTCATATACAATAGAAGACCCAAGAATCTCATTTATGTAACAGGAAGTGATTTAATAAGCCTAATTCCTAATGACAATGCATTCCAGGAAATGTACACTTAACTGTGATATTTTCCTTCAACAATTTGCAAATGATTTTAATATGCCCATCGTTCAGTGTAAGAAAACAGAAGCAGCTGGTACTATTGTGTATGCTTCAGATCACAAGAAAATTAGAGTATACCCTGTTTCCACTGTACCCAGAAAATATCTATTGAATCTCACAAAAGTAGGAGCCAAGTTATTTTGAAGATTGTTGGTTTCTCCTTATTATAATGAAACTAGTGTCCCCGTGCACAAAATTCATGCACGGTGGCAGTGGGGTGTGTGTCCCTCAGCACAGCTTGCACCCTCTCCAATCTGGGACTCCTCAAGGGATGTCCAACTGCCCATTTAGGCCCATGTCTGACTGCAGTCAGACATCCCTCTCACAATCCAGGACTGCTAGCTCCCAACCGCTCGCCTGCCTGCTGCTTGATTGCCACTAAATGCTTCTGTCTGCCAGCCTGATCACCCCCTAACCACTCCCCTGCCAGCTTGATTGATGCTTAACTGCTCCCCTGCTGTCCTGGTCACCCCTAACTGTCCTCTTCTGCAGGCCTGGTCACCCGCAACTGCCTTCCCTGCTGGCCTGGTCACTCCTAACTTTTCTCCCTTGCCAGCCTGGTTGCCCCCAACTACCCTCCCCTGATGGCCATCTTGTGACAGCCCTCTTGTGTCCACATGAGAAGAGCCAACTTTGACCACATGAGGCAGCCATCTTGTGTGTTGGAGTGATGGCCAATTTGCATATTACCTCTTTATTATATAGGATAATTATATAGGATACTAGAGGCCTGGTGTATGAAATTCATGCATGAGGGGGGGGTCCCCTCAGCCCAGCCTGCACCCTTTCCAATTTGGGACCCCTCGAGGGATGTCTGACTACTCATTTAGGGGGGATCAGGCCTAAATGGTCAGTCGGACATCCCTCTCACAATCCAGGACTGCTGGCTCCCAACTCCTCGCCTGCCTGCTTTTCTTATTGCCCCTAACCACTTCTGCCTGCCAGCCTGATCAGCCCCTTACCAGTCCCCCCTGCTAGCCTGATGGATGCCTAAGTACTCCCCTTCCAGCCTGGTCACCCCTAACTTCCCTCCCCTGCTGGCCTGATTGCCCACATCTGCCCTCCCTTGCAATCCTGGTCCCTCCCAACTGTCCTCTCCTGCTGGTCATCTTGTGGTGACCATCTGTGTCCACATGGGGGCAGGATCTTTGACCACATGGGGCAGCCATCTTGAGTGTTGTAGTGATGGTCAATCTGCATATTACTCTTTTATTAGATAGGCTAGAGGCCTGGTACAAGGGTTGGGGCCAGTTGGTTTGCCCTGAAGGTGTTCCTGATCAGGGTGGGGGTTCCCTTAGGGTGTGGGGTGGCCTAGGCGAGGGGCCTGTGGTAGTTTGCAGGCTGGCCACACCCCCTGGCAACCAAAGCAGAGGCCCTGGTTTCTGGATTTATTTATCTTCTACAATTGAAACTTTGTAGCCTGGAGTAGAGCCAAGCCTTCTGCTTGCTCCATGGTGGTAGCCATTTCTGTTTGGATTTATCTATCTTCTATAATTGAAACTTTGTAGCCTTAAGTGGAGGCCTTGGCCGGCCAGAGTGTGTGGAAAGCTTGGCTTCCTCCATCGCCAGGGGAAACCCAAGCCTCCCTCCTGCTCTCTCCAGCTCCATGGCTGCCACCATTTCTGTTTGGATTTATGTATCTTCTATCATTGAAACTTTGTAGCCTTGAGTGGAGTCCTAGGCTGTCAAGGGCAGGCAGAGAGCTTGGCTTCCATTGCTGGGGAAACCCAAGCCTCCTTCCTGCTCTCTGTGGCGATAGCCATCTTGGTTGGGTTTATTTGCATATTTGTTCCTGATTGGCTGGTGGGCGTGGTTTGTGGACATGGCTTGTGGGTATAGAGGAGATGGTTAATTTGTATATTACTCTTTTATTAGATAGGATAATACTATGACTCCAAAGTTAATTTCACTTCTGGAGAGTCCTGCAATTTGGGAAAGCTAGTAAGAAAGCATTATTAAGTCAAAAATAATACAACATGCCAATAATCTGAGCTCTAAACAGTCATGGCTCTCCTACCTTCTCTTTTAGTAAAGCACAGATGTTACATTTTGTAACAAACCTTCTGTGGTAATTTATTTGAGAATAAACAACTGGCAGCTTCACTGAAACAAATTTACCTGCTTTTGATTAGTAATGCTTAGCATTTTAAGAGCATCAGAGGAAGCAATCATACAATCATTGTTACTTCATGGACATAACAAGGGAAATTACTTAAATTAAGGTTTATAGCTAAATCCATTCTCACACCTCCCAATTGATTTCATACTAAGGCCCTTCAACCCAGCTAAGGAAGTAACCTGGTGTTTTGTAAAGCATTGATCTGTAAAAGCCAAAAAATCCACAGGAGATGCTTGATGGTTGGTGAATTATTGAAATACAATATAGAAAGAAAAAATAGGGTTATTTTAGCATCAGTTCTTGAAAGAGTACATGTTGCTGCAGTTTGACTTTCAGTACTATGAATCAAAACAGGATAACAGTACCTGGGTTATTATTCCTATGAAGAAAGCTGGCGGGAAAGGATAAAGAAAAAATAGGTAGCAGGAACAAAGTTAGGCTTTCCGAGTAACAACAGATAAAATGGAATTAATTAATCCTAACTCCATTTTTAGAATCACCTGGAGAGTTGCTAATAATGCCTAGACATGGATACAGACAAATAAATGCATACATCCAGGGTTGGCCATAGGCATGTGCAATCACAGTTGAGAATCATTAATTTAAATGATCATAATGTTTTTTCTATTATATTCGTCTGATAGGAAAATATTAAATTAATTATTTAAAATATATTTCTCTACCAAAGAGGATTTGCAAAGTTTAAGAATATTTACTTAACAGAGCAATACTATGCTAAAATATATTTAACATATGATCAACTTGCCTGGCACATGATATAAACTCAATAAATGTTCTTTTCATTTTTATTTTTCAGTAAGTTTCTGTATTTAGAGATACACATATACACAAACACATATATATAGTAGTGACATGACACCAAATAAGTATGACTATGTTTTTTATGGAAACATGTCATTTTATTATTATTTGAATGACAAGCAATTGTTTTCCCACAAAAAAAATTCTGATTTCAGTTTTAACAGTCTTTTCTAAGACTTTCTTATTTGCAGTTATAAAAAGAGTAAGACATCTGTATCAGAATATTTTTGGTTGTAAGTAACAAAAAACTTTTAACAAAGATAACACATATTAACTTAACATTCTGAAAATTTCAAAGTTGTTCATGTTGTACACTGGTAGGGGTGGCTTCAAGTTAGACTTTATTCAGCAGTGTAATGTCACTAAAGGCAAATTTATTTTTATGTATTCACTCTCCTATTCCTGGAACTAGCTCCTCTAGCTCTTTCAAGATGGCTGCTAATAAAATCTGGGCCAGAGGCTTCCTAGTTCTTATTCAGTGAGCAAGTGAGAATTTCTTTTTTCCAACCATAAAACAAAATCCTGGGAAATACTTTAGAGTAACTAGGTCATATCACATGTTCACCAATAACCAATATTTTATCTAAAGAAGATGGAGTTATGCTGATTGGTTTCGGTAGGCACAGAACTGGAACTAGGTGAAGGATGGATGGGGTGGGGATGGCTAGTGATATGGTTGCCTACTGTGTGTATGTGTATCATAGGAGTGGTAGTAGTATTGGTGATAATGGTAAACAGGTAGATTCCAGGGAAAGCAATCATCAATGTCTACTACACTGTTCAAATTAACCTATTTTAAACAACTCATCAAACAAGGATTAATACACAAGAATTCATGAATATGTTGTTAGGTATATCCTGTAACTTTCCCCTGAACTCAGTTTCTCCCCTGTGCTCAGCAATTTTCATTGTGCCCCACTTAGGGCTCCTGTCCTCTCTGCAGTTTTCCTGTCATTCTCATGTCAGGTGCCATAAGAGACAGACAAGTCTCTAAGAAGAGCAGCTCTAGACCCTGCTTTCCACAACTACCTGCACCTGCATCTGGCTTAACTGTTCACCCGGACCCACATAAGAGACATATAAATACCCTGTCCTTCCTGCTCTTGATGGCTGACACCTTGCTTTTAATTTCATTCGGCCTTGTTCCTCGTGGCATCAACCTAACATATGTATGAATATTTTTATTGTACAACATGTATGGTTATTTTATTACATGGAATGAAAATGCAAGAACACTTTCTTCTATAAATTCATTGAGGATGTAAGGTATTCAACACAACACTATATTTTTTAATGTTTCATTTTTTATTTTATTATTATTTTTAATATATTTTATTTATTGATTTTTTACAGAGAGGAAGGGAGAGGGATAGAGAGCTAGAAACATCGATGAGAGAGAAACATCGACCAGCTGCCTCCTGCACACCCCCTACTGGGGATGTGCCCACAACCAATGTACATGCCCTTGACTGGAATCAAACCTGGGACCTTTCAGTCCGCAGACCAATGCTCTATCCATTGAGCAAAACTGGTTTCAGCAAATGTTTCTTTTTCTTTTTTTTTTTCTTTTTTTTTTTCTTTTTTTTTTTTTGGCAGGACACACACAATCTTTATTGGAAGAAAGGGTACCCCTGCTGGCTGCTTCCACAGAGAGGGGCGGAAGAGACCAATGGCTGGGGTACAAGCACTTTCAAGGATAGGGGACGGGGCTTAGGGCACTTAGCACACACTGATTGGTGATTAGGGACTTAGGAATGGGGGCGGGGAGGCGGCTAGGGCACTTGGCAGGTGCTGATTGGTGGTTCAGAGCTCAGGAATGTCTGGCCTGCAGGTAGGCTTTACGTCTGTCCATCAACTGGAGGATGGGAGGATCTATCATGTACTGTACAAAATTATTTACATGTGTATTACCTCTCCCCCTTCTAGAATGAAAGAACATAAGCTCAGGGGTCTAGCATCCTTTGATACTGTATCCCAATCTCCAGTATTCTTTCAATAAATATTTGATGAATGAATGAGTGAATGTTTTTGTTTGTTTGTTTGTTTTTTGTTTGTTTGTGTGTGTGTGTGTGTGTGTGTGTGTGTGTTTTCTTTTATTGTGGTCAACGCCTTTATTTATTTATTTATTTATTTAAATTAATTAATTTATTTTATTGATTATGGTCTCACAATAATTGTCCTTATCCCCACATTCCCATCCCAACCCCTCCCTACATATGCCCCCACCCACCTGTTGTCCATGGCCACTTTTTTTAAAGAGAGAGAAAGGGAGAGGGAGAGAGGGAAACATGGATATAAGAGCAAAACATCCATCAGCTGCCTGTTGCATGCTCCCTACTGGGGATCAAGCCCAAAACTTAGGCAGGTACCTTGATCAGGAATTGAACCTGCAAACTTTGGATGCATAAGACAATAAGCAACTGAGACACACTGGCCAGGGCTATATAAATTTATAAATCTACATCAACTATACTTGTGAGTAAATTAAAAATATTTTTTCAGCCACAACATCACCTGTATTTAAGTACTAGAGGCCGAGTGCGCAAAATTTATGCACTAAGAGTGGGCGGCCTCAGCCCATATTGCAATAGGGTGCAGCCAGGCCGAGGGACCCCATTGGTGTGAGAGGGACAGGGGGAGGGCTCCAGGGCATGTCCAGCCTGTCTTGCTGCATCCTGATCTGCTGAACCCCAGCAGCAAGCTACCCTATCATTTGAGCTGAAACGTCTGCCCCCTGGTGGTCACTGCACATCATAGCAAGCAGCTGAGTGGCCTTAGCATATCATTAATATATTATTCTTTGATTGGTTGAACAGATGACCGGATGAGAGTACACTTAGCATATTGGGTTTTTATTATATAGGGTTACACTGGAGATAATATATATAATTGAGAGGTTCCTTAAGTTTCTCACCCAAAGATGCTCATAGTGTTTCAATAATATTTTCATGTGAGATCCTAGGTGAAAATAAATATGTAAGAGTTCTGTTTATTGTGTTTTTAGGTTCAAAGAACTTATTAGATATTTTTGTGCTGATGATTTAGTAGAAACCATTAGAAAACATATATATATATATATATATATATATATATATATATATATATATATACCTTCCAAATATATAAATTGGAAGAAAAATGAACTTTAATTTAACGTATAAATAACCATAAGATCTATTTGCCTTTGCACACTGCATACCTCAAACCTTGGAATCCATTTGAATACTATCACCCTCATTTCTTGACCTGCATTGATTTTTGTACAGTATTTGCTTTTTATCAGAGCAATTACCAAAATCCAGCTTCACAAAGATATGACATTGAAAGTTTTTCCTTATGCAATATTGATTTTAAAATGGTTATTAAGAAGTAAAAGGCCCAGAAAAAAAAATCCCTCTTTCCTGCCTGAGCTTCAGATAGAAAAAGATCTGTTCTAGAAAGGAAATCTTAACTTATTCACCTCAGCCTAATTTGAATTAAGTATGGTAGATAGGAAGGTGCCAAGCAGGGGTCTGTTAACTAGATCACCCTACTGTGTCTCATTGTTATTGAGGTTGCCTAACAAAATTGGACTGCCATGTATGTTCTGTTCTTCTTCAACTACATGTAAATTGCCCAGTCCCTTTGAAATCTCAGATCCCTACTCTACCTTGCCATTCTTTGTCCAAAATGACATATATACCCAATTTTGCATCACTACCATTGGAATTTTCATGCTTATGTGAATTCCCCATGCACATATTAAAATTTTATCCCCCTTGTTAATCTGGCTCTGTTCATTTGATTAATAGCCAGCTAGAAATACTTAAAAGGTGGGAGGAAAAGTACTTTTTTTGCCCCCATGATATAATCAGTCGAAATTTTATATGATATAATTAAAAAAATCTGTGAATTACTTTGTCTTATTAGTTTTTACCTTCTCTGACAGATATTGTTGGACTTATTTTGAAAATTTAAAACTTCTATTAGGGTCCTAGGGTATCTTGGTGTACAGTTAGACTTGTAACAGAAGACAAAATAAAAGTCAGAATTGGAAAGCCAGGTCTCCAAATTAAAAGTGCCAGGAGGTGACAGCTAGTATTAAGAAAAATCAAATTACCATATAAATATCATATTTCAAATCTCTTCTTAAATAAGTTAAATACTTGATTTGTATAACAAATTTTTAATTTATATACTTCTCCAAAATAACACATTTATAGAAAAAAAGTGCATAATATGATATAAATTAATCTTTGAAATTTAAAAAATTCTCTACTATTTCAGTAAATTAGCATCCTGTACTCAAGATAACCATCGAATTACAAACTCATTCTAATGAAAAATGGGGAGAGGCCAGTTCAGGAAGAGATGCAAACACATATTACTCTGGATTAAAAAGTTTAGGATACTTTTAAAACAGTATCAATGGCAATAATTGTTGGGACCAGTTAATGCTCTGAATTTAACCCATAGGCTTGATTGACTTATCTCAAATTCATAACTAAGGAGATGTTAAAACATTAAAAAAATCATCTCCTCTGGATTTCCTCTTACAGTGAATGCCTGGTTGTCACAAAATTATGACAGATAGAGTACTATATTTTTCTTTAAAAATAGCAGTAAAAACCCAAAGGCTAATGTATCACAGTAAGATTCTAGGAGGAGACAAATCACTTGTCAGTAAGATATTTTGTGATAAATCTTACAGTAGTGACCTTGTTTGGCTGCTGTATTGTGCAAAAAGAAGAGAGGAAGCTAATCAAAATAGCATGAATGATTAATGTATTTCATTCAAAGCCCATAGAATATATTTGCTAAGGTACTGCAGTGATAAGAAGGCAAACAACTGATAGAATTCAAGTAAGGATTTTCAGAAGGAGTTCTTAACAGAGACACCTGCAGTTCATTTCTTAGTTTCTGTTAACTATACAAACTGAAGTACTAATACCAGAATACACATTGTGAAGAAAAAATGACATTCAAATTCTAGGTTGAAAACTGGGGCTATGTAGTAGATTTTATTAATGATAAATTCTAGAAAAGGATTATGTACTCTGCTGACATAAGGCTTAGCCATTTGATTTGCTTTGACTAAATCTGGGTATTTTCCACAAGATTTCCCTTGGGCTACTTTTTTAGCATAGATTTTAAACTGACTGGGTGGTTCATCATAACTTCCTTTCCCTTCTGCCACAATAACCAACACTATTCCAGACCAAGGCTGTTCCCTCAATTTAGAGCATTTGGGTACATGGGGTTACTGAGCCACTGAGATATTTAGGATGCTTTTCACTGCAACATAAACTAACCTCTTTTGATGGATGCAAGTTATTAGACATTAATATTAGCATAAACTAAATGTAGAGAAATAGAGAAAAGTGAACAAAGGAGTAATTAATTTCACAATGGGTATATGAAGCTTTTATGAGCATGTGAAAGACTCAAGTCTTGAAAATAGAGAAAGGAGAAAAGAAAATGGTAATAACTCCATTGTTAGAATCAATGACATCAGACTCAAGTGAATGAGCATAGCTGTCATGATTATCCAGAAATAGCCATCGTCATATATTTTATCTGAGCTCAAAATGTTTTAGTTACCTTTTCATGATCACACATCTAGTAAGGGACAGACACAAAATGCATTCCTTTCAATTATACTACAGTCACATGAGCACAAAGTATGAGCATCCATCTAGTTGTGGCAGTTGCTTAGTTCTCCCTTGAAGAGAGAAGCTGCTTTGGAGAATAGTTAGTTTAGATCCTCCAGCACCAGTGCCTTCAGGATTCAAAATTTGCTGTAGACATTTGAATCAAGGATAATTTCCCTAGGAAACTTTCCCCTCCCCCTTCGGCCAGTGACTAAGCATTTCTGCCTAATGTAATGTCTCCTCTATGGATAATCTTTATCATGGGGCTTTCTGTTGAAATGCTCAGAGTTTCTAGAGTTGCATTGTGATCTGAAGCTCTTCCAACCTCCTCCTCCTTTTCCCCCCTCTCCTTATCAGGTACGTACCCATATCATGGTCTGAAGGCTTTTGTTGCCCACTCCTGCTCCCTCACCTTTTATCTTACATACGTTTCACCTGTGAATAAAAAGTTCTGAAAATTGTTAAAATAGTAACAATAGACTTTATTATGAATCTCTGTAATAGATATCAACACTATCACAATAGGGGTGAGAGATTGGACTCAAAGGTATATGTGTGCCCTTGCAGTCTTTGGTATTCTGTTGCTTCCAACAGCCAGCAAATCTGGGTATTTTCCACAAGATTTCCCTTGGGCTACTGGTGCCTCTTTGCTTTAGTTCACACACAAAGCTGGAAGTACATGGGGATTTATAGTCTCTGTTTGATTGACAGGACATAAAAACCTGTTTTATTCTCTTGGGTCAAGATAACCCTGAGGCTTAACTTTCACTCCAGAGTTACCCTATGGGATCAAGTTGAAGTATTACCTTCCACAGGAACTTCTCTGAAATCACATTTTTGCTTGACTTCTTCCATTTGCCTGTCCTGCTTGCTCTGTCTTGCTTCCCTTACCAGTTTCCTATGAGTTGGAAGCACTACCTTAATAAATCATGTACACAGGATTCTTCCTCTCAAGTCTGTTTCTAAACCTAAGAAAATCACTTTTTAAATCTAAGTCATGATGTTAAGTAATAACAATGGCTCTTGTCTTTAGGAAGGTAATTGAAAAATCACAATATTTTGTGCTGTAACACCACCGATACATATTATGAAATGATATTCCTGAGAAGGGAGTAGTCATCATTAGCTAGTCTCTTCAGGGAAGTTAACATTTAAACAAGTTATTGAAGAGTGAACTAATGAGTAGGTATCCAGTACAATGAAAAGAAATGAAGGGCATTTAAACAAAGGAAATGGACTCTGCTTTGAGGATAGTTTTACTGGAAAGGGATTTATAGATTTCATTTTATTCTGGAAGGAGAGCTTCACTGTGAACTCTGACAAGGAAAGGGCCCCTTCTGAATTATATAGGTGAAACAAGAGAATCAATAACCTCAGAAACTATATTTAATACAAAATATGTCTATAAGCCAAATTGGACTAAAACTCAGGAGACGAAAAGTCATGTAGCACCCTGCTAACCACTATAGAAATTGCTTAGCCTGTTAGACTTTGGGGGAAAAAATAACCAAGACAGCAGAAATAATAATAACATACAATGAATAAGAGTAATAAGATATGTATATAGTCTCCCCCCCCCCTGCACACCAAGATAACCTATTAACGTGCATTGTTAAGATGTTTTTCATCCCACAAAATGAAGGCCACCCCACTGCAATCTCACTGAAATCAGACAAGGGGACACCATCAGGGAAGCTGATGACCAGAAGATGAAAATTAAGTGCTTATCTAATCAAGGACCAATCAGTGAGACCCAGGACCCCAAACCCCTTACTCACGATTACTCATGATTACTCATGATTACTCATGATTTTTGCTCCATAAAACCTCTTGTCTAAACCATCAGGCAGATTGGATTTGAGTACTAGCTTTCCCATTTTCCTGGGTGGTGCCATTCATAATAAAATACTCAAATCTTTCTTCACTACACAGCCTGGTGTCATTTTTTTTTTAACTCTTTACATGGGCAAGGCAAATTCATACAGAATTAGTAGACTTCAGTGTAACCAAAGGCACTATTGTGTGCAGAACATTTTCCCCTGGCAAGCAAGGAAAAACAAATGCCTTTTATATAGGGAAAACAAAACTTTAAAACAGTTACACACTTGACAAATAGTTGGAAGTTCCATAAGTTGTTGTAAGCCAAATAGGAATGATTTGATGCTTTTAATTTCAAAGTTAAAATATATGCATTTTGCATGTTTAGTTCTATACTGTATTTCTAAAAATCATTGCTCAGTTTATTTTCTTTGAAATGAGAAATAATTTATGGTTTTTGCATTGCTAATTCTTTAAGAAACATGACTCCCCACTTAATATGTTTCAATTATTTTCAGATTAAAATATCTAATTTAATACATGAAAATTAGAGATGCATAATAATTATTTATCTAAGACTTAATTATTAAATATATGGACTAAATATTTATTTTATTTTTGAGATAACTGATATGCAAGTTACTTGCCAACCACTTCAATATAATTTTATGCACATGATAACTGGCACAGACACTGGGAATTCTAAAAAAATAATTTAAATGTCAAGTCCAGCACAGCCTGTCATTTCTCACTGCTTGGTTAAGTAAAACCTGCATAAAGACTTAACTATGAAATATTATATGCTCCTAGATACCTATACTTCAGACATAATAAAGATATCAAAAGAATGATTATTAAATCTGAGAGTTTAATTTAGTCTCAACTCAGTTCTTTGTATTTAAAGTTGAAAGAGTATAATTAAAAATCAGGGTTGATTTTTTATTCTACTTATATGCACTTTGCTTCTTTCAAAATAAAAAATGATATATAATACATATAACTTTTATTCACCTCTTCACTGTGACCTAAAAAATGGTGTTATTTTTTCCGATATAAGCTTGAAAAATAGCTCTGACAATTTTCCAATACTGTTCACATACTGCTTTGAAATTTTTCTTTAAGTGTCTTCAAATCAACATTTTTCATTTGGTTCCAGCAAAGATAGCCTTCCCTGCTATTGTGAAAATCACTTCTCTTTGCAAATAGATTGGCAAAATCTGGATCATGAACAACAGAAGTTCATGAATTTCTAATTTACATTGAAAGGCCCTAAAATATTCTTTGCACATTAAAAAAGCTTTGTAAGTCAAGTAGTATTTTTAACAAAGTTAAAATATCACCAGAATTACTCTTGGAATGCATGGGAAAGTGTTATGTGAAATTATACTGCAATGCTTAGATACTGTAACCTTGCAGAAACTCCATTTCTTAACATTTTAATTGAAAAAGTGGGTTCAGCTGCTTGCTTCAACAAAAGGCAAACCTGTGAAACAGGTGCTGGTACAAAAGGACAGAAGTTTATTTAGGTGCCATGACCTGGGAGAATGTTGGACTCCCATCTTAAAGACCATCTCCCCTTCCTGTTCAACCCAGCAGTTCTTATAGAGATACTAGAGGCCTGATTCACAAAATTTGTACACGGGGTGGGGGGAGGTCCCTCAACACAGCCTGCACCCTCTCCAATCTGGGACCCCAAAGGGGATGTCCAACTGCCTCTTACAATCTGGGACTGCTGGCTCCTAACTACTTGCCTGCCTGCCTGCCTGCCTGATCACCCCTAACTCTTCTGCCTGCCTGCCTGATAGCCCCTAACCACCTCTGCCTGCAAGATCACCCCTAACTGCTCCCCTGCTGGCCTGATAGCCCCTAATGGCCTCTGCTTCATCCCACACCTAGGACCCGGGCTTCCCTCCTCTGGCTGGTAGCAGGCACCCAGGACCCAGGCTTCCCTCCCTCTGGCTGGCCACAGGCACTCAGGACCCAGGCCAGCTTCACCCAGGCTGCCCACAGCTGCAGGGGACCAATGGTGGGTGGCTTTTCCTGGGCTGCAACTGCAGGTGCCTGCAACCATGGGGCAGGTGTCTTGTCCCTCTCCCAGGCTGGGCCACAGCCACTGGAGCCCAGGACCATGAAGCTGGAGGCTTGTCCCTCTTCTGGGCTGTAGCCCCAGCTGCTGGCTCCTGGGACCCTGGGGCAGGAGGCTTGTCCCTCTCCTGGGCTGCAGGCACAGGTGCAGCCACTGGTGCTCAGAACCATGGGGTGAGAAGTTTGCCCCTCTCCCAGGACGCAGCCTGGCTGGTCCCCATTCCTCTCTCCCCAGTGTTGAGTGTCTGAGCCATTAAAGCATGACAGTGTGAGTGCGTGATGACCATTTGCATATTAGCTCTTTATTATATAGGATGGTGGTGAGGACATTTTTTCTATCCAATTATCTTGCTAGCTTTTGGCATTTTGGGCCCTGTCCATTCATCTTTCTAACTTTTGGCACTCTGTGTAAGAACCTTTCCCTGTGGTTGGGGGATACTCCCCTGCCCTCCCCAACTGTCTTCTTATGAGGTTCAGTGGAGTGTGAGAGGCTGTAGAATCTGCCACTGTCAGAAAGTCCAAAGATACTATAGCCTCAGCTCACCTCTCAGTGCTGGACACAGGCTGCACATCTAGGGGAGCCAATTGGAATCTGTATGGCACACCTGGATCCATGTGTGCCTGCATCTTCTGTGCAGCCCTCCATTCAGGCTAGCCCTGTGACTCCCTGTTTATGGTATGAACCTGACTCTTTCTCCTTTCTGTATATCAACTGCCTTCCTTAAACATTCAACCCTTAGGACAACAGACTCAGATCTGTATCAACCTGTCTTAAGAACAAAGCCTTAGATCTGTTGACCACAGAAATAGAGTTTTGTTCAAGCTAAAGGTAACATCTTGACTTTAGTTGTGTTTAGCCCCAGGCCTATAAAAACTGAGTTACATATGGACCACACCCTCATGAAACTTGACAGAGAAAATGTCCTGGCTGATATAAGGACCTGATATAAGGATCAAATATGCCCTATCCTGGCCCCAACCAATCAGTAGAGACCACGACCAACCCAACTCCTTTAGCCACCATGATTAATGTTCCCCCACCCCGCCCCCATATAACCCTTCACCTGGACTCCATCAGAGCTCCAAGTCTTTCACTAGCTTACATGAGGCTCGGGGATGAGTGCTATTTCCTCAACTAATAAAATGCTGCTTGTGTTTGACTGGGCTTTGATGCTTTGATGTATGCAGACAAATGCACCCCTTTAGTCCTGTGGCAGTACTTCATTGAATTTTTGTCCTCAAGAGCCATTAGTTTTTAAAACTCATCTGAATAATGTTTTATACTATCAAGTACTCTTATCAACAAATATATATTCTACTCAGAATTTGTCTAAGTGTTGTATACAGTGCAAAATAAACAGAAGTTATGTAATTTTTACTTTTAGAGCACTTAGTTCTTATTTGTGGAGATACATGAATATAAATAATTCTATTAGAGAACTATTAAGTGTAAATATGCACAACTCTAAGTTTAATAGTTTATAAAAGAGAATGATCAGCCGAAACTGGTTTGGCTCAGTGGTAGAGCGTCAGTCTGCGGACTGAAAGGTCCCAGCTTCCATTCTGGTCAGGGGCATGTATGTTGGTTGCGGGCACATCCCCAGTAGGGGGTGTGCAAGAGGCAGCTGGTCGGTGTTTCTCTCTCATCAACGTTTCTAGCTCTCTATCTCTCTACCTTCTTCTCTGTAAAAAGTCAATAAAAAAAAAGAGAGAGAATGATCATTAAAGGCTGACATTTATGGAAAAGTCTCCAGGGGAAGTTGTGGCTCACAGTTGGATGAAAAAATACCTAGGATTTAAAAATAAAAGAAAAGACTGTTGCCATACTCTTTAAGTTTTCATTTAAAAGAAAATGTCCTTTTCATCTTTAGAGAAAATATTAAAATGTTAGTGAAGAGGAGCAGATTTTGCTGCCCTCAAATATGCCTTTTCATAATAAAGATTATCTTGAGCTGGTATTTTTAAAAAATAGCAGACACAAGAGAAACTCTGAAAACCTAGCAGAAGTTACCCTTTTGTAAATTTATAAGGGATATCTTCATTTGTCAGAGTGTCTCCCCTCTGTACCAAGAAGAGGAGGATGACTAAATTTTTAGAAACTCTTACCAATAGAGAAGACAATTACCTAAAGTTGTGTAACAACCTTACCCTTATTAACTATGCTTTGCTCCACCACCCCCAACCTCCCAGAACAGGTCTCCCTTCTTCCCCTCCTACCCTCTCAACACCTTTTTTGTGTTTAGCTGTATTGAAGGTGATGATTTGGGCCATTTCTAAGAGTTACCATACTCAGTTTTCCTGGGTATCAGCCATATATTCAGGAGGTATGCATGTTACTGAACTTCTGTTTGTGTGTTTTTTCTTGTTTTTTTCTTCTTCTTGTTAATTTGTCTTTTATCACAGGTGCTTTTAACCAAGAACTTAGAATAGTAAATGTAAAATTATTTTTCTTCCTTTATGATAAAAAAATATTGATTGAAAGAATGCTTATATTGCACTTTCATGCTACAGAGCATCCATCATAATTGCAATTAAATAATAATTATGGAAGTAATTCTGTATACTTTTTAAGTTTTTATTAATTTCAGAGAGGAATGAAAAGGAAGAGAGATAGAAACATCAATGATGAGAGAGAATCATTGGTCAGCTGCCTCCTGCATGCCCTACACTGGGGATCAAAATGGCAACCTGGGCATGTGCCCAGACTGGGAATCAAACCCTGACCTCCTGGTTCATAGGTCAATGCTCAATCACTGAGGCATGCTGGCCAGGCAATTCTGTATACTTGTATGCACTATCCCACTAGAATATAGAATCCATAGACTATGAATTGTATCTTTCTTGTCCATTGCATTTAGGTTAAATTCTTTTGAATACCACAAAAGTTCTATCACTTACTCTCAAGTAATGTACTATTATGCCATTTATTGTTACACTAGTGGCCCTGTGAATGAAATTAAAGCACATTAAAATGGTATTAATTAGAGGAAACCAAGTTATACCATTTATTATTACATTAGTGGCCCGATGCATGAAATTAAAGCACATTAAAAGAGTATTAATTAGAGGAAACCAAGATGGTGGTATAGGTAAACACCTGAAATTGCTGCCTCACACAACCATTTCAAAACTACAACTAAAAGACAAAACAGACATCATCCAGAACCACAGGAATGCTGGCTGAGTGGAAACTCTACAACTAGAAGGAAAAAGAAAAGCAAACTGAGACTTAGAGGAGGTGCAGAAGTAAAATCCAGAGGTAAGGAGGTGTGCACACAAAAAGGGCTGGCAACTGAGTACGTGGCTGTCATTTTCAATCTGGTGGGAGACACAAGCTCCTGACTGGTCTGAACTCCAGTTCTGGGCAAGACTCTGGGGACCCAGACTCATATGGGAAGAAACTGGACTGTCTGGCTTTGGATGGAACTCGAGGGCAGCTTTCTCTCAGAGGTGCTGGCAGCAATTACCAAGGGACACTGAAATCCAGGGGCCTCTTAGGGAAGGGTTAAGGATCAGACATAGCTGTTTGGTCCACCCTGCTCATTCTCTGAGACCCCGCCTCATCCAAACTGTGCACAGAAGCTTTTGCATATGAATGGCCTGGTCCTTTGCAATCTAAAATTGCCTAACAGATTGCAACTGGGTCAGCGAGTCCTAGTACCACCAAAAGAAGGCCCAAAGCCACACAGAAGCTTGCATTGCTTAACAGCTGGGACTCATCTGGGCACTTCCAAACCCAAAACAGAGAAGAGGAAAGTGAAGATCTCTCCATAGCTCCTGCTGGGTGGCCTCAGGCAGAGGCTAAATTAGCACCTCCTTGTAGATCCAAGAGCCAGTGTACCCAGTGGTTAGAGTAGGACCATCCAGATTACAACTCCTCAGATCCATAAGGGACACACTCAGAGGCCAAACTCAGTGAGCACCAAAGCCCCACTGAAGCAAGTCTTGCCCCATAAGGCTGTTGCCAGCACAGAAGTTCTACCAGTGTAGACACAGTGGGTCCTCACAGCCAATTGACCTGGGAGTCAATTCCTACCAGTGATACCAACAACAACAAAGGCTTAACTACAACAAGACTGTGCACACAGCCCACAAATGGGTGCACTAAGAGTGCCCACCTCAGGTAATTAGGGAGGCTGAGCCACTGGATCCAATAGAACACCTAGCACACTAAGCCACTCTATTAACATAGAGAAGCAGCAAAAATGCATAGATGAAGAAACAGGTCACAAATGAAAGAAATGGATGAAAGAGAATTGCTGGATATAGAATTCAAAACCATGGTTATAAGATTTTTCAAGAATCTTCTAGAAACCGCCGATAAATTTAGTGAGACCCTCAAGGATATGAAAAAGGGCCAACTAGAAATTAAGTATACACTGACTGAAATAAAGAATAATATACAGAGATCCAACAGCAGACTAGAGGATCATGAGAATCAAGTCAAAGATTTGAAATACGAAGAAGCAAAAAACACCCAACCAGAAAAGCAAAGAGAAGAAAAAAAAAATCCAAAAGTATGAAAAATAGTGTAAGGAGCCTCTGGGAAAACTTCCAGTGTACCAACATCAGAATTATGGGGGTGCCAGAAGAAGAGAGCAAGTGATTGAAAATCTATTTGAAGAAATAATGACAGACAACTTCCCCGACCTGGTGAAAGAAATAGACTTTCAAGTTCAGGAAGCGCAGAGAACCTGGAACAAAAGGAATCCAAGGAGGACCACACCAAGACACATAATTAAAATCCCAAGAGCAAAAGACAAAGAGAGAATATTAAAAGCAGCAAGAGAAAAACAGTTACCTACAGGGGAGTACCCATATGATTGTCAGCTGATTTCTCAACAGAAACTATGCAGGCCAGACAGGAGTGGCAATATTCAAAGTGATGAATAGCAAGAACCTAGAACTAAGATTACTCTACCTAGCAAAGCTATCATTCAGAATTGAAGGGCAGATAAAGAGCTTCACAGATAAGAAAAAGCTAAAGGAGTTCATCACCTCCAAACCAGTATTATATGAAACAAGAGGCCTGTTGCACAATATTCATGCAAGAATAGGTCTTCCTTCCCCTGGCTTCACTCCCAGCTGCCCAGGAGCCAGCAAATCCCCACTCCCCGGCTGCCTGGGAGCAGCATGACCCTGCTCCCTGGCCGCCCAGGAGCTGGCATGTCCACACTCCCAGGCTACCCAGAGTCGCAAGTCCTTGCTTCTATCCGGAGCACCACTTCAGTAGCTCCCTCTGCCACCTCCCTTGCCCTCATAGCAGGCTTCACATCACTTTGTGCCTGCATATGCAAATTAACTTCCATCTTTACTGGGTTAATTTGCATACTCACTCTGATTGGTAGTGGGTGTAGCTGAGTGATGGATCATTTGCATGTTTCTCTTTTATTTGGTAAGATGCTGAAAGGTATTCTTTAAGAAGAGGAGGAAGGAAAAAAAGGTAAAGATAAAAATTATGAACAACAAATACTATCTATCAACAAGTGAATCTAAAAATCAAGTGAATAAAATATCTGAGGAACAGAATAAATTGGTGAATACAATAGAATCAGGGGCATAGAAAGGGAGTGGAACTGAAAATTCTCAGGGGTAAAGGAGTGTGGGGGGTGTGGGAAGAGACTGGACAAAAATCAAACACCTATGGATGAGGACAGTGCGGGGGTAAGGGCAGAGGGTGGCGTGGGAACCAGGTAGGGGGGAATTATGGGGGGGGGAAAGAGAAACAACTGTAATAATCTGAGCAATAATGATTTATTTAAAAATAAAAATAAATAAATAAACAATAAAATAAAAGTGTATTAATTAGAGGAAATATTTTAATATTTTTATTTGCCCTTTTTCTATAATAGAAGTGTCAGAGATGAAAGAAAATTAATAAAATGTATATGAAAATCCTCCTCCTGTCAGAGTCTGGGGAGTGCTGCAGGACCCAGTGTCAAGTCCCTGTCCACCTGCATGCACCTCGAAATTGAGTGAGACCCATACCCTGCTGGCCCCATCCCCCGTCAAGACCTGCAGGGTGTGGGGTGAAGCCTCAGGTCCCCGAGCCTGGCCTCAGGTCCACCAGCTCCAACACTGGGGTGGGAGTAGGAGCACAGCCCCAGGTTCCCAGCCCCAGTGCGAGGGTGCAAGGGCATGAGGGTGTGAGGGTCTAATGGCCATTTGCATATTAGCTCTTTATTATATAGGATGGTTGCATCTCTGCTTATCATAAATTTTGCTCAAAAGTAAATTCCAATGATGGCTATTATTTTGAGTATCTTTGTTAAAATACTCTTTTGGAAAGAAAATTTTTCACACAATAAATATTTCTATATTAAAAGCAGTGGCTTTTTACTAGCTGTAAAATTGAAAGTTAATTTAATTTGCTTTTATTATTAAAATAATAATAACAATTTCATTTTAAAATTATTTTGCTGTTTTAAATAATAGAATTGTTCTTTTGGGAGCATAGTGAAAAGGTCTCCTATTTTATTAGTTTATTACAAATTAATTGAACTTCAAGTCAAGGAACATAGACTAGCAAAACTATCTTAGGGAAGAAGAAAATGTTAAAAGAAATCTAATTTGCTTCTGGTTTTCACCTGCTTCTTCCTACCCCATCCCACAATATTTGTTAATGGGAAACCAGCTCCTTGCAAATCTGAACAATTTCTAAAACTAGTTAAATGGCTTAGCTTAAAACTTAAATTGATTTTATTATCTCAATTCTTAAGAGAAAAATTAATTTCAAAAAAGGAGAGTTTTACATCATTTTTTTTTTTTTGGTGCCAGGTTTGTACTGCTTTGAGGATTGTGCTTTTACTGCTGACAAACACATAAAAACCTTCACATTTATTCCAACAGATCATACTTTTTTAGAGCTCTACAAATTTTTTAGGCCAGCCTATTTCAATTGTTTTCCAATTTTTGAGCCATTTCTTCTGCCTTTATGGATAAGTAAGATAAAACATATCTGATTATGTAACAACATGTTCTCTTCTTTATTGCGTTAAAAATGATAAGGAAGATTTCATGAGTGTGTTACATGATCTATATTATCACAGTAAATTGTAGGAAGCCTTACATAGCCATATGATTCAAGAAGGTATTACTCTTAGAAAGAGCAAAGGAATTTTTTGTGGAATGTTCAGTACATTCCACAATAGATGAATCATTTCCTGTTTGCTCCCAAGACAATCATGACCCTTTATTTCTTGCAACATAATTACGCCATAGTTTCAAAGTGTGCTTAAAAAAGGTACAGAAAATAATATTAAGCAAGTTGAATTAATTAACTTCATATATTATTTCTATGAATCATTTTAAAACCAATACATTCTTCCTTCTCCCATCCTCTCCCAGAGCAAAGATACCAAATGTAGATGTTTCTATGAAATTATTGATAAACTTTTAAATAGTTTGAATAATTAAGTTACAGTTAATTATGTAACAATATGTTTCTTTATTCTTTCTGTGATTTTTGAAATTAAATAAATGTTCCTTTTTAATTCACTGATTGCTGGGAAGCTCAGAGGTAAATTTCAATTCCATCTGTGGCAAATACACAGGTGTCAAATAAATAAATACATTCTAATGACTTTTTAATTGACATATAATTTCCATACAGTAAAATACACAAATCTTGATTGTGCAAATTAATGAATTTTTATGATATGTTGATTTGTTATGCCTCGTAATTCACCAGCCAGTTCAAAATAAAGAATGTTTTAGAATCCCATAAGTGGCTTGCACATCCTTTCCCTATCCTGGCCACTATACACTGTAAAATTTTTATGAGACATATCATATTACATGAATTGTTTTTGTTTTTGTTTTGACTTTATCTTTCTTTACTTACTTCTAAATTATGTTTTATTGATTAACTTTATTTATACAATAAGATGTCTTAAATTATTAACTGAGACTGAAATGGATCATAAAATATCTTTACACAAAAGTAGAATAATTTGCAAAGCTACTAAGGAAATGAGACTAGAATGGGAATATAGGAGCATAGAAGTTCAATTGTTGATATACTTATACCATTCCTGACTCTAAATAATAAAGTTGAAATACTAATATAATATTGCCTTTTAAATTTCAAAGACAACCCTTTATCTAACCTCCTGCCCTCATCCTTCTTAAAAGAGTATCATTAGACTCAGTTTGCATATGAAAACTATAATTCTGTGCCCCTCACTTAAATTATTAAGAATAATTCATGTGGGGAATTTCTAATTCTGACCAAGATGGAGTGACAGACACTGGATTTACTGTCCTGTCTGAAATAACAAAAATAACAAGAAAATAAAACAGACAATATATTGGAAATAACAAATATATTGGCAGTATTAAAAAATGAAAAATCTTGGAGACAACCGAAAAAACTGGGAAAAACAAAAAACATAGTACAAGGAGGGGAACCTAGGTAGAATCTAGTAGAACCCTTGAGTTGAAGAACAAAGGTGAGAATCTGAGGAAACCAAAGCAGCTGAATTCATAGGATAGATTATCTAAGAAGATAATAGATAACTAATATAAGTAAGATTCTTTTTAAAGCATGAAATAACTTGAGAATTTTGCTTCCAACAAATAACAGGATATTTTGTTTACTTAGTGCTCTTTTTCTTTCTTTCAAAAGATATTTCTTAACATTCATTTTTAAATGTATTTGGGGTGACTTTTTATACCAAATCAAATTGTTTTATAAATTAAAGTCCCAGAAATAAGACTTTAAGTAGAAATAGTTTAAAAATGGGAAAACTAGCATAGTTTTTAATAAAAATAAGAGTCTTAGAGAGAAAAAATTAATTTAACTGGAAGCAATATATATCTCTGGGGAAATAAGGAATGGTTTGTGTGTCCTATAAGTACAAAGAATGTAATTTTATAAACTGACTTTCCACATAGATGCCAAGATACACCTTTTGTACTTCTCTTTTTATAATACTTTGAAGGAAAAATATATATTAAAGAATGAAGAGAAAGTGTAAATAAATGAGCAATACTAATGAGCTGACAAACATATATGGCTGCAAAAATAGCACAATCTTTCTTACTTCATTAGAAACAATGTGAGAAATCCAACTTACCGGTAATTCAGTGAGCTTGAAGCTCAAGTTGAAAAAATTGAAAATGTTTTTTTCAAATTTTAGTGGTTTCTAAATAGTTCAAATAGTTTTTTTCATTACTAAAAAATACATACAATGGGAAAGAAAAATCTAAGTATGCAACTATAATGTTCTTATTTGTAAGAACCATAGACCATATACATATATATATATATATATATATATATATATATATATATATATATATAAATTTTTTACACAGAGGAAGGGAGAGGGATAGAGAGTTAGAAACATTGTTGAGAGAGAAACGTTGATCAGCTGCCTCCTGCACTGGGGATGTGCCTGCAACCAAGGTACATACCCTTGACCGGAATCAAATCTGGGACCCTTCAGTCTGCAGGCCAAAGCTTTATCCACTGAGCTAAACTAGTCAGGTCTATAGACTTTTCTTTGATTATTAATTTCCTCTCTCCTTGCCTCTCCTCTCTCCATCCTCTTTTTATTTATTATAACATTTTATTTTAAAATTTTTAATTTTTTTCTTCGAGAGAGAAAGTAAGTGAGATAGACATCTATTTGTTGTTTCACTTACTTATGCATCCATTGGTTGATTCTTATATATATCCTGATCTGTGATCAAACCCACAACCTTGGCATCCTATCTAATAAAGTGACAATATGCAAATTAATTATCATGCCATAACAAAAATGGCTGTGCCCACAGTGAAGGCAGGGATTTCATAACACAAGATGGCTGAGCCCATAGCAGAGGCAGAATTCCTGTAATGAGTCTTAATGAGCAATCAGCAGGGACCTGAGGCTGTGAAGCACTGGGCCCGAACATGGGACCTAAAGCTGCGCGTCCCCCCCTCACTACCCCCCCCCCCCGTGTGATTTGACAGGGGACCTCAGGCTGTGCTGGCTACCCCGGCACCTAGCTAGGGACCTCAGGCCATATCCCCCCCCCCCCCCCCCCCCCCCGCCCAGCAGGGCTTGACGGGGGGACCTCAAGCCATGCCCCCTGCCCTAGCACCAGGCCAGGGGATCTGAGGCCATGAACCCTGCCATGCAGGGCTTGATTGGAGCCTCAGGCAGCAACCCCATTCATGGGGCTTGACAGGACCTCAGGCAACACCTCCTGCACATGGGGTTTGACCGGGAATCTCAAGGCACACCCCCACCCCGCTGGCCTGGGCCGGGGGACCTCTGGCCATGTCCCTCACCCCAGTAAGGGGCTGGGGGACCTGAGGTTGCACCCCCCCCACCTAGCGGAGATTGATGGGGGATCTCAGGCTGTGCCTCCCACCCTGGCACCAGGCCAGGCAACTTGAGGCCATGCCCCCACCTAACAGGGCTTGACTGGATTGGGGATGGCCAGGTCTGGATCTAGCCCAATGGGGTTGGGGCCGGCCTGGTCTGGGTCTCATGTGATTTTGAGATGCACGTGATTGGATGGGGATTTGACTCTGGTTCCCATGGTGTGCCCCAGACTCTGACAGGAGGAAGATTTTCATATATATTTTACTAATTTTCTTTCATCTAACACTTTTATTATAGAGAAAGGGCAAATAGGGACATTAAAATATTTCCTCTAATTAATTCCCTTTTAATGTGCATGAGAAAGAAGAACAGTGAATAAGAGTTGTGGAAACAAAGAAGTGTCATCTCCAGAATCATATTCTTTTAGAAGGCAAGATAGACTTTGGAGATTTAGAAGTCTGGACTGCAAGATAAATAACCATTATCTTGAGGAAGTCTCTTGGTTTATTCTTTAATGATTATTTGAAATTGTAAACTGGTATACATTATAAACATAGTGGCAAAAATATAGCCTTAATGCTAAGTACTACTGTAAGAATAAGCAATACACACTCTGGACCCATTGGCTGGAATAAGACATATTAAAAGGAAAAAAAAAGAAAAGAAAAAGAGAAGAAAGAGCTTTGGGCAAACTGAGTTTGTTAAAGACTAGATCAGGGAGCCTGGCCAGCATAGATCAGTGGTTAAACCATTGACCTATGAACCAGGAAGTCATGGCTTGATTCCTGGTCAGGGCATATGCCTGAGTTGCAGGTTTGATCCTCAGTGTGAGGTATGCAGGAGGCAGCCAATCAGTGACTCTCTCATCATTGATGTTTTTATTTCTCTTTCCCTCTCTCTTCCTTCCTGAAATTGTTAAAAATATATATTTTTTAAAAAGACTAGAGCAGGGGTTATAAAAATTGAGGAGTCATTAGCATAATCTAGAGGTCTTGATAATGACTGGAATTGCCAGTAATTAATAATCAATTTGGGGAGAATTAATATATTGACAATATTTAGTTTTCCAATTTATGACCATTTTCATTGATTTAGATGTTATTTAATGCATCTCAGAAATATTCTGTACTTTTATTATTCAAACCTTATACTTCTTTTGATAAATTTACTTCTGAGATTTTTATCCTTTTTGATATTATTGTGAGTAAAATTATTTCTTCATTTTATTCTCAGAATAATCATTTGTAATACATAGAAATATTGATTTTCATAGTTAGATCTTATATGTTGTGTGGGGGAGGAAAATAATTTTATCTCTCCCCTTCTAGGTTGTTAGTTGAGATATTCTCTCTCTTCCCTCACCCAGAAATAAAAGAGAATAAAAGAAGAAAAACAAATGCATGTTTAATAACATGTATACCTCTAATATGCCTGAGAGAGATCCAGGAAAATAGAGCAACAACTTAAAATAATCCAAGTCATAACCTTAAATACTAAAAATAAAAGAAGATGTTGAAGGTAGAGGACAGTAATAGGAGGTTACCAGGCAAAGCACAATAAAGACTAAGGCTGTTATGCAGATTTAAGTCCTTCATAAGAGTTTCTAGAGATTTAGAATCATCCCCCTTTTCCTGGTACAGAGAGGGAGACACCCTTAAAGATGGAGATCATTGATTTAGATGTTATTTAATGCATCTCAGAAATAAAAATAAAAATGTAAATGTCTCTTAGAAAAGGGAAACTTCAAGGTGTTCAGAACTTTTTCTGTGTCTTCTCTATCTTAAAAAATAACCAGCTCAAGATAATCCTTATGGCAGAGAGACATATTTTGGAGTGGAAAATTCTGTTCCCCTTCAAAGAGAAATAGCTTATAGTCTACCAACACATGTTTTCTTTTAGCTACCCTACCCTGTAGTCTTGAATCACTGGGGCCTTTGTAGAACCTCTTCAACATTTCCTGTTATCATAGATTTCAGTATATTCTAACTGATGATGCTCGGGGTAGGCTGTTTCCAAATATGTCAAAGTGGTATGGACGAAAAGGGACCACATACTAATCTGACTATTTCAAGGAAAGCCTGCATGGTGGCCTTGAAAACTCAAAAACCTAAAGTAACCACAAAGGATTGTCTGAAATTAAAACTTTCAAAATTAAAAAGTGTGGGGAAGCACAGAAAACCTGGTTGAAAAGTCTGTAAGGAGGAATCTCTAAAACGCTGGGGGCATTTTGGAGGACCTTTCCAAACAAGACTGTGCATGTGCAGATTCCCTGGTGTTTACCGGAATCTTTATGCTTAATCTGTAGGTTTCCTTGCTTAAAGGACACTGCACACACATGTGTCCTCCCAAGATTACTTACCCTGCTGATTGTATATAAAAGATAAACTTTATCTCAAGCTGTTGTTACAATAAAAACCTAAAGAGGCAGGCAATCAAGGATGTCTGGTTCCTTTAGCCAGGTAGTCCCTTAGCCCTCTCGTTTACAACAAAATTTGTATAATCAATCATCTGTTGGTCTGCTGGTCAGCCTTGGCAAAAAAAAAAAAAAGCAGTTTATGGTGGGTAGTCATTTCCTAGGCTAGTATTATATCTTCCCTGACAAAGGTCAATCTTACTTTAACTGGGCCTAATGTCTTTTAGCATCTATGATAATATATCATTGGAATGTCAAAGCAGTTTTCCTTTTTTCCAGACCCCTCAAAGCACAGGCACCAATATGAAGAGACCACACATCTCCTCGTTGTTATTTGAGTTAATTGTTGACTGTTAACTATCCTGTACCCACCTAAGTAAAATAATTATGTGTCTATCATTTTACTTTTTATCCAATTCCAGTGGTTTCCTTGCTTTGCTTACTTCTGCTTCCCTAATCTATCACCAATGGAGTTTTTGTAACCAACTTACATCTCCTCTTTTTATTGTAATGTATAAAATAAGGTGCAAATCTGCTATTCTTTGGAGCATTATCTCAATCTGTTGAGATTCTGCTTCCTGCCAGTTGTTTAGTTTGACTCAAATAAACCCACAAAAAATCTTTACAGATTTGAATGTTTCTTACATTAACAGTGAGATAAAGTTACTTGAGAAACAGCCAGTGCACAAAAGACATTTTGACTCTTCTGTATCCCCCTGAAATCAGGAAATAAATTATCCAATGTGAAATGTATCTTCCTTATACCAAGAGGTATAGAGACCTCCTTATCAACAGGGAGAGAAAATTCAGGGATGCAATAACTATATAAATAAACCTTGTTACTTTCTTTACTAATTAAGCACCTGAGTCTACATTTATTTATCTTGTCTTCATGAATCTATGGTTTCTTTGCCTTAAAAAATGTAAAAACTGCCTGCTTTAGTCATTTTTTAGGTCTCATTTCTGAAACCTCCCTATGTATGAATTAAATTTATTTTTTCTTGTTAATCTGTATTGTGTCAATTTAGTTTTTAGATCAGCCAAAAGAATTAATAATAGAAGGGAATTTCCCCCCTTCTCTTGTTAGGCACATTCATGTGCTCCATTATGCCCTGCTTGGGGCTGTCATCCTTTCTGGTGAGTGTTCTGTTATTCTCGTTAAGTCTCATGATTAATGGCCTTTGGCTTCCAGTAAACCACCTTACCCGGTTTGCAGTGGACCACCTATACCTGTCTCCCAACTGCACTTGGTCCTACTGGTTACTCTGACAGACCTTTACAAGAGGCATAAATATCCTGTTCCCCCTACTCTTCCCTGATGATGCCATTTTGGTCTCAGCTCTTCTTCTAGCAGATGTAACAATAAATATATTATTCTTCCTTTTGGCCTTGTGTGTTCTTCCTTTGGTGACCTTAACATCTCTGACATAACCAAAGAAACATTAGTTATGTTTTTCAGAATGTTGGTCCTTGTTAGGGGCAGAAATATTAATCATTCTCTGTTAATCTTGATTGTTTTTTCTGGTTAGGAAAATCACATTCTAACCTGACTGAGAATTGTACGCTCTGGGATGTGTAAGTTGATAGGGAAAGGGGCCCATTCTCCTTATCTAATAACTGCTTATTACTGTTGCAGAAGACCAAAGAAATACCAACCATGCTTTCTAGAGAAAGGGAGGGACCCCGTTTATTAACAATGGTGGGTTCCGGGAATAATTTTTAAATCAGAGTGAGGAAACATGCAGAGGGCTTCACTTTTTATAAGCTTCTGGGGTCTTTGCCTTGCAGATATGGTTCCACCCCCTTTTGTGGGCTTACAGAAAGAACCCCAGGTGTTGGGGGCAGACCATATCCAATGATCTGTCCTGGGGCCAGCAATAATGACCCTCCCCAGAGTGATGCATTGTTCACAGTTTTTATGGCCTGACATGCCTTGCAAGACCAGTTTCTTCTTCATTTCCCCCCTTGTCCCACAAGCTTCTTTTAGCCTTGTGAAGCAACAATCACCCGATGTTGTGGTGAACAGGGGTGATGATCACTCTTAGCTACTTCCTGCTGGAAAGGGATGATTACCAAGGGGTTAGCATCCCGCTTCTTCCTCTCAGATGGGTTTGTAGGGAGTTCTTCTGGTTTGTAGGACCATCTGAAGTTTGAAGGCATGCCCATCCAGTTTGCAGGCAGGCAGAAGTAAGCAGTGGTCCCACACGCATAGAATGTTCCTGCAGGGGCACCAGGGGTATGTGGTGTTTTCAGCCTTGGGGGTAGAGTTGCATAGGTCCTCTGGGAGGTGACCTGTTGGATGTTGTCCCTGTGTACTGCTGAAACAATTAGGAGCAACATTAGTTAGCTGCACATTGGCTGTGACAGGTCCTTTTATTATTTTTTTCATCCAATACAATCCCTCCACTTCCACGTGTATTTGGGCCCTGAGACACGGGGGCCACCCAGAGGCAACTGGATCAACCCACTTGGAAAGATAAGCTACTATTCTTTGCCAGGGTCCAAACTCCTGGGTTAGAACTCCTAGGGCTACCCCACTGTTCTTGTGAACAAAAAGATTAAAGTCTGGTGTCACATATACCATGTTTCCCCGAAAATAAGACATCCTCCAAAAATAAGACCTAGCGCATGGAAAGATAAGACATCCCCTGAAAATAAGACCTAGCGCAACTTTGGGAGAAAAAGTTAATATAAGACACTGTCTTATTTTCGGGGAAACATGGTAGTAGCCCTAGTGCCAGTGCCTCAGTGAGCTTTGCCTTTATGGTGACTAAGTATTTTTTCTGTTTGGGACCCCAGTAAATGGGTGCCTTCTCTTCTCCTCTTAAAGCTTCATAGAGAGGCTTGGCCAGGTCTGAAAACCCTGGGATCCAAATTTGACAGAATCCTGCCGCTCCCAGGAATTTCCAAATCTGCTGCCAGGTGCTAGGGACTGGGATGGCACATACTGCCTGCTTCCTTTCAGTCCCTAGACTTTGTTTCCCTTGGGTGATCCAGAAGTCTAGATCAGTCTACTTGACTTCTTTCTGACAAATTTGTGCCTTTTTCTTAGATACCCGATATCCTGTTTCAGTTAGTAGTCCAAGAAGGGCTTGCGTTCCCTCCCAGCACTGAGTTCATGTGGAGCTGGCCAGTAGGAGGTCATCTACATACTAGAGTAGAACACACCCCAAGTCCTGTCCTGGGAACTTAGATCAAATGCCGATGCTCCAATATAAAGAGTAGGAGAGTTCTTGAACCCTTGTGACAGTCTGATCCAGGTGGACTACTCCTTGGCCCCTGTAGTTGGGTTTTCCCATTTGAAAGTGAAGAGAGGCTGACTGGAAGGCACTAATTGAATACAGAAAAAGGCATCTTTCAGATCTAGGTATGTAAACCATTCCACCTCTGATGGGACGAGTCCCAGAATAGTGTAGGGATTTGTCAGTGCTGAATACAGGGTGATAACAGTCTCATTAACAGCCCATAAATCCTGCACCAGGTGGTAGTCATTAGTCCCAGGCTTTTTGACAGGCAAGAAAGGTGTGCTCCATGGAGACCTGTATCATTTAACAAGTCCCCACTGAAGCAGCCAGTCTAAGTGGACCTGAATTTCTAGGCGTGCTTCCCTTGGAATTGGATATTGATGGATTCTAACAAGCTGTGCCCCAGGCTTTAAGTCGCTGAGCACCAGAGTGTGGTCCTTAGCCAGGCCTGGAGTATTCCCCAGTAGCTCCAATAATGGTGACCTCTTTTTCTGAGAGAGACACTACTTCCTGAGTGAATACTGAGTGCTTGGCTCTAGTATCAACCATAAAGTCCACAGTCTGGCCCCCAATTTTCATTCTGACCATAGGCTCGTGGGGGCCTAGCTGAAATGAGCCCGGTCTGTTCTCGTCGGAATCAGCCATTGCTAGCACAATGAGATCTGCTTCAGGTGGCTTTGGTTGATAGCAATTGGGCGGAAAAGGGGGCCCAGTCTTTTCACTTTGCCATTTTGGACATTCATTCTTCCAGTGTCTTGTCTCCTTACAGTAGGCACACTGGTCTTGTCTCAGGCTCCCTCTTCCTTTTCCCCCTGGTCTGTATCATTGCTGATCTGTCAGGGAGCCTGAGCCTCTAAAAGCCACTGATATTATATTGGCCCTTCTTTGTATTCTCTTTTCTTCCTCCTTCCTTGCTTCACTGTCTCAATTGATGAAAACCTTGTTAGCTATCTCTAACAGTTCAGTAGCATTTTTTCCTGCAAACCCATCCAGTTTTCGTAATTTTCTCCTGATGTCAGGCTGGGCTTGGCCTACAAAAGCAGCATTTACCCAGGTTTGATTGTCTGGGGCCTCAGTTCTAAAGGGACTGTAGATGCAGTATACTTCACATAGTCTCTCATAGAAAGCTGCTGGACTTTCATCAGGATTTTGGAAAACCTCAAAGATTTTAGCCATGTTGATGGGCTTGCTGGCTCCGGCCCTTACATGGAGGAAGGCCAGCTGATATCTTTCTAGCCCGGTCCTTTCATCTTCTGAGTTCGGATTCCAATCAGGTTCCTCAGCTGGGAAGGCCTTCCTGGCCCATCTGTCTGTATCTAATATTCCTGCCCCCCTTCTCGGTAACAAATTGGCTAGTCCCACACACAAACAAACAGAAGAGTGAACCTATAATTCCTTAATAGAATCTGAATTCACTCACCTCCGGAGTCCTGATTCCTGATTTACCTGAAGAAGTCCTATGACTTCTGGGGAGGTGATGAAGCTCCCCCTTCCACTCACTTGGAGTGGGCCTGACTGACTGGGGCCTCTACCTTACTGATTCTGTCAACAGGTCCTGGGCTGAGGTCCGGGAGTACCTGGAGTCCCCCCAGTTCAATTTTGCTAAAATCAGCAGCTTGCACCTTCCGGAGGCCCTGGTCCCAAACCCCATTCACTCACCAGAGGCAAACAACCAAACATGGTTGGCTTCCCGGTTCAGGGAACCAAATGTTGCAGAAGACCAAGAGAAAGAGAGGGACACCGCTTATTAACACTAGTGGACTCCAGGAATGAATAATTTCCAAATCAGAGTGAAGAAACATGAAGAGGGCTTCACTATTTATAAGCTTTTGGGTCTTTGTCTTGCAGATATGGTTCCACCCCCTTTTGTGGGCTTACAGGAAGGCTCCCAGGTATTGGGCATTCCCAGGCCATATCCAATGATCTGTCCAGTAGCCAGAGATAATGACCCACCCACCTCCCCAGGGCAGTGCATTATCCACAGTTTTTATGGTCTGACATGTCTTGCAAAACCAGTTTCCTTCTCATTATTATGGAAAAATTAACAACCTTGTTGCCAAAACAATGGAGTCCCCAGAGAAGCACACCCCAGCTCTCATAGTTTGTAATCTGTAACAATTATACCTATTCTTATTCCTTTTGCCTACTTCCCCATGCCTGTAATTGCTTTTGCCCACTTCCCCATGTAATCTTTGTCCTCCTACCCAATATACTTAAGTGGCTGGCTTATGGGGCAGGGAAGAGGGGGAGGCACAACGCAGATTTTCATGGATGACCATACTGTCAGCATTATTGGAATAAACACTCATATATGATTCAACCCTGTCTCTGCTTAATTGGCTCAAGTAGTGACAGGCAGGCCAGACCCAATGTAGGTGGCAGGAATGGCATCAGTTGTCTGAAGGGATGGTCAGACCAAACCTGGGTTTAGCAACCTTGGTACTAGGATTCTGGCTAGGAAATAATTCACAGCAAGACCCAAACTGTAAAAGAACGTTTATTGGGTGAATTACAGTAATTCCTAAAATAAATGGGCTTAGGAAATGTGTTGTATAGGTAAAGGAAGGGCCCTTGGAGCTTGGGAGGAAGGAAGCTAATGGTAATGTGTCAGGGAGAAGGGAAATGCATGAGTATTGGAGAGAGCACAATGGATGGATCCTCTTTCCTAAGGGTTTTAAGGGTGGAGGGGAGGTCTCAGGGAAAGATCTAAATAGAATATTCAGCAGCTTTCCAGGTGTGTCATTTCACCCTGAGGGCAAGGTCCCACCCTACAACTGATTGTGTATTGCTAGACACCTGGGGCTTTCCATCTTGATGATCTTCTGTACTGGCATAACATCCTTGCTCTGCTCATGTCTGTTTAACTGCCTACAACAGACCCATTTATTGTCGGGTTTCATTCTTGTTTTTTATTATTGACAGTATTATAGATGCCCTCCCCCTCATTTCCCCCAACTTTGTCACTTGCACCCAACCCCACACCTCCTCAGGCCTTCATCACACTATTGTCTGTGTTCATGGGTATGCATATAGGCAATATGTTCTTTGGTTAATCTGTTCTTGTCTCCCTCACACCCTCCCTTCTGAGATCTGTCAGTCTGTTTCATGCATCCACATCTTTGGACCTATTTTGTTCATTGGTTAATTTTATTAGATTCCACATGTAAGCAAGATGGTGTGATTTTTACTTTCTCTGGCTTATTTTGATAAGGGTTAGCTAGCTAGCTTAATTAGATATACAGGAAGGGAGAGGGTACCGAGAGGATAGAGGCATCTTGGCCTGAACAATTAAAGCAGCCACTGGTTAGATCAAAAGCAGCTCTGACCTGAGTAGCTGAGGCAGCCATAAGGGTAATAAAACATCTCTGGTTATGAAAAAAAAGAGGTCATTTTACTCTTTGAGCAGAGAAGCTAGCGGTTTCACTCTCATGACTTGGCAGGAGGTGCTGCTCAGTGTTTAAGCATCAATCCATGGACCAGGAGGTCATGGTTGAGTTCCTGGACAAGGCACATGACTGGGGGCTTGCAGAAGGGACACATACTCCCCCTACATTAATGATTCTCTCTCATCATTGATGTTTCTGCCTTTCTATCCATCTCTCTTCCTCTCTCTGAAATCAATAAAAAAAAATTTGTAGCCCTGACCAGTTTGGCTCAGTGGATAGAGCATCGGCCTGTGGACTCAAGGGTCCCAGGTTTGATTCTGGTCAAGAGCGTGTACTTTGGTTGCAGGCACATACCCAGTAGGGAGTGTGCAAGAGGCAGCTAATTGATGTTTCTCTCTCTTCGATATTTCTAACTCTCTATCCCTCTTTCTTCCTCTCTGTAAAAAATCAATAAAATATATTTTTTAAAAATCTGTAAAAAAAGACTGGGCAGGATAAGGTTGCTAGGTACCATAAGGTAAATCAAAAGTAAGTCCAACTTGGCTCAGTGGTTGAGCGTCAACCTGTGAGCCAGGAGATCATGATTCAATTCCCAGCCAGGGCATGTGCCCGAGTTTTCGGCTCAGTCCCCATCGTGGGGCATGTGGAAGGTGGCTGGTTGATGGTTCTCTCTCATCATTGATGTTTCTATCTCTCTCTCCTTTTCCCTTCTTCTCTGAAACTAATATATATATACACACACATACTAGAGGCCCAGTGTACAAAATACATGCACGGGAGGGGGAGTATGTGTCCCTCAGCCCAGCCTGCACCCTCTCCAACCTTGAACTCCTGAAGGGGTCTGATTGCCTGTTTAGACCTGATCCTGGGGGCAGTCTGATATTCCTCTCACAATCCAGGACTGCTGACTCCCAACAGCTTGCTTGCCTGCTTACCTGCCTGCCTGATTGCCACTAATCGTTTCTGCCTGCCAGCCTGATCACCAACCTAACCACTCCCCTGCCAACCTGATCGACACCTAACTGTTCCCCTGCCAGCCTGATTGCCCCTAACTGCCCCCCCCCCCCGATGGCCTGGTCACCCTTAACTGTCTTCCCCTATAGGCCTGATAGCCTCCAACTGCCCTCCCCTGCAGGCCTGGTTCCCCCCAACTACCTTCCTATGCAGGCCATCTTTGACCAGATGGTGGCAGCCATATTATGTGTTGGAGTGATGGTCAATTTGCATATTGCTATTTTATTAGATAGGATATTAAAAAAGTAACTTCAACTTGAACAGATAAGATGGATATGTGAAGGACAAAGAAAAGACACAGATTACAGGGAAAAGGGAAACATATTTTCACAGAGGATAGAGGAATATTGCAAAATAAGGGAAAAGAAAGAGGGATCACCATGTGGGCTTTGGCCTTTGAAACTGGTACTATGTAGTACAGTGACGACTGAGGAAAGAACAGGGGTCCTAGATTAAGGGAACGGGGTCTCCAGGATTTATAATGCCTCAAGACAAAGAGAGCAGGGACCACCCTCTTTAGTGGACCTCCTTAGTTAGGAGAGACAGAGTCTTAGGAATAGAAACTTAGAATTAGGAGTTTTAGAGATAGTATCTGCTTGCAATAAAGTTTCTGTACTTCTCACCTACCACCTTTTGTCCATGGCATCATTCTTTGAATCCATCTGGACAAGAACCCAGAAAAGAAATCGCCCTTGCACCCTTCTCTCTCCTCTCTCTCTCTCTCTCTCTCTCTCTCTCTCTCTCTCTCTCTCTCTCTCTCTCTCTCCAAAACAACAAATTAATTTCACTCAGCATAATAATTTCAAAGTCCATCCATGCTGTCATAAAGGGTAAGAGATCTTTATTTTGTACAGCTGCATAGTATTCCAATCTGTAAATGTACCCTAACTTTTTTATCCACTCATCTACTTTTGGGCACTTGAGCTGTTTCCAAATCTTAGCTAATGTAAATAACACTGCTATGAACATAGGGGTGAATATAGTCTTTCTGATAGGTGTTTTGGGATTCTTAGTATACATCCCCAGAAATGGGATTGCTGGGTCAAATGACAGTTCTCTTTTAAGTTTTTTGAGGAAACGTTATAGTTTTTTCTACAGTGGCTGTTCCAATCTGCATTCCAAGAGTACGAGGATTTCTTTTACTCTATATATTTGCCAACACGTGAGTTTTTTGATTTATTGATGGTAGCCATTCTGGCAGGTGATACCTCATAGTGGTTTTAATTTGCTTTTCTCTGATGATTAGTAATACTGAGCATTTTTTCGTATCTCTATTAGCCCTCTGTATGTTCTCTTTGGATAAGTGTCTATTCAGGAGACTGAGTTGGCTCTAGTATCCTCCAACATTGTTTCAGTCCTGACTTCTTACTCTTAGTCACATGGGGATATGGAAATTTTTATTGTATTATTTATTCTCCATTTTGTTCTTTTTTTTTTCTTTTCTTTTAGGAGAGATTTCAGAGTGTATATGTAAGAAAATGTCCCCTACTTTATTATATACAACCTAAATTATTAAAGTATGTTTTATTTTTACACTTATTCCCTGAACTACTCCCATTGGCACATTGGGAAATAAAGAACAGAGATATTAAATTGTTTACCTAGCCATGCAGAAGGGGAAAAAAATCCATCTTGCTCAAGGGTAATTCTTGGCCAGCCCACTAATTACTTCATTATTTTGGAACTTAATTCTTAAAGAAATTATTTCCCCCAACCTGACAAGAAAAGCAAAGTAGAAAAAAGAAAGATGTTCAATACCAAAAATGTTTTCCAATAGCTAAAAGATGCTAGAGAGAATGAGCAAAAAAATAATTAGTTATTATAATTTTATATCAAAGTTTAAATCAGTTTCAAAAATTAGATTTTATTTTTCAATCTTTTGTCCAGAAAACACATATACTACTCAGATGCCAGATGCTAAGACTTAATGTATATCTAGGGTTGTCACTCTCTTCTTAGATGTGACTTCACAATCATAAGAAATAGCCCAGAATGAGTAGCTAAAGTCTAACAGCTCTAAAGCAATCTATCGGCTTTAGCATTTCAAGTATCTTCTTTCAGGTTAAATTGTATTGCAATGCTTTAAAAAAAAAATGGTTGCCACTGTAACCTCAGTAATCTGCCTTTGAAGAATCACATGATTTTTTCATACCCTTCTGATACATTTATTGTTCCTGTAGAACTCAGAGAGTGGATAGAAGTTGGGGCTAAATGCTATGATTTTATATTATTGTTGGTACCAAGTGAGACTAAAGGAAATTATCTTCTACTATGTAGAGTTTGCTTTTTGAGACTGGAGAAGGCAACCTTTATATTCACACAGCTTCCGGCTATTAAAATCGAAGAGAATGCAATCAAAATATATTCTGACATCAGATTGCAACAACACTTTTAAGTTCTTCTTTGGTTCCTACTCATAGACAAATGTTGAAATATCAAGCATGAGCTAAACTTGACAAACCAATGGTTAGTTTTCAAACAATACGTGAGTAATCGATTGACTGTATTCTACTCTTGATTCAAACTGACTTCTGTACATTGGCCTCAACTTTTGACAATAATCCATAGAAAACAGAGAGAATTCCCTATCATTCACAGAGAGTAAGTTTTTAAACTAAATTTTAAAATCCTTTGGAATTTTCCATAATTGCTTTTATCCAGATTTTGCTTCATAAATAAACCTATATCTCTCACTCTTTTTTTCTCTTTCTCTTTCCAATTTTGTATAGAAACTTTTCTGGTTCTTCAACGTCTATACCTAAGCATAAAGCACCAATGAGTTACCACAGGCACAGTGTTACTATGGAGTGTATGTATGCAGTGTTCCCAAATGGAAAATGTCACAGTAAATCATAAGACATTAGGGCAATGGGGTGTATGGGTGACATGTGCATACTCTATTTTCCCTTAAAATAGCTCCCATCCCCACCAATCTCTACCCATATACAACCATGATGAGAAATAAAAAAGACTACTTCACATTTCAGCTACAGTAATGTATATTTCCATTTTGACATGATGCCTTTTGAGTGGCTGGAATAGGGGTCATTTATACTTTTATTTTGAATAAACTATAAGTCCCAGACAAACTTCTGTACTTAAATTAAAACACATTTTATTGGCTTTCTATAAAAAAAAATACTTGATTTTTTTCTACTGATATTTAACTAAATACATTTTCATAAGTTGATATATTTTTTAATTTTTATTTTAATTTTTTAAATCCTCACCCAAGGATATTTTTTCATTGGGTGGAAAGAGAGAGTAGGAGAGGGAAAGATAGAGAGAAACATTGATATGAGAGAAACACATGGATTGGTTGCTTCCTGCATGAGTCCTGACCAGGGCCCAGGCCAGGAGGAACCTGCAATCAAGTACATGCCCTTGCCCAAAATCGAATCTGGTACCTTTTGGTCTGTAGTCTGATACTCTATCCACTGAGCCAAACTGGCTAGGACTGTTATTATAAATTTAGTTTAGAGTTTAATCTGAAAGCATGACCAATATCTAATTGAAATATGTACTCATTTACACTGAGACCTTTGTTTTCAAGTTCATTAGTAGGGGGAAAGAGAGGAAGAGAGAGAGAGAGAGAGAGAGAAAGAGAGAGAGAGAGAGAGAGAGAGAGAGAGAGAGAGAGAGAGAGAGAGAGAGAGAATGCAGATAAATACATGTCATATTAAAATATGATAAATTTAAAAAGACTGACACACTATTGATCAATTTTTATTCAATGCAGGAGTTTTTCAACTATTCACAAAATTGTATTTGTTCTCATCATTTATTATTTATTATTTTATTGCAAATGTCAAGAAATGTAATTATTGAAAATGAATTTTTAATATTTTAATAAAAACCTCACTGTATAACCTTTCTTTCTATCTTTTCTTCTTTTTGAATAGTCATCCACCCTTTGTTTACAACCAAACACTTTTATATTATTGCAAGCTTTTGTGCATTCAAACATTAATAAACTAACATTTGTAATGTTAAAATTTTCTATTCATGAGCAGTCTGTGCAACCTATCCATGATTAATTCTTATTTATAACATACTCAGGTGTAAGCAATAAATGTTCCTTCTTAAACGGGAACCAAACAATGGCATGGCTCCATAGAGGATTTTATAATCAGTTATTTTAAACATGCAGTAATGTCTCCTTCAAAATGTCATTTCCTTTATTATCTTGGTGGGTGTAAGGGTAGAATTACCTATTAAGGGATAACAGCACTCATTAAACAAGTATTGACTCTGACCTAAATTAGATATTGGAAAATGAGGACAAGTACTACCACTTACAGGCTTTGTCTTTTATAGTGAGAGTTCACTATATATTCTTAAGAATGTGGGACATAGGCTTAGACTCTCAGAAAGGTAAATTTATATTTTAATAAAATGCTTTATAGCAAGATTTCCTTTGCTGAAAAGTGCTTAGGAGAGAGTTCTAAAAATGCATATCTACAGGGAGCTTCAGAAAAGCACAGAACATGTGGATGTGTTATACTCTCAGAACTCTTCTTATCTATTATGTAGCAAGTTTCAATTGAAGTGTCAATATTTGCTAATTTAGTAAGCTATAGATAAGTAAGGACTTATAATTTTTCCATCTTCTGATTTTATTTTATTTCACAATTGAGATTTTTATTGGTTGTTTTGAGGATAAATAAGCAGACATTTCAATTTGTACACAATTCTTAACACATGTACCCAAAATGTAAAGCCATGTAGTGATTCTTTTTTAAATAGTTATTCTGGTGAATTTCAAGCTGAAAGTTTGGAGGCTAATTTTTTTAATGAAGTATAAATTACCAATATCTTCAAATTTTGACATGCTGTTACATCAAAGTCCCACTAATTCACAATTTAATATCAAATATACTACATAATCTCATTTTTAATCTTTCACAGCACATTGACAAAGATTTTAGGAAAACTGGACTACCACAAAAAAGATGTTACAGATGCACAAAATTCTGACAGGGAGAGCTAAAATCAAGGCATGGTTTTATTTAGGAAACAAACAAACAAAAAAACACATGGGAATATAAATAATTTAAACTGTTCAAGACATATTAAATGCATGACTGACTCCAAATTGCCATTTACTAGTACCATAGTATGCTTTTGTAATGAAAGAGAAAAAATACTAATTGTACCTTCACTAGGCCCACAGCTAATCAGAGCGGGTGTATGCAAATTAACCCAACAAAGAAGACGGTTAATTTGCATACACTGAGGGAGGAGTGAAGACTGAAGACAGCATAGTAGAAAGAAGAGGGAGGGAAAGGGGAAAGCAAGGCGGCTGCCAGAGGGAAAGAGCGAGCAGGGCAGGCAACAGTGGTGGCAGGCAAGGCAGGTAGGGTTCGATGGGTGAGGGCAGCGTGCACGCACAGCTGCAGTGGCCACTTGCAGGAATCTTCCTGCAACAGGCCCCTAGTGTATACTAATAAAAGGGTAATATGCTAATTAGCCTGGGAGACCTTCCAGGCATCCTTCTGGACAAAGCCATGGGGGCGGGGCTAAAGGGAGATGCAGTGAGGGCAGAGCAGGCTTGCAGGGGGGCAGTTGGAGGCGAGCAGTCCAGCAGGGGGTGACAGTGGAGGCAAGTAGGCTAGCAGGGGGACATTTGGGGGAGAGCAGGCCAGCAGGGGGGCAGTTGGGAGCAATCAGGCTGGCATGGGGGACATTTGGGAGTGAGCAGGATGGCAGGAGGGGAAGTTGAGGGTGATCAGGCTGGCAGGATGGGTCAGTTGGGGGCAAGCAGGCCAGCAGTGGGGGGAGCAGGCCAGCAAGGGGAGGGGAGCAGTTGGGTGATCAGGCTGGCAGGCAGAGTGGTTAAGGGTGATCAGGCATGCAGAGAGGTGAGCCCTCTCTTTGATTTTACCTTTCTCCAGGGATCTTCTGCCCTTCCCAGCTGCAAATTATCTCACCAGTTGTGTCTCCTTCACCAATTCAGGATGGATGTTATTCAATTCAGCTGCTCCAGGACAAGGCTCAGGACACATCCATCTATTCTGACATCATTTTGCCTGAGGTATCTTTGATCTCTTCTGTGGTCCTCTTAGGTATACACTCTCTAGCACTGCATTAAGTACAAATATCACCTTGTAGTGCTCTGTGAAATTTGGCCCATCATTTTATCCTGAGTGCCTACCATTGCATATGGCTGTAATAATTGTATTACAAATAGCTAGCATTAAATGTTTAATTGATACATTCAAAAGTAATTCATATTTTTTTCTGTAGAATATATATCAAAGTGTTTCTTATGAGAGAATATGGATTGTTCATTTTCTCTACCCTACATACATGATTGACAAACCACCTGGCATATAAATTTTTATTTCCTTTCTCTCTCAAAATATTGTGAATTTTATTCTACTTTCTTCTGTACTTATTATTGCAGAGGTTTCAAAGATCATTTTTTATTCCTTAGAGTAAAAGAGTCATTTTCTGCCTCCCAGATTGTACCATTACTCATTTTTTTCTTGAATTGCTTTATGAATTCACTAAGATAAGAGGGTGTATTTTTCTTAGTAAATACTTTGTCTTATAAGTCAAACCTTTCTTCCATTGTATAATGTTTTGTTAAATTATATATCATATTGATTTTCTTTCAGATCCATTCATTTTGATCTCCTCCTTAGGAACATAAATTTTCTTATTCTATCTTCCCACATCTTATCATGGGGTTTGTAATTGTATTTTTCTGTTATTTTTGTATTCAGGGTAAATGTTGTAGGTTTGTCCTCCATATGACAGATTCAATTTCTGCAACACCATCACTACACTTCATTATATCTAAAACTGAATTTCAGTCTGCAATATTAAATCCTTTGACGCATTTCCTTGTCTCACTGTATTCTCTACTCGTTTTTTCCTGAGACTAAAATCAACTCAATTTCCATCATGGTTTCTTGTGTTTTTGCCATAGCTTTCAATGCTCAGATTGAGAGCATAAGAGTATCAGATTCCTAAAATAAATTTCCGTTCATGTGGTACATCTTTCTTCAAAAGTTTGGGTTTTGTTTTCTTTTGTTATTGTTATTTTTGCAACTTGCAACATCCATGAAATAAAAGATATAAAACTTCTTCTGATGTCATATTGGTATTAGGTCTAAATCAGTGAATTCTCCTTTCTCATAATAGCCATTGCTACTAAAATTATTTTCTTAATATGAAAAATAATAACTGATTAGCCCATACCATAACTGGTGTAATATAGTTTCTGTTGTTGATGTTTTGTAATTGCATCTGTTTTATGTAAACTTTTTGGTCTAAGGAAGGATACGTTGGTCTCACTGCCTGGGTACTCTTAAGAATTCTTTTTTTACTTTCATTAGAGATGGTAAAAATAAAGAACTACATTTTCCAATAGGGCACCATTTCCACAGCTTTTTTAGTTCAGAACAGGACTGATTGGAGAACAAAAGGTATGAATGGGATAGAATGGGGAGGACAAATGACACAGTCCTCTCTTTTTCTTTTAGGAAAAGAGTGAAATGATTTCACAGATAAATGAATAAAATTTGGTATTGTCCCTTCTTCCCTCTATATCTCTGTTGTCCACTGTGTATTTTGCTTCATGACATCAATTACACTTTGATAGAATACTTCTTTGAGAAATATTAGAGATTCTTGATTTCCAATACTGTTGAAAGTTTGAAATTTATTGGAAGATTTATTGTATATTCCAATGGTTGAAGAACAAAGCATTAATCATTATCTACTACCATAACTTGGAAATCCCTAAATAATATATGCAATGTTCATAAAGAGAAAATCATTATAGGTTACAAACACTAACTGGCAAAGACTATTTTAGTGCACAAATAAGTGGGATGCTTAGACCACCTACCAGTATTTAAATTTTTTTCCCTTTTGTACTTTCAATTAAATTTTAAAGACCTATAATATATTTATGTTTATATTTACAATCCAAATATAAATTAGAATGTTAACATGTACTAGAGATGACAAAATATACATTCCTTGGCAATATCAGAACTTTTGTTTCATTTAATCAACTGTACATGATTAATTTAGTTGACATTTGTGAGAAAATGAATGTTTGATTACTCTAAACTCTTGATGGTGAAGTAATAATACTACCTAATAACTTGTTTTCATGCTTGCAATTTTTTAATTGAACTCACCACACAAAAAGCAAAGTCTTCTAGAAGCTAGAATTCAACATTTGCATATATTTAATTATTCCTCTACACTAAGTGCCTTTGATTATCTTTTTCTCAAAAGTAGAAAATGTTGTACTTCTCTTACCAACATAGTCATAGCACATATCCTAAAATTCCTATTACTAGGAACTAACTTAAATGTATGTAACGATTTTGTGGGAATTAGTTAATTATTCAAAATTCATGGTTATTCATGCATACAAAGTAGAAAATATTTCTCTTTTAAAATTATTTTGTTTTCTGGAAGATCTCAGTATAAAAAGTGCATGAACAATATAACAACTATTTCAGAGTTTTTAAAAATATATTTTATGGGTTAGATGCATATGATGTTTATTTATAATGTATATTTATCTGATTAGAGTATTTGAGAAGACCTATAAAATTACACAAGAAGTCCAGCTGGCATGGCTCAATGGTTGAGCATCAACCTGTGAACCAGGAGGTCATGGTTCCCCATTAGGGTACATGCCCGGGTTGCAGGCTTGATGCACAGTGTGAGGCATGCAGGAGGCAGCCAAACAATGATTCTCTCTCATCATCCATGTATGTTTCTGTCTCTTTTTCCCTCTCCCTTCCTCTCTGAGATGAATAAAAATATATTTTAAAAAAGAAAAAAAAATTACTAAAATGTAAAGAAAATACTTTAAAAATTGTTCAATTTGTAAGAAGACTAGGTAATAATGACCTGGAATAACAGTTTTTATCATTAATTAAACATTAAATTTTGCTAAAACAAAATTAAAACCAAAAGGTCATATGAATCTCATAATGTAATAAAAGGAAACATCAAAGGAGAGTTGCTTTGAACACTTTAAAAGTTTCTTATATTACCTTACTTAAATGGACTTAAATAAGGCCCATTCATTTATTCATTCACTTCATTTAATGTATATGTATTTAATACTTACTACACACCAGCCATATTTATTAACTAGTGAGTCTTAGCAGGAAAATAATACCTAGTTGTGCCCTTTAAGATAATTCAATCTGGAGCTCCAGGTCCCATTATTTTAATAGCAAAGACTAACTAGTTAGTGTCAAACTTAAGCCTTTCACTTAGGTTTTGGTATCCTTCACCCTGGTCAGTCTTCCCAAAATATTTTTTTCTTTCACTCTTTCTTGTCCAATGCTCTAAAACCTGCTGCCAATTAAACATCATATATTGCTCTGTTCTGTTATCATTACTGGAGACAAGTAAGCCTTATCATCATCCTATATAATAAAAGGCTAATATTCAAATTGTCCCCTTGACAGAGAGTTCAACAGAAGTTCAACCTGGAGTTCGACCAGGGGGAGGAGCCAGCTGGCCAACCGCCTGAGGTCCCTCTCCCCAGCTGGCCCAGCCTGATCGGCTCCAATCCAGGTGGGCCAGTCATGCTAAGGGATACCACCTATGCAGGAATTTGTGCACCACCGGGCTTCTAGTCTGATTATACTTAGGATGTCATTCAGAGATTTCCTGTCTTTATACATGCTAATGTGATATTGGGTTTATTCTTAATCTTTCAAAACCAGTTGAAATTTATTTTTTCCTATATATGGTGAGAGACCACCAGTTATAATCAATTTGTTTCTATAGGATCTTAATTTTCCTACACAATTTGGCTTATGCAACAAATATTGAGAAAGGTACAAATTTACTCTTCATAAAAAGATAATTACCTAACAGAAGAAGAATATTATAGACATTACACTCTATTATTAAAATAATTAATTAATTAAATACAAATTACATGCTTTTGTTCATAGACTAAAATAATTACAGCACTATTTTCTCTGTTATATGTATAGTGTCAAAACTTAGAAAATGATAATCCTTTTAAAATGCGCTCATTTGTACTTGTATTATCCAAGCCATCATTGAATTTCTCTTGATTTGGAGACAGCCATAATATGTTTCAGGTCATGGGATCAGTTATTATCCAAGTGTGCTAGTTCCTTTTTTTCTTCTTCTTACAAAGGAAGAGAAAATACATTAGAAACTAAATCCTGGGCACCAAGTACCGGTATTGCATATCTTATTTTTCCACATGTGTAATTTTGGAAGGTAAGATGAGATTGATTTTGGGTCAAATTCTATTATAGCTAGAACTAGAAAAGATACTCCTTTTAAAAAGGCCATGAGTTCATAACATTTATGTTTAATGTTATTTATTTTTAATTTTTATATGAAGTTTATTCTTTCAATAACCTGCACACTTAGATTAATCTTTCTCTAATTTTTGTAAATATACCCCCTTTTCTTTTATAATTCTCACTAGAGGCCTGGAATACAAAATTCGTGCACAGGTATGGTCCCTAGGCCATCTTCCCCAGCTACCTTCAGCCGGCCCGGCCCCCTGCCGCCACCCAACCCTGGTTCCCCATTTGCCATTGGGTGATTGGTGCTTACCGGCCGTGGAAAGGAACCAGTGGTGGTCAGTGCACCTCATAGTGACTCGTCCAGCTGCCATTCTGGTCATTCTGCCATTAGGGTCAATTTGCATATTACTCTTTTTTAATTTCTTTATTGATTAAGGTATTACATATGTGTCCTTATTCCCTCGTTATCCCCCACTCCCCATTCATGTCCCCACCCCTTTGTTGCCTGTGTCCGTTGATTAGGCTTATATGCATGCATATAAGTCCTTTGGTTGATCTCTTCCCCTTACACATGATCTCTTCCCCTCTACTCCTTTATTATATAAAACAGAGGCCTGGTACACTGATAGGAGCCAGCTGGCCTACACTGATGGGGTCCTCAGGCTAGGATGGAGGGTCCCTGATGGAGGCGGGGCTGGCCTTGGTGAGGGGCCATGGGCAGTTTGCAGGCTGGCCACGCCTCCAACCGGGGAGGGGGTCTCCACTTGGGGGCGGGGCTAGCCTGGGTGAGGGGCTGCAGCAACACTTCTGATTACAATGTGGGTCCCTGCTGGGGGTGGGGCCAGCCTGGGTGAGGTACCATGGGTAGTTTGCAGGCTGGTCACTCCCACTGCTTTATCAGGAAGGCCATCTGGAATAATGTCCAGAAGATGTCCAGTCTATCTGGTCTAATTAGCATATTACCCTTTTATTAGTATAGATGTCTCATTCACTTTCATTCTAGAGTTATTTCATTGTTTCTCACAATTGGTTACAGTAAGAGAAAGAAATGTTTTGTTTTATTTTATTTTATGTGTCTATTCTTTTGAAGTTATCTTATTGAGAAGTAGGAAATAAAATATACAGAAATAAAAGTTTATTTTATTTTTCTATTGTAGAAATGAAGTAAATTCTAGTTAATTAGAGCTTGAAGTAATTATTTTCAAAGTAAACTGTCAAAATTAATCATATTGACGTTTTGTAATATATATAAATGTGTTTTAAGTCAAAGAAAAAACTCATTCTATGCAATTATTTTTAGCAATATAATTATTAGTGGCACCATTAAGTGGGCTGTTAAGAAGCATACCATTTGTTATTTTGGAGTTCTCAATAACCCTTGTGCAAATATAAATGTAAATACAGGATTAGTTAATTTATTAATAATTTATTTAGAATATTTGTCAATTATGTATTCTGTGCCAAATAATCTTCCAAGTCTAGAGACACCACAATAAACAAGAGATTTATATGTCTTTCCTCCCATAAAGTTACAAAACAGTTGAGAAAACATCTAGTTAAAGAAAGGATTATAATGTAGCCTGATTAATGTTATGATATGAAAAATTAGAATTTTATGGGAGCCTATGACCATGGAACAAAACCTATGTTAGATATGGTCTTCCTGAGGATGCCATATTTAGGTTAAGAGATAGAGAGTGAATAGGACTTTGTTATACAAAAGGTGGAAGTTGGGTACATAGTAGAAGTGCTGACCTTGTGGAGTGAATGTCATCTATTTTTTTTTTTTTTAATAGAGAGATGCTCCATTTATTGATTTGTGCACTACAACAAAGGGCCTTGAGCAATGCCTAAGATAAAATGGCTGTTGTGGAAATGATTATTTAAAATAAACTTAATAGAATTTTAAAATAGCTAATAAATGTATTCCTTTTATTCTGTGATAGAATCAGACATAGTTTTTAAAAAGGTAAATAGGAATTTTCTATTCTATTTTAATTTTTTCTAATATGGAACAACAAATTTCTACATAATCCCTATATGCAGCATATAAGCCTAACCAATGGACACTGACAAGAGGGGGGAGAGGGCATGAGTGGGAGGGATGGGGGGGTAATGGAGGAATAAGATCACATATGTAACACCTTAATCAATAAAGAAATTAGAAAAACAACAACAAACAAATAAAACCTACTCTTTAACCCAATAATATAAAATTGTGAACACAGCCATGTTCCATGACTGATGATAACCTTAATGGGATATGGTATTTGTCCTCCCCTTCCTTCAATGACAATATGTATTTTTACCTTAAAAATTATAATGATTTAAAATTATGCTAATTAATAATTGAATTTAGCAAATGGGCCATATGGAAAAGGATTATGTAGAATGTCATCTATTTTTAAGAGTCAGACAATATCCAAAGGACAAAAATAAGTGATTGAAGGGACTTAGGTAGTGAATAATCAGATTTGTATTTTTAGAAATGTTAGTTAAAATTGAATTTTGAGTTGAAGAGAGACAAGACTAGAGAAAATAGCAATTAGGAGGCTGTTTCAGAACTGCAGTAAGGGAGGATAATGGCCTAGAACAGTATGGGAAAATGATGATAGAAAAATTGAAAATAATCAATATTTAAAACATCAAAAAAGCCTGTTGAATTTAACATCAAAATGTTACAAGAATCTGACTATTGCTCACCATCTGCCTTGCCCCCATCCTGGTACAAACCAACAACAAATATTATCTCAATTATTGCAATAACCTCTTAATTAAAGTTATCTGATTTAGACAATAAAAGATTTGCCTGGCAACCCTGTTTCTTACTGCTCTCCCACCTTCTGCCTCTTCTCCCATGTCAGTCTCTTCTTAACATGGTAGTCAGAGTACCATTATAAAATTGTAATGTAATTTTGAAAAGTTCTTAAAAATTCAATTGGGCAAGATGTGCTTTTTTTATACACTGCTGGGTAAAAATTGCTAATATTTTGTCTAGGATCTTTGCATTTATGTTAATAAGTCCTTTAGTCTTCAATTTATCTTTCTCAGTTTGCTATGGCCAGGTTTTACTATTAAGGTTATAGTCTCTTAGTTAAATGACTTACGGAGTAATCTACTTCATTTTGATTCTCTGCAAATTTGTTTATAAGATTAGATTTATATTTTGCAATTAGGTAGAATTTACCTGAAAACTACTTAGGCCTTCTTTTTGTTATCATTTTATATTTGAAAATACTGATACAAATTTATTTGTTAAAAGACAATGTTTTTGAGTCAATTTTTATAACATTATTTTCTAGGAAATTGACAATTTTTACAAATTTTCAAGCTTATTGTCATAAAATTCTTCATTGTATTCTCTTTGTATCTCTACTTGTGTTCTCTCTCACATTGTTCACATGTGTTGTTGTTCTTATTGATTAATTTTGCCAGCATCAATGCAGTTTTATTTTTAAAATAATAAACATTTTCTTGCTGATTCTCTGTATCATATTTGTTTTGAATTTCATAAATTTCTAATTTTATATTTATTATCTACTAATTTCTATATTCTTTGATTTATTCTAGTTTTCATGTATTATTTTGTTTTTTGTGTTTAAGATTCTATAATTTTTTTTCTATTTGTCAAAATTTATGTAACTGTTAAATGTAGAAGTCAATTGATTCAGTTTATTTTATTTTATCTTGGCAAGAATCCTATACAATAAAAGCCTAGTATGCAAATGACCCAACGCCTGGTCGGTGGGGGTGGGGCCAACAAGTGGGCTGCACCAGGGCAGCCAAGGCAGGTGCCAGTGGGCAGAGGGAAGGGATGGTGATCAGGGGCAGTGGTGACTGGCAGTGGTGGAGGGTTGATCAGGGGGTGGGGCCAGCCACTCACTGGCCTGCACTGTCCCCCTGTGGGCTTTTGGATCTCCTCCCACAGAGGGGGGCCAAATTGTGGCTTAGGCAGGAGTGGGCCTAAGCCATCAGTTGGACATAACCCAGGGGCTCCTGGTCTGCAAGAGGGTGCAGGCCGGGCTGAGGGACCCCTTGAGGAAACAAATTTTCATGCATCGGGCCTCTAGTATTTCATAAGTAGTGCTATGTAATTCCTATTGGTTATTTTACCATCTATATGAATTTCCTGAATAATGAACTAGTTACCTAAGTAAAAATCTCAAGAGATGAACACTTAAGTGTTAAGCATAAATATGGTAATTAGTGTTATCTATTTTAATAGATTTGATACATTTTAGTACTTATTCTTATTTTCCAAGCACAAGTTTTCCTATCTTTGGCTAATGGGAATCCAAGTGCCTTCTGTGACCTTGCATAGTGTGTAACACAGATTTCTGAAATGCCAAGGTAACCAGACTCATCTTGGATATTTCTACTCATACCTTGGAATCACACACATCACCAAGGAACACTGGTAGTTTCTTTTAGTGGAGAAATATATTTGGAAAATATATCTCGGTGGTATGCTTGCTTTTTCTTTTTTTAATATATATTTCATTGATTATTTTACAGAGAGGAAGAGAGAGGGATAGAGAGTTAGAAACATCTATGAGAGAGAATCATTGATCAGCTGCCTCTTGCACACCCCCTACTGGGGATGTGCCCACAACCAAGGTACATGCCCTTGACCAGAATCGAACCTGGGACCTTTCAGTCCGCAGGTTGATTCTCTATCCACTGAGCCAAACCACTTTTGGCATATGTTTGCTTTTTCTACTGGGTTGTCATAGTTTCCCAGGCATTTTAGTGGAGAACTAAGATACATGTATTTTATTTATTTTAAAGGAAAAAAATAAGTTCTACCTTCCAATGCTACCCAGATGGGAACTCTTATGGCATTGTTCTGGGTTTCTCTCAGAAAGGGAAACTTTTACAATGTCCAGAGTCCTACATGTCCTGCAAATGAAGGAGGAGTATGCCCTCAAATGTCTTGCAGCAGGTACTTAACTCAAGTGGCACCAACTTTGATTTCTAAACGAAACAAAGAGGAGAGTGGTGGAATGTACATCATAAATCCAAAGAGAGCCCAGGAGGAACTTTTGCGGGCAGCTCATGTCATCATTACCACTGGCTGATGCCAGTCTCATATTCTCTAGGAATACTGGTCAATGGGCTGAAGATAACAGCTTCCCCTGACACCACTTATATTGCTTCCCACTTTATTCACAATCCAGATCAATGGCAACCTTTTCTGGCGGTTATTGATCCCAAGGCTGATCACAGAGGCACCTTACATTAACCTGCCCACCATTGCTCTGTGTCACACAGATTCTCCTCTGTGCTATGTGGGCATTGCCATCCCTTGCAATAACAAGGAGGCTCATATAGTGGTCTGATGTGGTGGACGGTGGCCCAGGACAGATTGCCCATGCACGGCACCAACTTTTGTGAATACCCATGGTGGTCATGCCTGATCTCCACTTCTACAGAGATCCTAAAGAGATTGCAAAGGAAGAGCAGGCTGCAGTAGAAAAGGCTGTGGCCATGGAAGAATTTCAGGGAGAATGGACTGCTCCAATTCCTGAGTTTACTGTTAATAAATTCAAGGTTGTGGACTGGGCTGAAGGCACACAGGTGGCATCTGTACCTATAAAGCAGTTCCCTACTGAAGACTGGAGCTATCTGCCATCATTGAAGACTGGTGAGCAGCCCCCACTGCTCAGGCCACTGAATGGGTAGGGATAACCACTGAGTGGTCTTAAACTGTTCTAACACAAACTCTTAACAGAATAGAAATAAAGTTGAGGGGAAATAAATAGTTTCTAAAAAAGTGGTCAAAGAAAATATAGAAATGGCCAACAAGTACATTAATTATTAAAACATAAGGGTTAACTTGTTCCAGAATGGTCCCTAGAAACAAAAAAGTAGAGTTCATACACTGCTGTAAACTTTGTGGTGATTAATTATGGCCTGGTGACTGAGAAATTTATTCCTGGTACATATGAAGATTTGGACCTCAGCCCCTTATCGTATGAAGGGAACATGCCAAGTATTGCTTCTATGTTGAGTTATTATATGGCTGCTAGAGGCCCGATGGATAAAGATTTGTGCAAGAATGAGCCTTCCTTTCCCTGGCTTTCAGCACCACCTTCACTCTGGTGGGAGCTGCCTTCTGCCTTCCCATGCTGCTCAGAGGCCTGGAGTGGCTGGGTGGTGCAGAGCACCTGCATCCTTGCCATGGCAACTATGAAAGCATCCCACCCCACCTCCAACCACTTGGGGCCTGCATGTGCAAATTAACCCACCATATTTGTTGGATTAATTTGCATATTCACTCCTGATTGGTTGGTGGGTGTCATGAAGGTAAGGTCAATTAACGTTACTTTTTTATTAGTGTAGATAATTAGATGGCTTAATCCAGAAGGGGCAGATAATGCTACCAATCTATCACAAATGCTGAGATTGCAGGGAAGGGCTAGAGTCAAGATTATGCCTTGTCAAATTGCTATTGTATTACTGTTCCTGATTTAACCATATTTTCTATGAATTAAAGATGCTTAAAAGCTCCATAGCTCATGTGTGAGACCTTCTTCCAGTCTGAGGCCTACCCTGAAATATATTTTCATTGACCTATAATTCAATGGGCAACAGAGGACATGCTCAGCTGTTTTTGTTCCTATTTCCATGTTTGTTTGTTTTTTAAATAAATACTACTATACTCTGTGAACTTCTAGCCATATAAATTTTATAGATTCCAACTGTTATAAATGAATACTTATAACTGGATTCATTTCTAGAAATCTATTTTTTTATATTTGTTTCATTTTTCTCTGAGCTAGCTGCTGCATCTCTCCTTTCTTTATTTTTATTTTTATGTATGTTCTCTTTCACAAGTCATTTTTTCCTTCTATTGGTTTTCAATGCACACCGAAACTTTCTTTTATTGGTTATACTAGTATTTGACATTTTATATTGAATATTTATTTACCACAGTCTAAAGTTAATAATTGAAACACCTACTGACCAATGCAAAGATCATAAAACTTTAACTTTTATCATCACAGTTTTGAAATCTGTTACATTGTATTATGCTGTATCTGCCTTTATTTAACTCCACATAATAAACTACTGTTTTTATTATTCTTATTTTATACAGAAAATGCTTGTTATATATATCTACATTTAAAAAATATTTTAATTGATTTTTTAGAGAGAGGAAAGGAGATACAGGGAGATATTGATGTGAGAGTGAAACATTGACTGGCTGCCTCCTGCTCACTCCCTACTGAGGATCAAACCCACAACCCTGGCATGTGCTCTGACCTGGAATTTAACAAGCAACCTTTAGGTGCACGGGAAGATGCCCAGCCCATTGAACCACACTGGCCAGGGAAAATATGTCTACATTTTAATCTTCTTGTTCTCACTGTTAAGTTTTCTCCTCAGAAAGTAAATTCTTTAGAAGTTCCTTCAGTCGATGCTTATTTATGGTAAAATCTGACTTTTTTTTGTGTGTGTGTGTATCCTAAAATGTTATTTTTTCCCTCTCTTTGTTGAAAGACAGTTTTGATAGACATATGCTATTAGGTTGATAATTCTTTTCTTTAATAATTTGAAAACAATATTCTACTATCTTCTGGCTTCCATTATTGCTGTTGAATTTTTTCTTTTACTAAATATCAGCTTTATTATTTAAGCACATATGTTACAAATTGCATTTCTATGAGGAACCACAAATGAAAGATAAAAATAAATGAGGTCAATCATAATATATTTTATGAAATATTTTAAGATAAAATAAACTCAAATACAAAATTTTATTTCCATATGGAGTTTTTTTCCAAACATTTCTCAAATTAATTATTTTAAGTGAATTTTTATACTTTCTGTGAGAGGCATTTCATTCTCTACTAGACTTATAACATTAGTGCCCATTTTCTGTTTTCGCTGTTGCTAAGGAAGCAAAGCACATGGATAGGCTATTTTCAAAATAGATAGCCAGGTTTTATATTCTTATTTTGAAAGGACATGTTGTTTTTAAGAAGATATTAAGCTTTTATTTTAACTTTTAAATACAATCTCACAAAACAAGCAAAACCACTATTAAAAACAAACATAGTTTTCCCAACAGGAAAGTTTGATGAAAAATAAGGTATTCCCCTGAGCGAAACTACATTTGGTAGTGACAGACTACAGTGATATAATGTTCATCATCTTGGTTTAATAGATATATATGTCAAGCATATCTAAAATCAGTCATATTAGGACCATGAACACATCTGTGAATTCTTTACTGTCCTTTGAAGGAAACAATACACAAAGTTCATTTAATATACTTAAGCCACCTTGGCGCTTCAACTTAAATTGAAACTGGCTTTCTCATTTGATAAGCATGAGACAGACTTAATAGATGTTTAGTAATAGTCAATACCGTTTATTGAGTGTTATCTATGAGTTAGGTAGTATGCTGGATTTCATAGATACATCATCAAACTCTGGTGGCAGAATGGCCATTTTGATCCAGATCTAACTCCATTTGTCCCACTTCCACTTACAGATCAGTTTTATAAAACCTTTATGTTGCTAGACAAGGTCAATCATATTTAAATTTTTTTGTCATCAGACACAATTTTTGTGTGTGTATATGAATTTTAAAAATTTTATCTTTATTGTTAGAAGTATTATACCATAGGTGTCACCTTTTTTTTTCTTTCTTTATTGATTAAGGTATTACATATGTATCCTTATCCACCCATTGCTCTCCACCCCACACTGTCTCATGCCCTCACCACCCTGGTGTCTGTGTCCATTGGTTAGGCTTATATGCATGCATACGAGTCCTTTGATTGATCTCTCTCCCTTAGCCCCACCTTCCCCCACCTTCCCTCTGAGGTTTGAGCATCTGATCGATGTTTCTTTGTCTCTGGAATGGTTTTTGTTCATCAGTTTATGTTGTTCATTATAATCCACAAATGAGTGCAACCATGTGATATTTATCTTTCTCTGACTGGCTTATTTTGCTTATCATAATGCTCCCCAGTTCCATCGATGCTGTTGTAAATGATAGGAAATCCTTCCTTTTTACGGCAGCATAGTATTCCATTGTGTAGATGTACCACCATTTCCTAATCCACTCATCTACTGATGGACACTTTGGCTGTTTCCAAATCTTAGCTATTGTAAATTGTGCTGCTATGAACAAATGGGTGCATATATCTTTTCTGATTGGTGTTTCTAGTTTCTTGGGATATATTCCTAGAAGTGGGATCAATGGGTCAAATGGGAGTTTCATTTTTAACTGTTTGAGGAAATTCCTTACTGTTTTCCACAGTGGCTGCACAAGTCTGCATTCCCACTAGCAGTGCATGAGGGTTCCTTTTTCTCTGTATCCTTGCCAGCACTTGTCATTTGTTGATTTTTTTTTTATTATAGCCATTCTGAGAGGTATGAGATGGTATCTCATTGTTATCTTGATTTACATCTCTGAGATGATAAGTGACTTTGAGCATTTTTTCATATGTATCTTGACCTTTTGTATCTCCACTTTTGAAAAGTATCTATTTTGGTCAGTTGCCCATTTTTTATTAGATTGTTTATCTTCCTTTTGTTAAGTTATATGAGTTCCCTGTAGTTGTTGGAGATTAAACCCTTATTAGAAATAATATTGGTAAATATGTTCTCCCATGCAATGAGCTTTATTGTTGTTTTGTTGATTGTTCCTTTTGCTGTGCAGAAGCTTTTTATGATGTCCCCTTTTTTATCCCCCCATCAATGACTCCTCCACCCTACTCCCAACCTCTCCTCAGGTCTTCCCTTCACTATTGCTGTCAAGTTTTTAAATTGTTTATTTATTTTGTTTTGTTTTTGCAAGTTTAACTCCCATTCGTCTCTAGTAATCTATCTTTTCTAAATGCTTTTAAAGATTTTTTTTTACTCATCTTTGGGATTTTCAATGTTACTCTAAATGAATATAGAAATTTATTTCTATTTCTTATTGATTATGTTATATTTAGTATCTATGCTTTCCAACCAACCATTTAATCTGCATTTCCTTGCAATTTTATCACTCTTCCAATATTCTCTTTAGCCCCATTTCTCTGCCAAATTAGCTCACTCCAATGTTGCCCTGCTTTACCAGATTAATAATAAAGTGTCTTTTACTTAATACTTGATATACTATAGCCTGCCATAACAGTTTATATTTGGTTTATCCATTTGTTTTGAAAAAATAAAAAGCCAGTTTGCTTGTTTATTATGGGGTGCTAGTTGCCTACTGCAGGAATTCATGCACCTTGAAAGGAACTGTGGGACAGGAGGCTGTGGTGGGCACAGAGGCGGGTCTTGGCCCATCCTCTCAGCCCCTGTTCCTCCCCTCCCACCATGCAGGCCCATTCCTGCTGCCACCATTCCCATGTGCTGATGTCAAGGAGCAATTGGGCCAGGAGCCAGCAGTGAGTGCAAGTGGCAGCTGCTGTTCCAATTACTCCTCAGGAGCAGGGGGAGGTGGAGAAGCCCTTATGGGCAATTGGGGCCAGCAGCCACCACTCACACCCACTGCCAGCCACAGGAGATCAGGAATGGCACCAGGCAACCACAGCAGGTGCCAGTGGCGGCAGAAGGTGTGAGCAGAGGCTGCCAACCCAGATCACCCCTCAGGAATAGGGGATGGTGTTGAAGACAAAGGGGTGTTCAGGGCCGACAGCCATTGCTTCCACCTGCTGATGCGGCCGAGACATCAGGGCTGGGGTTGGGCCAGGCACCAGCAGCTGGTGTGAGTGCTGAGCAGGACTGCGACACACAGGAGCAAAGAATTTTCAGTAACCATCAGAGGTTCGCCCCAATGACAGTGACTAGCACCCTGCCTTGGTCTGGCACCCTGCTCACCTGTTCCACCATCCTGCCATGGCTGACACTGGTCATGTGCCCCATGCGCCTCCTGGTGCTCAGCGCACATAATAGAGACCAGTTGTTTGGTTGTTCTGCCATTTGGTCTATTAGCATATTAGGGATTTATATATATATAGTAGGCAAAATTCTAGAGATGTCTCCACTCCAAGATTCCTCTCCCTTGATTATTCAATCAAACAGTAACTTAGGGACTGTTGTGAAGGAATCTTTCAAGTGTAATAAAAGTCTCAAATCAATGGAGATTTTCCAGGAGGGGCTGACTTAATCAAATTAATTCTTTAAAAGTAGAGTTTTCTACAGCTGTTTGCACAAAAGGAAGTCAGAGAGCCTGGCCAGTGTGGCCCAATGATTGAGCGTTGATCCATGAACTAGGAGGACATCCTTAGATTCCCAGTCAGGGCACATGCCAGAGTTGAAGGCTCGATTCCCAGTAAGGGGCATGCAGGAGATAGCCAATAGATGATTCTCTCTCATCATTGATGTTTCTACCTTTCTCTCCCTCTTCTTTCCTCTCTCTGAAATCAATTAAAAAACATTAAAAAAAGAAGAACAGTCAGAGACATTCCAAGTATGGGAAGGAACTGACTTACCAATTCCTGTTTAAAGATGGAGTGTAGGATAAAGGAGCATATGTGAAATAATGTGAGTAGTCTGAACTTGCTGAGAGAAGCTCCTGGCCAACAGGAAGTAAGAAAATATGGTCCTCAGTCCTCCAGCTATATGGAACGGCATTCTGCAAACAATTTGAATGGAATGGGCTTGTACACAGAATCTCCCCAAGTCTCTAGATAATAGACCAACGTGGCAGATAGTTTGATTTTCCATTGTGAGACCTTGTACCCAGACTTCTGATCAACATAACTGTGATGGAATAAATGGGTATAGTTTTAAGACACTAAATTTGTGTTATTTTTACATAGCAATTGTATGCCTAAATATTTTCTAAGAGGGTAGATCTTATATTAAGTGTCCTTATCACAAAAGAAAAAGAAAAAAAAACAACTTAAGAAATCAAGAGAAAATTTATATCCTGGGCCTCCATACTCCTGGATCTCCTCTGACCATTGTGACAACTTTATCCCTGACTTATCACCTAATTCTTTTTCTCTGTCTAATTAATAAATTTGGGGGTTTCCTATATATCTTCAATCAATCACTATCTTTATGATTTTGTCACCCAGATAAGAGTAGATAAATCTATGTGAAAGAAAGTCCTCTCTCTTTCCTTCTTTATTATTTTACAAAGGAATCGACACCATTGTGTTTAAACAGTATTTGCTAATATTGAGTATTACCTCACAATTCTTCAGTTTAAAGAAAAATATAAAGATAAATATAACTAAAATAACTTTATAAACATTGTTTTAAATTTATACTTAAACTTCACTTACAATTTAATAAAATCCATAATTTTGAAAAACTAATCTATTCTTCCCTGATTTATCTCTCTTATAACTTCTATTTTCGATTTGAAAACATGTAGAATTTAATATTTTTATTAGGATTATTTGCTGGTTGTTTCTATATTTGTGTCTTTTCTTTGGGGGATTTGTACTCTATTTTAACTCCCCTTCCCCCCCCCCCAAAAAAAAAGAGAATATAATTCTGGAAACATGAAATATGTTTAATGCAAGTTTTCTGACTTACAGAGAAAATGAGATCTAAAAATATAGCTTCTGGATAAGAGGAAAGATGGGGATATTTTACAATGTTCCCAACAGTGCATTATCTTGAATTTCCCTCTATTGTCAACAATTTAAAAACATATTTTTTATTGATTTTTTTAGAGAGAGAGGAAGGGAGAGGGGCAAAGATATAGAAACAGATATGAGAGAAAGATCAATCAGCTGTCTCCTGCACATCCCTACCTGGGCATGTGCTCTGACCAGGAATCAAACTATGACCTCCTGATTATGGGTCAACGCTCAACCACTGTGCAACATTGACTGGGCAACTGTCAACATTTTAACTCAGCAGCAATATCATAGTGCTAAACAGAAAAATAGGAGGATTATATTGTATCTGTTTACTTTCTTATTGTAAAATGTATAAATTTATGTCCAGCATCTCCTATGTATATTTACTCTGGCTATTTTTATATTTTTTGGCTTTATTAGAACACAGCATTTTTAAAAGCAGATATTTTCATTTGACAGCGTCAGCACAGGGGACATTTGATAAATGCTAAATAATCAACACCTAAATATGTCTTCCAGAGCTGGAAGATCATGCCCATTTAAATCCCTCTCACTAATACCTGCCCTACCCTTCTGCACAGCTGGGATATAATAAATTCTTTCTCATGATAGATAAAAATACCCTGAGGGCCATAGGCTATAGAGACCAAAGGTCAAGTCTGGCCACTGTGTTTCTCCTTTGTTCCTAATCTGAATTTATTCATGACTAGTTCTGCTTACTACTACAATCAGAAAAGCTAATGAGGTCATATGGAAAGCAGAGGAAAAAGATGTGATGGATGTAGAAACAGTAGGAAATGATGGATGATCCTGCAGCCTCTCTGGGCAAGAGGTTTCAAAAGAATACATAGGAAAGAATAGATTTTCCTGTTCTCTGAATGTATTCTCAAGAAATAAACTACTTAAAATTCACCTTTTTAATGTTCTCATTTATCTTTTCTACCTATCTCAACACACCCTTTTGCAAAAGTAAAATACCAGAGCCTGACATAATATTAGAAATGCTCACACATATACCAGTTTTCTGTGGTAAAATGTTATGGGTGTCATTATGGGAATTTCAGAATATTATAATACAAATTAAATGAAAATAAAAGTCAAGAACCATATGAATAAAGAGATTACTGATAATAAGATGATGATGATAATAGCTACCGTTAATTAAACACTTTTCATGTGCCAGGCACTGCTAAGCAGTTCATATAAATTAGCTCATTCAATAATTTTTAAAAGTATGGTTATGTAGACAAAGGATGAAATGGGGGAAATATTTGTCCAAGGTCATACAGCAAATATAATATAGAATCAGGACTTTTACCCTTTTCCCTCTGATTCAGATTCTTAAAATTCTTCATATACTGTCTTCCCAAAAGAGTTAGCATTGCTTTTGAATGCATTGTTAGAAAATGGGAAGGGGGTTTTGTTGAAGATTTATATATATTATATGATACTATTTTCCTAGTATCATATTAAAATTAACTGTTTCAGAAATGTAGATGTGCTTCTAAACCACATTACTATGCTTTTATATTCCATGTCTTGGGTCAAATAATGCTAATGAATAAATTTTGAGAGGAATGTGTGAGATATTTTTAAGAAGTAACATGCCTTCAGAAGGTTAGATTATAAGTAAAGCTGACATAGATTAAAGAAAATAGCGTGAAAAAAGGCTTCATTTTTTCTAGATAAAAATATTTTCAAGCACAAATTGAAAACATGAATCACATTAAAATTAACTCCAAATTTAAAAGTCTATTGATGTTGAAAGAAACAAGCACAAGGTCATACTTTTCCTCTCTGTAATTCTGATGGTTTTTCTTTGTCTCTGTAGTTCATCTACGAATTTGAATGTCATGTTAATGGAGGCACTGATCTTCTTTTGTGGTGTTTAAATTGATATCTTCTACATGACAAGCTTGTAATGACTAATTTAAAGAAGTAACATGTTTTAGTAGATTACACAGAAATGTAGCTATATTTTTTCTGATAGAAATATTTTACATGTAGTAAAATAAAGTGATATTTTTTATTCTTTTAAATTAAATTATTATCTGTGTACATATTTTAACATTGTCCCTCCCCCCCTCCCATACATCCCCTCCCTCCCCAGAGTTTTGTGTCCATTGGTTGTACTTATATGCATGTATACAAGTCCTTTAGTTGATCTCTTATCTCCCCCAGATCTCCCTACCCTCCCTGCTGTAATTTGACAGTCTGCTTGTTGCTTTACTGTCTTTATATCTGTCTTTTGGTTCATCAGTTTATAATGTTCTTTAATATCCATAAATGAGTGAGGTCACGTGGTATTTCTCTTTCATTGACTGGCTTATTTCACTCAGCACGATGTTCTCCAATTCTATCCAGGTTGCTGCAAATGATGAGAATTCCTTCTTTTTTATGGCAGCAGAGTATTCCATTGTGTAGATGTACCATTGTTTTTGGATCCAATCATCTGCTGATGGGCACCTAGGCTGCTTCCAAATTCTAGCTATTGTAGATTGTGCTGCTATGAACATAGGGGTGCATATATCCTTTCTGATTGGTGTTTCTAGTTTCTTGGGATATATTCCTAGGAGTGGGATTACTGGGTCAAATGGGAGTTCCATTTTCAGTTTTTTGAGGAAGCTCCATACTGTTCTCCACAGTGGTTGCACCAGTCTGCATTCCCACCAGCAGTGCATCAGGGTTCCTTTTTCTCCGCAACCTTGCCAACACTTATCGTTTGTTGATTTGTTGATGTTGGCTATTCTGATAGATGTGAGATGGTACCACATTGTTGTTTTGATTTGCATCTCTCGGATAATTAGTGACTTTGAGCATGTTTTCATGTGCCTCTTGGCCTTCCTTCTATCTTCTTTTGAAAATATTCTATTTAGGTCCATTGCCTATTTTTTTAATTGGATCATTCATTTTCCTTTTATTTAGTTGTATAAGCTGTCTATAGATGTTGGAGATTAAACCTTTATCAGTGATAACATTTGCAAATATGTTCTCCCATACAGTGGGCTTTCTTGTTGTTTTATTGATGGTTTCTTTTGCTGTAAAAAAAGCTTTTTATTTTGATGTAGTCCCATTTGTTTATTTTCTCTTTAGCTTCCATTGCCCTAGGGGCGGTATCTGTGATGAAGTTCTTTTGGCATATGTCTGAGATTTTGCTGCCTGTGGATGCCTCTAGTATTTTTATGGTGTCCCGTCTTATGTTTAAGTCCTGTATCCATTTTGAGTTTAAAATAAAGTGATATTTTTAAAGAATATGTATATTTTATTTAAAATATATAACTTTTGTATCAGGTGGATTTTGAATATATGAATCTAATTTTCAAAGAGACTAAAAGATTTATCGAAAATTCTGAACAAATATCTAGTAGACTAGAAGCCTGATGCATGAAGATTTGTACTAGAATGGGCTTTCCTTTCCCAATTTGCTGACACTGCCTTTCCACTCTGGCCCAGACTCTTTCCGCTCAGGCCCTGGGCTCCAGCCCCTTTTTCCCATGCTGCCAGAGGCCCTGAGAGACCTGGGGTGGGGCAGAATGCCTGTGTTGTTGCCTTGGTGGTGATGCAAGTGTCCTGCCCCCATCACTCTGTGGCTGAGTATGCAAATCAACTTTCATCTTTGTTGGGTTAATTTGCATATCACTCCCAATTGGCTGGTGGCATAGCAGAGGTACAGTCAATCTACATGTTTGTCTATTATTAGGTAAGATAATATTAAATGTTGTGCTAGTCATCTTCAAACAGATAATGTTAACTAGCATGGATGGTTTTTTTTTTGTTTGTTTGTTTGTTTTTTTTTTGTGTGTGTGTGTGTGTGTGTGTGTGTGTGTGTGTTTTCTGTTGAATGGCTCTGTAAGAAGGTTTGATTGTAAGATGGGGGCCAATTTTAGAGAGTTTTTGCCTAAAACTAGATGTACTCATTGGAGGAAAAATTGCTGGCAGGTGAGAAAGTTCAGCCATACAGTAAAAGTCAGTTATCTTGAGAGAAACTGACAAGTAACTGGCCAGCCTGAGGAGCTACAGTAAAGGTGACGTAGCTGGCAGACAGAGCACAAAAAATAGGAACCTACAGGGAGGCAAGATAGTGTTGAAATGTGGTAAGCAGACAAGCTATTACTTGTCAGGAGAAATGAGGAAGCAGGAAGCCAGCTCTAGGGCATGGAGTATGAAGTTCAGAATCAAGAGGCAAGGATGGTGGCAAGAGAAAATCAGAATCCCAGTCCTGAAATTATTGATGTGATGCATTACTTATCAAGAACAGGACTAATATTAGAGTCCAGACAATAAAGTGAGTATTTGATCCCAGGAAGAAACTACTTTCTAAAACTAGAACATAAAGTAGAGCAGCTTGATCAACTTGATTAACTTGAGGAATAATTGCAATAATGATTCTCCTCTCCAACAAGGCTTGAAATCTTTTGAAAACTGAGACACAGCCTACATGTAGGCATTAGTGACTATAGGCAGATAATTATATAAGACATTTTAAATAGTCTTCTGGGAACAATAAACCTAAGTTTTCAATTATGACTGGTATTTAAGGCAACAAGAATATAATTCATGGTTTATTTCAATTTCTTTGAGCATTTTTAGTATCTATACTAATAAAAGGGTAATATGTAATTAGACCTGACATCTTCTGGTTGTCCTTCTGGACAAAACCATGGAGGTAGGGTCTGAGGCAGAGGTAGTTAGGGGCAATCAGGCCAGCAGGGGTAGGGAAGTTAGAGGTGACCATGTTGGTAGGGGAGCAGTTAGGGGGTCATCAGGCCTGCAGGGGAGGGCAGTTAGGGGCAATCAGGCAGGCAGACAGGCAATGAATACCTTCTCTCTCCTCCATTCAGGGTCCCAAATAATATTTCCTTCCACCATCCAGGGATCCATGGAATACCACAGCCCTTCATCCAGGGTCCCATTGAATACCTCCTTTCTGCCTCAATACAGGGTTCCATGGAATCCCTCCTTCCTTTCTCAATCCAGGGTTCCATGGATTATCTCCTTCCTCCCTCCATCCAGGATTCTATGGAATGTCTCCTCCTCCATTCATGCAAGATCCCAGGGGATCCCTCTTCCGTCCCTCCATCCATGGTCCAGTGTTGCACCTAGTTGAGGCATGGTTGGAGACTCCTGGATACCTGCTTTAAAACTTAAAAGGCAAGGTTTTGCACACACGAATCAAAGACCTTTATTTATTTCAGAACCAATAACTTTATTAGAAGAAATTGAAAACTTGAACATATAAACTTGAGTGACTGCTTTGCAAGGGCAACATGGCAATAAGCATGCTGGGCACGGTGGCCAGGGGAAGTGCCCCATGGCCATCAGTCACGCAATCCGGGCTCACTACTTCTTCTTCTCCTTCTCCTTCTCCTTCTTCTTCTTCTTCTTCTTCTTCTTCTTCTTCTTCTTCTTCTTCTTCTTCTTCTTCTTCTTCTTCTTCTCCTCCTCCTCCTCCTCCTCCTCCTCCTCCTCCTCCTCCTCCTCCTCCTCCTCCTCCTCCTCCTCCTCCTCCTCCTCCTCCTCCTCCTCCTCATTCTCCGTCGTCGTCTTCGTCGTCATCTTCTTCACTAGAGCAATTTAATTTGAAGTTTCAAAGCCATAGGAACAGAAACAAAAAGTCTTGGAAGAGAGAAACACAGGCTTAACTTGCTTGGAGCAATAGGTATTTCTCATTCAACAAATATTTACCAATGATCCATCATCATATGGAATTCTCTTTCGGCTTGCTTTTAGCAAAAAGCCACATTTCACTTCTTGCTGGCAGCCAGGGTGAGTGCATCGAAGAGGTAATCGGCCAGGCCGGATGTGGGGGCCCCCAGCTTGCACAGCTGGGTGATATTGGCCCCCACACTGTAGATGAACTTCACCTCCTGGCGCAGGTGGTGGTGCTCCAGGAAGCTGCACAGGTGGGCTTGTTCTTGCTGGTGGCCAGCTGGTGCAGGCAGAGCAGGCTCTGGTTCACAATCCTCTCCATGTGCAGGGAGGTCTTCATGGCATTCAGGCCGCTCTCCCACTGGTTGTGGTCAGTCCTCCTGACATCTCACAGGCAGATCCGCACCCCCGCGCTGGTTCTGCAGCCCCATCAGCGCCCAGGCCTGCTCGCCCTCCTCCCTGGCCTGCCACAGGAAGAAGGTGGCCAGGTGCTGCAGGGCCTGATCCTGGCGGTTGAAGTAGACGGCGATGGACTTGTACATGTAGGAGGCGTGCAGCTCCAGGTTGACCTGCTTGTTGATGGCGGCCTCGCAGTGGGCATGGTAGTTCTGGCGCACTTGGGAGACGGGCCCCGCCACCGCCCCTGGAGGCACAGGGGCCACGGGGGCAGGCGCGGGGGCCATGGGGGGAGGCACGGGGGCCAGGCCGGGAAGCATGGGCAGCAGGTGTTCCGGGGGTGGCCCTCCGGCCAAGTACATCAGCAGGGCCTCATGGCGCGGGCTGAGCGGCGGACTTCGGGGTGGGCAGCAGCGCAGGCAAAGGCGCTGGCTTCTCCTGGGACCGGTCATTCCCATGGTGGTGGAAGAGGGCGGCCGAAAGCCCAGTCATCAGGCGGGGGCGGTGGCGGTGGGGACCTCGAAATGTCCCTGGTGGACCCTCCCAGGCTGGCGGGAGACAGGGGTTCCCGTGTTGGGCGCCGGCCACTGGCAATTGGCTCTGAGGTGGGACCGGAAGTGGAAGAGGTGACCTTTACTCCTGAGGGTCGGGAGGGGGAGGTGCTGGCGAGCAGATCCCTGTGGAGAGGGCCTTGGGGTGGCTTCAGGGGGACCCCAGGGGGCCGCGCACCATCTAGGTGTTCCAGGTCCCATCACAGCCTGTGTGAGGCAGGGACACTCTTCCCTGAGTACCAGGCATTTCATGTTTTCAATTTTGCAACAATATTTCTATCTTGCAAGTACTTTATCTGTCCTCTGATTGTTTCCTTCCATAATAGACATTTTTTATTTTTCATTTTACAAAGCCATTTTCTCCCCTTAAAATTCTGGGAATATGAATTTGAATTTTTGGTAAAATTCTCTTTTATTTCCATATTTTATGAGTTTTCCCCCAAAGTGAAATAGTTCCCCGTGTTTATTGTGATCTTCTACTTTACCTTCCTCATATATCTGGCAAACTTTGTCCATTTATATTTAGGAATAAAGGACGTACTTGGCTAACCTAGGTAATTAGCATGGATCTGATCTACAATTGTGAAGTCCAGTCACTACTGAGGTTTTGCTCAAAATGGGAGAGGGGAATGTGTCACTCAGTTGCTTTCTCATGTGGGAATACATGGCATGGTGCTTACAGGTAGGATAGCAACACTCCCTGTTGCCAAAAGAAACACAATATTTCTGACATTGGAACACCAGTGTTTTTTCCTCCTAAGAAAATGTGTCCTATTGTTTCCCTTCTCTGCAGGTCTGTAATTGTCTTTTATTCATTCACTGTCTTGGGGTATAGTTAGGGGCGATTAAAAGGCTCAGAAGCCAAAGATGTTGACTGTCCTATGTAAGTAGGTGTGGGGGAGGTTAGAGCTGAGCAAGGTTATTGTTGAATAATAACATATTATTAATAATGACATATTATTAATTAATAGCATATCATTATTGTTACTCAGCAACAGATCTGCTCTTCACAGAGTAGCTATACACTCTCACAGTTGACCAAGGGCCCTCTGCAATGCTGCAATTTCAACTACTCTGTTCTTAGAGCAGGGGGTCTGCATCTTACTACCCAGATGTTAACAAATATTACTATGTGTACATTTTAGTAAACTGAAAAATGCAGGTTAAATACAAGAATCCTTTATTTTAATCCCTGCCCAATCCCATTCTGTTCACCCTTTCTCCAGAGGCAAGCACACCTGTGATTTTAAAGATAAGTTTTATACTTTTAGCAAGAACAATCATCCACATTCACAGGGCCCAAGACCAGCCACCTGACTGCACCCCCGTATACATTGTTTATAAGGGGTAGGTTAATTTTGTGTTTTCCCAGGTGCCAAGGGACCCCTCCTCCCTCCATGGAGGGCCCCAAGGAATACCTCTTCCCTTCCTCCATCCTGGCTCCCATGGAATCCCTCCTCCTCTATCAGAGTCCTATTGAATCCCTCCTCCTCCATCATGGTCCTATTGAAGCCCTCCTCCTCCATCAGGGTCCTATTGAATCCCTCCTCCTCCATCAGGGTCCTATTGAAGCCCTCCTCCTCCATCAGAGTCCTATTGAAGCCCTCCTCCTCCATCAGGGTCCTATTGAAGCCCTCCTCCTCCATCAGGGTCCTATTGAAGCCCTCCTCCCTCCATCCAGGGTTCCATGGAATCCCTCCTCCTCCATCCATTCAGGAACCAGGGAATCCCTCTTCCCTTGCTCCATCCTGGTCTCAAGGAATACCTGCTCCTCCATCCAAGGTCCTGAGAGCTGCACCTAGTTGAGGCTTGGATGGAGACTCCAGGATACCTGCTTTAAAACCTAAAAGGTGAGGGTTTTGCACACACAAATCAAAGAAGACCTTTATTTACTTAAGAACCAATAACTTTATTTGAAGCAATAGTAGAACTTGAACATTTAAACTTGAGTGACCGCTTTGCAAAGGCAACATGGCAATAAGCGTGCTGGGCGCGGTGGCCAGGGGAAGTCACCCCATGGCCATCAGTCAGGCAGTCCGGGCTCGTTCTTCTTGCCGGCATCCAGGGTGAGCTTGTCGAAGAGGTACTCGGCCAGGCCGGATTCCGGGGCCCCCATCTTGCGCAGCTGGGTGAGATGGTCCCCCAGCTCCTTGATGAACTGCACCTGCTGGTGCAGGCAGTGGCTCTCCAGGAACTCGCACAGGTGGGCGTCCTTCTTGTCGGAGGCCAGGCTGTGCAGGTGGAGCAGGCTGTCGTTCACTGTCTTCGCCAGGACCATGGCGAACTCCATGGCATTCAGGCTGCTCTGCCAGGCCTCCTGCTGCGGGCAGTGGACGCTCTCCAGGAGCACGCGGCCCCCGCGCTGGTTCTGCAGCCACATGAGCCTCTGGGCCTGCTCTGTCTTCTGCAGGGACCGCTTCTGGAAGTACTGGCTGCAGCCACTCAGGGCCACCTCGTGGCGCTGGAAGCAGAAGGCCATGGCCGAGTACACGTAGGCCGCATACAGCTCCAGGTTGATTTGGTGGTTGATGGCGGCCTCGCAGTCCGGGTGGTAGTTCTGGCACAGGTAGGAGGGCGGGGGCATCGCCATTGCTGGAGGCCTGGGGGCGAGGGACCAGGCCAGAGAGGTGCTCAGCGATGGCAGCAAGCTGTTATCAGGTGGCGATCATGGTGGCTCTGAGAAGGGCAGGAAGTGAGTTACTCAAGAGAGTTGGGGGCGGGACAGGGGGACTTAAAGGTGCGTGAGGGGGCGTGAGGAGGCGTGAGGGGCGTGGGGGGGGGCTTGGGGGGGCGTGAGGGGGCCTGAGGGGGGCCGAGGATGCCGAGTACTTGGCTTCAGTTTTCCGAACTGAGTCTCCTTCCGGGTGAGGAGGGCGTCTCCACGCTGGGCACCTGGTGTGTGTGATCTATTAAAACATTATTTACTCCTAAAGAGAAGTTCCACTGCTTCCTGTCAATCAGCCTTCATTTCTTTGAGCAACTCAGTGGACTGTTGTCTCAGTGTGACTGTTTTGTTGGTCATGCCCTTCTGTGGCACCATTGGCTACAGTTGACGTCACAAATCTTTGGATGTTCCAGCATCAGCACCAACAGTTCTGAAAGCCCGTCTCCGGTGCCCAGACCTGATTGCTCCATGTTCCTCCCATCCCCCATCAGGTCCCTGTCCGCAGAGCCCGGCCTCCCACATCTCACTGACTCCTTCCGCCTCACCGTCTTCCATCTCCCGTTCTTTCTGAACTGGCTCGTCACCCCCTTTATTCCTTCTCATCTCTTCATCCTTCAGCACGGCCCTGGAGACACATTCCTTCCGCCCTGTCTGCGCCCCAACATCCACGGTTTCACTGGTCTCCATCCGGACATCCTGGTTGTTCACCATTTCACCGGGTTTGCAAATCTCTTTCTGGTACAGACTTCAGTTTCCTCAGGCAAGAAATAAAAAACCTAGGTGCATTCTTAGAGAAAGCTTTAATAATGTGGATGTATTCATCCCCTCCAACCTCATTTGTATTTTAAGCTTTTAATGGTGTTCTAAGGAATAAGCCACATCGGTTGGGAATTTACCACTTAATTAATCTCAATTTGCTGTCCATTCACTCACTCACTCCTTCATTCATTCAACAAATATTTATTGATTATCTAAAATGGTCTAGAATGTGGGCGTATATTAGTAACAAGGAGAGCCAAAGCCTTTGGGATTTGTATTCTAATGGAGAAACAGATCAAAGCAAAAAGAAACATAAAACTGGCATTTTTATCCCCTTACTGTCCCAGTAAATGCACTCAAGATATTACTTATGTACATGGGAATTTAAAATAATAAATATATTAGAATTCAAAGATATTAGAGTGAAAGACATAAGACAAACCTAGGTATTTATAACTTATTTATTCCTTAATTCAATAAGCATTTATTTACTGCAAAGGTATGTTTGGCAGTATGAAATACACAGAAAAATCAAACGTGGTCTCTGCTCTCAAGGTACAAGACAGAGTAACAGAATATTATACATGTTCTCAGATGGTTTTAAAGTTATGAATAAAAGGCCTATTTTCAATTAAAGTTTTATTTCCAGGGTTTTGAGTAATACCTTTTTTGAGGTGTCTGTTTCTCTTTGGAAGTTAATGTTATTTTTAAATTTTATTTATGTTTTGTTTTTAAATTTTCACCTACACTCTAACTTCCTGAACCACACCGGCCGGGGTAGAAGCTTATAGCATTTTATGATCAGTGTTTGTGAAGAAAATCAAGGATCAAATATTAAATGTCACATTGTAAACTTATCTAATCACTTTAGACACATTTAATTGTTTAATCTAAAAAAGAACTTGAATAATAATGTGTCTATTTGATAAATTGATTGTAATGATAGAATCATACACTAGACATAGAAAATAACTAAATGATCATTTTTTCAATAAAGTAAAAATGTAATCTATATTTCTTTACACTATTGTTTTGTTATAATTGTATAGTTTGGAAATTCCCTTGTGAGATTTCATTGCCGATCTCACTATAAGAATCTATTTAAAAAGAATAAACCTTTCACTTTTAAAATATATTTTATTGATTTTTAACAGGTAGGAAGAGAGAGCTATAGAGTGTTAGAAACATAGATGAGAGAGAAACATCAACCAGCTGCCTCCTGCACACCCCCTACTGGGGATGTGCTAGCAACCAAGGTACATGGCCTTGACCAGAATCGAACTTGGGACCTTTCAGTCCGCAGGCTGATGCTCTATCCACTGAGCCAAACTGGTTTTGGCTAAAATTATTCTTAATTTTGTAGACTACTTATCATTATGCCCCAAGATTCTTGTATAATTTATTCTGAAAATTTTACTTTGCCTAATGTTTAAAAACTCAGTTTTCTAAGTTAAATCAATAAACAAACATAGGTGGCGACCTCAAAATTCCATGAAGGAAATAAATATACATATGTATAAACAAAGGCATTCCTTCCAGGTTTTCTTTAATGAGAAATATAAAGCTAAATATGAACACATAATGCATATAGGACTAAAATTTGATTTGAAATTTTTGTGATCAGTTTTTATACTGTGGTAGAGGCCCAGTGCATGAAAATTCATGTACTTGGCGGAGTGGGTGGTCCCTCAGCCAGGCCTGTGCCCTCTCACAGTCTGGGAGTCCTCAGGAAATGTCCTTCTGATAGCTCAGGCCCACTCCTCACAGGGCCTAATGTACACCCAGATTTGTGCTGAATGATTGCAGCAGACATTGACTGTAATCCCATGTCCCCAAGAATCTGTTTCAGTTCCCTTTGCTCACCAAGAGAATATATATGGGACCAATATAAAATTCATTGTTAATGAGTTGATAACAGAATGCATATTAATATATTTGTTTTGAAATACTCATGCATTCAATAATGTTATTTCATTTTAAATATTCCCTATACAGAGGTTGCTACAGAAGTTCTAATACCTTTTCCTGCACAACAATTATGTTTAGGGAGAAGATATTTGGTGCAATTATGCTAGTTCAAATTAAAAATCCCAAATATCTTGGGTTAAGCTGTAGATTTTTGTTTCACTAAAATCAAGTGTATGTTTTTTTCAAAGACGTTAGGCAAAAACCATAATCCTTTCAAAACTTTTCTGAATCCATGCCTTACTCTTATGTTGACCCAGAGAGTTAATATAATAAGCTTATGTTTTATGCAATCACTTTCCTTCATGATTTGACATGAGTAATTTTCTCTCATTTTAATTTTCTAAGCTTTTCTTGGTTGCTTACTTGCTGGCTCCCTCGTTCATAAAAATATAATTACCTCACTAGCCAAATTAAAACTCAGTGAAAAACACAACTTATACAAAATTAAGTTTTGATTAGTGTTTCCTGTGTGCTATTTGCATTTCTTACCTTCCTTCTGAGCTTTTCATTCTTCAGTTTTTGTTCATACTTTCAGAACCAGCAGTGTCCTTTTGATTTATTTCCTTAAAGGCTTTTGCCTTTTTCAAAACTAAATCTCTGAATATTTAAGGTCAGTTAACCATATTTAGGGAATTTTAAATTCCTAGGAAATACCTGATTATTTAAAAGCTTTCTGCCATAGCAGTCTTAAACCTCATTTATTTCAAGTGAAACAATGAGTTGGGACATATTCTTTTGTTGTTATTTTTTTGTTGTTAATCCTCACATGAGGATAGCTTTCTATTGATTGATAGGAGAGCGGAAGGGAGGAGGAAAGAGAGGGAGAGAGACATCAATGTGAGAGAGACACATAAATTGGTTCCTTCCCACAGAAACCCTGGCAGGGGCTGAGAATCAAACCTACAACCCAGGTAGGTGCCCTTGAATAGGAATTGAACCTGTGACCCTTTGGTGTGCAGGCCAATTGTCCAACCACTGAGCAACACTGACCAGGGCAATATTCTTTAGGAAGAATATTTAGATTTTGTTTTTGCTTTTGTGGGTAGTGCTTTCACATTCTGATTTCTTACATGACAAACATTTCATGAAAAAAAGGGGTATCAATCAGTCAAGTATTGTCAGCTGTATGACTTGCTTCTCTATTAGTAATATTATCCCCTGATTTTTTCTAGACAGAAAAGTGCTGATCTTCTAAAACATTGATAGTGGGATGAATTTATATAGTATATGTATGCATGTGCATGTACACAAACACACACACACACACACACACACACACACACGCACATATACAATATGAAGAGGGATTGAGTGCAAAGACAAAACCTAACATTCCTTGAAGGACATGGATCGAAGATAAGCTATGGAGTATCTGGTGTATTTGGTGAGGCCACAGGTAGCCCACATAGAAGGAAGAGGCTGTTGAAACTGAAAACTGAGGGAAAGAGAACTAGTTAAAAGAATTATTGAAGGATAATTCCTTCCCCTTTGTCATTTGTGTGTAAAGCCCCTGGCTTGGAGTAAAGGGCGAAGCTGTGCTGAGAGCAGCTTCTGGTGGCAGGGAATATTATTTTCTTGTATGTGTAGCTATTGAAACATAGCTCATCTTAGCTGTCAAAGTTTAAAACCAAGAATGATAACTAGAAATATCAGTAACATGTCCAAAATAATTTACAATTGCTTCTCTTTTTCTACCAGATCTCTATCAATTATCAATGTTTTTGTCCCCTCATTCCAATTCTTCATTTTGGTCCTTAATCAAATGTATTTCTCAATTATCCTGTAGAAAAATGCAATTGTCCTTATATGGCCTGTTGCCCTTAATTCTTTTTTCTTTCTAAATTAATAATACCTATTTTTTAGAAAAATTAGCATATAAATGAATCAAGGTACAGAATACTTTAAGTTAAAAAATCTATTCTTGTTTCCCTGTTGTTATTATTATTATATTGTGTGTGTGTGTGTGTGTGTGTGTGTTTTCTTTGTTTGTTCGTTAATCTTCACCAGAGGATATTTTTTCATTGATTTTGAGGGAGAGTGAAAGGGAAGGGGAGATACAGAGAGAAACATAAATATGAGAGAGGTACATCATGATTGCCTCCTGAAAATGCCCTGACCTGGGCCAAGATATAGGTACATGCCTTTGACTGTAATCTAACCCAGGAACCCTTCAGTCCTCAGGCCGACACATTATCCACTGAGCCAAACTAGCTAGGACCTGCTTCACTATTAATTGATAAACATATTGATCATATCAGTGTATTTTAGCTAATCATTTTGTCTAGAGTGATTGTAGCTACAAGATGAAATAGCATTCTCAGTTTATTCAGTTGTTACAAATGTAGGAGGAGAAGCGGAAATACAAATAACAAGATTCCATGCAGAACCCATAATCCACTTTCTTTTCTTTCACAGGTACTGTTTTATAAACCACTAGAGGACCAGTGCATGGGTGCACCAGTGGGGTCTCTTTGTGTGGCCTATGGGGATCAGGCTGAAATTGGCAGGGCAATGCTGCCTGCTGTCCCCACTCATCTTGGCCCCACTGCACCTGTGCTGGCCTGCTCCCAGTCAGTCCCCATTGGGAGAGGCTTGCGCCACCACAGCAGTGCTCAACAGCCATGAGCCCTGCATCTTGCAACCATAGGTCAGCTGATCCCACTCCCCTTGTGGAAGTGCACTGACCACCAGGGAGCAGCTCCTGTATTGAGTGTCTGCCCCCCTGGTGGTCAGTGCGAACCATAGCAACCAGTTGACCAGTTGTATGGTCGCTTAGGCTTTTATATATGGAGAGAGCTGCTGGTGATTTTCCTGGCCATGCTATTAAATATATTTGGTTAGATTATATTCTAAATTAAACCCCTTCATTGGAGTAAACGTATAGGACACTTGATTTTATAAAACTACTTCATAGCTAGATAATGTAGAATATCCCTTAGGCTATCTTCTTGCAAATGAGTGCTATTGGGTTAAACAAGATAAAGCAGGTAATAATATGAAGTTAGGACTATCTTTATAAAATAATTCAATTTATATTTTGTGATAAGTTCAATAATATCTTAGAAAACCATGGTGTGTGTCAAATACATCCATTTGTATGTTCAGATAAAGTTTTGATAGCTAATGTTAGTAACTAAACTATTAATGTCATTAACAGAAGTTTGGACCTTAATGTGGAATGTGATATGAATGCATATTATACATTACTAGTAGCCCTGCTCACGAATCTGTACGTGAATTGCTCACTGCTGCATGCCTCAGCTGCCCTGCCAACCCCATGCCACTTTTAGCTCTCCAGTGCACTTAGATGGATGCTCTGCCCTTCCGTTGCTCTCTTATAGCTCTCCCCTATTCATAGCTCGCTGCCCCACTCTCATGGTGATTGGTTCTTACATGTCATGGTGTAATGGCCATTAGCATATTAGCTCTTTACCATATATAGGATTCTGAAGAAATAGTATTATTATTATCATAAAATTAATAACCTATATTTCACAATTTGTGTTAGAGTAAAATAATTTATAAATAATACTAATATTGAATATTTTTGCCTACTCTTCCAATGTTGGACATGAGACAGGTAAAGCAGACATTAGTGGGAACATGCATCTTAGCTGATTGTATGCGCGTGTGTCTAGTGAATTTTTAATTCTTTAAAAGATGCAAAGGTTGCATTAGTCATCAAGGAGTAAAATTAATCTAGCAGTAGTAGATAACTGAAAATATTGATTATTGTGCAGGTTTCATATCCATAATATAAAGTGATTCTGTAAATTTTTTTTACCAGCTACTAGAAGATTTATGATAGTTCTTTGAATGCATCTACTAAAGTTTCATCAATAAGAAAGTGAGGTCAACCAAATTTCTTTGATTATATCAGCAGACATAAAGCAGTGACATATAATATATATGTCCTCCGATAGAAGTTTATAACTTTACCAACACAAAAAATGGTCAAGATTTTAGCCATTTGCAAGGTCTTCTAACTATATACCAGAAAATTTCATATGTACCTGGCATGAACCACCTTTATAAAACAGAACTACCTGTGCTTGATTACTTCCTAAATATTATGATAAAATATACATGTACTGAGATAAGAATACCTGGCACATTTTTTCTGCAATTTATATAAAATAAAATGAACCTTCCAGAAATATGAAAAACATATTAGCCTAATGTTTTCACCTTGAGAATATGAGTATGTCACTTGTTCACCATTAGTCAAGTTCCTCATTTTAAAAAGTGGTCTTGGACTCTACTGCTGGAGATTCTATAGTAAAATGATTTTATGTCCAGGGATTTCAATCCTTGGCTGTGAATCAAAATCAACTGAGGGAATTCTTATTCAGTATTTCAGGATAGAACTCTGAGATTTGTCCTTTTAAAGAGGAAGCACAAGTGACTCAAACCTAGCCAGGATATGGAATAGTGATTTTATATTATTTGATGCAAAGAACAGAATGAGAATCTCAAATCTATATATTGCTTATAACTTATCTCAATATTATACCTTGCTAAGAAAAAAAAATTGTGTTTGCAGTAGTTGTAAAATTGAATCCATGTATCTTATTATAAGAAAAGATAGTTATAGAGTTACTGGTAAAAAAAAAAAAAAAGATTAGATTGGGTCTTCTCCAGAGAAACAGAACTAATAGTAAAATAGATTATTAATATAAGAGGAGAGAAGACGGAGAGAAGGAGAGAGTGAAAGTGGGAGAGAGAGAGAGATTAATTTAAGTAATTGGCCTATGTGATTGTGGGGGCTAGCAAGTGAGAAATCTGCAGGGCAGGTGAGCAGGGTGGAAATTTAGGCAAAAGTTCATATTGTGGTCTTGAGTTCAAAGACCGGAAATTCAGACAGAATTTCTATTTAGCAATCTGTAGGCATAGGTCATTCTTTTTATTTTTTTAATTTATTTTGGAGAGGAAGGAAAGGAAAGGGATACCTCCATAAGAAAGAGACACATCTATGGGACCCACAACCCAGGCATGTACCCTGACTAAGAATCAAACCTGTGACCTTCTGGTGCTTGGGCCCACACTCTAACCAGATCAGGTGACAATTCTTTCTTTTGGGAGGCTCTCAGCCTTTGTCCCAAGGCTTTCAAGTGATTGGATGATGCTAATGCACACTGTAGAGGGATTATCTGTTTAATTAAAAGCCTACTTATTTAAATGCTAATCACATGTAAAAAACACCATGGCACCTTTTAGACAAAAAACTGGGTACCAGAGCCTAGCCAAGTTTACACATAAAATTAACCACCACAGCTGGTAAATTTATAGAGGGCTGATGCAAGCAGAAGAATGTCTAAGTGAGTTCAAGCAGAGTGAATGTGAGAGGGTATATGAGAAGTCTTGGCCATGCTGTGTGAGTGGGGGAAGGAGCAAGGTCGCAAACCACTTGAGTCTGTTGGGGCATGAAAATGGTGTCCTGAGCCAGTGTTAAGTCTACAGTAAATTTGAAAGTCTACTAAGTGTGGGAAGAGGCCCACAATAGCCTTTCCTTGTTTCTCGTGTCCTCTATAGTTTGGAGTTGTTCTGGTCAGAATTGGGACTATTTAGGCATCATTTAACCAGTGAGTTTCATCACATTGATTTTCATAATTTATTCTCATTCTCCTTTTCACCTGTTCATTCATTATATGCTGCTCCAATTAGATTTATAACATCCCTGATCGTTTGCTTATTAGCTTGGTGGGTGTTGCTTTGGGTTGTCAGTTCTGCAGTATTCATTTTTGTAGTAACATTTCATACTAAGGCAGTTACTGCCTATTGATTGAAACGGCCAGTTGTAATTTATCTGCATCTATAATAATGTCACTTTTCTTTGATCCAGGAAGTGGTGAGTGGTACAATATTTGGATAAGCTAGTTGCTTCCTTTTCTGCTTTTCTTTTAAACTACTACTTGAATACTTGCACATTTTGCATCTTCTTAGCTCTTCTATCATGTCCCCATTATCCTGTGGGCTTTCCAGTTATTTACATATTATCTCAGTGAGTTATTTTGTCCACAGGCTCCTCCGTCTGATACTTCCTTTCTCATTCTGTATATGCTGAATTTTAATTTTCTCCAAATTTGGTTATGTTGCATAATACCATTAATTAAAGCTGTGTTTTTTAAAGACTAAAAGTAGTTTTGGGCTTATAAAAGGCACAGGACTCTTGAAAAGTGATTCTCAGATTTTGTTGTGTATAAGAATCATTGAAAGACCATGTGAAATGCAGACTCTTGGCTCCATATTTAAAAAATTTAAAGTATATGTGTAGAGAAAGATTCCTCAAATTTGCATTTTAAAAAACTATTTTCTTTCTGGAATGCTTAGTAGCTATTCACTGTTGATCCATCACAATGCAATATACACTTTAAAAAAAAACTAAATTTGGTGGAGTATAATTTTAGATTTAGAGAACAGTTGTAAACATAGTACAAAGAGTCTCCATGTACTCAAACCTTCTTCTGATAATGTTATCTTACATAGTATATGTGTTAAAACAAAAAAAAAATTGTGATATATCACTTTTAATTAAACTCCAGGCTTTATTCAGATATGTAGATTATTTTTTACAATAATGTATTTTTTCTATTTCAGAATTCAATTAAGTGTTTCATATTAAATTTTGTTGTCATATTTTTTTTATTTTTCTGTGGTCTTTCAGTGTTTTTTAGCCTTTCCTTGTTTCCCAAGTCTTATATATTTTGTAGCAGTGTTGGTCAAATATTTTGTAGAATGTCCACAAATTTGGGTTTATTAGGATTTTCTCATGATTAGACTGAGTTATAGGTTTTGGAAAAGAATATCATAGAGGTAAGGTGTCCTCATCACATTTTATCTGGGGGTACATGATACCAATGTGGTGAATTCTGTTGAATTTCTTCAATGTAAAATTATTGTTCTTCTCTTTCCCATAATCTATCATTTGGAATTCAGCCAAGACTTGAAGGAGGTTGTTTAGCCCCTCTTCCTGGAGAAAGGAATATCTACATCTGTTATATGACATTCATTTTTAAAATATTTTTTTAAATTTATTTCAGAGAGTAAGGGAGAGAGAGAGAGAAAGAGAGAGAGAGAGAGAGAGAGAGAGAGAGAGAGAGAGAGAGAGAGAGAGAGAGAGAGAGAGAAAGAGAGAGAGAGAGAGAGGTCAATGATGGGAGAGAATCATTGATTGGCTGCCTCTTGTATATCCCACATTGGTGATTGTTCTCATAAGTGGGCCATGCATGTGCCCTGACCAGGAATTGAACTGTGACCTCCTGGTTCATAGGTTGACACCCAACCACTGAGAAACACCAGCCAAGAATATATGACATTTTTTATAAGAAATATTTGGAACTTCTTCCCCATTTATTTGGGATTTCAATTATATCAGTATGAACTCATGGATATTTTATATTGTGCTATAAATTTAAGTTTTATTAATTTTGTTGATCAAATTGTTTTAGGTTAGGCTATCAGATACTCCTTCAGTTTGGCTCCTCTGTTTCTTTGATCTGACCCCATCCTTTTGTTTTGTTTTCTTTTGAGCAGTTTCATATTGATTGTTAGAATTAGTCATTTCTCCAAGGATGTCTGGGCTTTTATTTTGTTTTTGTTATTTTGAAAGCTATTTCAAAACCAAGGTCTGGGCACTGGATGTGCTTGTTATTACTTGGGTGTCATCGTTTCTAGTCTATGAGAAGACAGAACTATGGAATATATGCGTGTGTACTAACCAATAAACACATTCATAGTTACAATAATTTATTGATATTTCCCTAGGTCTGCCTCTATACATATTGAACTAAGAGTTCATACTAATGCCTAAGACTCTAATCCAGTATCACACAGTTTATTCTAACCTTATCCCTTGCTTATTTCTAACTTTTACTGCCAGTAAGAATCTGACTCACATTATTTACCATTTATTTACTCATTTGTTCAATCCTAGTATAAATGTAGTTTCATTTATTTTTATTATAATGATGAAAAACATATAACATACAGTTTTCCATTATAGCTTACATTCAGTATTATTTTGTACTAGTTTCAGGCGTACAACTTAGTTCTTAGACAATCATATACTTTACTGAGTGGTCCTCCTAATATTTCGAGTACCCCCCCCCCCTCTGGGCCATACATAACTATTACAATATTATTTTTTTTCATCTATTAACCGCTCTCTGGCCACAGCCACCCTCCAGCAAATGCCCTCACCTAGTGACTGTATTCATTGGTAATGCTTATATGCATACATATAAGTTCTTTGATCAATCTCTTACCAGCCCCCTCCCCCTTTCCCTCTGAGGTTTGAGAGTCAGTTAGATGACTCTCTGTCTCTGGATCTATTTTTGTTCATCAGTTTATGTTGCTCACTATATTCCACAAATGAGTGAGGTCATGTGGTATTTATCTTTCTCTGACTGACTTATTTCACTTAGCATAATGCTTTCCAGACCCATTGATGCTATTCCAAACGGCCAGAGTTTATTCTTTTTTACAGCAGTATAGTATTCCATTGTGTAGATATACCACTGTTTTTTAATCCACTCATCTGCTGATCAAACTTAGGTTGTTTCCAAAATGGTAAATTGTGCTGCTCTGAACATGGGGGTGCATATATCCTTTCTGAGAGGTGTCTCTGATTTCTTGGAATATTCCTAGAAGTGGGATTACTGGTTCAAATGGGAGCTCCATTTTTAATTTTTTGAGGAAACTCTATATTGCTTTCCACATGGCTGCACTTCCCACCAGCAGTGAAGGTGGGTTCCTCTTTTTTCCATATCCTCGCCAACACTTGTTATTTTGTTATTTGTGGTTGATAGCCATTCTGACAGGTGTGAGCTGGTACCTCATTGTTCTTTTGATTTGCATGTCTTAGTGATCAGTGACTTTGAGCATGTTTTCATATGCCTCTTGGCCTTCTATATGTTCGCTCTTGAAAATGACTATTTAGGTCCTTTGCCCATTTTTTTTGATTGGATTGTTTATCTTCCTTTTGTTAAGTTTTATGAGTTCCAGGTAAATTTTGGAGATTAAATCCATATAGAAGATAACATTGGCAAATATGTTCTTCCATGCAGTGGGCTTCCTTGTTGTTTTGTTGATGGTTTCTTTTGTTATGCAGAAGCTTTTTGTTTTGACATAGTCCCACTTGTTTATTATCTCCGTAATTTCCATTGCCCTAGCAGCTATATTAATAAAGATATTGATAGGACAAATGTCTGATATTTTGCTGCCTGTGGTTTGCTCTCAGATTTTTATGGTTTCACGTCTTATGTTTAACTCCTATTTCCATTTTGAGTTTATTTTTGCGTATAGTGTAAGTTGGTGATCAAGTTTCTTTCGTCTTTTTTTTTTTTACATGTATCTGTCCTATTTTCCCAACACCATTTATTTATTTTTTATTTTATTTTATTTTATTTTTAATGATAAAATAGACATTTTATTTATTTGAATGTAAACTTGTAAGCCAACCAGCCAAACTGGTACTATTGTCATGTCAGCAAAGTACAAAAAACATCTTTTACAAATACTTGAGTAATAAATAAATTAAAGGTAGTAAAACAGCAAAAGGGAAATCAGTGAAGCATATTCTAGCTTAACCATTCACCTGAATTGAGGCTTTTTACAAGCCTCCCAACCCCAGAAAACATGAGGAATCCTTCATCACACACCTTTGTACTTTTACCTTCTATTTTTGAGGTTAAGATTCTAGATCTAGCGTCATCCAAATACTAGATCTAGTATTATATCTAATTATCTATAGTCAGAGGCATCTTTTATCATTTGTCTAACAGCAGCAAGACTATAGGAGCCTCTTTAACTTAAGACTCCAGTCATACCCAACCCCCCACCCTCCAAATTGGCACAGTAGGCATAATGAGAAAAATCTGAGAATAAATCCGCGGACTCCTGGGCACCATAATATATAGGGGCTTGCAGGATTGCATCATAGGCTTCTCCAGCCATTTCCAAGGAGGCCTCCAATTCACTGACAGGATTTTGATGGAATTGGATCTAGGGCTGCAGGGATTCCTCTGCATAACTACAGAATTGGTTGTTCTGGGCCTGGTTATTCCACGCCTGGTTATTCCAGGCTTGAGGACACCAGGTCTGGCTATTCCAGGCAGCGTAGTTCCAAGACAGGCTGGTCCAGGAATGGTTGTTCCATATGGAAAGGTTCCCAGAAGCGTTCGTGTTCACCAGGCATCCCTGGTGACAGGAGGAGAGGCCCAGGTACTCTGTAGTTGCCGAGTTCATCTGGGTCATACGGTGGCTATACTTTGGACAGTTGTATTTCTGCCACCTCTTACATTTCATTCTCTGGTTCTGGAACCAGGTCTTAATCTGTTTGTAGCTGAGGTTCAGGATGCTGGAAAGTTGTTGCATCTGCTGGAGGCTAAGATACTTCTGCCTTTGGAATCTCTCATTGAGACACAGAGCTGGGTCTGTGAGAAGACAGTTAGGATCTTCTGTTTCTTGGCCTGGGGTTTCTCCTCCTTCCCTGCCCTGTTCTCTGCAGAGGCGGGGAGTGTTGCGCTGGGACTGCTGGGACTAGTGGAAGAATCAGGGCTGTTCTGAATAAGCAGGTCCATGGAGGAAGGAAGAGGAGAGACTGCAGTCTCCGTGTGGAGGGTCTCAGCAGATGACATTTGTAAGGATGCATAGTTTTCTTCAGGCTCATAAGTCTCAGGCACTGGTGAAGGCTCCCTAGAATCGGATGGTTCGGAGCAGGGCAGGCTCTGGGGATACGCCAAATCCATACTCACGTTGCTGAGTTGAAGGAGAGAGATAAAACACACCAAAAAGGTAGATTATAAGGAAGAGCCAGGCTTAAGTATTTAGCTAGAAGAGCTTAGAGAAATATGAAAAACTCCAGAGATAAAAGTATAAAAATAAAATTTTTTTTAAAGGAGGAGGAAATGGGTCAGCTTTGCAGGGACAGGACCCAACCAGTCAATTTTGCAAAAAGATGCAACACCATTTATGAAAGATACTCTCTACCCATTGTATGCTCTTCCCTCCTTTGTCAAATATTAATTAAGCATACTGGCTTGGGCCAATTTCTGGGTTCTCTGTTCTATTCCATTGGTCTATATGTCTGTTCTTGTGCCAGTACTAGGCTGTTTTGAGAACAGTGGCTTTGTAGTATAGCTTGATATCTGGTATTGAGATTCCTCCTGCTTTGTTCTTCTGAGGATTGCCGTGGCTGTTTTGGATCTTTTTATTCCAGATAAATTTTTGGTGTGTTTGTTCTAGGTTTGTGAAATATGCCATTGATATTTTAATGAGGATTGCATTGAATCTATAGATTGCTTTGGATAATATGGAAATTTTAATGATGTTGATTCTTTCAATTCTTGAACACAGTATATTCTTCCCTTTGTTTGACCTCCTCTATCTTTTTTCAATGTCATGTAGTTTTTTGAGTACAGGTATTTTACTTCCTTATTTAAGTTTATTCCTAGGTATCTTAATTTTTGTTGCAATGGTAAGTAGGGTTACCTTTTCAATTTCTCTTTCTGTGAGTTCATTATTGGTGTATTAAAAAGCCATAGATTTCCAGGTGTTAATTTTGTATCCTGCTACATTGCCGAATTTATTTATTCTGTTTTTTATGGAGTCTTTAGGGTTTTCTATGTATAATATCATGTCATCTGTGAATTACTTTCATATTTTTAACCAAGCATACCTTGATTAAATGTATGTCAACTCAAATTTTATTTAAATAGATATTTTTTGTTTGCTCTTACATTTTCCAATAAAAACATTTTAAAAATTACTTATGTCACCCCTTTTTTCCTACCCCCTTCCATATAGTTATTTATTGGTAATGAAGTTAGATTCATTACTTACAGCCTATATTCCATCATTAGATACCCTGTTCTTAATCCTCACTGGAGGATTTTTCCCCCATTGATTTTAGAGAGAGTGGAAGGTAAGGAGTAGGGGACAGAGGAGAGAGAGAAACATCAATGTAAGAGAGCTACATCAATTGGTTGCCTTCTGTATGTGTCACAATGGGTCTGGGAACCTGCAACCTAGGTAAGGTAATTGATCTTGTCTAAAATAAAACCTGTGACCCTTTGGTTTGTGGGCCAACTCTCTAGCCACTGTGGCACACCAAACAGGGCTGTTTTTGTTTTTGTTTTTGTTTTAATATACACATTAAAGTTCACCCTATGATGTACTGTTCTGAGTTTTGACAAATGGGTAGTCATGTATCTTCCATCCAGTGCCATATAAATCAGTTTTATCACCCTGAAGTATTCCCAGTATGATTCTTTGTATCATTCATTTCCAACCCCTGACAAATACTGATTTGCTTTCCATCTTTGTAGTTTTTTTCTAAAAAGAATGTCAAGTAAAAAGAATCATACAATATGTAGGCTTTTAGATCTGGCATCTTTGACTCAGCAACATGAATTTAAGATTCATTTTTGTTGTGTGAATCAATAGTTTCTTCCATTTTATCACTGAAAAGTATCCATCAACTCAAATACCAACTTTGTTTATCCATTCACCTGTGAAGGACAATTTGATTATTTTCAGTTTGAGACAATTATGCAAAAAGCTGCTATGTTAAGAGTATGTTTAGGTCTATAGGAAATTTCCAAACTCTCTTCCCACATAGCTGTATAATTTTACATTACAACTAGCAAAGAATGTGAATTCCTGTTGCACTAAATCTTCATCAGATTTTCATTTTCTGGGTTTTAGCCATTCTAGTAGGTATGTAGTGATATCTCATTATGTTGTAACTTGTATTACTCTAATTACAGTTGATGCTGAACATATTATCCTATGCTTATTTGCTATTTGTATATTTTCTTTGGTGAATATATGGCCCAGTGCATGAAATTCATGCCCATTAAAGGAGATTAATTAGAGGGAATAATTAATACTGCTGTTTGCACTTTCTCTATAATAGAAGTGTCAGAGATGAAAGAAAATTAGTAAAATGTATATGAAAACCTTCCACCTGTCAGAGTCTGAGGCACACCAAGGGACCCAGTGTTAAGTCCCTGCCCACCCACATGTGCCTCAAAATTGTGTGAGACCTGGCTGCCCCCCCAACTCCAATTGAGCTAGACTCAGACCTGGCCAGTCCCACCCTTGTCAAGCTCCGCTGGGCAGGGAACATAGCCTCAGGTCCCCGGGCCCAGCACCAGGTCAGGGCATGGCCTGAGGTCTCCCAGCCTAGACTATGGTGGCAGGCAAGCCTTGGGGACCCCCGTCAAGCCCTGCCAGGTGTGGGACATGGTCTGAGATCCCTTGTCAAGCCCTGCTGGGTGGGGGGCATGGCCTGAGGGTCCCCCAGACTCTCACGGGGAGAAGGGTACAACCTCAGATCCCCTGTCAAGCCCCCTGGCAGGGGAGTGCAGCCTCTGGTCCCCCATCAAGTCCTGCTGGGTGGGGGGCGTGGCCTGAGTTCCCCCAACCCAGCACTGGGGATTCACCTTGAGGTCCCTGTAAAGCCCAGCTGGATGTGAAGCACAGCCTGAGGTCCCCTGTGAAGCCCCATGGGGGTGGGGGGAGGTAGTAGCCTCAGGTCCCTGCTGATTGCTCGTTAAGGCTCCTTATGAGAACTTGGCTTTAGCTGTAAGTGCATCCATCTTTGGGATGGAGTGATGGTTAATTAGCATATTCCATTTTTATTACATATGATATATATATATATATATATGCATGCAAAAGTAGGCTTACAGTTGAAATAGAAAATAATATATCAATAGTTATTAGTAGATAATAATACAAGAATAAACTGTGTTTTGCGAACTCATAATTGTAAACCTACTTTTGTCCAGCCCTGTATTTAAATTAGGTTTTCTTTCTTAAGCTTTATTGTTGAAAGTATTATAGATGTCCCCCTTTTCCCCATTAACACCTTCTAGCATGCCCCCCACCCCAGGCCTTCACCACATTGTTGTCTGTGTTCATGAGTTATGCATATATGCATGTAAGTACCTTAGTTAATCTCTTCCCACCCACTCACTCTACCCTCTGAGATTCCATAGTCTGTTCCATGCTTCTATGTCTCTGGATCTATTTTGTTCATCAGTTTATTTTGTTCTTTAGATTCTATATATGAGTGAGATCATGTGATATTTATATTTCTCTGACTGGCTTATTTCGCTTAGCTTAATACTCTCCAGTTCCATCGATGCTGTCTTAATGCATAAGTGATTCTTATTTTTTACAGATGAATAGTATTCCATGGGTAAATTTAACAGAGTCTTTTTATCCACTCCTATACTGATGGGCAATTGGGCTGTTTCCAGATCTCAGCTATTGTAAATTGTACTGCTATGAACGTAGAGGTGCATATATTCTTTCTGATTGGTGTTTTATAGTCAAAACAGCCTGGTACTGGAACAAGAACAGGCATATGGATCAATAGAACAGAACAGAAAACCAAGGCGTTGACCCAAGCCATTATGTTCAATTAATATTTGAACAGGAGGCAAGAACACACAATAGAGTCAGACAGTCTCTTCAATAAGTGGAGTTTGGAAAAGTGGACAGGTACATACAGAAGAAGAAAAGAAGAAGAAAAGAAGGAGGAGAAGGAGAAGAAGGAGGAGGAGGAGGAGGAGGAGGAGAAGAAGAAGAAGAAGAAGAAGAAGAAGAAGAAGAAGAAGAAGAAGAAGAAGAAGAAGAAGAAACTAGACCACCAACTTACACCATACATAATAATAAACTCAAAATGAATAAAATACTTAAATGTAAGCTGTGAAACAATAAAAATCCTAGAAGAAATGATAGGCAGCAAAATCACAGGCATCTTATGTAGCAGTTATGTTTGCTGATACCTATCTTGGGCAATGGAAACAAAGGAGAAAATAGACAAATGGGACTACAACAAATTAAAAATATTCTGCACTACAAAAGAAACCATCAACAAAATGAAAAGGAAGCCTACTGTATGGGAGAATATATTTGCCAAGATACATCTGATAAGGAATTAATAGTCAAATATATAAGGAACTCAAAAAACTTAACAAAATGAGACAAACAATCCAATTAAATTAGAGTGTTTTCTTACTGTTCAGTTTTTAAAGTTCTTTATATATTTCAGTTATGAGTCCTTTGTACAATATACTCTTTTGAAAAGTGAAAAAATTAAGTGGGCACAAGTTATAAAAGAAAACAAATTTAATGAATTATATGGAAAATTTGGAAGTTGCCCAAATGAACATTAGGATATTTTAGATAAGTAAATATTCATATTAGCAGGCTAGTTATAGTATGATTAAGAGAATGGTTGGGATATTGGCTCTTGAATTTAGTGCAAGTTTATAGAATTTCTCCAAATAAATTAAGTAATAATATAATCATATCATGAAATCTACTAAATATCTTGAGACTTTAGCCGGGACCGGTTTGGCTCAATGGATAGAGCGTCGGCTTGGGGACTGAAGGGTTCCGGGTTCAATTCCGGTCAAGGGCATGTACCTTGGTTGCAGGCATATCCCCGATGGGGGGTGTGCAAGAGGCAGCAGATCGATGACTCTCTCTCATCGATGTTTCTAGCTCTCTATCTCTCTCCCTTCCTCTCATAACAAAATCAATAAAATATATTTTTAAATAAATAAATAAATAAATAAATAAATAAATAAATATCTTGAGACTTTAAAGCACATTCTTAGAGTTAATAAATGAAAATATTTGTGAGAGATAAGTAGAAGCCCATGATTTTTGTTTCTCCTATATGCATTGATCTATTTTCTGATTATAATTATGCTGTACAAAATATCAATATTATACTGGATGCTAAGTCTGTACCAGAGAACATGCAAAATCATGCTATATAGATTATCTTGATTTACACATAATCTGTTTGTTTGACTTCATAAAAAATGTAGGAGGAATATATCTTGTATCCAGTGTCCAAAGGAAGATCCAGAGGCAAAAGAGGCATTTGTCATGCCTTATTCACAAGGAGGAACCAAGGCATACTTGCTAATAAAGGTAGAAAGCATTGTTCAGCTACATCTAACAAAGGAAATGATAAAATTTTCCTTGACAAGTTAGTAAACATGTTCAGATCACTGTATTCTGTAATGAAAATGATATAGTAAAAGAATAATTCATTTTGAATTTGTCTACATTTCAAATCTTCATAAAACAGCTTTTTTCATAGGTATTGTAAGCATGAACAGAAATAAAAATTGAACTGATATTATTTATGGAAAACTAAGGATTGCAGTTGGATCTACAGAGTAAGAAATATAAGCCTGAGACTTTAATTGCCAAATGCTTAAAAGGAAAATGTCTTAATTTTCAAAAGCTAATCTATTTTTTGGATCTTTCTTTTCTTCTTTTAGATCATGTTATGCCACCACTATTTAAAATTCTCAAATCATTCCTTCATTTAAAAAATCAATTTGTTAAAGCACCTTTTATAGAATTAAAAAATATACAAATATATGATGGCAAAACTTGCTTAGCATTTGCGTGTTTGCCTTAGTTTACAGAATTGATCTTCTGACTGGGTAAAAGTTTTTGGTACAAAATAGTATTGATCAGGCATTACTCTATTGATATCTAGTATCCAGCACTTCTGATAAAGCGTTGGAATTTGCATCTAATTGTTATTACTTAGTGTGCACCTTGTTTTTCTGTTCTGAAATATTTTTTTAAAAGACTTATCCTTGAGAGTCTAAAATTTCATCAGTGTATAATTTGCAATGGATCTTTTTTACCCCTTGAACTCTGTACTTCATAGATCTGTTTTGTTCTGAAAACTTGGATATTTCTTAAGCTCAGAGATACCATTTTAATAAAATATATTTATTATTCCTTCTCTTTTACATCCTCTGATTTTAGGACTTATGTTAGTTTTGTGTTGGACTTAATCTACCTTATCTGTGAAAGTTTTTTTAGGTATTACTTGAAAAACATCTGTTCTTAGGTGCAATAAGGTTAGGAAATAATTTGTTTGACAAATATTAAATTTATTCCTTGAATACATTATTGTAAATGGCACTTAAAAATGCATGGACATTGGTAAACTTTAAAAAGTTGTTTTATACAGGGACTTGTTTTGATTTGTTTACTGAAAGTATTTATCAATTAAGAAGCACATTAAGGCACAAGGAAGTTTTAAAAAATAGGACAATACCACTTGAGCATATATAGCATTACAAATATATTTTTTACAATGAAATTTTGCTTAATTTAATGTGATTTATTTCTTGACATTTTTAATATCTTTGTATTAAATAAATACATTAAGAAGTATCCTCTCAATACAAGAGTAAGGGAATAACATTTATTCCTCTGTGCTCCATTCTGTTTCCTCCTCCAAGATTTTGAAACTAATTTTTTACATTTGTGCTTTGGTGACAGTTGGAAGTTTGTATGTATTTTTTCTAGATGATTGTAATTATATAAATGAGGGGAATTGAAGGAGTACTGAAAGGCTTGACTAAGTTTATTTCAGCTCTCCTCCTTATCACTATTAGGAAAATAGTATTCAATCAAGGTCTGCCTGTATGGAAGTAGAATAACTGCTGACAGGTTCTAATAGAAATGCTGTGTAAGATTGTTTCTTGTGTAAAATTTATTGCAATCAGATTAACAATGGGTCATTGAAATAGCTTTGTAAAAGTAGAACCGATCAGTCAACATACATATTGACTATATACTTGTAATAAAGTAAGCTGTATTGGTCACTGCCTGTTTTGTGGCCAAATTACAGGAAAAAAGGCAATTGTTTATTTCAGTGACTTTTTTGCTTCTAACAGGATGGACAAACAGTCTCATAAACATTACAAATATTTTCAGTGTAATCAGTTTTGGGGTTACAACTGTAATTTATTTGATTTAATTCATGTGGTTAAGTGCTTGTAAATCCCTTTTTATGTAAACTAGAGGCCCAATGCATGAAATTAATGCATCAGGGGTGTTGTCCCTCAGCCCAGCCTGTACCCTCTGCAATCTGGGACATCCCTCTCACAATCCAGACTGCTGGCTCCCAATTGCTTGCCTGCCTGCCTGCCTGTCTTTAACCACTTCTGCCTGCAGCCTGATTACCATGTAATCATTCCTCTGCAGCCTGATTACCATGTAACAATTCCCCTGCCAGCCTGATGGATATCTAACTGCTCCCCAGCTGGCCTGGTTGCCCTAACTGTCCTCCTATGCAGGCCTGGTCACCCCCAACTACCCTCATCTGCAGGCCTGGTCACTTCTAACTGCCCCCGCCCCCTACAACTGCCCTTCCTTGCTGGCCATCTTGTGGTGGCCATCTTGTGTTCATATGGGGGTGGCCATCTTGTGTGTCGGAGTGATGGTCAATTTGCATATTACTTCTTCATTATATAGGATATTTGCTACATTGTAATTCATTACTTAACATTGAACTACATACAGTTCATTAGATAATAAACTTTTATAAACTATTAATTTTTTCCTTTTCATATCCAAGAGTAAATAAATAAGTTTCTTGTTTCAAATAATAAATTTTGTAAGATGACTTTACTTCAAAAAGGGCAAGCAAAAATAAATAAATAAATGAAAATTTTATTGCTATCTTCTGCCATAGTTATCTTGCAGAATATACATTTCTTAATCACATTGAAAAGACATATTGCTGATGTTGATCATTAACCAGGAAAAGGAGCCTAGGGGTTACATTAAGCTAAAGAACAGTTAAATGAGACATTTCCAAGACACTTATCTCTTGAAAACAACCTCTAAGTAAAATCTTTTAAACAAAATTCTTTTATTTTATAAACAGTTACTAGAAGCTTAGTGCATGACTTTTTGCATGGGTGGGGTCCAGCTGACCAGCCCCAATTGGCACACTGGGACCTGGCCTGTTGGGAGGAGGAGACATTGGGAGGTTGGATGGTGGGACCTGCCCCTGAATGGGGTGGGGGGCTAATCGGTGGTCAGCAGCCAGTGGAGGGTCCATGGGAGGTTGGCCAGCCAGCTTCACCCCTTGATTGGCTGGTTTCCTGGCTGCAGTGGAAAGCATAGCAACCAGTCATTCTGGTAGTTACAGCATTCTGGTTGTTGGATATATATATATATATATATATATATATATATATATATATAATCTGAAAAAGTTATTAGTCAATGTCCATATTTAAGATGTAACCACAAATCTACATTGTGTGACTTCATCTATTCATAATCGAAGTCTTCCTTTTGCATTAATTTTAGTTATAATAGTGAATAACTTCTGGTTATAAAAGTTTATAAATAATAGCTTTATGATATAATGTCAGACTTGGTAAATGAGATAATATGATCTATAGTCTCATTGTACTGCTGCTTTATTTAAGCTACAGAGGTGCAAAAGGAATGAAATATGCATTCTTTATTTTGTTCTTAAGAGGTGATGGAAGATATTGGGAGGGGGGGGGGTGTTGGAGGGCAGAGTGTTCTGTGTTAAATGGTCCTCAGTTGAAAGGCCAAGTACCCATTCCAAGGTGTGCAAGCTTTTGTATAGTGGTTTAATCATCAGAAAAATGGAACTAATTATGCTGGATATTATAAGTATTAAATTAGGTGATGCATTTAAAATGACACTAATATTAAATTTAATTCAGTGGTTTCATTCAATTATTTTTAAAAGGCTGACCTTGAGAAAGTAGTCTATTCATTGTATAAAACTCAAGTTAATTTTTAAAGTTTAGGTTCTAATATAAATTTAGAAAGCTAATATAATACTTTATCTTTTCCCTTTCATGATTTTTTTTTCTTTTTCAGCTGGTCACTAAAATTTCATTTTTTTTTCCAGGTAGAAGTGTTAGTAGGTAGTAAATTTCCAACATTTGAATAGCTTTTGTAATCAACAAATCCCAAAGATTAGTCTGAGACAGTAGAACCAAACTTCCAAAAGTAGCCTTAACTAATGAGACATGATGGCCTGGTGCATTTAATACTTAATACTTCTTAGACTGTCAGAAATGAAAAAAAAAGTCCTTTGTAATTATTAAACTACATGTTCCTAGAGTGAAATTCTTCAAAGGTTCTGTTACTCCTAATGTGACATTATAATACAATTGATTATTATAATATTTGTTTGGATTTCTTTATGTAGTGAACCTCAAAACACAATCAAAAGTTAAAGACTTTGGACAGGCTTTAAAATCTTCACAGGGCTATGCTAACACAATTAAATATATTGGGCTCTTCTGACTTTCCTCTCCTAAAAAGTACAGATTTGAGGTATGGTTATGTTTGCTACTTTCTTTAGTGTTAAAAAATTCAAATGGATCAAGCACTGCTTCTGTTTGTTTCTGTAAGAGGACTAATACTAATGCACGTAATTACAACAGCAGAGAAAGCCACATGTTTTCTCTATGAAAGTTTATTTCATTTGTTTTTAATATATTTTTATTGATTTTTTACAGAGAGGACTGAAAAGGTACAGAGAGTCAGAAACATCGATGAGAGAGAATCATCGACCTGTCAGCCTCCTGCACTCCTCCCACTGGGAACACGCCCGCAACCAAGGCACACGCTCCTGACCGGAACCAAAACCTGGACCCTTCAGTCCACACTGGCTTTACTGGTTTCAGCTTTTCTATTTTGTTACTTATAGGCAAGCCTTGCACTGGACATAGCCATCAACAAAGTAAATAGAAAGCTTTACTGATGACTTATTTTGCACATACACTTTTTCATCTTAGTCAATAGGTAAGATTGAGTCAAATGTAATTGAAAACTATCACAAGGGTAACCACCATTTCAACTTTTTTTGCCTTGGCTTCTTTGTGACATTTTAGCACTGTCCTTTCTCCTTCTCCCCCTCTTCCTCTTCCACAAATACATGATGTGCATCATTCTGTGATGCTTGTGGTATTAGGCACTTGTGTAAAGTTACCCTTTCATTCTCACCAAAAGTTGAGTTTGATGATACAGTTTCCATTTCATAGATAAGGAGACATGTTCTGGGAGATGCAAGGTCACATAACCAAATGTGGAAAAGCAAATTTTATGGACCTGAACAATGAATATGTACGGATGAATGCTGCAGCACGTATTCCCAGGCTTGAATGGAGACCCACAGAAACTTCATAATCCTCATCCAGAGGATATAATATCGATCTCTTTAATATCTGAATAATAAGTCTGGGAATTTCCCTGATTTTGCAATCATTGGAGACTCACTTACCTTGGAAATTAGAGTTCTTTAGTAAAAGGCAGCTCTCTAAAAGCAAGGTCTTAATCAAACCAATCATATAATTGGCTCTGGAGGATTGGAACAGGATTACAGTGGCCTGAGTGAAGACCTAACAATAGGGAAGACTATATGCAAAGACATAAAGATGTGAAAGCACATCTTTCTAGAATGTAGAAGCATGTTTGTATGGCAGTATGTGTGTGGAAGATGTGCCTATGTAAACAGATATGTTAGTGATTAGCCTGTAGAGACAACAATCTTGCAAATTGGACCAGATTTGCATTTTCTACTTTACTTAAGTAGAAGATTAGTTTGGAAACCAATGCAGAATTAAGATACAATGGTGACATAGACTTAACTATTATGAGAAAGTCTGGGTCAGAGGGACATTCTATGCCTTAACTTACAAAAATACATAGAAAAAGTCTGGTTTTTTGAGCTCACTACACTCACAGACAGAATTCATTTAAAATAGAACATTTGCAAATAAACATATATTTGTCCTGTCCTGTAAAGATGAAATATTATATACCTATAGTTCCATTTACATGTGACTTCCTTTATGAAGGCAAGCAGAAGTGCATTCTGGATCTGCACTACAACTCTTTGTAGCTATAAATTGTCCCGTCACAGACAGATTTAGCTGTTATTTTTAAAATGTAAAGAAGTTGTTTGATTTCTCATTTTATATGTATGAGTGAATTTTAAGTTGATATTCATGGCATGCAAAGATTACTTGCACTTGAATAGAAATGAGAGGATATTTGGTGGTGCTGGGTAGTTTTATTCACACATCGACTTTGCACAGGAGATTTTCAGCACTTGAATCTCCCTGGTGTTCTGTAACTGTGATACATGATATGGAAATGCACTTTCAGCCCACATGGCATGGCTCAGTGCTTGAGTGTCAATGCATCTACCAGGAGGTCATCTTTTGATTTCTAGGCAGGGCACATGCCTGGGGTTGCTGGCTCAATTCCCAGTAGGAGGCGTGCAGGAGGCAAACAATCAATGATTCTCATCATTGATGATTCCCTCTCTCCCTCTCCCTTTCTCTCTGAAGTCAATAAAAATAATTTTAAAAGATATACACTTTCACAGTGAATTTTTATGAAGATGTTAAGGAAATTTAAATATATTCAATAGAAAGCAATGATAAAACAAAATACCTAAAGGTTATTCTATAATCTTTGTTTAATAGGTTCTAATCAGGTTTTGGGCCTTGATGCAGTACTAATAAAGGTGATCACAATTTTATTATTAAACTAGCAGCCCAGTGCATAAAAATTCATACACTGGAGTAGGGGGTCGGTCCCTCAGGCTGGCCTGCCCCCCATTCACAGACCAGGAGGCCTCAAGGGTGGGAGGTGACACCCCCAACAGACCTCTACTGCTGCCACTGCTGGTAGCACAAGTCTTGGCCAGCCCTAGTTACCTGAGTGTCGGGTTGCCCTGGGCAGCTGGGCAGCCACCATCTGAGGCTTGCCTGTGCCTTGGGCCAGCCCCTGGCAGCTGGGCAGCTGAGGGGACTGGGGGACTCTGAAGGCAGGCACATAAAGGCTGAGGGCGGACCTTGCCTTGTCACACACCTGCTGCCCCAGTGGGGCTGAGGGAACTGGGTGCTGCCATCTTATTGCTATGGGCACTGTCATCTTTGAGGGTGTGGCAGTCAATTAGTATATTCCCTCCTTATTGGCTGTGGGCACCAGCATTTTTGCAACAGCATTATAATCAATTAGAATATTCCCTCTTTATTAGATAAAATGAGACTGACATTAACTTGACTATAGGTTTCAAGTTTTGATTAAAATAATTGTCATAAAAATTCCTTAATTTTAATATTAGTGGAGCTATAAAATTATTTTATTCTTTTTAAAAATATATTTTATTGATTTTTTTACAGAGAGGAAAGGAGAGGGATAGAGTTAGAAACATCTATGAGAGAAAAACATCAATCAACTGCCTCCTGCACACCTCCTACTGGAGATGTGCCGGCAACCAAGGTACATGCCCTTGACCAGAATCAAACCTGGGACCTTTCAGTCCACAGGCTGACGCTCTATCCACCAAGCCAATCTGGTTAGGGTGAATTTTTTTTTATCCTTTATTCTATAACTCAATCCTAACATTAATGCTGACAATAATTGCAAAATATAGGTATTTTTGGTGGCTCACAAACATGATGATAGTAGCCTCATTTGCAAGAATTAATGATTTTAGTGAAAATGTTTTCATAATTTGTAGACTCTAGTGACATCAGGGATCATTCAGCTTCTAGTTCAATGGTTATAAACTCAAATACCCATTTGAGTCAGGGAGGTAATTTAACTGTGTAAAATGGAACAAAGGCTTACAAAGACAGGATAAAGATGCTGATAAACTAGCGAGTGAAGCCCCCACAGAAAGGCATTCAATTAAAAACATTAAAAATTTTATGGACATACAAAATATCTTTCATGGCCAACCCACCTTTGTGGACATCCAATGGAATTAATGAGCCATTTCAGTTGGGAACAAAGTTAGTCTGTTTTTATCATGTTCAGGCTGCCTCACATTTAACATCCACATTTTTGGAATCATGGGAAATCTCAGCACGACAAGTCATCATATGGAGAGACATTATAAGAAGCAGGGAATATAAGATATGAGGATATGCCTTGGGGATTTTTGACCCTGGGAATATTAAAATTAATAGGCAGATTTAAAAGGGGTTAAAAAAGGTCTACCAAAATAGTCAATGTAAAAAAATTTTTACTTTATTCCACAGATGAGCATGTATTATTTTCCCTTCAACTAAAGTGTGACATCAATTATTTAATATATGTATGAATACATTTTTCTTCTAGATTAGGGGAGCAGTAAATTTTACTGTAATAATTCAGATAGGAAATATTTTAGGCTTGCAGGCCATATGATCTTTGTGACAATTCCTAAGTTCTCATGTTGTAGTGCAAAGGTAGCTACAGACAATTCACAAACAATACATAAAGTTACTTTGCCTATGGGTTACAAGTTGTGCTTAACAAAATAATTGACATAATGCATTATAAATGGAATATTATTGGAGTGATACAGTTCTTTCAGTCTGCATAATTATTTTGAGACTCATCGCACATTATAGCTGGCATAATTTTTTTTATAAATATATTTTTACTGACTTTAAGGAGGGACAGGAAGAGAGAGAAACATCAATGATGAGAGAGAATCATTAATCAACTGCTTCCTGCATGCCACCCATTGGGGATCGAGCCTGCAACCCAAACATGTGCCCTGACCTGGAATCAAACTATGACCTCCTGGTTCATAGGTCAATGCTCAACCACTGAGCCACATCAGCTGGGCAACAAGATCCTTTTTAAGTAATAACTTTATTTATGGTTATTTTAATGAATAATTAAAATAAAAATATAATACTCCTAATGCAATAAAAACTGAGAGAAGTATATGTAAATACTAGAGGCCTGGTGCATGAAATTCATTCATTCCCCCCAGCCCAGCCTGCACCCTCTCCAATTTGGGTCCCCTCGGGGGAAGTCCGACTGCTGGTTTAGGCCCAATACCAGGGATCGGGCCTAAACTGGCAGTGGGACATCCCTCTCACAATCCTGGACCACTGGTTCCTAATCATTCACATGCCTGCCTGCCCTGTCGCCCCCAACTGCCCCCCCCTGCTGGACTGGTCATCTCATGCAGCCTGCTGTTCAGTCCTTTGGTCATCCCTCACTAATCCCCCTGCTGGCCTGGTCGTAGGCAGACTCTTGTGAGAGTGTGAGGGTTAATTTGCATATTACCTCTTGATAATATAGGATTCACTTCATAGTTGGTTAAATGTATAAAATATTGATGAACCCAAGCTGAAGCTCATTTAGAAAATTTTATTAGCCCTGGGTGTTAAATTTATAGATGTTGTGGAATCAAAGTTGTACATACCCAGTGAGGCATTCATGGTGAATTCTGATTGATGTTAAAATGAGAGAGACACCAACCAAGTGAGTAGTAAGTAGAAAATTGTCTAATTCTCTTCTTCCTCTGAATCCTCCTCTTTGGATTGAGAGAGGAGTTTCACTACTCGGTGTATAGGAGTCTTCACAGAATCATAGTTCCATCCCTTCCTTATAAACATCTTCTCAATCACACTTGGCATCGAGTAGCCTCTGCTTACAACGAAATCTTTGAAGGCAATTGGTCCATAAAGTTCATCAATAATGTCTGGTTCAAGATGCCTTCTATAGCTCCAATAATCCCTGTCACGGACGACTTTAGGGTCGGACAAAGGTGCATCATTGACCAACTTTTTCCAGAGTTTGGGTTTCAGGTACCATGCTCCATACCTTATTTTCTCCAATTTGGATTTATAAGGGTCGTGTGGTTTTCGGAGTTTCCTTTCCCAGTTATCTTCCTGCAGGGAGAATTTTCTCTGCTTTAAACCATCTAGCTGTTTGCTGGGCCTTATATTCAAAGGAAGCTGACTTATTTTCTTTATTTTGACTGTAGCATGGGTGAGTGGGCCCTCAAAATCAATTTCAAACTTTTTCATGATGGCCTCTTCATCAATGCCTATGTCTCCAAAAGTATCATCAATCCATTTGCAGAATTCATGAACTACTTTTCTTGTGCTTTGGAAAACAGGAAGTTTGGGGATAACCCTTTTGCATGATTTTTTTGTCTCTTGCTCAGGAAACAAACTGAATAAATAAGACTGGAGAGACTCTTTGGCTGTTTCCACATGGTCTTTTTCCTCAGGTTCCAGGTTGAATTCCTCGGGAAGTTCCTGGTTGTCTGCCTCTATATGTTCCAGGTTGAACTTCCAGGGAGATTCCACGTTGACTGCCTCCAGTTTGACTGCCTTGGGAGGTTTCAGTTTGACTGCCTTGGGAGGGTCCAGTTTCACTGCCTTCGGAGGTTCCAGGTTCACTGCCTGGGGAACTTCCAGGTGGACCTCTTCAGGATGTTTTTCACACAGGTGTCTGGAGGTCTTCTTTTTTTCCTTGGTGCCCTCACAATAAACCCATGTGTCCTCCAGCTCCCTGTCAGGATCTAGCACTTGCAGCACCTTGAGGAGGAGGTCTGGAGGGAGATCTTCCTCCAGATTCGGGCAGTTCGCCAAGGGATGCTTGTTCAAGTTGGCTTCAATGTTCTCTACAAAGGCCTTCCGTGCTCGCTGGGCTGGTGTGAGCTTGGAACACAGGTCCGCTCCCTTGGGCGGCTTCCTCTGAATCTTTTTGGGCGGAGGGCGGGGAATCCTATGAGCAATCATGGGGAGAAATCCCTCTCGATGGCCACGAGTGATCATATCTTCAGGAGATGGACAGCCCGTTCTGAAGTCGTCCGTCCCCTCCTTGACAAATACCCACCGCCGGCTGTCCATGGAGGTGGGGCACTTCCCAAACATGTCCTTGTTCCTGGAGAAAGAGCAGGAAGGCAACTTGTTCCTGTCCTTGTACAAGGGCTTATATTTCATGCCCAGGGGCACGGGTTCCAGCGGCGCCCGCCCTAGCAGCCACTTCTTGCTGAGCTTTGGCCCTAGGAACCCATTGGCCAGCTTGGGCCCTGACACCCACTGCTTGATCAGCCTCGACTCCAACAGTGACTTCTTCCTCAGCTCTGACTTCACCTGCCACCCCTTGTGGGGCTCTGGTATGGGCCACCGACTGCCCGCCATGGCGCTCTTGGCCCAGGGCCAACCGGGGCCTCAGTGTTTTGTGTTGTCCCAGCCGCCCAGTCGCTAGGAGACCATTGCCAGGTGTGGTGCATTCTTACTCTTCCCTGTGGCGGGTCAGCAAGCGCCCCTGCACAGCGTGCACTGTCCTGGGATGGGCCTCCAGGCGGCATTCTTGTTTGTGGTAGAGAACTGTTTCCCTGTATGGGCACACCACACTTTAGCTACCCATTCTTCTTTTGTTGGACTTTTGGAGTGATTCTGGTTTGGGCTGTTTGGAAATCAAGGGGCAATTAATATTTCACGTGTTCATATCTTCATACATGTACTTTGATTTCTGTTGGGTAAATTATAGCTAGGAATTGATAAAAGGGAGTTCTGAGAAGTGTGATTTTTCTTATGTACTCACAGCCCTCAGGTGTTGATATTTGCCCAAATATTTCTGAGGTGAGTGAGGCATTGGGTCTGAAACTTAGGGTGGCATTCAAAAACCCCTGTTTTTACTTAAAACCCTGTGTTGTTCACCATCGACTTTCTCTTTTTACAAATAGTATTTGCCTTTCTTGGATACTGTTATGTTGCTTGGAAAGAGTTTGATTCTTTGGGGTACTTTTTAAGATTTGATTGAAATAAACAGAGAAGTTCCCTGTGATAGTACATGTCCAAATAATGTTAATCATGTTGTATGGTTAACTGTTCCTCACTAGACCCTTCCAGGTAAATAATTCAATGTCTGTGCATCTAGAACTTTTCTAGTCTGGCTGACAGTAAAGGTCATTATTGCAGGTTCTTGTGTGAGTATCAGTTATCAAAAATACTTTTCAGTGGTTTCTTTCCTGGCTTCTAATATTGTATCCACACATGAGGTGATCAGTAATACCCTGAGTCACTCGTGTGGGGTGCGGGTGCAAGATTCTGGAGTTCCCTCTCTTTCTCTCATTTTCCTCTCTGGTTGACTGTCTTGGGAACTCTTGTTCCCACCTTGTTCTCTACATTGTCTTAGCTCCATCTCCTCTACATAGCAAGGCTGCTGGTCTTTGCCTGGGTTCCACCTCCCTCAACTATGGCCTAGAAACTCAAGGAATGTGGAGTAATCATAGGACTCACCTCATTTATTTCCTATCTGTGAGGGATCAGTCTCTGCTTCCTGATGTCCTGTATCTTTCAAAATTGTATCTTTTCTTCAGGTATTCCAGGTCATAAATCTGATCCCTGTTACTCTACTTTGGCCAGAATAGAAAATATCATTTACTTTTTTTGTTTTGTTTCCATCAATTTGTGAGTCTGACTTTTTAAAGTTCACTGAAGACTTCTAAGCCATCAAATACATTATTAAGTTCTTGCTGTTCTCCATGATTAGAAATTGTAGATCACACCCGCATTGTTGAAGCAAATGACTCTTTTACCAATCTATTTTTCTTTTTCCCCTATTACTCAGGATTCTCAACTACTTTAAAATCCATAAAATAAATACTAAACTCATTCCCATATAACATTAGGTGTTTCACCATTTCGATGCAGCATAATACACTCCAGGACCATTGATGCTGCTGCAAATGGTAAGAGTTATTCCTCTTTTACAATTGCATAGGATTTAATTGTGTAAATGTGCTACAGCTTTTTTTTTTATCCACTCATCTGCTGATGAGAAATTAGGCTGTTTAGTAATCTTAGCTATTATAATTTGCACTGCTATGAACTTTAAGGGTAAGTTGGTGGACTATTTTCTTCCTTCCTTCCTCCCTTCCTTCCTTCCTTCCTTCTTTCCTTCCTTCCTTCCTTCCTTCCTTCCTTCCTTCCTTCCTTCCTTCCTTCCTTTCTTCTTTCCATGCACATGTCCAATTTTCCAAACACCAATTATTAAAGAGTCTATCTTTACTCCATTGTATGTTCTTGCCTTCTTTGTCAAATACTAATTGAACATAATGGCTTGGGTCAATGTCTGGGTTCTCTGTTCTATTCCATTGATCTATATGCCTGTTGTTGCTGTTTTTGTTTGTTTGTTTTGTTTTGTTTTCTTTCTTTTTTTTTGTTCTTGTTTTTGTTGCTGTTTTTGTCAGTACCAGGCTGTTTTGTGTACAGTGGCTTTATAGTATAACTTCATATCTGGTATTGTTATTCCTACAACTTTGGTTTATATTTTCAAGATTGTTGTGGCTACCTGGGTCTTTTTTTAATTCCATATAAAGTATTGAAGAGTTTATTCTAAATCTGTGAAATATGCCATTAGTATTTTAATAGGGATTGTATTGAAGGTATAGATTGTTTTGGGTAGTATGGACATTTTAATGATATTGATTCTACCAATCCATGAACACTGAGTATTCTTCCTCTTGTTTAAACCTTCTTTTTTTTACTTTTTTGAATATTCTATAGTTTTCCAAGTGCAGATCTTTAACCTGCTTGGTTAGGTTTATTCCTAAGTATCTAATTTTTTGTTACAATGGTAAATAGGATTATTTTCTTAATTTCTCTTTCTGAGAGTTCATTGTTGGTATATAAAAATGCTATATATTTCTGGGTGTTAATTTTGTAACCTGTTATGTGGCCAAATTGATTTTTTATATCTAGTAGTTTTTTGATGGAGTATTTATGGTTTTCTATGTACAATATTATGTCATCTGCAAATAATGTGATTTTTATATCATCTTTTCCAAGTTGGTTATTTTTTATTTTTTCTTCTTGTCTGATTGTTATGGCTAGGACTTTCAGTACTATGTTGAACAAGAATGGTGGGAATGGTAATCCCTGATTTATTCCCGATCTTAGTGGAAATGGTTTTAGTTTTTGCCCATTTAATATGATGTTGGCTGTAGGTTTGTCTTATAAAACTTTTATTTTTTTGAGATATAATCCTTCCATTCCCACTTTGCTGAGAGGTTGTTGTTGTTGTTGTTTTAATCAAAAAGGGTGTTTTATTTTATCAAATGCTTTTTCTGTGGCAATTAATATTTTCATGTGACTTTCATACTGTCACTTATTTATATGAGGTATCACATTTATTGATTTGTGAATATTGTGCCAGCCTTGCATCCCTGGACTAAATTTCATGGTCATTGTGTATGATAGCTTTAATGTATTGCTGGATTTGATTTGCTAATATCTTTTTGAGGAATTTAGCAATTAAATTCATCAGGGATATTGGCCTTTAAGTCTCTTTCTTTGTAGCATTTTTATCTTGGTTTGGAATTAAGGTAATGCTGGCCTTATAGATAGAGCTTGGAAATATTTATTCTTCTTTAGTTTTTGGGAATAGTTTGAGGAGGATAGGTGTTAGTTCTTTGAATGTCTGGTGAAACTCCCCTATAAAGCCATCTGAACCAGCACTTTTGTTTGCTGGGAGATTTTTTTTTTTTTAATTACTGCTTCAATTTCATCAGTAGTTATTGGCCTATTCAGATTTTCTGATCCTTCTGTATTGATTTTTGAAAAATTATCTTTTTTTATGAATATGTCCATTTTTGTCCAGGTTGTTCAGTTTATTGGAATATAGTCATTCATAGTATTTTTTTATGATCATTTGTATTTCTGTGGGGTCAGTTGTTACTTCACCTCTTTCATTTCTGATTTTTTTTTTAAGTTTGGGTCCTCCTTTTTAGTTTTGTGTTAAGTTTTCCTAGAGGTTCATCAATCTTATTTATCAAAGAACCAACTCTTGGTTTTATTGATCTTTTATATTGTTTTTATAATCTCGATTTCACTTATTTCTACTTTGATATTTATTATTTTCTTCCTTCTACTTTTGTATTTTCTTGTTGTTCTCTTTGTAATTTTTTAAGTTGTAGGGTTAAATAACTTAGTAAATATTCTCCTCCTCCTCCTCCTCCTCCTCCTCCTCCTCCTCCTCCCCCTCCCCCTCCCCCTCCCCCTCCCCCTCCCCCTCCCCCTCCCCCTCCCCCTCCCCTTCCTCCTCCTCCTCCTCCTCCTCCTCCTCCTCCTCCTCCTCCTCCTCCTCCTCCTCCTCTTCCTCTTCTTCTTCTTCTTCTTCTTCTTCTTCTTCTTCTTCTTCTTCTTCTTCTTCTTCTTCTTCTTCTTCTTCTTCTTCTTCTTCTTCTTCAATAGGCCTGTAATGCTATGAACTTACCTGTCAGGATTGCTTTCACTGGGTGTGATAGATTTTCTTTGTTGTGTTTTCATTTTCATTTGTTTCTAGGATGTTTTTTATTTCTTCTTTGATTTTTTTGGTATCCCATTTATTGTTTAATAGCATGCTATTTAGCCTTCATGTGTTTTAGTATTTTATTGTAGTTGATTTCTAATTTCATGTCATTGTGATCTGAAAAGATGCTTAATATGATTTCTATATTCTTAATTGTAGAAAATTATTATGTGTCCTAATATGTAGTCTATCTTTGACAATAACTCATGTGAACTTGAGAAGAATGTATATTCTATATCTTTTAGGTGAAATGTTCTGAAAATGTCAAATAATTCCAAATGATTATTGTTTTGTTTTGGATCACTGTTTCCTTGTTGAATTTTTGCCTAGAAGATCTATCCAGTGGTGTTAGTGGGGTGTTAAATTTCCCCCACTACGATTATAGTGCTATCGATCTCTTCCTTAAAATCTTTCAGAATTTTTTTTCTTTATTCATTAAGGTATTACATATGTGTCCTGATCCCCCCATGACACCCAACCCCCAATCATGCCCTCACTCCCCTGCTGTCTGTATTCATTGGTTAGGCTTATATGCATGCACACAAGTCCCAGATTTTTTAAATACATTCATATGCTATGGGGTTGGGTACATATATGTTTATGAGAGTTATATCCTCTTTTTATTAAATCAATTCATTTAGTAGTATTATAATGAAGTGGCCTTCATCATCTCTTGTTAGGCCTTCACTTTGAAGTCTATTTTGTCAATCTGCCTAATATGAGTATTGCCACCAGAGCTTTTTTTTTTTCTTCCCCATTTCTGCTTACATTTTATCTAGCAAATATCTGATAGGACTATTTTTTTTTTAAGTGTGAGTCCTTAGTTCTGAGGTGGGTCTCTTGTAGACAAAATATATATGGGTCATCTTTTCTGATCCATTCAGCTACCCTATGTATTTTTATTGGAGCACTTAAGCCATTTACATTTAAAGTTATTATTGATAGCTACTTATGAATTGCCATTCTTATTCTCTATGTCTATGACCTTGTCTTTCTCTCTATTTCTTCTTCTTACAACAGCCCCATTCGCATTTCTTGCAGTCAGTTTGGTGATAATAAACCCTTTTAGCCATTTTTTTACATGCAAAGCTCTTTATTGCACATTTGATTTTGAATATTAGCTTTGCTGGATAGAGTAATCTTGGATTAAGTCCCTTGATTTTCATTATTTTGTATACTTCATGCCATTCCCTTCTGGCCTGAAGTGTTTCTATTGAGAAGTCAGTCAGCTGACAACCTAATAGGAGCTCCCTTGTAGTTAACACTCTCTCTCTCTCTCTCTCTCTCTCTCTCTCTCTCTCTCTCTCTCTCTCTCCCCCCCTTTATGGTTCTTTCTGCATGTTTAATATTAGCCATTTTACTTAATCTGTGCCTCAGTGTTGGTCTTTTGGGGTTCATCATTTTGCAGACTCTCTGGGTTTCCTGAATTTGAGTAATGTTTTTCCTTCACCAAGTTAGGGAAATTTTCTGCCATCATTTCTACAAAGCATTTCTCTATTGCTTGGTCAGATTCTGCTCCTTCTGGCACCCCTATAATGTTAATATTGTTACATTTCATATTGTCTCAAAGCTCCCTTAGACTCTCCTCCTGCTTTTTAATCCCCCCGCATTTGTTTCTCTGAATAGGTGTTTTCTTCTACCTGTCATCCAACTCACTAATTCAGTCCTTAGCTTCTTCTATGAATTCCTTCCAGTGTATTATTTATTTCAGCAATGTCATTCCTCATTTCCAGTTCATTCTTAAGTATTATTTCAATCTCTCTTTTCATGTTGGTGTAGCTCTCACTAGGAACATTATAATTCTCATTAAATTGCTTATAGTACTCACTGAATTGCTTGAATTATTTATGTGATAAATTCTTTACCTCCATTTCATTTAGCTCACTTTCTGCTGATTTCACCTTTTCTTTTATTTGGGGGTTGTTATTATTCTCTCCCCATTTTTGCTATCCCTTTGATTTTGTTTCTGTATATTAGATCAAACTGCTATGCCTCCAAGATTTTGTGGGGTGGCCTTATGTAGTAGGAGTTTTGTGGAAGACAGTGGTGCTGTCTCTTAAATCTCCTGAACTGGGTACTCTAGAAAAGTCCCTTACTTAAGTTATTTGGGGTTCTGCTGTTGTACATGGGTTTTGAATGTTATTTTTCCTTTCATGGATGGAGTCTCCTTTCAGGCTGTCTAACTATGTGGCACATCCATGATGATTTTATGGGTGCTGTTGTGAAAGTGCTGAGTGAATAGAATAAAATACAGCATTAAAAAAAAAAACACTAAACAGAATAAACAAAAGAAAAATGTACACAAGATCCCTACAGCACCAAAGGGAAAAGAGCAAGCAAATTCCAGAGAAGAGAGAATTATAAAAGAGAAAACAGAGGAAGAATGATAGAAAAAAGGGTATAAAAATGTCATATGAGAAGAAAATAAAAATAAATAAATAAATAATTAGAAAGTATAGTAAAAAAAATACAATTAAAAAGGGGGATATGGAATATATAGATGCAGACCTGTAAAACATAAAATAAGAATAAGGAATTAGAGGTATATGAGAAGGAAAATGATTTAAAATATAGGAGGGAGAAAATAAATGACAAAACAGGACCAGAAAAAAGATTGAAATGGAGGGACTGGGAAGATGGCTGCCAATGGGAAGGCAGACTGCAAGATAGTGTGTGAGTGAGAGAATGAAATGAGAGTGTGTGGATGTTAGGGGGGTGTATATTTGTGGGTGAGGGTCAGCTATACTACAAGGGACATTTGGTTACTGCTGGACCAGGTTCCCCTAACTGGGCAGCCTGCACTGCTGCTCAAATCTCTCCCAGAGTGACAGGATCTTCCATGGAGGCCATGCCATCTTGGAGGGGAGAGTGGCTATTATTGGAAGCCTATATATCCCGTGACTCTACAAACAAAACACCCAGGGACCAACTGCAAAACAAGCAATACTGAATATCAGACACCGTAAATATGCTGACTTGGAGGAGCTCTGCACCTTCTAAAGGAAAGGTCATATTACTCCTAGGAAAAGGAGAGATAGAACTATGTAACCAGATACCCAGAAAAGAGAGATCATGGGGAGACAAAGAAACAGCCCACATATGAAAGAAAAAGAGGCATCACCAGAAAAGGAAATAAATGAAATGGAGGCAAGCAACCTGTCAGAGAAAGAATTCAGAGAAATGATCATAAGGTGGATGAAAAGAATGAAAAACAAATTCAACAATATGTTTAAGAACCAAGAGGAAATGAAGAACCAAGAAGAAATGAAAAATGACATAGCTGCTATAAAGAAATCAATAGAAAACATCAACTGTAGACTAGAAGAAGCAGAGGACTACATCAGTGAGCTAGAATCAAAGTAGTAAAAAACACCCAAGCAGAGTAGCATCTAGAAAAAAAATTAAAAAAACAGGACAGCCTAAGGAAAATTTAGAACAACACAAAATGAAACAACATCTGCATAATAGAGGTGCCAGAAGGAAAGGAAACTGAGCAAGGAATAGAAAACTTGTTTGAAGAAACAATGACAGAAAACTTCCTTGATATAAGGAAGAAAAAACTCACACAAATCCAAGAAGCTCACAAAGGCCCAAAAAGTGAACCCCAAAAGACCAATGCCAAGGCACATTATAATTAAATGGGCAAACACCAATGGAAAGTAATCTTAAAAGTGGCCAAAGAGAGACAGAAAGTTAGCTACAAAGGATCCCCAATCAGACTAGGGACTGATTTCTCAACAGAAACACATCAGGCCTGAAGGGAATGGCATGAAATATACAAAGTCATGCAAAGGAAGGGTCTGAATCCAAGAATACTGTACCCAGCAAGGCTATCAATCAAAATTGAGACTGAAATCAGGAGTTTCACAAACAAAAAATTACTAAGTGAGTTTATTACCACCAAACCAGCAATACAAGAAATGCTGAAATGTCTGCTATAAAAAGAAGAAATATGAAGCGAAGAAGAAACACAGGGATAAAGAATAAAAATGACAACAAACAAGTACCTATCAATAATAACTTTAAATGTAAATGGATTAAATTCCCCAATCAAAATACATAGGATAACTGAGTGGATAAGAAAACATGACCTATATATCTGCTGTCTACCACAAACCCACCTTCAGAAAAAAAGATGCACACAGACTGATAGTGAATGGATGAAAAAAGTTTTTTTCAGGTGAATGGAAATTAAAAAAAAAAAAAAAAAGCTAGGGTAGCAATACTTATATCTGACAAATTAGATCTCTAAGTGAAGGAAATAACAAGAGATAAGGAAGGCCACTTCATAATACTAAAGGTATCAATCCAACAAGAAGAAATAACTGTGGTAAATAAATTGAAATGGAAAATAGTGGAGAAGTCAGATAGATGTAAAATAAGAAAAATAAGATTAGAAAGCAGGAAAAAAAATTGAGTAGTCAAAAAAATAAAAATGTGAATTAGAAAAAGGAAGTGGAAAATTAGATATATAAACAAAAGAACAGATTAGCAATAAGCCAATAAAGCAGGTGATAAATTTAGAAAGGGAAAGAAGAAAGAAAATATAAAAAAGTAAAGAGAATTAAAAATGGAGGGGGGAAAAGAAAAGATAAAAACAAGGGAGAGAAAAAAAATTGAAGTGCGTTTGTTTCAGCTGAGTTTAGTGCCCCATGGGAGCTCGCTATGGGTCCCACTCTTCTGTTCTGTCTGCCAGTTCTGGGCTTCGTGTGATGTACTTAGGTATTAACCACTGTTAGGAACTGTCTTCCTATGGCTTTAAGCAACCTGCTTGAAGTTCCAAGGGTTTCACTGATCCATTGTTTTTCTCCACAGGACTTGGCTGCAAGTAGGAGGGATAAATCTGCCCTCTAAAGTAGGTTTGTTAGCAGCATGGGGCTCAGGGATGGGTCATAAAACTTCTTCTGTTTCCCCAGGCTGCACCTCTGCTCTCCTTTGCCTGCTAGCTAGCTGTTAAACTTAATCACTCAAAAGTCTGTTTCTGAAAGGGCTTTAGGCAGGGCAGGTGCTATTTTGCTTTCAGAGAATATGGTGGGTTTTCCTGTCCCAGAGCTATTCTTCTATGAATGGCCCAAAATATTACTCTGCTCTCAGCTGGACAGAGAAACTTGTATGGAAACCAATAGGGTCGGCTGGAAATCCGGATATTTTATCAGTTCTCCTATACAGGAAAATTATCAGTCTGGTTGCCATGATAGTGGGGCTGATAGCCCCTCCCCTAATCCAGTCACTGAGGCTCCTAAGACTGTTCAAACCTGTAAGCTTGGCCTCTGCTTTTGTTCCCTCTGAAAAGTGCAAACTGCATGCTGTGGCATGCAGCAGTCCTGTGTGTGGGGTGGGCTGTTTTTTGTTTGTTTGCGTGTGTTTTTGTTATTATTGTTGTTTTTTTTTTGTGTGTGTGTGTGTGTGTTTGTGTGTGTGTTACCTGTCTTTTGGCTGCTGTGAGTGGCCAGGTCCTCTCAGGAAAAAAAAAAAATGACAGTTTTGGTTTTGGGACTTACAATCAAATGCTCCTGTCTTTTCCAAGTCTTCCCACAATGCTTTCCACCCTTGCCTCTCTTTAGGTACCTCAAGTCCACAGCTTCCTCCCTGCACCAAAGCCTAGGTTGAGTAGCTGCAAATGAGAACTCCTGTTCTCTGAGTATACACACACACATACACACACACACACACACAAAAAAAAATGAAACCAGTATATGGTTTTCTCTCCAACCATGTAAAGGCTCCAGGATCTGCTGTGACCAGAACCCCTGCTGGCTTTCATAGCTGAATGTTACTTGGGCAGTGGTTCTTGGCTCTTATGCTCCTGGCTGTGTAACCCTCCCTGGGTTCCAGGCCTCTATATTCTGAGGGAACAGACCCTCCCATAACCCAGCATTCACTTCACACTCTCAGTCTGCCACCCCTGGGAGCTGGGTCAACTCCTCTCACAACCTCACTCTTCCTACCTGTCTCCAGATATTTTCTGTCCATCCTTTATATTTGTCTCTTCCTTAGCTGGACCTCAGTTGGTAATTCCAGGTGAATGTTCTCTAATTTAGTTGTATTTTCAGTCAGGTCCTGGGAGAAGGGGCACAACAAGTATGCCTATTTAGCCCCCATTTTTTCCTAGACCATCTTTTATTCTTTTGATAAGGTATATTACATTAGTTATATTTTGGATGTTAAACTAACCTTACTGAGCAGGCTATTTACTAGAACACAGTGTACATGTTCTACCACATGTACCCGAAGCTACACTGTGTCCTAGTAAAAAGCCTGCTCAGATTGGCCAGAGTCAGAGAGGTGGTCTATTAAAAAAAGAACTGGTGTTGCCTCGGAAGTGGGGGGTAGTCTTATACAGCGAATGTAGGCCTAAACCTATGTTTTAACTGTAAAATTAGGGGGTCGTCTTATATGCCGGAAAATACGGTAATATCAACTGGATGCTGCAGCAGCTGCCCTTTTGGGTTTAGGTGTTGTTTCTTCACAGAATCCATGCCTGAATCTGTGATATAAAAATTTAGGAGCCTCATTCAACTAGTCCCAGTCATATTTCATCTCATAGGCTTGGCAATCCAATTAAACTTTCTCTTCTGCTTGGAACTTACAACAGGTTGACTTCTAAAGGTAGTAAGCCTTTAAACCACAGCAGTGGCCCATGTGTTTGTCTTACTGTGATGCTCTCCAACGATGATGTTCCCTTCATCATCTCACTTCTGTGGCCAAGATCATAGCTTGATTTTTTCATAGAGCTGCCAGATTCTTCTTTATGCTTACCACCAGAATCTCCATTGTTGTTAAGATCAACATTAGGCTTGTACTTTCTCAATCTATGTTTCAAATAAAGTCAGTATTTTTGGGAAGGACTTAAAAATATATATGTTCTTGCCGAAACTGGTTTGGCTCAGTGGTAGAGCGTCGGTCGGCGGACTGAAGGGTCCCGGGTTTGATTCCGGTCAAGGGCATGTACATTGGTTGTGGGCACATCCCCGGTAGGGGGTGTGCAAGAGGCAGCTGGTCAGTGTTTCTCTCTCATCGACGTTTCTAGCTCTCTATCCCTCTCTCCTCCTCTCTGTAAAAAATCAATATACATATACATATACATATACATATACATATATATATATATATATATATATATATATATATATATTCTTAAGAATGTCTCTTTCCAATATGCAAAGTTTCAGAGTTGAATACTGGCATGATATGATAGCCCTGCTTTATAAACAGATACTGAGTGTTCAGTAGCCTTTGATTGTTCCCATTTGTTTCTCCTGTTGTGAATTAGTGAACTGGGGAAGGGCTATTTGAACCCCAGGATTCTTAGCCTCCTATGCTTAGGATAGAAACTCTGCTTTACAAATAAAGTTTTTAATTTTATTATTTTTTAAAAATATATTTCTTTATTGATTTCAGAGATGAAGGGAGAGGGCGTGAGAGATAGAAACATCAATGATGAGAGAGAATGTGTGCTTCTTGCACACCCCCTACTGAGAATTGAGCCCGAAACCCAGGCATGTGCCCTTGGCTGAAATCAAACCTGGGACTCTTCAGTCCGCAGGCTGACGCTTTATCCACTGAGCCAGGATGGTTAGAGTAAGTTTTTTTATATTTTATAAATAAGTTTCACCAGTTATGATTGTTTTGTTGAGTATTAGATCTATTTTTCATATCACCATGTCTTAAGTACTAGTGTAAGAATAATCTTGGGATTGATTATGACCATATAACTTTCTCCCTTGAGTAATATTGCTTTCTCATTACTCTATAACCAATTTATTGTCATTTTCTAAATATGATGGTGTGTTATCTACTTTTCAAGCCTTGTTTTCTATTTCGTTCTTCTGATAAGCTAGGCGCAAAGAATGATACACCATCTATCTTTTAGTATTTGTACCTTTCAAAATAATATTTCTATAAGACCCATCAACAAAGTGAAAACAAAGCCCACTGCATGGGAGAATATATTTGTCAATGATACATCTGATAAGGGGTTAATTTCCAAAATATATAAGGAACTCATACAACTTAACAAAAGGAAGACAAACAATCTAATTAAAAATGGTCAAAGGACCTAAATAGTCACTTCTTCAAACTGGACATACAGAAGGCCAAGAGACATGGAAAAATACTCAAAGTCATTAATAATTAGAGAAAATCAAATTAAAATGACAATGAGGTACCAACTCACACCTGTCAGAATGGTTATCATCAACAAACCAAAAACAAGTACTGGCGAGGATGTAGAGAAAAGGGAACCTAGTATAGTGCTGGTAGGAATGCAGACTGGTACAGCCATTGTGGAAAACAGTATGAAGTTTCATCAATAAATGAAATATGGAACTGCCATTTGACCCAGTGATCCCACTTCTAGGAATATATTCTAAGAAACCCAAAACACCTATCAGAAAGAATATATGCACCCCTATATTCATATCAGTGTTATTTACAATAGCTAAAATTTAGAAACAGCTGAAGTGTCCATCAGCAGGTTAGTGGATAAAAAAGCTGTGTTACATTTACACAATGGCATACTATTATATATGGCAGTAAAAATGAAGAAACTCTTACCATTTGCAACAGCATGGGTGGACCTGGAGAGAATTATGCTCAGTGAAATAAACCAGCCAGGGAAAGATCAGTATTACATGATCTCATTCATATGTGGAATCTAACGGGCAAAATAAAGATGAACAAAATAGATCTAGAGACTGATAACTATCAGAGGGAAGGCAGGGGTGGGAGTGGGGGGGGGAGTTTCACCGGTGAATTTATATGCATACTAGAAACCCACTGCAGCCCTGCCCACCCGCGCCTGCCTTGCTGCACCCACCAATCCACCTTCCCATCCACCCACTGGCTGCCAGTCTTGCTGAAATCAGAACCTGTGGGCCACGCTGCCTGAGCCAAAATCACACAAGACCCTAGACTGGCTGTACAAGGCAGGATCCCAGACCCACTGCTTGAGGTGGGACACAAACAGCACCACACTAGTGAGACCCATCTACATACCTCCTGGTGACCAGTTGTTTGCTGTTTGCTCATTATGGCATTATGGCCACAGGCATTATATATATATATATATATATATATATATATATATATATATATATATATGCATTTATGCATTGCCCTTGGACACTGACAATAGTGTTGTGAAGGCTTGAGAGGGGAAGATGCTGGGTGAAGTCCGTCATTAGGGAAAACAAAACAAAACCAAGGGGACATTTGTAATACTTTCAGCAATAAAGATAAATAATTAAAAAAAAAACTTCCTACATTATTCCTTTCTTAACCTCTGTCAATATTTGTCAGTGTTTGAAAATTCTCTCAAATACCACCTTTTCCTTCATGAATGCTATGGTGATATCAGGAAGCAAAAGAGGTATTTCCATTATCACCTATATTAGCAATGTGAAATTATTCCATAGCCTTTATTCAATTAAACTGTTTTTTAGAGTCTTTTTATTTGTACTTTTAAAATATTCCATTCCATGAGTTCTTTGTAAACAATATTTCTACTATTTATTGGTACATTTACACAATATTTGAACATAGTTTCTTCAATTTAATCTAACATTTCTGTTAAATCTAAGTGAATAAGTGTTTGTCTCAAAGTACTATGCAGCTTTTGTGTCCTTTAAAGAATTATAAAACATAAAATATTCAGAATTGATCATGGGCAATTAAACTTTGCTCTCCATTAATTATTTTACTGGACCATTAAAACACTATATTTCATCTTCTAATTAGAGCACCTAGCAAGATGAACAAAGCTGGCCTTTCATTCTTCACTATGACTGCAGCAATGCCATGGGTTACAGTGTAGATTACATTGATTTATTGCTAAGTAAATGGAGATTTGTGAACTAGTCAACAGTGTATGATCTGCTCACTGGTAATATTAGGTCACAATGCTGCTTCTATTTGCAATGGACTTACTGAATTAAGGGTAAAATAAAATCTTATCCTCCTAGGGGCCCTAATAGATCATATTTAATTTTACTTTGGTTAAAATTAATATTTATGAAAAAGTAAAATTTCCAAGGAATGGCTAGCATTAATAAGCACTGATTTGCTTTGATTGTATACTTTAGGAGAATGAAATGTGGTTTGAGAAATGTTATGAACATTCATAGTCATTTGGAAATTTTTACCAAAGCTTTTTGGAAATATGAAATTAAAAACAGATGAAATTTTGACTTGATGGCAAGCAGCACTTATATTTGCCATGAAACAATATAGGATCTGTTTTCTTCTTTATTACAAAAGATAAAGGACAATTTGAGTATTATTTTTGCACAATTTTATAAATTTGTTTTTTGACTTGTAACATTTTGCAATATATACAAATCATTGTGGTCGACATCTGAAACTAATATAATGTTATATGTCAATTATAACACAATTTTTAGAAGTATAAAAAACAAAAAATAAGAACCTTGACCTCAGTATTCTCTGTCACCAAGTAAATTTTCTTTTTTTAAACACTTTTGCATCCATGGAGTTCTTTTTTAAAGTGGTTGATGTTACTGACCCTGCACAGTTTTGGGAAAATGCTGGAGACACTCAGAATACTGTGTATAGAAGATGATGAAGTAAAAAACTGAGTATACTGTGATACAATGGTCATGAAGTAGACAACTACTGAAGAAGTGCCAGAAGAAAATATTCCAAATAAACCAACACCTTTCCTTAGCTTTCACAGCAAGCTTCCCTTCTTCCTCAGTGCTGAAAATGGATCTAGAGCAGATTGATGTACACTAGAACCTACTTATCCAGACAAGAGGTCAATATGTATATTCATGTGTGAGAATATGAGTATTAAGGATTCAAAAAAGAATTTCACCAATTCTTTACTGATATTTTTCTTGGCAACAAATGGCATTGATAAAAATGTTTAAGTGTACACACACACACACACACACACACACACTCAGAAGACCATAGGAATCATATTTTTCTCAGCCCATGCTCTGTCAGAAGAGCCAGATCTCAGGTTATTTACTGAAGAGTTTAGTACTTAATCACAAAAAATCAACCAATTAGTCAAATATTTATTGAATGACCAACAAATGCAAAATGTTTATGATATAGCCTGGGTTGAATATTAAATTCCCATGTTTAAGCTTTTGTATTTTTCTTATATCATGTATTCATTATTCAAAACTTAATCATCTTATTATTGCTATTGAAAATTTTCTTGACTTTCTTTTCTACCTCTTACCTACATGCTCCTAATTTTCTTTTTCTTTTTCTTTTTTCATTTTCTTTCCATTAATCCATTCTGCAAAGTCTTTGTCAGGAACAAAAGTAGAATTAAGAATCCTTTATTTCAAAGTTATTATAATTTTTAAAATGTTATTATAATTATATTACTCTTATTTTGAGAGCTTATGCTATGTATCAGACACTAAACAGTTTTTAATATATTAGTCATATCTACACTAATAAAATAGAAACATGTGAATTGACCATCACTCCACTATGCCCAACAGCCAATGGGAGTGAATATGCAAATTAACCCAACTAAGTTGTCAGCTGTCATGAAGTTGGAGTGAGCAGGAGGCATGGGTTTCCCCTGGCAATGGAGGAAGCCAAGCTTCCTGGCTGGCTCTGGCCTCCACTCAAGGCTACAAAGATTCATTTATAGAAGATAAATAAATCCCAACAAAGATGGTGGCAGCCACAGAGATAGAGCCAGCCTGAGGCTTGGGTTGCCCTTGGCAATGGAGGAAGCCAAGCTTCCTGCCTGCTTTGGTCTGCCCTGTCTTATGCTCAAAGCTACAAAGTTTCAATTATAGAAGATAAATAAATCCCAGATACCTACTTCCAACTGGCCTTGGCCTAAGCTTGGGTCACTGGGGGCATGGCTGGCCTAGAAACCACCACAGGCCCCTTGCCAAGGCCACCCCACTCCCCAAGGGAACCCCAACCCTAATCCAGGTCACCCTTCAGGGCAAACCAGCTGGCCCCCACCCGTGCACCAGGCCTCTATCCTACCTAACAAAAGAGTAATATGCAAATTGACTGTCACTCAAACACACAAGATGGTTGCCCCCATGTGGTCAAAGATGGCTACCCCATGTGGACACAAGATGGCTGCCACAACATGGCCTGCAAGGAAAGGCAGTTGTGGGTGATCAGGCCAGCAGGGGAGGGCAGTTAGGAAGGTCTAGGCTTTCAAGGGAGGGCAGTTGGGGGAGACCCAGGCCTGCAGGGGAGGGTAGTTGTGAGTACCAGGCCTGCAGGAGAGAGCAGTTAGGGGTGATGAGGCTGACAGGGGAGGGCATTTGGTGGGAACCAGGCCTGCAGGAGAGGGAAGTTGGGGGGAGGGGGAGGGACCAGGACGGCAGGAGAGGGCAATTAGGGTTGACCAGGCCTGCAGAGGAGGGAAGTTAGGCATAAATCAGGCTGGCAAGGGAGTGGTTAGGGGGTGATCAGGCTGGAAGCCAAAAGCAGTTAGGGGCAAATGAAGTAGGCAGGCAGGCAAGCAGTTGGGAGCCAGCAGTCCTGGATTGTGAGATTGGGCCTAAAAAGGCAGTTGGACATCCCTCAAGGATTCCCAGATTGGAAAGAATGCAGGCTGGTTTGAGGGACACACACCCCATGCACGAATTTTGTGCACCAGGCCTCTATTCTATAGTAATAAAAGTGTAATATACTAATTACACTGGATAGCTGAACAACCTTCCAACCTCATTCTGGATGAAGCCAAAGCAGAGGGGCCAGGGCAGAGACAGTTAGGGGTGATAAGACAGTCAGGCAGAGTTGGTTAGGGGTGATCAGGTAGGCAGGTAAGCAGTTAGGAGTGATCAGACAGGCAGGCAGAGGCAGTTAGGGGTGATCACGTAGGCAGACAAAGTGGTTAGGGGAAATCAGACAGGGATACAGGTGAGCTGTTAGGAGCCAGAGGTTCCAAATTATGAGAGGCATGTCCAACTGCCAGTTTAGGATATTCCCCCAAGAGGTCCTGGATTGCAAGAGGGTGCAGGCTGGATTAGGGACCCCTCCACTCCATGCACAAATTTTGTGCATCAGGCCTCTAGTAATCTCAATAACGAAAAATTATTAAAGCAGAGTTATTGACATTTTATCATTGGTCACATAAGTATACTCCTAAATATTTATTTATTTATCAATTTAGGAAACAGTTTATTGTGTGTATTTTGTACCAAACAATGTATAAATTACTATTGTTACACAGTGATTAGCCTACTGAACGTTTTCTTAATAAGGACAAAAAATGAGTAAAAATATATATAATAGTAGGTAATAAGTGCAGTGGTAGAGATATATCCTGGGCATCTCATAAGATAAAGACAAAGATGCCAGGAGAAAGTTTTGAATAAGTTAACACACATTCCTTTTTGAAAGTGGAATTATCCAGATAAACAAGGTTTGTGTGGACATGGCCATGTGTAGAGTATCCCAAGAGGATGAAAAAAAATATGAAAGATTTCAAAAACATAAAACATGATGTTTTCAGGAAATTCAAAAGAAATCCATAAAAGAAAGGTCAGAAAGAACAGTAAGCACCAGATATTGAGAGCTGGCTAACAGCAGAATTTCTTTGTTCCTCTCAGCTTTATTGAGTTATAATTGACAAAAAGCTTTGTATAAATTTAAGATGTACAATGTGATGATTTGTTTTACATATATATTATGAATTGATTGCTTCAATAAAGTTAGTAATGCGTTTCTGGAGTCTTACAGCCTTGGTTTAAATCCAAGTTCTACCCACTGTTGCCTGTAATTTAATCCTTTTGTAACCTGGATTTATACCTAGGTTACAAGGTATAAATGTATGATGGGAATAATTTTAATTTTATCATTATAAAGTTTTGTTAAGGATTAATAACTTCAAATATTTACAATATCCTCTATCATGTAACAAATGCTATATGAATATTGCCTGTTATTATGCTCTGCTGAAAAAACTGAAGGGACAGTGATAAGTTTTGTTTTGATTTGAATAGGATCCCTGTGGAAGACTGAGAAGAATAGACAGTGGGGTAAATAACTACCTACAGTAAGACCAGACTAGTGTAGTAAGTAGCTTATAAATGTTTCACAGATCAACTCAGATGGTAGATGTATGTATAGGGAATAAGGCATGGGTGTAGTTTGTGCCTAACTTAGGAACTTTACCATGTGGAGAAGGAAAAATCTATTCTGAAAAGCTGACTGTATTATAGTTCTGCCTAAGAAACAGGAAAAAAGAGTAGGAATAGGATTTTCATTTGAACACCTTGACTTCAGTTACTTATGGTACATAGTAATAGAGATATCTGGTAATTTGTTGAAGATGTATGCCTGGAGCTCAAGATCTACTAGTAAATCTAATTAGTACAATTAGATTTGGAAGAGAATCAGCATAAAAAAATTAAAAATATTTTTGAACTTTAGTTTACAGAAACGTGTAAGAATCAGAGTTGTACAATTCAATGAATTTTCACTGAATGAAACACCCATCTCATCACTGTATTTTATCATCTCATCACTGCAGATAACTCAATTGAATACATGAAATTTGTATTATCTACTGAGAGTGGGGTTTTAGTCCAAAAAAAACATAGGTAATAAATTAAATGAACTTCAGAATAATTGGAGTTCTTTACTTGTGTTTATAAAATATGGGCAACAATATTAGAGTTTAGAAAACCCTTATTAAAATGCCATTTTCTTTCCCTTACACTTCCTTTTACCCATAAAATTCTCAAATTATCTATTCCAGACTATTTTTTAGAAGTCAAACCCCCTCTGCAATCCTCTTTAAAAATTCTGCCAAAACAAGTATTTCTTAAGCAATAATATATTTATCTTAATTGTTTACTTATTCTTATCCTGATTTAGTGTTTCCCTAAACCTAAAGAATTAGGCTGCGAATGTCCAAACTCTTTTAGATAATGAATATCAGCAAACACTGTTAAAGAAGAGTCAAAAAATTTTTTTTATTGGGAGAGAAAAACATTTGGGAGTACTCACAGAACAATATTTTCCAAATATACATATATTTTAAAAGCATTCTGGAAAACACTAAAAGAAGATATTGCAACAGGATATAGATAAATAAGTGACATCTGGAAATGAGTTATAGAAATCAAGGAACAAAGAAATTTTAGGGAAATGGAGATGGCCATTAGTATAGGAGATTTCAGAGGTAATGTAAGATGATTTCCAATATGTGTCCATTGGATTTCACAAATTGGAAGCTTTCGGTGATTTCAGTGTTTGCTTCTAGTGGAGAGACTTGAAATAAAGCTAAATTCCAATAAGTTGGAAAATGCATGGGGATTAAGAAGTACAGGTAGAGAATTGAGATAACTTTTCAAAAGAAATTTAGATATGAGGGTTATGAAAGGAATTGTAAGATCTCTTGTGATATCATTGGCAGCGTCAGGAAGATGCAGAATAGATGGAGAGTTGCTTTTAAAAATTTGAGTAGCTTAAATGAGTATTTTCTTAAATGCTGAGGGTGCAACAGCTTAGAGAGGGGAAGAAGATAATGATATATAAATTAGAAGAAACAAGGTGCTTGAAGAAATGGGAAATATATCAATTCAGAAACTAGATTGAAAGATTGTCACAGTCATGAGGAAAAATACTTCCTTTAGTGGGACAGGAAGGAGAAGTGGGTGTGATGGGAGAGATCAGGAAGGTGAACCCTGCCTCCAGATGTTTCTTGCTCAAAAGCCATCTGCTCAAAGTCAGGTATGCTGCTTCCATGAGAAGTAATTCAAGGCCACTCACTCTCTGACCCCTTCCTAATCCCTCATTTACATCCAAAGGGAGGAAGATAGTTTATGAACTGGTTAGAATGAATAAGACTTGATTACTTTTGGAAGTGGATGATGTGTTAAGATTGTGGGTTTTTTAAAATATATTTTTATTAATTTCAGAGAGGAAGGGAGAGGAAGAGAGAAATAGAAACATCAATGATGAGAAGGAATCATTGATTGGCTGCCTCTTGCACCTTGGACCGAGCCCGCAACCCAGGATATACCCTTAACCAGAATTAAACCTGGACCCTTCAGTCTGCAGGGAAACACTCTATCCACTGAGCCAAACTGGCTAGGGCTGAAATTGTGGTTTATTAGAGCATTTCTTTCTTTTTTACCCAAAGATCTAGAAAAGTAAGCAAACCAATGACCTACTCTAGATAGGCCCATTTCCTTTTTGTTCTTTCTTCTGCCTCTTCTTACCATTCAACTAGAATGTAGACAGCAAAGAGGCTTAGTTTGGACACATGCTGCCATATCATCTATCTTCTTGCTTACCTGTTTTCCCCTGGTAGCTTCCTCTGGCTAATACCTGTTTTTAGGGCCTGGTGAAGTTGTCCACTCTTTGATAGAGGCCATCTCCAGTATTACATCTGAATCATGAAAAGTGTTATATTTATGTGTCTCACAATAGCCATTTTTTTAAAAAAAGTTATGCCGAACAATTGTCAATATATGTGATTGCATGTTTGTAATATCATTGTTGTGTCAATGTTGCTTTGGAGACAGGGCTCACCTTTCTGATCTCTCCAGACTCTAATATTTGGAAAGGTAGGTGCAAAGGATATTTTTTAAAGGGAATATTTTACTTAAAGCATAGAACCAGTCATATTATAAAATTTCCATAAAAATTGTGTTGAATAAATTAGAGAAGGATTAAAGCAGAGTATGGTCTGCTTTGATACAAAGATATTTAAGCCTAAATACTTTAGAAAAAATGAATTATTTTTATGTGTTACATTATAAGTCTACCAGAGCTCACTGCATTAGAAAAATGGAGCCAGATATTCAAGTTAATAAAAATTCTTATTGTAACTTTAACTTCACATTGTTCCTTTTACATCTATCTAAAGCACAATCATCCCCCAACCTCACCCCTAGGAAGAGATATGGCTTTTGTTCACAGCAGGATTAAGATATTTCTTCTTCTTCCTTTTATAATTTTGCCAACAAACACTACAATAATACTGTGGCTTCAAAGCCAGTTGGGGCAGGGGGCAATCTATTATTAATGATCTGACTGACATAATGGAAAACACACTCATTAAACTGTAAGAGGACACTGGAAATGTCTGGATGGGCATTTTAAATGACTTTGATAAGTTCCTAGTGTATTTTTCTATTTAATCGAATACTCTCATCATTACTCAATGCCATTTGTTTCCTTTTGGTGCTCCGACTTGATTTACTGTTTCTTAGTTAAAAAGAATGCAAGCATCTGATTACAGTCAGCCTAACCAGCTGAATAACAGAACACACAGGAAAAGAAATGAGAAACAGATTAAAATTAATTCTTGATGCCTAGCACATCATCAGTCAGCAGGCACATAAGCAAATTATTACTTTCTTAGTTAACTCAGAAGTGCTAGTCCAAAGAGTTAAGAAAAAAAAAAACCTCTTTCATTTTTTCATTTTCATATTTAAAACTTTCATAGCCTACAAGTAAGTGAACCTCAACATGACAAGCAACTTGGCTCAGAGGCATAAGCCCTATTGGAATTAAGCCCAGAATTACTGTGAATCTTTTAATAAAATTATGCTGTGTTTTTAAAAGCACTTCCCCTTTATGAATAAGGAATAATTTAGAAGGCAAAACAAGTTTTAATTAAATAAAACAAAATAATTTCAAATATACATAGATTGTTTCTGACCTCTGAATTTCTATAGCATAATAGCAGCTTCTTAAATCCTAATACCTGCACACATGATCTAAAACGCATAGATATTAACAAGGAAAGAAATAAAACCACACAAAACTCATGCCAACAGCATAACTATTCAAAGACTATTACAAGTTTAGTTTATGTCTACAGTTGTACATCACTTAATGAAAGGGACGTGTTTTGAGAATACATTGTTAGGTGAATTTGAGGTGCAAGCATGATAGAGTGCATATATACAAACCTAGATGGTGCAGCCTACTACACACCTAGGTTATATCGTACAGTCTATTGCTCCAAGGTTCAATCCTATACAGCATGTTACTGTACAAAACCACATGAGATTAAAGCAAGCACAAGAGAAAATGATGCAATTAAGAGAGAGAGTAATCATGAGATGTATAAGGCTGCTGCTGGTGAAACACAGCATAGTGTTTTTCAGGAAACGTTTTTTATAAGTAGAAAGAGTACATTATTGTATGTGCTATATTTTATATGACTCTCAGAGTGGTAAGTTTGTTTATACCAGCATCACTACAAACATCTGAGTAATGCATTGCTATAAAATGTTACAATAGTTATCAAGTTACTAGGTGATAGGAAATTGTTGGCTTCATTATAATTGTTCTAGTGGCCCAGTGCATGAAATTTGTGAATGATTGGGGGGGGGGGGAGGGATGTTCCTTAGCCTGGCCTGCACCCTCTCCAATCTGGGACCCTGGGAAGGATGCCCTACTGCTGGTTTACAGGGATCAGGCCTAAACTGGCAGTCAGACATCCCTCTCACAATCCAGGACTTCTGGCTCCAGCTACTCACCTGCCTACCTGCCTGATTACCCCTAACTGCTTCTGCCTGCCGGCCTGCTCACCCCCAACTGCCCCCCCGCTGGCCTGCTTGCCCCCATATTCCCTCCCCAATGGCCTGATTGCCCCCAAGTGCCCCCCTGCTGGCCTATACCCTCCAAACTGCCACTCCTGCTGTCCTGATCACAACCAACTGACCCCCACTAATGGCCTGCTTACCCCCAACAGCCCCACCCCCCACCAGCCTAATTACCCACAACTGCCATCCCATCCTGACCTGATCATCCTCCAGCGACCCAAGCTCCCAGCCCCTCCTTTTGGACTACTTGAAAACCAAGAGCATGCAGCAGGATAGTACCAGTGCTAGAACAGATAAATTTTTCTTAGAAAAATGAGGTCTTACTGTGAGTGGGGAAAATACCAAGAACAGATATGAGACATTATGAATCTGACCACTGGCTATTAAAAATTCAAAGGAAGGGACCTAAAAATCTGGTACCAGAAGTAAAAATCATAGGAAGGCACTGATTCTGGGGGAAGGAAGCAATTTAGAACAGTATGAGTATCCCCTGCACTTTCAAAATGAAGAGAAAGGATAGAGTAAATAGAAGACATTGAAAGTCCTACAGAAACAAAGTAATTATCTACACTAATAAAAGAGTAACATGCTAATTGACTGTACCTTCGTGATGCCTACCAGTGAATCAGGAGTGAGTATTCAAATTAACCCAACAAAGATGGCGGGGTAATTTGCATACACAGGCAACTAGTGGCTGGGGGCATTCCGCACCACCCCAGCCAATCTGAGCTTCTGGGCAGGGTGGAAAGGTGGCTCTGGATCAGAGCAGAAAGGCAGCTCCAGCCAGAGCGAAAAGGTGGCTCTGGCAAGAGCAAAGGAGATGCCAGCAGCTAGGGGAAGGAAGACTCATTCTTGCAGGAATCTTCACACATCAGACCTCTAGTGCATAAATAAGTGGAACAATAAATTGATGCTTTTCTCTCTCTTTGTCTTCCTCACCCTTCCTTTTACTCTCCCTCCCTCTCTCCCTCCCCCCACCTATTGCTCTCTAAAAAATCAACAAAAAACAAACAAACAATATTGGCCTTTGTGCTCAGTGGTTAGAGCATTGGCCCACATACCAAAGGGTGTAGGGTTGAATTTTCAGTCAAGGGTACATACCTGGTTTGTGCTCTGCCTCCAGTTGGGGCACATGTGGGAGACAAACAGTTGATGTGTCTCTTTCACATCAATACTTATCATAATATCTCCACCTTCTTCCCTCTTTCCCTCCTTCCTACTCTCTCCCTTTCACTCTCTCAGAAAAGTAATGGAAAAAGTATTATCTTGTGAGGATTAAAAATAACAAAGCAAACAAACAATTAAAATAAAACAAGACTAAAATTTTTATACAGATTTAAATCATTGCCTTCTATATTGATAAGAATTTCTAGAGATTTACTAGTAGAGTCATTCTCCTCTTCCTAGTATAGAGGGGGAGACATCCTTACAAATGGAGATTTTTATTATAAATGTAGATGTATGCACCTATTGCTCCCAAGCCAAATGGCTGGCAGAAAGGCATTTAGCCAGCCATTAACTAATTATTTCTTATATAACTGGAGTTTTGTTTTTCTTTAAATAAATGAAATATTGTCTTCAGGGTGAACTGCAACAGCCAGAATGATTGTTACTCTTCCAGATGAAAGCCTCATTATTTCAACATTAATAGGTCTTCAGAATAGTGGCATGTCTCCTCCATCTGTTTTTAGGGAAATGAAGCCTTTCAGTAGCAAAAACCTAACCACATGTCATTTATATTGTATTACTCATTCTTGAATATGGATAAAAAACAGAATATCACTAGATGTTAATAAGAAATGTAAACTTTTAGAAAGTAAGGGTTTTGTAATTTTTAAGACAATATTCAAGGAATGAGAATACTGCTTTCCCTAGAATAGGTACTCCATAAATTATTTGTTGAGATATTTGAGAATGTTGTGACATGAGTGTTGCCAGAGAAAAAATGGCTCATTGTGGAGTTATGAGAAAAACTTTCAGGGACACACATGTAATAGAAGTTTAAACATAGTGGCAAGACTTATTGAGGTGAAAAGAAATCCACTCTTGGGGATGTAAAGAGTGGGCAGGCTCTAGTAGCAGCTGCCCCTTCAGATTCTTGGTAATCCTCCATATATTTTCTTGGTTTTAGGAACAAGCAGACTATTTCCTATCTAATAAAGAGGGAATATGCTCATTGACCCTCACACCATTGCAAAGATGGTGGTGCCCACATACAATAAGGAAGGAATATGCTAATTGACTTTTACACCCTCAAAGATGATGGTGCCCACAGCCAATAAGGAGAGAATATGTTAATTGACTGCCCCACCCTCAAATATGGTGGTGCCCACAGCCATAAGAGGGCGGCACTCAGCCCCCTCAGCCCCCCAGCTACCTAGGTCCAGCCTGAGGTGAAGGCAAGCCTTGGCTGGTGGCTGCCCAGACACCCAGAGCTGACCTGAGTACGGGCAAGCCCCAGATGGTGGCTGCCCAGCTGCCCAGGGCCGGCCCAAGGTGCAGGTAATGAGGGCCGGCCAAGGCTTGCACTGGTAGCAGTGGCAGCAGCCAAGGTGTGAGGGGGTGTCACCTTCCCCTGATCTCCTGGTTGCCTCCACTCCTGAGGGCTCCTGTACTGTGACAGGGGGCAGGCTGGGCTGAGGGACCTCCCTCCAGTGCATGCATTTAATGCACCAGGCCTCAAGTGTGTGTGTGTGTGTGTGTGTGTGTGTGTGTGTGCTTGTAATGTATTACATTTATATCCTAGAGTAGAAAATATCAATGGTTAACTCACCATAAAAAAAAATTGAAAAATCTGGCTTCATCTGGATGGATGGTTGTTCTGCTATTTGGCCTAATTAGCATATTAGCTCTTTATTATATAGGATATATTCAATTGATTTCAAAAAGGGAAAGAGAAACATCATTGATGAAAGAGAATCATTGATTGGCTGCCTCATGCACGCCCCACACTGGGACAGAGCCCACAACCCCAGCATGTGCCCTGACCAGGAAATGAACTGTGCCCTCCTGGTTCATAGGTTGACACTCAATCACTGAGCCATGCTGGCTGGGCAAGCAGACTGTCTTTTAAACTATCAATCTCTTTCCTGATTCTTCCCAGTGACCTTCTCCCTATCCAGTCCTTTACCTGGATCTTCTGAAGTTTCATACCCTTATCCTATGTGATCATTTTCCATATTTTCCCAGGATAGACTCCTCCCATTTATGGTTCTCATTTTGACTCCTACTGTGCATGCCTCAAAATTCTCCTTCTTTATCTGGCTTCTACTGCACATGCCTCAGCCGAAGAATTCCCCCTTGCTGATTATCCTTCCCCTCTCCCAATAATCTGGGCAACTGGGCCAGTTGTTCCCTGAGGAGATTGGAAAGCCAGTCTTTTCTGCCTGCTCTGGGATTAATGCCCCTTTGGCAGAGGATGCAAGTATCCCCTGGGGTGTCTGTGAATCTGTAGCTTCCAGACCTAATCAGGCTTAGCCAGTTTAGCTGTTTTATATTTTGTTAATATTTAACTAGCTACCCAGGAAAGATCTAGGAAGCAGTCACAAGATCAAGCTTAATTATGCTTAGAGGGCTGTGCCCTCCAAGCTGGACTTGTTTGCGACTTTGCCAGCAGGTTAGTCTGAGGCTTAACCCTATAACCACTCCCTACACAGCCTCAGGTCCCTGGGGGGGGGGGGGGAGGACTTGGCCTTAGGTCCCTGTCAAGCCCCACCAGGCAGGGACACAGTCTCAGGTCTCCTGTCCCTGCCCAGCGCCATGCAGCCTCAGGTCCCAGCTGATTGCTTCTTTAAGCTTGTTACAGGAACTTCGCCTCCACTATGGGCATAGCCCTCTTGTGTTATGGGATCCCTGCCTCTGCTGTGGATGCAGCCATCTTGTGTTATGGAATCTCTGCCTTAGTACTGCTGTAGTGGTGGGAGAGGCCACCCCATTGCCTCACCGGCCATGATCCCAGTTTCTGGCTGAGTGGCACTCCCACTGTGGGATCACACTGACCACCAGGGGAGAGCTTCTGCATTGAGCATCTGCCCCCTGGTGGTCAGTGAACATCATAGCAACTGGTCGTTCTGTCATAAAAGTTGCTAAGGCCTTTATATATATAGACAGTCACAAAAAAAAATCTTTTTAGTCTTATCAAATAAAACAAATGTATGTACATATTTTTACTGTTAAGTAGTATTCTAATTTCTAATGAATTCTATTTATTAGCCATATACCAAAGTACTAAGCTTTTATTTAAAATCATGCTTTTAAGTAGGATATTTTAATTTTTTTAAATCTATTTTTGAGCTAGATAACTTTTTCAAGTGGTTTCTTGGCATTCACTTCTCCTGAAAATATTCTATTTTCCTGGCTTGTGTCACATCATACATTTATGATTATCTTTTTACCTGTCTCTTAAAAGTCTGAATTATCTTTGCTATCTTGTTTTCCTAGGCAATATCTTATACTTCTTTGAATTCAATTAGAATCTTTGTTCTAATTTTAGAAGCTTACTTGATATTCCATGACAGCTAAACATTGCCACTAATATATATACAACAATGCTGACATCTCAAATATCAGAGATCCCAGCTGAATTGTCATCTAAATCTCTATCATGACAAAACTATTATATTGCTTTTCTCTTAATAGTGAAACCTCCCATAAGCCAGCCACTCAGCCACTTAATCCAGCAATTTGAGGTCCTCTTTAAATTATTCCTACAGTTACCAGGTCTGTGCTTTTTAAGTACTACATCCACATCTCACCAATATTTCAGGACCTTATACATTTTTTCATGCAATTAATGCCACAACTCCATATGTTGAACAGTCTAACTTTTCTACCATCTATTTTGCTCATATCTGCTAGTATTACCATTCTAAAAATGGAGTAATTCTATACCTATTATTAAAATTACATTGAATGTGCATCACTTAAGAAGATCTAGTTCAACTCTTCACTGTAAGAGTTATCACTTTGGCCTCATTTTTTTTTAAATCATCACCTGAGGATATTTTTCCATTGATATTTAGAGAGTGAAAGAGAGAGGAAAAGACAGAGAAATATCGATGTGAGAGAAGAACATTTATTGGTTACCTCCCCCTCACACTCTGACCAGGACCCCTGCCAGGGAGGAGCCTGCAATCCAGGTACGTGCCCTTGACCAGAATTGAACCCAGGTTCCTTTGGTCCACAGGCTGACACTCTATTCACTGAGCCAAACTGCTAGGGTTGGCCTCATCTTTTATGTTTTGCTTATGTAATCAGACATCTTCCTCTTCTATCCCATGATGATTCAGTTGCAGTGTACTACCTACTGATCCCTAAATTTTCAGTGTTCTGTTATACATCTAACTGTTGAATTCAGTGTTTGTTTGTTTTTGCTTAGGATAATTTTTTAAAACATATTTTATTGATTTTTTACAGAGAGGAAGAGAGAGGGATAGAGAGTTAGAAACATCGATGAAAGAAAATCATCGATCAGCTGCCTCTTGCACACCCCTACTGGGGATGTGCCCGCAACCAAGGTACATGCCCTTGACTGGTATCGAACCTGGGACCCTGGAGTCCACAGGCCGATGCTCTATCCACTGAGCCAAACCGGTTTTGGCTGCTTAGGATAAAATTAATGACCACATTTCATTAGCTAATTACCACTAGCCCTACAATATACAACTTTAGGGAGGTTTGACTTACTAGTGTAGATCACTCCCCCTAGATCATTCCATTATACCTTGTATCTGAATTTGTATCTGGGCATCTATCACATAGAGTGTTAACATGTGTTTATTCATCTTCTTTCTTTAGAATTCAGTATATTTATTTTAATTTTTTTATTGTTGACAGTATTTTAGATGCCCCCCATTAAACTCCCTTTACCCCCTCTTAATGATAAGACCTGAACTTCTATAACTATAGGACCCAACATTAAGTGTGGCACATTCTGGAGAAATATACAGATGCTCCTTGACTCTCAGATTTGAAGTACAGTTTCTATCAAATGCATATGGCTTTGCACCATTGTAAAGCCAAATAAATTGTAAGTTGAACTGTTGTAAGTCAGGGGCAGTCTGTATATGTGCTCAATGCATAGAATACTGATTGGAAAAAGATTTGGCAGATGTTATAACTCAATGAGCAAGAAATACTATACAAATATATTAACTAAGTGGAGGAGGTCTAGACAGGTCGATCAAATCCAGAATGCTCAGTAACAATATTACAATAAGTTTTCTTTGTAGAGTAAAAGGTAAAAAATAAGTCTAGGATTCTGACATTGGCCAAAAGTTCTAAAACAGAACCAAGAACTGTCTTGAGGATGGGAGAATGTGTGTGTGTGTATATATATATATGCCAGTAACTGTTCTTGTCCTTAGAAATGTAGTAGTAATTTTAAAAAAGGAAAAATATTTTGGAGCTTCTATTTTTGAGGTAGGAACGGGGAAGAAAACAAGTACAAGATGAATCAGAAATGTTTTGGGTAGCCACGAGTGCTGTGAAAGAAAAAAAAATCTACTGCCAACATAGATGATATATCCAGGGATGGTGGAAAACTGTGATGTCAGAAGGAGTAACCCAGAACCCAGAGTTGGATAATTAGTGTCTGTCCTGTATGAATTGTGGATGAAAGAAAAAGTTATTTCCAGAAAATGCTTTTCCAAGTCCCCACATTTTTGCCAATCATGTTGGAAATGTTGGTTTAATGACTGAAAATGGAGTTTTAAATATTATACAAAGGAGAGTTTCTTATTATTTCATACTGAAAAAGCCTGAATTTGGACGGGAAAGAATGTTCAAATCTTAAGTGAAGTTTCAGAAGAGAAATATAGCTCAGATTTCCACTGAAATTTCCCACACCAGAAAACTTCTCATAGAAGGGACTACATATTCACCTCTCAAATAATCAAAAGATGTAAACACTTCACTTAATTATTGTAAAGGAGATACTGCAGATAAATATACTGAAGATCTCAAAATATATTGATAACAAGTAACATTACTCAACAGAAAAAATCCTGTTTCTTTGTGAAATTTCAAGTACAAGCAGGGTGTTGGTATTTATTTATATTGTTAGGAGCTCAAGCTTATTTATGCTTATAGAAGGATCTTTACACTTGATTCTTCTTGCAAGTTGAGAGCACATAGCCAAAAATTATAATTTTTATATTGCTATCAAAGAGCTATTTGTTGGCTATAACTTTTTTTTTCAAAATAATATATTAGTTAAGGTTCATTTATTTGGAAATAGATCATAATAATAAATAAATATTTTTGAAGCTAGAAAGAAAATACAGAGAAGCTTAAACCGGTTTGGCTCAGTGGTAGAGCGTAGGTCTGCGGACTGAAAGGTCCCAGGTTCTATTCCGGTCAAGGGCATGTACCTTGGTTGTGGGCACATCCCCGGTAGGGGGTGTGCAAGAGGCAGCTGGTCGATGTTTCTCTCTCATCGACGTTTCTGGCTTTCTGTCTCTCTCCCTTCCTCTCTGTAAAAAAAAATCAATAAAATATATTTAAAAAAAAAGAAAATAGAGAAAATTCTCAAGATGGAACTATTTATGCTCACAGTAACAGCTTTGTTTGAGTCAGTGGAATTAGACTAATAGAATGTAAGGCAAAAAGCAGAAATCAGGTGGAGCTTGGAAGGTTCAGGTTCAAATCTTCCCAACTTGGATATTTACCAGGGTAGATATAGAGAAATGGGATTTAGGAGATCGATATAGTTCAACAGTTGCTTTGAGATAAAAACAAGTGGCTTCATAGTTTAAACATCAGGGTAGTAATATAAGCAGCATACAATTGTCAAGTGGGAAACATGATATGAAGCAGTTATACTGATAAGATAATGGTGGTTGTTCAAATAAGAAAAGTATTATCCTATTGGAGCATCAACAGCAATAATTAGTAGGGCTTCCATTTTAGGGGAAAAAAAATGGTGTTCCTAGGTTAAGAACTGCATTTTCTGCAGACCAAGAATATAATAAGGACACAGTAGATCTAGAACCAGGACATCGAGCCATTTAGTTGTCTATGACTTATTATCATCTTTTTTTTCTGGGTATGGGATGAATCCTAGATGAGCAGTTGTATTAATTTTATATTGCTATATTAATAGCACAAATATAGTGGCTTAAAACATTCCCTTATGAGCTTACAATTAGGTTGGAATACTAGCATGGGGTGACTGTATCCTCTGTTCAATGATTTAAAGGACTGAAATCAGCATTAAAACCTTTGTCAGATAACTCTAGTATCCAATTCATCTTGGGGTTAGGATGATTTGTAATTTCTTTTTCAAGTTGTCCTATATCTGGTTCTTGGTGTGAATGTGATATTTTATTGTCTATTTTACATTTTAGCTATTATGTTAGGATACTTTGGTTACTTCCAGATTTTTTAAAATTTTAGCAGGAATTCCCTCTGTTTAGGTTTGGCACACAGTACCTCCTCTACTTTTGTGGACTGTGGTTTCATGGCATCTGGTTTTCAAAACATTTGTTGTACTATTTTAGTCTTTTTTTAATTTAGGTTGTACAGGTTGATTTACCACCGGTCCCTGCTCATGCTGTTATAGGGTGTAGAAGCTTCTCAGGACAGGGTACCCTGTGCCTCTAGATAGGGGAAAGGAATCACAAGTCCATATGAATGAAGAATACTTCCTAGGCCAGGGATTTGGTACTTACTAAGCTGAGTGCTTTTTGTGTTGGTATCCTTCTTGCTAATTCCAGCAAGTTGCCTGATATATCTGGGTAAGAGAGAGGTGTCTCAGGCCCAGCTAAGAAAAAAAAAAGTTTTCCAGGTGGGCTTTTTGTGGTAGGATCACTTTCACTGGCACGCTTGGCCACTGGTATGTCTGGGTGGAGGAGAGTCTCAGGCCCAGTGGGGAAGGAGAGCACATTTCTCTGGTCACTTATAATCAGCAGGGTTTCTAACTGTTCTTCCTTGAAGCTTCTACAGGGGTCACCTGATGTATCCAGTAGGACTCACATTTTATCTTGTAGAAGAAGAGCCTATTTGAGATACTTCCTGTTACTAAATTGGGAATTAGGAAAATGCTGGGCTTAAGCCACCTTTTCCTATTAAGAAGGGGTGGTTATAAGATGGCCTGCCATAAAATTGTTCATCAATTCCAAGGGTGCCTAGACAACTCACCTTCTTCTTTATACCTTTCAGAAATCTCCTTTGATTGTCTTACATTATTTCTAGGATTTATACTTGTACTTATAGAGGGAGAGCAAGAAGACAGGAGTGTAAACTATCTTATCTGGACCAGAAGTCCTCTCTGTGCCATTTAAGGGCTCACCTAATTAAATCAGGCCCAGTCTGGATAATCTCTTAATCAATTATGCCATGTATCATTACTTAATAATGGGAATGATATTAATTATATTCACAGGTTTCATACTCAAGGGGTGGAACTACTACAAGGGTCATTAGGGGTCATTTTAGAATTCTGTCTACCCCAGAAGGTATATACGGATGTACTGAAGCATTAATTAGGCAGTTATCATCCTTTGGAAGGTCAGAATATGTTAAGATAGTGAGAAAGTCAACTACTGTTATAATTATTCTACTTACTTTAAATGAAGTAGATCTGGCATCAGAAATACTTAATAAAAACCAGAATATTTGTACAATTTTCATAATTTAATGTAAAATTTTATAGAATTGATCTAAGTCTACATTTCTGTCTATGCAAATACCTTCTGTGTGAAAAATATGCTAGCTCAAAGATGTATTAAAGCACTTTAAAACCACTCCCCACTTATATTTTATAGTTCTGTGCAATTACTGTGGCTGCCAACAATTCACATAGGAAATAAAGGTCAGTGATGATTCTGACTTTAAATGTTTAAAGCAGGTTTATACTTAACACTATTCACATTTATATAAGTTTTATATTACACAAAATGTATGACTATTATGATTTTTGCTTTAGATTTTAATGCAATGTATTCTTACCTAAACCAGAATTGAAAATTTTAAGCAAAATTTGGTAGACTGGCCAATATATACACCCCCCCCCAAAAAAAAAAAAAAAAAAGTAAGAGAACATTAGTTTGTAGGCTACATTAAGAGAAATCACTATGTTTGGATTAGAAAGGAAACATAATGTAAATTGTGATTATAATAGTCATGATTTCAGAGAGAAACAGAGAGGGAGAGAGAGGTAGAAACATAAATGATGAGAGTGAATCATTGATGGGCTGCACACTCCACATTGTGGATAGAGCCTGCAATCCGGGCATGTGGCTTGATAGGGAATCTGAGGAATTGAATTATGACCTTCTGGTTCATAGGTCAAAGCTCAGCCACTGAGCCACACTGGCCAGGAGATTGACCATTTATAACTTTATCAACCAGTCTCTCTTGCTCTGTGTCTTCAGATTGGTTTTGACTAATGTGAACTATCAACAGGAAATTAGAAGTCAGAAGGAAAGCAAGGTAAGGGTATTTATTTCCATGAACCCTCTCAAATTGTAGGTTGGCAGTGACTAACATTTGTCTATTTAAGGTCACAGCTCTTGTTGGGTGGCCTTCTGTTACAATTACAGGACATTCTGTGTTGCAGTCTCTATGCCCCTTCAAGCCTAGTGGTGATAATACTGGCTTCTCACAATTGTTAACCTCAGGGTACTCCATCATCTCTTGTTTCCTTCTTTCCTTATGCATTTTATTAAGTAGTCTCTTCATTAAATGCTGTTCCATCACCTTTTTCAAGTGTGTCATTAATTTTCAGTCAGGACACTGACTGATACATTGGTGGTGAGGAATGTGAGAAACTTCAAGGTAGTATTAGGGTATGATAAACTGCTGGTTAGAGCAATAAGAAGAGAAGGTTTTTTAAGTTTACACAATTTTATGAATGTAACACAACTTTTTCAGAGAGGAAGGGAAAGGGAGATAGAGAGAGAGAAACATCAATGTCGAGAGAGAATCATTGATCAGCTCCCTCCTGCACACCCCCAACTGGGGATTGAGCCCATAACCCAGCATGTGCCCTTGACTGGAATCACCTGGGACCCTTCAGTCCCCAGGCCAACACTCTATCCACTGAGCAAAACCATCTAGGGCATAACACAACTTATTTATGTGAGTGACTCTGATTCTTAAGTTGCTTAATTATTGTGGCTTGGCTCCTATTTCTTTGCATACATGTCCAATACAGGACATGGCTATGAGATAGATATTTGGAATCTACATGACTAGATAAAACTACCAGGAGCTATGTGGGTTTATTAGATCATATTAAGACAATTCTCTTATGGAATAAGAATCAACTCAACTTAGTGTATCTACTAAGTTTTTTCTTGAAATTCAGTGACTTGCTATAGTGTTAAATTTATTTTTACTTTCAGGTAGGTCAATACTATTTGGCTTTTAATATTTCCTTGTATTCTCAAACAGAAATTGGGGAAAGTACAATAATTCATTCAAGAACCAATGATTTAGTTCATATTATTACATTTAGATTCATAATTAAATTAGATTCATATTGTTCTATTTAAGCAACACTCCAAAAGTGGATATAAGAAGGAGACTGTTGTTTGTCTATCACTATAACAGTTAATATAGGTGAGAATTCAGATCTGTTAATTTTCTCTCTCATGAGGATCCATTATTTTCTTGTGATGAATAGAATAAATATACAATAGTTGTTGGACTGCCAGCTATCAGTGCAGTGGGTATGATATTCATGGGAGCAAGGTAGGATGTAAAGCTTGTTGTCTTCTGTGTACTATGAAATGCAAATGCTACAGAATTCTAATGTATTATTTTCAACAAAAGATCATATAGCCAAGTTGTCAATCTGTGCTTTGCTGAGTCCGATAGGATGGTTATGATTATCATTTAAGAGAAAAAACAAGGGAACACTAAAAGTAACTTTCATCAAATATTACTGGGGTCATAGATTTACTCTTTTGGTTTCTGATGGCGAGTTTGGTGATCTTCTTTCAGAGAACAGTATGCAAATTTCTGAATTTTCATCACTGGAGCTAGAATTGGGCATTGAATTAGAACTGGAACTAAACATATACCTGGAGTTTGAACTAGAAGTCAATGTAGAATATGAACAGGAAGCATAGTTAGAATTTGAATTGGAACCAGAACTACTATTACCTTGAGAACTATTTCTTCCATTTGGTGACTACCCTTTCTATGTTTTGACTTGGAACTGAAAGACTAGGTTCTAAATCACTGTCACTGTCTGCCTTCGTGTGCTTTGAATTGCAACAGATGTATCACTTAAACCAGTATTTAAAATTCTATGAATGGGTATTCCCAATGATACTAACATAAGCTCTCATGCCTGCCTGTTCATAATGTGAAAACACATGCCTAGGTTCTCCTTGTTCACTTTCTAAGGTGACAGTGTTATTTGGTGTCAGATGTTATCTGAGTACTGATAATTATGCTGTCTCTATCAAAATACACCCTATTTCAGTATCAAAGGATATGGTTGGATTTATGTGTCTCAATTCACAAGATTCACCATCACTTGTTTTCTCTTTGAATGGCATTCTTTGGTCCAGAACTTGCAAAAAGATCCCTCTTTTCTAATTAAAATCCAATTATTTGCTGTCTCTGTGTTTCTTGGTGCTGAGTTGTTTTTTTTTGTTTGTTTGTTTTTTTTTTTGTTGTTGTTGTTTTTTTTTAATGTGTCCTATTTACACAAAGGCTGCTTAAAAGTTGGAGATGATGTACTGTGATGGAATCTTTGTAAAAGTTCACCCAGTAAATGTAGAGGTGACTTACTTTCAGTCCTTGTTCTGGTTCCACTACGATCTAGGCTTCTGCTTCTTGCTGACTTCTTATAGGTGGGACTTCCATTAGTGTTCCAGTTATACTTGGTTTTGATCTAGATTGTTTTATAAATCTTGTTTCAGATTGTGAATTTTCCACATGACTTTGGCTGCTGTCCATTTTGTCCCCTGGGAAGTCTTGTAGCTAGCGTATATTCATTCTCTGCATTTGGACTCCCATTATTAAGGTTAAATTTTATTTCTGAACCGAATCTGAAATCATTGTGTGGATTAATCTGGCTCACTTCTCTCAAAGGTTGTGTTCTCTTTGCCCACGTCACATTTTCAGTTTGTTTGAAAGAGATAAGCCAGTCTATTAAAGGGTCGCTGCTACACACATCATCTGGAGTCTTTTTCACCTGTTAACAAAGAAAAAGGGGGAACTCAGAAAGGAATTACCAAAATCAGAGCCATCATAAAATAGCACTCTGAAACTTTGTTCCAAAACACATAAAAATTATGACAAATATTCAGATGTTGTTAACAGCTTTCACAATTATAGAATTAACTGGGGGCTCAGTGCATGAATTCGTGCACCTTGAAAGAAACTATGGGCTTTGAGGCTGTGGTGGGCACAGGGGTGGGTCTTAACCCATCCTCCATGCCCCCACACAGCCCCTCCTGCCATGCCCCCACCCCTGGTTCCCTGTCTGCCAGCATCCCTGCTCCTGCCACCAACACTCCCACACACTGACAGTGCCAGTCCTGCTTGCACCTGCTGACAGCATGGAGCAATTGGAGCTAGTGGGTGCAAGGAGCTGCAGCTGCTGCCTTGATCACCCCTCAGGAGCAGGAGGAGGTGGAGAAGTCCTCAGGGATGATTGGGGCCAGCAGCTGCCACTGGCATCTGCTGATGGTGCTGAGTGGTCGAGATCAGCGCTTGGCACCGGCAGCTGATATGAGCAGTGGCTCTAAAACCGGCTGTGAGTGTGAGCAGGGCCAGTGCTGGCAGTGGGTGTAAGTGGGGTGGTCACTGGCACCAGGTGTGAGCACTGGGCATGATTGCGGTGTGTGGGAGCAAAGAATTTTCAGTAACCACCGAGGCTCACCCCAATGACAATAACCAGCAACCTGCCTTGGTCTGGCACCCCCACTCACCTACTCCACCATCCCACTGCAGCTGATGTCCGGCATGTTCCACGCATGCTCCCTGGTAGTCAGTGCACATCATAGTGACTGGTTGTTCGGTTATTCCCTGTTCAATCTATTTGCATATCAGCCTTTTATTATATAGCTTATTTTGTAAACTACACTGTAAATTGACAAGCAACAGGCAAGAAAATTTATATTTTGTATGAAAAGAATGAGGTAATCCTAGATAAATTTGAGATTTGTTTTAAAAAAAGGAATCTGGAGAACATATATTTTCAACATTTCATCATATACATAGCCTTGTGTAACACTGTGAAAAGAATGTCAAAAGAGAACATTTTTTTTCACTCTACTGTCAAAATACAAATGCAATTAAGGCAAACACCAGTTAAAGTACAGTGCTTATTGTTTCAGTTCCATTTACATTATTGTGTAATTCTCAGTCTATAACATAACTTCTAGGCTTTTGACTTAAATGTTTGATAATATATAAAGTTGTTTTTAAAATATATGACTATTGTAGCCATTACCCAAAATATAATGAAGGTTTGTAGGTTTAAAAGTATTTGAATACTTCTTGATGATACCAAGATTTTAATTGACATGAAATTGAAGGTTAGATCAAATAAATAAACTGAACCCAGCAGAGTACATACAAGAAAATACTCAAGGACCAAACTATTTTAGTATTCTCTGCATTACATAGTAAATATCTCTATATCAAACTGGGATAGAAACACCAGACCTGAGGTTTGAGCAGGGTTTCTTAACACTATTTTCATTTTGGCACTATACAATTCTTTGTTTGGGGGAGCTATCCTGTACATCAGTGTTTCCCAAACTTTTGACATATGTGTACCCCTTCTATAATTTTCATAACGCTGAGTACCCCATGTACTCATGAGAACATAGAATTAGGCTCAGCTAAGCACAGTGCAGTGCATATCCCCACCAAACTCCGGTGCAACGTGTACCCCCACCAAACTCTACCCATACCCCTGGGGGTACGCATACCATACTTTGGGAAACACTGTACATTATGGGTTTTTTGACAGCATTTCTAGCCTCTGCCCACTGGTTGCCAGTAGCACCCAACCCCTACCTGTGACAAACAAAAATATATTTAGACCTTGTCAAATGCCCCAAGTTAAAAAGTACTTGAGTAGAATATGAAACATTTATTTTTGTTGGTGTGGAAGTCACATATCCATACAGGAAAAAAAAATATTTCAGGAAGTAGGAGGAACTTTTCCCCCCTTTTCATTGAATTTATTGATGTGACACTGGTTAACAAAATTATACAGGTTTCAGATACACAATTATACAACACATCATTTGTTCACTATATTGTGTGTCCACCTCCACAAGTCAAGTCTCCAACTATCACCATTTATTCCCCCTATACTCTCTTCTACCTCCCACCTTCCCAAATCCAAGCAGTCACCACACTTTTGTCCATGTTTATGAGTTTTTTCTCTTTTTTGCTCAATCCCTCCATACCTCCCACTCACTTCCCCCAACACTCACACACACACACCTATTAGCCTGTTCTTTACAAGTCTGTCTCTATTTTTCTTGTTAGTTCACTATGTTCATTAGATTCCACATATGAGTGAAATTGTTACTTTTCTTTCTCTGACTGGCTTATTTCACTTAGCATAATGCTCTCTAGGTCTACCCATGCTGTCACAAAGGGTAATATTTCCTTCTTTTTAATGGTTGAATACTATTCTATTGTGTAAATGTACCACCCATCTTTATCCAATCATCTACTAATGGGCATTAAGGCTGCTTCCAAATCTTGCCTATTGTAAATAATGCTGCAATGAACATGGGGGTGCATATATTCTTTCAAATAAGTGTTTTGGGTTTCTTCAGATAAATTCCCAGAAGTGGAATCACTGGGTCATAGGCAGTTTCATTTTTTAATTTTTTGATATAACTTCATATTGCTTCCACAGTGGCTGCACCAATCTTTATTCCCACCAACAGTATATGATAATTCCCTTTTCTCCATATCCTCATCAACAAATATTGTTTTATTGATGGTAGCCATTCTGACAGGTATGAGATGGTATCTCATTGTGGTTTGAATTTGCATCTCTAATGTTGAGCATCTTTTGACCTCTTTGGAAAAGTGCCTATTCAGGTCCTTTGCCCATTTTTTAATTGAATTGCTTGTTGTTGCTTTTGGTGTTGAGTTTTATGACTCTTTATAAATTTTGGATATTAGCCCGTTATTAGATGTATTGGCAAATATGTTCTCCTATTCAGTAGGTTGTCATTTCATTTTGTTGATGGTGTACTTTGCTGTGCAAAAACTTTTTAGTTTGATGTAAGCCCATGTGTTTATTTTTTTCTTTTGTTTCCCTTGTCCTTGGAAATTTATCAGAAAAAAAAAATATTGCTATGAGAAATATCTGAGATTTTACTGCCTATGTTTTCTTTTTTAAAAAAATAAATCTTTATTGTTCACATTATTACAAATGTTCCTCACTTCCCCCCCGCTCCATTGCTCCCCTCCACCAGGTTCCCACCCCACCATCTGCCCTTTCCCCACCCTCCATTGTCCTCATCCATAGGTGCACAGTTTATGTTCAGTCTCTTTCCACACACCCCAATCCCCTTTTCCCCGAGAATCATCAGTTCACTCCCCTTCCATACCTCTGATTCTATTATATTCACTAGTTAATATTGTTCATCAGATTTTTTTTTAATTCCCTTGGTTTTTAGATTCACTTGTTGAGAGTTACATATTTGTTGTTCATAATTTTTATCTTTATTTTTTTTCTCTTCCAAAAGAACCCCCTTCAGCAATTCATATAATTCTGGTTTGGTGGTGATGAACTCCTTTAGCTTTTTATTTTTTTTATTTTTTTTATTATTATTTTTTTTTTTTAGTGAAGCTTTTTACCTGGCCTTTGATTCTGAGTGATAGCTTTGCTGGGTAGATTATTTTTGGCTGTAGGTTCTGGCTATTCATCAGCTTGAATATTTCTTGCCATTCCCGTCTGGCCTGTATGGTTTCTATTCAGAAATCAGCTGACAATCATATGGGTACTCCTTTATAGGTAACTACCTGCTTTGATCTTGCTGCTTTTAATATTCTCTCCTTGTCTTTTGCTCTTGGAATTTTAATTATGATGTGTCTTGGTGAGGTCCTCTTTGGATTCCTTTTGTTTGGGGTTCTGTGTGCTTCTTGAACTTGTAGGTCTAATTCTTTCACCAGGTGGGGGAAGTTTTCTGTCACTATTTCTTTCAGTGTATTTTCGGTATCTTGCTCTCTCTCTTCTTCTGGGATCCCCATAATTCTGATGTTTGTTCGTTTGAAGTTGTCCCAAAGGTTTCTTATATTATCTTAAACTTTCTGGATTTTCTTGTCTTCTTGCTTCTGCAGAGGAGTGGCTCTTTATGTTCCAAATCTTTGACTTGATTCTTGTGATCTTCCATTCTGTTTTTAGGACTCTGCATAGTATTTTTTATTTCAGACAATGTATTCTTTATTTCTTGTTGATCCCTTATTATTTCTAGTTGATCCCTTTTCATATCCTCATAGGTCTCGTTTATTTTATCAGCCTTTTCTAGGAAATTCTTGAAAAACCTTATAAGCGTGGTTTTGAACTCTATATCCATTCGCTTTTTGTCCTCCATTTCTTTCATTTGTGATGTTTCCTTGTCTCTGCATTTTCCAGCTTCCCTGAGTTGGTAGCCTTAAAAGTCTCTGTGTTCAGCTTGGATAGGGCGAAGTTTCAGGATGGAGGCACCTCTGAGAGTCGAGTTTCGCCCGCTACCAAATAGTCTAGGCTTTCCCCCAATGAGCCCGGAACTGGGGTTCAGTTCATTTGGAAGTGGGGTTGGAAGTGGAGTTCAGAGCAGTCTGGAGCTTTTGTCTCCTTCCCACCAGGGCAATCCAGCGGCACAGTCAACTGTTCATTCTCTATGCGCAATGTGCGTGCTTCTGGGAATTCCTTTTGCCGCTTCCCTGGGTTTCTGCCTTACAGCCCAGGCTCCCTCTGTATGAGCCTGGGTCCCCAGGGTCTGGCCTAGAACTGGGGTTCAGTGCAGTTGGAACTGGGGCTCAGCACAGTCTGGAGCTTTTGTCTCCTTCCCGCTAGGGCAATCTACAATAGCAGCAGAGTTAACAGTCTGTCCTCTGCACAAAATGTGCGGGCCTCCGGGACTGCCTTTTGCCACTCCCCTGAAATTCAGCCTTACAGCCAGGCTCCCTCTGTATGAGCCTGGGTTCCCAGGGTCTGGCCTAGAACTGGGGTTCAGTGCTGTCAGATCTGGCATACAGCACAGTCCGGAGCTTTTATCTCCTTCCCGCTAGGGAATGCCAACCAGGCACTCAGCCTCCCCCTCCTCTCCAGCTCCATCTTCTCAGCACGTGCAACATGTCTCCGTACCTTAGGCTTTTACAGCTCCTCCGATTTTCCTTCTGGTTTTCTCTTTCCTTCTCGTTGTAGAATTTCCAGTCAGTCAACTTTCCTGTAGTTCTGGGTAATGTCCATTTTGTATTTTAGTTGTATTTTATTGAAATTGTTGTGTGAGGCTGCAGTTAGGTGTTACCTATGCTGCCATCTTGGATTCTCCTTATCACCTATGTTTTCTTCTAGAATTTTTATGGGTTTTAGTATAGCATTTAAATCTTTAATCCATTTTGAGTTTATTCTTGTGTATGGTGTAAGAAAGTGGTCTGATTTATTTTTTGCATGCATTTGTCCAATATCCCTCACACAGTTTATTGAATAGGAAATCTTTACTCAGTTTTATGTTTTTGCCTTATTTGCAAAATATTAATTGATTAGAAAGGCATGAGTTTATCTCTTGGCTCCCTATTCTGTTCCATTGATAATGTGCCTGTTTGTATGCCAGTACCATGCTGTTTTGATTACTATGGCCTTGTAGTTATAGTTTGATATAAAGTAGCATGGTTCCTCAAACTTTGCTCTTCTTTCTCAAGATTACTACAGCTATTTGGGATCTTTTGTAGTTCTATATAAATGTTTGGAATACTTGATCTAGTTCTGTGAAATATGCTACTTGTGTCTTGATAGGAATTGCTTCTACTTATTTGTATCTTTAAATTTCTTTCTTCAGTATCTTATAATTTTCTGAATACAGTTATTTTACATCCGTGGTTAAATTTATTCCTAAGTATTTTAGTCTTTTGAAGCAACTATAAATAGGAATGTTTTCTTAGTTTCTCTTTCTGGTAGTTCATTATTGCTATATAAAAATGAAACTGATTTCTGATTATTTCTTTTATATCCTGTACTTTCCTGAATTAATTTATTAGCACTTATCGTGGCCATGTAGCTCAGTTGGTTAGAAAGTTGTCCTGTTATATCAAGGAGGAACTTTCAATTGAGGTGGAAAACCAAGTGAAATATCAATATGTTATTTCACACTGTTTTCCAATTAAAGCAGCCCTAATGTGAATCCGGAAAAAAATGTACCTCAACATTCTCACCAAAAATCAAGTAAATTTCAGTTCCTTTTTTAAAAATGAGAAGTTACTTAGCACCAGATTAATTTGTGCCACTCTGTGTGATCTCTGGTTGATATTTATTGTCATAAAGTTCCTTATCCATCCCATTATATTTCCCTTACAGGCAAAATATACCTGTACTAGAGGCCTGATGCACAAAATTTGTGCAAGGGGCTTGGCCTGTGCAGAGCTGGCTTTGTCCAGAAGGTCATCCAGAAGGTCGTTTGGTAGCATATTATGCTTTTATTATTATAGATTTTCATCTGAGTTTTCCAGTGTTTTTTTTTTTAATTAGTTGAAGTCTTTTCTGTAACTTTTCTGTAGTTTCACTAGGTTGCCTATCAAATTGTCATCATCATAATATTGTGATCCTCTCTCAGGTTATTTAAAAAACAATAGACACCTTCTTTCTGAACCAATTGGTCCATCTAACTTCCACACTGGGACACAGATTCATCTCCTTGATCACCATAATCTGAGTTTTCCATCTTGATTAACAAATGGAAAATTATCTGACTTTTATAAAATGGCTTTGAAATACAAACAAATATTTTCTGCTTCAGTGTCAGGGCACAACTCAGTCATACCCACCTAGCTTATGTTTCTCTCACCTCTCCTGCTATGGCAGTTCTGCAGCTTCTGGTGAGTCCACCTTTATACTAAGCATGCTAGTAATTGTTGCCTAGGCAACCATGATCTTCTCCATGGGTAACAAATAAGGACCACATTCAGGTTAGGTTTCAATTCATTCCAAACCAGCAAATACTGAAGAGGGCTTCTTGTATACCAAGCACAGTCCTTTATCTCCTTTAACCCACGTGAGCTTATTCTGAGGCTTTCAGGAGGCTTTTTCAGGCTCTGATATGCTCTAGTTATTTGTATGTTAAATTACAGAACCCAAATGCAGCTAGTTACATTTCACATGACTGCCTTTTTCAATATGCCATGCCAGAGTCATAGTTAAATGCAACAATTCTCATTTTCAAGTGCCCATTTACCTCTGTATTTTCTCCTAATAACTCCTTAAATCATAGACACTCACAAAGGAAGCCCACAATTTTTGGTAATTTACTTGGACCATAGCTAACTCTGTTTAACTGGGTCCTCTCCTTTTTTAACTCTTAGTGCCTTCATCTTTCATTATATAATCCATCAAGTTCCTGTTTAAAAAAAATTTAAATAAATATATTAATTAAAATGTTGGCAGGTTTTATCTCACCTAGAGAATCCCTTTTGGGAGGGCTGGGGAACCATTTTTTCTGCCAAGGGCCATTTGGATATTTATAGTACCATTCTTGGACCACACAAAATTATCAATTTAAAAATTAGCCTGCTATATTTGGTCAAACATTTAATTAACTCACCCCTAATGTCTTGGTAGGGTCCAACCAAATGCTTTTACAGGCCTTGTAGGCTCACAGGCTGGATGTTCTCACCCCTGCCTTAAGGAATTCTCCAGAAATTCATTGAATTTCATTTTTGTTTTCCTTTCTCATAAGTATTATAAATATCAATCAAACAAAGCTAGCCAGAACATCACAGTCACTTTTTAAACGGATCCATAATAGTTATTTTACCTACTGTAATAAGTGCTATTGTTGCTAATTTTGTTCCAGGTTTTAGAAGTTCGTGCAGCCAAGAGGGCTTGGTAAAAATAATGCTCATTTGCAATCCTATCTGAATGGCACCTCTGAGAGTTTCTGGACTCATTAATGTTACCCATATCACTTAACACATGCTTAGAAATCCTTCATTTAAGTTATTCATGATAAGATGTGCCTACTAAATTTGAGACATTATTTCATTTCACTTACTTAGTACATTGAGCATAAATTGAGTCAGTTACTACCCTAGCCACAACAGATATGTTAGTTAACTGTTGCAGCAGTCTGTACTCCCAAGTAATTCACATTCTAGTTGAGGGAAATATCACATATAAACCATCAAAATAAAATATATTAATGCTGTAATAGATTTATATATGTAGCATTGTGTAAGTGTGAGGACTGTGTGATGTTTATTTCATGGGAGTTGGAAAATGTTTCAGAGAGACATTGCATTTAAGTCTGATTCTTTATTATTATGAGTTTCCACAGATGGAAACTGGCAGTTGGGTATATGTTGGTGAAGAGAGACTATGTCAAGCAGAAGGAATATACTTGAGCTTATTTGGCTTTTTTGGGCAATTGTGGCCACAATTTTGAGGTTGGTGGAAATGTTGTTAAATTAATTGAAAAAGAAATAAGGAGCACAGAGTATAAATTGACCTTTGATTGGTGTGTGTGTGTGTGTGTGTGTGTGTGTGTGTGTAAGGAATAGGACACTGGTAAAAAAAAAAAAAAAAAAAGAAAACTGTCTTTTTTTTTTTTTAAATCCTCACTCAGTGATATGTTTAAAAAGAGGGAGGGAGAGAGATTAATTGCCTTATTGCCTTCCCATACTTGCCCTGACCAGGGATTGAACCTGAAACCCAAGTATGTGCCCTAATCGGGAATCGAACCTGCAACCCCTGGTACATGGTCAACACTTTAACCAATTGAGTCACACAAGCAGGGGAAAATGTTTGTTAATTTTTTAGAATAAGCAGTGGATTTTGTTTTTAGGTGCTTAGCATCAAACTAACATACTTATGATGACAGAACCTGATTTTCCGGGAGGAAAACCATTCTCTAACCTTAGTTCAATTGTTTTAGGTTTAACGAAATTCACTGTCATTGATTTGCTAAAGGAAAGGACAGATGATGCATCTATGTCCAATTAACATATCTAAAATTGCTGGTTATGGTCATTGTTTTAAGCCTGGGTATGTGACCAAATATGCATATAGGAATTAAATTTTAGATTTAGCTAAAACTACTGAACATGAGAAATTATTTTCCACTGTGGTTGCTAAGCTGGCAGGATGTAAACCTAAAGATGCTCATGGCTATTTTGTGTCCATGAACATGAAGAAAGTCGACATAAAGAGACAGAGAAAAACAAAGATGGAGAAAGAGCCATATATCCAAGAACAAAGTTGAGAAATATGTGAAATTATTTGTGTCATAGGATTTTTGGATCTATAAACCAGTGTGTTTTATTTTTTAAATTTAAGCTTGTGAAGGATTTATGTTCACTTACCATGGAAAGGTCCTTATAATTGCACAAGAAAATAATATGATCAGCGATCTAATCAGATGTCTAAAAATGTAATTCTAAATGTTCCACATAAGACTCTTTGGCGATTGTCCATTCTATAAAATTAACATGCTTATATAACAAGTTTAATTGGGTTTAGTCTTTTATGAAAAAAACTAGGGGCCCGGTGCACAAAATTCATGCACTGGGTGGGGGGTGTCTCTCAACCTGGCTTGCATCCTCTCCAATCTGAGACCCCTGTGGGATCAGCCTAAATTGGCAGTCGAACAACCTCTTCGCAATCTGGGACTGCTGGCTCCTAACCATTCACCTGCCTGCCTGCTTGATCACCCCTAACCACTCTGCCTGCTGGCCTGATTGCCCCCAACTGCACCCTCCTGCTGGCCTGCTCACCCCCAACTGGTCCCCTCTGCTAGCCTGATCACCCCCAACTGCCCTCCCCTCCTGGCCTGATCACTCCTAAGCACCTCTGCCTTGGCCCTGCCACCATGGCTTTGTCCAGAAGGACTTTTGGAAGGTCTCATGGTCTAATTAGCATATTAACCTTTTACTAATATAGATATATGACATACTGCCATAACTATAACATATGTACCAGTATTACTCTATGAGAATACATACTTCATGCGATAGGAAGGCATCTAATACATTACATTGTATATGTTGTAAGTAGTAGAAAATACTGTATTCATAGCGATAATATACACCCTGTGACTTCCCTTCCTGATTTGGGAATGGTTCCCCAGTTCTTTAAAGATATATATTTGGTCATTCAGTGTAACTTTATTTACTGTTTATTGCACATGATTTGAAATCTTTAATTTCTAACCACCAAAGATTCAAAGGACTTTTTTTTCCAATGAAGTTTAACATTAACATCAGTGAATTAATGTATTCATGTGTTTTTATTGTAAACATCTGAATTATTCACATTGTCATAAATCCTGAACTCATAAGCATGAACCATAAACAGGATGGCAGCAAGCCAGGAAGCCACTCTGCAAACAAACAGATACTCTGCATAAAGAGAAAAGTCAGCACAACATTTAATGTCCAACCTGAGTCACCTCAGAATGTTATATATATTGACTTATTAATTCATATAGTATCAGGAACTCAACCACTTGGTTAGTGACGGGGTTGACCTGGTTTCAGGAGGATTATTCCTGGAATAATTAAGGAAAGGAGGGCTCAGTCTTTTCTTCGTTGCTTGCTCCTCCCCTGCACCTTCATCTTTCTTCTCATCCTCATCTTCTCAGGCATCTTCTCCTTCACCTTTACCTCCTTTTTCTTCCTCCTTTGTATCCTCAAATTTTTCCTTGGCACTTTCTTCCTCTTCCTCTCCTTTCTCTTCATCAGCCACTTCCTTCTCCTCCCCTCTTCAGCTTCTCCTTCAGAGGGGGGTTCATTCTTAGCTTCCTAATGGTCTCCTCTACCTCGATCTGCTCCTCTTGGACGTCGCTGGTGTATTAAGAAGGGAATGAGTGAGCAGACATCAAGTAGGAGCTACTCTGTAAACCCCCTTAGGCAAATCGACCAAAGATATGGGAACTCTGGGTGTAGCCACTGGCTATGCTTCCCATGCTGGTGAAACTGAGCTGATTCCTTCCAAGAGTTTCCTGCAAGCTGCAATGTCAATATCCAATTCCACAATGAGGAGGTCCTAGTATTCTTTTAAACATCATACCATTTCACTCTTTGTAGTTCTCAACTCACTTTCTAATTTGTTGTTTGTGTTCTGCATAGCACTAACATCAGAGATCTGCTTATCCTCCAGCTCTTGCAGCTGCTTTTCCAGAGCTTAGTTTATGCCTCAGCATGCTTTGATCTCCAGGGTCGTGGCCTTGAGCAGGCGGTGGCTTTCAGACACCTCGTCCTTGGTGGCGTGCACCCCATAGGTGTTCTTGGCAGTGCTCTTGGTCAGCTTGGTGCTCTTGGTCAGCTCTTGTACCATTCTGTTGCACTCTGTATGTCCTTGGCAGCCAGCTTCTCCTAATGAGAGCCAATGTTCTTGAACACTGCAGAGAGCATGGACTTTGAGATCATGTCCATCCGCACAGAGATCTGAGTGTACTGGATCTGTATCTGCAGATCAGCGATCTCCTCTTCATGCACTTTCTTCAGAAAATTGTTTTAGTTCATCAGGCTGTTGGTGCACTTTTCAAGCTCAGCTCCAGTAAGAGCCACCTCATCTGTACCTTTGCGTTCCGCCATCAGCCAGCCCTCTGCGTCATCATGGTTCAGCACCTCTTCCTGATAGCATGCCTGCAGGCTGCGCCCAGTCCCTTCCAAACCCTGGTGCCTGCTAACTGCCCACTGTCCTCTCCTCGACAGAGACTGGGCACAGTGGGCTGGGGCACAGGCATCCCATTTTCATTAAAATGTTCAACCCCTGCCTGCTCCACAGGCGGCCCGGGGCAGACAGTGATCCCTGGCCTGGGTCCCCAATGGCAGCCTCGACCCAGCGGGCAATGTCAGGCTCAGCCCACCTGGCCTGCCAGGATCTAGATGGCTGCCTGGACCCCGCAGACTGCGTCAGGCGCTGCCCCCCAGGCCTGCCTGGTCCCGATGGCGACCTGGCCCTGAGGCGGCATAAGGCACAGCCCGCCATGCCTGCCTGACCCTGAAGAAAGGCTGGACCCTGAGGGCGGCATCAGGCACTGTCTTCCAGGCCTGCCAGGTCCTGAATGGAGGCCTGAACCCCACAGGTGATGACAGGCACTGTCCACCCGGCCTGTGCCTTTACCCATGGCAGGCTGGACCCCACAGGCTACATGAAGCACTGCCCGCAGGACTGCCCTGTCTGCAATGGCTGCCTGGATCTCCTGGGTGGTGTCAGGCACTGCCCACCAAACCTGCCCAGTCCTCCATGGTGGGCTGGACCCTGCAGCAGCTTCAGATACAGCTGGCCCCTCCTGCATATACATATTTACCCTCCATCTTTGTTGGCTTAATTTACATATCACTCCTGATTGGCTGTGAGCATAGCAAAGGTATGGTCAATTAGCATTTTTCTCTTTTATTAGTATGGATAAGTAAACATATTTTATGTCATTTATTTTTTTTTAACTATTAAGCACTGAAATTGTGTATAATTGAATTGAAAGAAATGAAGAATCACTTTCATTTGATTATGAATTAAATGTGATTATTTCCTTTTTCTCTTTACTATGAGGTCCTTTCAAAATGCAAGACACTGGAGGTGGGGGACAAGGGCAAGTTCCTGGGGGTAGGGGAGGCCAGTGGGGAGGTGGAGGAAAAAAAGGAGACATATGCACTACTATTTGTAATACCTTAAACAGTAAAATAAAATTAAAAACTATCTCTATTTTTGTGTTTGTTACATATATTTACTATACATTGTAATCTGATACCTTGGCCCAATAATATCATTTAATTCTCAGATGAAGAGAAAATATCCTGAAGTAAAGTACAACTGAACATTTGGTTTATATTAAGAAACAAAATGTTCCTGGTGGCAAGTAAAATGTCTTTCACTGTTAGCTTAATAAAGAAGGAGTTAAGGTGACCAATTAGATCCCTGGTGAGATTTTTAGGATAAGTTTAGCAGTGTTCATGAGTGTGAGTAGATGTGTGTGCACAAATGCATATATGTGTGGAGTGTTTTAAAAGTTTAAACAGATATTTGGTTAGCTTAGTAACCATTGGCTTAAGAGTAGTTTTTAGATACTAGTAAGAGTTCAATTGCACTTAAGTTATGAAATTTTCTGTGCAATGTGAATGTATGTACTTTATCGTAAACATCTAATTCCTACACCATTAGTTATTGTCTACTTTAAAAGCTTTAAAAATATTTTTACCAGCCAAAACCTGGCTCAGTGGATAGAGCGTCGGTCTGCAGACTGAAAGGTCCAAGGTTCAATTCCAGTCAAGGGCATGTACATTGGTTGCAGGCACATCCCCAGTAAGGGGTGTGTAAGAGGCAGCTGTTCGATGTTTCTCTCTCATCGATGTTTCTAGCTCTCTATCCCTCTCCCTTCCTCTCTGTAAAAAAAAAAAAATAATAATAAAATATATTTTAAGAAAACATTTATCCCAAACAGCACAATTGAAGCTCCCAAACATCATTTCAATCCAATGCATTTAAATGCATTATACTGTGGAAATTCAATATATAGGAAAGATGATTGCATTGAGAATTTAGAGACCCAGGTTGAAGTCTAACCATTAGTCCATTGTTTGCCCAGTCATTTAATCTCTCTAGACTTTTTTTTTTAAACTCAGAAAGTTTAATCTCTCTTTTTATATTTCATTTAGTCAGTTGCTCAGATAATAAGAATTGGGCAATGGAAATAAAAAATAGCATCTAAACCAGATTGGGGGATTGGCAGTCATGAAGTAAAGAGGAAAAGGTTGAGTGGGGCTAAAGTACCAGCAATGCTGAGCTAAAAGAGAAGCAAATGAATCAGAGCAGGTACAGATTCCAAAGTGAGGGAAAGAATAACTCTCTCTCAAAACATAAATTCAGAGCCAATAACTTGAAATGAAGAATTGAGCCATAGAAGGCAATTCAAGAAGATTTAGAGCAGAGCCAGTGTAAGGTCATGACAAGTGTGGGGATCAGAGCCTTGTGGTAGTAGCAGTATGTGACTTTGATTTTAGCTTAGGTTGGTACTCAGTTGCCTTTATATTTTTATTCATGAAATATTTGAGACAGATGACCTCAATATCTTTTGTTTCAAAATTTTATTAATGAGAATATCATCACAACAAATTTTAGTTTTTAAAACTCCAGGAACAATGTTTTAATTAAATTTCAGAAAGTGGTTATAGTATGGTATATCCATAAGCAAAACGATGCAGCATTTTATTATTACTTACAAAGGTAAAAATAATTTGCTTCTTAAAATGTTATATGCTTAAAATCATAGATGATCAGCTTTACCACTTTGGGATAAGAGGAAAAAATTAAAGGTCTTTTCATCATCTACTAAATGGGCTTACTGTATGCTTTGTTACATATATGGAAGGCATGGGTGACAGGAAGTGCAATTGTCAGACTTTTTAATAAACCCAATAACCATTTGTTTCAGCACAGCACATAACCCTTACTTAGGGACAATCAGGGTAAAACATGAAATAGTCAAGTATTCAGTACTGGAAACACCATTTAAACAGCTAGCCCCCATTACTCAATTGCTATACAACTATGTCTAGTGCACAAAAATACATAAAAAGTTAGAACTGTATTGATAAATAATTCCTTAAAATAAATTATTTTCATCTGAAATATTTTTATAGAAATGCAGGTCCAGATTAGCATTTGGATGCAAAGGCAAACTGCATATGTAAATAAATTTACAGCAATTTTAGTGAGTATTTTTATAAGGATGATGCAATTGTCAATCACTAGACAGTTTTTGACTACTGAAGAAAAGGCTGCTTACATTTTCTTAAATTAAGAGGCTACAAATTAGATTATCTGTTTACTTTCAAAGAAAAAGTACGTAACACAAAATGAAATTTCACCTGAAATATCTCAACTAATAACAACTTGCAGTTGTCCAGCTCATGAAGTTAGAATATATTTTAATAACAGCAACAAAATAGCAAGTAAAAAGTTTACAACTTAAAACAAAATTAAAACAAGTAAAAACTTAGACATGTTAAAGAATAACCATTTCAACAGCTAGTAACTTATTCCAAGGACTCTGATTCAGTTGTTCCCCCCTCTCCCAAGTCCTCAGTCAGGTTACTTGCTAATGACTCCCTAGGGTGCGTCTCCTTCCTCTCCAAAAGGCTCAAAGGGATTCTTGGGTGGAGATCTGGACTCCTCTTCTGCTGGAAGGCTTCTGGATCTCCGTCTGGATGTTATTAGTGAGGGAAATCCCGCCATCCAGGAGAAGTTGTGGTTGAAACAACCAGCTGATGTGGATTCAGAGGTTGATGGAGATGCATCAGGAAAGCGAGATGAGGACGTCGCGTGGCTGTAGAGATATGTGCCTTGAGATTGAAATTGGCTTTGCCCCACTGGGCTGCGGCTCCGGAATTCGTACCTGGGTGCAGGATTTACCACAGGGCTGCCAGAGTGGAGGTCTGGAAGACGATTGTAGTGTGACATATATACCCGCAGTACATGGCCATCCAGCATGATCTCATCGAGGGCATCAATGGCATCCTCAGCATGGCGCCTGTTGAGGAAACGGACAAAAGCAAAGCCTCGAGCTTTTTTAGTAAAGCGGTCTCGTGGGATATACACATCGCCAATCTCCCCAAACTGCTGGAAGATAATCCGCAGGCTGTTGGTTGTAGTACAGGGGTTCAGATTGTCCACCTTAACAGAGGTCATGTCGAGAACATTGAGAGGAGGGTACCGGTAACTCATGGCCTTTGAGAATTCAGCTTGAGCCTCCACAAACTGAGCGCCGAGAAACCGACAATCTGGGAAGTATAGTGCCAATGGCTGTAACGGTTTCACTACATTCCACGCAGGCGCATTGGAACCTTAGCCACAATAGAATGTTCTATGCAGTCCCACCTATCTCCAGATCTGAGACCACGTGAGAAATAGCTACATACAATATTTTAAAAAACGAATTTTCTTAACCTATCATTTTGCGACTTTTCTAGTATATTGTTAAACACCCAGTTATAATTATGGAATATATATATATATATATAATCTCATGAAATATATTTCAATGCTGATTCATATAAGGTTGAAACATTTCTCTACTTGGAGACAAAAGCAAACAAAATAGCAAAATAAGTCATGAACAAACAGGGTAATCAATAATACTAAACAATACTAACAGGTGAAGAAAGATTGACAGTGACGAGCAAGGCTTGAATTGTAATCAGAAACTGAATATGAGTCCCCTTACCTGCTTGAAAAAGAACAATTAACTGGAGTCAAAGATGTCATGATCTCTTATTCCAAATTATATAATGGATTATATAATGGATATAATGCACAGTGTTGGAATTTACTGCTTCCTCATTAATTGACCCAGTATATTATCTGACAAGTTTACGTGATGTAACTTCCATTTAAAATTGTTTTCAGAATTAATAATTTTATTTAGTCAAATTGTTGACATCTTTTCTGATGAATCATGCCCATTGCACTCCAATAAATAAGCTTGACCATAGGGAATATAAAATATTATTTAAGTACTTCTGACCTTCAATAAGCATTTTGTACTCTTTGCAAGCCACAACATCTATATATAATTAATATCTGCTCTGGTTATCCACTATTGTATTAAAATTTAGTGGCTTAGACTAACAATTTATCATAATTTTATCTCACAATTCTAAGCCACATGGATTAATATAGGGGACAGTAGAGTTTGCTTCTTCTCCATTATATCAGCTGAATTAGCTAGGTGACATATTGCTCCTCTGGAATTGCTGGGTGTCAGCTGATTCCCATCCCCCTTTTCCAGAGCTATTTCATGTCATTGGCTTGGCATATTTCTAGTCTAGTTATATTTCTTACATAGCTGCTTAGGTTTATAAGAGACCACAGTGGAAATACCAGTCCTGTTAAATTCTAGGCCCAGGCCAGTATATATTATCAATTCTGCATCCTTTCTAGGATATTCCATTGGCCAAAGTAACCACTCAGATTCAAAGTGAGGGGGGAAAAAAGAATATCTCAAATTGTGAAATACTTACAACCACTTTTAATCTACCATAGTCATTCCTCTGGACAGATAATATTTGCATTTTTCTGGCATAAAAATAATATTATCCTCCTATTGCAGTGTATGAACATCTAGGACCTCATTTTAATTAGCCTAGGTACAAAAGTGATGCTTCAGGTACAGTTCTTCCAGTTTTATTCCTCTTAATCAGAAGTCCTGTGGCATAAAGAAACAGATCATATGCTTTTCTCACATCTAACATACAATATTGAGATACTTATAGGAGAGCCTTAAGTGAAAATTCTATTCAAGAGGGGGAATAGATCACAGTAATTCTAAAATTCAACTGGGCACATGCTTCCAGCTTCTTGGTTAAGGCCCATTCTCATTCCATGAGTCACCAATTGGTCCTCTGTTATCTTAGTTCAGCCTTCTGAGTTAGCCTACCTTCCTTAAAATAATGCTCCATGTGTGTAGCTGATTAACTTTCTTAGTGTGCTTCCTGTGTGTAAAGGTTGAGGGTACCAAGACTTCTAATTCTAAATTGTTCCTGTCCCTTTTAGTCTAAACTCATCGTGCTTCTAATAGCACAAATTCTCTCTGTTTGTCTGTCAGGTTGCTTATGATTATTATTTAGTCTCCACTTGATTAAACAAAAGACACACCCACACTTTTTTTCCATGACAAGTTCTACCTTGGGCCCCTGTGAGGCTGATGTGGGGTTGCTTGCAAATAAAGTTAGTGAAGAATGCTCTGAGATCTTACAAAAGGATCACATAGCTCTACACTTTCTTTATTTACCTTGAGACAGAATTTTACTGTCCAGGTTTTATTCTTTGCTCTGAGGCCATTGTTCATCTTTGAATTTTCTAAAAAAGAAAGGAAACTTTACTTAAAATGGAGTCAGGAAGCCCTGAAGCAGGTACTCTCATGCACTGCCATGGAGATCCCAAACAGTAGGACAAACAGCAGGAGGAAAGAATTTCTCCTTGCTCAGAAAAATATCTTAATTGTCACCTGAACCTCTTTAGCTAGTTGCCTTTAGGTTTGGGCTCCAGGTTATAGTCCAGCCAATGAGAAACTGCCACACTCAGCCAATAAGTAGCCATTATCACCCTGAATTCTTCCAGAACAGCCCTTCCTAACTTCCTTTTTCCCTTATAAAAGCAATCCTTTTGCTCTGTTCTTCAGACTTGTCCATGGCTCTCCTTTATTGGATTGTCCCAAATTGTCATTCTTTTGCCATTCTCAAATAAACCCATTTTGCTGGTAAAGCAACTGGCCCTTTTGCTTTTAAGGTTAATCTTTCCTTAACTGTAAAGGCTGTCGTGGGCACTCTATTCTTTTGTCTACATTATGTTCTAAAATGGAGCAATTCATTTTTATTTATCTTGAACATATATTTTTATTGAATTCAGAGAGAAGGGAGAGGGAGAGATATAATCATTGATTGGCTGCCTCCTGCATGCCCCTACTGGGAATTAAGCCCGCAACCCAGGCATGTGCCCTTGACTGGAATTGAACCCAGGACCTTTCAGTCCACAGTCCGATGCTCTATCCACTGAGCCAAACCAGCTAAGGCAACAATTCATTTTAAAATTAATTTTGATATTTTCATATATTATCAGAGGAATTTAAATAAATCAATCAAATTATTCTTTTTTAAATATATTTATTTTTATTGATTTCAGAGAGAAAGTGAGAGAGAGAGAGAGAGAGAGAGAGAGAGAGAGAGAGAGAGAGAGAGAATCATTAATATTGAGAGAGAATCATTGATTGGCTATCTCCTGCATGTCCCCTACTGGGGATGGAGTCCTCAACTTGGGCATGTGCCCTTGGCCAGAATTGAACTTGAGAACCTTCAGTCCATCGGCCAATGCTCTATCCACTGAGCAAAACTGGCTAGGGCTAAATTATTCTTTCTATATATCCTCTTAGCCAAATGTATGAATTTATTTTATTTTATTTTATTTTATTTTATTTTATTTAAATATATTTTATTGATTTTACACAGAGAGGAATTGAGAGAGATAGAGAGATAGAAACGCTGATGAGAGAGAAACATGGACCAGCTGCCTCCTGCACACCCCCCAATGGGGATGTGCCCGCAACCAATGTACATGCCCTTGACGGGAATCGAACCCAGGACCCTTCAGTCCCCAGGCCGACACTCTTCCACTGAGCCAAACCGGCTTCGACAAATGTATGAATTTATTAGGTACACTTGTTATTTTCTGCAATACTCCAAATGACAGTTTTGCTAATAATTTTGTAGCAGATTTAGTAGGTGTCTGTTTATCTATGTTCTTATTTACTTTCTTTCAGTTATTTCAGATTTTAACAGTAAGGGATAAAAATGGCCTAGTAAGGGATAAAAATATGCATTTTAGAAATTTTAAGCTCTTTAATCACTTTCTCAAAAAATATTAGTTCTTAATTACATGAGTTCTCTTAAGAGAAATCACTCTAAGGTAAAAGGTAAAGGTGAATTGATTGATATTTTGTACCAATTAACAAAAATAGCAATATACATGGCAGAAGTGTTAAAATTATATGGGCTTTATCCATTCAAAGAATTCTATGTCTTTGTATTATAAATTAGTTTCCTGAGGAAAAAAACACACACACATATAGTCACCATGAAAATCAAGTTTGATTTATGTCAGAGAAGAGAGAGCATTGAATCAACTTCTGGGTACTTAGATTTGTATCCTGGCTCCACTACAAATAAGCCACAATACTTGAGATAGTCAACTCCTGGGCTTAGGTTATAATATCACTTAAATGAGGGAGTTATACCAGTTGATCTTGTTGTTCAGCTGTAAATACCACCTGCGTAAATTGTTGAAATGCTCATTTTAAAACATTGACAATAATTTAAACAAATTATTAAAACATAATTATAATTTTAAAATGTTAGTTTGCAAGCATTGTTGGATTCAATTCTATGGCAACATTTTACTTATTTTTCGTTTATTCATTTAACATTATCATGACTATGTGATTTGGATTAAGAATAACTTCAGGAACTTTAGAGATTTGTTATTTAAGGAACTTACCCCTAATTTAAAAATAAGGAAACATGTGATTCTGTTTTACATTTCCCTTTCACTATCAATGATGTAAGGCAATAATTCTTCACAAATCTTCATTCCTGTTGTGATAAAGAAGGTCACATAAATTGAGAGATAATTTGGGAATTTCTAAGTATGAAATGAACTGTCTTTAGAATTTCTAAGTATGGCATTAACTTTGTCCTTTCAACTCAAATAATTTGAAGTCTAATGGAAACATCTTTATGGAATTTATCCTCCTTGCTCAGTATTTCTATTTCTTTATCTTCCACAAATATCTGTAGAGTTACTACTATGTATACAGACTGTTCTAGATGCTATATTTTTCTTAGTTTATGTATTTACTACATGAAAATATTAAAATGAATACTATGCTGTGCATTGTAGGTATCTTCACAAGTAGATATGTCTCCTGGGAGGAAATGTGCTGATCCATATGTACAACTGTTTGAAATGCTTTTTAACATAGTAATATATACAAATGTAACTCAATACATTTATTTTTTACTTCCATTTCCAAATTTCCTGAATTTCTAATAATTTTATGGCTTTAAAGTTGTGAACCAGAATTACAAAACTAGTAAGTTCTGATTTAGTAACTAATAAGCAATAGAGCCTAAAAACACCATATGTAATCCTGGGAAATAGTGACCTATTCAAGGTCATTTTCACTTCCTATTCCTTTGTGAAAATGAGAGATGCAGTGTGAGAGGCCTGTCAAACTTTCCCAGTCTGAGCTCCTGTACCTTACTGTCCTACTGCCATCTTCAAAGTGCAATATGTGGTATAAAGATACTAATAATCTTAGGGCATGGCTGTGATTTACTTGAGTCCAGACTCTTCACTACTAAAACAACTGTATGTCTCACAATTTTATATTATTCAGCCTTAAACAATAAGGAAATCCTGCCATTAGTGACAAAATGGATAAGCCTGGAGGCCATTATGTTAAGTGAAATAACCCAGTCACAGAGGGACAAATATTACATTCCATTTATGTGAGCTATCTAAAACAATGAAACTTATAGAAGCAGAGAATGGAATGATGGTTGATAAAGACTGGGGAAAAGGGAAAATGAGAGGTTCTACAGTATAAGTTTTTAGTTATGCAAGATGAATACATTTTAGAGAACCACAGTGCAACTTAGTGCCTATAATTAACAAGACTTTACATTTAGAAATATGCATTGTACCTTTAAAATATGTTAACAGGGTAGATCTCATGTTAAGTTTTCTTATCATGAAACAAAATGGAACAAAGCAAAAAAAAACAGATGCAAAGAAACTTTTGGAAGTGATAGATATGTCTACTATCTTGATTGTGATGATGGTTTCATGGCTGTATGTATATGTACCAATTCATCAAATTGTGTACATTAAACATATATTAAGTATGTATATTTTAATGTGTATATGAAATATGAGCGGTTATACATAAATGTAAATATAAATTTCTATAGTAATATAAATTGTATACATTAAATATGTACATTTGTACCTCAATAAAGCTGCTTTAAAATCAAACAAAAAGTCATAGACACAGACAACAGTATAGTGATTACCAGAGGGAAGGAAGGTGAGGGGGTGTAAAGAGAAACTAATGTCATCCTAATAAATTACATTTTTAGGAAAAGGTTGGTTAGTGTTCAGAGATGAGCAAGAGCAACAGCATGACATGTTTGTTTGTTTATCACCTCAAAAGCTGATAGGCAAGAGGTGGAAAAAAGTGTTACCAAATTTTTGAGACTTATCATCTTGGAAGTACGCTTGTCCAGTGGAAAAGATAGTCGTCAGAGCTAGTCATTGAGGGATTCAGAAATTGCACAACATGTGGCTCTGGAGAGGGGAAGGAATGAATGAGATATCCCCCAACCTTTTTTCTTCTCACCTGTATCCAATTAATGTTACTGTTTAGCTGAACAAAGGAAGTCAGGAGAATATGGGAGATGATGTGTGAATGGGGCAATATTCCAAGGTACAGCATAATAAGAGAAGAGCAAAAAATTAAGCAGAGTGTTTGAACAAACTGAGGAGTATCATATCCTGTATGCTAGTCTTAACTTCCTAGAATCCTGAATACTTTGAATCAGGCACACAGCTATTTTATACTATATATCCACAATAAGTGGCTACAAGTAACTTGCATTTGTTCGCTTGAAAAAATAAGTGCATCATTTTGCAAGAGGGTTCTTTCATAATATTTTTATTTTTGATTTTTGCTTTGTTTGATTTTATGCCCTTAAAGCCCCATGTTCTTAAAGAATTAACTGTCTATCCTACAAGTCAACTGTGTTTATGGTGTTATCTTAAAGAGTTATTAAGTGGAGAAATTTTTAGGACCAATCTGATAAGTGGCATTATAATAATGCAATCTTGAGGTCCTTCTCAATCTCAATCCTTTTTTTTTTCCAATTGGGATGACATTGGTTTGCAGAATCATACAAGTTTCAAATGTAAAATGCAATAAAACATCATCTTGCACACTGTATCATTTGTCCATCACCCCAAGCAAAGTCTCTTTTCATCCCTATTGCCCCCACCTTTGCCCACTTCAACCTATCCCCACACCACTTTCCCTATGGCTATCACTACACTATTGTCTGTGTCTATGGGTTATGTATATATGTTTTTTGGTTAATCCCTTCGCCTTCATTCATCCAATCCCCCAACTGGCCTCCCCTCTACAGTTGTCAGTCTGTTCCATGTATCCATGCCTCCTTTCTATTTTGTTCCTCGGTTTATTTTATTAATTAGATTCTACATATAGGTGATATCATATGGTATTTGTCCTTTTGCCTGCTCAGTCCTTTTGGAATCCTGATTCTGTTTTTTTTTGTACTTTGTAAATTAATCCTCATGTTGAAATGAATGTAGGCCTTGCCTTACTGAATCCTGTCGGTGAATAAGATGAATTTGCTCACTTATCAGGGTCAGCTCCTTGGCCAGTGTTGATTTTGGTCTTGTGCACCTTAATTTTGAAATGTAATTTATGACTTACTCTGCTATCATCTCTCAAGAGCTTCCCTGGAAAGAAATATAAATCTCTTCCAATAAGGCAGAGATTTAATGTTCCATATGTTTTCCTAATTCTCTTTTCATAAGAAACTAAATATAAAGCAAAAACGTGAGTCATAATTCAGTCCATAGTGTGACCAAAATAGCATGGAGCTGACATCTGCATTCTTAGGCCTGATGCAACAATCAGTGGTGTGATTATGGGAGAGGTACTTTACTCCCCAATATCTCAGATGCTGCATCAATAAAATGTAAGAATTGAACTGCTTTATATTCAATATTACATTCAGCCTCTACCATAATTAATCAGGAAGTGAATTAAAGTGTACTGAAGGTTTTTTTTTCCATAGCCAATACTCGATAGTATGAACAATGAAAAAAATAAAGGAGGTAACTTTGTATTATAAAATGATTTTATTTCCAGATAGAAAGTGTTGATTCCTTCTGTTCAAACACTGTACACTTACCATATTTAAAACAACAACAAATAAATAATACATGCTGAGCAATAAAAGTCATCAAACTTGTGATATTTCCTCTCCCTGGACTGAAAAGTAATTTCTTAAAATTTGTTAATGCTCACAGGTTAGCTGAACCAAGTCAATTTATTACCTCTTTCAGCTAAGCACCAACATTTCATTTCAGTTACTGTGATGATCACAATATCTTGAATTTAACTGATGCACTCATTATAAATGATATTATAAATATCCACCAAGAGTTCAGGAATGAAGAAAAGAAATGTTTTGTTCCACTTGGCATCAGGAGACCTTAAAAGCAGATCAAATAGTGTGATCAGGAAAAAAATTGCAACAAAAAAGGAAAAAGAATGGAGTATAACAGATAAGAGATACTAAAGAAACAAATTTTCCTTTTTAAAATAAATTTATATGAAAGAAAAAATCCATAGTCCATTATATATAGCTGCCCCCCATTTTTTCTGAATAATTCAAACCATTAATGTTATATTAACAAAATTAAAAAAATAATAATATTGTATTTTTGTATACATTTCTCATTGAAAGGATCTTATTTGGTCACTAAGTTTTTATGCATTTCAGAGATAAACTTTAAACAATAAAGAATTAAAAAACGAAATAAACCTAAATCACAGCCAAGTATGACCAAGTGAAACAGATCCTAATAAATTATCATAGAGTTTAATCTGGAGAGTGATTCTAAACTCTATTTTTCTTTTTAAACCTCCTCATTTCCATTAAAGAACTTCATAAGTGCTATGGGACACATCTCCCTATAATCTCTATTCATTCTTTATAAAATTTCAATTTATTTCTTAATTTAAAAAAAATATCTTTATTGTTGAAAGTATTATAGATGTCCCCTTCATTTGTTTGTGGGTTTTCCCCCCCATTGACCCCTCCAAACCATAAACATCTCTCCAAAGCCTTCACCACTATATTGTCTGTGTCCAGGGGTTGTGCATATCTATATATATATTAAAAAGCACTGACCATAATGACCAAAGGCTCGACTCAACACTGAAAGTTAGTCCTGCAGTGAGTGCTGGGTTGTCATGATGACTCAGCACTGACTGCAGCCACTACGGGCACAATAACCCAGCACTGACTGCAGAAGGGGCTTTGGATCAGGCCTGGAGAGAGCCCTGGAGAGAGTCTGATTCATAGCCCCTGTGGAAGCTTTCTCTCTGGGCTTCCACAGGGGCTTCTGATCAGCCCCACCTCTCTGATCAGGCCTGGAGATAGGCCTGGAGACACTGACTAGCATAGAAACCAACCAATCAGAATCAAATCTGGGTGAAGTGCAAAGGCAGAACCTAGGGTGGGGGCTAAGGAAGGGTTTTAAGGCAGTTGGGGGTGAGATCAGGCTGGAAGGGGAGGGTAGTTAGGGGCAATCAGGCAGACAGAGGCAGTTGGGAGTGATCAGGAAGGCAGGCAGGTGAGCGGATAGAAGCCAGTGGTCCCAGATTGTGAGAGGGATGTCCAACTGCCAGTTTAGACCTGATCCCACAGGGGTCTCCAATTGGAGAAGGTGCAGGCTGGGCTGAGGGAACACCCCCATGCATGAAGTTCATGAACCGGGTCACTAGTCTATATATATAAAACACCAAGTGACCGGTCAACCATTTCACCGGTTGCTATGATGCGCACTAACCACCAGGGGCAAAAGCTCAATGTAGGAGCTACCCCTGGTGGTCAGTGCACTTCCACAGTGGGAGTGCTGCTCAGCTGACCCAGGAGCGCCAGACACCTGGCTCATGGCTGGCAAGCACAGCTGTGGTGGCGTGAACCTCTCCTGCCTTCGCAGCAGCACTACATAGCAGTGATAGTAGGCACAACAGGGTCAGGATGAGCAGGAGTGGTGCAGTGCCTGGCCCAAGCTCCTGCCCAGCCACCTGCCATTTTGTGCACTATTATATCCCTCGGGTGATGTCAGACTTCCAGTTTTGGCCTGATCCCAGCCTGGCCTGTGGGGATTGGGCTGAAAACACCAGTCTGCCATCTCCCAAGATATCCCTGATTGCGAGAAGGTGCAGGCCAGGCTGAGGACCCCACCAGTGCATGGCACTGGGCCTCTAGTCTATATATATAAAAGCCTAAGAGACTGGAAACTGGACTACCGGATGAGGATGACCAGCTGGTAGCTATGATGCACACTGACCACTAGGGCCAGATACTCAATGCAGGAGCTGCCCCCTGGTGGTCAGTGTGCTCCCACAACAGGAGCACTGCTCAGTTCATAGCTGGTGAGAGCAGCTATGGCAGCATGAGCCTCTCCCACAGACACTCCCCTGCATACCCAAGCAGGCACAGCAGCACTGGTATGAGTGGGAGTGGCTGGTACCCAGCCTGGGCTCCTCTTGAGCCACCTGCCACTTCCTGCACTTCTTCGTGCTGTGCAGGAATCAAAGTGGACAGCAGGCTGGAGCCCAATGAGCTGGTGGGTAATGCCTGGCTGTGGCAGTGCAGAGGTCCACTGTTCCCCACAGGCCAGGCCAAGGGAGCTCACCAGTGCACAAATCCATGCACTGGGCCTCTAGTATGCATATAGGTTCCTTGGTTAATCATTTCCCTCCCATTCCCAACTGCCACCTTCCCTCTGAAAGTCGTCAGTCTGTTCTATTCCTCTATGTCTCTGATTCTATTCTATTCATCAGTTTGCTTTGTTCATTAGATTCCACATATAAGTGAGACCATGTGATACTTGTCTTTCTCTGACTAACTTATTTTGATTAGCATAATACTATCTAGATCCCTCCATGCTGTCTCAAAGGGTAAGAGATTTTTCTTTTTTACAGCTGCATAGAATTTCATTGTGTAAATGCACCACAGATTTTTTATCCACTCATTTATTAATGGGAACTTGGGCTGTTTCTAAATTTTAGCTATTATAAATAAGATTGCTATGAACATAGGGGTGCATATAGTCTTTCTATTTGGTGTTTCAGGTTTCTTAGGATATATTCCTAGAAGTGGCATGAGGGGATCAAATGGGAGTTCCGTTTTTAATATTTTGAGGAAAATCCATACTGTTTTCCACAGACTGACCAGTATGCACTTGTACCAGCAGTATACTAGGGTTTCCTCTTCTCCACATCCTCACCTACACTTGTCATTTGTGGATATTGTGTTTTTGTGTGTTTTCTTGCCTTTGTTTCCAGGAAATTTATGTTCTATTCCTTTATTTCATTGGCAAACCATCTATTGTGTAGTCACATGCTATTTAGCCTCCATATGGTTGAATGTTTTAGAGGTTTTTTTTTTTTATTATATTGATCTTCAATTTCATGCCATTGTTATTTGAGTAGATACTTGATATGATTTCAATTCTTCTTGAATTTGTAGAGACTTATTTTTTATCCTAATATGTGGTCTATCTTTGAAAATGTCCCATGTGCTCTTGAAAACAGGTATATTCTGCAGCTTTGGGGTGAAATGTTCTGCAAATGTAAATTAAATCCATTTGATCTAGTGTGTCATGTACAGGCACTCTTTTCCTATTTATTTTTTGTCTGTAAGGTCCATCCATTGAAGTCAATAGGATATTAAAGTCCCCTGCTATGACTGCATTGCTGTCAATCTCTCCCTCAAAGTCCTCCAGAAGTTGTTTGTTTGTTTGTTTTTAAAATAACTTTTAGATGCTCCTATATTGGGTGCATATACACTGAGTGGCCAAATTATTATGATCTCTGAATGCATAATAATCTGGCCATTCAGTGTATATCCTATATCAGAAAAGGCTAATATGTAAATTATTCCCTTGACCAGCCAACTGCCCATGTCCCCTCCTCCTAGCCAGGCTGACCAAACCCCACCCATGTATGAATTCATGCACCGGGCCTCTAAGTGGCCAAATTATTCTGCATTCAGAGATCATAATGATCTGGCCACTCAGTGTACATTTAGCAGGGTTATATCCTCTTGTTGTATTGATGCCCTTAGTATTATTAAGTGGCCTTCATGTTCTCTTGTTTTGGCCTTCATTTTGAGGTCTATTTTGTCAGATAAGAGTAATGCTACCCCAGCTTTTTTTTCCCTTTCCATTTGCATGGATGATTTTTTCCAACTCTTCACTTTCATCTTGTGTTTTGAAGTGGATCTTTTATAGAAAACGTATAGTTGGGTCATGTTTTTGTATCAACTTAGCTACCCTATGCCTTTTGATTGGAGCATTTAATTAATTTACATTTAGGGTTATTATTGAGAGGTACTTATTTTAATTCTGTATGGCTAGGTTTCTCTCTCTGTGTTTCTTCTTCTCAGCAATCCCTTACAGCTATTCCTTTAGCATTTTTTGTACTGCTGGCTTAGTGGTGATGTACTCCTTTAGCCTTTTTTTTTTTTTTTTAATAAATCTGGGAAGCTCTTTGACCATCTATTTTGAATGATAGCCTTGCTGGATATAGTAATCTTGGTTTCAGATCCTTGCTTTCCATTACCTTGAGTACTTTATGCCATTCCTTTCTGACCTGTAGAGTTTCTGATGAGAAATAATGTGTCAGCCTTATGGGAACTCTTTTGTAGGTAACAGTTTTCTTTCGCTGTCTTCAAAATTCTCTCTTTGTCTCTAATTTTTTGGCATTTGAATTATGATGAGTCTGGGCATGGGTCTGTTTGAGTTCTTCTCATTTGGGTTTCTCTGTGCCTCCTGAATTTGTGTCACTTTTTTCTTTACTATTATAGATTACAGAAGTTTTCTGCCATTATTTCTTCAAACACATTCTCTATTCCTTTCTCCCTTTCTGCCTTTTCTGGCACACCTGCTATTGTCATATTGTTACATTTCATGTTGCCCCACAGCTCCCTAAAGCTATCCTCCTATTTTTTTATTGACTTTTTTTCTCTTTTTGGTTCTCTAATTGAGTGATATTTTCAACTCTATCTTCTAATTCACTGATTCGATCCTCACCTTTCCCTAATTTACTGTGTACTGCTTCCCATGTTTTTTTTTTTTAATTTGTGTTATGTCATTCTTTATCTCAGACTGTTCTTTTTTAATAGTTACTATGTTTTTTCATACTGTTGAGCATTTTTACCATCATTACTCTGAACTTTGTTTCAGGTACATTTCTTATATCTTCTTCATTTATCTCTTCTTCTGGAGAAATCTCTAGTTCTTTCATTTGGAGGTTGTTTCTTTGTCTCCTCATTTTTGTTGTCTGTTTAAGTTGTGACTATGTTTTAGGTATATCCTCTACACCTCTCAATCTCTATTGCAGGACAGTGTTAAATATTATTTCTGACTAATTGAATTAGGCAAAGACTCAAAGCCTGAAGAGACTGCCTCTGCCTACAGACAGATAGGATTCCTATGTGAATTGCCCCCAGGCAATTGTCTTCAAGTGTAGGGAGGGAAAGTTTTCCTGAAGGCTGTTAATTTTAATCTCTTAAGTGGCCTCAGGGCAATGTATTTTCCAATAGTTTGTGTCAACTGTCTTCCCTCCAGGCAAGGCAAATGTCTATGTGAGAAAGATGTCCTCTTCTGTGTGAGGGAATGACTCTGCCCAGGACACTTGGGGTATCTGCCTTCTGAGCTCTATATCCTGAATCCTCAGTCCTATGTTCTGCTCTCACATCTCCAGTTCACTTCATTCTCCCTCTGCCAGGGCACAAGGTGGGTGGTTCCATAGGGACTTTTTGTGCACTGGCCCTTCAAGAGGGTGCCCGAACTTTCAGCACCCACTCCCTGGAAGACAGCACCACACTGCTTTTTACAACTAGATGCTATGTAGGTACCCTCCTCAGATTTGGTGCCTTTTGCTGGGGAGCCCAATTTGAGGGTTAGATCACAGAGTTCTCAGTGGCACCTCCCCTCCCCAAAGCTGAGATATCTCTCCCTGACTTCAGTTGCTGTCTGTGAGTGCCTGGCCAGCCCTTTCCTGCTTCTGCCCCTCCTACCACTCTATTAAGTCTCTGCCTTTGGTCCTCAGGTATCAAGATTCTCTCCTGTGAGTTTTCCATTCAGGAAGACTTTCTGTATTTCACTTGAAATTCCAGCTTGTTCCTGAGAGCATGTTCGTGCAGCATTCACTTACGCTGCCACCATTTTAATCTACCTCCAACTTTAATGTACTTAAAAATCACCCAGAACATTGGTTCTCTCTCTCTCTCTCTCTCTCTCTCTCTCTCTCTCTCTCTCTCTCTCTCTCTCTCAAAATCCTCATGTGAGGATTTGTTTTTAGAGAGAGTGTGATAGGGAGGAGGGAGAGAGAGAGAACAAGAGAGAGGGGTGGAGAGAAAGAGAACAAGAGAGAGGGGGTGGATATAGAGAGAAACATCAGTGTGAGAGTGAAACATCCATTAGTTGCCTCCCATCCCTACCCTGAATAGGGATCAAACCCACAACCTAGGTATGTGCCCTGTCCCAAACCTGCAACTTTTTGGTATATAGTACAATGGTCCAACCAATTGAGCCACCAAGCCAGGCATGTTTGTTTTTGTGTTTTGTTTTTTTTTAATTTTCTTCCTGTGATAATAACTTCAAGATTTACTCTCTTAACAACTTTCAAATACACAATAGAACATTTTAAACTATAGTCACCATGCCATGCTTTACATCCCAATGACTTATTTATTTTATTACTAAAGCTTGTTCTTTAGTTATGCAGTTTATATCATTAACCCTTTTTACCCATTTCACCCCATGCCCACCTCACAACCACCAATCTGTTCTTTCTATATATGAGCTTGTTCATGTGTGTGTGTGTGTGTGTGTGTGTGTGTGTATGTGTGTGTGTGTGTATGTTTAAGATTCCACATTTAAGTGAGACCATATGGTATTTGTCTTTCTCTTTCTGACTTATTTCACTTAGCATAACACCCTCAGGCTTTATTCATATTGTTACATATGGCAAGAGTTCATTATTTTTTAACACCAAATAAAATTCTATTGTATATATACAGACACATCTCAGATGTATTGCGGGTGCAGTTCCACACCATTGAAATAAAGCAAATATAGCAATAAAGCAAGCCACTGTTTCCCAGTGCATATACAAATTTGGAGTTACACAATAGTCTATTAAGTGTACAATAGCATATGTCTAAAAAACAATATACATACCTAAATTAAAAAATTCTTTATTGGGAAAAAATGCTAACTATCATGTTAGCCCTCAGCTACTCATAATCTTTTTGCTGGTGGAAGTTCTTTTTTTAGGCTTTAAAGTAACATTTTTTTAAGTTAATGTGCATATATAGGAAACTGAAAAACACAAGCAAAGAACGAAACCATCCATAATCACAAGCAGTTTACAGTCTGACGTGTCCTTCTAAATCCTATGTACCTACACAACTAAGCTTTCAATTTTATGTAATTAAGATGGTATAGTTATGTATCATGCTTTCTCACACATCATGAATATTTACCATTTCAAAGTCCCAAAGCTATGAGTATTTTGATAACCAAGAATACCCTACATCAACTCAACCTGGAAGAAAATGTAATCCTGCCTTACTTGGTGATAAAAATTTTATAAAGGACAAAAATATCTGCAGACCTCTAGATAAAAGATATTCACAAAGTTGCAATTAAAATAATGTGTTACCTTAAAGTTCCATTAAAAATGTGACCCAAAGCAAGAGTACACAAAGTATGATTCTAAGAGAATTATGATTTATACTTTAAAATATTAGCAAAGTGGCAAGTTTTTTTAAAATATATTTTATTGAGTTTTTACAGAGAGGAAGAGAGAGGGATAGATGGCTAGAAACATCGATCAGCTGCCTCTTGCACATCCCCGACTAGGGATGTGCCCACAACCAAGGTACATGCCCTTGACCGGAATCGAACCTTGGACCTTTCAGTCAGCAGGCCAACGCTCTATCCACTGAGCCAAACCGGTTTCGGCATGGTGGCAAGTTTTGACTGAAGTTCTTAACAACATATTCCTATAGCACAGTCTAAAGAGATGCACTCACATCAGTGGTTATCACCACAATGTGAATATGAACACATCTACACATACCCTCATATGAACAACTCCTGATGTCCATTTCTGAGATGGTTCAATAACTCCATGTCCAAGATGCCTCTTTTCTAACAATTATAACAAAAACATATTTACAGATTGGTTAATTCACTAGCTCTACTTTTTATCAGATGTTTTCACCTCAGAACATCTAAAAAGCTCCAATGTTGCAAAATAAAGAAAGAACCTTGTCCACAATAAACACAGGAACTTTAAAGAATTCATATAGACCTACAGTTATAACTATTCAATAAAACTTTCTTCTAGGTATTGAGATATTAGCAAAGAGCCCTGACCTTCACCCTTCCTCTTCTCCTTCCTCCACCACGCCAGTGACTAAATACAGAACACCTGGCTCCAAGAGGTGGCTTAACAAAGACACTTTCAGATGGCAGTCCTTCCTAAAAGCTAACAAGAGGGCTTTTATAAAGGGATTATTTTAATACCTCTACTTTTAATATACTTCAGGGATTATCTTTGAATGCACAGCAATATTAACTAATATGCACATATACAACAATGGTTAGATAATTTTAATTTCTCTAAAGACTCATGGGCACAGAACCCTTTTTTCTTTACTTCCTTCCCTTATGAACAGTCAGCATACTCTCCAAGACATCAACTATAACAATTCCATTCCTCAAATACCACCATTCCTATAAATTAACAAAAAAAAATACTTAAAGGGTGTGACTTTAACTCTTTTAACAGATGTTGTTCAAACATCTAGAGAGACTAGCCATAAGGATTTGATTAAACTGAACACAGAGACTATAATCTGAAAGTGTCTTCTGAATAGGAAGGAACTTTCTGGCCTAAAACTGTTCCCCTTTTCATATCTGTAAACATAGTGGACAGTACAATAAGCATCTGTATTGCTTAGAGATGATTTTAACAATTTTACTTCTCATGTTTTCAGAACAGTTCTTAGGAATCTAACAAAAACAATGCACCATGTATTTCTTTACTAACTACTTCTGTCATACACTGGAAACATCTGTAACATCTAGAAAGGCTAGAAGTTGTAAATTAGAACAGTTTGTCCTTCACATACACTATATACACAGCTAAGTAAAACACAATGCATAGGCACAAGAGAAGATGGTTAATCATGCCTAACTATAAACATACTGGTATAAAGCTCTTTGCACTTTCTTCTCCTTCCTCTCTGAACCAGTACAAATATAATAATGTGTACCACTCAGAGACATGGTTTGATCATCCCAATTCTAAAACATAATACTTGAAATGAATCTTAATAAAAGGATATATACAAAATATGTTATTTTGCTATCTCTGCTTTTAACATACTTTGTGCACTTCTAAACATCTAGAAAGACTAGATGTTTCAAATAAGGACTTAAGTTTGTCCACTATATACACAATAGTGTTGAATAAACCACACAAAACAATATACACACCTAAATTAAAATATACTTTATTACTAAAAAATGCTAACCTTCATGTTAGCCTCCAGTCAGTCATAATCTTTTTGCTGTTGGAGATCCTTACCTTTAATTTATAAAACCCACAATATATGTGAGGCACAATAAAGTGGAACGCAATAAAATGAGGTATGCCTCATTACAATTTCTTTGTCCATTCCTCCATTGATGGACATTAAGGTTGTTTCCATATATTGGCTATTTTAAATAATGTCATAATTAACAAGCAGGTTAATTTTTCTGCATTAGTGCTTTTGTTTGTTTTCTTTGGATAAATATCCAGAAGTATAATTGCTGGATCATATGGTAGGTGTATTTTAAATCTTTTTATGAGGAACCTTCATTCTATTTTCTATAGTAGCTATGCCAATTTACCTTCCCACAAACAGTGCCAAAGTGTTCTCTTTTCTCCACAATCTCATCAATACTTGTTATTTGTTGATAGTCATTCTGACAAGTATAAGATAATTTCCTATTTTCATTCTGATTAGCATTATTCTGATTAATGATGTTGAGCATCTTTTCATGTACCTGTTGGCCATCTGTATGTCTTCTTTGAAAAAATGTCTATTCAGTCATTCTGCCCTTTTTTAAATTAATTTTTATTTGCTTTTAGATTGTGACAGAGGACTTGTTAAAATGCATTATCTGATTGAGAAGGTTCGAGTGGGGTCAGATACCCTATATTTCTTACATACTCCAAGGTGAGATTAATAAGGTTACACCTACAAACATACAGTAATGAAATGTTATTGCTTATGATATGGTATCAGACAAATCAGAATTTTAATCAAAGCTTATGTATTTAATGACATCTCATTTTGACAAATTGAAGTTTCTATGTTTCAATTTCCTATTCAGTAAAACTGAAATAAAAGTATCTGTCTTATGACAATTTTGTGGCTATTAAACAAAATATTAAATATTTTGGACATTAAATTAAATACTTAGAACATGTATGTATGTATGTTTGAATGCATGTATGTTTGTCTTTATTATTGTGACTAGTATTCAAACATACTATACCTCAAAGTGAAGACCGTAATAAGAGCCAAGAAAGACCACTGCATAATTCTAAAGGTATTGATACTGGAAGATGACATGACTGGTAAATATTCATGCACCCAATGCAGGAACACCCAAATATATATATAAAAAAAAACTTGTGTAAGATATCAGGGGTGAGATTAACAGCAACACAATCAAAATAGGAGACTTTATTTTTTCCAAGTTTTTATTTTTTCCCATTTTTTAATTAAGGTATTATACAATATGTGTACATATCTTACCATTGCCTCTTGCCTCCCATAAATGCCCTCACCCCCCCAATGCTTTGAATCCATTGGTTATGCTTATATTCATGCATACAAGTCCTTCGGTTGATCGCTTATACCCCCCACCTCTCCTTAACTTTCCCGCTGTAATTTGACAGTATGTTGGATGCTTTACTGCCTCTGTGTGTTTTTGTTCATCAGTTTATAATGTTCTTTAATTATAATGTCCAAAAATGAGTGAGATCATGTGGCATTTTTCTTTCATTGATTGGCTTATTTCACTTAGCATAATGTTCTCTAATTCCATCCAGGTCGCTGAAAATGATAAGAATCCCTTCTTCTTTATGGCAGCATAGTATTCCATCATGTAGATATACCATAGTTTTCTGATCCAGTCGTCTACTGCCAGGCACCTAGGCTGTTTCCAAATCTTAGATATTGCTGCTATGAACATAGGGGTGAATATATCCTTTCTGATTGGTGTTTCTAGTTTCTTAGGATATATTCCTAGAAGTGGGATTACTGGGTCAAATGGGGGTTCCATTTTCAGTTTTTTGAGGAAACTCCACACTGTTCTCCACAGTGGCTGCACCAGTCTGCATTCCCACCAGCAGTGCACTAGGGTTCCTTTTTCTTCGCACCCTCCTCAACACTTGTCATTTGTTGATTTGTTGATGATAGCCATTCTGCCAGGTGTGAGATGCTACTGCATTGTCATTTTGATTTTCATCTCTCAGATAATTAGTGATTTTGAGCATGTTTTCATGTGTCTCTTGTCCTTCATTTTGTCCTCTTTTGAAAATATTCTATTTAGGTCCATTGCCCATTTTTTATTGGATCATTTATCTTCCTCTTATTAAATTGTATAAGCTTTCTGTAGATGTTGGAGATTAAATTTTTATCAGTGATAACATTTGCAAATATGTTCTCCCTTACAGTGGGATTTCTTGTTTTATTGATGGTTTCTTTTGCTGTCAAAAGCTTTTTAGTTTAATGTAGTCCCATTTGTTTATTTTCTCTTTAGCTTCCAGTGCCTTAGGAGCAGTATCAGTGTAGGAGTTCTTTCAGCATACGTCTGAGATTTCACTGCCTGTGGATTCCTCTAGTATTTTTATGGTTTCAGATCTTATGTTTAAGTCATATGTCTATTTTGAGTTTATTTTTGTTTATGGTGTAGGTTAGTGATCTAGTTTCATTTTTTTTCATGTATCGATCCATTTTTCCCAGCACCATTTATTGAATAGACTGTCTTCACTCAATTGTATGTTGATGCCTCCTTTGTCAAATATTGAGCATAGAGTTTTGGATGGATATCTGGATTCTCTATTCTATTTCATTGATATATATGTCTGTTCTTGTGCCAGTACCAGGCTGTTTTGAGGACAGTGGCTTTGTAATACAGCTTGAAATCTGGTATTGAGAACCCTCCTACTTTACTCTTCTTTCTCAGGATTGCTGTGGGTGTTCAGGGTCTTTTTTTATTCTAGATGAAGTTATGGAGAGTTCTTTCTAGGTCTGTGAAATATGCCATTAGTACTTTAATGGGGAGTGCATTGAATCTATAGATTGTGTTAGATAGTATGGACATTTTAATGATGTTCATTCTACCAATCCATGAACATGATATGTTCTTCCATCTGTTTATGTATTCCTCTATCTCTTTTTTCAGTGTCCTGTGGTTTTCCCTGTTATGGGTCTTTTACCTCCTTAGTTAAGTTTATGCCTAGGTATCTTATTTTTTTTTATTTTTATTTTTGGTGTGACGATGGGATAGCTTTTTTAGTCTCTCTTTCTATAAAGTCACTATTGGTGTATCAAAAGGCCATAGATTTCTTGGTGTTAATTTTGTATCCTGCTAAATTGCCAGATTTCATTTATTTAATCTATTAGTTTTTTATGGAGTCTTTAGTAGGGTTTTTTATGTACAATATCATGTCATCTGCAAATAAGGACAGCTTTACTTCTTCTTTTCCAATTTGTATGTCTTTCATTTCTTTTTCTTGTCTAATTGCAATGGCTAATACTTCCAGTACTATGTCAAACAGGAGTGGTGAGAGTAGGAATCCCTGTCTTGTTCCTGTTCTTAGGGAAAATGGTTTTCGTTTTTGCCCATTGAGCATGATGTTAGCTGTGGGTTTATCATATATAGCTGTTATTACATTGTTGAGGTATGATCTTTCTATTCCCACATTGTTGAGAGTTTTTATCAAGAATGGATGTTGGATTTTGTCAAATGCTTTTTCTGCATCAATTGATATGATTATGTGATATTTATCTCTCAATTTGTTTATGTGATGTATCACATTTGTGGGTATTGTACCATTCTTGCATTCCTGGGATAAATCCTACTTGGTCATGGTGTATGATCTTTCTAATGTACTGCTGGATCCGATTTGCTAGAATTTTGTTGAGGATTTTGTCATCTATGTTCATGAGGGATATTTGCCTATAATTCTCTTTCATTGTGTTGCCTTTATCTGGTTTTGGTATTAGGGTGATGTTGGCTTCATAGAATGGGCTTGGAAGTGTTCCTTCCTCTTAAATTTTTTGGAATAGTCTGAGGAGGATAGGCTTTAATTCTTCCTTGAATGTTTGGTAAAATTCTCCTGTGAAGCTGTCTGGCCCTGGGTTTTTGTTTGCTGGAAGCTTTTTGATGACTGCTTCAAATTCTTCCATATTATTGGCCTATTGAGCTGTTTAGATTCTTCCCAATTGAGTTTTAGAAGGTTATATTTTTCTAGGAATATGTCCATTTCTTCCAGGTTGTCCAGTTTGTTGGAGTAGAGTTGTTCATAGTATTTTTTAACAATCCTTTGTATTTCGGTGGGGTCTGTTGTTATTTTACCTCTTTCATTTCTGATTTTGTTTATTTGGGTCCTTTCTATTTGCTTCTTGGTGAGCCTGGCTAGAGGTTCATCAATCTTATTTATCCTTTCAAAGAACCAGCTCTTAGTTTTGTTGATCGTTTGTATCATTTCTTTGTTCTTTATGTCGTTTATCTTTGCTCTGATCTTTATTATTTCCTTCCGTCTGCTTACACTGGGCAATCTTTCTAACTCTTTGAATTTTAGGGTTAGGTAATTTATTACCATTGTTTCTTATTTTTTGCAGTACGCTTATAGAGCTATGAACTTCCATCTCAAGACTGCTTTTCCTGTGTCCCATGGATTTTTGATTGTTGTGTTTTCATTGTCATTTGTTGCCATAATTTTTTTTTATTTCTTCCTTGATCTCTTTGGTAACCCAGTCATTTTTTAATAGCACGCTATATTGTCTCCATGTGTTTGATTTCTTTGGATTGTTTTTATTGTAGTTGACTTCCAGTTTTATGCCACTGTGATCTGAGAAGATGCTTGATATGCTTTCTATCTTCTTGAATTTTGAAGAGATTTTGCCTATGACCCCAGCATTTGGTCTATCTTTTAAAATGACCCATGTGCACTTGCGAAGAATGTATATTCCGTGGATTTGGGGTGAAATGTCCTAAAGATGTCAATTAATTCCATCTGGTCTAATGAGTCATTTAGGATTGATGTTTCTTTGCTGATTTTTGTTTAGAGGATTTGTCCAATGGTGATAGTGGGGTATTAAAGTCTCCTACTATGATTATATTGCTGTTAATCTCTCCCTTGATATTCTGCAGGAGTGTTTTTATGTAGTTGGGTGCTCCTATATCGGGTGTGTATATATTTATCAGAGTTATTGCTTCTTGTTGGATTGTTTCCTTTAGTATTATGAAGTGGCCTTCCTTATGTCTTGTTATGCCCTACACTTTAAGATCTAATTTGTCAGATATAAGTATTGCTACCCCAGCTTTTTAAATTTTATTTCCATTTGCCTGGAAAACTTTTTTCCCTCCCTTCACCCTCAGTCTGTGTGCTTCTTTTTTTTTTTTTTTCTGAGGTGGTTTTATTGTAGATAGCAGATTATATGGGTCTTGTTTTCTTATCCAATCCGTTACTCTATGGCTTTTGATTGGGACATTTAATCCATTTACATTTAAAGTTATATTGATTGACACTTATTTGTCGCCATTTTTATTCTTTAACCCTGTGTTCCTTCTTCGCTTCATATATATATATATATAATTTTTTTAAAAAATTTTTTACAGCAGAACTTTTTAACGTTTCTTGCATTGCTGGATTGGTGGTGATACATTCCCTTAGTCCTTTTTAGTCTGTGAAGCTCCTGATTTCACCTTCAATTTTGATTGATAGCCTTGCTGGGTACAGTATTCTTGGATTCAGACCCTTTCTTTGCATGACTTTGTATATTTCATTCCATTCCCTCCTGGCTTGATGAGTTTCTGTTGAGAAATCAGTTGCTAGTCTAATGGGGGTTCCTTTGTATGTAACTTTCTGTCTCTCTCTGGCCTCTTTTAAGATTATTGCTTTTTCATTGTTTGCAAATTTAATTATAATGTGCCTTGGTGTCGGTCTTTTGCAGTTCATTTTGCTTGGGACTCTGTGAGCTTCTTGGCTTTGTGTGGGGTTTTTCTTCCCTATATCGGGGAAGTTTTCTGTCATTATTTCTTGCTCAATTTCCTTTCCTTCTGGAACCCCTATCATGCAGATGTTGTTTTGTTTTGTGTTGTTCCAAAGTTCCTTTAGGCTCTCCTTCTACTTTTTAATTATTTTTCTTCTAGATGCTGCTCTACTTGGGTATTTTTTTTTCCATCTTGTCTTCTAGCTGACTAATGCGGTCCTCTGCTTCTTCTAGTCTACTCTTGATGCTTTCTATTGAATTCTGTACAGCGGCGATGCCATTTTTCATTTCTTTTTGGTTCTTCTTCATTTCCTCTTGGTTCTTACTAATTTTGTCTAATTTGTTTCCATTCTTTTCATCCACCTTATGACCATTTCTCTGAATTCTTTCTCCAATAGGCTGCTTGTTTCTATTTTGTTCACTTCCTTTTCTGATGTTGCCTACTTTTCTTTCATATGTGAGCTGTTTCTTTGTTTCCCCATGGTCTGTCTTCTCTGGATGTCTGGTTATGAAGTTCTCTCTCTCCTTTACATGGTGGAGTGAAACTGCATGTTTGTGCCAATTGGCGACCGGTGTTCTGGGGTTCGCAGGTGTACATTGGTTGCTGCGGTTTTAGATTTTCAGGCTTCCAATAAGATCCACTTTCCCCTTCAAGACTGTGTTTTTTCCACGTCTGAGCCTTTAGCTCTGGGAGGGGACCCAGCAGCAGTGGGGGCTTCCCAGTCAAGGGAACCTCATCCAGCATTCCCCCACCTTCTCCTAAACTTTCGCTGTCTCTTAACTTGCCAACAAACACTCCCTGTGCGACTTAGCTGTTTTTTGTTTTTTTTTTTTCTGCTCCTGGAGAAGGCTCAGAGCATGTTTGTCTATTCCACCACCATTTTCTGAATCTTGGTAAGTTCTTTTTAAATGTAGATATTTTTATAGGTCTTTTTTTACTTTAGGTAAAATATCTGCTTGATTTTAACATAGATTTCTGTCTACATCTTAAGATTCCAGATAATATGAAGAGGTATTTTTTTTCCTGACAAAATTTCACACCTTATAATATATTCATTTTTATTCTGTTATCTAAAGCAAAGAATATAGAAAGGGATAGAAATTCCTCATAAAACAGAAGAGTGCCCTTGAAGCAATCAGCTCTCAGAAATAGTCTGCTTTCATCCTATCAAGTAACATTAAGCTTTTCAGATCACATAACAGTGAAAGGACATAGCAAAGATGGAAAAATGCTGATACCAAGAAAATACAGTTGCACTTTATTACTATTACTGCTGCTACTACTACTACTATTTGAAAGAAGAACTACAAAAACTTAGAGGCTAAAGTGTTAATGAAATAATCTATATCACAGTTTGGAAACTTAGAGGAGTGCTCATTATTTCTTACAGCAATATGCCCTGTCAGCCACAATATGTATTTTTTTATTTTGTTGTTTTCCTTCCTCTGTTTAATTTATCTTTTCAAATCTCATAGCTCCCTCTTGTGTTTAAAAAGGGACTAGAATTTTTTTAATGCTATATGCATTTCCAAATCATCAATTTGGAATGAATATATTTTATAGACCCTAACAAATTTCAGGAGAAAATTGGGAAGGCGTTTTCAAGAATAAAAGTGTCAGTACTTATTCAAAATAAAATGTGTATCTTTTCATTTATCTGTTTCTTTTTAAATCTGTTTTCACTTATGAAATTACTTTTAAAAATAGTTTGTTTTATTTACCTATTTGGAAGCTATGTACATAAAGTCTGCAGTCTTTATGTACATAGCTTCCAAATTAATTTTAATCCCTAAAATTAATTCATCACACATTTTTTTCAAGTGGTTATGTGCAATTTATTATGAAAATATCACAGGTGTGGGGGGAGCCACAGACCAACTTGCTCTCTATAAGACTCATTATCTTGGATGGGATAGGTAGGTTTTAGAAAGAGTATGGTACTTTAGCACTGGTCTTGATCCTGCTTGTGATCTCTGAGCAAGGCGCTTATCTTCAGGCAGACAATTTCAGTTACTCCACTTATGTATCATGGGACTAGACTTTTCACATTTTTCCTATATTCGGGTGGAGATGAACTCACTCATTGTTAAAGGTAGAACTTCCCAGATCCTGAAGATTCTTATTATGTAGAGTTAGAGTGGCATTCAGAAATCTAGCTTTCAATGAACACTTTTCCTAGTGATTCTTTTCATCAAGCGAGTGTCACAGTGGGAGAAATTGCTTTTCTTTGCTGCCTTTACAATTCTCACTTCATCTTTAATTAATGACATTGTCATTGTCATTATGATGTTTCTGGGTGTGGGCTCCTTCAGTTCTTCTTGCTTGGGACTCTCTGTGCCTCCTGAATGTGTGTGACTTCTGCTTTCACTAGGTTACAGAAATTTTCTGGTATTATTTATTCAAACATGTTCTCTATCATTTACTCACTTTCTTCTTCTACTTGCATTCCCATAATGTGAATATTGTTAAATTTCATGTTGTCCCACAGCTCCCTTATGTTGTCTTCCTGATTTTTAATTATTTTCCCTCTGAGTGATTTTGTTCTACCCTGTTTTCTAATTCACTGATTTTATCCTCAGATTCCCCTAATTTACTGTTTATTCCTTCCAATGTGTTCTTTATTACTACTATGCCACCCTTCATTTCCAACTGGTCTTTTTAAAATAATTTCTATATAGTTTCTCATGCTGTTGAGCATCCTTGTTATCATCATTCTGCATTCTGTACCTGATCAATTGTTTATCTTCCTTACATTTAGCTCTTCTGGAGAATTCTCTTGTTCTTTCATATGGGGCTTAATTTTTTTCTCTCTCTTCATTTTAGCTACTTGTTTGGATTTATTTCTATGTATTAGGTAGATCTGTTATGATGCCCACTCTCTGATTGTCAGATGCCATTTGTGACTGGCCCTGAATACCCTGTTTAGAGTTATCAGAAATTCACAGCTTGTGGGTCCCTTTTACAGGGCTGGATGCTTTTAGAAAAGGCCAAGGTGTCCACCAAGGTCTGCTTTTCCTAGCCCTGGGTTCTGAGCCTGATCAGGTAACATTAAAAGCTTTTGACTTATGAATATTTAAGATATCTATCCTATATAATAAAAGGCTAATATGCAAATGGACCTAACCTTGGAATCACCAGTAGCCATGACACGCATTGACCACCAGGGGGCAGATGCTCAATGCAGGATTTGCCCCCTGGTGGTCAGTGTGGTCCACAGGTGGAGCACTGCTCAGCCAAAAGCCAGGCTCAGGGCTGGCGAGCACAGTGCTGGTGGCAGGAGCCTCTCCTGCCCCCAAGGCAGCACTAAGGATGTCTACCTGATGTCAGTCAGACATCCGCTGAGGTCTCTCAGACTGTGAGAGGGCACAGGCTGAGCTGAGGCTACCCCCCTGAGTGCATTTAATTTAATTTACATTAAATTATATAATAATTTATAAATAATTATAAAATACATTTATAAAATACATTTAAATTTATAATGGAATTTTGGGCACCGGGCCTCTATTATATCTATAAAAGCTTAAGCAACCATTATGATGGAATGACTGGAATGACCAGAACCAGAACAACTGGTCACTATGATGCGAACTGACAACAAGGGGGCAGATGCTTAATGCAGTAGCTGCCCCTTGGTGGTAGTGAACTCCCATAGAGGGAGTGCCACTCAGCCAGAAGCTGAGTTCATGGCTAATGAGTGCAGCAGTGGTGGTGGGAGCCTCCCCCACCTCCTAGGCAGCACTAAGGAGCAAGAGGCAAGTGATTAGGAGTGCCAAGCGCCAAGTGCTGAGAGTGGCTTAGGCTCCTCCCCAGCCGCCTGCCACTTGGCACACTGCTAACTGTTAGTCGAACATTCCCCGAGGGGTCCTGAATTACAAAAAGGTGCAGGCCAGGCTGAGCCCCCAACCCCCATGCACAAATCTGTGCACCGGGCCTTTAGTATCTTTATATTGGGTGAGGAACATATGACATAAAGATTGATCAGTGATACCACTAATAAGATATGTTGGCTAAAGTGAGAAGTGTGTCACTAACATGATGTACACTGAAATTAGAGAACATGATTGAGATAAAGGGAGAGGAGGTAGGGGGGAGGATTAGGAAGAGTTCTCTGCGTATATAAATCTGGGACTTAGGTAGAATCTGTCCTCTTCCCTCTAAAATTCAAGGAGTTGGCAGATTCTGTTTTATACATTTTTGAATTATATATCCCCTTAAATATTAAAATATATTTGCAATAATGACACAATCATATTTATTACACTCTTATATTTATTTCTTTCAGTGTCTAAGTCTTGATGACATTATACAGTCCTGTCAACATCTTTTTTTTCTAGTTTTGCATGGACAGGCATTGTTTAGAAGAAGGCCAGCTTTCAAAAGACTGCCAAATAATCCCAAGATGTACCATTTTCTCCTTCCTTTCTGACTTGGTCAGTAATATTTATGGCTTAAGTGTAGTGAAAATATTTAATAAGTAGTTTTTATTCCTTTGTTTCAGTCTTGCTCTGACTGGGAATTCTCCTCCTTGTGTCTGTTTCGTCCTATGTATGTTGGCCTATTGCATCTTTTAGGAAGTGCTTGGAAGTAACGACTACAATCCAGACACTGCAAACCCATCCCATAACTCTTGGTTCTCATTTAAGTCCTTAAATGTGTCTGGCAGGCGAGGATAGGACTATTTATGAGCTGTCATTAAGTAACACCAGGCATGGGTCACCTTGAGCCTGGCGATTCCAGTGCATCCACAATGACAGAAGAGGAAATACTGGAAACAAGGCCAGAGGGATCAGTAGTCTATTGCAGGGGAACAGAATTAGTCACCATAAAATATGTCTTTTTGTGAATATTGATTATATTAGGCTGGTTAACTTTAATAAATAGCAGGTGGATGAGAAGCTCTTAAAACTAAGTAGAAGTTACCCTTTATAAAATACATTTAAATTTATAACAGAAATATTTACTTGGTATTTTCACCTCTTTACTAGGAAGAGGGGGATAACTTTATCTCCAGAAATTCTTAATGCAGAAGGTAACTTAAATCTGCATAAGAACCTTACCCATGTTTGCTGTGCTTTTCCTGGTAATTTCTCATAACTGACATACCCCAAGATCTTTTGTCTTCAGCTGAATATGTTATGTAGGTGATGGTGGTGGGTTCAGTTATTTGAGAGAGCTACTTAGTTTTTTTGGGTCTCTCCCATGTTTATAGAAGGTATATGTATTATTAAATTTCTGATTATTATTTTTCCTGTTTATCTGTCTTTGATTATAGAGATGTCTCAGCAAAGAGCCCTGAAGTGTAGAAGGAAAAATGATTTTGCTTCTTTTACATTATTTATTCTGGAATACTCTTTTTGTTGTTGATCCTCACCAGAGGATATTTTTCCATTATTTTTCAGAGAAAGTGGGAGGAAGGGAGAGAAAGAGAGACTGAGACACATCTACTGGTTGCCTCCCACACGTGCCCAATCAGGAGGTGGGGAGTGAACCCTACAACTCAGGTGCATACCTTTGACCTATAATCAAACACAAGACCTTTCAGTGCCTGGGCCGAATGCTCTAACCACTGAGAAACACCAGCTAGGACTGGAATACTCTATTAAGGGTGATATTTACTTGCTTTACCTATTACAGGTTTTAGGATTTTGTAAAATATGTATAATTCACTTACTAATTTTGCTACTGAGATTATGAGATGAATTTTAAGTCCAATTTTACTTGGTATCTGTATTAATTTCCTAAAGCTGACATAAATTATCATAAACTTAGTGGCCTGAAACAATAGCAATTTTCTCTTTCATAACTGAATATCAAAAGTCTGAAATCAAATTGTTGGTATGGTTGGGTTGTTGCTTTCTGGAAGCCCTGAGAAACCATCCCATGACCCTTTCTTAGTTTCTGGTGGTTGTCTGAAATCGTTGGTGTCCCATAGTTTGTGGCAGCAAAGGTTTGTGTATCTCACTCTGTTTCTGATAGAAGGGGGTTCTTGTGGTGTCATAAGAAAAAGCATTTTCTAGGACCCAAAAGGGAGAATGATGATGTCTAGTGGTGATATTTATTTGTGATGCAAAATCAAAAGGATGTCCCTCTGATCTCTCATCTCCATCTTCTCCAAAATGAAAAATAAGGGCCAGAAATAGGCAAATGTTCAAAGATCCTGTGAGATATTAATGCTTAGTTCAGTCCAGCATTTAGCTAACTTAACTTGTGTTCTCAGCTGCAATCTGTTGCTTTGTTACTGTACCCAGGCTTCACCTGCACGTGGAGTCCATGAGGCCATTGGCTATGAGGTTTCTAGGGCCACATGGCTACTATGGAGAGAACAGACTAGTACATGGGGTGAGTGTGGGTCATAAGCAAAAGAGAACTTCTTTGTTCCCCTGGAGTTTTTACCAGGAGTTTTTTCAAAATAATCACTCAGCTTCTCAAGTTTTCACAGGCCTCAGATGAGTCCAGTGATCCTTTTCTCAGATTAAACTGACAGGACTCTATGGTCTAGCACCTCCCCCTGTGCCATTTTGATTTCTTTTGATCTCCTTATCTCCTCCTGCTCCCCCAACAACCCAGGAGGGAAGGAAGGGTTGTTAATCACTTGGTGGGGGAATTCTATTACCCCCTGGAGTGTGTATGCCACTGTAGCTTCCTGGTGAATCAAACAACCCTCTGCTTCCCAACTAAATATGCTCAACAATGTCTGATTCTCCTGCTCTCTTTTCCTAACCAATAATTCACTAACTATGATAACAACTCTACATCTTCATATGGCCTTATTCTCTGTCCACAACCTGTGTTCAAATCTACTTTTCTTTATCTTATGAAGATATCAGTCATTGAATTTAGCACCTGCTCTAAATCCAGGATGATTTTATCTTGAGTTTAAACTAATTATAGCTAAAGACTTTATTTTCAAATAATGGCAAGTTGATGAGAACTTGGTTCTTATCTTCTTGAAGGAATGATTTCAATCAAGAGACAAAATGCAGCAAAGCAAGCAATAATTTATTGACTGCAGTAAAAACACACTCAGGGCAGTAAAACAAGGAAGGTCAAGGAAGAAGCAACAGGAGAGACTAGGCTGGGCTTCTTTGGATCACTGGGAAGTCAGAGAAAGGAGGGTCTAGGAGACAGGTTCAGAGGCTTAGCCTTAAGATGAGCTGCTGCCCATTGTTCCTCTTGTTGCAAAACTTGTGGTTTCCCTGGGAGTTTAGGAGGTATGTGCCTGTGGGGGAAGAAAGAGGAAAAGGAATGGCGTGGGTGTGCTGACCAGATGAAGAGTATGTGCTAATTCCTTTGCATTGAGGGTATTTATCTCTCTCTTGTAGGTGGAAATCTTAGGGGAGGTCTCATGGGAAGGTCTTAATAGAATATACATCAGCTTTCTAGTTGTATCCTTTTAGGGCTGTAGACTCTGCTGATTGGTCAACTCCAGGGTATGGGGTCATCAGTCATTGCAATTGGTCTCGAAGCAGCCATGGCTTCATTTGTCCAGTTTTGCTGCTTTTCTTGGTATGGAGCTTAAATTGTAGAAAGGGTCTTGTAAACTTGTTCCTTTGATGACAAAAATTCCATTTCTGAATCAGAACTGAAAATGAATCCCATTTCCTTTTAAACAGATAACTCAGATATATGAATTCTAGCCTAGTTGGCATAGCGCAGTGGTTGGGCATTGACCTATAAACCAGGAGGTCAATGTTCAATTCCTGGTAAGAGCACATGCCTGGGTTGTGGGCTCGATCCCCAGTGTGAGCATGCATGAGGCAGCCAATCAATGATTCTCTCTCATCCTTGGTGTTTCTCTCTCTCTCTCTCTCTCTCTCTCTCTCTCTCTCTCTCTCTCTCTCTTTCTCTCTCTCTCCTACCCCCTCCTTCCTCTGTGAAATCAATAAACAACTAACAATAATATAGAAAAAATAAAGAAGATATATGAATTTTATGTAACACTTTTAAATGCACTAGCTAATAGTAGTAGTTTAGTTTAGGGGTATTATAATTTAACCATTTTACTTATAAAACCATGTGGACTATACCAGTAAAATTGACATCCCAGCCCAGATGGTGTAGTTCAGTGGTTGAGCATTGACCTATACACCAATAGGTCACCAGTTAGATTCCTGATCAGGGCACATGCCCTAGTTGTAGTATCAATCCCCAGTAGGAGATGTGCAGGAGCCAGCTCATTGATGTTGCTTCCCTCCCATTGACGTTTCTATCTCTCTTTCCCTCTCCCTTCATCTTTATCTAAAATCAAGAAAAATATATTTTTAAAAAACACCCCAAAATCACAACCCTTATTTATATTTCTTATACCTCCAACCCAGTTCTTTTTCTATGTGTGATATGTAGGTTCCTTACCTCTTCAATATGATGAGTGGTACTGAACCTCCACCATCATAGCTAATATTATACTCAAGTTTAATTTTTCTCATATTAATAGCTCCTACTACTATCCCTCCCACCATTTCTTTCTGATAAGTTGTTAATTCTATGTGATTTCTAGAGAAATTTTGGTCTTTAGGACAGTTAAACATAAGATATCTAATGTACACTCAGCACCACCTAGTGGCAAAAGCATATATCTGAAATGATGTTTGTATTCTTTTGGGATTGGCTGTCATGAAGGCTAGAGAAAGAAAAAAGGGAACTGTTGAAATCCATCTGGTATTTTTTGTTTTTGTTTTTGTTTTTGTTTTTAATATATATTTATTGATTTCAGAGAGGAAGAGAGAGATTGAAACAGTGATGAGAAAGAATCATTGATTGGCTGCCTCCTGCATGCCCCCTTCTGAATATCCAGCCTGCAATCTGGGCATGTGCCCGTGACCAGAATTGTACTAGGACTCTTCAGTTCAAAGGCCGATGCTCTATCCACTGAGCAACCTCACTAGGGCTTGTTTTTTTTTAATGTATATACTTTATTGATTTTTTACAGAGAGGAAGAGAGAGGGATAAAGAGTTAGAAACATCTATGAGAGAGGATCATTGATCAGCTGCCTCTTGCACACCCCCTACTGGGGATGTGCCAGCAACCAAGGTACATGTCCTTGACCAGAATCAAACCTGGAACCTTTCAGTCCGCAGGCCGAAGCTCTATCCACTGAAACAAACCGGTTTCAGCATTGTTTTGTTTTTATAGATTTTTTAAATTGATGTTTTAGGGAGAGAAAAAGAAATATAGAGAGAAAAATCGATCAGCTGCCTCCTGCACACTCTGTACCAGAGATAGAGCCCACAACTTGGGGATATGTTCTCAATTGGAATTAAAGCAGCAACCTTTCACTGAACATGGTGATGCCTAACCAACTGAGCCAGGGCAAAGTTCACCCAGGGCTAAAATTGTCACAGAGTACATGAAAACAAGCTCTCAAAGTCTACATTAAGTTCCATCAGTGAGGTAGAAGTTTAGCAAAGAGGGATGGGAAAAACAAAAGAAGGTAAATTGAGGAAAAAGGTAAAAAATCAATTAAATTACATGGGGAGGGCCTTAAGTGAGGTAAAGAAAAAAAAGAAAAAGAAGATAAAATTAACTTAATGGATCCAGTGTCATGAGTGGTAGTACAACTCTGTAGAGAAAAGAAAAATAGATTTTTTTTAATACCCACCTGAGGATATTTTTCCCCCACAGAGATAGTGGAAGGGAGGGAGGGAGGGGAAGAGATGGAGAGAGCGAAACATCAACATGAGTGAAACATATCGATTGGCCTCCCACATATACCCCAATACCCATGCCCTTGGTGTGGAATTGAACTTGTGAACCTTCCATCTGCAGGCCGACACTCTAACAAGAGCTACATTTCTTAATAACTTTCATTTTTCAAATGCTGTAAGCATAATAAGTCTCACAGATACCTAATGGGGTATGGATCATTATCCTCACTTAAAGGATAAATAAGAAATAGGTAAGGATTAGGGAAAATGCTTAACTCAGTTTGATCTGTTTCTAAAACAACTCATTCTTTAATCTGTACCAGAAAATCACTAAAAGAAACCCTATTTACAGTACTAAAACACTGGTTCGCAAAATCAGAAGTACATTAGGATCATGGGGGAAGTTCTAAAATATACTAAAACCTGAGTCTCACTGGAAGATGTTTTGATTAAATTAATTTGGGGAGTATGGACTGATAATCTTGATTTTTAAAGCTTCTTGGGTAATTCCAATGTGTACCAGAATTTAAGGATGATCTACACAAGTCTTTAACTTTCTTGCCAGTTATATAGTTCAGTAGATTTTTAAGAACTTTTAATAATGTTATCAACACTAGATATTTTAAATTAATATTTCAAATGCAAGTCATTTAATAGTTTTATGAAACAAAATGTTCTGCTCCCTCTCATTCATGTCAGAAAGTTTTTACTTTCGTGAATTAACAGAAATTGACATGGCTGCCAATTCTCTCTCCTTTTTCTTAAATCTGGAGGCCACTCCTGTTCTCAATTTTCTGGTAAAGTGATCTTTATCCCTATCATTATGAGGGGCAGATGACACCACCTATGTTTCTCTTAGGACTATTTTATCTTCCAGTGACATGGCATATAGCCACAGTTTCCCTTTCTTCAAGTGCCCAGGCCTTGGTAGTCTCTCTATCAGAGTTCAACTGCCCTCTTCTGTTGAAATGTAAGGTGAAAAAGTTTCTCCCACAATTCCCTATATACAACTAATTTATATCAAATCTGTTTTGTTCTCAGAAGGTTTATTAATTGTGATTAAAAACAGAGAGGAATTATTTAGAAATCGTGGCCTACTTTGAGAGTGCCATATTCTGATGAGCTATTTAATGTCAAACATGTGTTTGTGTGCTTTTTTTAGGACCAAATGTGGTCAAGCTGTTTTACAAGTATACATCTGTATCTACTTATGCTTAGTTTTTGGTCTCTTAAGCTGATAAATGTCCTAGACCTCAGCGGTTTGTGTTGCATACTTGCAAGATTTCAAGTGCTTTACTTTCAGTTAGGATTGCCACTTATGCTCTGCTGTTTGCTGCTAAATCCCATAGAGAGCATTGCATATAGCAAAATGATTGCATAGAAAAATAAAAACATTTCTCAAAATGTCAAGATTGGGAATCAAAGAGTTTCTGTATATCTGCAAAATATTTTGTAATTCTAAAAATTATCTTATCAAATTAATAATGAAACTGTTATAGTGTAATATTTAGAATGTACTACACTTTTAGTAGCATTTTCTACAGAGTTTTAATAATGCTATGGTCAAGGAGTAAGTAAAGATAAATCTCATTATAAAATAAAAACTGATTACTCCTAAATCCTATTTTCTAATAATCAATATTTCACAATGTTCTTTTTTATTTCAAGTACGTAATTAAACATTGAAGATATATGTACTACTTATCTTTGTATTTCTTTCACTTCAATTAGATGCAAATTGAATACTGTGCAAAGTAGTATGTATGTTCCTAAGTGCAATCACAACTATTATGGAAAAATGTACACGTTCACACACATACACACACAGAGGAAAGCCATCAAAAGAGCTATTAATGACTATATGTGTACATGAGAGGGGCTCTACTATCATAATATTGTCATTAGCTGTCTAATAGCTAACATTTATAAGCATACTTTACAAACCAAAATATACTTCATTTTCCCCTAATGGAAGAGTAACTTTTCTCTTAGAATTGGAATCATTTTGCTGTACTTAACCAATGGCATAATATAATGTTACTTCACTGCTCCATTCATTATATTTATTGCTAATTTTCAATGCTACTTTGTGATTTACTTATTCCCTCCCTCCTTAAATAAAGGATTTGACATAAATGTACATTTTTAGATAAATTCAGATGCATGAATATTTTAAAGGGTGGTTTGGAAAGCAATAATGATTTGAGGGGATTAAGGGGAGAATGGGAAAGAAACTCAAAACATGTTAAAGAAAAAAGTTTGTTGAAGATAAGAAAATAAATGCATTTTAGCTAATAAAATAGGAAACAAGGCCAAAGAAAGTAAAAATTGCCAATGTCCACATTCCAATCTCATGGTGGTTCATATGAAACATTATTGTACTACTAGAGGCCTGGTGCATCAAAATCATGCACTCTGGGGTGGGGGACACCTCAGCTCGGCCTGTGCCCTTTCACAGTTTAGGAGTCCTCGGGGGATGTCTGACTGACAGCCTAGGTTCTTCCCTGGGGAATGGCCCTAAGCCAGCAGTTGGACATCCTTAGTGCTCCTGTGGAGGCAGGAGAGGCTTCCATCACTGCTGTTGTGCTTGCCAGCCATGAGCCTGGCTTCTGGCTGAGCAGCACTCTCCCTGTGGGAGCGCACTGACCACCAGGAAAAGCTCCTGCACTGAGCAGCTGTCCTCTGGTGGTCAGTGCACATCATAGTGACCAGTTGTTCCGCCATTTGATTGATTTGATTGATTTGCTTATTAGCTTTTTGTTATATAGGATGAATCCCCAAATAGGGTTTTAGGTCTAATTCTGCTACCGCATTCCACTATGCCATTGGGAAAGTCACAAAATCTATCTTGTCCTTGCTTTCCCCTTAGATACAATGTATTTCTATGAGATAAGTGACATTGGAACTGAAGGAGTAACATCCTCTAAATGGGCAATACGAGGAGTAGAAGGTCTAGGTTTGGATCTCATCCCTGCCATTTGCTATTGGGTGAATTTGTGCTTCTGTCTTATCATCTATAAAATGGAGCTGGTAATAGTACTTTCCTCATGCATTTCTAGCAGAGATTGAGTATGTTGAGATATGTTAGGTGCCTGGGGTAGTGTTGAGCTCCTAATAATGTCTGCTTATCAATCTCATCATTTCAAATTGTGCCCAAGTCAGCCAACTGGCTCCTGAGAGCTCTTTCAGGGGTTTCATTGGATGAGCTGGGGAGACAAAAAAATGTGCTATTAAGAAGATGACTATATAAAATTTAAAATAGTATGATTATTTTAGCATAAAATATATTCTAAAAATCTATTGGTTTCAGTGATTATCATATTTTGAGTAGAAGGACCATTTTTCAATGTCTTAAAATTTAAAATGATATTCTCTACAAGACATCAGCTACATTTTTAGCATATGGTTTTTTTAAGGATATATTTTATTGATTTTTTACAGAGAGGAAGGGAGAGGGATAAAGAGTTAGAAACATCAATGAGAGAGAAACATCTATAATCTGCTTCCTATACACCTCCTACTGGAAATGTGCCCACAACCAAAGTACATGTCCATGACTGGAATCGAACCTGAGACCTTTCAGTCTGCAGGCCAACACTCTATCCACTGAGACAAACCAGTTAGGGCTAGCATATGTCTATTAAAACAACACAATGATTTCAGTAATAACTTTCAATAATTTTCATGTATTAGGATAACTGATAGTAGTTGATTATTTTCTGGAGAGAGTTCGATAAGTTATCTTTTTTAAGAAAAATTCTTTATTGTTTAAAGTATTATATGTACTATTACATATGTGTCCTATTTCCCCTCATTGATCTCCTGCCAGCCACCTCCCACCCACATACACATTCCCTCATACCCCTAGTGTCTATGTCAATTGGTTATGCGTATATGCATACATAAAAGTCCTTGGTTGATATCTTGCCCCCGCATCCCTCCACTGCATTCCCGCTAATGTTTGATAATCTGTTCGATGCTTCTTTGTCTCTGGATCTGTTTTTGTTCATCAGTTATGTTGTTCATTATATTCTATAAATGAGTGAGATCATGTGATATTTATCCTTCTCCAACTGGCTTATTTTGCTTAGCATAATGCTCTCCAGTCCATCCATGCTGTTTCGAATGGAAAGAGTTCCTTTTTTATATAGCAGCATAGTATTCCATTGTGTAGATGTACCACTGTTTTTTAATCCACTCATCTGCTGATGGGCACTTAGAATGTTCCCAAATCTTAGCTATTATAAATTGTGCTGCTATGAACATAGGGGTGCATATATTCTTTCTGATTTCTTGTGATATATTACTAGAAATGGGATTACTGAGTCAAATGGAAGTTACATTTTTAATTTTTTTGAGGAAACTTCATACAGTTTTAAATTTTTTAATTTCAAGAAAAACTACTTTAAATATCATAATGTTACATGCAATAAACCTTAATATTTCAAGAAAAACAATCTTAAATATAATAATTTTACATGCATTAAACAATATCTCAAGAAAAATTATTTGGAATATGATCATGTTACATGCAATAAACTAATTATTCAAGAAAGATGATCTTACATATAATATTACAAACAATAAACATTAATATTTCAAGAACAAAAAGATTTTAAGTATAATAACATTACCAAAACTGTACTGATATAGTATAATATAACAAAAGATGTAAGAAATATTTAAAAATCTGCAAATAACAGGATTACTTCTATTATACTCTAGAAGTATGTGGGACCCTTACCTCTTCAATATATTTATGGTGGTGATAATTTTGCAGGTTTATATCTATCCCCAAACACATTGAGTTATATAATTAAGTATATTTATAATTTTACATGTCAATTATACCTTAATAAAGTATTTTTAATGTAATATATTTTAATGTAATATATTTAATGTAATATATTTTGAATTTTGTGCCATAATTTGCATGTTTCTCTCTGAAGTCCTAGAAGATTAGTGGTGTAATATTAATATATCCCCTTAACTTTTCAAATAGTGTTACCTTAATATTATAATTTTAGGCTTTCTAATCTTTTATCAGTCTTGATAATAAAATGTTAATATTTAAACATCTTTCAGGTACAATGCATTGTGTCTATATTCCACAGTTTAAAAAAAAAATACCTTTCTGAAAAAAAAATAAGACTATATAACCCATAGGGGGAAACTATGGCTATATGTGTCTATTTATTCATGAGGCATTAATTCAATATTAGCAAACAGTTTGGAAATTTGAGAAGTCATGTAAATTCACAGTTGCTGTTTTGTTCAGGGCCCACAGCAGGCTTTCTTGTGTTTGTCTAGAAAGGATGAAAAGATGATAAGTTTATTGGTGTGACAGTGAAGAATCTAAGTATATGTCATGCTTCTGACATTTATTTGATGCCTCGTTTAACTTAAGCTATAAAATCAATCTTTCCCCTCTGAATCAAATCCCAGTTAGTCTTCGGATGAGAACAGAATCACTAGACTACCCTGTCTTCTTTATAGACTTCTGAGTGTATTTGCTATTTTTTACTGAAGTTATTTTTTTTTCCACTAGGAGAACTCTGTTGTAAACTTGATGCCCTGTTTCCCCAAAAATAAGACAGTGTCTTATATTAATTTTTTCTCTCAAAGTTGCACTAGGTCTTATTTTCAGGGGATATCTTATCTTTCCATGCGCTAGGTCTTATTTTCGGGGAAACACAGTAGCTGCCATGCTTCAATCAAAATTAGCAGTACTATCAAAATTCAGCATGAATTTGTACTCTCCATTTAGGAAACTCTAGCAAGTGTTAAGTGTTCTTGAGAATAGTCAGTTCAATTCAATTTAATTCAGGTATCAATTCAAATCTTTAGTATTTATTAAATATCAGGCATATTTTTAGATGTCAAAGATACATAGATTAATGTATTTTAAAGAATCTATTTTGAGTAATTATAAACAACTGAGTTACTCATGGTAATTTACATATGTAGTTATAGTTTTGAGGAAAAAGTGATTTGAGTGGAAAAGAAAATAGGTTTAATTGATGATATTGATGATGTCGTTTATGTATTTGGATTTAAGGGATGATTAGGAGTTTTCTAAGTGAATGAAAGGGGAGTATATTATCAATTACTAACAGTTTTGAAACAACAAGCATACAAGGTTTTAATCACTGGCATATATTGTGAGAGAGATTAGCTAAATTAGCAGATCAAGGCAAGAAAATAGAGACTTTTTATGTTATGTTCAGAAGTTGAACTTTATCTTAGTGCAATGGAAATACATTGAAGGTTTTAGGCAGATAATTGATTAAAAAATTGCAATTTATGAATAATAATATTGGTAGCAGTGTTGAAGATGAATAGGTTGGGCAACAGATGAAATGGAAGGGGCAGGTATGGATTGAGGGCAACCTATGTTATTGATAACAAGGATCTGAATCAGGCAATGAATTTGATTAGCATGAGGGGCTTAAGAGATATATAGGAAGCAGAATCCTAATCCTGATGATATATTAGACTAGAGGCCCAGTGTATGAAATTCATGCATGGATGGGGTCCCTAGGCCTGGCTAGTGAACAGGGCTGGTTGGGGCCAGGCTGATCAGGGCCGAGCCAATTGGGACCCGAAGGTCCCAGTGGGTTCAAGAGAGGAGGTGATGGTCACCAGGCCTGGTGCAGAAGGAATAGACACTGACACCGCTTTTGGCGCCCTACAACTGTGCAGTTCCTCACCTCCCCCTCTCCTTCCCTAGCTGCTGTGCTATCACTGGGGCCTGTCAACCAAGGAGAGGTTGACTGCTGGCCCTGAAGAGGCAGCCAGCCCTGGGCCTCCTCAGGAAAAGGGGCCATGCCTACTGCCACCCCACCCCCCCAATCTTTTACTATACCTCCTTTTGTCCATGGTTTCATTCTTCGACTCCACCAGACAAGGACCTGGGAATCATCCTGCCCAGAGGAACATCACTCATTCCAGTTAAATTTTTTTGCATTTCACCAGTAAATAGTTATCTCTGTATGTACATTTGAACCATTTGTATAGTTTCTTTGTAAGTTTCTTATCAGACAATTATAACAACATAGAAAGTAATTGTATACAAACTTTATTCCAACTGTAGAGGTTCTGTACTCCTCCACCCCTTTACTTACAGACTGAAAGGTTATCAGAGAAGAATTTGTCTTTGGAAAGTAGATAGATGAGTACAAAACAGAGAAAGGAAGGAAATCATGGAACTAATTCAATTGATGATGCGGTGGTAAGGCCCTCTGCTTGGAAAAAAGATGGATGTCCTACTAGAAATTGCTTTTACATGTTTAGCTGTGATAGTGATTAACTCTACTGCAAATTATTTGCATTAGTAAGGTACTGCAAGAACCTCATATATTGTAGTAAAAGCGATGGTAGACAGAAAGAATATTCCATTTATCTAGTTATCAAAATAGCCTGCAATATAATTTGTATATGTGCCAACAAAGCTGCCTCTGACATTTACATCAATTTTCTCTGACTCTAAAACAGTAGTTTAATAGAAAATTGTAGTTGAAAGAACTGATTGATATCTGACAGGAAGTTCTCCTAATAATAATTACAAGTAAAAATGCCTAAGAGGTAATAGGATTGAGAGTAAATTTCAAAATTCAAGTTAGAACTTTGTTGACAGTAAGGTGTTCAGTACAGAAAGTAATTTTAGCTCTCAGACTATGTCCTAAGGTTCAGTATATATTCATCTATATACCAAATACACTGTGCAAACACAGTGTAATAAGGTTGGAATAAAAACCGAATTTGTAACCAGGACACATAGATTAGGTTCCAGCTCAGTTCTTATTACCAGTGCTGTCTTGGAGAGTTAAAGCTCTAGAAATATAACATTCCTCATCTTTAAATTATATATTTCTTTGTTTTCAAATTATTTCTTTTAAAAGCATTATGCTAAGTGAAGTCAGGCAATGAAAGAAAAACACCACATGATCTCACTCATTTATGGAAAATAAAGAACATTATAACCTGATGAACAAAAAGATATATACAGAGGCAGTAAAACATCGAACAGACTATCAAATTACAGTGGGAAGGCTGGGGAGTGTTGGGGAGAGGGGGAAAGAGATCAACCGAAGGACTTGTATGCATGCATATAAGCACAACCAATGGGCACAAGACACTGGGGGAAGGTGGGATAAGGGCATGCTACAGGGGGTAAGAGAGGCTGGGGGAGGGTCAATGGGGGGGGAAGGAGATATATGTACTACTATATGTAATACTTTAAACGATAAAATAAAATTTAAAAATGTATATGTATATGTTTATTATTGATTTTATAGAGGAAGAGAGGTGGAGAGAGAGAAACATCAGTGATGAAAGAGAATCATTGATAAGCTTCCTCCTGCATGCCCCACACTGGGAATCAAGCCAGAAACCTGGTCATGTGCCCTGACCGGGAATTGAACCATGACAACCTGGTTCATAGGCCAATACTCAACAATTGAGCCATGCCAGGCAGGCTTTAAATTTTATTTCTAAGTATATTTTGGACTCTAAATTTCTATGGTACTCTGATTCTATTTTATCACTATAGAGATATTTTATGTGGGAAGATAGCTAGATAGATTAATGGATGTATGTATGGGTGGGTGGAAAGATGAGTAGTTTTATATATATGTATGCACAATATATATGTATATGTATATGAATATATATGTATATGTGTGCTTATATATTCACACATACATGTTCTTTTCACACATGTGTGTATATATAAAGTGACATCATAAATTTTTCTGGCAATAGATTTCCTTCATTTGGCTTGCAAATATAATAAACCATCTATCATCTATTATTAAAAACATAGGACTCATGAAATAAATAGGAGTTGAAACATACTTCTGGGTTATGAAAGATACTATTAAAATAATCCATAAATAGTCATATATATGTTTTGAAAAATGCTTCTTAGTAGATTCAAATATAAAAGATGAATTGTAAAAGTATCAGGAATATATCCAGAAATACTTCCAGTGTTAAAAATATATTGGGCACCTAGCTGGTTTAGCTCAGTGGATAGAATGTTGGTCTGTGGACTGAAAGGTTTGATTCCAGTCAAGGGAATATGCTTGGGTTGCTGGCTCAGTACCCAGTGGGAGGTGTTCAGGAGGCATCCAAACAATGATTCTCTCTCATCATTGATGTTTCTATCTCTCTTTCCTTCTCCCTTTCTATCATAAATAAATAAAAATATATTTTTTAAAAATGTATTTGGCAATGCTGACTATCAGAAATAAGTCACAAATGAAAAAAATGGATGAAAGCAAAATAGTGGATGTAGAGTTCAAACCATGGTTATAAGGTTACTCGAGAATCTTCTAGAAACTTTCGAGAAATTTAGTAAGACCTTCAAGGATATGGAAAAGGACCAATCAGAAATTAAGCATACACCGACTGAAATAAAAAATAATATACAGTGATTCAACAGCAGACTAGAGGATCACACATATCAAGTCAAAGATTTGAAATACGAAAAAGCAAAAAACACTCAACTGGAAAGGCAAAAAGAAAAAAAAAAGAATCCAAAAATATGAAGATAATGTAAGGAGCCTCTGGGACAACTTCAAGCTTACCAACATCCAAATTATGGGGATGCCAGAAGAAGAGAGAGAAAGGAAGATATTGAAAACCTATTTGAAGAAATAATAACAGAAAACTTTCTCTACTTGGTGAAAGAAATAGACTTACAAGTCTAGGAAGCACAGAGAACTCCCAACAAGAGGAATCCAAAGAGGACAGCAACAAGAGAAAAAAAGTTAGTTATCTACAAGGGAGTACCCATACAACCATCAGCTGATTTATCAACAGAAATTATGCAGGCCAGAAGGAAGTGACAAGAAATATACAAGGTGTTGAATAGCAAGAACCTAAAACCAAGATTACTCTACACAGGAAAGCTACTATTTAGAATTGAAGGTCAGATAAAGAGCTTCACAGATAAGAAAAGCTAAAGGAGTTCATCACCACCAAACCAGTATTATATGAAATGCTAAAGAGTATTCTCTAAGAAGAGGAAGAAGAAGAAAAAGGTAAAGATTAAAAAAAAAAATATGAACAACAAAGTGACAACAAATACACATCTATCAACAAATGAATGTAAAAATAAAATGAATAAAAAACGTGAACAGAACAAACTGGTGAATGTAATAGAATCAGGGGGATGGAAAAGGAGCAGACTGACAATTCCCGGGGTGGGGGGGGGGGATGTGTGGGGTGCAGGAAGAGATTGGAAGAAGAGCTTCACTTATGGATGAGGCCAGCGGGGGTGGGGGGTCGGGGGATGTGGGGGAGGCCTAGAATGGGATGGGAACTGGGTGGAGAGCAGCTGTGGAGGAATAAAAAGGAATATCTGTAATAATCTGAACAATAAAGATTTTTTTAAAAATGGCCACCACAAGATGGCCACCCCCATGTTCTCACATGATGGCCACCACAAGATGGCCACCACAAGATGGTCACCATAAGATGGCCAGCAGGGGAAGGAAGTTAGAGGCAACCAGGCTGGCAGGGGATGACAGCTGGGGCAAGATCAGGCTTGTAGGGGAGGGCAGTTGGAGGTGACCAGGCCTGTAGGGGAGGGCAATTGTAGGCAATCAGGCCAACAGGGGAGGGCAGTTGGGGGCAATCGGGCTAGCAGGGGAGCAGTTAGGCATCTATCAGTTTAGCAGGCAATTGGTTAAGGGGCAATCAGGCAGGCAGGCAGGCAAGCAGTTAGTAGCCAGCAGTCGCAGATTGTGAGAGGGATGTCCAAATGCTGGTTTGGGCCTAAACCAAGGGGTCCCAGATTGGACAGATTGGAGAGGGTGCAGGCCAGACTGAGGGACATGCCCCCCCCATGAATGAATTTCATGCACTAGGTCTCTAGTCTCTCTCTCTCTCTCTCTCTCTCTCTCTCTCTCTCTCTCTATATATATATATATATATATATATATTCATATATATTCATATATATATGCCTAAGTGACTGTTATGTCCAGTATACTGAACGACTGGTTGACTGGTCAATAGGAGGTGCACTGACCACCAGGGGCAGACACTCAATGCAGGAGTTGCCCCCTGGTGGTCAGTGCACTCCCACAGCCGGCCAACCTCCCATTGTTCCTCCCCCTCACCACCCCAGTCAGCTTGCCCTAATGGGCCCCAATTACCATCCAGGCTGAAGGACTCCACCTATGCATGAATTTGTACATCAGGCCTCTAGTTTATGATAAATGTTCTCAGCAAATGGTATTAGAGGGAGCATACCTCAATGTAAGGAAGGCCATATATTACCAACCCACAGCCAACATCATATACAATGGACAAAAACTGTGTTTCCCTTAAGAATAGGAACAAGACTGGAATATCTACTTTTACACTCTTATTAAACTCTAGAGGCCTAGTGCACAAAATTCATGCATGGAGGGGGGGATTCTCTTAATTCAGCCTTCACCCTCTCCAATTGGTGACTCCCTGTAGGATACCCAACTGCCATTTTAGGCCCGATCCCTAGGATCGGAAGTCAGACATCCCTCTCACAATCTGAGACCACTGTCTCCTAACTGCTCACCTGCTTGATTGCCCCTACCTGCTTTTGCCAGCCAGGCTCATCACCCTAACTGCTCTCTCCTGCAGGCCTGATGTTGCCCCTTAACTGTCTTCCTCTGCTGGCCAATTTGGTTCTGATTGGTTGGTTCCTATGCCAGCGTCAACAGCTTTACCTCCTAGGCAGCCATTAGTTCCCCACAGCACCCACCTTTGGTTCTGATTGGTCATTTCCTATGCCAGTCAGAGTCAAAAGCTCTGCCTCCTAGACAACCATTGGCTCCCCACAGCACCCAGATTTTTTTCTCATTGGTTGGTTTCAATGCCAGTCACTGTCAAAAGCTCCATCTTCTAGGCAGCCATTGGCATCCCACAGCACCCACCTTTGGTTCTGATTGGTTGGTTCCTATGCCAGTCAGCATCTCCAGGACTACCCCTGGGCCTGATCAAAGAGATCAAAGAGGCGGGGCTTGACAGCAGCCCCCAGGGAAGCTGGGAGAGAAAGAAAAGCTGGGCTGTTGGGGAAGATCAGAAAGAAAGAGGGAGAGAAAGACAGAAGTACACTGATCAGCAGCTTCCACGGAGGCTGCAGATCAAACCCTGACTCACTTTCTGGGTCTCAGCCACCTGAGCAGTCAGTGTTGGGTGGCCAGGCTGTAGCTGGGCAACCCAGTGCTGACTTCCGGATGGTCTGTGTTTGGTCGCAGGCTCAGCCCCTTCTCAAGTCCCAGGCTTTAGGATTGGGAAGCACCCCCATCCCCCACCCCACCTCTCCGATTTCAGGCTCGGCCCCTCCAATGACCTGCTGGAAGTGACCTGGGTGCCAAGGAGGTTTCTGGGACACAGGTATATGCAAATTAACCTTCATTTTTGTTGGGTTCATTTGCACACTCACTCTGATTGGCTGTTGACATAATGGAGGCATGGTCAATTTACATGTTTCTCTATTATTAGGTAAGATAGTACCAGAAGTTCTAGCCATGGATATCAGACAAGAAGAAGAAATTAAAGGCATCCAACTTGGAGAGGAAGAAGTTAAACTGACATTATTTTCATATGACATGATAATGTGTATTGAGAATCCTAATGATTCTACCAAAAAACTACTAGAACCAATAAATTACTCCAATAAAGTAGCAAGATACAAAATAAATATGCAGAAATCAGTTGATTTTTTTACAACAATAATGAACTATCAGAGTGTCTAAGAAAACAATCCTATTTACAATTGCATCAAAAAATAAATACCTAGGAATAAATTTAACCAAAGATGTAAAAGACCTATACTCAGAAAATTATAAGACAATGAGGAAAGAAATTGAAGATACAAATAAATGAAAGCATATACTGTGTTCATGGATAGGAAAACTTAAAATCATAAAAATGTCTAGGGTACACAAAGCAATCTATGGATTTAAAACTATTCCTATCAGGATACTACTGATGTATTTCACAGAACTATAACAGATATTTCAAAAATTTATATGGAAGCACAAAAGACTCTGATTAGTCACAGCAATCTTGAGAAAGAAGAACAAGTTGGAGGAATCATACTACTTGATAAAAGACTATACTACAAGGTCATTGAAATGAAAACAGTATGGTACAGGCATAAAACAGATATATATATATATAGATTAATAGAACAGAATAGAAAGCCCAAAAATAAACCCACACATTTATGACCAATTAATATTTGATAGAGGATACATAACATGCAATGGTGTAAAGTTAGTCTATTTAATAAATAGTGTTGAAAAAATAGGGTGGATATGGGCAATAAAAAATACAAGAGCACCACCTTCTTATACCATACCTATAATAATAAAAACATAATAGTAATATACTAATTAGATCAGACAGCCAAATGACCTTCCAGATGAAGCCAGGGGAGGCAAGCTGCTGTGCCTGCGAGGACCCAGCCCCTTGCACATACTTAATGCATCAGGCTTCTAGTATAAGAATAAACTCAAAATGGATTAAGGACTTAAATGTTAGTCTCAGAACCATAAAAATTGTAGAATAAAATGTAGGCAGTAAAATCTCATTTCACATAGAAATATTTTTTCTGATATATCACCTCAAGCAAGGGGGGGGGGAAGATAAGCAAATGGGACTACATCAAAGTAAAATGTTTTTGGACAGCAAAGGCAACCTCCAACAAAATGAACAGACATCCCACTGAATGGAAAAACATATTCACCAATAATACATCTGGTAAGGGTTAATATCCAAAATCTATAAAGAACTGATAACACTCAACATCAACTAACAACAATCCAATTAAAAATGGGCAAGGGTCTTGAATAGACACTTCTCCAAAGAGGACATACAAATGGCCAATAGATAATGAGAATATGCTCAATGTCACTAATCATCAGAAAAAATGAAAAGTAAAACCACAATCAGATATTATCTTAAACCTTTCAGAATGGATATAACCAATAAATCAACAAAGAGCAAGTGTTAGCAAGGATGTGGAGAAAAGGGAACCCTCAAACACTGTTGGTGGGAATGCAGATTGGTGCAGCCTATGCAAAAAGCAGTATGGAGTTACCTCAAAAACTAAAAAATGGTCCTGGCTGGCGTGGCTCAGTTTAATGAACATCTTCTCATGCACCAAGAAATCACCGGTTTGATTCTTGGTCAGAGCATATGTCCAGGTTGTGGGCTTGATTCACAGTAGGGGGCATACAGCAAGTAACCAGTCGATGTTTCTCTCTCCCTCTTCCTGCCTTTCTCTCTCTTTCTAAAATCCATAGAAAAACATTAAAAAAAAAAAAACCAATATGACCCAGGAATTCCACTTCTTGGAATATATACAAAGAAAACCAAAGCACTAATTTGAAAGAATATATGCACCCCTATGTTCATTGCAGTGCTTCTTACAACAGCAAAGATTTGAAAGCAGCCCAAGTGCCCATCATGAGTGGATGAAAAACCTGTGGTACATTTACACAGTACAATACTACATGGCTGTAAAAGATGGACCAGCATGGATGGACCTGAAGAACATTATGCTAAGTGAAATAAGACAGAGAAAGACAAATAACATATTATTTCACTCTTGAGGAGTCTAATGAATAAAATAAGCTAACAAACAAAATATATACAGACTCACAGAAATAGAACAGACTGACAGGTTATAGGTCTGGGTGGAAAAAAAAAGATGGGATTAATCAAAAAACAAACAACAACAAAAAAAAACAACTCATTGGCACAGGCAACAGTATTGTGATTATGAGAAAGTGTGTGTGTGTGTGTGTGTTGGGAGGGGTAGGTGGGTAGAAGAGGGTACACAGGATAAATGGTAATGGAAGGAGACTTTACTTGGAGTGGTGAACACAGTACAATATACAGATGGTATATTATAATATTATACTTCTGAAACCTGTGTAATTTTACTAATTGACATAACACCAATAAATTGAATTAAAAAGGGTGGAAAGGGGAAACATAAAGAGATTGTGCATATAATAATTTAATTTAATCCAAAAAAATAACTCCATGATTTAGGTAAAGTCATTACCATTTTACAGAGGAAGAAACTTTCAAGGAGCTTAAATAATTTGCCCAAGATCCACAGGAAGTTATCAAAATTTAGACTTAGATATGTCTGAGTCAAAAGACCTTTCTTTACTCAGGTAGCAATGATGACAAAGAGGACCAGTTTATTGAAAAGAAATACCAGAGAGACGTGAGAAATTACAGGACCCAAGCGAGTGAAAACATTGAAAGTGCTAACCTCAAAATAAACACAACAGCACTGGCCAAGTGCTCAGTTGCTTAAAGTGTGTTGATATGCCCAAGTTGTGGGTTCAATTACCAGTGAGTGCACATACCAGAATCAACCAAAAAATGCATAAATAAGTGAAACAACAAAATGTCTCTCTCTGTAAATTATTTATTTTTTAATTATTTTTCAAAATATATTTTATTGATTTTTTTTACAGAGAGGAAGAGAGAGGGATAGAGAGTTAGAAGCTTCAATGAGAGAGAAACATCAATGAGCTGCCTTCTGCATACCCCCTACTGGGGATGTGCCCGCAACCAAGGTACATGCCCTTGACCAGAATCGAACCTGGGACCCTTCATTCCGCAGGCAGATGCTCTATTCATTGAGCCAAACTGGTTAGGGCTCTCTGTAATTTTTTTTTAAAATGGGAGACAACAAACATGTATTTGAGATCAATAATGGCTATTGTAGAAGAACTGAATCAGACACTAGCCCAAATAATGCTCCTATTAGAAGGCAAAAACAATGGGTGGGTATTTATGATAAAGGAAAAACACACAGAATTAAATCAATGGAAGGAAGGCATTTTTATTGAAACAAATAACATAACATAGTGATACTAATTCTAAAGAATATTTAATTTTTAGTTTGGTTGCCATCAGTCCAGTAGTCACAATTCCACTTGCTTGTTACCTTTGCAAACAGATCTTGTGCGGAGGCTGGGGTGTCCAATGATGCTTTAGGCCCAGTCTAAACGTTGTTACAACTTGTTTTAACATTTCAAAGATGTGAGGCATAATACATTTAAGGCAGTTCCTCTGTCATGGCAGCTCTGGTTCCATTTTATTTTATTTTATTTTTATATAAACAGTTCATTTATTCTAAACAGCAACACAGGCAAAACGCCATATAAACACAAAGGAAGTGATGCGAAAACAAAAGGCTGGTTGACTTTGGATCTGAGGCTTATAGCAACACAACCCGGGTTCTGCGGAGAGAAGGACAGAGGCCAAGGGAAGGGGACAGGCCGATGTCCTGTTCTTCCAGCCGCCGGAGGGGAGTGCGGCTCTGACAGGGAAGCACGCTGCACCTGCGAGCAAAGGGAACTAGCTCCTCAGGGGCTCAGTGAAGTATAACAGTTTATCAGTTTACAGCAGTTGGAATACTGACATTAAATATTAAATATTAAAATGAAATAAATAATTAAAATAAAATATTAAAATAACAGCAAGTTTTACATAACAACATAGAAAAGACGGAAGGAAGAGCAGCTGTATGAAACACTGGGCATCAGCAGGTGGAGAACCGTGTGCCAGCGGAGGAGACGGAAAATGACGCCGCCCGCCTCCCCTGGTGACCGGTCACTGTACAGAGCGACGCCGGATCTGCAGAAGTTGGAAACTAGTTCTTGCCAACCGATCCCTTCCTTTCGATGTTGCCGCAGGTCGCTGCTCATGAGAGTGCAAACTCCTTGGCTTGTGCTCGAACCCTTCTTTCATATTCCGCTCTGTTCTGGTCGTAAAGCATGGAGGCCTCTGCTTGAGCCGGATCTTCAGTGTTTGGTTCATCCAGAAGGAGCTGTATTCCCAATAAGACCTGCTTGATGGTGATGGCCGGCTGCCAGTCCTTGTGTTCGTCAAGGATGGACAGGCACACGACGCCGGAAGGGTACACATTGGGGTGGAAGAGCGGCGGCATAAACTGGCATGTGGGCGGCGAGAACGGATAGTCCTCCTTGAAGCTCAGGCGCAATTTGAACAGGCCTCCCTCCCAGGCAGTCCCGCTCTTCCCCGGAACGGCGCACTCCCACTCCATGAGGTTCAGCGTGCCGTCGGGGTTTTTTGTGGGGACAGCGACAAAACCAAATGGGTGGTCTTTTCTCCAAGCTTTCCTCTCCAGGGCGAGTCTGCGGAGGGCGATCCCCGACATGGTCAAAGTCCTAGGGCGGCTGCGGCCTGGCGAGCGAGGCGGACCAAGCAAAAACGGCGATGGAGGCGGCGGTCACTTCCGGCCACTTCCGGATTCACTTCCTTTGTCTCGGGACTTCCCTCCCGAGCCCGCTCCGGGCAGCCCCAGCGCTCCAAGAGCTCTGGTTCCATTTTAATGTGGCTTTATTTATTTATTATTTACATATGCAAAAGAAAACTTATCCCCAGGTTTTTTACTTGAGTGAAAAACTATGTTTACACTTCTATATAATAATCTTATATAATAAAGAGGTATTATCCAAATAGACCATCATGCCCTCACACAAGATGGCTGCCCTCATGTGGTCATAAGATGGCCACCACAAGATGGCTGGTAGGGGAGGGCAGTTAGGGGTGACAAGGTCAACAGGGGAGGGCAGTTGGGGTGGATAAGGCCTGCAAGGGAGGGCAGTTGGGGGAAACCAGGAAACAGGGAGGGCAGTTAGGGGAGACCAGTCTGGCAAGGGAGGGCAGTTGGGGACAACCATGCCTTCAGGGGAAGGCAGTTGGGGGCAACCAGGCCTGCAGAAGAGGGCAGTTTGTGTGACCAGGCTGGCAGGGGAGGGCAGTTGGGGGGGACCAGGCCTGCAGGGTAGGGCAGTTGGGAGATGCCAGGCCAACAGGGGAGAGCAACTGGGGGGACCAAGCCTTCAGGGAAGGGCAGTTGGGGGTAACCATGCCTGCAGGGGAGGGCTGTTGTAGAGGACCATGCTTGCAGGGGGGGCATTTGGGGGTGACCAGTACTGCACTGGAAGGCAATTGGGGGTAACCATGCCAGCAGGGAAGGGCTTTTGGGGGCAATCAAGCGGGCATGGGAGGTCAGTTGAGGGCAATCAGGCTGGCAGGGGAGTAGTTAGGGGGTGATCAGGCTGGCAGGCAGACACAGTTAGGGACAATCAACAGGCAGACGAGTGGTTAGCAGCCTGCAGTCCCAGATTGTGATAGGGATATCCCCCAAGGGGTCACATATTGGAGAGGGTGCAGACTGGGCTGATAGGCACCCCTACCCCCAGTATACGAATTTTGTGCACTGGGCCTCTAGTAATTAATATTGGGAACTCATGAGAAGCTGGTTCCAGGAAAGAAATTCATTCAGTCCATAACATGCTAAGTTTGAGTTTCCAGAGAGACATCTAAGTGGCATATATCTTGTAGTTGAAAGTACATCTAAAACTATTTGGTTACCTCTGTGTGCCAGGTATTTTACATATTTACATTAATTTACATAAGGTTAGATATAAAGATTTAGGATTAATCAGTGTGGAGATGATGATGTTGTAAATAGCCAGAAGGGAACAGATACAACATATCTCATAAGAAAAGAATCTACTTGAGTTAGTAAGTGTCTATTTGGAGAAGTCTCCAATGCCTCCTGTCTAGGTTCCTGGGTAAACAATGCTGTCATTAACATTGACTACAAAAATAAAAATACTTTATATTTGTGCTGGTCCTTATATGTGTCAAAGCATTTTTCTCATTTTATTGGGAACTGGCTTGTCTGGTTTGACATTTAATGGTTTGAAGTGGCTTCAAAATGTCCGGTGTGAAAATATCCAAGAGGCAGCTGTTATACAGATTTGGAGTTAGTGTGATAAGATACGACTGCAGATATAGATTTGGGACTCATCCACATAGATTAAGGTGACCAGATTTTAACATTGGTAAAGCAGGACACCATTGACTGGGGGTGGGGGGTTGAGTGGGGGAAGGTTCTAGATTAAAAATTTGGTCTATATGGAGCAACAAAAATTTTCATAGAATGCAAAAATAGTATTGTAATATATATTTTTAAATTCAACATAAGTACAATTTACAAATATAATAATTTTAAAAATTATGTATAGTATTATTTTATTCTTTGGCATATTTCTCATTTGTGAATTCTTTTTAGTAGATTGCTATCATTGTTTAAAAGATCATAAAATTTTTCACAAGAATTTGTTAAGTTATATTTCACACGTAAAATGGCTTTCAAAGTCTCAACCCTTAATTGTAATGTAAATCGTAAGTGTCACTTTCAAGGCTGGCGCTAGACTTTTTGCCGCCACTATAAAATATAAATAATACAAGTACTGTCTGTTAAATTCAAGAAAATTTATGTATTTATGAAATAAATAAATAAATTACTTACCTAAATTATCTGAATAGCTGATTTGTAATGACTTCACTTGTTTAACTAGCTTATTAGCATGCAGTAAGATGTGCATCATCTGAGAGACAGTTACAAAATGTATTTGTCTTTGTAAAATTTGATAAGCAGTTCTTGATAATCAAAATTTAATAATCAGTTCTCAACAATTATTCGTTATTATTAAAGTTTAACATTATAAAATTAACAAAAATAATATAAAACTCATATCCTGGCTAAATAGCCACATGGCCGCCGAAAACCATATATTCCCTTCCCATTCTCCTGCTGTTCCCTAGCTTGTTGTGCATTCTTTCCAAAAATAGGGACTTTTTTAAAAAGCCACGGGACCCAGGACAAATTATTTAAAATCGGGACTGTCCCGCCAAAAGCGGGAAGTCTGGTCACCTTAAATTAGGGGCATAGAAAGGGAGTGGACTGACAGTTCTCAGGGGGTAAAGGGTGTGTTGGGGGGGTACAGGAAGAGATTGGACAAAAATCATAAACCTATGAATGAGGACAAGGGTGGGGGGAGGGAGAGGTAAAAGCAGAGGCTAGGGTGGGAACCAGGTGGAGGAGAGCTATGGGGGAAAAGGGAGAAACAATTGTAATAATCTGAAAAATAAAGATTTATTAAATTTAAAAAAAAGAAGACTGTGGCCAAATATAGTAATAGAAAAAATTATCTTTATTGCTAAAAATACTACAGATGTCCCCTTTTTACTTTTGTTTTTTTCAAAATAACTTTCACTTTAATATTTTGTACATATAAAACTAGCAAAAACATGTTTTTTCTAGCAATAACCTTAATAAGATAAAAATCATGCAAATGACATATAAATAGTGAAATCTACATATTACTTCTTTAATCAAAATGTTAATGGTCATGAGACACTAAAGACCTCCGTCATCAATCTTTCAGAGCATTTTCTTAAATATATATCATAACACAGTGAGTGGTGAGACATTTAGACTTGTCTTCTGGACAGAATGAATCTATTTCTGTAGTGTAGAAAGAAGCTTTATTTGAGTGGAATAAGCCTGTCAATGAGATGTCACCTGTTATCAGCTATCTATATATACTTGGGAGTTTAAAAGTGCCTAAGAGTTTAGATTGCAAGTCTTAAAAACCTGAAACTAAAAATGTCATTATAATCATAGAACTTCAAAGCTGGAAAAATCTCATTTTTAAATGTATAAAACAGTAGGTGAGTAATTAAAATATATATATTTTTAAATTTCATGGCAAAAGAATGATAGAAATATTACTTTAATCCAGGCCTCTGGGGCCTATGCTCTTGACACCATGTTTCTCTTCAACATTTATTAAATCAAAGTGCACACAGATGTAGACGCATATTACTTCTGTCCTTTGAAGTTCTTCTGGTCGGACTAATTATAAAATTAACCTGTTAACCGGGGAGTTCCCTTTTTAATTACGCAACATACAACGGACACATACTCTTTCACTAGGACGTTTCAGTACGTCACGCCCAGCGGACATAATTTTATATTATTATTATTTTATTTATACTTAATTAAAATAAATGAAATATATACTTTTTCGTTTATTTATATATAAAGCACAAAGGAAAATACAAAATTACAAACAAATAGAAAAGAATACCAACAAAAAAAAGGAACCATCGAATTAAAAAATTATAAATTTTACAAACAATTATAAAGATTACAAAAAATATATACCGTCCCTCTCAGGGCACAACATATATTTCAAGGACGTATTCATATGTCCTACCCATTCCCGATAGTGTTTATGTTTGATGTATTTATAGATCCCGCTCAGTTAACAGGTTAAAATGAGATAGATTAACAGGAGAAATGACCTAACTTATTACATGTGTACATATAAGTTTTCCAAAAGAATCTGAAATAGGAGGACAGATCATGTATTTAAGGCTTATTCGTGATATTTTATGCAAAGGTTGGAGGAAGGGTAGAAAGGAAATTCACAAGGAGATGGAAAAGCAAACATTTGGTTAATGATTGCTTGATGGGCCATCTTTAACAATGGGACACAGATAGAACTTTTATAAAAGGGGTATCGTTGGATTTTTCCCTATTTATCACACCTGGTTCATATCCTATATAATAAAAGTCTAATGTGCAAATTTCCCCCTCCACCAAGAGTTCAACAAGAAGTTCGACTGCTTGCTATGATGTCCTCTGACCACCAGGGGGTGAGGCAGAACATGGTGGGTGTCAGCAATGCTGTGCTGGCAGCAGGCAGTAGAGAAGGCACTGAGTGGGACTGCAGTTGGATGGTGGAGCAGGTGAATGGGCGGTGCCAGGCCAAGGCGGGTGTGACCAGGGTCTGATGAGCAGTGGCTGTGGGGGGCGGGAGTTATTTAAGTTAATATAGGCAGGCACTAAGAGAGCCATTTGGGGGACCCAGTCTAGATTGATTGTCCCGCAGACAGTGACCATATATTCCCTTCCTCTTTCTAAAGAATACCCTTCAACATTTCATGTAAGACTGATATGGTGGTGATGGACTTTTTTAGCTTGTTGTTATGTGTAAAGCTCTCTATCTGACCTTCAATTCTAAATGATAGCTTTGCTGAGTAGAGTAATCTTGGTTGTATGTCCTGAGCACCAGGGCTTCCCTGGCACATGATCTCTGGTGTCCAAGGGGAGGGTTGCAGGGGGAGTGAGAGCAAGGGAACAGCAGGAGAATGTGTACTTATTGTCATTTATTGTTCATGTTTTTATATTGTATGTCCTTGATATTCATCATTTTTAATATTTCTTGCCACTCCCTTCTGGTCTGCAAAGTTTCTATTGAGTAATTAGTTGACAGTCATATGTGTGCTCCCTCGTAGGTAACTAACTCTTTTCTCTTGCTGCTTTTAAGATTCTCTCTTTGTTTTTAACCTTTGGCATTTCAGTTATCATGTGTCTTGTTGTGATCCTCTTTGGATTTCTCTTGTTTGGGACTCTCTGTGCTTCCTAGACTTGTAAGTCTATTTATTTTACCAGATAGGGAAAGTTTTCTGTCATTATTTCTTCAAATAGTTTTTCAATTTCTTGCTAACTTCTCTTATCCTTCTGGCACACCCATAATGTGAATGTTGTTATTCTTGAAGTTGTCCCAGAGGCTTCTTACATTATATTCCTATTTTTTATTCTTTTTTATTTTTGCTCTTCTGATTTCATGTTTTCTGCTTCCTCATATTCCAAATCATTGATTTGAATCTCAGAATCCTCGACTCTACTGTTGAATCCATGTAAATGTTTATTTTTTTTATTTTTTTAAATATATATTTTATTGATTTTTTTAGAGAGGAAGAGAGAGGGATAAAGAGTTAGAAACATCGATGAGAGAGAATCATCGATCAGCTGCCTCTTGCACACCCCCGACTGGGGATGTGCCCACAACCAAGGTACATGCCTCTGACCAGAATCGAACCTGGGACCTTTTAGTTCGCAGGCTGAGATCTATCCACTGAACCAAACCAGTTTCGGCCATGTAAATGTTTATTTATTTAAGTTAGTATATGCTTAATTTCTGACTGGTCCTTTGTCATGTCTTTGAAATTCTCACTATGGTACTTGAAAGTCTCATTTAGTCCTTTTAAGCTATCATTAAGATTCTCAAGCATCCTTATAAGAATTGTTTTGAACTCTGTATCTAATAGTTTGTTTGCTCCTGTTATATTTAGATTTTCTTCTGTTCTTTTATTTGTGATATGTTTCTTTGTCTCTGCATTTTGTTTGCTTCCCTGTTTTTGTTTCTATGTATTAAGTAGAGCTTCTATGTCTCCTGAAATTGGTAGAATGGCCTAGTGTAGTAAGTGTCCTGTTGGGCCAAGTGGCTCCCTAGTAACCTGAACTAGGCACTTTAGGTGTGATCCTCTATGGGCTGTGTTCACAGTGTGATTGTGTTGAGTCTTGATTGCTATTGGCTTCATAGAAAGGAAGTGACCTCCAGGCCAATTGCCTGTGAGTACTAGCTGTGACTACAGTGGGAGATCTGCTGTGTAGAGACATCACTATGGAGTAGGACTTTCTACAGAGTAGCTTTGGTGCTCACTGAGTCTGCCCCTTAAGTGTGTCACAAATTGATGTATAGAGTTGTAATCTGGTATGGTCTGAATCTGTACACTGGGTGTACTGGCTCTCAGCCTCTTGCAAGGTGCAGTGTCAGCCACTGCCTAGGATCACCTGACAGGAGATACAAAGTGACCTGCTACTTGTGCTGGGCTTTGAATTGCCCAGGTGAGGGCAAACATTGAAGCAAGGCAGGCAGCTGACAGTACTGGGTCTTACACTTCTTATTGATAGGTATGGGGTATGTTGGCACCAGCTGATATTTAAGGGATTTTTAGGAAAGTCTGAGGCCTGAGGCAGGATAAGCCATTCATCTGGAAAAGCCATTGAAAATAGCTTGGGTGATACTGAAAATTGTTGTGTGGAGTCTCAGGGAATCACCATGGTAGAGCAAACAGTGTGAGCCAGGCTGATGGGAACTCAGATACGGCTGTCAGTAGGCTCTGTGATGGAGGTAAGTCTCAACATAGGAACAATGACCCCTGGGAGAAGCTCTGTCTGGGAGAAAGCTGTCCCTGTGTTCTTCCTCTGATGCCAGACAATCCAGTCCCCCCCTCATATGTCCCTGGATCCCCCCAAGATGCTGCCCCATCATTGGAGCAAAAGGGAGCAGGGCTCTATAAGCCCAGGCACCAGCCCATTAAGAAGAACTGCCTGGGTTTCCAGCAGCCTCAATGTCACACAGCCACAATCCCCACTGGTATTTTCACCCAAAGTTACAGGGACTTCTCTTCTCAGATCTGGAACCCTGGACTGGGAGTCTGGAATAATGTTGGACTCCTTGTTCCTCATGGGAATCCTCCACAGCTGAGATACCACTCCTGATTAAAAACACATCACTTGTGGGTATCAGACCAGCCCTTGTACCAGTCTCAATGTGCTTTCTTTTTTTACTTCTCTAGTTGTAGGACTTCCATTCAGCCAGATTTGAAGTGGTTCCGAATGATGTATGTTCTGTATTTTAGTTGTAATTTTGATTTTTGGAGGCGGTGAGTGCAAATGTTTACATACATCACCATATTGTTCTCTTCTATTTATTTATCTTTATTGTGAAAGTATTACAGATGTTCCTTTTTATCCCCAGTAACCTGCCTCCACCCCTTGTCTTCCCCCTACACCAGGCCTTCACCACGCTATTGTCTGTGTCCCTGGGTTATGTCTCTATGCATATAAGTTCTTTGATTAATCTCTTATCACTCCCCCCTTCCCTCTTAGATTCATTAGTCTATTCTATGCCTCTATGTCTATTGAACTATTTTGTTCATCAGTGTATTTTGTTCATTAGATTCCACATATGAGTGATACCTCACAAGTGATACTTCTCTTTCTCTGACTAGCTTATTTCACTTAGCACAATACTTTCCAAGTCTCTCCATGTTGTCTCAAAGTATAAGAGATGATCCTATTTTACAGCTGCATAATATTTTACTGTGAGTGTATCACAACTTTTTTTTTTTTTAATCCACACATCTACTAAAGGGCACTTGGGCTGTTTCCAGATTTTACCTATGGTAAATAGTGTTGCTATGAACATATGGGGTGCATATATTCTTTCTGATTAGTGTTTCTGGCTTCTTAGGACATATTCATAGAAGTAGGATCACTGGGTCAAATGGAAGCTCCATATTGTAAAGTTCAAGGCCCAGGAAATGGGAGTCAGAAACCAAGACATATTAAAGGGGAGGTTTATTCCGCAGTAACGAGTGAGATTCATTGCCAGGATTGGGGGGTGGGGGGGAGAAGGAGGGACCCAACCAGGCTGTCTCAGCAGATGGAGAGAGACTGAGAAAGACAGAGAGAGAGATGGAGAAAGAGGAGAATAGCGACAATGGAGGAGTGGAGACGGCCTTTGAGGGAAAGAACAGAAAGGGGTTGGGCCCAGGGCTGAAAGGGAAGGGGTGGGCTCCAGGGCACTGGGCACGTGCTGATTGGTGGTTCAATGTCTCAGGATGTCTCTGGCAGATGCTGGTAAAGTCCTAACTCCATCTACCAGTTGGGGGGAGGGAGGACCTATTACATATTCAATTTTTTGAGGAAACTCCATACTGTTTTCCATAGTGGCTGTAGAAGTCTGTATTCCCACCACCATACTAAGGTTCCATTTTCTCCATATCCACGATGGCACTTGTCATTTGTTGATAGTAGCCCTTCTGATAGGTGTGTAGTGGTACCTCATTGTTTTGATTTGCATCTCTCAGATGATTCGTGACTATGAGCATGTTTTCATATGTCTCTTGGCCAACTGTTTGTTCTCTTTGGAGAAGTGTCTATTTAGGTCCTTTGCCCATTTTTTAATTGTATTGTTTTGTTTTCCTTTTGTTAAGTTGTCTGAGTCATTTCTTACTAACTAGCGTAAAATCAATATTCCAAAAGGCATATTTGTGGTGGCAAACTCTGTTCCTCATTAATGAACATTCTTCAAATCTCTACCCCTACTCAATTTTCTTGTACTCTACAGTGTTGCAGAATTTCTCATGCAGAAACCCCAATTAAATCTTGAAGTATTACCCTTTTGGCTTTTTACTTCATCTTTACAAACTCTCCATTAATTTCTTATGACTATATAGTATTTATATTTTTCCTCCCAAGTATTTCATTTATATTTCAAAAATGGAAGAGATGGGACAAAGTATATCTGAAATTATACAATTTTTGTGGCAATTTTAGAAAGAGGGAACACATCCAAATTAATTCTTTATCATGTTCTATAAAGTATTTTGATTATTTATTCTTTATATTTGCATTGTTCTTTTATTGAGGACAGAGTATAAGACTTATTTTATTTAGCATGATAAGATGTGCATTCTTCTGCTATTCCTCCTGAACCTTGTGCCAGTACTACAGCTTGTCCTTATGGGCAGCTGCTTGCCTCAATGAAGCCCAAGTGAAGGGTTTTTGTCTTTTTCACCCATGGGAGGAGGGTTCCCTTCATGTCTGTATTCAAGAGGACCTGTGGCCAAGCCTCCTGCACCATATCCTCTTCCTAAAGAAGTTGTCTTCTTTCTCCCTGTTTTGTTTTGGGGGCTCATGGATCTCACTTCCCTTTCCTGGTCATCTCCCTGATAGCTATATCCATGATAGATGAGGAAGGCACCTTGCCAGAGTTCTTGGCCATATCCCACAGGTACCTGACTCTTAGAGCTTTGAGCAGATCAAAGCTGGGAGACTACCTTCAGGAGTCACTTCACATCCACTTTGGCAGCTAGTAGATTCCATTATGAAGAATAATTTTTCTCTGGAATTTGGCTAATAATGATGGTTATTCTCTCTTCTTTCCCCCCAAAAAGAAGTGATCAATTCATCAGGCATAACAAAGACATGAGATCCTTCAAGGCCTTCACATACCTTAGAATGGGGTCTTTAGCAAACTAAAACCATTAGACTGACCATCTATTTTTGTAAATAAAGTTTTATTAGAGCACAGTCAAACACATTGATTTAATATTTTGCATGGCTGCTTTCAAAGGCAGAGTTGAAATAGTTGCTATAGTAACCATATTGCTGGAAGCCTACAATTTTTGCTGTCTGGCCATTTAAGAAAAAGTGTGCCAACCCCTGTTTTGGAAAACAAAATCTAAACCTCCCAGCTTTTTAAAAAAATTTTTTCATATTTGGCTGTCTAGTATCTAATTCCTCCATTCATCCTTATTTGTTTGGGATAAACCCACTGTGTGTTGTTTCTAATGAGAAGAGCCAAGGTTAGGCTTGATCAAAGCTTCTCACCTAGAAGACTGAACGTTGTGCAAAATGCTGCAGCAATGAGAGATAGCCAGAATTATTTCATAGCATTTATGTTGGTAGTGTCCTGAACATTAGTCAGAGGCAGTTTGGCAAAATTATTCCTGTTAGAGGAAGGCTTTCTATCTTCCTGTCTGTCATCTGCCAAAATGTTTTGGTTCTTCTCCAACCCCATAACAGTACTATGAGTCCCTGATGTTCTTTAAAAAATCCTTTGGAAGTTAGAGACAAATTTGGTTTCTATTATTTGCTACCATAAACATCCTACCAATAACATACATGTAGTATAAAAATACTCTACTAATTTGGTACCTGTTCAGAGTTATTGTTCAGGGATATACACAACTCCAGGAGATGTCATTCACATCAGTATTCAGCGTTGTGCAGTGCCCCAATCTTCATAGTATTAAAAGGCTGCTATGTATATGTACATCTTTCTAGCTCCCCTTCAATTATCTTACATCCATGCTCTATAACTGAATCAATTCCAAATACTTTTCCTATCTAGACAAGCCATGGTATTACACAGTCTTTTCTGATCACATTGAGAAAGTAATTCTAGGGACAAAACAGGCAGGTTTAGGGAATAAAGAGTGGTCCATGGGGGAGGAGTGCATATGTGAAGGACAGAGGTATCTCTGGCCTGAGCAATTAAGACAGTTATAAGGTAAATCAAAAGCAGCCCTGACCTAAGCAGCTTGGAGGACTCCAAAATGCTTATCTTACTTGTAAAAAGGATAGAGAAATGTCATAGGATAAGGGGATAGGAATACATATATTCACAGAGAATAAAGAGAAATCATAGGATGATGGTAAAAGGAAACATATTTTCACAGAGAATTAATGTTTCAAGATAAGGGAAGAGAAAGAGGGGCACATCACCTGGGCCTTGGCCTTTCAAACTGATGCTGTGTAACAAAATAACCAATGAGGAGAGCTTTGGGGTCCTAAATTAATGAAAGGTCCAATTAGAAAGGGTCAGGTTCAATATTTGCAAATAATACCACTGATAAAGGTTTAATCTCCAACATTTACAGACAGCTTATACAACTAAATAAAAGGAAGATGAATGATCCAATTAAAAAATGGGCAATGGACCTAAATAGAATATTTTCAAAAGAAGACAGAAGGAAGGCCAAAAGGCACATGAAAACATGCTCAAAGTCACTAATCATCCGAGAGATGCAAATCAAAACAACAATGCAGTACCATCTCACACCTGTCAGAATGGCCAACATCAACAAATCAACAAACGACAAGTGTTGGCGAGGTTGCGGAGAAAAAGGAACCCTCGTGCACTGCTGGTGGGAATGCAAACTGGTGCAACCACTGTGGAGAACAGTGTGGAGTTTCCTAAAAAAACTGAAAATGGAACTCCCATTTGACCCAGTAATCCCACTTCTAGGAATATATCCCAAGAAACTAGAAACACCAATCAGAAAGGATATATGCACCCCTATGTTCATAGCAGCACAATCTACAATAGCCAGAATTTGGAAACAGCCTAGGTGCCCGTCAGCAGATGATTGGATCAGAAAACGATGGTACATCTACACAATGGAATACTATGCTGCCATAAAAGAGAAGGAATTCTCATCATTTGCAGCAACCTGGATGGAATTGGAGAACATCATGCTGAGTGAAATAAGTGAATCAATGAAAGAGAAACACCACATGAACTCACTCATTTATGGGTAATAAAGAACATTATAAACTGATGAACCAAAAGATAGATATAGAGACAGTAAAGCAAAAAGCGGACTGTCAAATTACAGTGGGGAGGGGAGGAAGATCTGGGGGAGATAATAGATCAGCCGAAGGACTTGTATACATGCATATAAGTACAACCAATGGACATAAAACTCTGTGGAGGGAGGGTATGTATGGGAGGGAGGGAGGGGGCAAAAAAAATCAATAAAATATATTTAAAAAAAAAAGAAAGAAAGGGTCAGGTTCAAACAAAGAACCACAGCATATATAAACTAGAGACAAAGTGACATGAAGAAGGATTTTTTTTCCCAATGAGAGAGAGGGAAAGAGGGAGAGGGAGAGAGAGAGAAAGAGAGAGAGAGAGAGAGAGAGGGAGAGAGAGAGAGAGAGAGAGAGAGAATTTTTTCCATTTGAGGCCCCTCCCCAGGGGTCCCCTTTTCGGGACACCTCTGCCCAGATAAAAAATTTATATGCGTCCAATAAACTTCTACATTTTTATTTAAAAAAAGTTAGTCCACAAATTTATTCTTCATCTTCGTCAGACAAGAACCTTGGAGAAGAAATCTGTACCCTGAACCCCACATTTCAAAATTATTTCCAATGCCAAATGCATACTTTTCAGTTTGTTCATCTTACAAAGTCCTGTTCATCCTTTAATACTCTTCTCAAATGTCACCTCTACTGTAAGACTTTCCTGTCACATCATTCTCCTGCCACTCACCCTAGATGTTCATAATAAATGACTTTATCAAAAGTATACATAGCACTGTGTACATTTCTGTTAGCTCATCTCACAATGGTTTTGTTAGTCTCATGTACTAACCTGTGTGCTTTCTGAGAAACAGATTTTTCTAATTGTGGCCTAGTGGAGGAGACCTTTATACATAGTTGCTTAAATGCCTATCTCTTTGTGGGCTATATTGTATTCTTGAACACTCATCATTCACTGAATGAATCAAGTTATTTAATACTTGAGAATTCTCAGTCCCCCATGATCCCATATATCCAAATGAAGCAATATTTACTGCTTTCTACCAGTTATCAAATTAAAAACAAATCCCAGCTCAGTGAGAAAAGGCTTTATTCAAAAGGGTAATTTCGCCCTAACTGGTTTGGCTCAGTGGATAGAGGGTTGGCCTGTGGACTGAAGGATCCCAGGTGAGATTCTGGGCAAGGGCGTGTACTTTGGTTGTGGGCACATTCCCCAGTAGGGAGTGTGCAGGAGGCAGCTGAATTGATGTTTATAACTCTCTATCCCTCTCCCTTCCTCTCTGTAAAAAAATCAATAAAATATATTTAAAACAAAACAAACAAACAAAAACAAACAAAAGGGGCCAAAACCGGTTTGGCTCAGTGGATAGAGCTTTGGTCTGCGGATTGAGAGATCCCAGGTTTGATTCCGATCAAGAGCATGTGCATTGGTTGTGGGCACATCCTCGGTGGGAGGTGTGCAGGAGGCAGTTGGTCGGTGTTTCTCTCTCATTGATGTTTCTAGCTCTCTATTCCTCTCTCTTCCTCTCTGTAAAAAAATCAATAAAATATATTTTTAAATAAATAAATAAAGTTTAAAAAAAGAAAAGAAAAGAAACTGTGAAAAAGAAACACAAAAGGGTAATTTCACAAAAGGATTTATTGCAATAGAGTGAGGAGGACTATTGCAATAGGGAGAAGTCTGTGACCATATGATTTTTAAACCTCTAAAAGGTTAGGCAAAAAGGGTTTTTCTTCTATTGGGGGGATTAAGCAAGGTTAGAAAGTATAAGATGTGAGGAAGTGGAATGAAAGATTGGGTTGATTGGATAGCAGATCAGAGAATATTACACCCTGAAGTCAGCCTATTCTCAAAAGAGATTTTATGTTGACTGAGGCTGACAGTGATTCAGAGTTCTGGAGCCTGGAAGAAAGAATAAAACTAACTATAGTTTGATTATTTAGCATTTTGTTTTAATTGATTAATAGGCAAATGGTTCATCCAATAAATTATGAGAATAAAGTAGAAATTTGCAGGGTCTTTGTCTGGCTTTGCCATAGGTAAGGAGGCATTTGTAAGTGTGTGTGTGTGTGTGTGTGTGTGTGTGTGTGTGTGTGTGTGTTATTTAAATCATATGTGTAAGGGTGGTTCTTTGCAATAAGCTATTTTCCATGACACAGAAAAAGGCTTCAGAATAGGCCTTTTGAAGATGTACCACTTTTGAATGTAAATTATTTTGAGTTGAAGGCAATTGAGACCCTGTAGGCTCAAGAGAACTTCACCTTGTCCTTAAGAATTTAAATTTGGGGTCTTTCCATAATAAGAATTATGATCAGAGGCAAGGTTTTATGACCTGTCTATAGGGCAGGGCAAACTTCTAATTACTTAACATTTGTTTTTGTTTTTGTTTTTTTATGTCCTTCAAATGACCTCCCTACCCTCTGAAGCCCCAGGGTGCCTTACCTCATTTTCAGCTCAGAATGTCATATATAACTCATTTTAACTTCATCTCATGTATGTGGGGTTCACAAGTAGATATATAATTTTGGTTATTTTCTCTTGTTAATCTGTCTCATGTTAATTTGATTTTTTGACCACCTGAAAGAAATTGGAAGAGTAAAGGAAATGTTCTTATCCACACAGAGCTCCAGTAAAATTCTACATTTTCACCAATAATAATGTTTTCAGTATTGAAGGAGAAAATTAGATCTACATAAAGCTTTATTTCCTTTTTCAGTGATAGTTTCATAGCCAATAATGGATCTACTTGTTAAATTTAGTTATCTTTTATCTCAAAACGTTCTTCAAATCAAATAGGTCAAGCACATTTTTATAAAGAACCGAATATTGCTTTCCTGCCTAAATCAGAGCAGGAACTGAATATCATTGATGTATCATATTTCTTTCAAGCTACAAAGTCACCTTCATTCACTTGATAATACTGTAGAGGGTACAATTCTACTTCAAACAAAGCTTGAACGAAAGACTAAGAACTTTATTAAAACACACCTAGCTAATACCTAAATGTATATTATCAGTGATTCATATCTACCTTTCAGAACAAAGGTGTTTTTTTTTTTTTAAATCTTTTTAAAAGAGGGATTTCTTATTTGTCACTTTGCTTTCTTTTTCAATTAATCCTAACTGCATTTCATGTGAGAAAATGTGTTTGAAGAGATGGAACTATAAATGAGTCCAGCATTATTGTTATATCTTCCTGCATTAAATTTTTATTGTAAGGCTAAGGAAAGAAAGGGAAATATAGTAAGTTGAGAGAAAACTGCTGGGGAAATTAGCAAGCATTGTTAAAAATAAGTAACAGAGAAAAAAGTAGCAAGTTTCAAGTTACTCTCTTGAAAGTCACATATAGTACTGGAAAGACTAAGGAATTATTTGGGATATACACAAGCTATTTGAAACACAACTTTTTAAAAATATATTTTATTGATTTTTTTACAGAGAGGAAGAGAGAGGGATAGAGAGTTAGAAACATCGATGAGAGAGAATCATTGATCAGCTGCCTCTTGCACACCACCTACTTGGGATGTGCCTGCAACCAAAGTACATGCCCTTGACCGGAATCAAACCCAGGACCCTTCAGTCCGCAGGCCAACGCTCTATCCACTGAGCCAAACCTGTTTTGGAGAAACATAACTTTCTAAAACCTAAGCAAATTTTACTGTAACCGTGAACTTAATTGTAGTTTCAAAACCTTTTAGTGTTCTTGATGCCATTAGTACCAAGATGAAGGAAGCCCTTCTTCCTATTTGTTTACCTCTCCCTCCCCTTCCTTGTACTATGATATATGTAATTTTACTGTTCCTTTTAACCCTTCTTTAATTCCACTTTTCATCAATATCTTACTTTCAATATCAATAATGGCTTTATAATTCTCGAATTCGAAGGTTTTTCTTCTCATTTACTTTAAAAGCTCAAATGTTTTTGATATTTTGCTGCCCACGGTGGACTATTACCTTTTCTCTTGAATTGTATGACTATATACTACCTTATTACCCTTCTTAGTTATTAAATGAATAAGTTTATAACCTTAAGTGCTTCCTTTTAATTTTTCAAATGTTATTATTTTGGGAATTCACCAAACTTCTATATTTTATCTTCTGTCTTTCCCTCTCCATCAGAATATTTATTCAAGTTTATGTTTCCAAATAAAGCCTGCTATTGGATTGGTTGGTACCCTGATTGCAAATAAATCTGGTATTTATATCATTTACTCTCACTAAAGATTCAGCTTTGTGTTTCTAACTGCCTTCTAATATATAAAAATGAAAGTCTAGCTGTTCCTTCAAAGACAGCTAGTGAAAATCATCACAATGAGCATAAGAAAATAAAAATTTAAATGCACTCTCATAGTTTCTTGTACATGTATATAGTGTGAAACCCAACACATTTCCATCCATAAGCATATGTACTAGCAGATTCTGTGCCCCATTTATTCAGTTTCCTCTAGGGTGAGATAATGACAGTTGAAGATGTTCACAAAATGATAATTGAGTATATGAGACAGAATCTTAGTTTTAAACAATGTGATCTGACTTTGCTAATTTTAAGAAGAAAATAAATATAATGTTATAAAGTAGTTTACAGAATTGCTTGGAGAATCAGAGAACTATGGGTCAGGAAAAAAAATGTCTCAACTCATTTTGCAGTCTGATTTGATAGAGATATGATTGCTATTTCTGCTGGATCAATTGATTACTCTGCAGATCATAATGCTGAGCTCACAACACAGAACATTAGATGCTGATGCTTTTGGAAATCGGATGTTGCTTCCACAACTGTTCTTTTGCGTGACCAGAATAGATTCTGCAATTGCCATTTTTCACTCAGAAACTTCTAATTCCAAATCTGGAACATATGCATCTAACTGATAGAATCTGGTCCCTGTGTCACTGCCCTACTTTTTACCACTGAGCCACTAATACAAGTTACACTGCCCTACTTTCAAAGGAGGCTGAGAAAAGAAGTACTTGAGATTCTTAGCTTCTATAGTGGTAGGTGATTTGCCTTATAAAGTGGGATATTCCAAAACATAGGGAATGGATGTTGTTCATGGGACTTATTGCTGACTTTTTGGCAGATCTGGGTCTTGCCAATATACTTAGGATAAATTCTATGTACTGAGCTGTAGGTCCTCTGAGCATGATGCCATCAAAAGAATTTGAGTGTGATGTCAGATGGTTAAGGTCTCTATGAGCTAAGCTGGAACATAGAGTAAAAACTTGAGGCAAGACAGCAAAATATTGTTGTCTTTTGAGTTGCAAGCAAATTGTCCTGATGTTCTCAGCTTTTTAGAGTAAAGGAATCAAAGCATGTGCCCAGTCAATAGCTATTGTTTCCCTTAGAAAGTAAAGCAGTCTCCTTAGACCTATTGATTTATTCTAGTAAGGAGATCACATACAGAACAAAGGCCTTGATTTACTTTATCAAATTTATAACAATCCTTTGTTGTATTCTGAAATACTCTGACTTCTGCAGTAGACAACTTAAAAAGTTAAAAAGAAATATGATAAACATCATTAATCCTGAATCTGTCAAATCTTCCATAGTGAAACTAATCACTGTGATTCTCTTTGGAATGTAGTCATGCTTTTAACATATGTTATAGTAGATAGAAAAAGCTCCATGGACTTTCAGCAAGCCCTTTCTAATAATAAACAATACTCTCTCAGAAGCAGCCAAAATGGTGATTCTGCTTGTGATTGAGTATACCGCTTTAATGATATACTAAGAAGCTAATAAAATATCTATGGAATTTTTGGGACCCTACTAATACTACTATGAGACCAACTTAAGTCAAAATGATATTTATTATCTCATCTCCTTAATTATTTACCCTGATCAGGGGACAGTAGTGTCGTTTGGATGTACCAAGAGTCAATACAACACAGGCTGAAGCAGTTGGGATAGGAAAAATTGTTTTCTACTTTCTAAGAAATTCTTGGCAGTCATTGCATGTCTTGAAATATGGTGAAAGATAATCTCAATATATATGTTGTAAAAAGGAATGTTTACCCTTACAAAAGTAGTTAAGTGAGGATAAAAGTTTCAGATGTTCCTTATTTGATTTTGATTTTCCATTATCTCCTCATTCCAATACAAAGAATGTCCAGTTCTTTTTCAAACAGATCCATGTTTTAGTATTCAAATTAAACTCCCATGATGAGGCAGTTAGTCTTCAAAGTTAAACAATGAGAGTTATGTCACACACTATGGATGCAAGAATTAAGACTTTTCCCACATTCATAGAAGGTCAATGGTACATATTTTGGCATTGCTTTGAGCTAAGAATTTAGGACTTAAGCATGACCTTCTCATTATATTGGCATATCCCAGTATCCTTATTTTTAAATGTATGTATTAGACATTTTTTATTGCAATAAGAAAATTTACTATGAAATGGACTCTCTTAACAAAATTTTAAATATATAGTGTTAGAGACACCATGTTGTACAATGGACCACTAGAACTTATTCATTTTACATAACTGAAAATTTATACCTATTGACAAAAACTCCCCATTTTCCCCTCCTGACAGCACCTGACAACTATTATTCTACTTTCTGTTTCTATGAGTTTCACTATTTTTAACATAAGTGGAATAATGCAGCATTTGTCCTTCAGTGACTGGCTTATTTCACTTAGCATAATTGCCCAGATACATCTATTTATTGCATATGGAATAATTTCCTTTTCTAATGTTGAATAATGTTCCATTCTATGTATATACTCCATTTTTCTATCCATTCCTCCATCAATGGGAATTTATACTGTTTCCATATATGGCTATTGTGAATAATGTTACAATGAACAGGGAATGCAGATATCTCTTTGATATCTTGATTTCAAATCTTTAGAATATATACCTAGAAGTAGGATTTCTGTATCATGTGGTAAAAAGGCCTGCGTGGTGGCCTTGCAGACTCAGAGATCTAAAGTAACCACAGAGGATGGTCTAAAATTAAAACTTTTTAATTAAAAGCAGCCTGTGGTGGTCATTTCCTAGGCCTGTATCTTCCCTGACAAAGATCAACTTTGATCTTCATTGAGCATATTGTTTTCTTTCTTCCTTCCTTCCTTCCTTCCTTCCTTCCTTCCTTCCTTCCTTCCTTCCTTCCTTTCTTTCTTTCTTTCTTTCTTTCTTTCTTTCTTTCTTTCTTTCTTTCTTTCTTTCTTTCTTTCTTTCTTTCTTGATTAATTTATTACAGGGGTAGGTGTCCTTATCCCCCATTACTTCCCCCACCCCTCCCCTGCTCATGCCCTCACCCAGCCTATTGCTTTTTTGCTATGATAAAGTACCTTTGGAATGTCAAAGTAACTTCCCCTTTACAGACCCCTCAGGATACAACCAATGTGCCAGGGCAGAGACCACAAATTCCCTCATTGTTATTATTATCATGTTAACTGTTGACTATTAACTATTCTGTGCCCAACTATGTAAAAGAAGCATGTATCTATCATTTAATTTTAATCCAATCCCAGAGGTTTCCCCACTTTGTTTTCTGTTTTCTCCCACCTCCCTAATCTATCACCAGTGGATTTCATGTACCACATTTACATCTCCTCCTTTCATGGTAATTTATAAAAATAGGTAACAAACCACCATTCTCCAGAGCATTATTATCTCAGTGTGTTAAGACTGCTTCCTGGCAATTGTTGACAGTTTGGCTCAAATAAACTCACAAATATCCTTTACAAGTTTTAATGGTTTTTTTTATGTTAACAGTTCCAAGTAACATAACTATGTTCTAGAACAAAAATCAATATTTATAGAAACACAGAAGTACTTATTACTACAACAAGTAAAATTAATAGTTTGTGGCATTTAACCAAAGATTACCAGGCATACAAAGAGACAGAAAAAGAAAAAGTATAATGATGAGAACAATCACTTGAAAGTGACCCAGGACTGAAATCAAAATAGCTACAATAATTGTACCCCATATATTTTAAAGTTACATAGAAATATGGAAGAAATATGGTCGAAATGTGGGAAAAACAAAGTTAATCTTTAGAGATGAAAGCGACAGTGTTTGAAGTTAAGCACATCACTGGATGGGATTATTGACAGATTAGATCTGACAGAAACAAATGTTAATGTTTTTGGATAAGAGATAATAAAAGTACCAATCCTCTAGTTCACTGTAACTCTGAGAGAGCTTAAAAGAGGAAGGACTTAGTGTGATGGAATAGTAACTCAAAAAATGAATTGGAGAAGGTTACTGTTAATAGTGTCTAAGGTAAGTTATGACTTCAATTTTGGGCATCTTCTGAGTAAAATAGGCAAGAATGAGGATGAATGGTAAACTTTTCCAAAGATAAAGCTACAGAGGGAATCTGACTCATATGAGAGGCCACTGACATCAGACAAACAATACCAGCATCATATCCTGACTACCAATGACAGCCAGTTTTGCCTGTAGTTAGATAGTAAGGTCTCCCTTTTTCTTTCCTTTTTTAAAAATTATAAACTCTATTTTATAATCAAACAGAATGAGGAATTAGAGGAGAACATGTGGGAAGCTTTGTGGCTACTTGGCGTTGTTACCTTGAACAAATATCCTGAAAATAATAATAACATAATAACAGTACACAAAATATCTGTGTATTTACTTAAATTAATTCTTTAAAATTAGAGGTAATTGAAATGTTTTTGTTCAGACTGCAATGGCATTAAAATTTCCTGATAGCAGTAACTGAAAAACTATTAAGCATTTTTTTTTTACTTTATCAAGTTTGAATTTCTCAATCAAACTATGTTGACCTAGTCATCCAATGTGTATTTTCTAAAAGACATGTAATCTGATAATAAACTTGGCATTGTGACTATCTACATTGTTTTTCATGGCATACAGGGTAAAACATGAGAAGATCTTGGCTCAGTTAGCAACCCCCCATATTTTAACTTTGATGGAACATATAACCTGAGTGGTCAGATTATTATGATCTCTGCTCTGAACGCATAATAATCTGGCCACTCAGTGTGTGTGTGTGTGTGTGTGTGTGTGTGTGTATTTATTAATTAGAGTCCCAGTACATGAATTCGTGAATGGGTGGGGTCCAGTCAGCCTGGCCAGAGGAAGGGGACATGGGCAGTTGGCTGGCCTGCCTGCTGGTGAAACTCCTGGTCAAGAAGACAATTTGCATATTAGCCTTTTATTATATAGGATATACACTGAGTGGCCAGATTATTATGCATTCAGAGATCATAATAATCTGGCCACTCAGTGTAGGTTAGGTGGAAAATATAGCTTCATTGACTGTAAAAAAATAATCTTTGGAAATGGTTAACAATAGAATTGAAAAATTGCTTAAAAGTTAGAGACTATAGGGATTTAATTTAGTTGAAGCACAGAGTCTTTTTTGTTAATTTAAAAAATATATTTTTATTAATTTTAGAAAGAAAGGAAGGGAGAGAAAAAAAGAAACATTGATTAGTTACCTCCCATACACAACCCAACTGGGATTAAACCCTCAATCTGGGCATGTGCCCTGAATAGCAATAAAACTGGCAAACTTTCAGTGCATGGAAAAACACTTAACCGAGTCATACAGGACAGGGCATGATTTTTTTTTCTATCACCATTTATCTCCCACTCACCCTCTTTCACCTCTACCCACTGTACTCTCCTCCCCAAGTAGTCACCACGCTACTGTTGTTTCCTTGGGTTTTTTTTTCTTTCCTTCCCCCCCCCGCCTTTTCTGTTCAATCCCTTCACATACACTGAAGCATCCATTTTATATAAAAATTGTGTTTGAAATTTTAACCCTGCTATTTATTTGACTTCTGTAAATTCTTGCTTGCTAAGACTACTCCCACTTCAGAGAGGCCATTAAACCTACACCAGACAAGGTTATCAGTGCTGGCACCAGGCCAGGCCTCTGGTTGAGGTCTCAATGTCCCAGCATATATGGGCTCTTTAAGAATTTGCAAAAGAGGCTGAAAACACCCCATATTTTGGAGACAAAGAAGGTAAAAACATATAACTAGGGAAATTTTCTGCATGTTGGTGCCCAGAATTTGAGAGACATTTTGCTCTGGACCCTCGGGTGAAATAAATGCAATTCCATCTAAATATTGCTTTGTTCTTCTTTGGTTTTATGTAACAACACCCCCCCGCCCCCGCCAACCACCAGAGCTCTTTGTCTGCTCTCTATCTATGAGTCAAAGCATAGAGTCTTTAAATTATGCTTCTAGTTATTAAGCTGGCTTTAATCTTTGGAGAAAAATGTCTATATTTTTTCCTACAATCTCATAGTTCAAGAATTATCAAGAAAACAGTGCCTGAATGTCTTTAGATATCAGAAGTGAAGACATAAGAAGTCAGATTATCACTACTATGGTGTTAAATTTTCTCTATCTATAAACATTTTTCAATTCCACTACTCTCATTAGAATTCTATAATGCCATATCATTACCTCCTCAAGAAAAAATGCCGTATGGTTTTTGTTCTAGTTTTTAAATTTTATGCGATAAGATTTGATTCCTCCTTTATTTTCCCCCCCTCATTTCTGCTTCCTAGAAGAGAGCCTTAGCTTAGTTGAGAAAAGAGAAAGTTTTTATTATAATAACACCAAAAAAGACTCAACATTTACAGGAGAAATTTTGGTTCTATATGTTTAACTGAATGATCTAAAGACATTTCCATAAGAACTTCAAGGTATTTGCCTTTTCCCACAACCAGCCTATACATATACCAAGAAAAAAGATGAAGTGATCCAATTGACTGATAATGAAGGCCTTGAATATTATGAAGTGGGTTAAAGGAATCAAGGTCATGGTTGAATAGAAGGAAAGTTAGAGAGAACTTACAGGATGCACATTTAAGCTAAAACCTATATGGACTTTAAATGGGAAGAGGAAAAAACTGTGCCATTCACTATTCTCTATGTGTTATGTATCTTAAAGTAAGGTTTTGTTCTAGTAACATATACTTTCATGCTCTTCCTGATATTAATGTCTATGTAAATAAATATTTACACACTTGTGATCTTGTCTGAGTTATTTTTCTGTTATGGGACATATGACTGTCTAAGAATAACAGAAAATTTTCAAGAAACACGTCACTGTTCATCTAAACTATTTACCAGATTCTTCCTGAGGAAGGAGAGTGAGTGTTCACAGCTTCTCCATTTGATACAATTACTACTCTTTAAGTGGAAGAGTAACAAGAAAAGTGGTAATCTTAGCAAAGAAGCACTGGGGGAATTTCAAGTTTGAGAATATCTATTTTAACACCAATAGGGCATTGAGGAATAATCTATTTTTTATATTTTCATCATATGTCAAATTCAGAATTCAAAACCTGGCATAGCATAATCACATATATTTTGTGTTATATTTAACATGGAGGGAATAGTGTTACAGAGATCTGGAACAATTAAACAATGCAGGAGAGTTTGGAGATTCACTTTATTCACCACGGTGGGCTTAGAGAAAATGATTTCAAATTCTAAGCAAAGGTACAAGCAGAGTTTCCCTTTTTACTAAAGAGCAAACTCTCTATGCAATTAGTGGTTTGGGCATACCTAGTCTTGACCTGCAAGGTCAGACAACTAATTTTATGGGCATACCTAGTCTTGACCTGCAAGGTCAGACAGCTAAATTTATGATCCTCTTTATACAAGCAGGCTAAAGCAGGCTAGAAAGCAAACGATGTTTTAAGAATAAGAGGCCATCTAAGAAAAACAACCAAAAATTCCAAACAGCAGTTTTTACAAAATAGGGGTTTTCCTTCTCATTAGGAAAATTAAACATAAGGAGAATACAACTTCTTTTTTCCAGTGAGACTCTATTTCCTTTGAGAAAATGCTTTAGAGTAACACTTGAATGAAAACTCCCCAGGGATTAATGAGGAGGGGCTATTGATAGGAATATTCAGAAGTGTAGGTGTGTGTAATTAATAAAATTGTGTCTGGAAGTTAAGGGCTCTTAAAAAACAAGAAAAGTTACTTTTCAGAGGGCACAATCTCCTTAAGGAAGTTACTTTGAAAATATCATTTAACAGGTGTGAGTTTTGACATACTTTAGTGAATATGTATATCATATTCTTTGACAAGGAAAGCACTTATCTCATTGACAAGTCCATTTCTTTTTTTTTAACATATTTTTATTGATTTTTTACAGAGAGGAAGGGAGAGAGATAGAGAGCTAGAAACATAATGATGTGCCCACAACCAAGGTATGTGCCCTTGACCGGAACTGAACCTGGGACCCTTCAGTCCTCAGGCCGAAGCTCTATCCACTGAGCCAAACCGGTTTTGGCGACAAGTCCATTTCTTACATTTCAAAAATTATTTTCATTTACATGTAAGGTTACAAACTTAAATATATTTATTGACTTCTAGGATTCGCTTTTTAGAATTTTAAATTTCATGCTATTCAGAGTAGCTTGATGAAATCTCTATTTCTTCTCATTCTGAATTGCCTGGGATATGAATCATCCCTTTTTCTAGTGTGTTGAGGTTGTATATACCACTGCCTGTTAGTCACTTAGTAGCTGCATTGGCTTCGAGATCTTCTGTCATGATCTTGTAGTGCTTGTGTAGTGCTTGTGTTCCAGTGCTTATTTTATTTAATAATGGCTCCATAGTGTAAGGGTAATGATACTGGAATCCAGATATGCCAAAGAGAAGCTGTAAAATGCTTCCTTTAAGTGAAAAGGTGAAAGTTCTTGCTTTAATTGATTTTATTATTAGTTATTGTTGTTAATCTCTTTCTGTGCCTAACTTATAAATTACACTTTATTATGGATATGTATGTATTAGAAAAAAAGCATAGTATATATAACAGTTAATACTGTTTGTGGTTTCAGGCATCTATTGGGAGCCTTGTGACATATCCCTATGAATAATGGGGGAATACTACACTGTGTCCATCCTACATTGACCATCATAAGTAGGAAATCAAAATTAGCTGAAAGCTTTTGAAGAAGATATGATGAATTTAAGAAGAGGAGCAACTTATGTTACCTGATATAAACATTTAAAGACATATTAATTAAAATATTGTGGTACTGGCACAGCAGAGGTATAGATGAACAGATAAGTTAACAGATTATAGGGCCAGAAACATGGATAGATTTTTAAAAGCATGATTGTGATAAAATTGCAAATTTGTGGACAAAGGTGAAGCTTTCAACAAATGATGTATAAATCATCACATTGTGCATCATAAATATGCACAATGTTATATGTCAGTTATCCTATCTAATAAGAGTAACATGCAAATTGAGCGTCCTAAGCCATGCCCAAAAGCCACGCCCACCAACCAATCAGGAGTGAATATGAAAATAAACCCAATCAAGATAGATGAGGTCACAGAGACCAGGAGGGAGGCTTGGCGATGGAGAAAGCCAAGCTTTCCACCTGCCCTTGTCCTTCTAGGTCTCCACTCAAGGCTACAAAGTTTTAATTATACAAGATAAATAAATCCAAACAGAAATTGCGGCAACCACAAGCTGGAAAGAGCAGGAGGCTAGGGTTGCCCCCGGCAATGGAAGAAGCCAAGCTTCTGAAGCATTTGACACTGATTTGGCCTCTGCTTTAGGCTACAAAGTTTCAATTATAGAAGATACATAAATCCCAACAGAAATGGGTACAGCCACAGAGCAAGAAGGAGGCTTGGCTCCACTCCAGGCTACAAAGTTTCAATTGTAGAAAATAAATAAATCCCAGGTACCAGGGCCTCTGCTTGTGTTGCCGGGGGTCATGGCCAGTCTGAAAACTACCACAGGCCTCTCACTCAGGCCGCCCAACACCCCAAAGGAACCTCCACTATGACCCGGGACACCCTTCAGGGCTAACCAGCTGGCCCCCACCCATGCACCAGGCCTCTATCCTATCTAATAAAAGAGTAATATACAGATTGACCATCACTCCAACACACAAGGTGGCTGCCTCCATGTGGTCAAAGATCCTTCCCCCATGTTGACAAAAGATGGCCTCCACAAGATGGCCATCAGGGAAGGGTAGTTGGGAGGGACCAGGCCTGCAATGAAGGGCAGTTCGGGGCAATCTAGCCTGCAGGGGCGGGCAGTTAAGTGTGACCAGGTCGGCATAGGAGGGAAGTTAGGGGTGACTGGGCCTGGAGGGAAGGGCAGTTAGGGGGACCCAGACCTGCAGTGGAGAGCAGTTGGGGGAGACCAGGCCTGTAGGGGAGGGCAGTTAGGGGTGACCAGGCCTGCAAGGGAGGGTAGTTAGGGGCAAACAGGCTGTCAAGGGAGCAGTTAGGTATCAATCAGGCTGGCATGGGAGTGGTTAGCAGATGATCAGGCTGGCAGGCAGAAGCGGTTAGGGGCAATCAGGAAGGCATGCAGGCAAGCAGTTGGGAGCCAGCAATCCTGGATTGTGAGAGGGATTCCCAGCAGTGGGACATCCCTCGAGGAGGTCTCAGATTGGAAAGGGTGCAGGCTGGGCTGAAGGACACCCCACTCTGTGCACGAATTTCACACACCAGGCCTCTAGTATCTCAGGAAAGCTGGAACAAATTTAAAAATAGCAGTCACAGAAAGAGCATGTAGGTTTAAAAATACATACAAATTGAAAGGACCTCATTGTCACCTGAGGAACTTTGCAGTTGCTGTTATTCCTGCATGCAGTGTTCATACAGATCTACATGTGACTAAATTTTACTTTTTTAGTTTAATTTCAAATATACATTCTTTGGAGACATCTTTGCTGATAACGTTACCTATAATGTAATATCCCCTTCCTCTTATTCATACCACTTTGTAGTACATATTCCCTTGCATTAGATTTTTGACTCATCACTATCTGTAACTCTTCATTAATTTATTCACGTATCATCTCTTTATCCAAGCTAAACAATACATAGTAAATTCTATGAGAACAGAGAATCTTGTCTGTATTGTTCATTGCTCTATCCTCATTACCCAGCAAGGCCACTAGGTATGGCTGCAAATTTGTATGCTGCACAGCCTAAATGTAATATTAATAGACACAATTGAACTCAACAATCACTTGAACAAATGCTCACTAATTTCTTGAGTACTTAGGACAATGAATGACACATAATAATTAACCAAAAACCTTTCTGAATGCTTTAATTCATTCCAGTGGTCTGCACTAGAGTGCAGATTCAATGAGAGCAAGACTGCTTCTGCCAGTTACTTGTATCTTTTTTTGTTGTTGTTTGTTTTCCTGTTCTCCAGTATAAATACTCCCTAAGAAGATTTTACATGGCAGGAATTTTTAAGCAAAATAAAAAAGTTAAGGGAATTAAGAAGTCACAGGGATATAAAGTACAGCATAGGGGATATAGTCAATAATCCTACCTAATAAAAGAGCAATATGCAAGTTAACCACCACTCTGCTACACCCACAAGCCATGCCCAATCAGGAGAGAATATGCAAATTAACCTAACCAAGATGGCTGCGGCCACAGAGAGAGCAGGAGGGAGGCTTGGGTTTCCCTTGGTGAGTCCAAGCTTTCTGCAAGCCCTGGCTGGTCCTGGCCTCTGCTTAAGGCTACAAAGTCTCAATTATAGAAGATAAACAAAACCCAGATACCAGGGCCTCCACTTGGGTGGCTGGGGGCGTGGCTGGCCTGAAAATCTTCACAGGCCCCTCGCCCAGGCCACCCCCCACTCCAAGGGAACCCCCACGGTGATCCTGGACACCCTTTCAGGGCAAACCAGTTGGCCCCCACCCATGTACCAGACCTCTATCCTATCTAATAAAAGAGTAATATACAGATTGATCATCACTCCAACACACAAGATGGCTGCCCCCATGTGGTCAAAGATCCTTTTCCAAAGAAGACAGAAGGAAGGCCAAGAGACACATAAAAACATGCTCAAAGTCACTAATTATCTGAGAGATGCAAATCAATACAATAACACGGTACCATCTCACACCTGTCAGAATGGCTATCATCAACAAATAAACAGGCAACAAGTGTTGGCGAGGGTGTGGAGGAAAAGGAACCCTCATGTACTGCTGGTAGGAATGCAGACTGATTTAGCCACTGTGGAAAACAATATGGAGTTTCCTCAAAAAACTGAAAATGGAACTCCCATTTGACCCAGTAATCCCACTCCTAGGAACATATCCAAGAAAATAGAAATACCAACCAGAAAGGATATATGCACCCTTATGTTCATAGCAGCACAATTTATAATAGCTAAGATTTGCAAACAGCCTAGGTGCCCATCAGCAGATGACTGGATCAGAAAACTATGGTACATCTACACAATGGAATACTATGCTGCCATAAAAAGGAATTCTTACCATTTGCAGCAACATGGATGGAATTGGAGAACATTTGATAAGTGAAATAAGACAGTCAATGAAAGAAAAATACCACATGATCACACTCATTTGAGGATAATAAAGAACATTATAAAGTTATGAACAAAAAGATAGATACAGAGGCAGTAAAGCATGAAACAGATTGTCAAATTATAGTGGGAAGTTTAGGGAGAGATGAGTAGATAAGAGCTCAATGGAAGGACTTGTATGCATGCATATAAGCATAACCAATGGACACAAAACACTAGGGGGTGAGGGCATGAATGGGAGTGAGGTGGGGGGAGTAATGGTAAGATATGTAACACATATAATACCTCAATAAAAAATGGGGGGAAAAAGAAGAGGCAAAAAATCCAACTGAAAATTGGGCAAAGAATGTGAATAGACATTTCTCCAAAGATGAGATACAAATGACTAACAGGCATATGAAATAATGTTCAACATCATTAACCATCAGATAAATTCAATTACCATAATTACATATCACTTCACATCTATTAGAATGGCAATTGTATAAAAAATTGAATGTCAAGTATAAATTAAAAAATATAAAAAAATAACAGTTGTTTCTTTAGCTGAAACTAATGTATCATTGAAAGGTGTTAGAGGAAACTGAGTGAAATCTGTATGATTTTTGTGAATTTTCTATAAACCTACAAACTGATTGTAAAATATGAAAAACTTACTTAAATAAATATTTACAAACACATAAAAGAAAAAAATATCAGAAACTAATAAGTGTTTGTGAAGATGTAGAGAAATTAGAATATTTATAAGCTATTAGTGAGAATGTAAATTGGAGCAACCAGTATGTAAAACAGTAAAAAATTAAAAATGAAACTATCACATGATCCAGTAATCCAACTTCTGGGTATATATCCAAAGAAAATAAAATCAGCCAAATGGAGAAGTTGGGAACAGCCGAAATGCCCATCAAATAAAGAACAAATAAAACAAAAGTTGTATATAGTACAATGGAATATTACGCAGCCGTATAAAAAAGAACATTCTGTCATATGCAGCAACATGAATGAATCTTAAGGGCATTATGCTGTAATATAAGTCATTCACAAAAGGACAAATACTGTATGATTCCATTCATATGAATGAAGTGTCTAAAGTAATCAAAGTCATTGAAATAAAAAGTTCAGTGGTGGTTGTTACTGGTGGGAAGAGAAAAAGTTTATCATGCAAGATGAAAAAGTTTTCCATATCTATTGTACAACATTGTGCTTTATAGTTCACAAGACTGTGATGTACACTAAAAAAGTCTTAAGTGGGCCGAAACTGGTTTGGCTGAATGGATAGAGCATCAGCCTGTGGACTGAAGGGCCAGGGGTTCAATTCCGGTCAAGGGCATGTACCTTGGTTGCAGGCACATCCCCAGTCGGGGGTGTGCAAGAGGCAGCTGATCAATGTTTCTAACTTTCTATCCCTCTCCCTTCCTCTCTGTAAAAAATCAATAAAATATATATTTTTAAAAGTCTTAAGTGGGTATTTCTCATGGTTTAGGTTAGAGGCTTTTAAACTCTAAATACAGTTGTAATTGACTTTTAAAAATATATATATTTCATTGAATTTCACACACACACACACACACACACACACACACACACACACCGGGGATGTGCCCACAACCAAGGAACATGCCCTTGACCAGAATCTAACCTGGGACCCTTCAGTCCGCAGGCTGACGCTCTATCCACTGAGCCAAACCGGTCAGAGCTGTAATTGACTTTTTAAAAAATGTCTGCTACTGAAACCCATATTCTGCCACAGTATATTTTTCAGAATATAGTTAAGTCCCTGACACAGGTATTTACATTTGCCATCAATGATATATAAAAACATGCAAAAGGACAGCTTTTAAGGACATTTTTTATTATTTGAAAATGATCTGATGCCTTTAATAAATTGTTGTCCTATATTTAATGTGAAAAAAATAAAAAGTTCTTAAAACTAATTACTAGAGTAAGTAGAACTAATATGTAGAAAGCATTTATTTCTTGCTTTCAATAAAATTTAATTAAATAAGTAATCCATAAAATAAATTTTAAATGTAGAAGAAATAAGGCAACAATTTCATATGGAAAGGAATGTAGAAATGTTCAGAAATGAACATAATTAAGTAATAACATGACATAGAATAAAATCTTACTGGAAACATTGAATTATAAAATCCTTATAAAAAATTCAGTCTGTAAGATTACATTAAAATATTCTTAAACAAAAAGATACATAATGTAAAAAAATACAAGCCAAGTATTATCCACCCAAACAGAAGAGATTATGGGAAAGGAAGTAAAGTACACTACAGTTTTCAAGAGGCTACTGTTTCCATGTTGTTTAAAATTGTAAACCATTACTCACATGATACCCTCATCATCATTGTTCTGCTCTATTGTCTTCATGGCAGTAAGAGTCTTCTAATGTACCAAAAAAATAATCAAGCATAACATGAAAAATATATTTCTAAAATATATTTTTATTGATTTTAAAGGGAGAGGAAGGGAACGATAGAAACATCAATGATCAGAGAGAATCATTGATTGGCTGCCTACTATAAGTCCCATATGAGGGATTGAACTCGCAAACTGGGCATTTGCCCTTACTGGGAATCGAACCTATGACTTTCTGGTTCATAGATCAATGCTCAACCACTCAGCCATGCCGGCTAGACAAATTACTTATGTTTATTTTTACGTGTTCTCTCAAGTAGAATGTAAGCTTAATGAGAGCAAAGACTGTTATTTGTTTACTGATTTATCACAAGTATCTCAAAGAGACCCAATGAATATTTCATTTATGCATGCAGGAATGAAAGACTGAGGAATTAGTTAAATTTAACCTTAAGTCATCCTATATAATAAAAGACTAATATGCAAATAGACCAAATGGTGGAAAAAACAAATAACCAGTTACTATGACATGTGCTGACCACTAGGTGGCACATATGGAGCATGGCAGGCATTGGCAGCAGGCAGGATGATGGAGCAGGTAACCAGGGACACCAGACCAAATCTGTCATTGTGGTATGCCCTTGGTGGTTACTGAAAATTCTTTGCTCCCCGTGCACTTGGTGCTCACACCAGCTGCCTGTACTGGCCCCAATTGCCCCTCAGGGCTTCTCCACCTCCCCCTGCTCCTGAGGGGTGATCAGGGCAGCAGCCACTGCTCATACCCACTGATAGTGACAGTGCTGCTCGTGCCCACTGCCAGTGCCCAGCATTCGTCCCGATCACTCAGCGCCATCAGAAGGTATGAGCAGCAGCTGCCAACCCCAATTGCCCCTAAAGGCTTCTCAACCTCACTCAGTTCCTGAGGGATGATCGGGGCAGCAGCTACCACTTGCATCTGCTGATGGCACAGAGCAATTGGTATCAGCACCATCAGTGCATGGGAGCAGCAGTGTCAGGAGTAGAGCTCCCAACAGACAAGGGCCAGGTGGCAGGAGGGGCCAGGAGGGGGTGTCGACAATGGGCCATGACCCGTCCTTATGCCCACCGCAGCCTCGCAGCCCACAGTTCCTTTAAAGGTGCATGAATTTGTGCACTGGCCCCTAGTCTACCCTGTTTCCCCGAAAATAAGACAGTGTCATATTAATTTTTGCTCCCAAAGATGCGCGAGGTCTTATTTTCAGGGGATGTCTTATTTTTCCATGAAGAATACAGTACACATTTATTGTTAAATGAAAATAAAGGAAATTTATTACCTGTATACAGTACAGTAGTATGGTAGTTGTCAACACAAACCAGACAAACTGTGAGTCCTACAGTATCAAGAATTTACTCATTTATTCAATGACAATCATGTCATCATCTTCTGGAACATCATCATAACAATCCAATTCCTGAATTTCCTGGTGAATTTCTTGTGACTCCATTTCTTTCAGAATCAGTGGACCAAATCTCTCATGTTTAGCAATAGCACTGTCTTTAAATGAGTACTTCTTGTCAAGGTAGCCTGCTCGCAGTGCATTTGCAATGCAACTGGCAGTGATTTTCTCCCATGAATTCTTCACCCAAGTCACAACTTCTTGCAGTATAGGTTTCACAAAGTTTCCATGCTGATTTCTCTCCATTCTATTTTCAATGTAGTCATTAATTTCCATGCACAAATTGTCTTTGAATGGCTTGTTTATTGCAATATCAAGAGTCTGGAGATAGGCCGTCATTCCTGTGGGAATCATTATCTGATCTATTTTTCTTTCATGAAAAAATGTCTTCATGTCTTTAATGCAGTAAATGCTGGCTGCATCCCAGACTAGCAGATCTCTTTGACTCCCTCGCATAACAAGTGGCAGCATTAAATCGACCCACTTCCTTATAACTGCTTGTGTGGCCCAGGCTTTTTCAGTTTCAAGAATAAAAACGCCCAAAACACGTTCAATATTTTCCTTCTTGCCCTTAGAAATGATTAAAGGTGGGATTTTAGTGCCATCCAGAAGAATTGCCAGAATACAGAAAACACGTGCACTTTTGTAAGCAGTGGAGGGAATGTACACTAAGGAGGCACCCCACTTTTCAATTGTCGTTTGAGATGATTGGCCGATAAACACTGTAGTTTCATCCATAGCAATTGGAAAGATTGTATTTAGAGAAGTCAGCATCATCAATAAAGGACTTGAATACAAGTGCTCACTTAATAACTTGAGTATTTCCAACCTAAACAATGTTGTAGATCTTCTTAAAGACAGTTCACTTCGCTGAAGGAAATTATCCAGCCAGAGTTGTGATGCTTTGAAGTCTTCGGGGGCTATGTCAAACTGTGGTGCCATTGTAAGGGCAAATTCTTGAATCTGAGCCCAATTCACAACCAAAGTGTCTGCTCTTCTGTCAACAACCCATTCACAGATCAGGTTCTTCCAGCTTGGAAAATAATGGTTGCCGACCTGATCCACACTTTTTAGCATTTCCCTTGTCCACTTGTTCAATGAGGTTACCATACTCTGCTCGCCATTTTCGGACCAATTGGATACTCAACATCTTCTCTTTGCAGAAAGCAGTAAGATTTTGGCCCCAAGTCTTCCACGATTCCTTTCTTGTACTCCATGGAGTAGCTTTTTCTTTTGCACTCATTTCTAGGGGTAAAAAAAAAAACAGAAATTGGGGTATCAAGGTTGGCGGGGGGATCACTTAAAATGACTCAGGGGGAATCAGACAGGGGAATCAAAATGGCACAGGAGAATCAGAGGGGGGATTACCATTTTTAGTAACCCCTTTTGATCCTCCTGTGTCATTTTGATTGCCCCCTCTGATCCTCCTGTGTCATTTTAAGTGATCCTCCCACTACCCTTGTGCCACTGAACACCTTCACCAGACATCCCCCCTACCACTTTATCAGACATTTACCCCCTGGGGCCTACCTGGGGACTGTCACTGGGCTTGCTGGGGCCTGGATCTGGGCTGGAGCAGGGTCTGCCACTGACTGAGAACCTTCAGTCATCATGAGGGCGGCAGCGAGCATCAGGTAGTGTCTCCAGAGACAGACCAGCAGTCACCACCTTCACCGCAACCCGTCCACTCTGGTCCTCCTGTTCTTCTACAGGCATCTGAGAAAGTCTCCTCCTCTCTCCCGCCCCGCGCTCACCGCTCACCCCAACCTCTGCTCCACCTCCACACAGCAGTGATGTCAGGATTCCGTGTAACTTCACTGGTTGCTAGACATCAGTTGGGATGGCCCTAGGGACCAGTTTACGGTAAATTAATTTTCATTCTGAGACAGAGCCTAAGGGGGCCTTATTTTCAGGGGGGATGCCTTATATTTCATTCAGAAGGAAACCTGTAAGTAGGTCTTATTTTCGGAGGCTGTTTTATTTTCGGGGGAACACGGTATATTAATGAAAACATAATATGCTAATTAGACTGGATGTCCTTCTGGACACCCTATCTAATAAATGAGCAATATGCAAATTAACCACCACTCTGTACACCCACAAGCCATGCGAAATAGCTAATCAGAGTGAGTATGCAAATTTACCTGAATCAAGATGGCTGTGGCCAATCAAGAGCAGGAGGGAGGCTTTGGTTTCCCTGGCAATGTAGAAAGCTAAGCTTTCCACACACTCTAGCAGGCCCAGGCCTCCTCTCAAGGGTACAAATTTTCAATTATAGAAGGTAAATAATTTAAACAGAAATGGCAGTAGCCACTGAGCTGAAGAGCAGGAGGCTAGGGTTGCCCTGGGCAATGGAGGAAGCCAAGCTTCTGCAGCCCAGGCTGGCTCAGGCCTTCACTCTAGGCTACAAAGTTTTAATTATAGAAGATACATATATTCCAGATACTAGAGCCTCCTCTTGGGTTGCTTGGGGGCATGGCTGGCCTGAAAACCATCACACCCCACCCGGATCCAGAACCCTTCAGGGTAAACCAGCCAGCCACCACCTGTGCACCGGGCCTCTATACTATCTAATGAAAGAGTAATATGCAGATTGACCATCACTCCAACACACAAGATGGCTGCCCCCATGTGGCCAAAGATCCTGTCCCTATGTGGACACAAGATGGCCACCACAAGATGGCCAGCAGGGGAGGACAGTTGGGAGGCACCAGGTCTACAAGGAAGGGCAGTTGAGAGGGACCAGGCCTGCAAAGGAGGCCAGTTGGGGGTGATCAACCCTTCAGGGGAGGGCAGTTAGGGATAACCAGGCCAGCAGAGGAGGAAAGTTGGGGGCAAACAGGCTGGTAGGGGAGCAGTTAGACATCAATCAGGCTGGAATGGGAGTGGTTAGGGGGTTATCAGGCTGGCAGGCAGAAGCAGTTAGGTGCAATCAGGAAGGGAGGCAGGCCAGCAGTTGGGAGCCAGCAGTCCTGGATTGTGAGAGGGATTCCAGATTGGAGAGGGTGCAGGCTGGGCTGAGGGACACCCTTCTCATCCCCCACCCCCATGCGTGAATTTCATTCACTGGTTCTCTAGTTCTGGAAGACCTTCTGGACTATGCTGGAGCTGCGAAGGAAGCCTGGGTCCTGGGTCCTTGGTGCCTGCTGCCATCTGGAGGGAAGCCCTGGTTCCAGATGCCAGAGGGAAGCCGGTGCCAACAGCTAGGGGAAGAAAGGCCTACTTTTTCACAAGTTTTGTGCATTGGGCCTCTAGTATAGCATATAATTTCTTGAGGATGAAAATAAGGCAATAGATATGCATATGAAATTTTGTTTTTTCTTTGTTTAGGCCTTTAGTAAAGAGGTTTGACTTCATCTTAATTCATAACACATTACCATTATTGGTCAGAGAAGTCCCTCTTATTAATTTATTTTTCCTTTTTTTAAACTTCATACTCCACTTCCGTGCCCCTCTACCTCATTGGCAACTAGTTTAATATGTTAAATGTATATCTGCATATTTGACAGAATGTTTGGCAAACATGTATTATTTTATGCATGTTTTTCTCATTTGTATAAACGGTACTGTCTTATCTCACTATTTCTTTTATTTTTTATTTTATTTTAACCAACTATTGTGTTTTTAAGATTCATCTGTGTTACTATATATACATATGTAAAGAATGCTTCTAATTGCTGTGTAATATTCCATAGTGTACATTGACCACAGTTAACCACTGATGGATTTAGATTGCTTCCTATTTCATTCCACAGCTTCAATGAGCAACCTTGAGTTATGCCCTTATTGAGGTATAAGGAATTGGTGGGTCATAGGGCACATCTATATGCAATCTGCCTATAGATTGACAGCTTGGTCTCTAAAAATGCTGCACAATTACATCCCTACCAGCAGTGCATGAAGGCATATGTCTAAGCTAAAGTTCCCAGAAAGAATGAGACAAGGAAGTATGTGGAGGTAGTTTATGTAGAGGTGATCTCAAAAGCAGGAATAAGCCACTGGGAAACGAAGACAGAGAAGGAAGGAAAGCAAATAATGTGTGCATTAATGAGATCATTTCTGATGGAGAAAAGAGGATTCAATTCTGCTAGGAACATCTGACAGCAGAAAGAATAATCCCTGGATATGTTTGAAAACAAGACCAAAGGCAAAAGCATTTGTCAATTTATGATAACCACTGGTAGTGTTAATCCCCTCTTTTCTGCCCCCTCACTTCTGAGCTATGCAAGACTCCTTGCTCCCTGTGAACAATTCCATTTGAATTTTGATAGAGATTGCATTAAATCTATAGATGGCTGGGATGGTATGGACATTTTAAAACTATCAATTCTTCCAATCCATGAACACAGGACATCTTTCCATTTTTTGTGTCTTCTTCAATTTCTTAAAGTTCTGTAATTTTCAATGCACATATATTTTATCAACTTGGTTAAATTTATTCCTATGTATTTCTTTATTTCTTATGTTATGAGATTTTTATCTGAACTACTCCACAGTATTGCTGCTTCAGGACCCTATTTTTTGTTTGTTAGTTTTTTGTTTTGTTTTGTTTTGTTTTGTTTTGTTTTGTGTTGTTTTCTTTTCTCTTTTTTTTTTTTTTGTGGCCAACAGACCTGCAGGGGTCCCCTCCTACAAGCATGTACCCTGGATAACATCCTTAAGAATTACAAGTAAATTTAAATTACTGCTATGACTACCCCAGTGGTCCTTGTGATAGACAGTCTTCTACACCTCCCATGGCCTTTGCCTCTTTCATCCCTTAGAAAAGACCCCCACAAAGCATACATTGTTGGGTGCTTGGCATTTTTGTATTTCCATTCCTTTGTTCTAGGATGTAGTTTATGCTATTTAGGAATTGTTTGATGAGTTTGTGTATTGTTTTTAAGGTCTGCTTCTCCAAAAGGACATAGAGATTGCCACTAGACATATGAAAAAATATTCAATGTTACTAATCATTAGAATTGTGCAAATTAAAACTGAAATGAGCTATCACCTAACACCTGCCAGAATGGCTACAAACGATAAATCAACAAGCAACAAGTTCTGGTTAGAATGCGGAGAAAAGGGAATCCTGGTGCACTGTTGGTGGGAATATAGACTATTGCAGCTACAGTGGAAAACAGTCTGAAGTTTCTTCAAAAAATTTAAAAGGAACTGCCTTTTGATCCAGCAATCCTACTTCTGGGAATATAGCCTAAGAATCCCAAAAACACCAATTCAAAAGAATACATGCACACTTTTGTTCACAGCAGCCTTATTTACAACAGCCAAGATCTGGAAATATACAAGTGCCCAACAGTAGATGAGTGGATAAAAAGCTGTGGTACATTTACATAATGGAATACTACAAGACTGTAAAAAAGAAGAAATTCTTACCTTTTGCAACAGCATGGGTGGACCTGGCTAAGCAAAATAAGCCAGTCAGAGAAAAACAAATAGAATATGATCTCACTTATATGTGGAATCTAATGAACTAAATAAACTAACAAGCGAAATAGAAACAGAAGTCTGAATACATGGAATAAACTGACAGCTGTCAGAGGGAAGTGGGAGGGACTGGATGAAAGAAGGTGAAGAGATTAGCCAATCAACCTATATGCATAACCTATGGATAGAGATAACAGTGTGGGGATGGTCTAAGGAAGGGGGCTGGGGGCTGGGTGGAAGTGGTGTAAGGGGAGGGGGACATCTTTAATAGTATCAATAATAAAATTAAAGTTAATAAAAGATTTGTTATGTGGGACCCAAGCAGTTTATAGTTTAGAGATAATTAGTTCCCAATTATTGAGGCGATACCCTTTTATTTCATCTACACAATGCTTTGTAAATATTTATATTTTTACAATATTTAGCTGGTGGAAATTGTCACTAATCCTGGGCCTATGAATGCTGGGAATTCTTTTTTAAAATATATTTTTTATTGATTTCAGACAGGAAGGGAGACAGAAAAAGACATAGAAACAGCAAAGATGAGAATCATTGATTGGCTGCCTCCTGCATGCCCCCTACTGGGGATTGAGCCTGCAAACCAAGCGTGTGCCCTTGACCAAAATCGAACCTGGGACCCTACAATCTGCATGCTGACATTCTAGCCACTGGGCAAAACCGGCTAAGGGGCTAGGGCAATGCTGGAAATTCTTACCTCTAATCATTTGGAGGTTGTTCCAAGCCATGGACCTATACTCAGCTGAAAACCTGAGTGCAGCCCTCTCTTCTCCAGTACTCTGTTCTGGAAATTTTAATTTCCTTGATCAACTTCCCTCAGCTTTTTATCTTCACCTCAGGGAATCCACTGGGCTCTGACTGGGCTCCCTCTCCCTATGGTCTGGAAACTCTCAATGCAATAAGCTGAGTCATAGGACTCATATTGTTTGTTTTCTCTCTCGGATCACTTTCTTTCATTACCAGATATCCCGGTCTTAAAAACCATTATTTCAGGTATCTTGATCTTTTTTTGCTGCTTTAGATGGGAGGGGGAATCTGGTCCTATACTCCATTATCTTTGGAAGCAAATGTCCTGTGCATAGTTTAAAAATAATCAGTAATGGCAAAATCTTCGGCATCTCAGAATTTCAGAAGGCATTCAATAGTTTGACCCTAAGAGACAGAATTTGATCCCAGAATCAATAGCCCCTGCATTCACTGAACACCCCCTTTACTGTTTTGTAAATAGATGTCATGGAAATTACAGACAGGCCTTAATGCAACTTCAATAAAATTCAGGTTTTAAACTTCAGGGATTTTCAAAGCCAGAAACATTCCAGAAAATGTTTGCTGCTCTTTACCATCTGTCTTTTCACACACTATCATCCATTTACAGGGTGGGAGAATTTCTAGATTATTCTCTTGGCATATGGTCACATTATTTAGGCCTACTAATGGAAATCAAAATGCAGAATTAAACCTATTATCTAAAGTTTTCTACCCCCAGTCACTCTGCACTCCCAGACCTAAATAAAATCCAGAAAAGGATTGCGAAATATTCATAAATAAAAAACAGAAGTATTTGAGTGTCTTACATCAAAATAGTTAAAATAATTGCCTTGCAATTCATACTAGAAGATTTTCTCCCAATGTATGTACTTTTCCAGGTGGTTTGGGTATATAAAAATAGCTCATGAAGAATGGCATAGTACACAAGGAAAAATACTACATATTTCGTGAGAAGAAATGTTGATTAAAAGATCTCCCAGGAATGCTAAGAATTGGCACAGAGTAATGTCAGTGTATTAGAATTTCATGATGATTGATGATTATAATTTGTTCCTTAACCAAATTGATCTAAATTAATTGAGAAAAAGCAAGAACATTCCAAATAGTTAAATGGCATTGATAAACATCTGATGGTAGAAGGGAGCTAGATGTATTAATGAGAGTGATTTTACAGAAGAGATGGGCTACATTATGAGCAATGAGAAATAAATTTATGGAAAGAATACAAATAGGGTGGTAATCCTATGGAGAATTTTACATGTTAGGCTAAGGACTTAAGGATGTATAACTTCAATTTCCAGAAATAACATGAAGTGGAAGCCTTACCCACTCTTTTTTTCTCTCTCTCTGAAATAACAAAACAAAACAAAGAAACAAAAATCAGGTTTAAAAATAAAACAGCTTTTTTGTTTGGAATATGATGGCCTAGACTCATCTCTCCCATCTCCTCTCTACTAAGTACAAGTAAAAAGCCTAAAAATAATAAAATAGGCAGCCATTAGAAAACCCTGAAGGGGAAAGGGGGAAAGCAGAGTGCATAGGGGCCTGGAGGACTTAAAGAAAAACAGTGACCCAGTATCTCCAGGCCACCCATCAGGGGCAGAAGCATAACCAGGCCCTATTTCTCCAAGGAACAGAAAGCATACCAAGCCACCTGTCTTGATAGAGGTAGCCCTGATGGCAGATACTTTATATAAAGAGAATTAGCTCTCAGTATTGAATTGGATATATCTCTTCACCAGTTTGTCATGTCTTCCAATTTTCCTTTCTGGTACTTTTTGTTATGTAGAACTTTTAATGTAATTTTTATTTTACAAATATACATAATAGTCCAGTTTCATTTTTAATATTTTAATTTTCAACTTCAACATAGTCTTAATACTCCTTAAAAATTAAACACTTTTGTATCCCTTCCACAAAAATGACATGAAAAATTAGCAATGAATTCTTATTAATGACACAAAACAGTAGTTTCTAATGAAAAGGTATACATGGAAGGACTCTCAGAAAGACCATTGGCAATGGGATAGTGAGGCACCTTGGGCGGGGGGAGGACAGGAGTGGGCTGAAAGAGGTTAAAGGAGGACCGATGTAATACTTTCAACAATAAAGATTAAAACAAAAAATAAAACCTCATCGGAGGGTATCTTACCAGGAAAAGAAAAAAAAAAGACTATTGGAGAAATTAAAATTTATCTTAAAACCTGTTTTGTTCAATTATATACTTGAAACCAGTATGGTTTTTTGAACCAATGTCATACTAATAAATTCAACTAAAACAATATAGCCCAGCCAGCATGGCTCAGATGTTTAGTGTCAACCCAGAAACCAGGAGGTGACAGTTTGATTCCCTGTCAGGGCACATGCCCAGGTTGTGGCTTAACCCCCAGTAGGGGGCATGCAAGAGGCAGCCTATCAATGACTCTCTCATCATTGGTGTTTCTAGCTCTCTCTTTCTCTCCATTTCTCTCTGAAATCAATAAAGAAAAATTTGAAAAAAAGATCTAAGAGATTTTGTTAGTCTATTAAAATGTCACAAATATTCCTATTCCAAAATAATAAGTACTAAAATGTGTAAGTCTAGTTTCAATCATTTTAACTTCCAAAATCCAACCAGTTTAAATAAAACAACCTAAGAGAAAAACATGTCAAAAATGAGCATAAAATTTAGATGAAGTAATTTTTCAAATTAAGAGAACTTTTTAAAACATACAGTCATTATGACTTTAGTTATTACTCCTAAACTATTAAATTTGTATTTCCACTTGCTTAATACTAATCCTCATTACACAACAATGAGCCACAGAAAGTGCCATATAACTCACTAGTTCATTATTCCACATTTTACAATATAGTATAATGAGAACTAAAAGTAGATTATGAACTTTTTAAAAATGCAAACATAAACCAGAACAATCTGATATGTAATATTTGTTCCAAAAAATAAAATTACAATACACAGTAAGAAGGGATAAGAAATATTAAAATAAAATAAAATTTATCTTAAAACCAACTTTAGTCAGGAAGACTTCTTCACAGAAAAATAAGTTGTTAAATAATATAAATCCTAAATACATAACACTATTTTCCCACTTTTTGGTTATGGTCTATTTCAGGAAGATTAAATTACATAACTTGTAATTTGAGGCATTTCCATAATGCCCACCATAAAATGTAATGTAAAATTACTCTTAGAAAAATATCAGTTTGATGAGAAGATGGATTTTAGACAAATTTGGTTAGTTACTGACAATACTTAATTTCAGCACAATCACTACTCAGGCATCAATCACTTTTTTTTTTTTTTTTAAGAAAGGGCAAACTAAATTTTAAATTATCATCAAAATTCTAATTACCCAATCAATATTTGAAGAAGATGCCTTCAAGTGTGCAAAGATTAACAGAATTTCAGTTACAGAATTTGGAGGAGAAAAATGTCAATCATGTATAAAAATATTGACAAATTTAAGCTAAAATTAGCCCGAAAAGATTTTTTTAACCTTAAACGGATAACTAAACATCAAGAAAAATACTTTTAAAACTGTTGTTTGCTCAAAGTTGTTCATATAAATGAAACAAAGGTTAATAGTTAAATTTCACAAAATGAAATTTCTGCTTTTTGATTTTACTTTGAGGCATAATATAGGGAAAAATCCAAATATCATACTTTCTATTTATTTCCATAAACACAAATAAAAGTCAATACTAATACAAATAATAAGGAAATAAACAAATGGTTATTTATGCCTGAGTTCCACAGCATAAGATATTTTTATATAACTCTCCTACATAAATTCCCTCTCTGCCCTCCCCCAGAATAGCAAACTAAGAGTAATGTGAATTTCCAAAATTTTAGGTAATTTAGTAACTAATTTTGATTTTGACACCACATACTATGGTGTGAAAAGTTGTAAAATCCAAATGTTTTCTGTGCCATTTAGCAAAGAAAGGACGAGGGAGAATGCTTAACCAAATTATACCTCCTACTCCATCCTGGACCAATTTCTGATCACCAGCTCCGTTCCAGTGCTTCCAAGTTATCAGCCTGCCCCATTCAGCCTTACTGCAACTCTTAACTCCTTTTGCATCAAGAGTCTAGTTTCTTTTCTTCAAATTAATCCTAATTTCCAGAGAACTGATTTTCTGATTTCATGTTGATCCTAACACACTTTAAAGAAAATGCTATAATGCTTAAAATAATTAGAAGATGGTAACTAGATTCCTTTACTGTTATGTAAGATGCATTTCAAGTGCTTTGCAAATACATGAAAAGTAGCAAGAAAAGTTAGATTTTAAACCTGGATTCCTTAACTAGTCAGCATAGTACAATCTTGCTTGAATTACTACAGGACAAAAAGATGACAAAAGGCCACAAAATATGCATATTTTGAAGAAAAGAAAGCTTCACAACAAAACAAATGTTTACCAGATTATAAAACACTCCCTTCACCCACATATTACTTTATCTCTGAAACATTCGAGTTCTTTTCATTAATAAAGTAGGCTGTAAGGAGTGAGCACTTTGCAGTAATCTCTAGTATGAACATTAACTTGATGTTACAACTGGATTTTCAAAGAAGCTTGCCATTTTTACTTTTCTGAGCCTCTCTAGGGTTTTGAAGGCTTTATATCAGTTTCTCTTTTGGAGTTGCTATCTTGGGAATTCTCTCCACTTAGCAGTTTGTCTGGAGATGAGGACATAGCAGATAACAGCTATTCATCTGGGGATCCTTTTGGCAGGGTTGGCTCTATTTGTTTTTCATCTCCCTCTTTGCAAAGATTTAATGCTGATAACCTATCTTGATCTTCTTGGTTTTCTCTCTCAAAAAGTACATGTCCCAAATCTAAGGGTATTGGAGTGATGGCGACTTCTGTTTCCTCTTGGTCTGAGGAAGCTTCAGGGAACATTCTCCCTCTTTTTGCAGAAGAGCCTGGATCCCCTGCTGTTTCAAACAAAGATTCCTGTTGTTTTCTTTTGGAAACATCTTTTTTACTGCTCTGTGGGTAAGATTCTTTATTTTCTGTCTCAGTTATCTGTGCCATATCTGACATAATGCACACACTCTCCCTGTTGCCATGAGGTTCAACTGCAGCTTCTTCTCTAGAGTAGGAAGTGCTGGCTTTAGGTTCCTCCTCTTCATCATTCTTGTTTGATTTCATTTTGGCTTTTCCTCCAAGGCGCAATTCTGTGCTACTGGCACATAACTGAGGCATAGGCGACTCTATTGAAGACATTTCACCTTGTTCTTGAATTTCATGACACATTTGAGAAGAAGGTGTTAGAATATCTTCCTGAATTTCTGTGCCTTGGTACATAGGGCTCTTTATATCACTACTCTCACTCTCCTTAGACATGGAGTTTTTCTTGCCTTCTTGCACAACTTCTGATAGTGATACTGGCCCATGCTGAGATAGAGGTGATAGATATTCCTGAATATCACCAGTGTTTGTTGGTTGGTTCATTCTTTTCGTTTGTGACCTGGTTGTGACTCGATTAGATGTTTGGGCATACATGGTAGAAGCCCAGCCAGTTTCATCAAAATTAATATCAAAGCTTATCTTTCTTGCTAGCTCTCTATCACTTTTCAGTTGTCTTTCTATCTCTCTTTTCCTTTTTTCTGCCTCCTCTGCCAATAATTGCTGTATGTATTCTTCACTGGCTTTGTTTTCTTCTTCTGCCTCGGCTCGTTGCAATGCCTCCATCTTGCGTTTCTCCTCTTCATATTCTCTTCTCAATTCTCCAGGTTCACTTATCAGACGAACTGGCTGAGGGTCATTATAGCTTCCTTGTGATTCTTGGCAAGAGACTCTCAGAGTACATTCTTCGGGATAGTGTTTTTTAATTTTCTCCCACAATTCCATATTGACAAGGGTATTTCTTTGGGTACTGAGCCAGGCCCATCCAGAGATCCCAAAGCGGCAGAAGGGACAGCATCCACTTGACGTTTCTAAGAGGGATTGAAGGCATGGCCTACAGAGTGTGTGATTGCAAGGTAGTGTGACAGGCTCGATCAAGATTTCTAAGCAGACCTTGCACTGGTATTCAGACAAAGGTGGGATGGCCTCTTCAGGCACCTCCATTTTAATGTGCTAATTAGATATAGTCAACAGCAGCACCCAGAAGAGAAAGAATAGTATTTCCAGCCCAATTATGGAGCAAGACAATGAAAAGTTTTGTGTTTAAATATGTCAAGCGTATCAGAATTCAGAAACTCCTCTTAAAGCAAGAGGGATCCTGCAGGCCAGGTAAACAGAAGTACCATGTAAAGCAGTGTATCAGTCCGAGTTTAGGACAAACTTCCGGTAAGAAAATTAACGGTTCAGTGAGGAGACCTCGGCCGTTGATCCAAGATAGTAACGTTACGGTTTTGGCAGGACAGACGTAACGGTTTTGACAGGATGGAGACACGTAAGGGTTTCCGCAGGACGGAGAGATGTAACAGTTTTGGCAGGACGGAGAGACTTAATGGTTTTGGCAGGATGGAGAGACGTAAAGGTTTCGGCAGGACAGAGAGACGTAAAGGATTCCACAGGAATGAGAGACTTAAAGGTTTCGGCAGGACGGACAGGACGGACAGGCGTGGGACGAGCGAGGTTCACACCAAATTCCCCTCTCCCCCTCACCAGGTGAGGATGACTTCTTGGCTTCGGGTAGCCAAGCCAGAGACAGTCCAGGAGCGCCCCTTCAGGGCCACCAGCTCAGGACGAAGGCTCTGGAACAACCGTTTCGGCCCTGCCCCGGAAGCACTGCCCTGCCCCGGAAGCACTGCTAAGGACTTCCGGTTTACGATTGCTGGAGCACAGTGCACATTCCCTGGTCCACTAGGCCCTATCCTGGAAGCAGGAAGGGGGCTCCCCCGAAACAGGACTTCCGTTTTACTATTGCTTTGGCAATATGGTCCACCTGGGTTTGTCCTAGAAGCAGGAAGGGGGGCACCCCCAAAGCAGGACTTCCGGTTTACTGTTGCTATGGCAATATGGTCCACCTGGCCCTGTCCTGGAAGCAGGAAGTGGGACCCCCTGAAACAGGACTTGCGGCTTACTGTTGCTATGGCAATATGGTCCACCTGGCCATGTCCTGGAAGCAGGAAGTGGGACCCCCCCCAAAGCAGGACTTCCGGTTTACTGTTGCTATGGCAATATGGCCCACTTGGCCCTGTCCTGGAAGCAGGAAGTGGGACCCCCTGAAGCAGGACTTCCGGTTTACTGTTTCTATGGCAATATGGTCCACCTGGCCATGTCCTGTAACAGGAAGTGGGACCCCCTGAAGCAGGACTTCCGGTTTACTGTTGCTATGGCAATATGGTCCACCTGGCCATGTCCTGGAACAGGAAGTGGGACCCCCTGAAGCAGGACTTCCGGTTTACTGTTGCTATGGCAATATGGTCCACCTAGCCCTGTCCTGGAAGCAGGAAGTGGGACCCCTGAAGCAGGACTTCCGGTTTACTGTTTCTATGGCAATATGGTCCACCTGGCCATGTCCTGGAAGCTGGAAGGGGGCGCTCCCCTGAAGCAGGACTTCCGGTTTACTATGTCAGCAGCACACAGTTCCCCAGACCCTGCTTTCTTGCATCTAGCGTGGTTTCCTGGTGCTTTGACCCTTGGGTCTGCCAAAAGCTTTTACATGATGCAAAGGTAGCTTGTCTGACTCCAAAAAATTTCTACAAATCTTATCATTAGAAAAAAACAATAAATAGAAGCTAGGAAGCATTACCCAACCTATCTTCTTTCCTGTCCCTTTAATTCTTTTATTTATTTTTATTTTTTTTAAATATATTTTTATTGATTTTGTACAGAGAGGAAGGGAGAGAGATAGACAGTCAGAAACATCGATGAGAGTCATCGATCAGCTGCCTCTTGCACACCCCCTACTGGGGATATGCCCGCAACCAAGGTACATGTCCTTGACCAGAATCGAACCTGGGACCCTTCAGTCCCCAAGCCGAAGCTCCATCCATTGAGCCAAACCGGTTTTGGCCCTTTAATTCTTTTAAATAAATATATCCATATAGCAGCAAGCCTAATTACACCAGAGGTAGAATATGGAAAGCAGAATAAACCATTAGTTGGGCAAATAAAACTAAGATGGATTCAAGCAAGAAGAAGGTGCTGAGGGTGGGGGTTCAAATCAGCCACAGTAACTCTGTTTCAGAGATAAGACTCCAATCTCTAAAATTCTTGGAAGAGGAAAAAAGCAAGAGGAAATAGGGTACCAGGAAGCAAGTCAAGGGAACAATTCATCAGGCCCAGTAATTAGAATTATGGTCTGATTTAAGAGCAGGACCAATAAGCAGGAAGGCTAACTCATGAGGTACAAAATTTACTGGCCTAAGATTCTCCTTTCTTGGGAAAGAAATGGGCCTAGAATCCAGAGCAGGGATGAATCCCAGCAAGATTTAGCATCAGGGAGCAAGGCAAGTCATTATATAATAGGAGAACTAGTTTTAACAAAAATTTATCAATCCTGAGAAAATGGTTGCTTTTCCTATTCTAGAGATGCGTAATTGTTCATGAGTTCCAAATAAGAATTGAATCTAGGAAGAGCCAGGAGCACACAGACTGTCTACCTCTTATGATAAGATTTCTATTAATGTATTTTTAAACTTCTCTTTGTTTCCTTGCAGATCGACAATAAAGAAAAGGAAAAATATATTTAAGATTTAAACATCTAACTTTTCATGTTTCTCACATAAAAAAAAAGCTTCTAGTACCAGAATTACCCAAACCAGGCAATCCCTCTCATCCCCAAGGCTCCTATATTTTTTATCCCCTGTGATGCACTCTACTGCTTTGCCCATGACTGAAGCAACTGCATTCTTTCCCAATTTTTTTTTTACTAGGCCCCCTGTACATGGCTCTTGCTCCATATTTTCAAATTATTGTATAAAAACTACTCAGACTGCATGTGAGCATTGTATTCATTTTCCTAACTGAATCCTAGTTCTTCCCTGAGATCACTTTCCCTACAGTACTCTAAAGTGGTGTTTATTTTCTTATACATCTGTAATTCAATTGACAGGATTGCATGCACTTTGCTCTTCATTGCTATTTTATATCATTTCACTCTTCCGTCTTCTTTTAAACAAAAACAAAAAACAGCAACAAATTCCCGTTTTGTTGCTGATTATGTCATTCCATTATGCCATGTTCTCTCCTGGTCCCTGTCACCTACAATCTCCTTGTCACTCTCCTTGTTTTATTAAATACTTCTCCACTAGATTCTTAGTATTTTTTAAAAAATCTTCCTTTCAGAATGTGTCTTGATTTGGGTGACTCTTCTACCTACATGTATCATCCACTTAATATCATTAATCTTGTACTGGCTTATTTAGTGTGTGCAATAGGAAATATTTTGCTCTCAGAGAACAAGAAAAATAGATTTATTTGTACTACACTTAATTTTAATAAAATTATTTTTCTTAATCATTAATTTACCAGACACTGAATAACTGCACAAATTAATAAGTGTAATACAAATAAACCTATTTTTCTTGTTCTCTGAGAGCAAAAAATTTTCTATTGCACACACTAAATAAGTCAGTACAAGACTAATGATGTGGCAATTGGCTGCTAGAATATTCACTGCTAGTATTATTGGAGAGAAATGGTGTGTCTGTGTGTAAGGTACATAAGGTAAATGAATGCAACATGGTTATAGTAATCAGTCATTAGCAAACATTGTAGTTCGTTCTTAATAACTAGTATCCTGGTGCACGGATATGTGCACATTGAAAGGAAATTAATTGGAAGAAATATTTTAATATTGCTATTTGCCCTTTTTCTATAATAGAAGTGTCAATCAAATTCACAATCTACAATGACAGATCAAAACACCATGTGTGATTGGCTCCAGCGAGAGCTTTATATGTATCATGCATGCACGAGTCAACTTAGCCTTTTACAGATATAGAATAAACTTGCTTAATTAAGCCTGCTCTCTATGTAGCTAAACTTTCCAGCCCAGTAAAGCACCCCAACTTCTCTTTCAGGTAATAGTCAGCAATACAGCAGTAAATATCAATGCGAAGCAGATGATTATTATAGAATATGCAGGGAGATCTTTCATGATAAAAGAGGAATGATGATCATCCCCTTTTCCAAAGGGATAACAGGAATACAAAACATGTTATGTTATAAAATGTTAAATTCAACCTTTTGTAATTATATATTTGAGCATTTTGAACCCCATGATTTTGAAAACTTTAAAAAAGTATAACAAATGTACATAATTTCCACACATTTAAAATGAGTTGTAACATTGTTAAAACTTTCCTTTTTCTCAAAAATCTTAGTGAAACATGAGAATAGCCTCCAGAGGGCGACCAAGTTACATCATTACAAACAATTGCATCAAAATTTAACACTGTTTCCAATAAAATCATAGGCTTTCTAAAGTTAAAATTTGAAAAGACAGTAAAATAGTTGATCCTTGAAGAAAATACCATCAGTTAAATCTGAATAGCTCTGCAAATATTGGATGATTAAGAAGGAGACCACCTATAAGTTGACTCTTTAGTAGAACAAGGGGCTTTGAGCCTAGACAGGCCTCACAAAAAAACTACTAGATCTGCAAAACTTGTCATTTCACTCATACCCCAATTTTCCTGCTCACTGTAAGTCTACCTATTTTCAACACCTTGTTAAGCAGACAGTGTTTATATTTTTGCATTTCAGGTCAGCTCTGCAATTGATATATTACTTTGTAAACATAGTTTTATTTGAAAAATTGAGTAATAATATCTTCCTCATGGTTTTGTGAGAATTAACAGATAAAAGACATGAAAACACCACAATGATTGGTGAGTAAATATTATCTTCTGTCTTTTTTTGTCTCTACTCTCCCCCTTTACAATGAGGAAGAGAAAAATAGGTTCTAATTCATTCACTTCAATGGTTTAGTGACATGTTCTATTACTTGAACATAAAGTATGTTTTTGAAAATCTCATAGAAATAAAGTGTGAGAGGGCAGAGCAGGGCGAGGATAAACTCCGAACTCCACTGTGGGCGTAACAAGTGGAAGTAATGGATATTTCTCAATCCCCAGAGAGAACTATATCTAATAAATGTTGTAAGTTTGTTAATCTGTGACTATGTAATAAGTAGAATCAGTAAATAATTATTTCTCATTAGAAATTCCATCCAATTGGCTCTCAATTTGTACCAATAGATTATTATTTCTACCAATTTCATCTTTATTAATGCTGTATCCTTGAGAACATTAGTTGTGTTTATCTTTTAATTGCCCTTTGCCATTTTACTCTTATATCTAACTAGCAGACAATTACTTTTCATTGCACTTATAAAATTTCTCAAGCATTACTTCTTTTTACTCCCATAGATTATGCCTTTCTAAAATAATGTTTCAAGATGGCCTTAATATTCCCTTTAGCTTAACTAAACTTTAGGTAGGTTTCTTTTTTACTATAAATCCCTGACCTCCCTTTTCTGAAAACATTCAGTTTAAGAAACTTGGAATTGTGAATTCTTTCTCTGCTTCTTTCATATGTAAAATTTCTGTTAGTAACTTAATACATTTACAACTCAGGAATGTCTTTTTCAGGACCTAAGTGCCATTTCTTTAAAATGATATCTTCAAGAAATATAAGTCCCCTAATTTCCAGTCTCTGTGGGAAGTGTAGTAACCTAACTTTAAAAGAGACAATTAGCAAGCACAGATAGTCTGATCACATTGACCAACCTACCCACCAACATCCTCTAGTACTTTCCCTATAGCTCACCCTGTCACTTAAAAACTTTCTTGCTTTTTATTTCAGCAAAGTTGAGTTTAGTCTCTCTCTCCTATCACTCTTATTCAGTAGTCTTGAACCTTATTGCAAATAGTCCTGAATAAAATCTACCTTGCCTATTTAATCATCTGGTGCAATTTTTCTTTGACATCACTCTATCACCAACTCCAAAGTGCCTGCCATTTTCAGATTAATCTTTATAAAATTTAGAATTATTCTATAATCCCTGTGGTATAAAGCCCACCATTGAAAAATCCTCCACAATCTTATACCTTTAAAACGCAGTCTTATCTTCCAATTCCTACATTCCTGCCTGAAACTGAACATCTTCACTAATAAGAAATGTGAAAAGGGAATCAGAAAGGCTGGTCAACCTTAATTGCTCTGAATGGTAGAAGCTAATCACTCATTGTTCAATTGAGACTTTGGTAGTTAAAACAACCTCCATCTGTTAATCATATGTAAATTCTTGCTGATTATCTATTATTGGAATTTCCTGCCTAAAGGATATGGGTGTTTCCCATAGCCTTAATAAAAGGGATATCAAGGTCAGAGCAGTGGTAGTCCTCCTACTAGAGGTGGGCTCCTGCCTGGCCCCCATTATTTTCCAAATTAACTCTTTTCTAGCCTCTCTTCATTTTGCTTGTGGCCTTCTCCAGAAATGGAACCCTGAACAGGAACCCTGAACCCGAGGGACGTGGAAGGGACTCCCACAGATTCCCTCCTCCAAGAAAATTAGTATGTTATTTTTCTAAAGGTGGCTAATATTTCTCCAATTTGAGATTTTTGTTTATGTATTTTCTAACTTTTTCTTAATATATGAACATTTTACTATCATGTTCATGCCCATGTATAACAACTGAAACATAAAGCACTTCAAGTCTTTATAAATAAGGAATAAAATACTGCATTGAAACCGCTGAGAAGTAAAGAAGGAGCAGTGAGATAAATACCATTTCTTCCTTATAGTTAGGAAATTTAGGATATGTCCTTAGCAACTTCCAAATGTTTAATATAGTATTGTTAACTTTAATCACCATGCTGTACATTAGATCCTCAAAATATACTCATCTTACTGGAAGTTTGTACCTTTAATCAACATCTTCCCATTTCTCTAATACTCCAGTTTTTGGCAGCCATCCTTCTATTCTGTTTCTCTGAGTCTGGTTGTTTTAGATTCCACAAATAAGTGATATCATATAGTATTTAGCTTTCTCTGTCTGACTAATTTCAGTTAGCACAATGCTAATCAGGGTCCATCTATGTTATTGCAAATGGCAGAATTTCCTTTATTTCCATAGCTGAATAATATCCTACTCTGTCATATGTAATCTCACATCTTCTATATCTTTTGACCCATAGACAGGCACTTAAGTTGTTATATCTTGGCAATTGTGAATGATGCTGTGATGAACATGGAAGTGCAGATATCTCTTTGAAATAGTCATTTCATTTTCTTTAGATATATAGCTAGAAGTGGGATTACTAGATCATATGGTAGTTATTTTTTACAATTTTGGAGGAAACTTTGTTCTCCAAAGTGGCTGCACAGAGTTCCCTTTCTCCATATCCTTGTCAATAGTTGTTATCTCTTACCTATTTGAGGATAGTCATTCTAACACATGTGAGTTGATCTATCATTGTTGGTTTGCTTTGCATTTCCCTGGTCATTAGTGATGTGGAACATCTTTTGATGTACCTATTAGGTATTTGTATGTCTTCCTTGGGAAAACATCTATTCGGTTCTTCTGGTCATGCTTTGATTAATTTTTCCCCATTGATTTTCCTATTGTTAATAACTAGCTATTTATGTTGTAGTGTAACCCCCATCTTACAAAGGATGCCTCAAAAAATAGAATTATGGAATCCTTTATTAAAAGTCTGCGGCATATGAGGGAGCAAAAGCACTCCAGACCTCGCAACCCCAAATAGCTTGCCACATCTGACTTAGATTGGCAGAATATCACAGAGGTATAGATTACATCTTTGGGTCTGGAACAAGAAACTTATTTCAAGAACCGGTGGGATAGGGTCTAAACGGGCAGTTGAACATTCCTGAAGAGGTCCCAGATTGGAGAGGGTGCAGGCTGGGCTGAGGAACACCCCCCACACACACCCATGCACGAATTTCATGCACTGGGCCTCTAGTGCTTACATAATGGGAGTGATAAAGAGCTAAAAATGAGAGTGAGATCCAATCTGCAGGGAAGTGAAAAATCTCACATGGCTCCCTATTTCACTTAGAATTTAGGCCAGAGTCCTTATTATAATCTACAGTGCCTTAAATATTATTGTTTATTCTTTTTCTTTCTAATCTGATTTCCTACTGCCATCCACCTTGCTCATTGTACTCTAGCCACACAGGCTTTACTGCTCCTAACTACACACTGAGTATGCACCAGCCTGAGGACTTTAAATTAGACATTTCCTATATTGGAAAATAATTATAATAAATGGGAGGGTTCTTCCTCTAGTTATACCTGTGGTCAATATCCTTACCTCATCTGTCTCTGATAAAGTTATATTTTCATCATGAAATCTCCCTGTACAATCTTATTTAAAAAGTAGTGGCCTTGTGCATGAAATTCGTGCATGGGGGGCAGGGGAGAGGTTTCCCTCAGCCCAGCTTGCACCCTCTCCAATCTGAGACCCTTGAAGGATGTCCTACTGCCAGTTTACAGGGATCAGGCCTAAACTGGGAGTTGGACATCCCTCTCGCAATCTGGGACTGCTGGTTCCTAACTGTTGACCTTACTGCCTGCCTGATTGCCCCTAACCACTCTGCTTGCTGGCATACTCACCCCCAAATGAACCCCCTGCTGTCCTGATCACCCCCAACTCAACCCCACACTGGCCTGATCATCCACAACTGCCCTCCCCTTTTGGCCTCTAAATGTCTCTACCTCAGCCCTGCCACCATGGCTTTGTTGAGAAGAACACCCAGAAGGTCTCCTGGAAGGTCTCCCAGTCTAATTAGCATATTACTCTTTTATTAGAATAGATGTAACCTGTCTTTGTCACATGCTCCAATTGTTTACATGCACAAAAAATCATTGGAACTATTAATAGATATTCTATTTCTCCTCCATTCAGGAGCAAGAAGAATCTTTCTTCACACTTATAAATTCAGCTTGACCATCTGATAGGCTTTGTCTAATGAAATATGAGCATGATTGACAGTTTTACTTATGGCTGGAAGACTTAGGAGCCAGCACTTAATTTCCCACATTCCCTCCCCATTGCCACAGGAACAATTCACACTCCAGATGATGGAGTGAGAAATAAAATGTGTTGTTAAAGACAATAAGATTTGGGGGTAGTTATATCAGCAAAACCTATTCTGTCTTGACAGATATACTCAGGATATTTTTTTTCTTGTTTACCATAGAACTTAACTTTCTAACATATAAAATTTACTACATTAATAAGTTGAGTAGTAAATAAGTTGATAAATAGACAGAAATTCATGAGCTTTAACCCCTGCCAGAATATAAATTACATTATAAAAGAAAAGTATTTTCTGTTTTGTTTCACATTGTGTCCCAAACACTTAAAACACTATGTGCCTGGAATATTGTAGGTACTCAATAATTGTTTGGGAGAATGATTCTATTAACCAATCATATAGTTTTCAAAGATATTAGGGAATGAAATTACAGAGAACAATAAGAATTAATTAGAGTTGTTTGATAAGATGACAACTCTGGCATTCATTAAAGAAAAATGTACATCAATAGTGGGGAGTTGGCTTCCATATTTAAGTCACAAGTCTGTGGTAGCTATACATGGGTTATCCAGGGTCAGCAGCCCTTCCAGAAATGTGGGGGATAGCTTAGGCTTGGATTATGTACACATGTAGAGGAACTCCTGAATCAAATATTTATACTTGTATAAAAATTATTAAAATATGGGGTTCATCAGTTTCAATTTGAAAGATAGACTAAAATACAGTCGTCCTCCTTCATTACAGGGGATACATTCCAAGACCTGCAGTGGAAACCTGAAATCTTGAATAGTACTGAACACTATGTGTGTGTTTGTATGTGTATGTGTGTGTGTGTATATAATGATTTTTTTTCTTATAGGTACATACCTATGAAAAAGTTTTAATTTACAAATTACCCACAGTAAGTGATTAATAACAATAACTTATAATAAAATATAACAATATACTGTAATGTTATGTGAATATTCTTTTTTCTTTTCTAGTCTCTCTCTCTCTCTCTCTCTCTCTCTCTCTCTCTCTCTCTCTCTCTCTCTCTCTCTCTCTCTCTGTCTTAACTGACCTGGTAACAAAGATGGGTACTAAGTGGCTAACGGACAGGTAAGGAATAAAGTATGGACACACTAGACAGAATAATTTTATATTCTGGGCTGGACAAAGCCAGGCTGGTGCAAGATTTCATTATGCTACTTAGAATGGCACACAAATTAAAACTTACTGGTTGTTTATTTATAAAATTTTTCAATTAAAGTTTTTGAACCCTGGTTAACTGAAAACACATGGGTCCTGAAAACACATGGGTAACTGAAAACACATGGTTACCCCCAACTGGCCTCCCCAGCTGGCCCAGTCACCCCTAACTGCCCTCCCCTGCTGGCCTGGTTGCCTGTAACTGCCCTCCCCAGCAAGCCTTGTTTCTCTCAACTGCCTTCCCCTGCAGGCCTGGTACCCCTAACTACCCTCCTCTGCCAGCCGAGTCACACCTAACTCCACTAACCTGCAGGCCCTCTCCCCCCCAACTGCCCTCCCCTGCAGGTCTTGTCCCTCCAAACTGCCCTCTCCTGCAGGCTTGGTCCCCCCAACTGCCCTCCTCTGCCAGCCCAGTCACACCTAACTGCACTCCCCTACAGGCCTAATTCCTCCCAACTGCCCTCCCCTGCAGGCCATCTTGTGGTGGCCATCTTGTGTATTGGAGTGACAGTCAATTTGCATATTACCTCTTTATTATCTAGGATATTACACTACCCAAATACTTGGTCTGAGACAGGTTGAAGAAACTGAAATTTTAATATTTATGCTCATTTTTTATATTATTAGGAGTAAAATCCTAGGATTGATTACCTCTTTTCTAGCGTAAACCATAACTATTCTCTCTCTCTCTCTCTCTCTCTCTCTCTCTCTCTCTCTCTCTCTCTCTCTCTCTCTCTCCCCCATATATATATATATATATATATATATATATATATATATATATATGAAACACTTTTTAAAAAAATATATTTTATTGAGTTTTTACAAAGAGGAAGAGAGAGAGATAGAGAGCTAGAAACATTGATGAGAGAGAAACATCGACCTAGTCAGATATCCCTCTCACAGTCCAGGACTGCTGGCTCCCAACTGCTCACACAACTACCTTCCTTATTGCCCCTAACGGCTTCTGCCTGCCAGCCTGATCAACCCCTAACCACTCCCATGCCAGCCTGATTGATGTATAACTGCTCCCCTGCCAACCTGTTTGCCCCAAACGTCCCTCCTCTGCCAGCCTGGGCACCCCTAACTGCCCTCCCCTGCAGGATTGATCACCTTCAACTGCCCTCCCTTGCAGACCTGGTCCCTCTCAACTGCCCTCCCTTGCAAGCCTGGTCCCTCCCAACTGCCCTCCCCTCCTGGCCATCTTGTGGTGGCCATGTTGTGTCCACATGGGGGCAGGATCTTTGACCACATGGGGGCAACCATTTTGTGTGTTGGAGTGATGTTCAATCTGTATATTACTCTTTTATTAGATAGGATAGAGGCCTGGTGCATAGGTGAGGGCCAGTTGGTTTGCCCTGAAGGGTGCAATGGATCAGGGTGGGGTTCCCTTGGGGTTTGGTGTGGCCTGGGCAAGGGGCCTGTGGTAGTTTGCAGGCCAGCCACGCCCCCTCGTGACCCAAATGGAGGCCCTGGTATCTGAGGTTTATTTATCTTCTAACTTTGTAGCCTGGAGTGGAGCCAAGCTTTCTGCTTGCTCCGTGGCTGCAGCCATTTCTGTTTGGATTTCTTTACCTTCTATAATAGAAACTTTGTATCCTCGAGTGGAGGCTTAGGCCAATCAGGGTGTGTGGAATGCTTGGGTTCCTCTGTTGCCAGAGAAACCCAAACCACTCAACTGCTCTCTGTGGCTGCAGCCATCTTGGTTGGGATTAATTTGCATATTTACACTGATTGGCTGATGGGCATGGCTGGTGGGTGTGGCTGGTGGGTGTAGCAGAGTGATGGCTAATTTGAATATTACTCTTTTATTAGGTAGGATTTCTTCCTTTCCTTTTCTATGACCTCTCTAACAAACCCACACATGTTCCATCATTGACTCACAGTCTCCAGGTTTGCTCAGGACCCATTTGTGGCTGAGTGGAAAATCATCTTTGCCCTGCCAAGACTTTTGTCTTCATTATTTAATCACTGGTGCTTCCACCCCTTCCAGTCATTAAATGCCAAGTTATTTACACTTACTGTCCTTCACACTTTCTAAAGCCTTTGACTCAGTAATGCTGCCCTTCAAAATCAGTTTTTCTTGCAAAGACCAGAGGACACTTTGGTATTTTCCATGCAGTTTCCCTCTATTTTCTCAATTGTGCCATGTTCCCTATCACTGAAAGATGGCCAAGAAATGTACAGGGGTGGACACAGGTAGTCTTACAGTTGTTAATGTGGAAAATAATACAATAATAAATAAATATTATTAATAACACAAGTGTAAGCCTACTTTTTCCCACCCCTGTATAGGAGCTATAGCATTGCAGGATTCCACTATCACTTTCTTTTTGTTAAATATAGTTTATTGTTTTTTACAGAGAGGAGGGGAAAGGGATAGAGAGTTAGAAATATCAATGAGAGAGAAACATCAATCAGCTGTCTCCTGCACACCTCCTACTGAGGATGTGCCCGTAACCAAGGTACATGCCCTTGACCAGAATCAAACCTGGGACCTTTCAGTCCACAAGCTGATGCTCTATCCACCAAGCCAAATCAGTTAGGGCTCCATTATAACTTTCATTGGTGTGGGGCAGAGTATAAGGAATGCCAGTAGTGTTCAGAACAAAAAAGTCTTTGTCCAACTTGTCAATGTTACTTTTTTGAAGCAAGAGACACTAATTAGTGTTTATAGAGAGTCTTCATATTTCTATACTGGAAGCATACAGATTCAAGTAAAAACAGAAAGCCTCTTTAAGTATTCTAAGGTGATAACACTGAATAATACATCTGTCTTAGTTTGTTTTGGCTGTTAAATAACAAAAATATCTTAAGCTGAGTGGTTTATAAAAACATAAATTTACTTTTCACAATTCTGGAGTCTGGAAAGTCCAAGATCGAAACATTAAAATATTTGGTGTCCGGTGAGAACCTGTTTCCAGATGGCTACTTTTTTTCAGTGTCCTCACCTGGCAGAAGGGGAAAGGGAGGTCTCCAGACTCTAATATAAGGACACTAACCATTGATAGAAGCTCCAACCTAATGACCTAATGACCTACCAAAGATCCCATCTCCTAGTACCATCATATTAGGAGTTACGATTTTCATATATGTATTCTTTTTGGGGGGACACATTGATTTTCAGTCTATAGAAATATTTAAGTACAGTTTCAAGAGAGTGAGAATATCTGGGTTCAAATCCAGGCTCTATAGATTTGTGCTCTTGAATTCTCTTTGCCTCTTAAAAATAAATCGGATATATTTCATATGTATTACTGCCATAGTAAGAGCTCCATAGTTATGTTGTTTTCATTGTCCATCCTCATGGAAGTCAGTGTCCATGCTAAGGCTCTAGACTACCTCTAATTTGATGGAATGATCTGAAACCTTCTAAGCTCCTTTGGTCATAATTGTCATTTGTTTTATACTGCTATTCCTGCAAGAGCAACCCCTTAATAAACCCAGAGACAGCTGTTGATTTTATGTCAACATTCCTCTTCCTCTTTAGTTTCCTTACAAAAACCTAAATGAAATGGTTTCCTCTGTCCTGTTACCAGAACATTAACAAATGGGGTTCCTAATAAGTAATAAGGAATGGTTGAGCTGCAGTGTGTGCACTGTGAAAATCAAAGCTGTCCACCTGTCAATTACAATAGCAATGAACAGCCATGATTTACACTTGCCAGCCACCAATGAAAGGAGTGAGAGCCAGATGATCATGGGTATTCTGTAGCTTTCCAGAAGCCCTGAGGCTTCTTATATTGAGCTCATTTGGGGTATTTTGCTTAGAAGCCCCAAAGTCATTTACAAACTTGAGAAGTGAGAACTTCAAAGACTGAACCCAAAAAATTATTTTTGTAATGGAGTTACTCTTTGGTTGTGTAATTACAATAGACATGTCTATTCATTGGTACAGTATAAGTATGATATTTGGAATTAATACAAATTTCCTAAATTAAAAGTGAAAATCAGGTTTACTTTTTTAAGAATTTGCAAATGTGTCCTGAAAAAGACATACCCTGAGACTGCAAAATTAGATCTAGAAATTATCATGCCACTTTATAATCAACCTTTCAATGGTTTACTCCTGATGCCTGCCATTTATCATGTGCATTTGTTGTTGTTGTTGTTGTTAATCCTCACCTAAGGGTATTTTTCTGTTAATTTTTAGGGAGATTGGAAGGGAAAGGGAAAGACAGAGAGAAACATTGATGTGAGAGAAATACATTGATTGTTTTTGTTTGTTTGTTTGTTTTTAAAGTTTTCTTTCTTTTTTTTATTAAATTATTATCAGTGTACATATACCATTGCGTGCCACCCCTCCCATACATGCCCTCCCTCCCCAGAGTTTTGTGTCCATTGGTTGTACTTATATGCATGTATACAAATCCTTCGATTGATCTCTTATCTTCCCCAGATCTCCCTACCCTCCCCACTGTAATTTGACAGACTGCTTGTTGCTTTACTGTCTTTATATCTACCTTTTGGCTCATCAGTTTATAATGTTCTTTATTATCCATAAATGAGTGAGGTGATGTGGTGTTTCTCTATCATTCACTGGCTTATTTCACTCAGCATGATGTTCTCCAATTCCATCCAGGTTGCTGCAAATGATGAGAATTCCTTCTTTTTTATGGCAGCATAGTATTCCATTGTGTAGATGTACCATGGTTTTTTGATCCAATCATCTGCTGATGGGCACCTAGGCTGTTTCCAAATCCTTGCCTGAGAGAAATACATCAATTGTTTGCCTCCTGCATGAGCCCCATCCAGAGTCTAGTCATAGGAGGAGCCTGCAACCAAGGTATGTCCCCTTGATCAGAATATAACCCAGAGCCCTATGGTGCACAGGCTGACGCTCTACCCACTGAGCCAAACCAGCTAGGACTATCATGTGTATTTTTTTTTTATTGATTATGGTCTCACATAATTGTCCTTATTCCCCCAAACCCCTCCCTAGATATGCCCCCACCCCCTCGTTGTCCATGGCCACTGGCTAGGCCCATATGTATGCACACAAGTCCTTTGGTTGATCTCTTCCCCTTACCCCCATCCCCCCTTATTTTCCCTCTATCATGTGTATTTTTGATCCAGAGTTTCAAGGATCTACTTGGTCCTCCTACCCCAGCCCTCACACTACTATAGCTTACCTTCAGATTTATTCTCCACATATTACTTGTGCTCAATTGAAATTTCCCAAATGTAATTTTATACAGACATGCTTCCTAATGTTTGTCTTCTATGTGACTACTAACACTAGTCTGGAATGCATAAAATTCTTCCCATCTATATAAAAATGTACCCAATATTCAAAGCCCACCTCAAATGTTGTCTTATCCGTGATGTCTTTCCAGAAATCCCCTTGCTGCTTATCTTTTCCTCCACTGAAGTTCTACAGTCTATTGTCTTTAAAACTTTTACTGTATGTACACCATCATTTTGCAATAATTCTAAATTTCCTTTACAGTAATATGACTAGAAAGGAATTAAGCAAAAAAAAAAAAAAAAAAAAAAAAAAAGGTAAAAAGAGTTAAGCGTCAATCCAAAGAAAACAGGTCTGTTTAAATCCTTTTTATAGAAAAAGTATTGGTTTTGAAAAATATTAATAGAAATACCATCAATTATTCCCCTTCAACAACATAGAAACACTAGATAATGCCCTAAGAAACTTGTTTTTGTAAATCTTGATAAAAATACAAAAGTAGTGGCCATGAGTCTCTGATTCAACAACTTTGTAATATAAAACAGAGATATTTGACCTCTTTTATTTTTCTCATTCTTTTCTATTTTGTCACTTTGTATTTCTATTTGGATTTTTTTCTGCCTTTTCTGAATTTGTCATGCAAAAGCAAACATTTAGGTTATATTATTACTTTAAGATGCTTAATCATTTTTATCTGCAATTTATCTTGAGAGTTAACCACATCTTTTGATCAAAATCCATTTTAATTCAACTTCACTGTGAGACTGTGTTGAGAAATACTATGTAGTAATCTGATGACAACAGCTCATCTGAATCCTAAAATATATATTTAAATACTATTATCTTGACTTGCCTACATGATTAGTATTCCTTTTGAATGGACCCAGAATCTCTGCAGCAAGTATCATATGGTATCTTTACTGCACTCAGCAAACCATAGTTAAGTGTAATTTTGACTATTTGTGCATTTTAGCAGCTAAATGGAACTATTTTGAAATCAATATGTATAGAAGATTGAGGAAGAACACGAGTGCAAAAATGTAAAGAATATTGCAAAATCATCTCTTTTAAAATGGTAAATAATGATGATTTAAAAGGAATGATAACAGAGCCATCCGTTTTTATGGCACTACATATCAATTTAAATATACAGAATGTGGCAAAAGTAGGTTTATAGTTGTATGTGAAACACAGTTTATTCTTGTTTTATTATTTATTAATTATTGTACTATATTCCATATGAACAACTGTAAACCTACTTTTACCCCAGCCTGTATAAAATTACTTAAGTAAATACTATTTCAAAGAATACATTTTAGACTACATATATACAATATTTAAGTGTTAATATGATTCTGAACTAACTGTAACATTTTAGTGCCCCACATTAAGCATTGTATTCTGAGAACAGCAAGAGAAAAGTAAAATAAATGAATAAATAAATAAATAAGGTTTAATAATCTTTCTCTCTTGTGAATTTTGCAATAGAGTCTTCACTAGTTTATTTAGTGGCAATAATTACTTTTAAATATAAAGTAGTAAGATTCTTAAAACATTGATCTACATAGGCTTTAAATGCCCACTACCTTTCTCAAGTCACATAATTTCCAAAATTTGTGCCTCATTTTGCTTTCTTTCTGCTCACCTATAAAATAATATTTCATAAAACGTAAAGCTATAGAAGAATAGAACAGCTGATGATATGAATGATTTATTTATATCAAAGTCCAAAAATTGAAGAATGGAAAAATTCCAGTATCTTCAACAAAGCCTAGGACTTGATTTTTTCCATATAGCTCAGTCCAAAACTCTTTACGTAGAAAATTTTCTAAGACTATTTAGTTCTTATAAAAAACAAAAACAAAACAAAACAAAAACAGGAGTAGATCCAGTAATTTCATTATAAGAATGATTTAAGTGTGGCCGGTTTGTCTCAGTGGTTGAGCATCAACCCATAAACCAAGAAGTCACTGATGTGATTCCTAGTCAGAGCACATACTTGGTTTTGCAGGCTTGAGCCCAAGTAGGGAACATGCAGGAGGCAGCTGATCAATGGTGTTCTCTTTCATTGATGTTTCTATCTCTCTATCTCTCTCCCTTCCTCTCTCTCTAATATATATATATATATATATATATATATATATATATATATATATATATATATATATATATATATATACCGTGTTTCCCTGAAAATAAGACATCTTCCGAAAATAAGACCTACTTACAGGTTTCCTTCTGAGTGAAATATAAGGCATCCCCCCGAAAATAAGGCCCCCCTAGGCTAAAAATGAGAGATTTGGTCCACTGATTCTGAAAGAAATGGAGTCACAAGAAATTCACCAGGAAATTCAGGAATTGGATTGTTACAATGATGTTCCAGAAGATGATGACATGATTGCCATTGAATGCATGAGTAAATTCTTGGTACTGTAGGATTCACAGTTTGTCTGGTTTGTGTTGACAACTACCGTATTGCCGTACCATATACAGGTAATAAATTTCCTTTATTTTCATTTAACAATAAATGTATACCATATTCTTCTTCATGGAAAAATAAGCCAAAACTGGTTTGGCTCAGTGGTAGAGCGTTGGTATGTGGACTGAAAGATCCCGGGTTCAATTCCGGTCAAGGGCATGTACTTGGGTTGCGGGCACATCCCCAGTAGGAGGTGTGCAAGAGGCAGCTGATTGATGATTCTCTCTCATCGATGTTTCTAACTCTCTATCCTCTCTCTTCCTCTCTGTAAAAATGTCAATAAAATATATTTTTTTAAAAGAGAAAGAAAAATTAGACATCCCCTGAAAATAAAACCTAGCGCATCTTTGGGAGCAAAATTTAATATAAGACACTGTCTTATTTTGGGGGAAACAGGGTATATATATTTTATTATTCTATATAATAAAAGAGCAATATGCAAATTGACCATACCTCCACTACACCCACAAGCCATGCCCACCAGCCACAACCCACCAGCCAATCAAAACAAGTATGCAAATAAACCCAACCAAGATGGCTATAGACATAGAGAGCAGTTGATAGGCTTGGGTTTCCCTGGACACAGAGGAAGCCAAGCTTTTCACACACCCTGGCAGGCCTAGGCCTCCACTCAAGGATACAAAGTTTCAATTATAGAAGGTAAAGAAATCCAAACAGAAATGGCTGCAGCCACAGAGCAAGCAGGAGGCTTGGCTTCTCTCCAGGCTACAATCTTTCAACAGGGGAGAGCAGTTGGGGGGACCAGGCCTGCAAGGGAGGGAAGTTAGGGGTGACCAGGTCTGCAGGGGAGGGCAGTTAGGGGCAAACAGACTGGCAGGGGAGCAGTTAAGAATCAATCAATCTGGCATGGAAATGGTTAGGGGTGATCAAGCTGGCAGGCAGAAGCGGTTAGGGGCAATCAGGAAGGCAGGCAGGTGAGCAGTTTGGAGCCAGCTGTCCTGAGTTGTGAGAGGGATGTCCAACTGCCCGTTTAGGCTTGGTGGGATCAGGCCTAAACGGGCAGTTGGATATCCCTCAAGGGGTCTCAGATTGGAGAGGGTGCAGGTTGGGCTGAGGGACACCTTCCCTCCATGCACAAATTTTGTGCATGTGGCCTCTAGTATATATTATGTATATTAAAAGAATGATTTAAACAGTTGCTTGACATCACTTGAAAATAACAGTTCTACTAATTACTTTTTAACTTTTCAATTTTATGTGTTGATGGTTTTTACACATAGTCTTGGCCAGGAGACATGAGCAGCTTCCAGAATAGGAAGTTAATTTTGACATCTTGGGAATGTGCATTAGACTTAAAAATTACTGGCTTTCCTAATATCTGTAGATTTTTCTTTCCAGAAACTTAATACATATTTATATTTAATATTATCTTCTTTGATATTTATTTGGGGGGCATCACATTTCACTCTTCTTGCTGAACTCAGATATAGAATTAGAAATATTTTTTCTGTTTTTGTTTTTTTTTACATGTGCATTTCAGATTAGTATTAAAATTGGCTCCAAGCTTCTTTGTTTTACTCAATATGTCACTTGAAAATAAAAAAATATAAGTAGATGAAGATTCCAAACATAAATAAATATAACCTGTCAATAAGTGCAGTCGTTTTCAGAAACACACATTAGAAGCGATACCTCTTTAACGACTGTCTACATCATTTTGTCTTTGTATTTTCACTTGAAAAATTCAAACAAGTGCTATAATGGGTGATTCTATACTAAAAGAATTTCTGATATTATTTTTAAACTGTTTAAGAAGTTAAGAATATGAATCTACAAGACTTTGGAATATAAATGTGCCTGAAAGCCTGTAATTCCTTGTGCTCTCCTGGTATTAATCAAATACATAATCAAAGTGGTGCAAATATTTCTATGATACCATTTTAAAGGGCATCCTATCTTAAAATTATTATATATGAAAGTTTAGCCATACTAATCAAGAAACAAAGAGAGAGGACCCAAATAAATAAAATCAGAAGTGAAAGAGGTGAAGTAACAACTGACTCCACAGCAATACAAAATGTTGTAAAAATACTATAAGCAATAAGAAGAATTATAAAACAATACTATACACAACTATAGTCCAACAAGCTGGATAAAATGGACTTATTCATAGAAAAATGAAATCTTCCAAAACTCAATCAGGAAGAATCAGAAAACTTGAATAAACCCAAAACTACTGGTGAAATTGAAGCAAAAAAAAAAAAAAAAACAACAAAAACACACACACACACACACACACACACACACAAACAAACAAACAAACAAAAAATAAACAAAAAAACCTCCCATCCAACAAAAGCCCTGGTCAGGACAGCTTCACAGGGAAGTTTTACTAAACATTCAAAGAAAAACGAATACCTATTCCCTTCAGACTATTAAAAATACCCAAGAGGAAGAAAAACTTCCAAGCTTTTTACGATGCTAACATTAGCCTAGTTCTGAAACCAAAGAACAACACTACAAAAAAGAGAACTACAGGTCAATATCCCTGATGAACATAGATGCTAAAATCTTCAACAAAATATTAGAAAATCAGCTCCAGCAATACATTAAAAAAATCATATGCCATGGCTAAGTGAAATTTAGTCTAGGGATTCAGGCTAGTACAATATTTGCAAATAAATAAACATGATACATCACATAAACAAATGGGAAGAAAAAAGCACATGATCATATCAATTGACAGAGAAAAAGCATTCGAAAAAATTCAACACCCTTTTTTGATAAAAACTCACAGCAAAGTAGGGATAGAAAGATCATATCTCAACATAATAAAGGCCATATATAACAAACCTGCAGGCAACATAATACTCAATGGACAAAAACTAAAACCATTTCCTCCAAGAATAAGACAAGAGAGGAATCTCTGCTTTCATGACTCTTCATTCAACATAGTACTGGAAATACTATCCTCAACAATCTAACAAAAAGAAAAAAATAAAGGCATCCAAATTGGAAAGGAATAAATTAAACTGTCATTATTTGCAAATTACATGCTATTGTACATAGAAAACCCTAAAGACTGTACCTAAAAATTACTAGATTTAATAATTGAGTTTGACAACAAAAAAGGATACAAAATTAACACCCAGAAATTGATGGAATTTTTTTACATCAATAATGGACTCTCAGAAAGAAAAATTTTAAAAAATATCCCAGTTATCATTGCAACAACAACAAAAATTAAGATACTTAGGAATAAATTTAACCAAGGAACTAAAACACCTGTATTTAGAAAACTAATGGACATTGAAAAAAAGAGAAAGAGGAATATATAAATAAGTGGTAAAATATGCCATATTCATGGATTGGTAGAATCAACATAATTAAAATGTTCATACTTCACAAAATAATCTATAGATTCAATGCAATCCCCATTAAAATACCAACTGCATATTTCACAGATCTAGATCAAATACTCCAAAAATTTATATGGAATCAAAAAAGACCCTGAGTAGCAACAGCAATCTTGAGAAAGAGGAAAAAAGTTGGAGGAATGACAATACTAGATGTTGTTATACCACAAAGCCACTCTACTCAAGACAGCTTGGTACTGAAACAAGAACTGGCATATAGATAAATGAAACAGAACAGAGAACCCAGAAATCATCCCAAGCCATTAGGCTCAATTAATATTTGTAAAAGGAGGCAAGAGCAAACAGTGGTGCAAAGACAGTCTTTTTAATAAATGGTGTTGGAAAAAACTGGATAGGTACATACACAAAAATGAAACTGGACCACCAACTTGCACAATAAAAAATAATTTCAAAATGGATAAAAGATGTAAGTTGTGAAACCATAAAAATTTTAGATAAAATCCATAGGTAGCAAAACTTCAGACATCTTTCTTGGCAATATGTTTACTGATACATCTACATATCCTAGATCAAAATGGACTACATCAGAATAAAAAGCTTCTGCACAGCAAATAAACCATCAATAAAGAGAGCCCACTGGGTGGGAGAACATAGTTGCCAATGATACATCCATGAGGGTTTAATTTCCAAAATATGTGGAACTCATACAACTTAATAGGCATTATAAACAAAGTCAGAAATGAAAGAGGCAGAAAGTACAAGTGGGTGAAGTAAGGAAGACAAAATATCTAATTAAGGAATAAACAAAGGACCTAAATAAATACTTCTCCAAAGTGTACATACATATGGCAAGACACATATGAAAACATGCTCAAAGTCACTAATCATCAGAGAGAAGCAAATTTAAACATCAAGTTATCACCTTACATCTGTCAGAATGACTATCATCAACAAATCAACAAGTGACACATATTGGCGAGGTTGTGGAGAAAAGGGGACTAGTATACTGCTAATGGGAATGTAGACTGGTATAGCCACTGTAAAAACAGTATGGAGTTTCCTCAAAAAATTAAATATGGAATTCCTATTTGACCCAGTAACCCCACCCCTAAGAATATATACTAAGAAACCTGAAACACCAATCAGAAAGAATATATGCACCCCTATCTATGTTCACAGTCATACAATTTACAATAACTAAGATTTGGATTGAGCCCAAGTGCCCATCAATAGATGAGTGGATAAAAAAGTTCTGCTACATTTACACAATGGAATACTATGCAGTGGTAAAAAAGAAGGAACTCTTACCATTTGCTACAGCATGGATGGACCGAGAATATTTTGGTAAGTGAAATAAGCCAGTCAGATCACTTCTCAGCCTTTTGGCTAAGATAAGTGTAGTATCTGTTCTTATCAGTTTAATATCTGAGGACAATATATGAAATGGATTTTTGAAGCTGCGAAATGGAATAGGAGCTTGCTCGGTCCACTCCATGCATTGACCCATTGTTGCAGTACTTCCAGGAACAGTGAAAAAGAAAGAAATAAGCCAGTCAGAGAAAAATAAGTATCAATGATCTTACTCATGTGGAATCTAATAATTAAAATAAACTGATGAACAAAATAGATCCAGAAACATAGAAACATGAGCAGACTGATGAATTTCAAAAGGAAGGTGGGGATGTAGGGTGTTGGGAGGAGAGATTAACTGGGGAATTTAGATGCATATACGCATAGCTCATGGACACAGACAGTGGTGTGGCAAAGGCTTGGGGGTGGTGAGACCAAGGAGGAGGGAGTTGTTGGAGAAAAAAAAATCACAAAATACAAAGCAGACATCTGTAATACTTTAAACTATATATATATATATATATATATATATATATATATATATATGAATTTAAAAATAAAAAGAAAGTACTGTATTATTCATTTTTATGTATTTGGTGGCATCATAGATTCAATTAAAATATTTTGAGGGGTTGTTTTTTGTTTTTTTTACATGTGAGACAATAGCCAAAATAATATGGGCAGATTTCATTAAGATGATATACTTATTTTGAGAGTATATTTGTTTTGTTTGGAAAAAGAGGCTTTTTGAATAAAACTTGCTCACTGATATATCTGAGGCCTATTTATCTTATCTGGAGAGCAGATGAAGATGGGATTGCATGAACAATCCAATTTTAAAGCCCATACTTTCAAAATGCTTGAAAAATGGCTGGGACTGCATGACACAGGTGCAGAGAAGAATTTCCTTTTATGGACTTGTTCAAAATCTGATATAGTGAGGAAGAAAATAATTATTTCCCTAACTTGTGGCTTTGACTGCTTTAGCTACTGCCTAACTTTATTTGCAGGTGTGGTGGGTGACTAGGTCGTCCTTTTTGCCTAATTTGCCAGGGAAAGAGCTCAGTGCTTGCTCCCTGTGATCTCTGCATATGGATTTAGGCAGATGCTTGCACAGACATGCTGCAATAGCAGTCACTCTCTCTGCCTCTTCCTTGAACAGAGTGCAGAAGTCAAATTTACAGTCATTCCAGTTCCATTCAAGCAAAAACAGAGGAACAGGGATAGAATGTGACCAAACCAGAGGACAGGGACTAACTAGGGTCTGCCTTCCATTACTAAGGTCACAGGAGGGAAAAAATGTTGCCATCCTTTCTTCTGTGTTTTGTTAGTCTCTCCTGGACTAAGCTTAAGAACTTCATGTAGCATCCTAGTCATTGCCATGTTGTGAGACAAGGGTGAAAATCAAAAATTCCCAAAGATCATGGGGAGAAGCTACATGAATTGGATTTCTTAACTAGGTCATAAATATTCTGAGTTCTTCAATTCCTTCTAAAAGTAATTTAGAATTGGATAAGACAGAGATGCCAAGAAAGATTATTTCAAAAAACTATAATTTTCTTTGCAGAACCATATGCAGAACTCCATGGAACATTTTTGTGGTTTTGAAATATTTTTTTTTCAGTATGGCAGGCAAAAGAGAGGCAAGTAAATTTTAGTAATAATTACTCTCAAGACAAGTAAAGCAACCCCAAGTATTTGTTCATTTCCATATTATAAAGTAATTTTTCTCACCCTAGTAGGTGTCAAATGCCTAACCAATTGGAAACAGAAAATTTTGCCTCTGGTTACTAGAAATCAACTGACTCTCAGAAGTGAGATGTTTAGCATTTCCATTAGGGATTTCATGTTGGTTTATTAAGACTAAATGGGCAGCTGAACATGATTACCTATCCCAGAGAGAAAGGGAAATAAAATTAATGGTAAGACAAGCTGCTGGCTATATTTATTAGCTTGCCTTCTAAACTATTTCCTCAAATCTCTACTTGAAGACTTACCACCCTGGGAACCTTAATCAGTTTATTTTGTTATTTAAGACTTGGGGCTGATTTACATTTCAACTTGAAAATTTGGTTTAGGAAAGCATTTGATAATTGTATGGGATAAGGAAGGTGGTACAGAGAAGGATAAGGTAAAATATTGTCCTACTTTATCCTCCTCCTAATGCTCACCATTTCAAACCAGCATTTTACAAACCTCCATGCTACAGAGAGTGGTTATACATATATATAAAAGCCTAAGCTACCAAATGATTGAATGACTGGTCACTATGACATACCCTGACCACCAGGGGGCAGGCAATCAATGCAGGAGATGACCCCTGGTGGTCAGTGTGCTCCCACAGCAGGAGTACCTCTCAGCTAACTGATGGGGGCGAGACATAGGGCTCACAACTGGCCACCAAAGTCTGGAGACTGCAGTAGAGTGGTAGAGAGCCTACCAAGCTGTGGCAGTATGAGCAGGAGCGGCAGGCAGCATTGGACTGCAGGTTTCAGCCCAATCCCTACAGGCTATGCTAAGGGACCCACTGGTGCATGAATCTGTGCACCAGTCTTCTAATAGTATGTATAAAGGATACGGGAAGGGATGGCTAATGGCTGAGACCTCACAGGCTATCAAGTGAATTTTTATATTTGACACCTGGAAGACTTCTGCCCTAGGATGATCTCTTTTCTCCTTTGGGAAGTTAGAAATATTAGCAACTGAGACATCAGGCACACAGGTAGCTTTTCCTCATCATTTTATCTTTTCCCCCCCTTTCTTAAGAAACCTACTTTCCTACAAAATGCTCAGGAACTTCTTACCCCTCTACATTTTATAACACAAACCAGAACCTGCTATGGAAAAGATCTTATAACTTTAGTGAACTTGTGCCTTAAGTTTCATTGTTAATTGTGGCATGAATTATCCTATCCAAAGGCATTTTAGTCTAAAGGAAGGAAAATGCTGTTTAATGGAAATTTAGAGATCATAGCTTGTAGCTACAAGCTCTGCCAATTTGCCAGAACACTTTGCTGCATAAGGTTTCTCTTCTAATTTGCTGAGAAGGTTCAGAGGTAAACAGCACAAAACTTACACAAATATCTGATCTGCATACTATGTTTTACTTCACTATGGTCAAGCTAGTTACTTAAGCCTAACATTTCCATGGATAATTTTTGTATGAAGGGCTCCAACTTCTATATCATTGCTCAAGCACATGGTGTAGTTTATTGCCAATTTTTGGCGAACCAGTCTTAGAGGTTGGACATGATAGGGAATTCCAAAGAAATAGTCTTCATGACAGAGACTATAGATAAAAAATTATAATATATTTGGAAAGATGAAACTAACACACGTGAAAGCAGTAAGTCCATGAACCATTACATAAAAAATGTGCTTTGATGCCACAGGGGGGGAAGTCATTATGGACTTCTATAGTTAGGGAGATATTTAAAGACTGGTAGTGTATGAACCACAAGTGATTGATAAAATAAGATTGGAGGGGATGAGTTTGGCACATCACAGGCAAAAGGAACAAATATATTAAAAGTAGAGAGATTTATGATTGCATAAATAGGAACAGGATAGGTGATGAATGTGTTAGAAAAACAGGAATTTAGATTTGATATGAGAGGGAATATGGGAATCATAATAAATTTCATGGTAAAGTGAAATGATAATGAAATAAAATGGCAAAGACATATTTGTTTTGACCTCTTATTGTGTGACTTTTACCAAGATAGATAAATATTTTCTTTAAAAATTTTTAATTTTAAGTGACATACAATATTATATTAGTTTTAGTTGTACTGTATAGTGGTTAGACATTTATATAAGTTACATGGTCCCATACTTGGTTATTACAATACTAGAGGCCTGGTGTACAAAATTCATGCACAGGTTGTGGGGTTCCCTCAGCCTGGCCTGCACCCTCTCCAATTTGGGACCCCTTGGGGGATGTCCAACTGCTGATTTAGGCCCTATCCCTAGGGACATCTCTCACACAATGGCCACTGGCTCTTAAGAGCTTGCCTGCCTGCCTGCCTGATTGCCCTTAACCCTTCTGCCTGCCTGCTTGTCTGCCTGATTGCCCTTAACCACCTCTGCCTGCCTGCCTGATTGCCCCTAACTGCTCCCTTGCCAGCCTGATTGCCCCTAAATGCTTCTGCTTTGGCTGCTGCACCCAGAACCCAGGCTTCCATCCTCTGTCCAGTCACAGATACCTGGGACCCAGGCTACCCTCCCTCTAGCTGGACTCAGGTACCTTGGACTAGGGCTGGCTTTGCCCAAGCCCAGCTTTGTCAGGAAGGATGTCCGGAAGGTCGCCCGGAAGATGTCTGGTCTTATTAGCATATTACCTTTTATTAGTATAAATTATTGACTATGTCCCCTATGCTGCACTTTATACTTTGTGACTATTTCATAGCTACCGATTTTAACTATTCCTTCACCTTTTTCACCCAGTCTCCCATTCCCCTCCCATCTGGCAAAGATGTTTGTTCTCTGTATCAATGAGTTTGTAGATAACTATTTTCACACTCAGTTTCCTCATGCACAAAATCAGGACAAAGGGTTATGTGAATATTTGGGGATGAGAGAAAAGCAGGAAATTATAGCAGTAATAATATTAATAAAATACATCTTATTAATATATCTATTATTTTTATGGGTTTTGATTTATGCAAATTGAGATGACTATAGTTTTTGTGATACCCCTTCCCTTTGAGAGGTGGAACCTACTTCCTCTCCCCTTAAATCTGGGCAGGTTGTGGGGCTAGCTAGATCAATAGAATGTTGCAGAAATTGTTATAAGCTAAATTACAGATCCAGACCTTCTTCCACTTTTTGTTTCTTGAAATCTTTGCTCTTTGTATCTTCTTTCTAAGAACACTGTCACCATGTTTTTTCTCCATCTCTTTTAAAAGATTTTTACTGTTGAGGGTATTACATATGTCTCTTTTCTCTCCCCATTAGCCCCCTCCACCTGGTTCCAGCCTCACCCCAGGCCATAAAAACCCTGTTGTCAGTGTCCATAAGTAATGCATTTTTGCATATGAGTTCTTTGGTTAATTTCTTCTTCCCCCCTTCTCTCTGAGATTTATCAGCCTCTTCTATGCCTCTGGTTCTATTATATTCATCATTTTATTTTATTAATTAGATTCCTTATTCATTTATTTTTATTTTTATATTCAATTGTTGATAGATATGTATTCATTGCTGTTTTATTGTTCATAATTTTTATTTCTTCTTCTCCTCCTCGTCCTCCTCCTAGAGGCACAGCACAATAAATCGTGTGTGAGTAGGCTAGCCTGCAATCAGGGCCATGTCCGACTTCCTGCAATGCCTTGCGATGTTCGCTGCTGATGCTCTGCGAAGCTCTCCACCCGGTATTGGTCCTCAATGTTCCATGACGCCCTGCGACTGCTCTGCAACACCCTGCAATGGTCACCGCCACCACCCTGAGAAGCTCCACGAAGCTCCTCGCCCCATAAAGCTCTGCAACATTCACCTCCACCACCCCAGGACGTCCCACAAAGCTCCCAGCCCCTCGATGCTCTTCGCTGCTGCCTCATGATGCTCCTCGATGCTCCACAATGCCCTGCAACTGCTCCACAATGCCCCACAATGCTCCAGGAAGCTTTCCACCCCGCAAAACTCCATGATAGTTTTCGCTGCCTCCTGTTGGTCCTCATAGCCCTGTGAAGCTCCACAATGCTTGCCTCCACTACCCCATGATGCTCCTCAATGTTCCCTGACTTGCTCTGTGATGCTCCTGGGAGCACTCCGCCCTGCACTTTAGCTCGCTGCCACCCTGCAATGCTTGTCACCACTCACCACCTGCAGCTCACCACAGTTCAATAGTCCCCAGTCCCATTCCACTTCTTCCCACCCTGGTTCCTGTGGTTCTCCTTGGCCATCCAGTGATTGGATGCACCTCAGGGTGACCAATCATTTGGTCATCACAATCATCACAGGCACTGGCTTTTTATATATATAGATTATTATGAAATATTTTTTCCTTATTTTTTTATTAAATTATTATCTGTGTACATATCTTACCATTGCCCCCCACTCCCATACATACCCTCCCTCTCCAGAGTTTTGTGTCCATTGGTTGTACTTATATGCATGTATACAAGTCCTTCGGTTGATCTCTTATCTCCCCCAGATCTCTCTATCCTCCCTGCTGTAATTTGACAGTGTGCTTGTTGCTTTACTGTCTCTATATCTATCTTTTGGTTCATCAGTTTATAATGTTCTTTATCATCCATAAATGAGTGAGGTCATGTGGTGTTTCTCTTTCATTGACTGGCTTATTTCACTCAGCATGATGTTCTCCAATTCCATCCAGGTTGCTGCAAATGATGAAAATTCCTTCTTTTTATGGCAGCATAGTATTCCATTGTGTAGATGTACCATCGTTTTCTGATCCAATCATCTGCTGACAGGCACCTAGGCTGTTTCCAAATTCTAGCTATTGTAGATTGTGCTGCTATGAACATAAGGGTGCATATATCCTTTCTGATTGGTGTTTCTAGTTTCTTGGGGTATATTCCCAGGAGTGGGATTACTGGGTCAAATGGGAGTTCCATTTTCAGTTTTTTGAGGAAACTCCATACTGTTCTCCACAGTGGTTGCACCAATCTGCATTTCCACCAGCAGTGCACGAGGGTTCCTTTTTCTCCACAACCTCTCCAACACTTGTCATTTGTTGATTTGTTGATGTTGGCCATTCTGACAGGTGTGAAATGGTACTGCATTGTTGTTTTGATTTGCATCTCTCAGAAAATTAGTGACTTTGAGCATGTTTTCATGTGCCTCTTGGCCTTCCTTCTGTTTTCTTTTGAAAATATTCTATTTAGGTCCATTGTCAATTTTTTAATTGGATCATTCATTTTCCTTTTATTTAGTTGTATAAGCTGTCTGTATATGTTGGAAATTAAACCTTTATCAGTGATAACATTTGCAAATATGTTCCCCCATACAGTGGGCTTTCTTGTTGTTTTATTGATGGTTTCTTTTGCTGTAAAAAAGCTTTTAATTTTGATGTAGTCCCATTTGTTTATTTTCTCTTTAGTTTCCATTGCTAATATGAAATATTTTTCAAAATTTTGCCTTGGCCAATTTTGCTGAGTGGATAGAGCATTGATTCACAGATTGAAGGGTCACTAGTTTGTTTTTGATCAAGGGCTTGTATCAATACATCAGTTGCAGACTTGATTCCTGGCCCTGGTCTGGGTGCTTGCAGGAGGCAACCAATTAATGTATCTTTTTCACATCAGTGTTTCTCTCTGTGTCTCTCCATCCCTTCCTCTCTCCAAAAATCAATAGAAAATATTCTTGAGTGAGGATTAACAAAAATAAAAAGTAAAAGAATACCCTTCAACATTTCATGTAATCTTGCTTTGGTGGTGATAAGTTCCTTAGCTTTTTCTTGTTTGTGAAGCTTTTTATCTGACCTTCAATTCTAAAATAATAGCTTTTCCTGGGTAGATTAATATTGGTTGTAGGTCCCTACCATTCATCTCTTTTAATATTTATTTCCACTCCCTTCTGGACTACAAAGTTTCTGTTGAGAAAACAGCTGACAGTTATATGGGCACTCCCTTTTAGGTAAGTAACTGCTTTTCTTTTGCTGCTTTTAAGATTATCTCTTTGTCATTAACCTTTGGCATTTTAATGATGATATGTCTTGGTGTGAGAATCTTTGGGTTCCTATTGTTTAGGACTCTCTGCAATTCCTAAACTTGTAAGTCTATTTCTTTCATCAGGTAGGGGAAGCTTTCTTTCACTATTTCTTCAAATAGGTTTTCAATATCTTGCTTTCTTTCATCTCCTTCTGAAACCTCCATGATGCTGATGTTGGTACTCTTGAAGTTGTCCCAAATGTTCCTTTTCTTACACTATATTCATATTTTTGGATTCTTTTTTTTCTTTTTGCTCTTCTGAGTGGTTGTTTTTTGCTTCCAATCCTTGTAAATTATTCTTCATTTCAGTTACTGTATGCTTAATTTCTGACTGGTGTTTTTTCATGTTTTTAAAATTCTTACTAAGATTCTTGAAAGTCTCACTAAGTCACGTGAAGTTCTCATTAAGTTCCTTGAGCATCCTTATAACCATTGTTTTAAACTCTGTATCTGGTAATGTGCTTGTTTCTGTTTCACTTAGTTCTTGTTATGGAGATTTCTTTTGTTCTTTCATTTGTGACATGTATCTTTGTCTCTGCAATTTGGCTTCTTTCCTGTGTTTGTTTCTATGTATTAGGTAGAACTGCTATGTGTCCTGGAATTGGTAGAGTGGCCTTGTGTAGTAGGTGGTCTTGTACGACCCAGTGGCTCAGCCTCCCTAGTCACCTGAGTTGGGTACTCTAGGTGGCTCCTATGTGGACTGTGTGCAGTCTTTTTGTAGTTGAGCCCTGATTGTGGTTGGTGTCTGAGAAGAATTGTCCTCTAGGCCAATTGGCTATGAGGACCAGCTGTGACTATAATGGAAGAGCTGCTATGCAAGAGACACCTCTATGGAGAAGGACTTGCTTTATTGGAGATTTGGTGATCACTGTGTCTGTCCTTTGAGTGTGTTACTCATGAATGTGTAGAGTTTTAATCTGGTATGATCTGAAACTGTCCACTGGGTACACTGGCTCTCACCCTCCTGGAAGGTGAAAAGTCAGCCACTGCCTGGAGCCACCTGGCAGGATCTACAGAGTGATCTACAGATGACTACTAGCTGTATTGGGCTAGAAGTGCCAAGATGAGTGCCAGCTGTGAAGCAAGGCAGGCTGCTGCTAATGCCAAGTCCTGCTGACACAAGCTGCTGCATGTTTGAGCGATTTTAGGAAAGTCCGGAGCTTGAGCCAGGATAGGCCATTCATCTGGAAAAGCTGCTGCAAACAGTTTGGGTGGGGCTGCTAATTGGATAGGTTGGGATCTCAGGGAATCACCAGGGCAGAAGGACCAGTATGAGCCAGACTGATGGAAACTCAGGTATGGCTGTCAGTTCTATGGTGGGGAAGTCTCAGCATAGGAATAATGCCCCTGCAAATACCCCTGTCTGGGAGAAAGTTGCCCCCAAGTTCTTTCCCTGATGTTGGACAATCCAGTTCCTCCCTATATGTCCCTAGATACCCCTAAGTACCTGCTCCAGTGCTGGAGTTCCAAGGGAGCAGGATTGTGTAAATTCATGTGCTAGCCCTTTGAGAGGAACTGCCTGAGGCTCAATCAGCCTCTGTTTCACTCAGCCACAATCCCTGCTGGTTTTTATTGCTGAGGGGTCTGGTATTTGGTTAGAACCCCTTGCTCCTCAAGGGAGTCCTGCACGGCTGAGGTATACCTTCAGATTAAAAGAATGGCATACGTGGTGGTCAGACTAGCCCATTACATGCCTCCACCCCTCCTACCAGTCTCTCTTCTTCACTTCTCTAGTTGTAGGACTTCAATTCAGCTAGCTTTCAGGTGGCTCATGATGATTATTGATGTGTATCTTATAATTTTGATGTGGTTGTGGGAAGCAAGTACTAGCATTCACCTATGCTGCTATTTTGGTTCTCTCTGTCACCATGATTTGAAAAGCCTGAATCATGTGATGAGGCCACATATAGGCACTGTAGTTATTTGTATCAGTGCTACTCCTATTTGACAGTTACCAATTACTTCCAGTCATGTTGAGTGAGCCATCTTGGCCATCAAGCCTTATTGATACTTCAGATTAATTAAGTCCCATCCCTTGTGTAGACAACACTTGTGAGAGCCCATGCGAAGACCACCCAACTGAGATCAATTTACTTGCACATCTTTGATGAAAAATAACATAGTGTTGTTTTTTTAAAATATATTTTATTGAATTTTTACAGAGAGGAAGAAAGAGAGATAGAGAGTTAGAAACATCAATGAGAGAGAAGCATTGATCAGCTGCCTCCTGCACACCCCCTACTGGAGATGTGCCCACAACCAAGGTACATGCCCGTGGCCATAATCAAACCTGGAACCTTTCAGTCTGCAGGCCAACTTGAAATGCTTTTCAGTTGCCAAATTCCAAGAATGTAATCTCATATTCAACTGTATGTACTCCTTGACTTTTCTATTTATCATAATGCTTCCTCTAGTTTTTGTTTCTCATAAGGAAAGCTCTCATTGGAAAACATATTTCTATTAGTAGATATATTAATACTAGAGGCCCATTGCCCAAAGATTTGTACAATAGGCTTTCCTTCCTCTGGCTGCTGGTTTTCCTCCAGAACCCAGGACCCAGGCCTCCACTCTGGCCAGAGCCTTAAGTTTTTGCTCCAGCTCAAGGGCCACTCCTGTAGCTCCCTCCGCCCCCTGCCCTCCTCTTCATAGCAGGCATCCTGCCCCACCCCACCCAGCCACTTTGTGCCTGCATGCATGCCACCCAGAGGCCTGGAGCAGCTGGGGAGTGGGGCCACCACCATATTTGTCGGGTGAATTTGCATACTCACTCCTGATTGGCTGGTATGTATCACAAAGTGATGGTCAATTTGCATATTTCTCTTTTATTATTGTAGATAACTGCTTTTGTCCATGTCTTAGATTTTAATTCTCTTGGCCATGACTCTTTGACCTTTTATTAGCTGCCAGTCAGTGCTGCGATAGGGAAGATCTCAGCATAGGAATGATGACCACTGTGAACATCCCTGTCTGGGAGAAAGCAGCCCCTTAGTTCTTGCCCTGATGTCAGACAATCCATTTCCTCCCCATATGCCCCTAGGTCCCCTCTCTCCTATAAGCTGTTGGAAGCTCAAAGGGAGCCCACCTAATTGTTTTCCTCTTTTGTTCTATTCTAGCTCCTGCTGTTATGTTATGTTTCCTCATATTTTCCAGAGAGGAAATCCTTGCTTTGAGGTAAAGGCTTTCTTCCTCACAAATAGCTGATGTTATTGGTTTGTTTAATGTTCATATGTAACATGCTTTTCTAAAAGAGGAAATAGTAGGAAGTGATGCATTGTAGAAATATGAACACAGGGATGACTTTTAGGAGTTTTAATTGAAAACCAAGAAAGAACTTAAAATATTAATGACAGTGTTGTAGGTACTAAACATATCAATTCCCTGCTTTTGATGGGATAAAATAGAATATTTTCATTATTATCTTTTACTAGGGGCCCAGTGCACAAAATTCGTGCACTTGAGTGGGTCTCTCAGTCCAGCCTTTCCTGTCTCACAGTCCAGGAGCTCTCAGGGGATGTCCTACTGACAGTGGGCCTAAGCCACAGTCTGGTCTCCCTCTGTGAGAGGTGACCAGGCTGATCAGGGAAACACGCCACCCCCACTAACCCGCTGCTGCTCCCCCTGCTGGCTGCCACAGCCAGAATGCTATTTTCATGAACAGGGACTCAAGTCCCTTTACCATGAAAAATTATGTGTCCGTTCCGGCCTTGCTCCAGCCATGCAGCAGCGGCTCAGGCAGGCCCCCTGTTTGTGTCCCTGCCTACCAGCTTCTGCCTGCATGTGCCTCATCAGGAGTGGCCTCAGCCTCTGAAGCTGTGTAAGGTTAGTGCTGGGCAAGCCTGTGTGCACCTCCACTGGGGGCGGAAGTACCCACCCGTGTCACTGACCACCAGCTCCTATGAGCACCCAGCCTGTTGACTGATCGTGACTGGGACACCATTAGGACCAATTAGCATATTACATCTTTATATATAGATTCTGTGTTATCAGAGTGCTAAACAGATGATCCTTCAGAGTAATACCCAGCATATTGTTGAATACTTCTCTATGAGATGCTGAGCACACTTCAATTTATATTTAACGTGAAATAATGTCTAAAGCATTCAAGAAACCACAGAATTGTGAGATAATGGAGAAAATTCTACTCCAAATGAAAGCAAATGTAGTAATTAACTGATTTTAAGCTGTGAGAGCACTGCTATTCAGAACTACAACACTAGGTGGCATGGTAAGTACAGATTGAAAGAAAATAGCAGTTGGCTAGGAGATTCACATTGTTTTCTTAATGCCCTAGGCAAGATAGGCATTATTAAAACAATAGAATACTACAGTGTTCTACTTTCAAACACCAGTAGTCTGTGAAAGCTTACTTCTCTTTGCCATTACCGATAAAAAGCATGGGAAGGCAGGATCCAAATTTACCTAATAGTCGAAATTCTGAAATGAGTATTTTTGCTAACCATTAGACCAAAAACAATTATAGTAATAGAACTCACACTTAATACAAGCCTATAAAATGTTGTGCTTTGCATTTTTAAAGATGTTCACACAGCGCTAGCAGTATAGCTCAGTTCATTAGAGTGTTGTGATACTACAAGGTTGTGGGTTTAATCCTCAGTCAGGGCACATACAAGAATAAACCAAATGAATGCATAAATACATGGAACAACAAATAGATGTTATCTCTCTCTCTCTTTCCATCTCATTCTCTTGCTCTCTCCCCCCTCAAAAAATAATAAATAAAAAAAATTTTAAATGTTCTCATATTTTATCTCATACTGACAAAAAAACAACCTATTATAGAAGATGAATGTAACACTTAGAGATAAAAGTGATTTGCACTTTATTACATAAGTAGTAAGGTATCATACAAAACTTCAGAAAAAGATCTTCTGCCGAATATTAAAGTATCTCAAAAATTAAATATATAGCATTTATCATATGGAAAATTATTAATGCATTTAAACTTTAATGAAAAATCATGTAAGAATCAACCCTTTTCTAGGGAGTGTAAATTGAGCCCAAAACTCTGAATAAAGAAGTTGTAAAAACTAACTTCCTTTCTGCCTCAAAATATTTTCTCAACAAACTTATGGCTCTGTCAAGACAAGGTCATAGATAGGGGTGGTGGGAAACATAGACCTAAGACTAGAGCAACATAGAAGCAACATTAGCAAAAGGGAGCAAGTAGGAGAGAGTGGTGAAGCATTCAAGGATTTGTGACAAGTGTGACAGTATCAGTGAGGTCAGGCTGTGGGAGCAAAGATTGAATTATTAGTGACCATACTCTGAGAGACTATGTCAGAGTAAGAGAGGAGAGGACCCACATGTCCAGAGTACCCAGGCAAGGGAACCCAGTCGAAAACCCAGAAAGAAAGCAATAAATTAAAGGTTAACCTACTGTAATAGAGTCAAAACTAAGCTTGGCCACAAGAAATAAGGCAACTACCCACCACGGCAAGTGAAAACAATGCCTCAAAACTTTGATTAGCAAGGAGGTGAATCTCTAGAAACAATTATTTTTACATTTTCTTTTTTTAATTTACCTTTGTTGTTGAAAATATCCCTTTTATTCTCCCCTCCCTTTTATAGCTATCCCTTTTATTCTCCTCTTCCATTGGCCCCCTCAACCCTGTTCCTGCCCCCTCCCCAGCCCTTAACCATACTGTTGTCTGTGCCTGGGTTATGTATATATGCATATAAGTTATTTGTTTAATCTCTAGAAACAACTCTTTTTTTAAAAAAATGTATTTTATTGATGTTTTACAGCAAGAAAGGGAGAGAGATAGTTAGAAACATCAATGATAGAGAAACATTTATCAGCTGCCTCCTGCACACCTCCCATTGGGGATGTGCCCACAACCAAGGTACATGCCCTTGACAGGGATTGAATCCAGGACCTTTCAGTCTGCAGGTCAAAGCTCTATCCACTGAGCCAAACCAGTTAGGGCTCTAGAAGCAACTCTTAATGTTATGTTCCATGTGCCAAACTATAAATGTCATATGTGGCATATTAAAAAATATGTATTTTTATTGATTTCAGAGAGGAAGGGAGAGGGAGAGAGGAGAGAAACATTAATGATGAGGGAGAATCATTGATCAGCTGCCTCCTGCATGCCCCTACTGGGGGCTAAGCCTGCAATCCAGGCATGTGCCTATGACCAAAATTGAACCCGTTTGAACCCATAGGTGAAACATAAGAGGTTAACTTATTATCCAAATTAGGTCAACTTTGGTACTTAATGGGAAATTGATTTTATTATACTAGTAGACCTATATCATCATATATCAAGATTAAAATAACATTAACTATTACTGGCAATATCTACATTATCTCTAATATTTTGTCACTGATATTTATCTGAAAAATATTTTTGTTCAATATGGTATTATTTTTTTAAATCCTTTGAAATTGCTTTCAATTTCAGAATTGAATTTATGTTACAGTTAACACATCCAATTTCTGATACCTTTATTGACTCCTTTTTTAAACATATTATTTTGTTATGGAGGGGTGAAGCATCTGGTAAGTTTAAAACAAATTCTTCAAAACAGAAGATAATATCAATCCTAATTTTCATTAAAATGTGAAAAAATACATAAGCAGAAATTTTTCTTCTACAGTTATTTTTATAACAAGTTTGTTAAATACTTCCTCTCTATTTATAAATCTTTTTAATTTCACCAACTTTAGATACATAAAACCATAGATCTTCTCAATTTAACTTCATTCAATACAGAATACAATTTTCTCCAGTTAAAAATAGGTGCTCCATCAAAAGATCCTTCTATAAGTCAGAAAATTGAGTACAATTATAGAATTTTAAAATAAAATAATTTACACTCTTGAGTTCTCATCATTTAATATTTTTCAATTCTTAACTTCTCTATGAATGAATTTTTAATGTTTTCTAGTTTTTAACTCTTGTTTCCTATGATTTCTGACATTTGCAGTAGATGCTGATGCTCTTTAATAGGTTTGCATCTTATAACCAGTATTTTCATGTGCTTGGTTATGTTATCTGCATGGATACTAAACTTTAGCAAACATTTTTATACTACTTACCTGTGCAAAAATCAAGTATCTTGAAAAAATGGGAAATTCAATAGAAAAATTTTTAGTATTTTTTTCTTTCCCTTTTAAAGCACAATAAGCCTGTGTAACTGGCTTATGGCAAAATAAATAAATAAATAAATAAATAAATAAATAAATAAATAAATAAATAAATAAATAAAACATTACTAGATAAATATAAATGAACTAGAGGCCCAGTGCACAGATTCGTGCACTGGTCAGGTCCCTTGGCTAGGCCTGTGGAGATCAGTGGACCTCTGTGCCAGTACAGCCTGGCCTTACTCACCAACTCTTTGGTCTCCAGCCCTCTGTCTTCATTGATTCCACTCATCCTGGCCCTGCTGCACCTGCTGCCACTACTGCTCAGGCTTATAGGGGGAGTGTCCATGGGAGAGGCTCATGCTGCCACAGCAGTGCTTGCCATCCATGAGCCAGGTGTCTGGCACCTGTTGGTCTGCCTGGTGGAGCTCCCTCTGTGGGAGCACACTGACCACCCAGTGACAGCTCCTGCATTGAGCATCTGCCCCCCTGGTGGTCAGTATACATCATAGCTAACTGCTGGTTATCTGGTTGTCTGATTGACTGGTTGCTTAGGGTTTTATATACATAGATATAGATAATCTTAGTGACTGTTATAACTGAACAACTGGAATGACTGGAACAAACAGTCAACCAGACGCTGTGATGTGCACTGACCACCAGGGGCCAGACACTCAATGCAGGAGTTGCCCCCTGGTCAGTGTGCTCTCACAGGGGAACACCTCTCAGTCAGAAGCTGGGCTCACAGCTGGTGAGTGCAATTGTGGCAGCAGGAGCCTCTCCTGACTCTGGCATTGCTACCCAGCAGTGGTGGCCAGGATTAGCATGAGTAGCACAGTGCCCAGCTCTGGTACGGGCTCTTCCCTGGCCACCTGCCACTTGGTGCATTGCTGCATCCCTTGAGGGGTCCTGGATTGCAAGATAGCACAGACCAGGTTGAAGGAACCTCCCTGCCCCACGATCCCACGAATCTGTGCATAAATATTGTACATTTATTTCATACAGTAAATGTTAAAAAAAACATGTTATAGCAAAATCATTTAGATTACCTTTTATATCTCAATAGCAAGATTGCTAACCCTCTAATTACTACACTTAATTTACACATACTTAACCTATAATTTCTCATTTTCCACTGAACTCTCAAATGGATGGCTGCCTGATAGTCAAACCATATCATGAGCCAAAGATTCCAAATGGCAGGCAGGGAGTCAATGTTCAATACCCTTCCCACTGCAATTGTAGATGGGAAACCTGTTACTGCTCAGTTTAGTCAGAGTTCCCTTCTAATTGTCAGTGGGAGCCCTGCATGCTGTCTTTTAAAAAGATATTGATTATGCTGAATCTAAAAAGAGTCAGGGAAAGAAAAATAGGTTCTTGCCATCCCCCTACCCCCCAGATTCAACAAAATGCAGATGTGAAGAGTACTTGAACTGCACATGCATATCAGATAGCACTAGATGAGACCGCGGCAGAAGCTGGTCTGCAATATACATACTGGTCTATTTCAGTATAACTATTAATAATAAAACTTCGTTATAAAATAAAATAAAATAAACCAGTAAGAATTACTCAACAATGTTGGAGATTTTTCAAAATGGCATAGAAGCCAGCCTGGAGGAACTCCTTATGGGGTATATCAGGAACAGTGTTAGTATAAAAACAAGTGTTAGAGTAATATATTATAAGTAGGGCAAATAGAAAACTAGCAGGAATTCTCATACAACAGAAGTACAGCAGGACCATTCAAATAAGCTATGATGTATGGTCCCTGAATAGGGGGGAAAAAAAACCCTGAAAAACTAGAAAGTTGATAGAGGACAAATAAAGTAGTCCTAGCAGGACATATTGAAACAAAAAATGCACACAAACAAACTAAACTAGATTTATTTTCAAAGTGAAATGGAAAGCAATTAAAACATTTAAAGCAGTGGTCTGATATTCTCACCAAAGTAATCCAATTGCTGTGTGATAAACAGAGTGAAAGAATTTGGTAAACAGTGGGGACTCCAGGAGGCAAGGACAATAACCAAGGTAAGAAAATAAAATATTTTCTAAAGGTTAATAAAAAGGGAACATACATAAAAAATGTCACCTGCCCCCTCTTTACCTAAAGTCTGTGTATTTATTGTTCAACACAATCCTAAGAGAAGTTTCTTGCTGATAAAAGTATTTTTCTATTGGCATGATGCCAGATTGTAATGACACCTCAACCCCAGAAAATTAGGGAAGAAATTACAAAAATGTAAGGTTTCCAGTTATTTTATTTTGTTACTTAACTTTTATATTTATGGCAAGATGATAAATTCACTGAATACATAATAGAAAAGAAATGGTATGCAACGCCAGCATTTCTTTTCTTTCCTGAAGGAAATATATTAAAAAATAAGCAGTACCATCCAAATCATTCTTCATAAGTGGAATCCTATTTTAGTGGGTTAGATATTTATCAGGGTGCATTTTGTATTTTAGGATCAACAGTCACTAAAGGAAAAAAAATTGAAGGTCTTGTATAGGAGAGGATGCATATCTTTAAAATCACTTTGACTCTCCACTGGAGCCTTCAAAGTTCATAGTCATAACAATAGTATAAATGTGAAATAATATGCTTGGCACTAGGGTAAAAAAAAAACTGATTCCCTCAGCTATACTGATGATGCATGTTATCTCTTTTATTTATAGAAAATAATATGAGCATGGCCTTATGAGTCACCTTCACACTTCTGTGCTATTCTTTCCTCCTCACCTCAGCCCACATCAATAAGATATTGCTTGCAAAATAACATGCCAGTACAATTGCCAGTTATTTTAGTATAGAACTTCTCTTATTTATGAGAAGGGAGAGATCAAGTAGGATGATCATGCATCTATTCAAGTGGGCCTGTGTTGCCAAGCTTATTTAGTCTCACTAATGTAACAATAAATGAAAAATCACTCATTCTTTATGTCCAATTTGAGTTAAACCCAGTGACACAGTGCATACTTTTATTTATATAGAATATTTTTGTGCAGAGAAATATAACCTATCAATTATAATAAATACATACCATATATATTATATATTCATTAATATTTTATATGCTGATCATTATATTCAGTACTGTTAGCAAGTTTGAGAAATACCTGTGTGCTAATGCTGAGAGAGAGGTAATCTTTACAACTACTAGTATTGTTAACTTTACAAACAATTTTTCAAAGTACCATATCATTGCTTACTATGCTATGATATAATTTTCTAAGTGATACTAAAATAGTGGGGTTGGTGTTTTGAATCTCTGGGAAGAAGATTCAAAACACCACATTAGTGTCAAAAGTTTTTAAGACAGTACAGATTGAAATTAGAGCATGATATTGGTCTTTGGTCAAAACAATAAAACCCTTTACCTGTTCCATTTGAGAAGTATTATAATGAATTGTCTTGGATGATTTTCACGAGTAAGAAATCAACTCTTAATTGTGTCTGAGCCATTAAACATTTTGTATCTACTTGTTCATAAATTAACCCACCTACACTACAGGATCAGGTTTAGGAGAAAGCTACTAATACTTCTGATCTATTGAGTCCTGAGTGGCCAACTTGACATTGCTTCGGTGGAGTACTAAGGCTCAAAACAGGTAATAGGGATGAGTATCTGAGATGTACCTATAGTATGATGTTCATAGCTTTACAATATTCTGGAGTCTGAAGACGGTATGCCTGCTTTTATTGTAGGCAAAGTAATGTGGGATTCCTAAGCTCTTCCCTTGCCTTTTGAGCATTTAGACAAGAAATTTTATGATTGGTCAGCTTTAAAGACACTTTATCTGCTACTTCTAGTGCATAGTATTCTCTTTCTCCCTGATTTTTTTGGGGTTATCAAACTTGTGATCCCTTTTATACATTTTCTATCCTATACTTTCTGTGTTTCCTAAAGCCGGAGCTATAAAAAATGAGCTTATTCCATTACATTATTTGCTTTTCAGGGTAAATAAAACTAGATTAGTGGTACATCCCCACCCAATCTTCTTATTTGGACAGGGAAAAAAAACTCTCTAAACTTCACAAAGATAATTAAAAAAAAAAAAGGTCAATCTTATTTTCAATATGTGTAGGGAAACCTTAAAGTTGAGGGGATGCAAAACAAACATCAGAATAAAAATTTTAAAATAAAAGTATTTCTTAAAAAGATTTGTTAATAAATGTTCCCTAAGCAATGAATATAAATTCATCACATTAATAGGTCAGTGAGAAAATATGATGCAATAATTTGTTATTTCCAAAACTTGCATGGTAACTATTATTCTGTGGGACTATTAGTCATCTGATGGTGAGATAGGACTCACTGATGATCCTGCATAGGTTTCTCTGTGTTTGAAAAAGTTACCTGTTGCCATTAGTGTACAAAGCAGTCTAGAAACTTCCAGGGTTTGAGATCAAATGAACAAATAGGAATGGAGCCAAGAGTTAAAAGAGTAATTAATTAGAGGTCTTAGGACAAAACATGAGCATTTTGACAATTAGAATCATAAAAAGCACGGTCAAAGATAGGAGAATTGAGAATCTGGAATATAAATATTTTATTTAATAGAAGCTGAAATAATTAGCAAAATCTAAGGAGAGATTTAAGCATTCCATCTTATGGTAGAATACAGGTACAAAGAAGTCAGAAAATATAAAAAAATAAGACTTTGATTTAACAATAAAGCAAGAGTCCCAGAAAAGAAGGATATGAGCAATATAAAATTAATATCATATGTTATCTGAGATTGAGACATTTAATGACTAATATAAGGTTCTTTGAATCTGATACATAAATAAGAATAGGAAGGGGGCTATGTGGCCCAGAAGCTGAGATTGGGGTACCTAATGTTGGGGATTGAAAAAAGGTGTTAGAGGAAAAGCAGGGAAAACAAGACAGATGAGATATTGCAGAATGGGACTATATCTACAATGCCAGTGTAAAGGGGGAAGCTTGAAGGCGTTACATGCTTGGGCACAGTTTTCCTACTTCAATGAAACTGAGTTATCATGATTCATGAAATAATCCTATCTAATAAAATAGTGATATTGATATGCAAATTAACCATCACTATGCTATACTCACAAGCCAAGCCCACCAGCCAATCAGGAGAAAGTGTGTAAATTAACCCAGCCAAGATGGCTGCAGCCACAGAGAGAGCAGGAGGGAGGCTTGGGTTTCCCCTGTGATAGAGGAAGCCAAGCTTTCTGCACACCATGGCCGGCCCAGGCTTCCGCTTAAGGCTACAAAGTTTCAATTATAGAAGATGCATAAATCCCAACAGAAATGGCTGCAGCCATGGAGCTGGAGAGAGTAGGAGATGAGGGTTGCCTCCAGTGATGGAGGGAGCCAAGCTTCTGCAGCCCTGGCCTGCCCAGGCCTTAGCTCCAGGCTACAAAGTTTCAATTATAGAAGAAATATATACCAACAGAAATGGCTGCAGCCACTGAGCGAGCAGAATGCTTGGCTCTGCTCCAGGCTACAAAGTTTCAATTGTAGAAGATAAATTCCAGATGCCAGAGCCTCCACTTGGATTGACAGGGGCGTGGCCAGCGTAAAAACCACCACAGGTCCCTCGCACAGGCTGCACCACACATCAAGGGATCACTGATCCCGGACACCCTTCAGGGCAAACCAGCTGGCCCCCACCCATGTACCAGGCCTCTATCCTATCTAATAAAAGAATAATATGCAGATTGATTATCACTCCAACACACAAGATGGCTGCCCTCAAATGGTCAAAGATCCTGCCCCCATGTGGACACAAGATGGCCAGCAGAGGGGGGCAATTGGGAGAAACCAGACCTGCAAGGGAGGACAGTTGTGGGTGATCAGAACAGCAGGGGAGCGCAGTTGGAAGGGACCAGGCTTGCAAAGCAGGGAAATTGGGGGCAATCAAACCTGCAGGGGAGGGCAGTTAAGGGGTGACCAGGCTGGCAGAAGAGAGAAGTTGGGGGCAAACAGGCTGGCAGGAGATCAGTTAGACATCAGTCAGGCTGGCAGGGCAGTGGTTAGGAGGTGATCAGGCTGATAGGCAGAAGCGGTTAGGGGTAATCAGGAAGGTAGGAGGATGAGCAGTTGGGAGCCAGCAGTCCTGGATTGTGAGAGGAATGTCTGGTAGGATCAGGCCTAAAGGGTCAGTCAGACATCCTTCAAGTGGTACTAGATTGGAGAGGTTGCAGGCTGGGCTGAGGCACACACACACACACACACACCCTCGTGCACGAATTTTGTTTACTGGGCCTCTAGTTACTTATAATGAACTAGATGCCCAATGCATGAAATTTGTGCAAGGGTCTTGGCCCCAGCCCCTGCCTGCTACGACAGTGGCCTGGGCCCTCTGCCACCTCTGTTGCGGCCACTGCCCACTGCGGCTTTGTCTGGAAGGAAGGACGTCTGGAAGGAAGGATGTCTGGAAGGATGTCCAATCTAATTAGCATATTATACTTTTATTATTATAGATTATTATAGATGATATTAAATTTAATAGATCCTATGGGTACAACCTAAAAAAAGGCATAGCATATAGTATTTATTCAGTAAATATCAATCCTGTGGGAATGCAGAAATGGTACTGCTACCCTATTTCCCCAAAAATAAGACAGTGTCTTATATTAATTTTTGCTCCCAAAGATGCGCTAGGTCTTATTTTCAGGGGATGTCTTATTTTTCCATGAAGAAGAATACGGTACACATTTATTGTTAAATGAAAATAAAGGAAATTTATTACCTGTATATGGTACGGTAGTACGGTAGTTGTCGACACAAACCAGACAAACTGTGAATCCTACAGTATCAAGAATTTACTCATTTATTCAATGACAATCATGTCATCATCTTCTGGAACATCATTATAACAATCCAATTCCTGAATTTCCTGGTGAATTTCTTGTGACTCCATTTCTTTCAGAATCAGTGGAACAAATCTCTCATTTTTAGCCTAAGGGAGCCTTATTTTCGGGGGAATGCCTTATATTTCACTCAGAAGGAAACCTGCAAGTAGGTCTTATTTTCGGAGGATGTCTTATTTTCTGGGAAACATGGTGCTTTGGAAGACAGTTTTGTAGTTTCCTACAAAATTAAATACACTCGCCGAAACCGGTTTGGCTCAGTGTAGAGCGTTGGTCTGTGGACTGAAAGGTCCCAGGTTCAATTCCAGTCAAGGGCATGTATATTGGTTGCGGGCACATCCCCGGTAAGGGGTGTGCAAGAGGCAGCTGGTCGATGTTTCTCTCTCATCGACGTTTCTAGCTCTCTATCTCTCTCTCCTCCTCTCTGTGAAAAATCAATAAAATATATTTTAAAAAATTAAATACACTCTTGGCCAAATGATTCAGAAGTTTCACTCCTTGATATTTACCCAAAGGAGTTGAAAACTTATGTCCACACAAAACATATACATCTATTATAAACAAACAAATATATTGAGTAGCTTTTTTCATAATTACCCAAACTTGGAAGCAAGGAATATGTCCTTCAGTAAGTGAAAGAATAAATAAACTGTGGTACATCCAGACAATGAAAATATTACTCAGCACTAAAAGAGAGCTGTCTGACCTTAGGGAATGGGGGTATTCATGGGAAAGGGCTTGGGATGGGAATGGGGGATGAGGAGAAATATGTGATACCTTAATCAATAAAGAAATTTTAAAAAATATGGAGGAAATGTAAATTCATATTACTAAATGAAAGAAGCCAATTTGAAAAGATTATATACTGTATGATTCAAACTGTATGACATTCTGGTAAAGGCAAAATTATGGAGACATTAAAAAGGTCAGTGTTTGATAGGGGCTAGGGAAAGGGAAGGATCAATAGCCCAAGCACAGAGGATTTTTAGAATAGTTAAAGTATTCTGTACTATAATAGTGGATTCATGTTGCTATACATTTGCCCTAATTCAGAGAATGTACAACACCAAAAGTGAATCTTAATGTAACCAGTAGACTTCAGATGATAATGATTTGTCAATGTAGATTCATCAGTTGTAACAAATGTACCTCTCTGGTGGGGGATAGTATTGAAAATTGGGGAGATCATATACGTATATGCAGGGAGTATATGTGAAATTCCTGTGCCTTCTGCTTAATATTCCTGGGAACTTAAGACTGCTCTAAAAAATCAAGGCTATTACAAACAAAGAAATATATTGAGTCAGAAACAAAAATAAACCCAAACTCTGTTCTTCTTACCAGGATCCAATAAAGCACTTTTATGAAAAATACAACAGTGGGCAATTCAGAATTGTTATTGTTTTCGTTTACACATGTTTAGTGTAGTAGTCATTAATGCTGTTTGCCAAATATTTCAAGTTATCTGCTTTCCTAGAACAAGGCAGGATTACATTCCTTGGAGACATTTTGATTGATGGGGCTACTTAACTAGTTTTGGCCAGTGATCTGTGGGAAGAAGTGAGATATATAACATTCCTCATGGCACAGTAACTGACTACATCTAAAATGACCATCACTTTGGGCCATTTATTGAAGAGCAAGCCTCTCTGACAACCGACAGTGGACATGTAGCAAAAATTAGAAATAAATATTTGTTTTCTACAACTGAGATTTCAGATTTTTTCTTATGATAGCTTAAGTTAGCTTAGCATGGCTGACAGACATGAGCACATTTCAGTGTGGATGGTAATAACAGGACCTAGCTCAGTGTAAATCCACAGCTCCATAGGCAAAGAGCAAAAGATAAAAAGCCTGAAGTATTGAGACTAGTCACTAAACAAAACATCTCCCACTCAGCAGTATAATGTAAATGCACAGAACTGCAGAATACAAAGAGACAGAGACAGAAGAAATATATTATTTAATAGCAGCTGGAGGCATATTAAAGGCTAAGCACTTTATTCATTATAAATATGAGGAGCTAGTGGAGCTGTGGCTTATGATGTGATGGGATGTAGGATGCAATTGTTGCAAATGTTGGGCCAGTTGGAAGCACAGGAACTTAATGAAAAACCACTGGTAGCTCCCTGTATATATCTCTTATATGAATATTAGGACTATTGTGCTTATTAATTGGATGTGCTGAGATCATGATTAATCTGCTAAAAGCTGCAGGGTATGATTTCATTTTTGTGGGTAAGAACTTTTCTCCTAATGCAGAAGGACATCCAGGTATCATTCATTAAAAAAAGAGAAGGGCCAAAACCAGTTTGGCTCAGTGGTAGAGCATCAGTCTGCAGACTGAAAGGTCCCAGGTTCAATTCCGGTCAAGGGCATGTACATTGGTTGCGTGCACATCCCCAGTAGGGGGTGTGCAAGAGGCAGCTGGTTGATGTTTCTCTCTCATCGACATTTCTAGCTCTCTACCCTTCTCTCCTCCTCTCTGTAAAAAAAAAAAAAAAAAAAAAAAAAAAAAAAAAAAAAAAAAATCAATAAAATATATTTTAAAAAAAGAGAGAGAAGGGATCTCAGGAAAAACTGTCATCAGAAGACACCTCTGCAATTTTGAAAAGCTAGTTATGACTAAATTATTAAATGCTCTATGCCTTTTTAGGAATGTTTACTTATGAGGAACAAAATTGGTTACAAATGACTATGAATGACTGAAACTGAGCCACTTCTTTCTCCTCATGACGTTGCTTCCTCAGCATATCTCTGTTAGTCACCCTTATGTCTAACTTTCACAAAGTACCACCTTTTCTTTTACATTGTTCTTGCATTAAGAGCATTATGTTTAGACTTTATTTATTTTTTAATATATATATTTTTATTAAATTATTATCTGTGTACATATTTTAACATTGCCCTCCCCTCCCATACATACCCTCTCTCCCCAGAGTTTTGTGTCCATTGGTTGTACTTATATGCATGTATTCAAGTCCTTCGGTTGATCTCTTATCTCCCCCAGATATCCCTACCCTCCCCGCTGTAATTTGACAGCCTGCTTGTTGCTTTACTGTCTTTATATCTATCTTTTGGTTCATCAGTTTATGTTCTTTAAAATCCATAAATGAGTGAGGTCATGTGGTATTTCTCTTATGTTTAGACTTTAAGGATTAAGGTACAGTCCTGAAAGTGTTCACACTTCGGTCACCTTTGGTTTACAATCAATCCACAATGAAACACTGGAGAGGGAGGTCACATGCCTTCAATTAATGTGATTGAAACATGGTGTAATAGCATATATAAGAGCTTCTGAATGTGAAGAGCTTCTTATTAATTTATTCCTATAAAATGGGACAGTAATCCCTGCCTTCTCAGATTTTATATGTTCTAATGAGAGTATATTTTTTATTTCTGACACTTAAGTGTAAAATAAAAATGTTGCTTTTCTACTCCAATCCTCTTTTCACTCATGATCCACCTAGATAATTGTTCATTCAAAACATCATGGTTGTCAATGTAGACTATTTCTGTTTGTGTTTATAACATGTTATTCAGCTTCAAGTACTCAAAATGAAAAAAATGTCAGAAAGTACATCTCATTATGCCTTTTCCCTACTCTAGTATTCCACTCAAGGGGCTCCAATATAATATCTGAGCCTCATCTGTTCCTGTAAATAATTGTATGGTGAAAGTTTGAACAGTGTGAGTTTGTATTTTATCATTTTAAGTGGAAAACAGAATAATGTATTCCAAGCCCATGCAGACTATGCTATCTAATAAAAGAGTAATATGCAAATTAACCATCACTCCTCTATACTCACAAGCCACACCCACCAGCCACACCCACCAGTCACACCCACCAGCCAATTAGAGTGAATATGCACATTAACCCCAACCAAGATGGCTGCAGCCACAGAGAGCAGGAGGGAGGCTTGGGTTTCCCTGGCAATGGAGGAAGCTAAGCTTTCCACACACCCTGGCTGGCAGAAGCCTCCACTCAAAGGTACAAAGTTTCAATTATAGAAGGTAAATAAATTCCAACAGAAATGGCAGCAATCATTGAGCTGGAAGATCTCAGAGGCTAGGGTTGCCCAGATGATGGAAGAAGCCAAGCTTCTGCAGCCCTGGCTGGCTTAAGCCTTCACTTCAGACTATAAAGTTTCAATTGTAGAAGATACATAAATTCCAACAGAAATGGCTGCCGCCATGGAGCATACAGGAGGCTTGCCTCTGCTCCAGGCTACAAAGTTTAATTGTTTAATTGTAGAAGATAAATAAATTCCAGATAACAGGGCCTCCACTTGGGTCACGGGGGCGGGGGAGGGGGGACAGGCGCGTGGCTGGCCTGCAAACCACCACAGGCTCCTCACCTAGGCCACAACATGCCCCAAGGGAACCCCCACCCTGATCCTGGACACACTTCAGGGCAAACCAGCCAACCTCCACCCATGCACCAGGCCTCTATCCTATATAATAAAATAATAATATACAGATTGGCCATCACTACAACACACAAGATGGCTGCCCCCAAGTGGTCAAAGATCCTGCCCCCATGTGGATACAAGATGTCCACCACAAGATGGCCAGCAGGGAAGGGTAGCTGGGAGGGACCAGGCCTGCAAGGGAGGGCAGTTGGGGGTGATCAACCCTGCAGGGGAGGGCAGTTAGGGGTGACCAGGCTGGCAGAGTAGGGAAGTTGGGGGCAAATAGGGTGGCAGGGGAGCAGTTAGATATCAATCAGGCTGGCATGGGAGTGGTTAGGGGGTGATCAGGCTGGCAGGCAGAATTGGTTAGGGGCAATCAGGAAGGCAGGCGAGCAGTTGGGATCCAATAGTCCTGGATTATGAAAGGGATATCCCATATTAGAGAGGGTGCAGGCTGGGCTGAAGGACACCCCATCTGTGCATGAATTTTGTGCATCTGGCTTCTAGTTTACCTAATAACTAGAGGCCCAGTGCATGAATTTTTGCACAGGTAGGATCTGCCAGGTCCGCCGCAATGGGGGCCTATTGGCCGGGATGGGGGAAGGGACCTGGGCAGTTGGTTGGCCGACCCTGCCCCCAATTGTTTGAACTCTGGGTCGAACTCCCATTGAGGGGACAATTTTCATATTAGCCTTTTATTATATACAATAGGATGCAATCCATCAAGGAGTTCTTCATATTTGGAATCAGTTATAACACTTACTCTTCTTCATGAATGGTGATGAACATGCAATACAATATACAGATAATATATTATAGAATTATACACCTGAAACCTATATATATAATTTTATTAACTAATGTTACCCCAATAAATTCAATAAGACCACCTACTCTCTAAATATCTAACTTAATGTACTCATTAATGTGTATATTTATGTATAATTCTTTACAATAGTGGATATTCTATTGTTCAATAAATATGTGCTATGAGTAAAAAATCAATAATATACAAAAATATTAATTGATAAAACATCACACATCATAAGGAACACAACTGAAGATAAATAAAGTTAGATTTATGTTTGCTACAGCAATGGAGATTGTCCCCCTGGAAATTTATGCAAATATATCTCATTTATACATATTTATTTGGGAGGTGGAAAGATTCAAGAAGGATTCTAGTTAACACTGATAAAGAAGCAGCTATCATTTGTGTTCATGAGAAAAATGAGATTTCTAATTTATTTTGTGTTTGCAGAATGACATTGTCTCTGTCTTGTTTTAGATGTGGTCACTGAATTGCCTTACTTGAATATTGTTTTAGATTCTGTAAGTATTGCATACATTCAGTTAGGGACATCATTATTTTCTCACAATCTGACTTGTATCTGTTATATCCTCAGACTTTTGTCAGAAGTAAATACTGGTGTCCCTGAAAGACTAAATGCTCAGAAAAAGGGTGGTGAAGATGAAAATGATAACACACAAAAAGTTTAAACAACTTAGATATCATACCTGATCCCATCAGGAGAACAGCCAAGCTAGGATTACAACACACTTTGCATATCTCTCTTGGGTCCTCATAAAATAAGCACACACATTTTTCAATCTAAACATTTAATTTTAGGTAAAAATTTTTGTAACTTGTTGGAGCAAATATTTACATAGTAAGAGTTTATATGAGGGATACTATCTTGCTGTAATAATCTTTATCAATGAGGAGAATATGTCCAATGGTGTAGGGCATGTGTAAACTATCAAAAGCATAAATTCTCTATATGAAATCTTATATTTTACATTAATCAATTTTATTACAAAACAAAAAATCACTTTCAAAAATGTAATATTTGTTATCTAATAGTACATTTTATTGTTAGTAAATAAAAATAAATTAAAGCAATTACTGTTTCAGCTTGCTTAAGAGAAAAAATAATATTTCTTACTGGTGTTTTGTAAAGGTCTTACTGTTTTGGTTGAAGCTGAAATCATCATGAGATTTTATCTTGGTATAAAGATAAATTCAAGCCTGATGAGCAATCAATAAGTATTAGTGATTATTAAATGATCTTCTGAGGAAGAGCTTAGTGCTTTTTGAATCACTCCCCTGATTCAATTAATGTTTCAGGGAAGTAAACAATGTTTACAAATTCTGGTTCATAACTGAAGTTAAAATTGAAAGGTTGATTCAAAAGAAATGCTCTTAGATTCCCCCTTTATAAAGCAATTTCTTGATCTATTTTGAAACTAGAAATAGATACAATAAATGTTAAAGCTTCTGAGGTTACTTTCAAGTATCTTGAAACATCTGAAAGGTTTACTTGGGGAACATTGGTTAATAAACTCATATATTTCAAGTATATATGTCTATAATACATCAACTAGAATTGAACCTGGGACCCTTCAGTCCACAGGCCGATGCTAGATCATTGACTTTGATCACCATTTGGGGTGATGTCTGATGTCCTGGGTATTTTAAGCAAATGGACTATCTAGAATGGTGAGGAATTATCAGTCTCCGGTTATCTGGGCTGTCAGTACCTTATGTCATAAACTGTCAGATCCTCATAGAAGCACAAGAAGGAAGTCTCTCTACTGCCTATTTTTCCTGCTATGAAAACCAGGGGTCTCTACATTGAGGAATACTGAGGACTCCTACCATTTGCTCCACTCCCCTGAGATTCTTTTCAGCATTTACCGAGAACAGTAGGTCTCTCAGAAGCACAGCAGCCAGCTTCATCAGTCCACTTGTATATAAATTCTGATTGCAAATTCTACCAAGCAATTGTGGTACCCTGCATCTCCTCTTAAGGCTTTCTGTAATTGTTCATGGACCTTGGTCTCACCCAGAGAGAAAAAGTTCTTTGCCACCTCTCTCAGACCAGACCCTGCAGAACATGAGGCCAATTCCTCCCACACTCGTCTCTACCCACAGTCTCTGAGTTCTAGCAACTATTCTGTATGTAAATGATAGTTCAGAGTTCGGTAGCATTTGGAAAAGAGAACGACAAAGATAGTTAGTAGTTTCCTCTTGGCCAGAAAGTCCTATTGTATTTAAATGTAGTTTTAATATGTTTGTATTTGTGGCTTTCAAATGAATTCAGTTTTCAACAAAATGGAAGAGATATATTCTTCCATGATATCTTCCAACTGTTTATTGTTGGTGTATAGAAAATCTATTGATATCTACATAAAATTTTATTACCCACGTACATTACTGAATTCACTTATTTTTTTGTAGTATTTTCAGTTGTATTTCTGGGTAATTTTAAATATGATCATATGCTGGACCAGGAATCATATCATCTGCATGTAGTTATAATTCCACATTAGGGAGATATTTAAGAAATCCATGGAAAACAGAGATGACTCCAGTTTCTTTTACCTGATTAGCTGGATATTTAAGCTACCGAGATATTTAAGACATACTAAAATTGAGCTTATAGGAAGAGTAAAAGTTTGAAAAATGATGGAGTTGATTGAGTATGTTTAGTTTGAATATCCAATAGCCAACTATTTGGCCCTGGAGAACCAAAAATGGTAGAAGGAAAGGACATTGTGGAGGCTCCCATAATACCTATTTCCTCAGTGCCCTTGTGCACTACTCTCTTGAGTATAGGCTAGACCTATACGGTAACTTGTTTATAACCAAAAGTGACTGAATTTATGTGATTATTTTATACAAGGTTGTTACATAAGATTAGCATTCTCCATTTCCTAAGATACTTTCCCTCTGCCTATTTTTGAAGAAATATTCATGTTGCTGGAGACCATGTGGCCAGAAATGTAGGGCAGACTGCAGCCAACAAAAACAGGTTATCAGTTTCTGTAGGGAACTGAATTTTGCCAACTACCAAGTAGACATAGAAGTAAAGTCTTTTTTAGTCCAACCTCAAATGAGACAATAGACCTAACCAACACCTTGATTGAGCCTTTTGATGCCCCAAAGTAGAGAATGCAGTTCCTGACTGACAGAAACTGTGAGATAAATAAAAAAAAATTTGTTTTCAGTTACTAAGTTTGTGGTAATATTATGCAGCAATGGGTAACATACAACAATATTAAAGGAGAATGAGCCCAGCCTGTGTTGCTCGGTAGTTGAGTGTTGACGGATGAACCAGGAGGTCATGGTTTGATTCCTGATCCAGCACATGTCAGGTTGCGGGCTCCATTATCTCTCATCATTAATGTTTATATATATCTCTCCCCCTCTCTTTCTCTCTGAAACAATAAAAATATTTTTTTAAAAGGAGAATGAAAAGTAGAGGTCTGAAGTGAGTGGAAAATAAGTGTTAGTTCAAAATAGTAAGGAAGGAGATGATTTCAAAAGGAAAAAAGAAGATTGTATTGTGCCAGAAGTCATACATTGACTTCAAGTAGGATAAATGTATATGGTATGAAGAAGAAATAAGAAATATTATTAAGAAATAGGAACACTGGCAAGAAGAAATATCATTAATGTGACTTGGCGAGAAAGTTATTGAAATTACGTTGGAAGTAAAAAAGTATAAATAGGTATAAAGACCAAGACAAATGATGATTTTTATAGAGAAAGCCTTTTTTCAGCACTTGGCCTTATTAACAGCTAAATTTTGATGATTAATCTCAAGTCAATTGCATTCAAATAATGTAATTCCAGCTAATTAAGTCTTTATTCAAAACCATCTCAAAACTTGTATTTTTATTACATTCAGATATCATGAGGTTAAAATATTTTTATAAATTAAAATATAGCTGACATACAATATTATATGAACCTCAGGTATACTAGTACAGCATAATGATGCAACATTTATATACCTTATTAAATGATCACTGTGATAAATCTAGTTATTATAATACTATTAGCTATATTTTCTATGCAGTTCATTACTTCCCCATGACTTACTTACTTTGTAACTAGAGGTTTTTACCTCTTATTCCCCTTCATCTATCTTCCCTCCTCCCTCCCCTCTGGCACCCATCAGTTGGTTCTCTATAACCCTGAGTCTGTTTCTGTGTGGTTTTTTAAAAATAATTATTTTGTTTGTTCATTTATTTTGGCTGTTACATTCCACATATAAGTGAAACCACACAGTATTTGTCTTTCTATGTCTGATATATATCACTTAGTGTGATGTCTTCTAGTCCTATCCACTTTTGTCACAAATGACAAGATTTTATTCTTATTTTTGGTTGCATAATATTTTGTTATATATATTAATCACATCTCTTTTTTCATCTATCATTGGAAACTTACGTTGCTCTCATATCTTGGATATTGTAAACAATCCTCCAATGAACATTGGAGGTTGTATATATCTTTTTGAAATAGTATTTTCATTTTCTTCGGATAGATATTTCTCAGTTTTAAAGGATTATTCCTGAAAAATATGTGGGCTAATAATGGTTACACAAAAATATTATCAAATTGGTAATGTATTCAAAATAAAATATCTATTTATGCTTATATATATTTAAAACAACAGGGTAAAAGAATAGATCAGAACAACTGATTATGTAGCATCATGTAAGAAAAGAGATAATGGTTATTTTATTGAACTAAACAACTGATATTGACCACATCACTTAGTTGACAGCTGCATTACACAAAATCATTTCTGTGCTAGCCACACACTGCGAATCAAAATTCTGAATGCTTATCTAACTTGTGTTATTATTAACATAGAGATCAATGGTGTGATTCACTTAAAAATTATTTTGGACTTGGAAAAGTGTAATTATATAATATAAAAAAGGCCTGAAGCAAGAAATTCTTGCAAGGGGCTCAGGACTACATTAGATAGAGTTAAGTTTATGAGGTAGTAATATGAACAACTGGTTTTGAGGAACATATAGAAAATATTTGTCATTTAAAAGGGATGAATCACTTTGATTAATTTGTATCAAATATTTGGACATTTGTATTTTGTAAAAATATACTTATATTTTAGGGGAATGTTAGTCAACAATTAAAAATCTGTGAATTATTATTTTTTCTACTCGTTATCAAAAGCAAGAAAAAACAAGGAAGAAAAATCTTTGGTATTTCAATGGCCCTTTCTGAACATATTTGATTGATTTCCTCTAGAAAGCCATTTCTTTATACTAAAATTCATTTTAGACACAAAAAGATTTAAGATTAAGGAATCCATAGAGATTTAGAGAAATAAGAATTTTTAAAGAAGCATCTTCTAAAATGTGAGTGACCTTTTGACATGGTATTTGGTAGCAGTTTTTCCACAGTAATATGGGAAGCTAAGAAATAGCAATAGCTTTTAAAACTTTCATCCTGCTTTTTAAAGCCCTCTCTGATGTTCAGGCAAATTAAATTTCCCTTTGGTGATTTCACTGCTATCATATTTCTTCATTGATAAAATAAGTAAGAACTGAGCACTGGACATTAAACAGCATCCATTTATACAGTGATTTCCCCATTATTCTTTGAGGTTTGTTGGCATGCATTAAGGGGAGAGGAATTTTATTTTCTATACAAAACTGTACTGTTACTTTTGGATACTTCCATCTGATGTTATGTACTAACTTGTCTGATGTCTCTGACAGGTGGTATGTTAAGCCAAATCATATCTCAGCTAGATATATCATTGAAGAATATGGGATTTAAAGGAGAAAATAGGTATCATGTGACTGCTTTGAAAGTTAGAACACACTGGGAAGAAACAAAGATAAGGGTGGAAATAATTGGAAGGTATAAAGATACTTTCCTATAAATTGAGTTGAAATGAATAAGACTCAACTACTAGTATATAGTTTGCTCCTACTATCTGACTAAGTGGGCATGATTGAAAGTTGTGGTCACTTCCTTGAGGTTTACAGGTTAGAGTCAAGAGTCTGACTTTATGAATGAACTATGTTTGAAATTGTTTTGAGGTTATCCATGTTTCAGAGTAATACATGTACATAGAATTAGTAACTTCAGTACATGGGATCTAAATTAATAGTTCAAGGGAGGAGATTAATCAGAAATGGTAGAAAAGATTCAGCTTTATACATGTCTATGCACTTCAAGGACTATAGACAACAAGCTTGTTTCTGAGGCATGTAGTTAAAATGAAAGACTCAGTAACATACAGTTGAGCATCACTTACTTGAATTCAGATGATTCCAGGTATCATCTGAAGACCATGGGCCTCATGATTCATAAAGTCTGAGGCCTAACACAATTAACCTTTCCTTCAATATTAGTTAGGATCTGATTTCTTCCTAGATTAGGCCTTGTACTTTATTAAAATACCAACTAGAATATCACTAACTTCCCAAGTTATTATGGACTTGGCCCTTACATTTTCTTTGTGTGGAGGTAAAGACCATTTGGGGAGTCATATGTACATGTATTGTTTTTATTTTTTTAAAAAATATATTTTATTGATTTTTTTACAGAGAGGAAGAGAGAGGGATAGAGAGTTAGAAACATCAATGAGAGAGAATCATTGATCAGCTGCCTCTTACACACCCCATACTGGAGATGTGCCCGCAACCAAGGTACATGCCCTTGACCGGAATCGAACCTGGGACCTTTCAGTCCACAGGCCGACACTCTATACACTGAGCCAAACCGGTTTCAGCACATGTATTGTTTTTATAAGTGGTACCTTAAATCTGTGAGCCATCCCAATCACTTATATTAAATTATAATTTTAAATTGGAAGATTTTCAAGCCCTTCATCTTTGCCACTTTCATGGAAACAGTAGAGATTAACAGTTAAGAAAAGTATAGACAGTGTTTTCCATGTAGTTTAAATCAATGATATACAAAAGTATACCTAGGATTAGCTTGATTAATTGGGAGAAATTCTACCTCTATTAATATAAACTAATTTTTAAATATTTATCTTTTTAATATGTTTTTATTTTTAATGATTTCAAAAAGTAAGGGAGAGGTAGAGAGATAGAAACAGCAATAATGAGAGAGAATAATTTTTTGGCTGCCTCCTGCAACCCTCCCCCCACACACACACACTGGGGATCGAGCCTGGAACCCAGGCATGTGGCATTGACCATAATTGAACCTGGAACCCTTCAGTTCACAGGCTGATGAGCCAAACTGGCTAGGGCAATATACATTAATTTAATATAAGCAGTATATAAAGTTGGTTGTAATGCCTTCCTCACCTCATGTTCTTCTCCAACACACATGCCTGGGATGATTCATGGACACATGGGCTAACACACCACACATGCACACACACACATACACACACATTAATTTTTCTCAATTTAGTGTTTTATAATGTAGTAGAAACTACCCTGTACAAATGCAGCTTCACTTCACAATTACTAGAAGCTTTGTGTGTTATACAGTTTGCTCAAAGAACTGGAAAGGTATTTTATACCTCTAGTATAAAATAAAGTGTTACCCTTTAGAGTACAGTGTTTCAGATTTTGAAAAACCTCTGAATTTAGTGAATATTTTCATTACATTCTGTTAGCCCCATACTATTATGAAAAAGGAGTGGAAGAATGAAGTATAGAAAATGGAATGTAGTTGGCATACTTTAAAAATGCCATGGAACATAGGATACAGGTAAGAAATATATGTCTATTTATATAACCTAGATCTTAATATCACTATAACCCCCCAAATAATCTTAAGCAGTTATTGAGTTCCAAATATAGCTTTGATTTCTGTCTTCTGATTAAAAAGCAACACAAACACCCAAATCTTTAATCCCCACAGTAAGATTGATTTACTCTCTTTTTTTGGCACAAGGATGCTACTTTGATTCGGAGTTAGTTCAGATACATGTATGGAGGATGGAAATGTTAGTCTTGTAATCATAATAACACGTTACCCACTAGGCTCCCATGATTGTAGGCTTCTCTGTGGCTCCTTGTCTATGCTACCTAGCTTGAACAGAGAGACAGGTGAGAATAATTAGTCACAGAAAATAGAACAGGCCTAATAAGTACCATGGATCTTTATTTAGGGCGCATAATTTTGGCTGAAAGTTAAAAACAACAACAACAACAACAACACACAAATAAACAGAATAGAATAATGAAAGAAAATAGGAAAGGAGAAAACAGGCAGGGAAAAGCTTGGGTGGGAGGAAAGGAGAAAAGATGGTGAAATCAAATATAGATTCATTCCAACAAAGAGGACTTTGAAGGCCAAAGAAAATGACAAGAATAAATAGAATGAGAAATGTACTTTTGAAGCCCAGACTATTAAGAGTTTTATTGGCTAGTTATGAGTAGCAAAGACTCAATGGAGAAAGATAAATTCAATTCATAAGAAGAAACTCAGAACCTCATTTGGAAGGCAGAAGATACTTATAAGAAAAAAGATCAGAGATCGATGAGAAAAGAATATAGTACACTATTGCTTAAAAATTGATATGTATCTAAACAATGCACTAGTTCTCTTTAGTCATTGGTGATGTTTGGTATCGAAAGATATGGTTTCAGGATTTCCTTTTATAGATTTTATGCTGGTACCTTGATATTCGGTTGAGACAACTAAAGCCCAAACTTTAAGAAGGAGCATGAGAGGAGCAGGTAAGCAACAGATAGATGTATTTGCCATTGTCATAGTTTGGTTTGCCCCAAATGTAAAATTTTCTATAATAATTTGAGTGTAAGTGTTTATTTGAGATATGTTCTCAGGAGTGGGATGGAATGGAAAAGTAAAACTAAGAAGGGAGATGGACTCTAACCATTCATGAGCAGGTTAAATCTGTGGGAGAATAAACTGGAATTTTTCTACTGGGGGATTCTGCCAACTTGCATTTCTCATTGGTTGAATATTGCATTTGAGGGCATTTTGTCCCCTTCACAGCATTTCTGAATTTCCACATTCAGGAAATATAGACACAGACATACCGGGGAATTCAAGGATACCACAGCAGCTGCTATAATCATGTAATTTTCTTTCTGCTCACATCCTATCTAATAAAATGGTAATATGCAAATTAACTATCACAACGTGACAAAGACGATGGTGCCCATAGTGGCCAGGGGTGGAAGCTGGAGGCGTTGCCCTAGCAACACAAGCCCAGCGTCCCATGCTCCAGCTGCATTGAAGAAGGGAGGAGCCTTTGAGGGTGACTGGATCCCAGTGCCCCATGCCTTGGCCACATGGAGGGAGGGAGGGGCCTCTGGCCAGAGGCCAGGGTGTGGGACACAGGTGTCATTGCAGGCCTGGCTGAGGGACTCCCTTCTGTTCATGAATTTCATGCACTGGGCCTCTAGTATAAAACAAAATATTACCCTTTAGAGTACATGTATGCCCTGGGACTTATTTCAAATCATGAATACTTTTAAGAATCATTCTTATACATTTTTATTAGATAGAATGAAAATTACGTTTCAAAATAATGTGGTCTCCATGAAGGTAGACATATTAGTTTTTCTGTTTTTCACTACTTGTATCACCCCACACTTGAACATTTCCAGGTTTTCAGTAGTTGATCAGTACATATTTTAATGAATGAATGAGTGAATGAATAGAGTTGTGTTGAACAGGAGAAACCCAAACAAATCTGTCTTAAACATGATTAAATGTGTCTCATCATAACACATAACCAGTCTTCAGGGTTAACAATTAGCTGTGATCCTGGCTCTGTTCTCTACTAATGAATGGATGGCTTCATTCACAGATTAGGAGCAATATGGCTTATTTCAACACAGACGTCCTATCTAAAAATGATCAGAGAAGCATGTACATGCTTCTTTTTTTATATTACTCTAGCAAGCCAAGGCATTGATGAAAGGGCATGCAAATTGTGCTATACTTTATTTTTATTTGTTTATTTATTTTAAATATATTTTATTGATTTTTCAGAGAGAGGAAGAGAGAGGGATAGAGTTAGAAACATCGATGAGAGAGAATCATCGATCAGCTGCCTCTTGCACACCCCCTACTGGGGATGCGCCTGCAACCAAGGTACATGCCCTTGACCGGAATCGAACCTGGGACCTTTCAGTCCGCAGGCCGACGCTCTATTCACTGAGCCAAACCGGTCCCGGCAAATTGTGCTATACTTTACAGTAGTTACCATAGGACTTATTAAAATATAAGGCTGATGATAGGTGGGAATTAATCATCAAAAGTACTTGTATGCATATATTCATAACCCATGGTCACAGACAATATGATGGTGAAGACATGGGGTGTGGGTTGGGGCCAGGCTAGAAGGGGTAAATGGAGGGAAAGAAGACATGTAATACTTTCAACAATAAAGATTTTTTAAAAGATTTTAAAATTAAAAATAAGAATAAATTAAGAAATAATAAATAAATACATAAATGCATCCTACCGTATTTTCTGGCATATAAGACAACCCCCTAATTTTACAGTTAAAACATAGGTTTAGACCTATATTCGCTGTATAAGACTACCCCCCACTTCAAAGAAAAGACTTACTTTGCCGTCAAGATCTGCAGGTAATTTTTGTGCAATTTTGGTCTTTTGCCCCCGATTTTCGGTTGACTTTTTTTGGTTTCAAAAGTCATCTTATACACCGGAAAATACGGGTATATAATAAAGAAGGAATATGCAAATTGACCATCACACTGTCACAAAGATGGTGGTGCCCACAGTGGAGGTGGGGTTTCTGTAACACAAAATAGCTGCTCCCACAGCAGAGGCTGAGTTCCCATAATAAGCCTTAAGGAGCAATCAACAGGGACCTGAGGCTGTGTAGCACTGGGCAGGGGCAGGAAACCTGAGCCTGTGCCCCCTCCCTGGTGGGGCTTGATAGGGGATCTCAGGCTGCACTTTCCCACCCCTAGCGCCAGGCTGGGGGGCTTAGGTCACTTCCCCAGCCCAGCAGGGCTTGATGGGGGACCTCAGGCTGCACACCCTGCCTGGAAAGGCTTGATGGGGGACCTCAAGGTGTGCCCCCACCTGGTCCTGGGCTGGGAGATCTCAGGCTTCTCCCCCCTCCCTGGGCCAGGGTATTTCAGGCCACGCTCCCCACCCCAGAGCCAGGGGACCTGAGGCTGCACCCTCTGCCTGGGGCGGCTTGACAGGGATGGGGCCTGCCAGGTCTGGTCTTGCCCAATGGGGGTGGGCTGGCTGGGTCTGGATCTTACATGATTTTGAGGTGCCATGAGTGGGCAGGGAATTGATTCTGGGTCCTGCAGCATGCCCCAGACTCCGACAGGAGGAAAATTTTTATATACATTTTACTAATTTTCTTTCATCTCTGACACTTTTATTATAGAGAAAGAGCAAATAGAAATATTAAAATATTTCCTTTAATTAATCCCCTTTTAATGTGCATGGATTTCATGCACCAGGCCTTTAGTAAATACATAAAATGTAAGGCTGGTATTTATTTTATTTAAATTGTACACTATGACCTAATTCACATCTTTTGGAATAGAAAATATATCCTTTTAAGTATTTAAGAGGTTGTACGTATTTTCTTTTGGGTTTGGATTCTTTGTACTTTTTATGTTTACTACATCAATAAATAAAGTTGAAGGGGAAAAAGTAAAAATGACTGGAGAAAAAGAATGAAAGACAATTGCTTCTGAAAAAAACTTCAAAGGATTATAGAAGAGCTTTCTCAGAACTCCCTAGCAAAAATCGACTTTGTGTCTCAATGTTCTAAATCACATTACATAGCTATTTCTGAAACTAAGAGTAACCAAAAAGACAGGGTTACACTTTTACCGATTATCCTGGTGTGTGATCAGCTTCTCCTATGGCATATTAAATACACACTACCCACTTAATGCCTAAACAGATTTGGAACTTTCTTAGGAATAAGAAACAAAAATGAAGGCTGCATCGGCATCCATTTATTAAATAAACAATCAATAACATCTACTTCTATATATTCTTGTTACCAAACACTGCCATGATGAAGATCCATGCAGACTAAAAGAAATCACTGATGCTTATTATCATTTATTTGTAGCCCCATTCTAAGTTATAGGGGGCAAGTGTGAGAAGCTTACAATCATCTTGTGATATAGCACATGTATGTATGAGTGTATGCTAGAAATAGGCTTTTCCATTTTGGCTATAAGGAAAAATAAAAATTGACTGAAAATAGCTATCTTTTCCTTGACAAGCCAATTAAGTCTCATAATCAGTCACAGTCATTTGAACAGCATGGCTGTTGGAGGATACCTTAATGGGACACATTTTTTAGAAGGAAATATCTTTGATGAATACATAAATGTAAAAAATATGATGAAAGCAAAACCACTTTTTAAAAGAGAAAATACATTTTAATTATTAATCAGATAATATAGCAGATGTTAAGAAAATTTATTTTAAAATCCAAGGAATGGAATTGTGTACTTTATCCATTAATCTTATTTCACCCAACTTATTATAATAAATTATTTTAGCCCTAACCAGTTTGGTTCAGTGGATAGAGCATCGGCCTGTGGACTGAGGAGTCCTGGGTTCGATTCCGGTCAAGGGCATGTACCTTGGTTGCAGGCACATCTCCAATGGGGAGTGTGCAGGAGGCAGTTGATTGATGTTTCTCTCTCATCAATGTTTCTAATTCTCTGTCCCTCTCCCTTCCTCTCTGTAAAAAAAAAAAAAAATCAATAAAATATATTTAAAAAAATAAATTATTTTATATCTGTTTTCCCCACTTGACTATTAAATTGTTGGACATAAATATTATGTATTATCTTATCCTTTATTTCAAAGCACATCGTGTATTATACAGCTATTTGTAGCATGAAATTAAATGAAGTAATTTACATTTATAACCCATATCCGAAATCATATTATAGATTTAATATTTTTTATTTTTACTCTAAAAGTTTAGCCACTAATAATGACTGCATTAATATTTTTCTAATAATCCTCCCTATTTACCTTCATAAGATTTACACCCCTTTCTTAGACGCATACAATCTTCCAAAACTGGAAAAAGGAAGAATAAGATAACCTTAATAGACTGATTACAACTAATGAAATTGGAGTAATAATTTTAAAAAATACAGAAAACAACAGCCCTGGACCAAATGGCTTCACAAGCAAATTTTACCCAATATTCAAAGAAGAACACCTATCCATCTCAAACTATTCCCAAAATTCAGGAGGACATAAGACTCCCCAGTTCATTCTATAAGGTCAGCATTCTCCTAATTCCAAAACCAGATAAAGACACAACAAATAAAGAAAATTATAGTCCAATTTTCCTGATGAACATAGATACTAAAATCCTCAAGAAAGTATTAGTAAGTCAGATCAGAAATACATTAAAAATATCATACACCATGATCAAGTGGGATTTGTTACAGAAATGCAAGCTTGACATAACATCCAAAAATCAATAAATGTGATATACCACATTAAAAAAAATGAAGGATAAAAAAAAAATCACATGACCATATCAATAGATGCAGAAATCATTTAATAAAATCCAGCACCCATTTATGATGAAAATTCTCATCAAATTGGGAATGGATACCTCAACATAATAAAGATCATATATGACAAACCCATAGCCAATTTCATACTCAATGGCCAAAACTATAAGAGTTTCCTTAAGGTTAGGAAAAAGACTGGGTTGTCTACTTTCACCACTTTTGTTCAACATAGTACTGGAAGCCTTCATCACAGCAATCAAACAAAATGAAGAAATAAAATGCATCCAAATTGCAATGAAGGAAGTAAACCTGTCATTATTTGCAGATGACTTGAATTGTATAAAGACTCCACCAAAAAGCTACTAGATCTAGTAAATGAATTTGGTAAAGTAGCAGGATACAAAATTAATATTCAGAAATTGTTGGCATTTTTATACACTGGTAATGAACTATCAAAAAGAGAAACTAAGCCTAAACCAGCTTGGCTCAGTGGATAGAGCGTCAGCTTGTGGACTGAAGGGTCCTAGGTTTGATTCAGGTCAGGGGCATGTACCTTGGTTGTGGGCACATCCCCTGTCGGGGTTGTGCAGGAGGAGGCTGATCAATGTTTCTCTCTCATCGATGTTTCTAGCTCTCTATCTCTCTCCATTCCTTTCTGTAAAAAATCAATAAAGTATATTTTTTAAAAAAGAGAGAATCTAAGAAAACAATCAAATTTACTATTGCAACAAAAAAAATAACATAGATAGGAATAAATATAACCAATACCTGTACTCAGAAAACTATAAGATACTGAAGAAAGAAATTGAGGAAGATACAAATAAGTGAAAGCATATACTGTGTTCATGGATTGGAAATAAGATACATATAATAGGGCTGCCAGAAGGACAAGAAGAGCAGTAAGGATTAGAAAATTTATGTGAAGAAAGAATGACAGAAAACTTCCCTGATATGTGGAAGAAAAAAGTTACTATAATTCAAAGAATCCCAAGCAAGATGAGTCCCCAAAGACCCACAACAAGACATGCCATAATCACAATTGAAAATATTATGGGCTAAGAGAGAATCTTAAAGGCTGCAAGAAAGAGACAGAGAGTTACCTACAAAGGATCCCCCATCAGATTATCAAACAATTTCTCAACAGAAGCACATCAAGCTAGAAGGAAATGGAAGAAGATATACAAAGTGATGCAAAGCAAGGGACTCAATCCAAGAATACTCTATCCAGCATGACTATCAATCAAAATTGAAGGAAAAATCAGGAGCTTCTCAGACAAAAAAAAAAGACTAAGGGAATTTATCACTACCAAGCCATCAATGCAAAAAATGCTAAAGGGAATGCTGTAAAAAGAAGAAACAAAAAGGTAAGAAGGAATACAACCTCAAAAAATAAAAATGACTACAAACAAGTACTTTTCGATAATAACTTTAAATGTAAACAGATTTCTGCTTCAATCAAAATACATCAAGTGGCTGAATGGATATAAAAAAAAATGACCCAAATATATGCTGTCTACAAGAGACCTACCTCTGAACAAGGGACTCACACAAAATAAAAATGAAGGGATGGTAAAATATCTTTCAGGCAAATGAAAATGAAAAAAAAAAAAAAAGCTGGGGTAGCAATACTTATATCCGATAAAATAGACTTCAAAGTGAAGGCCATAACAAGAGATAAGGAAGGCCACTTCATAATACTAAAGGGATCAATACAACAAGAGTATATAACCCTGATAAACATATATGCACCCAATAGAGGAGCACCCAAATACATTTAAAAAAATATCCTGGAAGATATCAAAAGATAGACAACAATGCGATCATAATAAGAGACTTTAATACACCACTGACATCACTGGATAAACACTTTGACAAAAAAAAAATCAGCAAAAAAAAAACAAGAATTCTAAATGACTCACTAGATCAGATGAACTTAATTGACATCTTCAGAACATTTCACCGCAAAGCTGTGAAATATATGTTCTTCTCAAGGGCATATGGGACATTTTTAAAAATAGACCACATGCTGGGTCACAAGCAAAGTCTCTCCAAATTCAAGAAGATTGAAATCATATCAAGCATCTTTTCAGATCACAATGGCATAATATTAGAAATAAACTACAATAAAAATAACCCAAAACATCAAAACACTTGGAAGCTGAATAACATGTTATTAAATATTGATTGGGCCGAGACCAGTTTGGCTCAATGGATAGAGCGTCGGCTTGGGGACCCCGGGTTCGATTCCAGTCAAGGGCATGTACCGTGGTTGCGGGCATATCCCCAGTAGGGGGTGTGCAAGAGGCGGCTGATCGATGACTCTCTCTCATCGATGTTTCTAACTCTCTATCTCTCTCCCTTCCTCTCTGTACAAAATCAATAAAATATATTAAAAAATATATATTGATTGGGTTACCAATGAGATTAAAGAAGAAATTAAATCATTCTGGAAACTAATGACAATGAAAACACTACAATCAAAACCTATGGGGCACAATGAAAACAGTCCTGAGATGGTGGTTTATAGCTCTATGGGCCTATCTCAAAAAACAAGAAAAAATGGTAGTAAATCATCTAATGCTACAACTCAAAGAATTAGAAAGGGAGCAACAAGAAAAGCCCAGAGTGAGCAGAAGGAAGGAGATAATAAAGATTATAGCTGAGATAAAAGACATGGAGACCAAAAAAAACAATACAAACAATTAACAAAACCAAGAGCTCGTTCTTTGAAAGGATAAACAAGATTGATGAACCTCTAGCCAGGCTCACCCAGAAGCAAAGAGAGAGGACTCAAATAAAGAAAATCAGAAATGATAGAGGTGAAATAACAACATACTCCACAGAAATACAAAGGATTGTTAAAAATATTATGAACAATTCTATTCCAACAAACTGGACAACCTGGAGGAAATGGACATATTCTTGGAAAAATACAACCTTCCAAAACTCAATCAGGAAGATTCTAAAATTCTCCATAGGCTGAAAACTATGGAAGAAATTAAAGTAGTCATCAAAAAGCTTCCAGAAAACAAAAGCCTAGGACCAGATGGCTTCATGGGAGAAGAACTAAAACCCAACCTCCTCAGACTATTCCAAAAAATTCAAGAGGAAAGAACACTCCCAAACTCATTCTATGAAGTAAGTATCACCTAATACCAAAACCAGATAAAGACAACACAATGTAAGAGAATTACAGGCCAATATCCCTCATGAACATAGATTCCAAAATTCTCAACAAATTTCTAGCAAATCGGATCCAGCAGTACATCAGAAAGATCATACACCATGACCAAGCAGGATTTATACCAGGGATGCAAGGATGGTACAATAACCACAAATCAATAAACGTGATACCTCACATAAACAAATTGAGGGAGAAAAATCACATATATATCAATTGTCATGAAAAAAAAAACATTTGACAAAATCCAATGCCCTTTCTTGATAAAAACTCTTAGCAAGCTGGGAATAGAAGGATCATACCTCAACATCATAAAAGCCATATATGACAAACCCACAGCCAGCATCTCACTCAATGGGCAAAAACTAAAGTAATTTTCCTTAAGAAAAGGAACAAGACAGGGATGCCCTCTCTCACTACTCCTGTTCAACATAGAAATGGAAGTACTAGCCATTGCTATCAGACAAGAAGAAGAAATAAAAAGCATCCAAATTGGAAAAGAATAAGTAAAACTGTCCTTATTCATAGATGGCATGATACTGTACATAGAAAATCATAAAGACTCCATTAAAAATTATTAGACTTAATAAATGAATTCAATAAGGTAACAGGATACAAAATTAATGCCAAGAAATCTATGGCATTTCTATACACCAATAGTGAACTCACAGAAAGAAAAACTAAAAAAGCAATCCCATTTACCATCAAACCAAAAAAAAAAATAAATAAAAAAAAAATTAAGATACCAAGGAATAAACTAAAGAGGTAAGTGTTCATGGATTGGTAGAATCAACATCATCAAAATGCCTATACTACCCAAAGCAATCAATTGATTCAATGCAATCTCCATTAAAATACCAAGGGCATATTTCACAGACCTTAAACAAATTCTTCTAAAATTCACCTGGAATAAAAAAAGACCCCCAATAGCCACAGCAATTCTGAGAAAGAAGAACAAAGTAAGGGGATATCAGATATCAATATATGAATATTTTGATATCTGATATCCCCTTTGTAATACAGCTCAATATCAGATATCAAGCTGTATTACAAAACCACTGTTCTCAAAACAGCCTGGTACTGGCACAAGAACAGACATATAGACCAATGGAACAGCACAGAGAACCCAGAAATTGACCCAAACCACTATGCCCAATTAATATTTGACAAAGAAGGCATGAATGTACAAGGGAATCAAGATAGTTTCTTAAATAAATGGTGTTGGGAAAATTGGACAGATGGTGCAAAAAATGAAACTAGACAGCCAACTTTCACCATATGTAAAAATAAACTCAAAATAGATAAAGACCTTAAGCATAAGATCGGAAACCATAAAAATACTAGAGGAATCCACAGGCAGCAAAATCTCAGACAGATGCCAAAGGAACTTCTTCACTGATACTGCTCCTAGGGCAATGGAAGCTAAAGAGAAAATAAACAAATGGGACTACATCAAAATATAAAGCTTCAGTACAACAAAAGATACCATCAATAAAATAACAAGAAAGACCACCACATGGGAGAATGTATTTTCCAATGTTATCACTGATAAGGGTTTAGTCTCCAACATTTACAGGGAACTCATACAACTCAATAAAAGGAAGATAAATAATCCGATCAAGAAATGGGCAATGGGCCCAAATAGAAACATTTTTACATTTTTTTTATTAAATTATTATCTGTGTACATATTTTAACGTTGCCCTCCGCTCCCATACATACCCTCCCTCCCCAGAGTTTTGTGTCCATTGGTTGTACTTATATAGAAGTATACAAGTCCTTCAGTTGATCTATTATCTCCCCCAGATCTCCCTACCCTCCTTGCTGTAATTTGACAGTCTGCCTGTTGCTTTACTGTCTCTCCAAATAGAAACTTTTTGAAAGAAGACAGAAGGAAGGCCAAGAGACATATAAAACCTTGCTCAAAGTCACTAATTATCCAAGAGATGCAAATCAAAACGACAGTGAGGTACCATCTCACACCTGTCAGAATGGCTATCATCAACAAAACAATAAACGACAAATGTTGGTGAGGATGTGGAGAAAAAGGGACCCACTGCACTGCTGGTGTGAATGCAGACTGGTACAGCCAATGTGGAGAACAGTATGGAATTTCCTCAAAAAACTAAGAATGGAACTGCCATTTGACCCGGTAGTACCACTTCAGGGAATATATCCCAAGAAGTTAGAAACATCAATCAGAAAGGACATATGCACCCCTATGTTCATAGAAGCACAATTTACCATAGCTAATATTTAGAAACAGCCTAAGTGCCCAACAGCATATGAGTGAATTAAAAATCTATGATACATCTACAGAAAGGAATACTATTCTGTGCTAAAAGAAGGAATTCCTACCTTTTGCAACAACATCGATGGAACTGGAGAGCATTATGCTAAGTAAAATAAGCCAGTCAGAGAAAGATAAATATCACATGATCTCACTCATTTATGGAATATAATGACCGACATGAACTGATGAACAAACACAGATCCAGAGACAGAGAAACATAGATCAGATCATCAATTCTCAGAAGAAAGGTAGGGGATAGCGGGGGTAAGGGAAAGAGATCAACCAAAGGACTTGTATGCATGCAAATAAGCCTAACCTGTGGTCACCAATAACAGAGGGGTGGGGGAAGAAACAAAAACAACTTACATATATCATAATTGTATCTGTGAAGATTGGATGAGATAATTTAAAAATTGTGTGGTATCTTGCATAGCTCAATAACTGCACGATCTTATTTTTATGCAGCTGGGTTTGATCAACCAAGGCATTCAGGGCTGTCATCACTGTACTATGTGTAATATGAAATAGTGCTGATGTATTGTAGGTGAAAGTGTGTTCATGATTCTGCTTCTCTCAATGAAAGTGTATTCATTCGGGTATGAATTCTTCACCCCTATCTATGATGCCTCACATTTTTCTCCTAGAATGCCACATTTCTCAGGTCCAGGGAATGAGTAATTGATAACTTTATGCATAATGCTTTGGTGGTGGTCAGAAGTTTCTGGAAACATGAGATAAAGACCCAATTGCCTGACACTATCTATATCCCTGCTATAATAAATCAAGTAGCTGTAAAAAAAAAATCACATTATTAGGTGACTGAACACAATAAAAATTTACTGACCATGGGAATGTTGGATGCAAGCAGGATAAATGATTCCCCAAATATTGACTCAGGGATATTTTTTGAGACAAAGAATTATAAAGTAATATTACAAGATCCTACCTCTTTTCTCCATAGATTTTAACATCCAGGATATTTCATGTCTACCTAATAGAAGAAATTTGTACTCGGGTAAATGTGGGCCCATATACAAAGATCTTTTCATTAATTTGTGGAAAGTTTGGGGGAATATTAAGTCTACCTTATTCCTCTTTTTTTCATTAAAACTAAATATTGACTCCATAAAATCTAAAAATCCCTCCATTTTGTTATTCCTCTAACCAATAAAGTTACTATTGACCTATGGTAAATATTTGAGAAATATGAGATGAGAAGGATTAACTGGTAGAGTAGGATTGTTTCACAACTGAGGTGCAAAAACCTAACTGTGACCTGAATGATTAAATGAATATAGTATTTTCTTTATAAACCCCTCACATGTAAGTCTTCTTCTGCTTCATTAGATAACCTGCCATTTTTCTTTTGCTACACTTGGCAGTTTTCAATGTCTTTAATAACAAGTTAAGCATTTGCGCTGATCAGTATAGAATTCTGCTTGCAACATACACTGAACTATCCTATGTAATAAAACCCTAATATGGAAATTGACTGAATGGCAGAACCACCAGTGGGACAACTGGTCACTATGATGCTCACTGACCACCAGGAGGCAGACATTCAATGCAGGAGATGCCCCTGTAGTCAGTGTGCTCCTACAAGTGGAGCACCACTCAGCCAGAAGCACTAAGGAGCAGCAGCACTAAGGAGCAGCAAGCTGAGAAGTAAGAAGCAGTGAGCAGGTAGGTGGTAAGGAGCAAGGAGTCCCAGACTGCAAGAGGAATCCCAGACTGCGAGAGGGATGTCTTACTGCCATCCCCTGAGAGGTCCCGAACTGCAAGAGATCGCAGGCTCCGCTAAGGGACACCTACCCAGTGCACAAACTTTGTGCACCAGGGTTCTAGTAATATATAGCTTTCTGGTCTCTTTTTATTAAATATGCATGTATGGCATATATTATGGTGTTCTGGACTACTTATTGGTTAACCACATTAATTTAAAATATTAATTCTATCACCAACTCTTCAGTTATATATTTTTATCAATTTTCATGACATCTTCGTAAATTTAATCAATAAATTAAGTTGACTAAATTGCTTATGAATATTACCTGCCTTCTGACTGGTAACATGTTATTATTTGAGTTGGCTTAAAGAAGAAGTAGACATTGGCAAGGCTTTCAAGGATGGGTAACATTTATGTGTGTAGACAGGAGAAAGGTCATTTTAGGAGGACTATGAAAATGAACAATGGTGTCTTTGGGAGATTCCTTAGCAGACAAGTTAATTCACAGCACACTTCCTGGAAGATTATAATGGGAGAAGAGACTGGAAAAATAGATGAAGGCTAAAGTAAGTAGGGCTTTTAAAAGCATCAAGTTAATAATTTTCAGCTCTATTTCAGCAGGATTCTTTGTTTTTTTCAATTACAGTTTATATTCAATATTACTTTGTATAGGTTTCAGGTGTACAGAATAGTGGTTAGACAATAATATACTTTACAAAGTGCCTTCCCCCTCCCATATTTTCAGTACCCACCTAGCACCCTACATAGTTATTACAATATTACTGACTATATTTCCTATGTTGTATTTCACATCTCTGTGACTATTTTGTAACTACCAATCTGTATTTCTCAATCCCTTCATCTTTTTCTCCCAATCCCCCAACTGTCCTTCCCTCTGGCAGAGCATAAATCTGTTCTCTGTATCTATGCGTCTGCTTCTGTTTTGTTTGTTAATTTTGTTCTTTCAATTCCACATGTAAGTGAAATCTTATGGTATTTGTTTTTCTCTGACTTATTTCCCTGATCATAATACCATCTAGATCAATCCATGCTGTTCCTAATGGCAAGATTTCATACTTTTTATGGATGAGTAGTATTCCATTGTGTAAATGTACCACAGTATCTTTATTCACTCATTTATTGATGAGCACTTTAGTTGCTTTCATATCTTGCATATTGAAAATATCACTACAATAAACATAGGGGTGTATATATTATTTTGTATCAGTGGCCTTGGATATATATGCAGAAGTAGAATGACTGGCTCATAAGGTAGTTCCATTTTCAATTTTTTGAGGACCCTCCATACTGTTTTCCACAGTGGCTGCATCAGTATGCATTTCCATTAGTGGGATTATGTTTTAATCAATGTGCAACATAAAATGGTTTGGAGAAGGCTGGAGGCAGGAAAACCAATTGGGAGTTTGTATTAACTTAGGCTAAAAGGTTATATACCTTTGGGAATAGTCAGAAAAAATGGAGCAAAAATGATAAATTCAAGAGACATTTAAAGGAAAAACTGACAAGGCCCAAATCATTTTGTAAAATGTATTATATGTATAGGGTTTCAAATTTACAAAACATTTTTTCATATAAGAAAAGCCAAAGAGATTTTTATTTCAATCCTGTAAACCAAGTAATGATTGAGCCAATAATAAAAATAATGTATGTATGCATGTATATATCATTCATCTATCTATATATCTAGCCATCAGAATAAAAAGAGCTTATTTCTATTAAGAGCTAAATTTTAGATAATTTGAATTCAAGGGATAATAAGAAAATCAAGTTGGGCAATTTAACCTCCATTAGAGACATGTGGGACCACAGAAAATGGTAGCCAGAGTTGGAATTGTAATGTTTTTAGTAACATGCAATAAATTTACAGTTAGTTATAGTCATCTATGCCTCAACCAAGCAGTGTACAAGTAGTTTTGATGGAGCCTTAGTTTTTATTATTTCCATATTTTTATAGCTATATATGATAGCTCATATGATTATTTTTATATAAGAGAATTTTGATGATAGAAAAATTACATATTCCCACCAAAACTAAATATGTATTAACCACAAAGCACAGATTCTAAGCTCACAAAACAACCACTACTCCTGCCCAAATCTTAAAATGAAATCATATTTATTTAAAGAAGGATTAAAATGAAAATGTTATCACTAGCTGAGCTACCATTTGATTTTTCAGAATATGATGGTATCTATATACTATATATACGAGGCTAATATGCAAAGTGTCCCCCTGGGAATTCAACCGGGAGACTGAAAGTTCAATCACTCGCTATGATGGGAGATTGAAAGTTCAATCACTCACTATGATGTGTGCTGACCACCAGGAGGCATTACAGAATGAAGGAAGGCCCCGACCAGCAGCCTGAAGGCCCCAATTGGCCCTGATCATCAGCCAGGATTAGGGAAATTACCCATGCAGGAATTGCATGCACTGGGCCTCTAGTGCTTAAATAATGATCCAACAAGCTTTCTGATTTTTTTTGTTAGTATTTTGATTATCTCATGCCCATCTGTTATTTCTTCAGGATTTTTAGCACTGCAAAATAATTGCTATGATCAGAATCCAAAGCAATGAGTTTGTCATTTCTCTTTCTGGTAGCAGGTCTAGTTTAAATTATAAATGATTTTTTAGCATTTACATAATACAGTGTGTGTTTCAGTCATGTTGATGCATATTTTCTAAGTATTTCCCTAGTTGTGACATTTATATTATTCTTATTGCCTTGGTTAGCACAGAGGCATGGAATATATGTGTTTATCAATTCAAATATATTGAAATAAATTGAAAAATTGCAATGAAGCCCAAGAGTGCCTTCATTTAATTTGAGAATTATGCAACTGTCTCCAAAACACTGTCCAATGTTGATTTTTTAACAAATTCTTTACATTATCTAAAAGAAGATTAACAATATCATTTTTCATATGCTACAAGAAAGAAGCTGTTTTATACAAAGGCATGCTACAATACCCAACTGGAGTTTTCTCTTTTATTTGTTCCAATTTATATCTAATACTTAATGCATCAGTGCTGTCCTTCCCCTCTCAGAGCCTCTTTTAATTTCATTCACGATTACAGTGATTCATTATCCTTGTCCTCTTGTCTCTTCTTATCTGATGCTTTACTGCATATTTCTATATTAGTTTTCTTCAAGCACCACTTTAATTCCTGACCATTAACGGTTCTGTCTCAATTTCACATTATAAAATCTGTCTTTTCTCAATTCTATGAGTTTCTAGCTACCTTTCATTGCTAATTTGAAGTTGATGACTCCCAATATTCCCCTTTCTATTTGCCCTCTCATCTTGGATCAACAATCATAAACAATTGATAGGGAAGACACACGGGGCACTCATCCACACAGAGTTTGGACTGCAGAGTCATACATAGCAGGTTTTTTAAACCTCAGAATATTGATACTTTGGACTGGAAATTTTTTCATCGTGGGGGGAATATCCTGTGCAATGAAGAAGGTTGAGCAGCATTTCTGGCCTCCATCTACTAACTGACAGTAGAAGCCATCCCCCATCCAGAGTTGCAACCAGCTAAAATATTTCCTGACAATATGTATTTACCCTGGGGGCCGAAATCACTCATAACAACTATAGGATCATTTGTAAGGTCCATTTGCTTTGTAGATAGAACATTTTTTGAGCTTACAAGTATATTTTTAAGTCCTCAAATAATTAGTGTTGCCATTGATGCTTATCCTTTAATGATATTTATCTCATGATGGCTTTTCAATACCCTTTCATCTCTAGTTCCTTAAGTAACTGTTGTTTTATTTGAGACTTTATATTGAGATTTACTGCAAAATAAGGTTTACTTTATACATGAAATTTAGGAAGCTATAGGATATCAGGCACTTGAAACTCAATATGGTTAGATATTCTGCTATATTATGGAAACAATATTAGAAGAGGTATTTAGGAATTTGTATAGTGACCTAGAAAGCTATGTTTGAATATTAAAAAAAGAGACTGACTGTTTAACAACAGTCCCAGGCTGACTGACCTTAAGGACTATGAATGTTTACCATGAACTAAAGTAAGATCAAGACATCTGCATATGACATTCTGCCATTATTTTGGTGAGAACATAAAATTATATCACATTTCTGAAAAGAAACAAAGTTAATACACATTTAGTGATTCTAATAATATTGATATCTTCTTAACAAGTAATTACATTTTAATCATCATAATATATAAAAAGCCAGGGGCTGTCACAACCAAAACAACTGGATGGATGACCAAGCAGCAGACTGTGTGAGTTAAGAAGGCTGGCAGTTGGTTAGTGAGGGACTTCCAAACGACTGAACAGCAGACTGTGTAGGGAGACCAGGCTGGCGAGGGGGGCAGTAAGGGTAGACCAGACCATCCGGGGGTTGGGGCAGTTAGGGGTGACCAGGCCTGTGGGGGGGTGGCAGTTGGGGACAACCATGCCAGCAGCGGGGACAGGTAGAGGCAATCAGGCAGGCAGGCAGGTGAGCAGTTAGGAGCCAGCAGTCCTGGATTGTGAGAGGAATGTCTGACTGCTGGTTTAGGCCTGAACCCTGAGCCCGATCCTGGGGATTGGACCTAACCGGCAGTCAGACATCCCTCAAGGGGTCCCAGATTAGAGAGGGCGCAGGCTGGGCTGAGGGGACTCCCCTTACCCCCTTGCACAAATTTTGTGCACTGGGCCTCTAGTCTATATATAACTAGTTACTTGTATATCTAGATTAGACCTTTCTTTTGAGCTCTAGTCACACACATCCAACTGCATACTTTATATATCCACTGTAGTATTTCAATCCATCTAGATTTAACAATTGCAAAATTGAATTTTAAATTTGCAGTATTCTCCCACCACTTGCTGTTTTGCCTGCCTCTCTAAGATTATCTTAAACCACTCTCCCTTTGCTCATTGTGGAGGTTTAAAGAAAGGCCAACTGTTTTTGATTCTCTTCGTACTGAAGGAGGGATCTATGCTCACTCCCTTTGAATTTGGGTGTTCCTTTGATTTCTTTAATCACTAAGGTTTAGCAGCAGTAATGCTGGGTGACCATCAAGGCTATAATAGAAAAGGCTTAGAATGTTTGCTTTTTGAAGGATTTCCCAGGATTTTTCCTCCCAGATATGTAAGTAAAAAAGGCCCAGATAATTCCAGCTCAGTCAGTTGAATCACTCCTAGCTCAGTTGTTTCTTTCCTGCTAAGGTCCCAGATAAATCACCTCTGTTCTGCCCAGTCTAAATCCCTTACCCATAAAATCTATCCTATATAATAAAAGCCTAATATGAAAATTATCCCCTCAACCTGGAGTTTGATCAGGGGGTGGGGCTGGCCAGCCAACTGCAGGAAGGGAGGCCCTGGCTGGCAGCAATGGCAGGCAACCACTAGGAACCCCACCCATGCAAAAATTTTGTGCACTGGGCCTCTAGTAAAATAAAATGGTGGTTGTTTTATGCCACTAAATTTAGCCTTTCTTGTTATGCAATGGTAGTAACTACAAATTTTAACTAGCATTATTTTTGTTCCTAGAAGGCTTTGAGTTCTATTGGGTCGGCAACTAAGTAATTGCGGGTTTCACACATATATGGGTTCAGTTGAATTTTTAGGTTTGAAGACGTAGTACAAATGTAAAACACATTTTGTATTTGATAGTTGGCTATTCAGCTGTTAATCCGTAAAAAAGTTTTTTGATCTGTTTTGTAGTTTTTGTTTGGCGTTCGTTGAAAAATGGAAAATCAAAAGGAACATTTTCGTCATATTTTGCTTTTTTATTTCCGCAAGGGAAAAACGCATCACAAGCTCATAAAAAGTTATGTGCTGTTTATGGTGACGAAGCCTTAAAAGAACGGCAGTGTCAAAATTGGTTTGCCAAATTTCGTTCTGGTGATTTTTCACTCAAAGATGAAAGACGCTCTGGTCGTCCAGTTGAAGTTGATGACGCCCTAATCAAAGCAATAATCAATTCGGACTGTCACAGTACAACACGTGAGATTGCAGAGAAGCTTCATGTATCACATACATGCATTGAAAATCACTTAAAACAACTTGGCTATGTTCAAAAACTCGATACATGGGTTCCTCACGAAATTAAAGAATCACAGTTAACGCAACGCATTAGCAGCTGCGATTTGCTAAAGAAACGTAATGAAAATGATCCATTTTTAAAACGACTGATAACTGGCGATGAAAAATGGGTTGTTTACAACAATATCAAGCGGAAAAGATCGTGGAGCAGGCCAGGTGAACCAACTCAAACAACATCAAAAGCTGATATTCATCAAAAGAAGGTTTTGTTATCAGTTTGGTGGGATTACAAAGGAATTGTCTACTTTGAACTCTTACCACCCAACCGAACGATCAATTCTGATGTCTACATTGAACAACTAACGAAATTAAACAATGCAGTTGAAGAAAAGTGGCCCGAATTGACAAATCGAAAAGGTGTTGTATTCCATCATGACAATGCAAGGCCACACACATCTTTGGTCACTCGGCAAAAATTAATGGAGCTTGGTTGGGATGTTTTGCCACATCCACCATATAGTCCTGACCTTGCACCATCTGATTACTTTTTGTTTCGATCTTTACAAAACTCCTTGAATGGTAAAAATTTCAATAATGATGATGATGTCAAATCGTACCTGATTCAGTTTTTTCCTAATAAAAAACAGAAGTTTTTTGAACGTGGGATTATGATGCTGCCTGAAAGATGGCAAAAGGTCATTGATCAAAATGGGCAATACATTAAAGAATAAAGTTATTTAGTTCCATGAAAAAATTGTCTTTGATTTTCTTTAAAAAATCCGCAATTACTTAGCTGCCGACCCAATATTTTACCTTAGACATATATAAATGTGATTGCCTGAGCATCCATTCTTTGGTTCCAGTGACTGTGCCTCCTTTCTTTGGAAAATCAATCTTGGCTGACAGAATATGTCTTGCTTGGGAAATTACATCTCTCCCATGGTTGCAATGCAGCTCTCAGCGAATGAATGAGTAATTCACTGTTATACAAGTACAAATGGTCATCCCCTTACCTCATGGAGGGAAGAGCTCTACAATATGGTTTATGCTCCAGAGACCTTCTCCTATGGTTTAGGCAAAGGATAGACTTTTCCTGAAAACACACCCTTACTTAGCTTTTGCCCTTTTCCTATTCTGCTTGTCTGGCTCTTTCCTGTGCTTTGAATCTCAGCATAATTGCCAACCTAAGATAGGAAAAATTTCCTATCCAAGTTAATTTCAACATTTCCCATCTACATGATATTCTACCATAGCATTCTGTTGATTTCTACATATAATTTTTCTCTATGAAAGCCTAATTTTATTAGTATAATGCCAGTTAGTGTCTATACTTCTTTCTCTACCTCTAAATATAAAGACTATGGCTTTTTTCACTTACTATTGCATTCCCAGTCCTTATGCCAAAATGCATGATAGATAGAAGACTCTGACTATATGTAAATAAAATATGTAAGTAGATAGGAAGATAAGTTTCCTAAAGATATAATAAAAGATGCTAGAAAGATAAATTTTAAATATATGAATAATAATAATTAAATGGTAAAAACTCAAGTTCCCACTAATAATGTTATTGAAAAGCTATATTAATTAACCATTAAGAATAATATTTCATGCCGAAACCGGTTTGGCTCAATGGATAGAGCTTCAGCTTGGAGACTGAAAGGTCCCGGGTTCGATTCCGGTCAAGGGCATGTACCTTGGTTGCAGGCGCATCCCCAGTAGGGGGTGTGCAAGAGGCAGCTGATCGATGACTCTCATCGATGTTTCTAACTCTCTCTCTCTCTCTCTTTCTCTCTGTACAAAATCAATAAAATATATTAAAAGAAGAAGAAAATAATTTAAAAAATAAAATCTCCTT